>NC_087348.1:120878610-122128610 GCF_030014295.1 Loxodonta africana
ATCTTCCTCCAATCCTTATGCCCCGTTCTTCTTCACATAGTCCCGCTTCTTGGATTATTTGCTCAGCATACAGATTGAATAAGTATGGTGAAAGGATACAACCCTGACACACACCTTTACTAACTTTAAACCATGCAGTACCCCCTTGTTCTGTCTGAACAACTGCTTCTTGATCTATGTAAAGTTTCCTTATGAGCACAGTTAAGTGTTCTGGAATTCCCATTCTTCGCAATGTTATCCATAGTTTGTTATGATCCACACAGTCAAATGCCTTTGTATAGTCAATAAAACACAGGCAAACATCCTTCTGGTATTCTCTGCTTTCAGCCAGGATCCATCTGACATCAGCAATGATATCCTTGGTTCCACATCCTCTTCTGAAACCGGCCTGAATTTCTGGCAGTTCCCTGTCGATATACTGCTACAGCCGTTTTTGAATGATCTGCAGCAAAATTTTACTTGTGTGAGATATTAATGATATTGTTCTATAATTTCCACATTCGGTTGGATCACCTTTCTTGGGAATAGGCATAAATATGGATCTATTCCAGTCAGTTGGCCAGGAAGCTGTCTTCCATATCTCAATATAAAGAAAACAAAAGTCCTCACAACGAGACCAATGAGCAACATCATGATACATTGAGAAAAGATTGAAGTCAAGGATTTCATTTTACTTGGATCCACAATCAACAGCCATGGAAGCAGCAGTCAAGAAATCAAAAGATGCATTGCATTGGGTAAATCTGCTGCAAAGAACCTCTTTAAAGTGTTGAAGAGCAAAGAAGTCACCTTGAAGACTAAGGTGCGCCCGACCAAAGCCACAGTATTTCCGATCACATCACATGCATGTGAAAGCTGGACAATGAATAAGGAAGACCGGAGAAGAATTGACACCTTTGAATTGTGGTGTTGGCAAAGAATATTGAATATACCATGGACTGCCAAAAGAATGAACAAATCTGTCTTAGAAGAAGTACAGCCAGAATGCTCCTTAGAGGCAATGATGGCAAGACTGTGTCTTACATACTTTGGACATGTTGTCAGGAGGGATCAGTCCCTGGAGAAGGACATCATGCTTGGCAGAGTACAGGGTCAGCAGAAAAGAGAAAGACCCTTGGCAAGATGGATTGACACAGTGGCTGCAACAATGAGCTCAAGCATAACAACGATTGTAAGGATGGCGCAGAACCGGGCAGTGTTTCGTTCTGTTGTGCATAAGGTCGCTGTGAGTCAGAACCGACTCAACGGCACCTAACAACAACAGTGACAACAACATATGCATGCCAAAGCTGGATGATGAATAAGGAAGAAGAATTGACGCCTTTGAATCGTGGCATTGGTGAAGAATATTGAATATACCATGGACTGACAAAAGAACGAAAAAATCTATCATGGAAGAAGTATATCCAGAATGCTCCTTAGAAGCAAGAATGGCAAGACTATGTCTCACATACTTTGGACATGCTATCAGGCGTGATCAGTCCCTAGAGAAGGACATCATGCTTGGTAAAGAAGAGGGTCACTGAAAAAGAGGAAAACCCTCAATGAAATGGATTGACACAGTGGTTGCAACAATGGGCTCAAGCATAACAAGGATTGTGAGGATGGCACAGGGCTAGGCAGTGTTTCATTTTGTTGTATATAGGGTCATTGTAAGAGCCAACTCAATGGACCTAACAACAATATATATATATATATATATATACACACATACATATATGTATATGTATTTAAACTTCACAAAAATACTTTCTGTATACTTTACTTCATTTGATCCTCAAAAGAATCTTAGCAGATAGGCAGGAAAAGTATCATCCTCACTTAACAAATCAGAAAATCAGAGAACTATAGTGACTTACTCCAAGATACACAGCTGTTATACGGGGTGGAATTGGATCCCAGATTTTCTGGCTTCAGTCTAGCACCCTTTCCACTCTATTGTGCCACTTTGTTCACAGAGAGATGAAAAGTAAAATGCATGCTAAATATTTTTATGAAAAGTTAAGTGTCAGAAATAAATGCTCTCTCCCCAAGAGGAAAAAAATGGGAAAGTCATTATTTTAGATTTAAAAAATAACTGGAAAAAAAACAGATTTTAAATAACAGTACAAGGGTGAAAATCAACAAGTCTCTTAGATTAAACAAACTTTCCCATCATTAATTTCCGTAGTTACCGTACATGAGTGAACAAAACACTGCTGATCCAGAGAGTTTTCACCAAGGTTTTAGTATTTTTATTGTGTCATTGCTTGCAATGGCAGTTACCCAGTCTATAGGCTGAAATCTACCATGTCATTTTTCTCAATGGGCATTTAATTCTCTTATCCAGGATACACAAAATTTGTCACTATTAATATGCCACTTGGCCACCGAAATGGAGTCTGGAAGATATGATAGCTTTATAAACAGCAGCTGTCATGGATTGAATTGTGTCCACCCAAAATACCTATCAAGTTGGGTAGATCATAATTCCTGGTGTTGAATAATTGTCTACCATTTTGTCATCTGATGTGATTTCCCTGTGTGCTGTAAATCCTATCACTATGATGTAATGAGATGGATTAGCGGCAGTTATATTGATGAGATCTACAAGATTAGATAGTGTCTTAAGCCAATCTCTTTTGAGATATAAAAGAGGGAAGCAAGCAGAGAGACATGGGGAACCTTATACCACCAAGAAAACAGTCCCAGGAACAGAGCACATCCTTTGGACCCGAGGTTCCTTTGCTGAAATGCCCCCAAACCAAAGGAAGACTGATGACAAGGACCTTCTTCCAAAGTTAACAGAGAGAAAGTCTTCCCCTGGAGATGGAGCCCTGAATTTGGATTTCTAGCCTCCTAGACTGTGAGAGAATTAACTCCTTTGTTAAAACCAACTGCTTGTCATATTTCTGTTATAACAGCACTAGATGACTAAGACAGCAGCCTAACACATCATCCAAACCCAAAGACAAGAAAATGAAAAAAAAAAAAAAAGAGAGAATTTAGGAGTCTTTTGTTTCAATTTCTGGGAACAAGGACAGGATTTGTCAGTTCTCTTTTTTTCCTCCAAGCTTAATGAGATCATCTAGGATAGCTGTGAGATCCATTAAATCAGCCTTACTGCCAAGGTCACTTTTCCTACCATCTGCAATGAGCTCCATGCATCCAGGTGGTAGGTTATGGAAAAATTGGATTAGATGAGTAGGAAAAAAATAGTTTGAAAGACAAAGGATTCAGGTAATAATAATGAAACTTTATCAGGTATTTTTAACCTGGGATCCATTGGAGGATCCATGACCCTCTGAAAAGACCCTTTTGAAAAGCGTTTGCTTTGCTTTGGGGAAGGATGTATATAGCTTTGATCAAATTTTCTGAAAATTCCATGACCAGAGAAAGGAAAATCTGCACAGCCTAAGGACAGGCTGAGAAACTGGGCCAGCTAGCTCAAAGCTTGGTGTCTCATTTGCAGACTCCTATCCAACACCTTTGCCTCGTTAAACCACATTCTTTCTTTAGGCTGGCATAATAATAACTCATGATAAACATGCTTCACCCAGTCCTCAAATGGGATGAGATTTAGTGCCCAGACTCCAAACCTTCTCTGACGGCTGCTCAGAAACATTTGGGGTCCCCACATCTCTGCAAATACTTAGCATGATATGGCATTCTAATTCTTGTCGATCTGATGCGTATAAACTTTATTTAATTAGCATTTTTCTAATGACTACTGAGTTAGAATTATTATTTGTTTGCATGTCTATCTCTCAATTAGACTGTATCTTCCTTGCAGATAGGGGCCATGGGTTCTCATTTTCATCTCATCAGTTTCTGAAACAGTGTGTGGAATATATTCATGATAAATAACCTTCTATTTAATAAATGATTAGATGAATGAACTCATTACAATCCCAGAGATGGCCTCTAGTGACCTCTAGTTAAACAAATTCATGTTTAACTGGAGTTAAAAATAAAGAATTGACACAATTTACTTTTTTAAATTTATGAGTGAGGTTTGTTTTGGTATCTGTCAGTCTAAATGAATTCAATTTTCTTCTCAGTGTGTGGCACAGTGGAAAAAGTACAGCTTCTGGAGACAGGCATATCTGTTTGTATCCTGCCTCTGACCCTTAGTTAAGTAATTTAAACTCTGTGGGGAAAATAATATGTATTACATAGGGATAATTTATAAATTGAATTTAAACAAAATAGTGTGTTTAAAGTATGTACCATTGCATCTGGTATGTGGTATATTAGGTGGTAAATAAACAGTAACTATTATTTTTAAGGAGCCCTAGTGGTTAGCCACTCTTGGCTGCTATCCAAAAATTTGGCAGGTTGACTCCATCAGTGGTTCCCTGAGGAGAGAGATGTGGCAGTCTACTTCCGTAAAGATTATAGCTTTTGAAACTCTATGGGGCAGTTCTACTCTGCCCTATAGGGTTGCTATGAGTTGGAATTGACTCAACCAAAAGGACCCGAGGTTCATTCTCACAGGGATGGACACTTCTCCAAGGTATGAGTTTTCCTTTCCTGCCATAGGGTCTTAACAAGCACACATATCAGGAACTTACACAATGTTGAGGCAGCAGACTCAATATCTCACATAACATTGCATCTGACAAGGGGATCTGTTTCACAGCAAATGAGATACAGAAGTGGGACCATGAACATGATCCACTGGTTGTATCATAAACCACACATTGTGCATCTCACACTGCAGCCAGCCTGAAAGAGCATTGACATGGCTTATTGAATGCACAGCTGAGCACCAGCTTGGTGGCAATACCCTGCAAAGACTGAGTACCGGCCTTTAGTGTGCAGTATATGCATTACTCATAGACCTTTATATGATGCATTTCCAGTAGAAAGAATACATGGATCTAGAAACTAAGACAATGTGTACATCAGGGTTATATTCTTTCACCATACCTATTTAATCTGTGTGCTGAACAAATAATCCGAGAAGCTGGACTATATGAAGAAGAATGGGGCATCAGGACTGGAGGAAGACTCATTAACAACCTGCGTTATGCAGATGACACAACCTTGCTTGCTGAAAGTGAAGAGGACTTGAAGCACTTACTAACGAACATCAAAAACCACAGCCTTCAGTATGGATTACACCTCAACATAAAGAAAACAAAAATCCTCACAATTGGACCAATGAGCAACATCATGATAAATGGAGAAAAGATTGAAGTTGTCAAGGATTTCATTTTACTTGGATCCAGAATTAACAGCCATGGAAGCAGCAGTCAAGAAATCAAAAGACGCATTGCATTGGGCAAATCTGCTGCAAAGGACCTCTTCAAAGTGTTGAAGAGCAAAGAAGTCACCTTGAAGACTAAGGTGCGCCTGACCCAAGCCATGGTATTTTCATTCACGTCATATGCATGTGAAAGCTGGACAATGAATAAGGAAGACCAGAGAAGAATTGACGCCTTTGAATTGTGGTGTTGGCGGAGAATATTGAATATACCTTGGGCTGCCAAAAGAATGAACAAATCTGTCTTGGAAGAAGTGTGGCCAGAATGCTCCTTAGAGGCAAGGATGGGGAGACTGCATCTTACATACTTTGGACATGTTGTCAGGAGGGATGAGTCCCTGGAGAAGGACATCATGCTTGGCAGAGTACAGGGTCAGCGGAAAAGAGGAAGACCCTCACCGAGGTGGATTGACACAGTGGCTGCAACAATGAGCTCAAGCATAACAACGATTGTAAGGATGGCACAGTACTGGGCAGTGTTTCGTTCTGTTGTGCATAGGGTCTCTATGAGTCAGAACCGACTCGATGGCACCTAACAACAGCAACAAGAAACTAAGAGGTGGAAGCATGAATAACCCTACTGATCATTACTCTTAATGACCCACAGGGGGACTTTGTGCTCCCTGTCCCTACAACTCTAAGCTATGCAGGCTTAGTAGTCTTGACCTACAAAAGGGGTACATTCTTACCAGGGGACACAACAAGTATCCCACTGAAGTACAAGTTATTATTGCACTTTGAATTCCTTGTGTCGAGAGACCAGCAAGTGAGAAGAGTTACCATTTTGGGAGAAGTAGTTGACCCTGGTCAGCAGGAGGAGGTAGAGCTACTTTTACATAATGGGGGCAGGGAGGAATACATATGGGACCCAGCTGATTCAATTGGACATCTCTTGATAACCAATTGCAACTCTAAATGGATACATGCAACAACAATGACCTGAGAAGGATATTATTACCAAAAGCTTACACTACTCAGGAATTAGGATTTGGCCACACCACGTGGTCAGTCCCAAGATCTGCAGAGATGATTGCTGACGACAAAAATTTAGAATGGATTGTGGAGGAGGGGGGAAGATGAGTGCCTATTGTGACCCTGCCCAACTGCAGCAATGTATGCTATAGTTAGGCCCACTAATTTCGCTCTTCTAAATTTACCCTCAGATGGAGAAGCCCACAAAAACCTTGAAGGAGCTACTCCCTAACATGGGTAGAGGTGTGGATCTTTGCAATGCAAGGGGATGGACTGTGACAGTCAGTGAAGTTGCATTGCTGAGATCTTCTAGAGAGCTTACCACAAGGCTAGTTGTTGGCTGACAGCCTCCATCTGCCATACCTTAGCTCTTCTGCAGTGTTAAAGCTGAGTCACAGTCTCTCTGAGGACACTTCTAGTCACTGGCTGAGCATGGTAGGAACACTGGAGCTGGGCCATTCCTGAGGACGCTGGACTTCTATGATGGGAAGTCTTTGTCTTGAGCTCCTTCTAGGCTTGGCCGAGATGTTTTCAGAGAAACATTGAAGTCTGCGCTCCTCCTAACCAACCCTTCTGTCTTTGCTCTCTCCCTTCACAGGTGGCTGAAAGGCTCTCCACACTATTCCTGCTGCTCCCTCCCCTCTTTCTTTTTCCAGACATTTCCTCCAGTGAATCTCTTGCATGTCTAATTCCACCTGGGCAGTTATTTTCCAGGAAACCACGCCTATGGCAATCTCAGAAAATGAAGAAAAACCAGTTGAGTCCTTTGCCTGGAAAGCCAGTCTCCCTCTTGATGTCATGAACCTTGTTTTCTAATATCACCTTAATTTTCAGTTCTCAAATGTGATCTCCTGGAAACTTCCATAACCTCTCCAGGTAGAATTAACATTCTTCTTCTGGGCTCCTGTTGTACCGTCTAGTTTCTTCTGTTACAGTACTGACAGCAACACTAACAAATGATTTTTTTAAAAAAAAAAAAAAAACTTCAAAAAGGTGAATATAACTACTGTTAGCATTTTAATATGCTTTCCCAGTCTTTGAATTTTAATGTACATTTTCCAGTCTTTGTTGTCTATATATGAATTTGTGTAAAATTTTTATATGAAACTTTATCATCTGACGTACAGTTTTCTACCATGCTGTTTTCACTTCACATTATATAGTGAACATTTTGCTGTTAAATGTTCTTTGTTTTCAAAAGTTCTTTGAACTCATTGAAGAAGTTTTGATTACTGTGTTTGAAGACAAGCAAGGGAGAAGGGGGTATCTCAGAAAGGAACAAGGATAATTTGAAGGGAGAAAGATTTTTTTTAAGAGGGTAAAACAAATTGGAGAGTAGGCAAGAATGGTAGTGCAGCAAGTAGAGAGATATTATGCCAGTTTCTGTTAGTGCCCTGAGGAGGCAAGACCTGAAAGGGGATGACCAACTGATGCACCTGTGGATGGTGAACTGTACGCATTACCACTCCCAGGTTTGGCACAGATTCTTGTGTGAAACACACAGTCCACAGCAGAGAACATCTAGATGTTACGGGCTTTGACAGTGAGGATGTCAGTGGTGACCATATGGACTAGAGGTCTTTCTTCTACCTTCCAGGCACATAGACCAGGCATTTCTTGGAGCGTTTTTCTGCCTTGAAAACACTGGTGGTGTAGTAGTTAAGTGCTTCGGCTGTTAAACAAAAGTTCAGCAGTTCGAATCCACCAGGCTCTCCTTGGAAACTCTATGGGGCAGTTTTACTCTGTCCTATAGTTTTTTTTTTTTATATGTAGGGTCACTATGAGTTGGAATCGACTTGACAGCAATGGGTTTGTGCTGCCTTGGGAAATACAAATAAGGCTGAAATTAAGTTTCTTATCAGATAAATGAGATAGGGACTCAAGGTCACATTTAATTTGATTAAAAGACAATAAAGAAAGGGACTATTTTGCACACCTGTGTTTAGAGATGAGGATTTATATCCACTTTTATTTTGATTCCTAAAACCATTTCAAAGAGATCTCCTTCTACCTTCAATCTGTTCCCATACTCTGAAAATTTTCTGTTTTTATTTCTCTACCTCTGTGGGTTACATTTCTCTTAATCGCTTCACAACTTTTCTCAAGTCCAGTTGCATAGTGGAGATAAGATTTTTTATTATTAAATGAAACATAAACTATTAAAACTTAAGCATGTTCTTCTTTTGAGTCCATTAGACTTCCTAGAATTGTGTGTGTTGGGTGTGGCTGGGGTGGGGGTACGGGGTGGAGGAAGAGGCCAAGCTCATTGTTCTCCTCTGGTATAAATGTATCTCCCAGACTGACCTTCCTTTAAGCTAGTGTAAGAGAATCACTGCCTCAAATCAGTGGCTTGTTGGAGTTGCATAAAATGATCAGAGACTGGACTGAATGGCAGCCTTCCTCCTGGAACTATAGCTGAGCAGCACATGTAGTCCTGATTCAAGTCTGTGCGCTGGCTGAGCACAAAGCCATTTTTCTCCCACACTGGGGAGTACAGCTCTCTGTCCTCTGAGAAAACTCTACACACTCTCTCTAAGACTTTACCAAACTAAAGACCAAGTGAGACTCAGTCCATTCGTCCAACCAGTCAGCAGGGTGAGGTGGAAAGAGCAAGAGTCGAAGGTAGACAAATAATGGGTAGAACACCTAGCAGCGAAACATTGGACTTGCTGTTGATGCACTCTCAACTTCAGTATCTTCATTTGTAAAATGAAAATAATAATGTTAACTTGCAGGATTGAATATTTGTAAAAACAGGTGAGATACGTAGGTAATGTGCCAAGCACAGTGCACGTTATATAGATAATCAATAAATATTATTAAAAATACAAGGGGCTGACCATCTTTAAGGAAATATTAATAATGGTAATAATAGGTAACATTTTGGAAGCTGGATATACGTTAGGCATTGTAGTGAGTGCTTCACAAATTACAAAAATCCAGTGAGACAAGGGCTATTATTGCATCCATTTCATAGATTAGAAATTTGAGGCAGAGAGAAGTTAAGTAGCTTTTCTGGCATCTGACAGCAAATAAGGCTTCAAACCCAGGTGTTCTGCCTACAGAGCTTGTGCTCTTAAATGTCATAGGCTTTGGCTTCCTGGTGCTGCTGTAACACAAATACCACAAATGAGCAGCTTTAAAGACTAAAATTTATTTTCTCATGGTTCTGAAGGCTGAAAGTCCAAACTAGGGCCTCAGCCATGTCAGTTCCTTCCTTGTTGGTGTCCCTGGGCATTCCTTGGTTCCATGGCTTATAGGCGATCCTCAGTGACATTTATCTTCCCCTGTGGGTGTGTATCTCTGTGTCTAATTTGCCCTTTTTATAACTCAGAAATGATTAGACTTAGAACCCATCCTACTCTGGTATGATCTATTTAATAGAGCAAAGAAAACCTGATTGCCAAAGGATTACATCCACAGGTGTAGGGATTAGGATTCCAACACATATTTTAAGGTGACACAATTTAATCTATAACACCATGCCAGAGAGCAATGCCACCTCCTTTCACAAAATAAGCAGAAAAGGATTAAGTTATCTAAGCAACTTAAATCCATAGAAAGACTTTATTATTCCTGATCTTAAATTTAACATTCAATACAAGCTCTTCCTTTGAAGCCCAAATGGGATAATGAAATGCCTTTTGGATTTGGAGTCATAAGGCCTGTGCACTGTTAGCAGTTTTGCCACTTACTGTGAGCCTTAATATCTCTGAATTTCTTCATATATTAAATTGGAATAATCTCTATCTTAATTTATTGATGTATGAATGAGAGATAGAAATGAGGAAAGAGATGTGAAACACCTTATAAAATATAAATGCCTCACAAATGTTTGTTGCTAGTAATAAATGAGCATAATTATACACTTTTTGAAGAATCTAAGATTGAAATGGGTATTACAATGATTTTCTACCTATTCCACTGGGAAAAAGCAGCAAATTATTTTATTGCACTTCAGTATGTGACTTAAAATCAATTTTAAAAGGTTCTTTAGTATCTAAATTCCTAGAACCATTTATATTATTTCAGAATTCACATGAATAGAAACAAAGAATGATGCTGCACAGTAGTGTCTATTTTTATAGGATGTCTCATGTGAGAGGATGAGGAACAACAGGTATCCAATATTCTGAAGGATGTTGTTATGGGGTTGCCTAGGTGACTCACCAGGGTGTGTTATCACATTTATGCCTCATATTTGTTTGGTAAGTAGAAATGGACAAAATGTGAAATATGGAGGTTAAGATTTCCAAAAGCAAACTTGTATCATCATCACATAATCAAGAATGTGGAAATATTTATTCCTCACTTTCTCATTCATTTATTCAATATTATGAGACTTAGCCTGTCTATTGCACAGTACGAGATATTGAAGGAGGTGTATAGAAACATTCAATCTTGTTGAAAATACAGAATATATACATGTGAAGTATATTGCAGAAGGGTGTATGATTAATTGACTAAGTGATATAGACAGTAAGTGCAGAGACAGTTCATAGAGCAAGAGCAGTCTGTGAAATCTTACAGTAGCAAGAACAAAGACTTAGGGTCAGGAATGTCTTTGGCTTTGGGGAACCTCTGATGAAGTTCTCTTGGGAGAAACATGGTGGATTTACTTTAGGGAATATCAAGCCAAAAGATTGAATAAGTGTTCGAGTACGCACACACACACATGCAAAAGTGATTTAAAGGAACAAATTCTGAGTTCAAGTCTACCAGTGGTTTATATTTATGAAGTAATAATTAAATGTCTGTTTGTAATTCGATAATATGGGTTTCAATTCAAAAAAGAATAAAAAGAGATAGAGTGAGAAATCTTCCACTCCTGTTTTCTAACTATCTGATTCCACTTTCCAAAGGCAACTAATTTTTTTTTACTTTTTTGAATCTTTAAATATTTTATGCAGTTCAACGATATTTACATACGTATATAATTTTTCCTCCTTTCCTTCCTTTTATACAAATAATCGTATACTGTACACATTCTTTTGCTTCATTTAGCAACAACTCTATCTTAGAGTTGTTTCAACATAAAAAAGTACAATTATCATTTTTTATGAATGCTCTGAATTCCATTGTATGGATAGATTATAACTTATTTAGTCATTCTTCTATTTAAGGACATTTAGGTTGATTCCAACCTTTTGCTTGTCAAACTATGCTGCAGTAAGTAACTGTACACCTGACATTTTTTACATGACAAACTTATTTTTAGGTAAAAAAAATACCCAAGCCATGGTATTTTCAATCTCCTCATAAGCATGTGAAAGCTGGACAACGTGTAAGGAAGACCGAAGACAAATTGATGCCTTTGAATTATGGTGTTGGTGAAGAATATTGAATATACTGTGGACTTCCAGAAAAACAAACAAGCCTGTCTTGGAAGAAGTACAGTCAGAGTGCTCCTTGGAAGCAAGGATAGGGATACTTTAGCTCACATACTTTGGACATGTTATCAGCAGGGACCAGTCTCTGGAGAAGGACATCAGAGTTTGGTAAGTTAGAGGGCCAGCGAAGAAGAGGAAGACCCTTAACAAGATAGGTTAACACAGTGGCTGTGACAATGGGCTCAAGCATAGCAACCTATTGTGAGGATGGCGCAGGACCAGGCAGTGTTTCATTCTGTTGTATGTAGGGTCCCTATGAGTCAGAACTGACTCGATGGCACCTAACAACAACAACAAAATCTCTACGAGTGGAGTTGCTGTGTTGAAAGGTATATAAATTTGTAATTTTATAATTTGTAGTTTTAATCGACAGTGTGGTATTACCCTCCATAGAGATTATATCAGTCTACTCTGTTACTAGCAATATATATTCAAGAATACCCATTTCTCCATACTGTTGCCAATGTGGTATTATCAAGCATTTTGATCTCTGCCAGTTTGAAGTAAAAATGGCATCTGAGTAGTTTTATTTAAACTTATATTTCTTGATGTCAAATCTATGAAAGAAAAGTAACTTCTCCCAAGGAGAAATTTGCTTGCCCCCTCTACCTCTGTGATTATTAATTCAAATATCCAACTCTTACTTATTCACAGTGTGCCTACTCTTTGAGTTTACAGAGACCTACAGTCTTTGATCATTTCTTTTCTATATCCATAACCTCCGTTGTGTCCATACTTTCCTCCCTATCTAGCTAAGATAATTCCACTTGTTAATTCCATTACTTACTTGCCATATTGTCTTTCCAGTATATCTGTGTGGCAGAATCACATCTGGCCTTTCTGAGAACACCTGGGCAGCTTGGGATTGCTGGGGAGAATCATACCACTGGGCAGACTACAACATTTAAGCTTACATCTGTCACATCTGTTTCAAAAACAAAAACAAACAAAAAAAACTCCTTTGCTTAACTCCCCTATTCTCTCCTGCAGTTAAAATCTTTGAAAGATTTGTATAGCTACATTATTTTTATTTGCTTTCTTTCCCTCTCCCTGCTGCAATCAATCTACTTCTATTTGGCCTACCTCCATTTCTTCATGGGAACTTCTCTCCCAAATTTGCCATGACTTCCTTGTACTATTCCAAAGTTTTTTTTTCTTTGTTTTTACCTGACTTGACCTTAACTGTATTTGACACCGTTTATCATTTCCTCCTTTTTGAAATTCTCCTCCCGATTCCTATGACACCACAGTCTCCTATTATTCCTCTCTCCTTCCTGGAAACTCTTTCTCAGTCCTACTTTTTCTCTCCAGACTCTCTGGTCATCCTTCAAGCATGTAGATTCTCTCCAGCAGTCTTCCCTAGATCTTTCTACCTTCTCACTCTTTACTCCTGAACTGCATAAAAGACCAGTTCAAACTGTCCCAAACTAAACTCATTTCATCTCTCCTCCTATACCTCCTCTGTGTTTCCTGTCTCACTAAACAACAGTCTTCCTAAAGTGAAAATTTGATCATGCAACTTTCTCATTTAAAATGGTGCAGTGATTTCTCATTTTCCCTTGGGATCCTGTTCATGATTTTTAACGTGGCTTATGAGACTATGTGTGCCCTCAGCCCTACTTACCATTCTAGTCTCCTTGCAAACAAGTCTCCCCTTCACTCTTACTCCTCCAGCTACAGTGCACCACCTTTTCCTTCTTTCTTCCAGATCTTCACATATACTTCTTTCAGGATGGAGCCAAGATGGTAGAATAGCCAGATGCTTCCTGTGAACCCTGTTACAACAAAGACCTGAAAAAACAAGGGGAACAATTATATTTATGACAACCCAGGAGCCTTGAACATCAAAGGCAAAGTTAGAAAATGGACTGAGTGGCAGGGGGAGAGAGAGGTGGCTCAGAAGTGGAGAGGACTTTCCAGACCTGAATCATTGGGACCCCTCAGGCACCATTCCCAGGAGCGGTGACAGTGGTCTGGTGGTAGCATTCAGTCGCAGTTTCCTCAGGGAGAAGCAGTCTGCCACACAGCCTCCGCACACCTCTGGAACCAGAGAAGAATGGCACTCTCGGTAAGGCTGAGTACTTGCATATATTTTACTGTGCCCCCCACATCCTAGCAGGTTCAGTGGCTGTTGATTTCCCTGGGCCTGATATAGGTCCTGCTGAGCCCCTGGAGACATCTTCCCAGCCTTGGAAAAGGAATAAATTCACAATTGGGGGAGAGATAATTTGCCAGCTCCACTAACCTGGGGAGCTCAGGACAGAAGTGGCTCCTGTCCAGCCATAAATGGTCTGTGGACTTTGAATACCTTTCCCCACTGCATGCACATGTGAGGGCCTATTTCAGGAGAATAGGCCCTTGTTGGCAGACTACAATTGTTTCAGCTGTGCAGTGAAGAGGTGATGTTTGATGTCTGACATCACTTTACCTATTAAACAGGGTCCTCACCTACCTACATCAGGGTCCTAAGGACTAGTGGCTCCACTTAGGTCACCCAGCCACCCATGACAGGAGTCCAAGGATAACTGGTACCTCCCAGTCCTTACAACCAAAAACATTGGGTGCCCATGGTCTGTCTGCAGAACCCACTCACTTGTACGCTGTAGAGAAAAAAAAAAAAAGGGAAGAGGGACTTGTATATTCCTCATAAATACTTGAGGGACAATTCACAGTCCCCTGCCTTGTTTGGAGCATGACGCCCTGCTGCAACCAGATACCGGTACCTACACCAATCACCCCGCCCCTCTAAGACTGTAGGACAGATCCAATACCACACACTTGATGATCAGCTACCTGGACACCTGAGCTGAATTCCTACAAGAAAAGTGAATAGACTCCTAGACTGACATACCTGATAACAGCTCTAGCCATCTGGGGACAGGATGTCAGACCTCCAAAGGTGAAAATAATCAAGCTAGCTCACTCAAGCAACCCATTTGGGCATAACAAAACAAAACAAAGCAAGAAGCTAGGATACAGTAATCAAACATAAAATAAACAAAAACAATAACTTACAGATGGCTCAGAGAAAACAGTCAATATCAAGTCACATAAAGACACAGAGCATGATTGCCTCAACAGGCTCTCAAAACAAAGAATCAATGAATCTTCTGGATGAAGGTGCCTTCCTGGAATTACCAAATGCAGAATTCAAAAGATTGATATACAGATCTCTTCGAGACCTCAGGAATGAAATTAGGAAGGAGATCAGGCAATACACAGAACAAGCCAAGGAACACACAGATAAAGTAGTTGAAGAAATTAAAAAGATTATTCAAGAACATAATAAAAAAAAATAAGCTGCAAGAATCCATAGACAGCAATCAGAAATTCAGGAGATTAACAATAAAATTACAGAATTAGACAACTCAGTAGAAAGTCAGAGGAGTAGAACTAAGCAAATGGAAGGCAGAATTGGTGAACTTTAAGATAAAGCATTTGGCACCGGTATATTTGAAGAAAAATCAGATAGAAGAATTAAAAAAAAATAAAGAAAACTTAAGAACCATGTAGGACTCTATCAAGAGAAATAACCTACTAGTGATTGGAGTGCCAGAATAGGGAGGGATAACAGAAAATACAGAGAGAATTGTTGAAGATTTGTTGGCAGAAAACTTCCCTGATGTCATGAAAGATGAGAAGATATCTAAGATGCTCATTAAACTCCACATAAGGTAGATGTTAAAAGGAAGTCACCAAGACATATTATAATCAAACTTGCCAAAACCAAAGATAAAGAGAGAAATATAAGAGCATCGAGGGATAAACAAAAACTCACCTACAAAGGAGAGTCAATAAGAACAAGCTTGGACTACTCAGCAGAAACCATGCAGGCAAGAAGGCAAAGGGATGACTTATACAAGGTATTGAAGGAAAAAAATTGCCAGTCAAGAATCGTATACCCAGCAAAACTGTCTCTCAAATATGAAGGTGAAATTAGGACAATTCAAGATGAACAGAAGTTTCAGGAACTTGCAAAAAACCAAACCAAAGCTACAAGAAATACTAAAGGGGGTTCTTTGGTTAGAAAATCAATAATATCAGGTATCAACTCAAGACTAGAACACTGGGCAGAGCAATCAGGTGTCAACCCAGACAGGGAAATCACAAAAATAAATCAAGATGAAAAACTCTCAAAACAGGGAAACAGTGATTTTATTATGTAAAAGAAGACAACATTAAACAATAAAGATGGACTAAGAAATGTAGTCATAGATCTCTCATATGAAGAGGAAGACAAAGTGATACAAATAAGTAGAAGTTAGGTTTAAATTTAGAAAAATACAGGTAAATATTAAGGTAACCACAAAGGAGACTAACTATTCTACACATCAAAATAAAATACAAGAAAAAAATAGAGATTCAACAGAAACAAAATCAACAACAATGAATATGAGGAGAGGACAATATGTAAAGATAATCTACTCAGCACATTAAATTAAGTGGGAAAAAGAAACTGTCAACAACACACAAAAAAAGACATCAAACTGACAGCACTAAATTCATACCTATACATAATTACACTGAATAAAGAGACAGAGAGCTGCAGAATGGATTAAAATACACAATCTGTCTCTATGCTGCCTACAAGAGACATACCTTACACTTGGAGGCACAAACAAACTAGAACTCAAAGGATGGAAAAAAAATATATCAAGCAAACAACAATCAAAAAAGAGCAGGAGTGGCAATATTAATTTCTGACAAAATAGACTTTAAGGTTAAATCCACCACAAAGGATAAGGAAGGACATTATATAATGACTAAAGGGACAATATACCAGGAGGATATAACCATATTAAATATTTATACACCCAATGACAGGGCTGCAAGATACATAAAACTCTAACAGCATTGAAAAGTGAGAGAGATTGCTCCATGAAAATAGCAGGAGTCTTCAACATACTACTTTTGGTGAAGGACAAGTAATCCAGAAAGAAGCTCAGTAAAGACACGGAAGATCTAAATGCTACAATCAACCAACTCGAACCTATAGACGTATATGGAACACTCCACCCAACAGCAAACAAGTATACTTTCTTTTCTAGTGCACATGGAACATTCTCTAGAATAGACCACATATTAGGTCATAAAGCAACCCTTAGCAGAATCCAAAACACTGAAATATTACAAAGCATCTTCTCTGATCACAAGGCCATAAAAGTGGAAATCAATAACAAAAAAAGCAGGGAAAAGAAATCAAACACTTGGAAACTGAACAATACCCTGCTCAAAAAAGAGTGGGTTATAGAAGACTTTAAGGATGGAATAAAGAAATTCATAGAATTCAAAGAGAATGAAAACACTTCCTATCAGAACCCTTTGGACACAGCGAAAGCAGTGCTTAGAGGCCAATTTATATCAATAAATGCACACATCCAAAAAGAAGAACGAATAGAAAGAGAGCAACAAAAGAAACCCACAGGCTCCAGAAGAAAGCAAATAATACAAATTAAAGCAGAATTAAATGAAATAGAAGACAGAAAAACAATTGAAAGAATTAACAAGAACAAAAGCTGGTTCTTTGAAAAAATTAGCAAAATTGATAAACCGTTGGCCAAACTGACAAAAGAAAAACAAGAGAAAAAGCAAATAACCCAAGTAAGAAATGAAACGGGCGATATTACAACAGACCCAAATGAAATTAAAAGAATCGTATCAGAACACTGTGAAAAATTGTACTCTAACAAATTTGAAAACCTAGAAGAAATGGATGAATTCCTAGAAACACACTACCTACCTAAACTAACACAGACAGAGGTACAACCACTAAACAGGCCCATAACAAAGGAAGAGGTTGAAAAGGTAATCAAAAAACTCTCAACCAAAAAAAACCCTGGCTGGGATGGCTTCACTGCAGAGTTCTACCAAACTTTCAGAGGAGAGTTAACGCCACTACTAATAAAAAAAAAAAAAAACTACGCCACTACTACTAAAGGTTATTTCAGAGGGTATAAAAGGACGGAATACTACCAAACTCATTCTATGAAGCCAGCATATCCCTGATACCAAAACCAAGTAAAGACACCACAAAAAAAGAAAATTACAGACCTATGTCCTTCATGAACTTGGATGCAAAAATCCTCAACAAAATTGTAGCCAATAGAATTCAACAACATATCAAGAAGATAATTCACCGTGACCAAGTGGGATTCATACCAGGTATGCAGGGATGGTTCAACGTTAGAAAAACAATCAATGTAATCCGTCATATAAATAAAAACAAATGATGAGAATCACATGATTTTATCAATTGACGCAGAAAAGGCATTTGACAAAGTTCAACACCCATTCATGATAAAAAACTCTCAGAAAAATATGAATAGAAGGAAAATTCCTCAACATAATAAAGGGCATTTAAACAAAGTCAATAGCCAACATCATCCTAAATGGAGAGAGCCTGAAAGCATTCCCCTTGAGATCGGGAACTAGACAAGGATGCCCTTTATCACCACTCTTATTCGACATAGTGCTGGAAGTCCTAGCCAGAGCAATTAGGCTAGATAAAAAAATAAAGGGCATCCAGATTTGCAAGGAAGAAGTAAAAGTCTTTCTATTTGCAGATGACATGATCTTATACACAGAAAACCCTAAGGAATCCTCAAGAAAACTACTGAAGCTAATAGAAGAGTTCAGCAGAGTATCGGGATACAAGATAAACATACAAAAATCAGTTGGATTCCTCTACACCAGCAAAAAGAACATCGAAGAAGAAATCACCAAATTAATATCATTCACAGTAGCCCCCAAGAAGATAAAATACTTAGGAATAAATCTTACCAGAGGTGTAAAAGACTTACACAAAGAAAGCTACAAAGTACTTCTGCAAGAAACCAAAAGAGACCTACGTAAGTGGAAAAACATACCTTGCTCATGGACAGGAAGTCTTAACGTTGTAAAAATGTCTGTTCCACCAAAAGCGATCTATAGATACAATGCAATTCCGATCCAAATTCCAACGACATTTTTTAATGAGATGGAGAAACAAATCACCAACTTCTTATGGAAGTGAAAGAGGCCCTGGATAAGTGAAGCATTACTGAAAACGAAGAACAAAGTGGGAGGCCTCACTCTACCTGATTTCAGAACCTATTATACCTCCACAGTAGTCAAAACAGCCTGATACTGGTACGACAGATACATAGATCAATGGCACAGAATTGAGAATCCAGACATAAATCCAGTCCACTCAGAGATGCCTTAGAAGAAAGGCCTGGAGATCCACTTCTGATCAGCCATTGAAAACTGTATGGAGCGGAGCTCTATTCTGACGCACATGAGGTCACTCACCATGAGTTGGAATCGATTTGGTGGGAACTAGCTTACCCTTCGAGTATCCTTTTAGAGGTCACATGATTGGAAATACTTTCCTCTACTGAACCCTCCCCTCACCAGCCTAGCTTAGGCTGTCTTATGTCTTATGCTTTGTTTTGTGCTCCTTCGCATCTGCTCTTTGCCTTTCTTAACATTCATCAACTTATATTCGTTTATTTCTTTTTTGCAGCTTTATAGAGATATATTTCACATACCATAAAAGTCACCCATATAAAGTAAACTGTTCAGTAAAAAAAAAAAGTAGTTTTTAGTATATTCACAATTATGCAACCATCACCACAATCTAATTTTAGAACATTCTGAACACCCCCAAAAGAAATCGCATACACATGAGCAATCATTCCAGGCAGACACTAATCTATTTTCTGTCCCTAATGATTTGCCTATTTTGGAAATTTGACATAAATGGAATCATGTGGTATATGGTCTTTTGTGACCGGTTTCTTTCACTAAGCATGTTTTCAAAATTCATCCATCTTATATATTAGTATTTCATTCTTTGTAATTATTGAACAGCATTGATTTGTATGGATATGCCATGTTTTTTTAATCTGTACATCAGTTGATAAACAGTAGTTTTTTTTTCTCACTTTTTTTTTGGTATTATAAATATGCTACTACAAACCTTTGTGTACAAGTTTTTGTGTGGATATATGTTTTCATTTCTCTTGGGTATACACCTAGGAATAGAATTGCTGGGGTATTTTTTTGTGGTAACTCTATATGTAGCGTTTTGAGGAACTGCCAAAATGTTTTCCAATGTGGCTACAACATTTTATATTTCCACTAGCAATGTTTAAGTGTTCCAGGTTCTCCGCATCCTTGTCAACACGTGTTATTGTTTGTCTTTTTAACAGATATCCCCTTTTGCATTCTTGATTTTGTTTTTTAAATTTTTTCTCTCTTCTTCATCATTCTAGCTAAAGGATTGTCAATTTTGTTGATCTTTTGGAAAAAAAAATTTTGGTGTCATTGATTTTCTTTACTGTTTTTCTACACTCTATTTGATTAATTTCCACTCTAATCCTTTTCCTTTCCTTTTTTTCTGCTTGTTTAGAGTTTAGTTTGCTCTTCTTTTTTAGCTTCTTAAAGTAGAACTTTATGTTATTGGTGTGAGATCCTTCTTTTTTAACATGGGCATTTACAGCTATAAATTCCCCATCACTGCTTTGGCTATATGTTGACTTTCATTTTCATTCACCTCAAAGTAGTTTGTAGTTTCCCTTGTGATTATTTTTCATAGAATCATTCGTTATTTGTGTGTTGTTTCATTACCACATATTTATTAATTTCTCAAATTTTCTTCTGCAGTTTTTTCAAATTTCATTCCATTGTGGTTAGAAAACATACTTTGCATAATCTGCATCATGTTAAATTTACCGAAGATTGCTTTATGGAGCATATTGGAGAATGTTCTATGTGCACTTAAGAAGAATTCATTTTTCTGTTATTGGGTGGAGTGATCTATAGATGTCGGTTAGGTCTAATTGGTTTACAGTGTTGTTCAGGTCTTCTATTTCCTTATTGATTCTATGTCTAATTCTTCTGTTTATTACTGAAGTGTGGTGCTGAAATCTCCAACTATTATTATTGAATTATCTATTCTACCCTTAAATTCTGTCAGTTTTTGCTTCATGTATATTGGGGCTTTTTTGTTAGGTGCATATGTGTTTATAATAATTTTTTTTTTGCTGGATTGACCATCTTATCGTTATAAAATGTCCTTTTTTGTCTCTAGTAACAATTTTTGTCTTAAAGTCTATTTTGTCAGATATTAATATAGCCACTCCAGTTATATCTTGATTATTGCTTACATGGTATATCTTTTTTGATCCTTTTACTTTAAACTTCTTTGTGTCTTGGAGTCTAAAGTGTGTCTTCTGTAGACAGTATACAATTGGGTCTTTTTTTTTTTTTTTTGGTCACTATCTGACATTCCATCAATAGCTTCTCTTTTATTGGCTGTTTAATTCATTCACATTTAATATAATTACTGGTAAGGTAGGATTTATATCTGCCATTTTGCTGTTTGTTTTCTATATGTCTTGTGTCTTTCTTTGTTCCCCTATTCTTCCTTTACTTCCTTCTTTTGTATTAAATATATTTATATATACATATAAATTAATATACCATTTTAACTCTCTTGTTTGTTTTACTATATTTTTTGTGTAGTTTTCTTAGTGGTTGCCTTGAGATTTCAAGTAGCATCTTAACTTAAAGCAATCTACTTTCAACTAATACTAATTTAATTTCAATTGTGTGCAAAACTGCTTCAGTATACCCACATTCCTTCTCACCTCCTTGCACTTTTATTGTCACACAAATTATACCCTTATAGATTATAAACTCATCAACGTGGTTTTATAATTATTGCTTTATACAGATTTCTTTTAAATCAGGAGAAAAAATGTTTAAAATATGTTTATAATGTCTTTTAGAATATCTATATGGTTACCTTTGCCATTGTTTTTTTTTTTCTTTTCTTTGTGTAGATTCTAGTTACCGTCTGGTGTCTTTTTATGTTTGTCTGTGTACAGGTTCACCGATTCTTTCTTCTGCCTGCTCAAATCTGTTGATTCCCTGTAGTCAATTTTTTAACTACTGCATTTTTAAATGCCAATATTTCTACTTGGTTCTCTTTTCATAATGTCTATTTTATGTTACTATTTATTGATGTTATCTATTAGATTAGACATTGTCATCATACTTTCTTTTAATTCTTTAGGTATGGTTTCCTTTAGTTCTCTGAACATATTTCTAATAGCTTACTTAAAGTCTTGCTCTTGAATTTTTGCCAGGTACTGTTGAGTCAGCTCTGACTCGTAGCAACCCTATGTACAACAGAAAGAAACACTGCCCAGTCCTGTACCATCCTCACAATCATTGGTGTCTTGGAGCCCATCATTGCAGCCACCGTGTCAGTCCATCTCATTGAGGGTCTTGCTTTCTTTTGCTGATCCTCTGCTTTACCAAGCATGATCTCCAGAGATGTGTCCCTCCTGATAATATGCCCAAAGTATGTTAGACAAAGTCTCGCCATCCTTGCTTCTAAGGAGCATTCTGGCTGTACTTCTTACTCTACTAAGTTCAATATATAGACCCCCTGAGGGACATTTTTTTGTTGGCTGCCTTTTTCCCATGTATGTATGTACATACCATACTTCCTATTTCTTTGCACATCTTGTTATTTTTTGTTGAAAACTAGATATTTTAGATAATACATTGTAGAAAATCTACTATCAGATTCCAACCCCTTCCCCAAGTTTATTGTTGTTGCAGGTTTTGTTGTTGTTGCTATGGTAGTTCTTCTTATTTCTGCTTGTATTTCCAGCAAATTTCTGGAAGAATTTTGTAGATTCTTGATTCCCTGTAGTGTGTGGCCACGGAGTTGTCTGCTAGCTTTTTTTTAAATACTTATTTTTATTTTTAAACCTGGATTCCTAGCCTTCATGCTTGAGTCGTATAATTTAGGGATCAACCAATGATTGATTAAAAGTTTTCTTTAAATGCCTTACCTTCATGTCTTCCATTGTTTATCAAAAGAATCTGTGTGGTAAGGCATACCTTCAAGGTTCAAGCAGTTTACAAGATAGCCTTAGCTTTTATTTTCTGCTTGTGAGTTGACCTTTCATAAGGTCTCTTGTTCTCCTTTCATAAGTCTTTCCTTAGCATTTGCACAGCTTTGTATATGCACAAGGCTTTTTGAATTCCCAAGAATATATGCAAGGTATTCAAAGTTCTCTTTGGACGTCTAGTCTCCCAGGTTTCCTTTTAAATTCCCAGCCAGGTACTTGTTTGCCTGTCAAATGAAATCACAACCTTAGGCAGCTGAGATGTTATCGTCAGTTTCCTGTTGTTTAGGTTATGCCTTGGGAGGTAGAGTTCACCCTCAACCTTTGATCTGAGCTATGAGTCAAGTGAGTGGAACCCTGATGGTGCAGTGGTTAAGCACTTAGCTGGTAACTGAAAGGTTGGTGGTGCAAACCCACCAGCTATTTTGCAAGAGAAAGATGTGGCACTCTGTTCCTGTAAAGATTTACAGTCTTGGAAACTCTGTGGGGATAGTTCTACCTTGCCCTGTTGGGTCACTACGAGTTGGAATTGACTCAAGGGCAATGGGTTTGTTTGTTTTTTGATTTATGAGTCAAACCAAATAGTCACCACTCTCTGAGAATAGAGATTACTCAGGCAGCTGCAATTTGGGACCAAATAGTGACCGTGCTGTAGGGATGGTGCTTTTCATGGAGTTCTAAGACTGTCAAGATCTTTTTGTTTTCTGCTGTCAACTTTTGACTCCCATGCCACTGATCTGGGGAGCAAGGGGTGATAAGAATAGTCAAATGTTAAAACATCCCAGATTGCACTATCTAATAGACAGTCGTTCCTCTTGGATGTTTGATTATTAGTTTGTTCTGTGGCTTTGGCTAATTACCAGAGTTCTGAAATGATTGATTTTAGTTGTTTTGCCTGTATTTTCATTGTTTAAGACAGAGACAAGTTTATCAAGATCTTTACTCAGTCATTCCTGATGATGATCTCTCCACTTGTGTTTATTATTTTTTTAAATTTTTATTGTGCGTTAAGTGAAAGTTTACAAATCAAGTCAGCCTCCCATACAAAAACGTATATACACCTTTGTATATAAAGAAAAAAAAATTTTTTTTTCTTTATATACTCCTAGTTGCTCTCCCCCTAATGGGACAGCACAGTCCTTCCCTCCACTCTCTATTTTCAGGTCCATTCAGCCAGCTTCTGATCCCCTCTATCCTCTCACCTTCCCTCCATCCACTTGTGCTTATTTTTAATGCTGTATCCCTAATCAGATTCTAATCTTAGTCTCAGACCACAGCTCACTTCTGAAGAAGTTTTGGGCAAACCAGTGGGGAGTGTCCAAGCAGAGCTATCTGTTGGAGGCATCCCCACATCTGGCAGCAATGGACCAGCAATATTACCATGTTCACTTACCAGCTGGGAGCACCCTAAGGGAACCACGACATTGGTGTCAATATCAACATAGTAGTGGATCCAGTGGTGACAGCTGTAGTTGTCAGTTTTGCTTACTGCGGCATGCTCTATTGAAAGAGATCGGAGTTGTGCATTCATGATCATCACATCTCTGTTCTGTTTTCATTGTATCACTTAGGCCATAAAATGGCTCCGCTTGTTCCAAATCTCATAAATCACTCACTTAAATAGCTCATCACTTTTACATGAGAAAGCTCTCAAATGACTATGCATGTAGTCATACAGATATACACATTGCTTGGGACAGAGTAGGATGATGAGAATTGGAATAGTAACATTTGGATAGATAAGAGAATCTGAAAACTTTGAACTTGAAATCCCCCTGATCTTCCCCAGTTAGTGGAAGCAGCTCCTCTTCCTTGCCTAAGTAGATTAGTTTTCCTTTGTAGTGGTTTTCCACTTCTCATCAAGGCCCATTCATCTATCGCCTCATGACCTCAAGATCCCTAACTAGAATAAGATCCTAGTATGTACCAGGAGAACAAGTACAAAGTCTGACACAGGAGATAGCTAACATGTCTGAAGAACTGGAAAATTTTGCTAATTTATGTCAGTAGAAACCTGGGGTACATGTGTGGCAACAGATTCTTGATGAGCAAGGATGAAATTTGTCGTGAATTGAATCATGTTTCCCCAAAATATGTGTGAGCTTGGTTAGACCTTGATGTCCAGTATTGTGTGGTTGTACTCCATTTTGTGACTGTAATTTTCCTATGTGTTGTAAATCCTAATCTCTGCCTGTGGTTAATGAGGCAAGATTAGATTATGTTAAAGATTAGATTATGTTAAAGATTAGATGTGATACCCTTACGAGGTCACATCCCTGATCCAATGCAAAGGGAGTTTCCCTGGGGTGTGACCTACACCACCTTTTATCTTACAAGAGATAAAAAGGAAGGGAAGCTAGCAGAGAGTTGGGGATCTCATACCACCAAGAAAGCAGTGCCAGGAGCACAGTGCATCTTTGAATCTGGGCTTCCTGCATGGAGAAGCTCCTAGCCCAGGGGAAGATTGATGACAAGGACTTTCCTCCAGAGCTGACAGAGAAAGCCTTCCCCTGGAGCCGATGCCCTGAATTTGGGCTTCTAGCCTACTAGGCTGTGAGAGAATAAACTTCTGTTTTTAAAGCCATCCACTTGTGGTATTTCTGTTACAGCAGCACTAAATGACCAAGACAGAATTACCTAGTTGGCTGACTAAATCCAAAGACTTTGGAAGATGGGGATTCTGTGCTGGGTCTTTGACAAATTTCCACAGCAGAATCATGGCCCCTATGATTTCAATCAAAGTAGAGTCATCTTCAGCAAATAATCATTCTCCTTCGAGGAACATCTCTTGACTAACTACTAAACCCTGCCAAAGTCTATATGACCATAGCACACATGCAGACCATGTTGCCAAAGACAATGTTACCATATAGCTTTCCAATGTGAACTAGGTATTTCATACACCAGCCTATAAAATTGGGTGTGATGAGCAAAGTCTATTATCAACAGGAAGTGGTGCATATGAACTTAGGTTTGAACATTCCAACATGACACAAATAAGTTGCATGTGTAGATGGCTAAAACTTCCATAATATCTATTTTTGGAGTATTATTACAACTTTCTCAACCCATGCCTATGGCTTCATGAGATTTTTATTGCTATTAGTTGTCATTGAGTTGATTCTGATGTGTGCAAAGTAGAACTGTTCCATAGGATTTTGAAGGCTGTGGCCTTTCAGAATTAGATTGCTATGCCTGTCTTCCCAGGAGCCTCTAGATGGGTTTGAACCACCAATCTTTTGGCTAGTAGTCAAGTGCTTAACCGTCTGTGCCACCCAGTACCCCATGGCTTCATAAGAGTTCCTTATAATTAATTTATGAAAGAGGAAAATCTTGGTCCATACTTACAGATGGTCCATTACTGTATCCCAGCAGCAGTCTAAAGTGAACTGCTATAGCATTATAGCCCTTTTCAGAGGTGACCTGAAAGAAAATGGAGAAAGAAAGTTCTTTCAGTGAGCAGAACTTCAGAGGCTTTTTCAGAGACACTGTCAGAGGTATGAATCTCCATACAGTTTTTGGCCAGCTTGTTAGGTACCATGAAAATCAAGATTGGCGACAAAGATGTCTAGGAAAAAAGTATGTGGATGAACCTCTCAAACTGGTCAGCAAGTTAGCAAATATTGTGAAGGAATGCTAATCAAAGAGCCCTTGCTGCAGAGGTGGCTCTCAATGCACATATAGACAAGGTGACCCTATCTTATGGATGCCAGTAAGCCTATTTTCCCACCTCGTGCTTGCTCAATGGACTTATGAACAGAGTGACCATGATGGCAGCAATGAAAGTAATACATTGGCTTAGGAACAAGGACTGCATTCCTTGATTAATTTTTATCTGGTTCAGTATTTTCTTCTCCCTCCCACTCTAATCAAATTTTGGTGTCTTCTCTGCCCATGAAGAGATCTATCCAACATTTTGGACTCTGTTCTACCAGCAATCAATAGATGGTATTGTTTCTCTCACAACCAAAATGATTGAGTCTGGGAATCAAGAAGTTGAAGTGGGCATATTTTCTTCTTTGCTTGGGACATATCCATTTCTATTATTAATAAAAGTGTATTCCCCTCTCTCTTTCTTTTATATGGACAGCGTTGTTACAATTAACTTTATAATTTAGTCTTTAGGTTACAGAATATCCAGGACAGATTGTGATTGAACTAGAAGAGGGATTAGTTTCATTTAGAGACTGATAGAATAACCATGGGACTTTTTCTTGCACTATTTGGGGGTGCAGTATGATGGATTGCTTTAATATGATGTTTCTCACCATGGTCTTGTAACTCCCACCAAATGATTGGGTGACTACGCAAATAAGATGCTTGCGGCATACCAAGAGGATTGGATAGCTTGTTAATAACACAGGTAAGGTGCATGACACCCTTGTGGGAGGGGGGAGACCATGGAGGTAAGGTGTATGGAAACTTCACAAGGGGATCAATCAGTTTTGCCATCTCATCAGGTTTAAAAGACATCCAATCCCAGAGCTGAAGATGAGAGCTGGGAGTGGAGCATGTCCTTTGGAGCTGGGAACCCCGTGCTGGGAGCCTTCTAGACCCAAGAGAGAGAGAGAGAGAGAGAGAGAGCTGTAGCACTGGAGACAGTGAGAGACAGTTAGGATCAGTGGCAGAGAAAAGGCAGCAGCAGAACCAGGAAACCAGTGCAAGACGGCGTGTGGGCTTCCCAGACCATGGAACAAGGCAATTACAGTGGGTTGTGCTGACCCATGGAGCGAGAAAGTTGAGTGCCTTTAGGCAGGAGGCTTCTTGGTAGAGTGGGGTGCCTCTGGGCACTTGCTGGTGTAGCTAGGCTTGCCGACCCACCAAGTGAGACAGGTGACCTCCTCCAGGCCAACACTGGTGGAGTAGAATGACTCCAGGCACTTATTGGAGGAGCTAAAGAGCTCTGTAACACTTGTCTGAGCAGGGCAGATGGATGGCCAGGGGTTACAGAGGCTAAGGGCCAGAGAGAGGCCTGCCTGCAAGGATGGCTGAGAAGAGGCTATCCTGATCAAAGAACTGTATCCTGATAAACCCGTAATCACGAGTATTGTCTGTGAGTTCTGTGTGGCCATTACAAAGAATTATCAGACCCAGCAGAGAAGTAGAGAGTGCCATGGAAGGGATGGTTGGTGTCACAATAGGTAGAAAGGTTGGATGATGGAGGGATGTCTGACCTCCATCTCATAGGAATCAGCCTTGGGCTGTTGATCTTGATTCTCCTTCCCGCTTTGTGAAGTTAGGGGTCAGATTCTGCCCCAAGTCATTTTTAACAGGGTGAAAGTATGAAAGAATCTTCTTTGATCTGAGATAATTGAAACCTGTTAGAATATAATGATGTTGTTAGAATTGTTGTTTGGAAGTTTAAGTATGGGTAAAAGAATGTTGATTGTAGTTCCAGCAGAAACAGCAGGAGTGTGGATTCCTGGAAGCTGGGTAACACCATTTTCTTGTTTCCCTCCTTTTACTTCTTCAGCTCAAGGGGCGATAGAAGGTTCCTGGTGTTACTGAATCCCAGGTAACAGAACCTTCCCACTATTTCTTCTTCAACTCTTTAAGACTTTTGTAACCAATTCCCTGTATTAATTCTCCTGTTTTAAATACCTAAACTGGTTTTGTATTTTTCTGACTGGTCTCTGACTGATAAGTTAATCTTTAATGTTATTTGGAGTGGTAAAGTAAGTTGAACACTGTGACTAAAAACAAATACTTGGTAATTTTGGAATGTCCTTTTTCAAGTGACATGTGCTGTACTTACACCATTCATGCACCTGAAATTTTGAAACACAAACCAAGGGTTTTGTTTCATTCCTTTTCCAAACCTTCGAAGTCAGTGCCATCATAATTTACCACCTGGTTTTTCTTCTTGTTGCTGTCATCTATTGATCTCTGCATTCCTTGATTAATTCGTACCTGGTTCCCTGTCTTCCCCTCCCTCCCACTCTAGTCACAACTTTGATGTCTTCAGTGCCCATAAAGAGATCTGTCCAACATGTTGGCCTCTCATTTGTTCACCTCCTCACTTAAAGTGATTGGTTTTTTTCGTCTCACTTTAGCCACCAATTCCCATTATTCACACTTGACTTTCATTCGCAAATATACCTCAATATCAAGTACCCTACTTTCTGACCACATCTTCTACTCTCCACCTTGTATAATCTACTCTTAACATTCTATCACATATTGGATTTTATTTTACTACCAGTTCATTGACCCTTCTATCTACCACTTCTCCCTGCTCAGCACATCTGCCGTGCCCTCATTTCTCTTTGACCAAACTTATATTTCATGATCTACCATTAAAGAAACTGCTTTCAAAAGCCCATAGCTACCTGTTGCCCTTTCTCCCTTTACTTGCCTGGTGGAAGCTCAACTCTGGTTAAGCCTGCTTAAAGTGAGTTTTTGGATACATACCTAGGTCCTAGGCAAGTGACTGTTGAATGAATGAATCATTGATGAAGAGAAAAGAGCACAACGTGTTCAGAACAATTGAGCCTTGGAAGATTCCAATGGAAGGAAACAAGAAAACAAAGAGAATTTATTATAGCCATTTCTTAAATATCTTGCTTTTTAGGTGTTCCCTTCATAGTCTCTTTTCTCTATCTTCTCTACACACTGTTTCTTGGTGATCTTATTTATTTCTATGAATTTAATTGCTACTTATAGATTTAGAAGTTATATTTTCAGCCTTGACTTCTCTCTGGACCACGATGCTTTGCCACAAACTCAGCATGTCCAAAACAGAACTTATAAATATCTTCCACTCCAAAGAGAATGACACATTTAGTTTCTAGTTATGACGTATTAAGTTGTTTATGTATATTAACCCTGGTGATAGCTATATGAAAACAGGCATTATCCTCATTTTCAGGAGTAAATAGAAGAATACAGCAGAGACTCAACCTCACTTGTCAAAATGCAAAATCTGGCACTTCCCCTATATGTGCTGCAACAGAAACAATCACAAATGTATAGCCAACATCAGAAGTACAGTCTGACACTCTTAGGAGACAAAGGGTTTCAGCAGTTACTGAAGAGGCAGAAATGAGTTTCTGTTAAGGTTGATACAAAAATTTGGGAACAGATAAGAGTGATGGTTGAACAACATATGAATGTAATTAATGTCACTAAACCATATGTGTGAAAAGTGTTCAGATGATGAACATTTTCTTGAATATATATTTATCACAGTGGAAAAAAAAAGATTCATTTGGGGAGGTTTCATGGAGGATGTAACTACTGAACAAGAGAGTTACATGAATTTAAACATGAATATAGCAACTGAAGGAATCCCTGGTGGTACAGTGGTTAAAGCATTCGGCTGCTAACTGAAAGCTCAGTGTTTTGAAACCACCAGTGGCTCCGTGGGAGAAAGATGTGGCACATCAAGATTTATAGCCTGGAAACCCTACTGGGCAATTCTACACTGTCATATAAAATCACTATGAGTCGGAATTGACTGGACAGCAGTGGGTTTTTTTTTGTTAGTTTTGTTTTTTAATAGCAACTGAGAGTAGGTAGCAAATCGTTGTATGAGAGGGGATCAGCAAATCCCAATAGGACAAAAATAAGGAGTCTGATTTGACTGTCTTTTCTTGGCTAAGGATTAAACATTGACTGAAGGCAGAAAGTTGGCTTCAAGAAGTATGGCTGTAAGATACACAAGTAATGAAATACTTTGAAATGTGTTTAGAAAATAGGTTGCATTCAAAATGAGTGAAAAGCTAGATTTTTTTTAAACCGGTGGAGACATATTCTCAAAATAATGCTTAAAATTTCAATTTTGGCAATAGAGATCACATGCATTGTGTAAAGGTAAGTTGTAGATCCAGTGGTCCAAAGGTTCTAACTTTTTACAATAGTGTTAAATTTCTGATAAATAATGGAAACTACCAGTACTTCTCAGTAGATCACTAATATCTTCTGAATCTGCTCTGCCTTGTCAAATTTTTAAATCTTGAAATGTACTAATGTACTCTACTGGTATGTTCTATAAGGTAAAGGAGCTCTGTCCACACACAGAGGAAATTAATCAAATCAGAGTTATAAATATAATTAAAGAAATCACAAGGTAGAAAGATTTGGGCTATGTTTCATTGGTTCAGGCAAGAAGAGATGACCTTCTTTGGCTAATGAAAACCTGGAGACAGTAGATATGAAAAATTAAAAGAAATAAAATCATGGTTGTAAATACAAGGACAGATGATAGTTTATTTTCTGAATGACAGCTACCTCTTTGGGTTGGTTTTCCTGGTGTGTTCTCATTGCTCTACCTCCATCACATCAGAAGTGATTGTTGAGCACCTCTGAAGAGTGAGTTACATTGTGTTGTGTCTTAGCTTCTCTGGAGATTCAGCAATGAATAAGACAGACTAGGTTTTTTGCTCCCCTGGAACTTGCACTCTACTGAATGTAAACAGATGAAAAACATAAGTCAGGCCCCTAGGTGGCGCTCTCAACTACTAACATACAAGTAAACCCTGGTGGCATAGTGGTTAAGTGCTAAGCTGCTAACCAAGAGGTCAGCCATTCAAATCCACCAGGTGCTCCTTGGAAACCCAATGGGGCAGTTCTACTCTGTCCTATAGGGACACGATGAGTCAGAATTGACTCAATGGCAATGAGTTTGGGTTTTGTTTTGTTTTGTTTTGTTTGTTTTTTTACTAACATATAGGTTGACAGTTCTAACCCACCCAGAAGTGCCATGGACGAAAGGCATGACTATCTGCTTCCATAAAGATTACATAAACCCAAAACCTTTGGGTAATCTTTACGGAAGCAGACTGCCACATCTTTCTCCCAGGGAGTGGCTGGTGGGTTTGAACTGCCAGTCTTTTTGTTAGTAACCCAGTGGTTTAACCACTGTGCAACTAGGCCAAGAAAATCCTATGGAGCAGTTCTTCTCTGTAACACATGGGGTCGCCATGAATCTAAACTCAATGACAACTGGTTTGCTTTTTGTTTTTAATTTGGGTTCTTATGTAATGTGATGTAAGTTGTACTAGGAAGACTCTTAGGAATAGCTAATACTTAAAAAAAAAAAAAAAAAAGACCCATTGCTGTCGAGTCAATTCCAGCTCATAGCAACCCTGTAGGACAGAGTAGAACTGCCTTATAGAGTTTCCAAGGAGCACCTGGTGGATTTGAACTGCTTACCTTTGGTTAGCAGCTGTAGCACTTAACCACTATGCCACCATGGTTTCCAATACTTAAGTCACATATAAACAACACCAACAAAAAAACCCATTGCTGGTGAGTAGATTTCGACTCATAGTAACCCTATAGAACAGAGTAGAACTGCCCCATAGAGTTTCCAAGGAGCAGCTGGTGAGTTCGAATTACTGACCTTTTGGTTAGCAGCCGAACTCTTCACCACTGTGCCTCCAAGTCTCCTAGTCACATACACTGGTATGAATTTACTTCTCTGATTATTTTCAAAGACACAACTTGCTGAACAAAAGTTTTGATGGTGGAAAACGGGCAAGAGGGTATAATGGCACTAAGAATCTTAGCTCTGACAGAGACAATACCAGGTGGAAAACAGATGGCAGAAGGAGAAGTTAGAAGGTCCTTAGGATAATCTATGACTGCTGCAGTTTCCCCTGCACTGGCCTTTTCTACAGTACTGTTTCATTTTCCTGCTGCAGGTATTGCCTGGGTCATCATGACATTAACTTGTGAACAGACTTTTTTGAGAGTTGACAGGTATGACCTGTTGCTTCAGTGTTATATGAGTAACACTTATTAATACCTACTTTGGCTATAAAAATGATACCTGGCCTGCTCTAACCCACCTCTCCTTCCAAGAGACTTCCACAGAAACCTGTGAATGGAATAAGTCTAAGAAGTTGTCTTGCCTCAGTAAACCTGAACACAGTTTAAGTATCATAAAAGGAACACTAAAATCTGATGTAATAGAAATGTCAAAGAAATGTTTTCTTCTCAAATTTACTCCCTAATGTTTGATTTAGGCCTGAATAGATTGTTGAGACCCATTTTTTGTTACCACAATTCAGGTCAAGATGTATAAATGTAAGTGAATCGAAAAGTCAGTATGATCTGAGGTAGCTTATCAATTGCTGTGTGCACTATGGAGATCAAAAGCTTATTATGCCAAGAGCACATTTACTAGTTGAAGAGAAAGGAGTGATGTTTCAGCTTTCTTCACTCATCTACTTGAAGAACATAGACTAGTTGACAATGTTAAGATTTTGACATTTAACTTCAAGCCTGAGAAAACAAATAAAATGTGTTGTTTTATAGTTTCCGTATTGGGGTAAAACCAAACAAAAAACCAAACCTCCTGCTGTTGAGTCAATTCTGACTCATAGCTACCCTATAGGACAGGGTAGAACTGCCCCGTAGAGTTTCCAAGGAACCTGGTGGATTCGAATTGTCAGTCTTTTTGGTTAATTTCCACTTAACCACTATGCCACTAGGGTTTCCATATTGGCGTGAGGTCAGGTTAAATATTTCTCAAGTCATGTCTAACTAATAGAAGTATACTTCTAGGTTATAGAATTATAGAGATCTTTTTTATAATTCATGATTATTAAAAATAATAATCATTTTAAAAATTTTATAGCATTTATTAGAAATTTTAGGAGCTAGACACCTTTGCGTGCTCAAAAAACAAGGACAAATATTTCTTCTAGCATTTCATATGTAAAATATTTTTATCTAAATAAGATTATATCATGCATATTGTTTTAAATAGTTATTAAATCATTCATAATTCTAAACTATATATACATATATATTTTTTTTTCTTTTAAGGCATAAAGAACTCTAAGACAAACAGACCATCCAACTTAAGAAATTAAGCATCGTCAATATCTTTTAGCTCTTCCGTGTGTCCCCCACCCCAAACTGTGCCCTTTCACTAATTTCAAAGAGTAATCATACTTTTTTAATTTTGTATTAATTATACACCTGAATTTTGTTATAATTTTAATACATATGTTTGTATACTTGTTGTTAGATATCATCTAGTTAATTCTGACTTATGGCAAACCTACATGTGCAAAGTAGAGCTGTGTCATAGGGTTTTCAAGGCTATGACATTTTGGAAGCAGATTTCCAGGCATGTCTCCTGGGTTGGTTTGAACTGCTCATCTTTTGGCTAGTAGTCAAGCACTTAACTGTTTGCACCACCCAGGGAAGCCTGTATACCTATTACTACTTATTTATTTATTTTCTTTAAATAATTGGTATCATACCCATACATCTATAGTCAATTGATTTGGTTCTAAGACGATTCAATGGAGAAGGAAGAATTTCTTCAATAAATGGTACTGGGAAAATTGGACTTCTACATGCAGAAGAATGAATCAGAATCCACGTCTCATACCATACACAAAAATCCAGTTCAAAATGGATTAAGAGCCTACACGAAAACTACCCATATCCATTGCCATCGAGTCGGTTCCAGCTCATAGCGACCGTATAGGGCAGAGTAGAACTATGTTGTAGGATTTTCAAGGATCTGGTTGATTCAAACTGCTGATCTTTTGGTTAGCAGCCAAATTATTAACCACTGCACCACCAGAGCCCTGGATGAAAACTAAAAATCATAAAATTCTTAGAAGAAAATATAGGGATGTGGAGAGATCTCATAAAAATTAAAGACCTTTGTTCATCAAAGGACTTTATCAAAAAAGTGAAAAGAAAACCTACAGATTGGGAGAAAATTTTTAGGAACCATATATCCAATACGGGTCTAATATCCAAAATGTATGTAAAACTTGTACAACTTAACAACAAAAAGCAAATAACCCAATCAAAAAATGGACAAAGGACTTGAATAGACATTTCATGAAAGAGGATATTCAAGTGGCCAATAAACACAAGAAAAGATGCTCAATGTCTTTAGCCATCAGAAAGATGCAAATCAAAACCACAATAAAATACCGTCTAACTCCCAATAAAAAAAAAAAAAAAAAAAAAACTCCCAATAGGATGGCTAAAATTAAAAACAAAACAGAAAATAACAAATGTTGGTGAGTAAGTGGGGAGATTGGAACCCTTATCCATTGCTGGTGGGAATGCAAAATGGTGCAACCATTGTGGAAAACAGTGTGGTGGTTCCTCAAAAGATTAAAAATAAAATTTCCATATGATCCAGAAATTCCACTCCTAGGTATATACCCAAGAGACCTGAAAGCAGCATCACAAATAGAATGGGTACACCAATGTTCACTGCAGCGCTATTCACAATAGCCAAAAAGTGGAAACAACCTAAATGTTCACCACTGTATGTATGCATAAACAAAATGTTATATATACATACAGCAGAATACTACTCACCCGCAGGGAGAAAAGAAGTCCTAATACATGCTACAACATAGATGAACTTTGGCAATATTATGCTGAGTGAAATAAGACAATCACAAAAGAACAAATATTGTGTGATCTCACTTATATGAAATGACAAGAAAAGGCAAATATATAGAGACCAAAGTTTATTAGTGATTATGAGGGCAGGAAGAAAGTGGAGAGGGGGAGCCATTTTTTGAGAATCAGTGAGTTTCTGTTCATGACAATGGGAAATATGGCATCAATTAAAGGTAATAGCAGTACAACATGATTAATGTAATTGATATCACTAAGCTGAACACCTTGAAAAAGTTCAGTTGGCAAATGTTGTTATATGTAGTTTTACAACAACAACAGAAAGGAACAGCTGCTAACACTGCTTATGTACAACCAAATATCTAATGGGATGTTTTTTCCTGGTTTAGAGGTTTAAGGTCATGGTTTTATGGGACAATCTAGTCAATTGGCCTAATATTGGTTTTAGTGTTTCTGTTCTACCTCCTAGTTCATTGTGTAGTGCCTGGGGACTTAAAAGCTTGTGAGTGGACATCCAAGGTACAATAATTGGTCTTTATTTGCCTGCAGCAGTAGAGAAAGAAGGAGACTCAGGAATCAGAGGAGGAACTAGAATGCATGTCTAACTACTTCCATGAACAACTATAATCTTTGCCTTGAGTCCAGAAGAACTGGATGATGCCTGGCTACCATTGCTGAATGTTTTGATCAGAGATTCTATAGAAGAATCCTGAGCAAAGTAGGGGTGGGGTGGGATGTGGATCAGAATTTCAAATTCTCATGGAATCCAGACTTTCTGGAACTATTGTGATTGGATGACTCATCGAAACTGTTGATCTGAATTAATAAGTAAACTCTAAAACAAAACAATCCCCTGAAGTCATCTTTAAATCAAACAATAGTTCAGCTTAATTAGTAAAGAATGTTGTGGTCATTAAGGTTGTGTGTGAACTTGGCTGGGCCATAATTCTCAGTGGTTTGGCAGTTATAATGTAGTTTGGCAGTCATGTAACAATGTAATCACTTCCATGATGATATCTGATATAATATGATCATCTTCATGATGGGATCTGCTGCTGTGAGTAGGCAATCAGTTGAAATGGAGTTTCCTTGGGGGTGTGGTGTGGATCCAATATAGATGGTGATTTCCCCAGTTCCTTAATAATAATAATAATAAAACTGGCAGAATCACCACATTAGATCCCTGACAAGTGGAGTAAGGGCTATTATTGCAGGAAAAGCCAAGTGGAAGCCATTAGAACTGCCCATATCTAGGAAAATAATAACCCAAAAGCAATACATGTTCTGAACGACAACCAAAAGTAATTTACCTTCATCTGGCAAAGCCAGCAGTATACCTTCAGTGTCCTACCACAAAGCTATATCAACTCTCCAGCCCTATGTCATGATTTAGTCTGCAGGAACCTTGATTGCCTTTCCCTTCCACAAGACATCACACTGGTCCATTACATTGACGACATTACGCTGATTGGACACAGTAAGGAAGAAGTGTCAATGACTTGTAAAACATTTGCATGCTAGAGGGTGGGAAATTAATCCAACAAAAATTCAAGTGCCTCTCACATCAGTGAAATTCCTAAGAGTCCAGTGGTGTGGGGCATGTTGAGATATTCCTTTTAAGGTGAAGGATAGGTTAATGCATCTGACCCTCCCACAACTAAAAAGGAGACAAAACATCTAGTGGACCTCTTTGGATTTTGGAGGCAACATATCCCTCATTTGGATGTGCTACTCCAAACTATTTATAAAGTGACTTGAAAAGCTGCTACTTTTCAGTGGGGCCTAGGACAAGAAAAGGCTCTGCAACAGGTTCAGGCTGCCATGCAAGCAGCTCTGCCACTTGGGCCATATGATCCAGCTGATCCAGTGCTGCTTGAAGTGTCAGTGGCAGATAGATATGCTGTTTGGAGTCTTTCGTGGGCCCCTCTTGGTGAATCACAGCACAGACCCTCAGGATTTTGGAGCAAAGTCCTGCCATCCTCTGCAGATAACTACTCTCCTTTTGAGAAAAAGCTTTTGGCTCATTGCAGGGCCTTAGTAGAGACATTGTTTAACCATGGCCCACCAAGTAACCATGTAGCCTGAGCTCCAGTACTCTATCATTAAATGGATGTGATATATGCGAGATTGAGTCAAAGCAGGACCTGAAGACACTAGTAAGTTGCATGAGAAAGTGGCCCAAATGCCCATCGTCTCCACTCCTGTCACATTACCGCCCATCTCCCAGTCTACACTTATGGCCTCATGGGGAGTTCCATATGGTCAGTTGACTGAAGAAGAGAAAACATAAACGATTTACACACAGTTCTGTGTAATATGCAGACACACTCAAAGGTGGACAGTGGCAGCACTACAGCCCCTTTCTGGGACCACCCTGAAGGACAGTGGTGAAGGGAAATCCTCCCAATGGGCAGAATTTTGAGAAGTGCCCTTGGGTGTTCACTTTGCTTGGAAAGAAAAATGGCCAGATGTGCAACCATATGCTGATTCATGGGCTGTAGCCAATGTTTTGGCTGGATGGTCAGGGACTTGGAAGGAACATGATTGGAAAATTGGAGGCAAGGAGGTATGGGGAAGAGGCATGTGGCTAGAGCTCTCTGAATGGGACAAAGAAGTGGAAATTTGTGTCTCATGTGAATGCTAACCAAAGGTGATGTTGGCAGAGGAGGATTTTAACAATCAAGTGGATAGGATGATAAGTTCTATGGAAACCAGTCATCCTCTTTACCTAGCCACTCCCATCATTGCCCAATGGGGTCATAAACAAAGTGGGCATGGTGGCAGGGATGGAGGTTATGCATTGACTCAGCAACATGGACTTCTACTCACCATGGATGACTTGGCTGCAGCCACCACTGAGTCCCCAATCTGCCAGCAGCAGAGACCAACAGAGTCCTCAATATGGTACCATTCCTCGAGGTAATCAGCCTGTAACCTGGTTGCAAGTTAATTACATTGGACCACTTCCATCATGGAAAGGGTAGTGTTTTGTTATTACTGGAAAAGACACTTACTCTGGATTTGGATTTGCCTTCCCTGCGTGCTGTGCTTCTTCCAAAGCTACCATCCATGGACTTACAGAATGCCTTTTTCACTGACATAGTATCCCACACAGCATCACCTCAGATCCAAAGACTCACTTCACAGCAAATGAAGTGTGACAGTGGGCCCATGCTTATGGAATTTATTGGTCTTAACATGTTTCCCATCATCCTGAAGCAGCTAGTTTCATAGAACCATACAATGATCTTCTAAAGACACAATTGTAATGGATGGCTGGGTGGCAATACCTTGCAGGGTTGAGGCAGTGTTCTCCAGGAGGCTGTATATGCTCTAAACCAGCATCCAATATATGGTTCACTTTCTCCTATAGCCAGGATTCATGGATCCAGGAATCAAAGGATGAAAATGAGAGGAGCACCACTCACTATTACTCCTACTGACCCACTCACAAAGTTTTTGCCTCCTGTCCCTGCGACCCTATGCTCTGCAGGTCTAGAGGTCTTAGTTCCAAAGGGAGGAATCCTCCCACCTGAAGACACATCACTGATTCCATTTAGCTGAAGTTAAGAATGCCACCAGGCCACTTTGGGCTCCTTATGCTTCTGGATCAGTAGGCAGAGAAGGGAGTTACCAAATTGGCCGTTGTGATTGATCCTGATCACCAAGAGGAAATCAGACTGATACTACATAATGGAGGCAAAGAAGAGTATGACTGCAATTCAGGAGAACCCTTAGGGCGTCTCTTAGTACTACCATGCCCTGTGATTAAAGTCACTGGAAAACTACAGCAACCCAATTCCAACATGGCTACTAATGGCCCAGACCCTTCAGGAATGAAAGTTTGGGTCACCCCAACAGGCAAAGAACCAGAACCAGCTGAGATGCTTGCTGAGGGCAAAGGGAATATGGAATGGGTGGCAGAAGAAGGCAATTCTAAATACCAGTTACAACCACATGACCAGTTGCAGAAATGAGGGCTGTAATTGTATTTTTTCCTTGTATGTGAGCATCAAATATTTTTGTTTTCTTCACTTATAAAATATAAGATGTAAACAGGGCTAGTGCATTTTTCTGTTGTACATGCGTTAGGTGTAAGTATAACTTTATAATTGTCTCTATTCAGAGATTATGTATGATTTAAGGAGATATGTACAGGTGCCAAGTTGACAAGTGGTGGACTGTGATTGTTAAGGTTGTGTGTCAACTTGGCTGGGCTGTGATTCTCAGTGGTTTCACAGTTATATAATGATGTAATCACCTCCACAATGAGATCTGATATAATGTGATCAACTCCATGATGGAAACTGATGTGAGCAGACAATCAGTAGAAACGGAGTTTTCTTGGGGGTTTGGGCTGCATCCAATACAGGTGGACTTTCTGGCAAGGCTCTTGGGCTTTTGCTCACTCTGGATCCTGCAGCTAGCTCCTGTTCATCTGACTTCCAATTCTTGGGACTTTGCTAGCAGTTACCTGACATCTTGCTTGCCGACCTTGGGATTCGTCAGTCTCCACAACCTGTGAGCCAGAACCCTGCTGTCTGACCTGCTGGTCTTGAGTTTGCCAGCCCCTGCAGCTATGTGAGTCAGGAGAAGCCTCCAGCTTGACCCACGCACTTTGGGTTTTCCAACCTTACAGCACATGAGCCATTTCCTTGATATAAAGGTCTCTCTCTATATATTTGGAAAACTTGCTGCTATAGTGGTTAAGTGCTATCAGTGCTAACTAAAAGATTAGTAGTTTGAATCCACCAGGCGCTTCTTGGAATCTCTGTGGGGCAGTTCTACTCTGTCCTATAGAGTTGCTATTTAGTCAATGGCAATGGGTTTGGTTTGTTTTTTTTTATACATATATTTATATGCTTTACTGGTTTGTTTCTCTAGAGAGCCCAGCCTAAGGAAAAGGTTTACCTTGACCATTGTGCTCTTTGAAAGAACTATGTATATGTGATCTAATTGACAACAGTAAATGGGCAGGTTAGGTAAGCATCTTGGGGGGAAGCGAGTTTATGTAAATGATGGAATAATTTGGAAAAGAATAGAGAGAATGGTAGTACAACTTGAAGAATGTAATCAATGTCACTGAATTGTACATATAAAAATTGTTGCATTGACTATTCTACCAAAAGCGATCCATAGATACAATGCAATTCCGATCCAAATTCCACCGACATTTTTTAATGAGATGGAGAAACAAATCACCAACTTCGTATGGAAGGGAAAGAGGCCCCCGATAAGTAAAGCATTACTGAAAAAGAATAAAGTGGGAGGCCTCATTCTACCTGATTTTAGAACCTATTATACCACCACAGTAGTTAAAACTGCCTGGTACTGGTACAACAATAGATACATAGACCGATGGAACAGAATTGAGAATCCAGACATAAATCCATCCACATATGAGCAGCTGATATTTGACAAAGACCCAAAGTCAGTTAAATGGGGGAAAGACAGTCTTTTTAACAAATGGTGCTGGCATAACTGGATATCCATCTGCAAAAAAATAAAACAAGACCCATACCTCACACCATGTCCAAAAATTAACTTAAAATGGATCAAAGACCTAAATATAAAATCTAAAACGATAAAGATCATGGAAGAAAAAATAGGGACAATGTTAGGAGCCCTAACACATGGCATAAATAGTATACAAAACATTATTAACAATGCAGAAGAGAAACCAGATAACTGGGAGCTCCTAAAAATCAAACACATATGCTCATCCAAAGACTTCACCAGAACAGTAAAAAGAATCCAAAAAGAAAATTACCAAGACATATTATCATCAACCTTGCCAAAGCCAAAGATAAAGAGAAAATTTTAAAAGCAGCCAGGGATAAAAGAAAGGTCTCCTACAAAGGAAAATCAATAAGAATAAGTTCAGACTACTCAGCAGAAACCATGCAGGCAAGAAGGCAATGGGATGGCATATACGGAGCACTGAAGGAGAAAAACTGCTAGCCAAGGATCATATATCCAGCAAAACTCTCTCTGAAATATGAAGGTGAAATTAAGACATTTACAGATAAACACAAGCTTAGAGAATTTGCAAAAACCAAACCAAAGCTACAAGAAATACTAAAGGAAATTGTTTGGTCAGAAAACCAATAATATCAGATACCAGAACAACACAAGGTCACAGAACAGAGCATCCTGATATCAACTCAAATAGGAAAATCACAAAAACAAATTAAGATTAATTAAAAAAAAAATGCTCAAAACAGGGAATCATTGAAGTTAATATGTAAAAGATCACAATAATCAAAAAGAGGGACTAAATACAGGTGGTATAGAACTGCCATAAGGAGAGGGATACAAGGCGATATAGGACAATACAAGTTAGGTTTTTACTTAGAAAAATAGGGGTAAATATTAAGGTAACCACAAAGAGGTATAACAACTCCATAACTCAAAATAAAAACCAAGAAAAACGTAACGACTCAGCAAACATAAAGTCAAATACTATGAAAATGAGGAACACACAATTTACAAAGAAAAACGTCTCAGCACAAAAAAGTAAGTGGAAAAATGAAATTGTCAACAACACACATAAAAAGGCATCAAAATGACAACACTAAACACATACTTGTCTATAATTACGCTGAATGTAAATGGACTAAATGCACCAATAAAGAGACGGAGAGTCTCAGACTGCATAAAGAAACACGATCCGTCTATATGCAGCCTACAAGAGATACACCTTAGACTTAGAGACACAAACAAACTAAAACTCAGAGGATGGAAAAAAATATATCAAGCAAACAATAAGCAAAAAAGAAGAGGACTAGCAATATTAATTTCTGACAAAATAGACTTTAAACTTAAATCCACCACAAAGGATAAAGAAGGACACTACATAATGATAAAAGGGACAATTGACCAGGAAGATATAACCATGTTAAACATTTATGCACCCAAATGACAGGGCTGCAAGACACATAAAACAAATTTTAACAGAACTGAAAAGTGAGATAGACACCTCCACAATTATAGTAGGAGACTTCAACACACCACTTTCGGAGAAGGACAGGACATCCAGTAAGAAGCTCAATAGAGACACGGAAGACCTACTTACAACAATCAACCAACTCGACCTCATTGACTTATACAGAACTCTCCACCCAACTGCTGCAAAATATACTTTTTTTTCTGGTGCACATGGAACATTCTCTAGAATAGACCACATATTAGGTCATAAAACAAAGCTTTGCAGAATCCAAAACATTGAAATATTACAAAGCATCTTCTCAGACCACAAGGCAATAAAACTAGAAATTAATAACAGAAAAACTAGGGAAAAGAAATCAAATACTTGGAAACTGAACAATACCCTCCTGAAAAAAGACTGGGTTATAGAAGACATCAAGGAGGGAATAAGGAAATTCATAGAATGCAACGAGAATGAAAATACTTCTATCAAAACCTCTGGGACACAGCAAAAGCAGTGCTCAGAGGCCAATTTATATTGATAAATGCACACATACAAAAAGAAGAAAGAGCCAAAATCAGAGAACTGTCCCTACAACTTCAACAAATAGAAAGTGAGCAACAAAAGAATCCATCAGGCACCAGAAGAAAACAAATAATAAAAATTAGAGCTGAACTAAATGAATTAGAGAACAGAAAAACAATTGAAAGAATTAACAAAGCCAAAAGCTGGTTCTTTGAAAAAATTAACAAAATTGATAAACCATTGGCTACACTGACTAAAGACATACAGGAAAGGAAACAAATAACCCAAATAAGAAACAAGAAGGGCCACATCACAAAAGATGCAACTGAAATTAAAAGAATCATATCAGATTATTACAAAAAATTGTACTCTAACAAATTTGCAAACCTAGAAGAAATGGATGAATTCCCGGAAAAACACTACCTACCTAAACTAACACAATCAGAAGTAGAACAACTAAATAGACCCATAACAAAAAAAGAGATTGAAACGGTAATCGAAAAACTCCCAACAAAAAAAAGCCCTGGCCCGGACGGCTTCACTGCAGAGTTCTACCAAACTTTCAGAGAAGAGTTAACACCACTACTACTAAAAGTATTTCAAAGCATAGAAAATGACGGAATACTGCCTAACTCATTCTATGAAGCCACCATATCCCTGATACCAAAACCAAGTAAAGACATTACAAAAAAAGAAAATTACAGACCTATATCCCTCATGAACATAGATGCAAAAATCCTCAACAAAATTCTAGCCAATAGAATTCAACAACATATCAAAAAAAAATAATCCACCACGACCAAGTGGGATTTATACCAGGTATGCAAGGCTGGTTTAATATTAGAAAAACCATTAATGTAATCCACCACAGAAATAAAACAAAAGACAAAAACCACATGATCTTATCAATTGATGCAGAAAAGGCATTTGACAAAGTCCAACACCCATTTATGATAAAAACTCTCAGCAAAATAGGAATCGAAGGAAAATTCCTCAACATAATAAAGGGCATCTATACAAAGCCAACAGCCAACATCACTCTAAATGGAGAGAGCCTGAAAGCATTTCCCTTGAGAACAGGAACCAAACAAGGATGCCCTTTATCACCGCTCTTATTCAACATTGTGCTAGAGGTCCTAGCCAGAGCAATTAGGCTAGACAAAGAAATAAAGGGCATCTGGATTGGCAAGGAGAAAGTAAAAGTATTTCTATTTGCAGATGACATGATCTTATACACAGAAATCCCTAAGGAATCCTCCAGAAAACTACTGAAACTAATAGAAGGGTTTGGCAGAGTCTCAGGTTATAAGACAAACATACAAAAATCAGCTGGATTCCTCTACATCAATAAAAAGAACATCGAAGAGGAAATGACCAAATCAATACCATTCACAGTAGCCCCCAAGAAGATAAAATACTTAGGAATAAATCTTACCAAAGATGTAAAAGACCTATATAAAGAAAACTACAAAGTACTACTACAAGAAACTAAAAAGTACCTACTTAAGTGGAAAAACATACCTTGCTCAGGGATAGGAAGACTTAACATAGTAAAAATGTCTATTCTACCAAAAGCAATCTATACATACAATGCACTTCCGATCCAAATTCCAATGTCATTTTTTAATGTAATGGAGAAACAAATGACCAACTTCATATGGAAGGGAAATAAGCCTTGGATAAGCAAAGCATTACTGAAAAAGAAGAAGAAAGTGGGAGGCCTCACTCTACCTGATTTTAGAACCTATTATATAGCCGCAGCAGTCAAAACAGCCTGGTACTGGTACAACAACAGGTACATAGACCAATGGAACAGGATTGAGAACCCAGGTATAAATCCATCCACATATGAGTAGCTGATATTTGACAAAGGCCCAGTGTCAATTAATTGGGGAAAAGATAGTCTTTTTAACAAATGGTGCTGGCATAACTGGATATCCATTTGCAAAAAAATGAAACAGGACCCATACCTCACACCATGCACAAAAACTAACTCCAAGTGGATCAAAGACCTAAACATAAAGACTAAAACGATAAAGATCATGGAACAAAAAATAGGGACAACGTTAGGAGCCCTAATACAACGCATAAACAGAATACAAAACATTACCAAAAATGATGAAGAGAAACCAGATGACTGGGAGCTCCTAAAAATCAAACACCTATGCTCATCTAAAGACTTCACCAAAAGAGTAAAAAGACCACCTACAGACTGGGAAAGAATTTTCAGCTATGACATCTCCGACCAGCGCCTGATCTCTAAAATCTATATGATTCTGTTAAAACTCAACCACAAAAAGACAAACAACCCAATCAAGAAGTGGGCAAAGGATATGAAGACGCACTTCACTAAAGAAGATATTCAAGCAGCTAACAGATACATGAGAGAATGCTCTCGATCATTAGCCATTAGAGAAATGCAGATCAAAACTACAATGAGATTTCATCTCACTCCAACAGGGCTGGCATTAATCCAAAAAACACAAAATAATAAATGTTGGAGAGGTTGTGGAGAGACTGGAAAACTTATACACTGCTAGTGGGAATGTAAAATGGTACAAGCAGTTTGGAAATCAATTTGGTGCTTCCTTAAAAAGCTAGAAATAGAATTACTATACGATCCAGCAATCCCACCCCTTGGAATACATCCTGGAGAAATAAGAGCCTTTACATGAACAGATATATGCACATCAATGTTCATTGCAGCACTGTTTACAATAGCAAAAAGGTGGAAGCAACCAAGGTGCCCATCAATGGATGGATTGATAAATAAATTATGGTATATTCACACAATGGAGTATTATGCATCAACAAAGAACAATGATGAATCTGTGAAACATTTCATAACATGGAGGCATCTGGAAGGCATTACGCTGAGTGAAATTAGTCAGTTGCAAAAGGGCAAATATTGTATAAGACCACTACTATAAGAACTTGAGAAATAGTTTAAACAGAGAAGAGAATATTCTTTGATGGTTAGGAGACAGTGGAGGGAAGAAGGGAGGGAGGGAGGGAGAGGGTTTTCACTAATTAGATAGTAGATAAGAGCTATTTTAGGTAAAGGGAAGACAACATACGATACAGGAGAGGTCAGCACAACTGGATTGAACCAAAAGCAAAGAAGTTTCCTGAATAAACTGAACACTTCGAAGGCCAGCGTAGCAGGGGCAGGAGTTTGGGGACCATGGTGTCAGGGGACATCTAAGTCAATTGGCATAATAAAATCTGTTAAGAAAACATTCTGCATCCCACTTTGGAGAGTGGCGTCTGGGGTCTTAAACTCTAGCAAGCAGCCATCTAGGATGCATCAATTGGTCTCAACCCACCTGAAGCAAAGGAGAATGAAGAACACCAAAGACACAAGGAAATTATGAGCCCAAGAGGCAGAAAGGACCACATAAACCACAGACTAGATGGTGCCCAGCTATAATGGAAGACTGCTCTGACAGAGAACACAACAGAGAACCCCTGAGGGACTGGGAGAGCAGTGGGATGCAGAACCCAAATTCTTTTAAAAAGACCAAACTTAATGGTTTGACTGAGACTAGAAGGACCCCAGAGGTCATGGTCCCCAGACCTTCTGTTAGCCCAAGGCAGGAACCATTCCCAAAGCCAACTCTTCAGACAGGGATTTTTTATAGGATAGAAAATGATACTGGGGAAGAATGAGCTTCTTGGATCAAGTAGAAACGTGAGATTATGTTGGCATCTCCTGTCTGAAGGGGAGATGAGAGAGTGGGGGGCAGTCAGAAGCTGCCCGAATGGACATGAAAAGAGAGAGTGGAGGGAAGAAGTGTGCTGTCTCATTAGGCAGAGAACAATTAGAAGTATATAGCAAGGTGTTTATAATTTTTTGTATGACAGTCTGACTTGATTTGTAAACTTTCACTTAAAGCACAATAAAAAAAATAAAAAAATTGTTGCATTGGAGTATGTTTCACTGTGTATATTTTCACGACACACACACAAAAAATTAAATTAAAAAAACAAAAATAATTTGTGTCATACTCTATCTATCTGTCTGCTACTTGCTTTTTTCACTTAACGTTATAGTTTCGGTTAATCCATGATGACAAATCTTTCTTTTTTTTTATTTACGTATGGTAGTGTCAGCTAATTTTTCTGTAAAGGTCCAAATAGTGAAATTTTAGGCTTTGCAGTTCATACAGTTTCTGTTGCAGCTATTCAACATTATTTTTATAGCATAAAACAAACAAAGCCAATACATAAACATCTTCGATGGGTTTATGTTGTTTCTAGGTTCTGACATTGTTGTCTGGTTTTTTGACCACCAATTACTGCATATTCCATCCCTAACACCTGGTTAGTAACAATATATGTATCACAAAGCCAGTTTCAATTTCTATTTGGGTGTTTTCCCATATTTTCTCCAGTCTGTTCCATTGGTTGCTTTGAGGAGGTGCAGTAATGGTGTGGGAATAGGCCTACAGTCTATTATCATTAGTATAGTTTTTAATGGCGATTTTATTAACCTTTATAGGCTATTCTTGGCTGTTTGCCCTTCCACATAAATTTTATAATCAGCTTTTCATGTTCAACTATGAAATCTGTTGGAAATTTTTATGATGATTTTATTTTGAATCTCTAGATCAAATTGGGAAGAAGTGACACTTTTATGACACACATCTTGATTCGATTGCAACTGGTATTAATAAACATGGTATGTGTATCTCCATTTATTTAGGTCTTTATTATGTCTTTCAATACACAAAATACCAGATGCAAAATACTTCTCAGACACACTAAAAAAACATTAAAAGTAGTTGGACTAGGGCAATAGAATATAATGGACTTCTATTTTCATTTTAACACATATGCTTACATATTTTACATAGTTGTCCTTTGAATTAACAGTACTTCATAAATCTTTGCCACATTACTGCCCAGTGTTCATTAATACAACTTTAATATCTTATAATATTCCATACAGCTGATTTATCATACCTTGCCTAATATGTCCCTATTACTGTCTTATAGGTGCATAAATTTTATAACTTTATACTGTTATGGATAATCGCAGGGAAAACTGAGATTTTTTTTCCTATTTTTAAAATATTATTTCCTTAAAACATATTTCCAGGAATGGGATTATTGGGCCAAACCAGAAATATTTTTTTATAGTTCTTATAATTACTCCCCTGAAATCTTGGGACCAAATTATAATGCTTTCAGAAAAGTATGAGTGTACAAATTTCACAAGAACTTCTCCAAAACAGACTTTATCCATCTTTTTTTTTTTTAATGATCTTCTGAACCTTTTTAAAGAACCATAGTAAACTTTTTTTTTTTTTTTTTTTTGGGCATTTCCCCAGTAATTTTACTAATGTCAATCAAATAACATACTTCCTGCTTCTAAGGTCTAAATGTATGGCTTGGTCATACAGAAAAGCTGTGATAAACTGTGATTGTCCAATCTCTTTGTATTAGTCAGCTTTTGCTGTATTAAAAAAAAAATCTCTGTGTGGAACAGTTTTCGTGCACCTCAGCCTAGTTAGACTGTTTAGATATCCATATCTTCTCATTCTAGGTTCCACGCTAAAGGAATTATCCCTGCCTAGGACATTCTATTTTCGTATCAAAGGAAGAAATGCAGGAGACTAAACCAAAGTAAGCCATCAACTTTGAATCTTCTACTTGGAATCAGCACAGTGTCACTTCTGTTCATAGTCCACTCGCTCAGGCAAATCAAATGGCCAAGCCTGACAAAGGGATGGGGAAATATACTCTGCCTACAAGGATGTAACTCAGGTTACATGGGCGTGAATGTGGATGCCTAATAATCCTCATATGAGATGAGAAGATAGTTGGGGATAATCCCTGAAGCCTTCTTTGCTGAGATGACACTCATTCCCTGTGCATTTTCCAATCATGGCATGTACCACATTTTATTGACATTATCTTTTGAATTAGCTGTCTTCTCTTCCCTTCGCTATGAAGCACAGTTCTACTCTGAAGCACATGAGCTGGAGTGGACTCTGTGGCAACCACATAAAAAAAAATTTTACATATATATTTTTAATAGACTTCAAGTTCCTCAAGGGTAGAGTTAGCGCTTTATTCACTTCTGTGTATTCCGAGTGCCAGAGACAGAGCACAGTATACAGTAGGTTCTCAAAATACATATATTGAACTGAATGGTTTTAGTCTGTGCTTCTCCTAGAGTAATGATCAGCTTCAATGTTCTTTGGATTTAGAACTAGAAAAAGGTAATATATGTTAATATTTTCTAAAATTTCTAGACTCCCTGATGTGCCTTTTTTAATGTAGGAAAAGATTACTAGTCATATTTATTTTTAAATTCCTTTCAGGACTACATGAGAAGTAGCAGCCTTTTCATTTGTATTAGGTAACAGTACAAGGAGCATATCAGCACTGCTCTCATTCAAACGCCCGGAGCATATTAAACTGCACTCTCTCTTAAGTCAATAGAAGCTTCCTGGTCAAGCTTGGCTTTGAAGGAGGAAGATAAATGTGTAACAGGCTGACTTCTCTACTCTCAGAGAGGGAAATTAAAAGGTCTGTTGAAGAAAAGAAATTTTCTATTAGATTATTAAAAAAGGTGTGGAGTCAGGGAGTAGAGCCCAAAGTACACGTTGTAACTATTGAAAAGATGACCTGAGATGGTTGGGGTGTTGGGGAGGGGAAATAAAATATTAAAAAGCAAAACAAATTCAAAAAGGAACTGTTACTGTCAGGGTTGAGTCATCCATTAGGCATGCCTAGAGCCCCTGATACTTGTAAGGGCCCATGAGAATTAAAACAATTTGGTATCTTAAAAGCAGAAGAAAAAATGGATATAATAATAATGAGTATATAAGAATAAATCCAGTCTGGATTATACTTGTTTTTATACTAACATGGTCATAAAATGGAAACCCTGATGGTGCGGTGGTTAAGAGCAAAGGCTGCTAACCAAAAGTCGGCAGTTTGAATCCACCATGTGCTCCTTGGAATCGCTATGGGGCAGTTCTGCTCGTCCTGTAGGGTTGTAATGAGTCAGAATCAACTCAACAACAACAGCTTGGTCATAAAATATAATTTTTAACATTTTTTATTAAGAAAGGGGCCCACAAAGGCAAAAGTGCCTACTGCCTATAAAAGTCATAGCCCAGTGTTTTTTACAGTGAGTAAATCTTTCAAGGTAGTAGCAGAGGGGACAGAGCTGTTGAACTGAACATAGGCCTCACAACTGTAGATTTGGATACATGCTCTAGGCTGTGAGTAGAACGATTTTTATCCTTTCCAACATTGTTCAGTTGTTAAGGGCAGGACTGGCCTGGGGCATAATCGTAAAGAAAATCATTTGGAGGCCTCCAGTCTCTATAAAATTTTGACATTCAGGCCATTCAATAAATATGTATTGAGTACTATTTCTTGGAAACACTATGGGGCAGTTTTACTTTGTCCTGTGAAAAATCAAAACCAAACCCACTGCCGTAGAGTTGATTCCAACTCAGAGCGACCCTATAGGACAGAGTAGAACTGCCCGATAGAGTTTCCAAGGAGAGCCTCGCGGATTCGAACTGCCAGACTCTTGGTTAGCAGCCGTAGCACTTAACCACTAGGCCACCAGGGTTTCCCTCTGTCCCATAGGGTCACTATAAATCAGAATTGACTCAATGGTAACACATTATTTATTTATTTTACTTTATAATGTGTTGGACACTGTTTCAGCCACTTAAGATACGTCAGTTAATAAAAACATAAATCTCTGCCCTATGGATCAGGGGTAGGGTAATCAAGGTGTTTTCTGTGGACCAGATAATGTCTTCGTAGGCATACCTTGGAGATACTGTGGTTTTGGGCCCGGATCACTGCAATAGAGTCACACAATTTTTTTGGTTTCCCAGTGCATATAAAAGTTATGTTTAAGCTATACTTAGTCTTTTAAGTCTTTTTTATGTCTAAAAAAAAAGTGTACATACCTTAATTAAAAAATAATTTATTGCTAAAATATGGTAACCACCATCTGAGCCTTCAGTGAGTCATAATGCTTTTGCTCATGGAAGGTTTGCCTCAATGTTGATGGCTGCTGACTGATCAGGGTGGCAGTTGCTGAACATTGGGGTCGCAGTGGCAAATTCTTAAAATAAGACAACAATGAAGTTTGCTGCATTGATTGACTCTTCCTTTCATGAAAGGTTTCTCTATAGCATGTGATGCAATTTGATAGCATTTTACTCACAGTAAAACTTCTTTCAAAATTGGAGTCAATCCTTTCAAAACCTGCCTCACTTCATCAACTAAATACTTTGTTTGCCATTTCAATAATGTTCACAGCATCTTCACCAGGAGTGGAGTCCATCTCAAGAACCCACTTTCTTTGCTCATCCATAAGTAGCAACTCTTCATCCATTCAAGTTTTATCATGAGATTGCAGCAATTCAGTCACATTTTCAGGCTGCACTTCTAATTCTAGTTCTCCTGCTATTTTCATCACATCTGCAGTTACTTCCTCCACTGAAGCCTTGAACCTCTCAAAGTCATCCATGAGGGTTGGAATCAACTTTTTACAAACTCCTGTTAATGTTGATATTTTGACCTCCTTCCATGAATCACGAATGTTCTTAATGACATCTAGAAAGGTGAATCCTTTCCAGAAGGTTTTACATTTACTTTGCCGAGATCCATCAGAGGAATCATTATCTATGGCAGATATAGCGTTACAAAATGTATTCCTTTAAGTAATAAGACTTGAAAATCAAAATTACTCCATGATCTATGGGCTGAAGAATGGAAGTTGTGTTAGTTGGCATGAAAACAACATTAACCTCCTTCTGCATCTCCATCAGAGCTCTTAGGTGACCAGGTGCATTGTTGATGAGCAGTAATATTTTGAAAGGAATCCTTTTTTCTGAGCAGTAGGTCTCAACAGTGGGCTTAGGATATTCAGTAAACCATGTTGTGAACAATATGCAGCCATCCAGGCTTTGTTGTTCCATTTATAGAGCACAGGCAGAGTGGACTTAGCATAATTCTTAAGGGCCCTAGAATTTTCATAATGGTAAATGAGCATTGGCTTTGACTTAAAGTCACCAGCTGCATTAGCCCCTAACAAGAGGTTCAGCCTGTTCTTTGAAGCTCGAAGCCAGGCATTGACTTCTCCTCTCTAGCTATGAAAGCCCTAGATGGCATCTTCTTTCAATATTAGGCTGTTTTGTCTACATTGAAAATCTGTTGTTCAGTGTAGCCACCTTCATCAATTATCATAGCTAGATCTTCTGGATAGCTTGCTGCACTTTCTACATCAGCATTTGCTTCTTCACCTTGCACTTTTATGTTATGGAGATGGCTTTCCTTCAACCTCATGAACCAACCTCTGCTAACTTCAAACTTTTCTTCTGTACCTCCCTCACCTCTCTCAGCCTTCATATAATTGAAGAGACTTAGGGCATTGCTCTGGCTTAGGCTTTGGCTTAAGGGAATGTTGTGGCTGGTTTGATCTTTGATCCAGATCACTGAAACTTTCTCTACATCAGCAATGAGGCTATTTTGCTTTGTTATCATTTGTGTGTTCCCTGGAGTAGCACTTTTAAAATTTCCTTCAAGAACTTTTCCTTTGCATTCACAACTTGGCTGTTTGGCACATGAGGCCTAGCTTTCTTCCTATCTCAGCTTTCGACATGCCTTCCTCACTAAGCTTAATCATTTCTAGCTTTTGATTTTAAGTGAGAGATATGTGACTCTTCCTTTTACTTGAACACTTAGAGGCCATCGTAGGGTTATTCCAGAGTTCTGGTGGTGCAATTGTGGAACCCTGGTGGTGTAGTGATTACGACTTGGCTGCTAACCAAAAAGTCAGCAGTTCGAATCTACCAGCTGCTTCTTGGAAAACCTATGGGGAGTTCTACTCTGTCCTATAAAAAAAATATATATATATATATAGGGCGGCTATAAACTGGAATCGACTTGATGACAATGGGTATATATATTATATATAAATATAATTTTGATATTGTCGTGTCTCAGGGAATAGGGAGGCCAGAGGAGAGGGAGTGAGACAGGGGAACAGCTGGTCAGTGGAGCAGTCAGAACACAAACAACATTTATTAGATTTGCCGTGTTACATGGTCACAGTTCTTGGCGCCCCAAAACAATTACAATAGTAAATCAAAGATCACTGACCACAGAAACCATAACAGATATAACACTAATGAAAAATTTTGAAATATTGGGAGAATTACCAAAATGTGATATAGAAACGTGAAGTCAGCACATGCTATTGGAAAAATACTACTGATATACTTGATTGATGTAGGATTGCCACAAACATTCAATTTGTAAAAAATGCAGTATTTGCAAAGTGTAGTAAATCAAAGCACAATAAAATGAAATATGCCTGTATTCTTTTCATTTAAAGTTAATTGTATACCCTCATGATTTAACAGATTGTAAATTAATAAGGAGAATGGCCAGTAATTTACCACAATGTGGAATATCCCCCATCCTTCTAACTATCCATGAGTCCATCTTATTTTTGGATACATTTCAGAGTAAATTGCTATCAGGAGACTTACTTCCATAACCTAGTACAATATTTATTTACAGTTTTCTTCTTTTGAGGTAAAATATATGTACAATCGAAAGCACAAATCTTAGGTAAACATGGGCTGAGTTTTGACAAATGTATACACCTGTATAACACAAACACCTATTTAGATTTAGAACAATGTTATCACCCAAGGAAGTTTTCTCATGCCCCTTCTCAGTCAATCAGTGCCCTCAGACCCCCCGAGCCAACCTGTAGATTAGTTTGACTGATTTAGAACTTCATGTAAGTAGAATAATACAATATGTACTCTTTTGTGTATGGCTTTTTTCAGCACATGCTTTTTGAAATTTACCTATGCTTTTGCATGTATCCATGTGTTTTTTTAATTGCAGAATAGTATTACTTCGTATGAATATATAACAGTTTATTTATCCATTTACCACTTAATAGACACTTGCCATTTCCAAATCTCAGCTATTAGTAATAAAGCTGCTATGAACATTCTTGTATAGTCTTTCAGTCTTTTTTTGGACATATATTTTTATTTCTTGTGGATAAATACCTAGGAATAGGTCATAAGGTAGGTGTAGGGTTACAAGAACTACCAGACTTTTCACTCTTTTGCACTCCCACCAAGAATGTATGAAAATCCAGTTTCTCTATGTGCTCATCAATATTTTGTATTGTCATTGTTTTTAATTTTGACCATTCTGCTGGGTGTCTTGTGGTTTCAATTTGTAGTTCCTGATAACTATTTCGAGAAGTCTTTCAAGTGATTTTTACCTATTTGTACATCTTTTTTCCTGAAGGGTCTCTTAAAATTTTTTTTACCCACATTTTTATTGTGATGATTGTATTTTTATTATTGAGTCTTTTGTAATCTTTTTCAGATATATGTTTTGCAAACATATCTCCCCTGTCTGTGGTTTGTCTTCTAATTTTCTTACAGTGTCTTTTGCTGAGGAGAAATATTAAATTTTTGAAGTCTAATTTATCCATATATTTTCGTAGTTATTGCTTTCTGTATCTAGTCTAAGAAATCTTTGTCTAACCCCAAGTCACAAAGATATTCTCTTGTATTTTCTTCTAAAAACTTTTGGTTTTAGCATTTATGGTTAGGTCTATGATTCATCTCAAATTAATCTTTGTGAACTGTGAGGTAAAAGGTCAAGGTTTATCTTTTTCCATATGGTTATCCAGTTATTGTGCCACCAATTGTTGAAAAGACTTTTCTTCTCTAATTAGATTTTGGCTTTGATGTCTTTGACAGAAATCCAGTGAATACGTGGATCTAGTTTGTTGTTTTTAGGTCCCATCAAGTCCGTTCTGGCTCATAGCAACCCTATGTACAACAGAACAAAACACTGCCCAGTCCTGCACCCTCCTCATAATTGTTGTTATGCTTGAGCCCAATGTTGCAGCCACTGTGTGAGTCCCTCTCATTGAGGGTCTTCCTCTTTTTTGCTGACCCTCTACTTTACCAAGCATGATGTCCTTTTCCAGGGACTGGTCCCTCCTGATAACATATCCAAAGTATGTGAGATGAAGTCTTGCCATCATTGCTTCCAAGGAGCACTCTGTCTGTACTTCTTCCAAGACAGATTTGTTCATTCTTCTGGCAGACCATGGTATATTCAATATTCTTCAACATAATCATAATTCAAAGACATCAATTCTTCTTTTGCCTTCCTTATTCATTGCTGAGGCAATTGAAAACACCATGACTTGGGTGAGGCACACCTTAATCTTCAAGGTGACATCCTTGCTTTTCGACACTTTAAAGAGGTCTTTTGCAGCTGATTTGCCCAGTGCAATGTGTCTTTTGATTTCTTGACTGCTGCTTCCATAAGCATAGATTTTGGATCCAAGTAAAATGAAATTCTTTACAACTTTCATATTTTCTCCGTTTATCATGATGCAGCTTTTTGGCCCAGTTGTGAGGATTTTTATTTTCTTTATGTTGAGGAGTAATCCATACTGAAGGCCGTGGTCTTTGATCTTCTTCAGTAAATGCTTCAAGCCCTCTTCACTTTGAGCAAGCTAGGTTGTGTCATCTGCATATTGCAGGTTGTTAATGAGTCTTTCTCCAATCCTGAATCCTTGTTCTTCTTCATATAGTCCAGCATCTTGGATTATTTGCTCAGCATACAGATTGAATAGGTAAGGTGAAACGATGCAGCCCTGACGCACACCTTTCCTGGCTTTAAACCACACAGTATTGTCTTGTTCTGTCCGAACAACTGCCTCTTGATCTATGTACAGGTCCCTCATGAGCACAATTAAGTGTTCTGGAATTCCCATTCTTTGGAATGTTATCCATAATTTGTTATGATCCACATAGTCAAATGCCTTTGCATAGTCAAGAAAACACAGGTAAACATCTTTCTTGTATTCTCTGCTTTCAGCCATAATTCATCTGGCTTCAGCAATGATATCCCTTGTTCCAGGTCCTCTTCTGAATTTGGCTTGAATTTCTGGTGCTTCCCTGTCCACGCACTGCTACAAAGTCTTCTGAATAATCTTCAGCAAAATTTTACTTGTTTGTGATATTAATGATATTGTTCAATAATTCCACATTCTGTTGGATCACCTTTCTTTGGAATGGGCATAAATTTGGATCTCTTCCAGTTGGTTGTTCTGGTAGCTATCTTCCAAATTTCTTGTATAGATGAGTGAGCATTTCCAGTGCTGCACCCATTTGTAGAAACATCTCAACGGGTATTCAGTCAATTCCTGGAGCCTTGCTTTTCATCAGTGTCTTCAGTACAGCTTACACTTCTTCCTTTAGCACCATCAGTTCTTCATCATATGTGACCTCCTGAAATGGTTGAAAGTTGACCAATTTTTTGGGGGATAGTGACTCTATGTGCCTCACATCTTCTTTTGATGCTCCTTCTATCATTTAATGTTTTCCCCATAGAACCCTTCAATATTGCAACTTGAATTTTTCTTCAGTTCTTTCAGCTTGAGAAATGCCGAGTGCGTTCTTTCCTTTTGGCTTTCTATCTCCAGACCTTTGCACATTTCATTGTAATACTTTAGTTTGTCTTCTTGAGCTGCCCTTTGAAATTTTCTGTTCAGCTCTTTTACTTTATTATTTCTTTGATTTGCTTTAGCTACTCTATGTTCAAGAACAAGTTTCAGAGTCTCTTCTTACATCCATTTAGGTGTTTTCTTTCTCTTCTGTCTTTTTAATGAGTTCTTGCTTTCTTCAAGTATGATGTCCTTGAACAACTCGTCTTGTCTTTAGCGTTCAATGCCTCAAATCTATTCTTGAGATGGACTGTAAATTCAGGTGGGATATACTCAAGGTCGTACCTTGTCTCTCATGGATTTGTTCTAATTTTCTTCAGCTTCAACTTGAACTTAAAAAACTTGCGTATGAGTAATTGATGGTCTGATCTGCAGTCGGTCCTTGGCCTTGTTCTGACTGATGATAAATTGAGCTTTTCCATAGTCTGTTTCCACAGATGTAGTCAATTTTATTCCTGTATATTCCATCTGGCTAGCTCCATGTGGATAGTCGAAGTTGAAAAAATGTTGTTGAAAAAATGTATTTGCAGTGAAGAAGTCATTGGTCTTGCCAAATTCTGTCTTGCAATCTCCAGCATCGTATCTATCACCAAGGCCATATTTTCCACTGCTTCTTCTTCTTTCTTTCCAACTTTCACATTCCAATCACCAGTAATTATCAATACTTCTTGACTGTGTGTTTGATCAATTTTAGACTGCAGAAGTTGATAAAAATCCTCAATTTATTCATCTTTGGCCTTAGTGGTTGGTGTGTAAATTTGAATAATAGTCGTTTCGACTGGTCTTCCTTGTGGATCTACTTTAGAACTCTCTATTCTGTTCCATCTATCTATTTTTGATTCTTAATGCCAGTATTGCACTGTTTTGATTATTGCAGGTTTCCAGTAAGTCTCATCCTTGCTCAGAGTATGTCAATTGTATCCATTTTTAAAAAGAATCAAGTTTTGCCATTTCAATTTTTTCATTGTTTATGTGCTAATCTATATCATTGATTTCTGCCTTCGTCCTTCTTCCTATTTAGTTTGTGCTTTATTTGCTCATTTTTTCTAGCTTCTTACGGTGGTAACAGAGCATCACTGAGTATAAATATATTTTTCCTTTTATAATATAAATATTTCAATCTATAATTTTCTCTAATTACCACAGCTTTACCTCCAGCACACAAATATTGATATGGTGTATTTTCATTATCATTCAATTTGATATATTTATTTATTTATTTTTCCCTCATGATTTCATCTTAGATGTGGATTGTTTACATTCCATGGAGACTTTCCTAGATTTCCTTCTGCTTTTTATTCCTATTTTAATTGTGCTTTGGTCAGGGAATACAGTCTATAAAAATTCAATTTTTTGACTATCATTAAGACTTGTGTTATGGCTTGTATGGCCTGTCATGAAGAGCATTCCATGTGCACTTGAGAATACGCATTCTGCAGTTGCTGGCTACCACCCCCCTGCCAAAAAAAATCAAACCCACTGCCATCAAGTTCATTGCAGCTATAGCGACCCTATAGAACAGAGCAGAACTGTCCCATATGGTTTCCAAGGGGCAGCTGGTGGATTCGAACTGCCAGCCTCTTGGTTAGCAGTGGTAGCTCTTAACCACTGTGCCACCATAGCTCCAAATCTCTATTAGGTCAAGTTGATTTTAAGTGTTCAGATCATCTGTATTCTTATTAACATTTTCACCTGCTGTTAAAGTCTTCAAGTTTGACTGAAGATTTATCTACTTCTAATTTTAATTATTTTGGTCTTTATGTCACACATTTTTTTAAAAAACAGACTTAATTAGTTCATTTTATTTTTCTTTTACAGAAACACTACATGGTTCTCACAGCTGGAGGCTGGGTCCTTTGCACAGAGCCTCTGGTGTGTTTTTACAAGATAGTTTGTGACTTCCTGGTATGCAGACTTGGTGAACACTGTCTCTTCCCTGCGGCCAAGGGTGAGATAGCTGTAGGTCTTGGAGACAGCATTGAAGGCGGCCTTGGTGAAGTTGCCAAGGGTGGCAATGCAGCTCCTGGCCATCAACAGCAGTTCATTGAGCATGGGGCCACAATGATGCCAGTGACTCTGGGAAGGTGGGGATGAAGCACTTTAGCACAGAGCCACAGTGGCCAGTCACCTTGCAAAGAACAACGTGGAGCTTGTCTGTCTTGTTTCCTCAGTAGCCTTCTTGCACGGGGACAACAGAGAGCTTGGCCAGAATAATGGCCCCTGCAGATGGCAGTGGCCAACTCCTTGGGGCACTTAATGCCCAGACTGACAGCACTGTTACAGTATCAATGGTAACAAATGCCTTGAATTTGATCCAGTGGCCAGCACATGTCTGGTTTTGCACAGGCACAATTTTCAAAACCTCATCTGTAAGAGATATCTCCAGGAAAAATCAATGATCTCAAGCTCCTTGATGAGCCTGGAGAAGAGATAGATCTTCAAAACTTGATCTTCGTGTCCATGACCAAGCCTCCCATCTTGGTGATGGGGAGCCTTCTTGCCCTCAGCCTTTCCTCCACAAGCTCCATGGCCTCTCCCTGGCTGTGACCACTGCTGCACACCATGACGACTAGGGAGTACTTTCGGGTGAAATGTGCAGTGCTCCCCTTCCAAGATTTAATTCTCCTACAGTTTTCTCAGGCTTTTGGTCATTCTCCAGTGCCTTTAAATAGTTGTTTTTATATTTTGTTATGAGTTTATAATTTGTATCTGTGAGGGTTATATGTCTGAGGGTTAGTTTATACATGCTACTCTGACATTACTGGAGGTGGAATCCTGTGTCCGACTGGCTTTTTAAATTGAAAACTTTAAGAATAATTCTTTGACATCGAGGTGACTATTCACATGAAGTTGCTTTATTTAAATACAGTTTCTTGTTCTCTTTTTTTTTTTTTTAACTAAACTAGCTGAATACTATTATTTCTACATTATAAACTTGATTTTTTGTATGTGTGTGTATGTGTGTGTGGATTCTAGAATGTGTCTCCTGGGAGGTAAAAGGAAGCTCAAAAAGAAAGAAATAATATACCGTTAAGAATATTTGTTCAACCTTTTGACTGATAAAATGATTTGTTCCTTTGGTTCTAGGCCATTTCTATCTACCCAAACTTTTTATCCCGTGGTAATTTCTTGGAAATAACATTGGCTTAGAAGTCAGGAAACCTGGAGTCTAGGGTTGAATCTACAATTAACTAGCTATATGACTTAGGGAAAGTTATCTGTGCCTCAATTTACCAACCTATAAAAAGAAAGGATGGAACTAAATAATCCTAAAGTCTCAGCTCCTAATCTTATAAATTTATCAACCCCGTGCTTTGACTTTTTCTCTTAGGACATCAGGTGTCCTAGTGTCATTTTAAATTTTTTCATTGCACTCTTCTTTGGCACTAATTGGATCTTCCTTCTTTTTTCCCATGCCTTATCTGGCACTCTCTCCACCTTGTTTTTCTTCTACTTATTTTCCTGCCAGTAATCACTACTGTGATGCAACAACCACTCCAAACTGCAGATACTATGACTCACTTATCTGGTGTCTGTCTTTCTCAGATCTATGGTGTCTCTGTCTTCCCAGATGCCTGTTGACAATTTTAATTAAAGAAATTGTGTATTAACTGGAGAACATAATGCTAAACTCTGGTATATTAAGATATGGAACAATTTTTTCCATGTTAAAAAAAAATGCATGCTAGCTATATCATCTCATTTCAATTTGAAGAAAAAAAATCATATATAGGATTTTCTACACTTTATGAAAAACTTTTTTTTTTTTCCTTTAGGATCTACTGCTACTTATTCACAATTAAGCATAGTTTAGCTATTATCTAATTATTGAAAAATTGTATGTTTAATGATATTATTTTTCATATACCAATATTTTATGGTGTTCCATAAGAAACATAACGAATTCCTGTAAGTCCACAATCTAAAAACATGTAAGAATTCCTGGGTAAGAATAAAGATTCTCTTTAACAAATTTCAATCCTTTGGAAAAAAAAAGTCTTGGGGAGGCGGAGCAAAGATGGTGGAATAGACAGATGCTTCCAGCGAGCCCTCTTTACAAAAAAGACCCCAAAAAACAAGTGAAACAAGTATATTTATGACAAGCTAGGAGCTCTGAGCATCAAAGGCAAGCTTAGCCAATGAACTGAGGGGTAGGGGGAGTAAGAGACCATTCAGAAGCAGAGAGGAGTTACCAGACATGAATCGCGGGAAACCCTCAGGCACCATTCCCGAGCTGCAGCAGCGGACTGTTACTAGCATTTGGCCGCAGTCTCCTCAGGGAGAAGCAGCCAGCCACATAGCCCACTCACACCTCTGGAACCTGAGGAGAAAGGTGTGCTCTCGGCAAAAGCTAAGTACTTGCATATATTTTACCTTGCCCGCCCCAACCTGAAAGCCGGCTTCAGCGGCTGAATCCCTGGGACTGAGATAGACCCAGGTGAGCACCTAGAGCCATCCTCCCAGCATTGGGGAAGGAAAAAACTTGCAACTGGGGAGAAAAGATAATTTGCTAGCTCCATTAACTGGAGGAGCTCAGGAGAAAAGCAGCTCTTGTCCAGGCATAAACCGTCCATGGACCTTGAGTACCTTTCCTTTCTGCATGGACCTGTGTGGGCCTATTTTGGGAGAATAGGCCCTTGTTCGCAAACTCCAAAAATTTCAGCTGCGTGGTGGAGAGGTGGGTGTTTGATGTTTGACATTGCTTTGCCTATTAAACAAGGTCCTCATCTACCCACATCAGGAACCTAAGGACTGGTAGCTCCACTCAGGTCACCCACCCACCAGTGACAGCGGTCCAGAGATAACTGGCACCTCCCAATCCTTACAATCAAAAACTTTGGGTGCCCATGGTCCTTCTACAGAACCCAATCACCTGCACACTCTAGGGAACAGAGATGCGTTTTCCTCAGAAACACTTGGGGGTCAGTTCTCAGCCCCCTGCCTTGTTCCAAGCATGACCCCCTGCTACAACCAGATACCGGTATATACGCCAGTCACCCCTGCCCTCTAAGACTGTAGGACAGAGCCTGTACCACACAGTTGATGATCAGCTACCCGGAAACCTGAGCTAAATTCCTACAAGAAAACTGAATGGACTCCTAGACTGATATACCTGATAACAGCTCTAGCCATCTGGGGACAGGACATGAGAACTCCAAAGGTGAAAATAATCAAGCTAACTCGCTCAAGCAACTCAAGTATACCAAAGTATACCAAAACAAAACAAAGCAAGCTGCTACGATACAGTAAGCAAGCATAAACTAATACGATAACTTATAGATGGCTCCGAGACAACAGACAATAGCAAGTGACATAAAGAAACAGGCCATGATCACCTCAACAGGCTCTCAAAACAAAGAAGCCAGGGATCATCTAGATGGAAGTGCATTCCTGGAATTACCAGATGCAGAATACAAAAGTTTAATATACAGAACCCTTCAAGACATCAGGAAGGAAATGAGGCAATACGCAGAACAAGGCAAGAAACACACAGATAAAACAACTGAAGAAATCAGAAAGATTATTCGGGAATATAATGAAAAGTTTAACAAGCTGGAAAAATCCATAGACACACAGCAATCAGAAATTCAGAAGATTAATAATAAAATTACAGAATTAGACAACTCAATAGAAAGTCAGAGGAGCAGAATTGAGCAAGTAGAAGCTACAATTTCTGAACTCGAAGATAAATCACTTGACACTAATGTATTTGAAGAAAAATCAGATAAAAGAATTTTAAAAAATGAAGAAACCTTAAGAATCATGTGGGACTCTATCAAGAGAAATAACCTAGGAGTGACTGGAGTACCAGAACAGGGAGGGATAACAGAAAATACAGAGAAAATTGTTGAAGATTTCTTGGCAGAAAACTTTCCTGATTTTGTGAAAGATGAGAAGATATCTATTGAAGATGTTCACTGAACACCACATAAGGTAGATCTTAAAAGAAAGTCACCAAGACATATTATAACCAAACTTGCCACAACCAAAGATAAACAGAAAATTATAAGAGTAGCAAGGGATAAACGAAGAGTCACCTACAAAGGAAAGCCAATAAGAATAAGCTTGGACTACTTCGCAGAAACCATGGAGGCAAGAAGGCAACGGGATGAAGTATTTAAAAAATTGAAGGAAAAAAATTGCCTGCCAAGAATTACATATCCATCAAAACTGTCTCTTAAATGTGAAGGTGAAATTAAGACATTTCCAGATAAACACAAATTGAGAGAATCATAAAAACCAAACCCAAACTACAAGAAATCCTAAAGGGAGTTCTTTGGTTAGAAAATCAATAATATCAGATATCAACCCAAGACTAGAGCACTAGGCAGAGCAACCAGAAGTCAACCCAGACAGGGAAATCCAAAAAAATAAAGCAAGATGATAAAAAAAGAAAAGAAAAGAAAAACCCAACACAGTGTAACAGCGATGTTCTTACATAAAAGGAGACAACATTAAAACAATAAAGAGCAACTAAGAAATGTAATCATACACCTTCCATATGGGGAGGAAGATACGGCGATACAAAGAAATAAAAGTTAGTTTTAAATTTAGAAAAATAGGGGTAAATAATAAGGTAACCACAAAGGAGACAACTATCCCATTCATCAAAATAAAATACAAGGGAAAAATACAGACTCAACAGAAACAAAATCAACAACAACAAATATGAGTAAAGGACAATATATAAAGAAATCTACTGAGCAGATAAAATCAAGTGGGAAAAAGAAACTGTCAACACACAAAAAAGGACATCAAAATGATAGCACTAAATTCATACCTATCCATAATTACCCTGGATGTAAATGGACTAAATGCACCAATAAAGAGACAGAGAGTGGCAGAATGGATTAAAAAACAAGGTCCGTCTATATGTTGCCTACAAAAGACACACCTTAGATTTAGAAACACAAACTAAAACTCAAATGATGCAAAAAAATATATATCAAGCAAACAACAATCAAAAAAGAGCAGGAGTAGCAATATTAATTTCTGACAAAATAGGCTTTAAAGTGAAATCCATCAGAAAGGATAAGGAAGGACACTGTATAATGATTAAAGGGACAATACACTAAGAAGATATAACCGTATGAAATATTTATGCACCCAATGACAGGGCTGCAAGATACAGAAAACAAACTTATCAGCATTGAAAAGTGAGATAGCTCCACAATAATAGTAAGAGATTTCAACACACCATTTTCAGTGAAGGACAGGACATCCAGAAAGAAGCTCAATGAACACACAGAAGATCTAAATGGCACAATCAACCAACTTGACCTCATAGACATATACAGAACACTCCACCCAACAGCAACGAACTATACTTTCTTTTCTAGTGCACATGGAACATTCTCTAGAATAGACCACATATTAGGTCATAAAGCAAGCCTTGGCAGAATTCAAAACGTTGAACATTACAAAGCATCTTCTCTGACCATAGGCCATAAAAGTGGAAATCAATAACAGGAAAAGCAGGGAAAAGAAATCAAACACTTGGAAACTGAACAATACCCTGCTCAAAAAAGACTGGATTACAGAAGACATTAAGGATGGAATAAAGAAATTCAGAGAATCCAATGAGAATGAAAATGCTTCCTATCAGAACCTTTGGGACACAGCAAAAGTGGTGCTCAGAGGCCAATTTATATCAATAAATGCACACATCGAAAAAGAAGAAAGGGCCCAAATCAAAGAATTATCCCTACAACTTGAACAAATAGAAAGAGAGCAACAAAAGAAACCCACAGGCACCAGAAGAAAACAAATAATAGAAATTAGAGCTGAACTAAATGAAATAGGAAACAGAAAAACAATTGAAAGAATTAACAAGACCAAAAGCTGGTTTTTTGAAAAACTCAACAAAATTGATAAACCACTGGCCAAACTGACAAAAAAAAACCGGAGAGGAAGCAAATAACCCGAATAAGAAATGAGATGGGCCATATTACAACAGACCCAACTGAAATTAAAAGAATCATATCAGATTACTGTGAAAAACTATACTCAAACAAATTTGAAAACCTAGAAAAAATGGATGAATTCCTAGAAACACACTACCTACCTAAACTAACACAAACAGAGGTAGAACAACTAAATAGACCCATAAAAAGAAGAGATTGAAAAGGTAATCAAAAACTCCCAACAAAAAAAAGCCCTGGTCCGGACGGGTTCACTGCACAGTTCTAGAAACTTTCAGAGAAGAGTTAACACCACTACTACTAAAGGTATTTCAGAGCATAGAAAAGGACAGACTACTACCAAACTCATTCTATGAAGCCACCATATCCGTGATACCAAAACCAGATAAAGACACCACAAGAAAAGAAAATTATAGACCTATATCCCTCATGAATGTAGATGCAAAAATCCTCAACAAAACTCTAGCCAATAGAATTCAATGACATATCAAAAAAATAATTCACCATGACCAAGTGGGATTCATACCAGGTATGCAGGGATAGTTCAAAATTAGAAAAACAATTAATGTAATCCACCACATAAATAAAACGAAAGACAAGAATCACATGATTTTATCGATTGATGCAGAAAAGGCATTTGACAAAGTTCAACACCCTTTCATGATAAAAACCCTCAGCAAAATAGGAATAAAAGGAAAATTCCTCGACATAGTAAAGGGCATTTATACAAAGTCAACAGACAAAAAAAAAACCCTAAATGGAGAGAGCCTGAAATCTTTCCCATTGAGATTGGGAACTAAACAAGGATGCCCTTTATGACCACTCTTATTTAACATTGTGTTATAGGTCCTAGCCAGAGCAATTAGGCTAGACAAACAAATAAAAGGCATCCAGATTGGTAAGGAAGAAATAAAAGTATCTCTATTTGCAGATGGCACGATCTTATACACAGAAAACCCTAAGGAATCATCAAGAAAACTACTGTAACTAATAGAAGAGTTCAGCAGAGTATCGGGATAAAAGAGAAACATACAAAAATCAGTTGGATTCCTCTACACCAACAAAAAGAACATTAAAGAGGAAATCACCAAAGAAATGCCATTTACACTAGCCCCCAAGAAGATAAAATACTTAGGAATAAATCTTACCAGAGATGTAAAAGACTTATACAAGGAAAACTACAGTACACTTCTGCAAGAAACCAAAAGAGACTTACATAAGTGGAAGAACATACCTCGCTCATGAATAGGAAGACTTAACATTATAAAAATGCTATTCTACCAAAAGTGATCTATACATTTAATGCAATTCCGATCAAAATCCCAACGACATTCTTGAAGGAGATGGAGAAACAAACCACCAACTACATATGGAAGGGAAAGAGGACCCGGATAAATAAGGCATTACTGAAAAAGAAGAGCAAAGTGGGAGGCCTTACTTTACCTGATTTTAGAACCTATTATATTTCCACAGTATAATAATATAATATAATAGTATAATAGCTCCTTGGAAACTCTATGGGGCCGTTCTACTCTGTCCTATAGGGTCGCTATGAGTTGGAATCGACTCAACGGCAATGGGTTTTTTATACTTCCACAGTAGCCAAAACAGCCTGGTACTGGTACAACAACAGATACATGGACCAATGGAACAGAATTGAGAATCCAGACATAAATCCATTCACATATGAGCAGCTGATATTTGACAAAGGCCCCAAAACACTTAAATGGGGAGAAGAAAATCTTTTTATCAAATGGTGCTGGCATAACTGGATATCCATCTGCAAAAAAATGAAACAAGACCCATACCTCACACCATGCACAAAAACTAACTCAAAATGGGTCAAAGACCTAAATATAAATTCTAAAATGATAAAGATCATGGAAGAAAAAATAGGGACAACGTTAGGAGCCCTAATGCATGGCATAAACAGTATACAAGACATTATAAAGAATGTAGAAGAAAAACTAGATAACTGGGAGCTCCTAAAAATCAAACACCTATGCTCATCCAAAGACTTCACCAAAAGAGTAAAAAGACTACCTACATACTGGGAAAAAGTTTTTAGCTATGACATTTCTGATCAGGGCCTGATCTCTAAAATCTACATGATACTGCAAAAACTCAACTGCAAAAAGACAACCCAATTAAAAAATGGGCAAGAGATATGTATAGACACTTCACTAAAGAAGACATTCAGGTAGCTAACAGATATATGAGGAAATGCTCACGATCATTAGCCGTTAGAGACATGCAGATCAAAAGTACAATGAGATTTCATCTCACCCCAACAAGACTGGCATTAATCCAAACAACACAAAATAATGAATGTTGGAGAGGCTGTGGAGAAATTGGAACACTTATACACTGCTGGTGGGAATGTCAAATGGTACAACCAGTTTGGAAATCGATTTGGCACTTCCTTAAAAAGCTAGAAATAGAACTACCATATGGTCAAGCAATCCCACTCCTTGGAATATATCCTAGAGAAGTAAGTGCCTCTACACGAACAGATATATGCACACCCATGTTTATTGCAACACTGTTTACAATAGCAAAAAGATAGACGCAATCAAGGTGCCCATCAATGGATGAATGGATAAATAAATTATGGTACATTCACACAAGGGAATATTACTCATCGATGAAGAACAGTGAGGAATCTGTGAAACATTTCATAACATGGAGGAACCTGGAAGGCATTATGCTGAATGAAATTAGTCAGCTGCAAAAGGACAAATATTGTATAAGACCACTATTATAAGAACTTGAGAAATAGTTCAAACTGAGAAGAAAACACTCTTTTGTGGTTAGGAGAGGCAGGAGGGAAGGAGGGTAGGAGAGGGGTATAATAAATAAGAACTACAATTTTTTTTTTTTTTTACTTTAGGTGAAGGGAAAGACAGCACACAACACAGGGGAGGTCAGCACAATTGAACTAAACCAAAAGCAGTTTCCTGAATAAACGGAATGCTTCGAAGGCCAGCATAGCAGGGGCAAGGTTCTGGGGACCATGGTTTCAGGGAACGTCTAAGTCAATTGGCATAATAAAATCTATTAAGAAAACATTCTGCATCCCACTTTGAAGAGTGGAGTCTGGGGTCTTAAATGCTAGCAAGCAGCCATCTAAGATGCATCAATTGGTCTCAAGCCACCTGGATCAAAGAAGAATGAAGAACACCAAGGACACAAGGCGATTATGAGCCCAAGAGACAGAAAGGGCCACATGAACCAGAGACTACATCATCCTGAGACCAGAAGAACTAGATGGTGCCCAGCTACAACCGATGACTGCCCTGACAGGGAACACAACAGAGAACCCCTGAGGAAGCAGGAAAGCAGTGGGATGCAGATCCCAAATTCTCGTAAGACCAGACTTAATGTTCTGAGACTAGAAGGATCCCGGTAGTCATGGGCCTCAGACCTTCTGTTGCCCCAGGACAGGAACCATTCCTGAAGCCAACTCTTCAGACATGGATTGAACTGGGCAATGAGTTGGAGAGGGATGCTGGTGAGGAGTGAGCTTCTTGGATCAGGTGGACACTTGAGACTATGTTGGCATCTCCTGCCTGGGATGGAGATGAAAGGGTGGAGGGGGTTAGAAGCTGGCGAAACGGACGCAAAAAGAGAGAGTGGAGGGAGAGAGCGGGCTGAGAGTAATTGGGAGTGTGTAGCAAGGTGTATATGGGTTTTTGTTTGAGAGACTGACTTGATTTGTAAACTTTCACCTAAAGCACAATAAAAATTATTTTAAAAAGTCTTAAAGTTGTGTCTATGCATCTTAAATATATAGTTGATAGAATTTAGAAAGATACCTATTATGTTGATTACAGGATGTTTTATTAATTGAACTGAACTTACGGTCTAATTTAAGCCTCTGAGAATTTTTGCCATTTTATTTGAGAGTCAAATATTTCTGCATTTCTTGTCTGTGAGTCAAGCAAGGGCCTTGTTATACTGACAGAAATTAGGAATAGACCCTGATGTTTATATTCTTGTTCAGGAGCTGGTGGTGCTGGAAAAAGCCTACATAAAAAATTAAAATTTTTCTTAGGTCCTATATTAGCTACCAGGTTAGTAATGGTGTGAATGTTATTTACCAGAGACCTGGTAGTTTTACTTCCTTTGGGGATGAACATTAAAGGAATAGAAAATTATTTAATTACCTATGTTCTCTTTTATATGTGTGTGCATACACACATATATGTCTCCGTTTATATAGATATCTTCCATTTTCTACATCTCAAAAAAGATATACATAATTTAGAGCAACTAAAATTAATTTAATTTTTATTAAAAGAAACAGACTCCCAGCTGCCAGCTAAGTACCATTTCATTAACTTAATCTTTACTTTTCTAGACATAGCATGTTTATCTTTCTTCCACCTGCCAACTGCCCTCTGCCCTTTTCATAGCTACAGGCCCTGTTTGTTCCGTGTTTTCTGAGTTTTAATTATCTTCTTAATACTTTCCTATTACTCCGAACTTCAAAGATTTCTGACCCTTTTCCCAGCCTAAGCTATCTTTTCTATCATTTGAAGCCTTGCTATCTTCATCTGTACTCCATAGGGCTCAAGAATAGAAGTAACATGGGTGTTTTTTTGCTCAACTATTCACCCACCAAGAGTGAATGACCTTTATTCCTTGTAAATTCACTAAATAATAATTTTTAAAAACATAAACATGATTCATGTAATATTGAAGGGGCTATTTATAGGTTTTATTTATAGGTAGTGGAAATCCTGGTGGTGTAGTGGTTAAGTGCTACGGCTGCCAACCAAAAGGTCGGCAGTTCGAACCCACCAGGTGCTCCTTGGAAACTCTATGCTCTGTCCTGTAGGGTCGTTATGAGTCAGAATAGACGCGACGGCAATGGGTTTGGATTTATAGGTAAGTAGTCTCCTGCATTAGGAGCCCTGGTGGCACAGTGGTTATGTGCTCGGCTGCTAACTGAAAGGTTGGCAGTTTGAACCCACTAGCCGCTCTGTGGGAGAAAGATGTGGCAGTCTGCTTCCATTAAGATTAACTGCCTTGGAAACTGTATGGGGCAGTTCTACTCTGTCCTATAGGGTCACTATGAGTCAGAATTGATTTGATGGCAATGGGTTTGGGTTTTGGTAGTTTCCTGCACATGGTATTCTTCCTTTTCTCATTTGTTATTTTTAATCAACCTTTCTCAGTAACTGTTTACTCAAATGTGTAAATATTTATTCTTCACTGGACAAAATTGACAGTAAAGCACATCCTATTGGTATTTTGGCTATTTATATAAAACTGGTGTGAGTGTATGAAATTCTGGCTTTTCTTTTTTTGAGTCGTAACTCAGATCTCTATAACATAGCCTAATTAATCAATTCTTTTGTTCCTTCATTAGTTTAAGCATTTAACTACTGCGTGCCAGACACCTTACTAGGCAAAGGGTGCAAGAATGCATAATACAATGTTGTGGATTGAAACACGTTCCCCCAAAATGTGTGTCAACTTGGCTGGGCCATGAGTCCCAGTATTGTGTGTGTGGTGGCTAAGGTTGTGTGTCAGCTTGGCTGGGCCATGATTCTCAGTGGTTTGATAGTCATATGATGGTGTGATCACTTCCATGATGAGATTTGATATTATGTGATCACCTCCATGATGGGATCTGCTGTGAGTAGTCAATCAGTTGAAAGGGCGTTTCCTGGGGTGTGTGGCCTGCATTGAATATAAGTGGATATTCTGGCAAGGTTTACTAGCGGTCTTGCCTGCCAATCTTTGGTATTTGTCGATTTTCATATCCTGTGAGCAAGAACCTCGCTCGCCAACCTGCCGATCTTGGGTTCTCTAGTCCCTGTGGCTACGTGCGTCAGGAGAAGCCCCTATCCTGACTCATGGACTTAGGACGTTCCAGCCTCTACAACTTCGTGAGCCATTTCCTTGATATAAATCTCCCTCTATATATACATTTATACTCTTTACTGGTCTTGCTTCTCTAGAGAACACAGCCTAAGACAGTGTGTCTGTAGACAGTTTTGTGATCTGATGTGATTATCTTGTATGTTGTAAATCCTAACCTCTATGAGTTTAATGAGGCAGGAGTAGAGGCATTTATACTAATGAGGCAGGACTCAGTCTTCAGGATTTGGTTGTATCTTGAGTCAGTCTTTTTTGAGATATAAAAGAGAGAATTGGACAGAGAGGAGAGGGACCTCATATCACCACGAAAGAAGAGACAGGAGCGAGCATGTCCTCTGGATCTGGGGGCCCTATGCTGAGAAGCCCCTAGACCAGGGGAAGATTGATGACAAGGACCTTCTGCCAGAGCTGACAGAGACTTCCCCTAGAGCTAGCGCCTGAATTTGGACTTCTAGCCTCCTAAACTGTGAGTAAATAAGCTTCTGTTTGTTAAACCATCCACTTGTGGTATTTCTGCTCCAGCAGTACTAAATAACTAAGACACAGTCTCAGCCCTCAAGAAGAAAAATGCATGAATAAATACTGTATATACGTGGGGTGCCCATATATTTTGGTTTGCTTGAGGCACTAACAGTTTCTACATGTTTCCTGGTTTATTTATTTATAGTTCCCTTTACACTCTCAACAACATGCTTCTTTGGACAATAAATTATGTGGTCATTTATTATATTTAAACTCTGAATATTTTCCATATGACACTTGAATATATAAACTTCTAAGGATGTAAATGAAATGGTTAAAATATCTGTACTATTTGAATTTATTAACTGAGTTATGAATTTACTTTTAAGATAATATATGCATAATGTACCAATTTAGAATTTTTTATCTTCACATTTTATTAATGAAATTTTATTCAAACTCTCCCCATGTATTTTTTAAAAATAATTTATTAGGTGAAATTCATATAACATGAAGTTAACCATTGTACAGTGGACAATTCAATGGCATTTAGTGTACTCACAACGTTGTGCAATCACTACCTCTTATTTCAGAGCATTTCCATCATTCCAAAGTAAAACTCTCTTTACCGATTAAGTAGTTTCTCCCCATTCCTTCCTCCCTCCAGCCCTTGTTAGCTACCGATCTGTGTTCTGTAACTATGGACTTATCTATTTGGGATATTTTATATAAATGGAGTTAAGAAATAAGTGACTTTTTGTGGCTAGTTTCTTTCACTTAGAATCCTATTTGAAGGCTCATCCAAGTTGTAGCATATATTAGTACAAGTAGTCCCTGACTTACCACATATTCAGGTTATGATGAACCACACTTACGACTGCTTTTTTCATACAAATAAAGATCAGATTTATAAAGACACTGATAATAAAAGGCAATAATAATAAAAACTTAAAAAAAAAATGATGTATTTGACTTATGTCAGAACTAACTTATGACAGAGTTGTCTGAATGGGACCCTGTCATAAGTTGGGGACTATCTGTACTTTATTCCTTTTTATGGCTGAATTCCATTGTACGTATGTACCACAATTTGTTTATCCATTCATCCACTGATGGACATCTGGGCTGTTTCCATCTTTTGGCTATTGTGAACAGTTCCGCTATGAAAATGCATGTACGTGTACTTACTTGAGTACCCGTTTCCAACTCTTTTGGGTATGTACTTAAGAGTGGAATTACATTATATGGGGTATCTTTTTTTTAATAATATTTTATTTGGGTTTTTGGTGAAAGTTTACATAGCAAGTTATGTTTCCATTTGACAATTTCCACATAAATTTTTCAGTGACATTAGTTATATTTATCACATTGTATCATCATTCTCTTTAATTGTGTTCAGTTTGTTCCCTTTCCAGTATTCTAGTTTGCCTGTCTCCTTATCTCTTCATCTTTACTTTTGGGTAATTGTTGACCTTTTGGTCTTATACACATGGTTTTTAAGTAGAGCACTGATCTCACAGATAATTATCTTAATTTTGTGTGCAACTCTGCTATTTCTCTAAAAGGTGATCTCAGGAGATAGGCTCAGTTATAGGTTTAAAGTATCTCAGGACAGTAGTCTCAGGGAATTCTCTGTCCTCTACTGTTCGAGTTTGTCTGGCATTTCTCGTTATTATTATTACTTTGATGAGAATTTAAATTCTGCTACATATTTTTCTCCCATTCTGTCTGGGACCAACAATTGTGACCAGCGGTCAGAACAGTCAGTGATGATAGCCAGGCACCATCTAGTTCTTCTGGTCTCACGTTAGATGAGGTTGTGGCTTGTGTAAACTTGTTTCTTCTCTGAGCTTTTGGTTGCCTTATTACTATTTTGCTCCTGTGAGTAGAAACCGGTAATTGTGTCTTAGATAGCTGCTCACAAGGTTTTTTTTTTTAAAATTTTTATTGTGCTTTAAGTGAAAGTTTACAAATCAAGTCAGCCTCTCATACAAAAATTTGTATACACCTTGCTATATACTCCTAGTTTCTCTCCCCCTAAGGAGACAGCACACTCCTTCCCTCCACTCCCTCTTTTCATGTCCATTTGGCCAGCTTCTGACCTCCTCTGCCCTCTCATCTCCCATCCAGACAGGAGATGTCCAGATATTCTCACGTGTCTACTTGATCCAAGAAGCTCACTCTTCACCAGTATCATATCCCGTTGTTCAGTCCAGTTCCTGTCTGAAGAGTTGGCTTTGGGAATGGTTCCTGTCTTGGGCTAACAGAAGGTCTGGGGACCATGACCTCTGGGGTCCTTCAGTCTCAGTCAGACCATTAAGTCTGGTCTTTTTACAAGAATTTGAGGTCTGCATCCCACTGCTCTCCTGTTCCCTCAGGTATTCTCTGTTGTGTTCCCTGTCAGGGCAGTCATCGGTTGTAGCCAGGCACCATCTAGTTCTTCTGGTCTCAGGCTGATGTAGTTTCTGGTTTATGTGGCCTTTTCTGTCTCTTGGGCTCATAATGACCTTGTATCTTTGGTGTCCTTCATTCTCCTTTGCTCCAGGTGGGTTGAGACCAACTGATGCATCTTAGATGGCTGTGTACTAACGTTTAAGACCACATCCTTACAAGGTTTTAAGAACCCAGACGCCAGGATGCAGATCATGATTTTTGTGAACTCTGTTAATGTCAATCGACTAAGTTGTCCCAGGAGACTATTCTCTTAAGCCTTCACATCCAGAAAACCCATCTTGGAAGGTGTTTGGTTATGTCTGAGGAACATCCATATTTGTGTCTTCAATGAATTTTTGGGCCTGCACCCATGTACTTGTATTTACACATACCTGCAGATGCTTCTATCTTTTCTCACTTATGTGTACACCTTTACCTACACATATACCAATTTGCCTATACCCATCTGTCTTAGTCATCTAGTGCTACCATAACAGAAATATCACAAGTGGATGGCTTTAACAAAGAGAAATTTATTTTCTCACAGTCCAGTAGGTTATAAGTCCAAATTCAAGGCATCAGCTCCAGGGGAAGGCTTTTTCTCTCTCTTGGCTCTGGAGGAAGGCTTCCTCTGATTGAGGACCTTCCCAGGCACAGGGACCCCGTGTCCAAAGGACATTGCTCTGCTCCTGGTGCTGCTTTCTTGGTGGTGTGAGGTCCCCAACTCTCTGCTTGCTTCCCTTTCCTTTTATCTCTTGAGAGATAAAAGATGGTACAGGCCACACCCCAGGGAAACTCCCTTGCACTGGATCAGGGAGGTGACCTGAATAAGGGTGGTGTTACAATCCCGCCCTAATCCTCGACATAAAATTACAATCACAAAATGGAGGACAATGACACAATACTGGGAATCATGGCCTAACCAAGTTGACACATATTTTGGGGGGGACACAATTCAATCCATAACACCATCCATATTTGCTCACACTCATTTTTCACTTTGGTTGTGCTGTGCTCACTACATCTATGTTTTCCACTTCTTCCATCACCAAAAATAACATGTCTCTATGGTCTAAAACATACTCCCACCACTTCCCAGTAACCACCAATGAACACTGGTCTCTCTATATTTATCTATTCTTGTCTTCTTTTGAAAGAGGGATCATAAAATATTTGTCCTTAAATTCTTGACTTATTTTACTTAGCATTATGTCCTCCAGGTATATTCATGTTATATGTTTTGCAGGTTCATCATTGTTCTTTATGATTGTGTAGTATTCCATTGTGTATATGTACCACAATTTGCTTATCCATTCATCCATTGATGGGCACTTCAGTTGTTTCCATTTATCTGCTATTGTAAATGAAGCAGCTATGAACATAGACATGCATATGTCTGTAATTATTTTTAGGTCTCTGGAGTATATCCCTAGGAATGGGACTGCTGTATCATAGGGTAGTTCTATTCCTACTTTTTAGAGAAAGTGCCATACTGTTTTCCATAGTGATTGTACCATTTTACAGTCCCATTATCAATGGATAAGGGTTCCAATCTTCTAACATATGTTATTTTTTTTTTATCAGTGCCATTTTAGCTGGGGTAAGGTGGTATCTCATTGTAGTCTTGGTGGCATAGCAGTTAAGAGCTCAGGCTGCTAAACAAAAGGCCAGCAGTTCTAATCCACCAGCCATTCCTTGGAAACCCTATAAAGCAGTTGTACTTTGGCCTATAAGGTTGCTATGAGTCGGAATCCACTCAGTGACAATTTTTTTTGTTTTGTTTTTTTAATGGTTAATGATCATGAACATATTTTTGTATGTTTGTTGGCTACTTGGATGTACTCTTTGGTAACGGTTCTGTTCACGTCCTTTGCCCATTTCGTGATTGTCTTTTTGCTGTTGAGCTGTTACAGTTTTCCACAGATTTTACTGATTAGACCCTAATCAGTTAAGTTGTTTGTGAAGATGTTTTCCCAGTCTGTAGGTTGTCTTTTTTTTTTAGGTTGTCTTTTTATTCTTGTGATAAGCATAAGTTTTTAATTTTTATGAGGTCCCATCTATCCATTTTGACATCTTTTATTTGTGCCTTTGTTGTAATGTTTCTTATCCTATTTTTGCAAAAAATTAGGTCCCATAATTTTCTCCCTATGTTTTCTTCCAGGAATTTTATGGCTTTAGGTTTAACATTTAGATCTTTGATTCATTTTGAGTTAGTTTTCGTGTATGATGTGAGGTATAGGTCCAGTTCCATTCTTTTCTGCGGGTGGGTATCCAGTTTTGCCAACACCATTCATTAAAGAGACTATTTCTGCCCCACTGAATGGACTTTGACCACTTGTCAAAGATCAGTTGTCCATAGATAGTTAGGTTTAATTGTGAGTTCTCAATTCTTTTCCACTGGTCTATATGTCTGTTGTTGAGCCAATGGCAGGATGTTTTGATTACAGTGGCTGTATAGTATGTTTTCATATCAGGGAGTGTAAGACCTCTTGCTTTGTTCTTTTTCTTCAATGCTGCTTTGACTATTTGGGATTTCTGTCCTTTCCATATGAGGTTGATCATTAGTTTTCCATTTCAGTAAAGAATGTTGTTGAGATTTGTATTGGGATTGCCTTGTATCCATATTGGCATTTCCACTGTATTAAGTCTTCCAATCCATGAGCACAAGATGTCTTTCCATTTTTGTAGGACTCTTAGTGTCTAGTAGTAGTGTTTTATAATTTTCATTGTGTAAGTCTTTTGTGTTTGTGATGAGGTTAATTCCTAGGCATTTTATCAATTTTGGGGGCTATTGTAAATGGTATTGTTTTCTTGATTTCTTTTTTGGAGTAGTCTTTGTTAATGTAGGGGAAACTAATTGTTTTTTGTGTGTTGATCTTGTACTCTACAATGCCGTTAAATTCTTCTACTAGTTCCAAAGTTTTCTTGTGGAGTCTATAGGGCCTTCTATGTATAGGATCATGTCATCTGCAAATAGAGATAGCTTTACTTCTTCCTTTCCATTTAGGATACCTTTTATTTCTCTCTTCCCTTAGTGCTTTGGTTAGGACTTCCACTATAATGTTGAATAAGAGTGATCATAATGAGCATTCTTGTCTTATTTCCATTCTCAAAGCGAAGGCTCTCAGCCTTTTTCTGCTGTGTATAATGTTGGCTATTGGTTTTTCATATGTGGCTTTAATTATGTTGAGGAATTTCCCTTCTGTTCCTATTTTGTCAAGTGTTTTTTTAGGAAACAGTGTGGAATTTTACTGAATTCTTTTTCTTTTTTTAAAAATAATTTTTATTGTGCTTTAAGTGAAAGTTTACAAATCAAGTCAGGCTCTCACACAAAAACCCATATACACCTTGCTACACACTCCCAATTACTCTCCCCCTAATGAGACAGCCTGCTCCCCCCCACTCTCTCTTTTCATGTCCATTTGGCCAGCTTCTAACCCCCTCCACCCTTTCATCTCCACCCCAGGCAGGAGATGCCAACATAGTCTCAAGTGTCCACCTGATCCAAGAAGCTCACGCTTCACCAGCATCCTTCTCCAACCCATTGTCCAGTCCAATCCACGTCTGAAGAGTTGGCTTTCGGAATGGTTCCTGTCCTGGGCCAACAGAAGGTCTGGGGGCCATGACCACCGGGGTCCTTCTAGTCTCAGTCATACCATTAAGTCGGGTTTTATGAGAATTTGGGGTCTGCATCCCACTGCTTTCCTGCTCCCTCAGGGGTTCTCTGTTGTGTTCCCTGTCAGGGCAGTCATCGGTTGTAGCTGGGCACCGTCTAGTTCTTCTGGTCTCAGGATGATATAGTCGCTGGTTCATGTGGCCCTTTCTGTCTCTTGGGCTCATAATCACCTTGTGTCCTTGATGTTCTTCATTCTCCTTTGATCCAGTTGGATTGAGACCAATTGATGCATCTTAGATGGCTGCTTGCTAGCTTTTAAGACCCCAGACTCCACTCTTCAAAGTGGGATGCAGAATGTTTTCTTAATAGATTTTATTATGCCAATCGACTTAGATGTCCCCTGAAACCATGGTCTCCAGACCCCTGCCCCTGCTACACTGGCCTTCAAAGCATTCAGTTTATTCAGGAAACTTCTTTGCTTTTGGTTTAGTCCAATTGTGCCGACGTCCCCTGTGTTGTGTACTGTCTTTCCCTTCACCTGAAGTAGTTCCTATCTACTATCTAATTAGTGAATACCCATCTCCCACCCTACCTCCCTCCCCCATCTCGTAACCACAAAAGAATGTTTTCTTCTCAGTTAAAACTATTTCTCAAGTTCTTATAATAGTGGTCTTATACAATATTTGCCCTTTTGCAACTGACTAATTTCACTCAGTGTAATGCCTTCCAGGTTCCTCCATATTATGAAATGTTTCACAGATTCCTCACTGTTCTTTATCGATGCGTAGTATTCCATTGTGTGAATACACCATAATTTATTTATCCATTCATCTGTAGATGGGCACCTTGGTTGCTTCCATCTTTTTGCTATTGTAAACAGTGCTGCAATAAACATGGGTGTGCATATATCTGTTCGTGTAAAAGCTCTTATTTCTCTAGGATATATTCCAAGGAGTGGGATTGCTGGACTACATGGTAGTTCTATTTCTAGCTTTTTAAGGAAGCACCAAATCGATTTCCAAAGTGGTTGTACCATTTGACATTCCCATCAGCAGTGTATAAGTGTTCCAATCTCTCCACAGCCTCTCCAACATTCATTATTTTGTATCATTTGGATTAATGCCAGCCTTGTTGGAGTGGGAAACCCTAGTGGCGTAGTGGTTAAGTGCTACGGCTGCTAACCAAAGGGTCGGCAGTTCAAATCCTCCAGGTGCTCCTTGGAAACTCTTTGGGGCACTTCTACACTGTCCTATAGGGTCGCTATGAGACGGAATTGACTCGATGGCACTGGGTTTGGTTTTGGGTTTGGTTGTTGGAGTGAGATGAAATCTCATGGTAGTTTTGATCTGCATTTCTCTAATGGCTAATGACCGTGAGCATTTCCTCATACATCTGTTAGCTACCTGAATGTCTTCTTTAGTGAAGTGTCTATTCATATCTTTTGCCCATTTTTTAATTGGATTATTTGTCTTTTTGCAGTTGAGTTTTTGCAGTATCATATAGATTTTAGAGATCAGGCCCTGATCAGAAATGTCATAGCTAAAAACTTTTTCCCAGTCTGTAGGTAGTCTTTTCACTCTTTTGGTGAAGTCTTTGGATGAGCATATGTGTTTGATTTTTAGGAGCTCCCAGTTGTCTAGTTTCTCTTCTGCATTTTTAGTAATGTTTTGTATACTGTTCATGCCATGTATTAGGGCTCCTAACGTTGTCCCTATTTTTTCTTCCATGATCTTTATCATTTTAGAATTTATATTTAGGTCTTTGATCCATTTTGAGTTAGTTTTTGTGCATGGAGTGAGGTATGGGTCTTGTTTCATTTTTTTGCAGATGGATATCCAGTTATGCCAGCACCATTTGTTACAAAGACAGTCTTTCCCCATTTAAGTGTTTTGGGGCCTTTGTCAAATATCAGCTGCTCATATGTGGATGGGTTTATGTCTGGATTCTCAATTCTGTTCCATTGGTCCATGTATCTGTTGTTGTACCAGTACCAGGCTATTTTGACTACTCTGGCAGTATAATAGGTTCTAAAATCAGGTAAAGTGAGGACTCCCACTTTGTTCTTCTTTTTCAGTAATGCCTTATTTATCCGGGGCCTCTTTCTCTTCCATATGAAATTGGTGATTTGTTTCTCCATCTCATTAAAGACTGTCCTTGGGATTTGGATCGGAATTGCATTAAATGTATAGATCGCTTTTGGTAGAATAGACATTTTTATAATGTTAAGTCTTCCTATCCACCAACAAGGTATGTTCTTCCACTTATTTAAGTCTCTTTTAGTCTCGCAGAAGTGTACTGTAGTTTTCTTTGTATAAGTCTTTTACTTCTCTGGTAAGATTTATTCCTAAGTATTTTTTTTATTTTATCTTCTTGGGGGCTATTGTAAATGTCATTTCTTTGGTGATTTCCTCTTCAATGTTCTTTTTGTTGGTGTAGAGGAATCTAACTGATTTTTGTATGTTTCTCTAGTATCCCGATACTCTGCTGAACTCTTCTATTAGTTTCAGTAGTTTTCTTGAGGATTCCTTAGGGTTTTCTGTGTGTAAGATCATGTCATCTGCAAATAGAGATACTTTTACTTCTTCCTTGCCAGTCTGGATGCCCTTTATTTCTTTATCTAGCCTAATTGCTCTGGCTAGGACTTCCAGCACAATCTTGAATACGAGTGGTGATAAAGGGCATCCTTGTTTAGTTCCCAATCTCAATGGAAATGTTTTCAGGCTCTCTCCATTTAGGGTGATGTTGGCTGCTGGCTTTGTATAAATGCCCTTTATTATGCTGAGAAATTTTCCTTGTGTTCCTATTTTGCTGAGAGTTTTTATCATGAATGAGTGTTGAACTTTGTCAAATGCCTTTTTTGCATCAATTGATAAAATCACGTGATTCTTGTCTTTTTTTTATTTATGTGGTAGTTTACATTAATTGTTTTTCTAATTTTGAACTATCCCTGCATACCTGGTATGAATCCCACTTGGTCATGGTGAATTATTTTTTTGATATGTTGTTGAATTCTATTGGCTAGAGTTTTGTTGAGGATTTTGCATCTACATTCATGAGGGATATAGGTCTATAATTTTCTTTTCTTGTGGTGTCTTTACCTGGTTTTGGTATCAGGAATATGGTGGTTTCAGAGAATGAGTTTGGTAGTAGTCTATGCTCTGAAATACCTTTAGTAGTAGTGGTGTTAACTCTTCTCTGAAAGTTTGGTAGAACTGTGCAGTGAACCCGTCTGGACCAGGGCTTTTTTTTGTTGGGAGTTTTTTGATTACTTTTTCAATCTCTTCTTTTGTTATGGGTCTATTTAGTTGTTCTACCTCTGTTTGTGTTAGTTTAGGTAGGTAGTGTGTTTCTAGGAATTCATCCATTTCTTCTAGGTTTTCAAATTTGTTTGAGTATAGTTTTTCATAGTAATCTGATATGATTCTTTTAATTTCAGTTGGGTCTGTTGTAATATGGCCCAACTCATTTCTTATTCGGGTTATTTGCTTCCTCTCCTGTTTTTCTTCTGTCAGTTTGGCCAGTGGTTTATCAATTTTGTTGAGTTTTTCAAAAAACCAGCTTTTGGTCTTGTTAATTCTTTCAATTGTTTTTCTGTTTTCTATTTCATTTAGTTCAGCTCTAATTTCTGTTATTTATTTTCTTCTGGTGCCTGTGGGTTTCTTTTGTTGCTCTCTATTTGTTCAAGTTGTAGGGATAATTCTTTGATTTTGGCCCTTTCTTCTTTTTCGATGTGTGCATTTATTGATATAAACTGATCTCTGAGCACCGCTTTTGCTGTGTCCCAAAGGTTCTGATAGGAAGCATTTTCATTCTCATTGGATTCTATGAATTTCTTTATTCCATCCTTAATGTCTTCTATAATCCAGTCTTTTTGAGCAGGGTATTGTTCAGTTTCCAAGTGTTTGATTTCTTTTCCCTGCTTTTTTTGTTATTGATTTCCAGTTTTATGGGCTATGGTCAGAGAAGATGCTTTGTAATGTTCAACGTTTTGGATTCTGCCAAGGCTTGCTTTATGACCTAATATGTGGCCTATTCTAGAGAATGTTCCATGTGCACTAGAAAAGAAAGTATAGTTCGTTGCTGTTGGGTGGAGTGTTCTGTATATGTCTATGAGGTCAAGTTGGTTGATTGTGCCATTTAGATCTTCTGTGTGTTCGTTGAGCTTCTTTCTGGATGTCCTGTCCTTCACCGAAAGTGGTGTGTTGAAGTCTCCTACTATTATTGTGGAGCTATCTCACTTTTTTTTATCTCACTTTTCAATGCTGATAAGTTTGTTTTCTGTATCTTGCAGCCCTGTCATTGGGAGCATAAATATTTAATATGGTTATAACTCCTTGGTGTATTGTCCCTTTAATCATTATACAGTGTCCTTCCTTATTCTTTCTGATGGATTTCACTTTAAAGTCTATTTTGTCAGAAATTAATATTGCCACTTCTGCTGTTTTTTCATTGTTGTTTGCTTGATATATTTTTTTCCATCCTTTGAGTTTTAGTTTGTTTGTGTCTCTAAGTCTAAGGTGTGTTTCTTGTAGGCAGCATATAGATGGATCTTGTTTTTTAATCCATTCTGCCACTCTCTGTCTCTTTATGGTGCATTTAGTCCATTTTACATCCAGGGTAATTATGGATAGGTATGAATTTAGTGCTATCGTTTTGATGTCTTTTTTTGTGTGATGACAGCTTCTTTTTCCCACTTGATTTCATGTGCTCAGTAGATTTTCTTTATATGTTGTTGTTGATTTTGTTTCTGCTGAGTCTGTATTTTTCCCTTGTATTTTATTTTGATGAGTAGGATAGTTTGTCTCCTTTTCTGGTTACCTTATTATTTACACCTATTTTTCTAAATTTAAAACTAACTTATATTTCTTTGTATCGCTGTATTTTCCTCTCCATATGGAAGGTGTATGATTACATTTCTTAGTCCCTCATTATTATTTTATTGTTGTCTTTTTTTATATAAGAACATCGCTATTTCCCTGTGTTGGGCTTTTTTTTTTTTTAAAATCTTGCTTTGTATTTTTTTTTTTTTTTTTGGATTTCCCTCTCTAGGATGACTTCTGGTTGCTGTGCCCAGTGTTCTAGCCTTGGGTTGATACCTGATATTATTGATTTTCTAACCAAAGAACTCCCTTTAGGATTTCTTGTAGTTTTGGTTTGGTTTTTATGAATTCCCTCAACTTGTGTTTATCTGGAAATATCTTAATTTTACCTTCATATTTAAGAGACAATTTTGCTGGATATATGATTCTTGGTAGGAATTTTTTTCCTTCAGTTTTTTAAATATGTCATCGCATTGCCTTCTTGCCTGCATGGATTCTGCCAAGTAGCCTGAGCTTATTCTTATTGACTCTCCTTTGTAGGTGACTTTTCTTTTATCCCTCACTGCTCTTAAAATTCTCTCTTTATCTTTGGTTTTGGCAAGCTTGATTATAATATGTCTTGGTGACTTTCTTTTAAGATCTACCTTATGTGGAGTTCGATGAGCATCTTGGATAGATATCTTCTCATCTTTCACAATATCAGGGAAGTTTTCTGCCAACAAATCCTCAACAACTTTCTCTGTATTTTCTGTTATCCGTCCCTGTTCTGGTACTCCAATCACTCCTAGGTTATTTCTCTTGATAGAGTCCCACATGATTCTTCAGCCTTCTTCATTTTTCTTAATTCTTTTATCTGATTTTTCTTCAAATATATTAGTGCCAAGTGATTTATCTTTGAGTTCAGAAATTGTAGCTTCTACTTGCTCAATTCTGCTCCTCTGACTATTGAGTTGTCTAATTCTGTAATTTTATTGTTAATCTTCTGAATTTCTGATTGCTGTCTGTCTATGGATTTTTCCAGCTTATTAAACTTTTCACTATGTTCCTGAATAATCTTTCTAATTTCTTCAGTTGCTTTATCTGTGTGTTCCTTGGATTGTTCTGCGTATTGCCTCATTTCCTTCCTGATGTCTTGAAGGGTTCTGTATATTAAACTTTTGTTTTCTGCATCTGGTAATTCCAGGAATGCACTTTCATCTAGACGATCCCTGGCTTCTTTGTTTTGAGAGCCTGTTGAGGTGATCATGGCCTGTTTCTTTATGCCACTTGCTATTGTCTGTTGTCTTGGAGCCATCTATAAGTTATTGTATTAGTTTGTGCTTGCTTACTGTGTCATAGCTGTTTGCTTTGTTTTGTTTTGGTATACCCCTATGGGTTGCTTGAGTGAGCTAGCTTGATTATTTTCACCTTTGGAGCTCTGGTGTCCTGTCCCCAGCAGGATACATCTGTTATCAGGTATATCAGTCTCGGAGTCCATTCACTTTTCTTTTATGAATTCAGCTCAGGTTTCCAGGTAGCTGATATCAATGTGTGGTACAGGCTCTGTCCTACAGTCTTAGAGAGGCAGGGGTGATTGGCGTATATACCCGTATCTGCTTGCAGCAGGGGGTCATGCTCTGAACAAAGCAGAGGGCTGAGAACTGACCCCCAAGTGTCTCTGAGGAAAATGTGTCTCTGTTCCCTAGAGTGTGTTGGTGGGTGGGCTCTGCAGAGGGACCATGGGCACCCAAAGTTTTTGTTGTAAAGACTAGGTGGTACCAGTTACCCCTGGACCCCTCTCATGGGTGGCTGGATGACCCAAGTGGAGCCACCAGTCCTCAGGCCCCTGTCGTGAGTAGGTGAGGACCTTTTTTAATAGCCAAAGCAATGTCAAACGTCAAACACCCACCTCTCCACCGCACCGCTGAAATGGTTGGAGTTTGCCAACAAGGGCCTATTCTCCTGAAATAGGCCCACACAGGTCCATGCAGAAGAGAAAGGTGCTCAAGGTCCATGGATGGTTTATGCCTGGACAGGAGCTGCTTCTGTCCTGAGCTCCCCCAGTTAATGGAGCTAGCAAATTATCTTTTCCCCGCAGTTGCAAATTTTTTCTTCCCCCAAGGCTGGGAGGATGGCTCCAGGTGCTCACCAGGGTCTATCTCAGGCCTAGGGATTCATCCGCTGCAGCTGGGTTGGGGGTGTGGGTAGGGGGGGCGTGGTAAAATATACGCAAGTACTTATCTTTTGCCGAGAGCGCCCTTCTCCTCAGGTTCCGGAGGTGTGAGTGGCTGTGTGGCTGGCTGCTTCTCCCGAGGAAACTGTGGCTGAATGCTAGGACCAGCCCGCTGCTGCCACAGCCACTCCTGGAATGGTGCCTGAGGGCTCCCCATGACTCAGGTCCAGCAACAACTCTCTGCTTCTTAAACGTTCTCTTCCTTCCCCTGCCCCTCAGTTCGTTGTCTAAGCTTGCCTTTGATGCTTAGGGCTGCCAGCTTGTCACAAATATACTCATTTCTCTTGTTTTTTCAGGTCTTTGTTGTAAAGAGGGCTCAACGGAAGTGCCTGTCTATTTCGCCATCTTGGCTTCACCTCCTGAATACTTTTTCTTAATTGATTGATTTGATCATGTGTTTCTTTTGTTTATTTATGTGGTTGATTACAAGGATTGATTTTCTAATGTTGAACCACCCTTGTAATCCTTGTATGAATTCCGCTGGATTTTTTTTTTAATATGTTTCTGAAGTCTGCTGGCTAGAATTTTGTTGAAAATTTTTGTACCTCTGTTCATAAGGGATATCGGTCAGTAATTTTCTTTGTTTCTTTTTTTGTGATATCTTTGCTTGGTTTCAGTATCAAGGTTATGCTAGCTTCATAGAAAGAGTTGGGTAGTATTACATGTTTTTGAATAGATTGAGTAGAGTTGGTGTCAACTCTTCTCTGAATGTTTGGTAGATTCTCCAGTGTAGCCAACTGGTCCTGGGCTTTTTTTTTTTTTTTTTTGGCTGACAGTTTTTTTGATTACAGCTTCAATCTCTTCTTTTGTAACAGGTCTGTTTAAATTTCTTACCTCTGTCTGTGTTAGTTTGGGTAGGTAGCGTGTTTCTAGGAATTTGTCCATTTCGTCTAAATTTTCAGATTTGTTCTAGTACAATTTCTCATAGTAATCAATTCCGACTTTCTTTATCTCTGTTGGACTGGTTGTAATGTCACCAGTTTCATTTCTTAATTTGTTTATTTACCTCTCCTGGTTTTATTCTTTTCTCAATCTAGCCAGTAGTTTATCTTATTAATTCTTTCAAAGAACCACCTTCTGGTTCTTGCAACTCTTTTTCTGTTTTCAATTTTATTTCTGCCCTGATCTTTATTATTTCTTTTTTTCTAGTAGGTTTTGTCTTCTTTTGCTCTTCCTCTTCTATTTGTTCAAGTTATGGATTTTAGAACCTTCTTCTTCTTTAATATAGGCATTTGTTGCCATAAATTTCCCTCTAAGTACTGGTTTTGCTGTATTCCAAAGATTTTGATATGCTGTGTTTTAATTTTTGTTTAATTTTAGGAATTTTTTAATTTCAGTTTTGACTTCTTTTACAACCCAACAGTTTTTTAGTAGTGTATTATTTGGCTTCCATGATTTTATTCTTTTTTCCTTATTTATCTTGTTGCTGATGTCTAGCTTCATTTTTTTATGGTCAGAGAAGTTGCTTTGTACAATTATGATCTTTTTAAATTTGTTGAGACTTGTTTTGTGTCCTAGTATATGGTCTATTCTGGAGAAGAATGTATTTTGTTCTGATGCTAAGTGAAGTGTTCTATATATGTACATTAGTTGCAATTGACTTATGGTTTGTTTAAGTTCTCAATGTCTTTAGTGATTTTCTTTTTACTCTGTCTATAATTGAAAATGGTATGTTGAAGCCTCCTAATAATATTGTGGAGTTGTCTATTTTTCCTTTCATATTAGTCACTATTTGGTTTGGGTATTTTGGCTCATTGCTATTAGATGCGTATATATTTAAAATTGTTATGCCTTCTTATTGATTTGGCCTTTTTATTATTATGTAATGAGCTTCTTTATCTCTTGTAATAGATTTTGATTTAAAGTCTATTTTATCTGATATCACTATGGCTACTCCTGCTTTTTTTTGTTTACTGGTTGCATGGAATATTTTTCTCCATCCATTTATTTTCAGTCTGTTTGTGTCCTTATGTCTAAGGTGTGTTTCTTGTAGACAGCAAAAGTATGGATCACGTTTTTTTTTTTTTTTAAATCTGCGGTGTGATTAATTAGTTTTGTGTGTGGCCTCTCTAGCCATGGTCTTGTAACTCTCCTCTAGGTGATTGGGTGAGACTGTGTGATAGGGTAATTGTGGCCCACCAAGGGGATTTGTCAGTTTTGCCTTAAGAAGAGAACCAGTTCCAGTTCAGAGAGGAGGATCCTATCACCATGAAGGAAGAACAGCCAGGAGTAGAGAGCACGTCCTTTGGGCCTTGAATCCCTGTGCTGCAAAGCTTCTGGATGCAGGAGAACAAGAAAGATAGAGCAAGATGTAACCTTGAAGATGGTGAGAAGCGTTACCAGGAGAGGCCCAGCAGCACAGACCTGGCAGCAGAAGGTGGTGCAGTGGGCTTTCCGGCCTATGGGAAGAGAAAGCTGAGAGACTTTGGGCAGCAGCCTAAGGTCAGGGAGAGGCATGCTTACAAACATGACTGGGGAGAGGCTGTCCTGATGGAAGAACTGTATCCTGAGTGATCCTGAATCTGAATTGTAATCCTTTACATCCCTAGGAAACCCCATAATTGTGAGTGTGGTCTGTGAGTTGTGTGTGGCCATTGCAATGAATTATTGAACCCAGCAGAGGCGTAGAGAGTGCTGTGCAAGCGGCGGTTGGTATCAGAATTAGTTAAGATGACAGAGAGAGGAGGCAAGTCTGACCCTTCCCTCATAGGAATCTCCTTTCCCTTTGTGAAGTTAGAGGTGGTTGGATACTGCTCCCAAGCCATTTTTACGTATTCATGCTGCCACTCTCTGCCCTTTGCATGGGAGTGTTTAGACCATTTACATTTACTGTTATTACTGAAAGTGAAACATCTACCTCACTCATTTTGCTTTGTTTTTTGAATGTTTTGTATCTTCTTTGCTTTTTTATTCTGATTTTTCAGTTTTGTTTGTATTTGGATGATTTATTGTGATGAGCCATTTTGTTATCTTCCTTTTTGTCTTCTGAATGTTTCTTCTTGGTGATTTCTTAGTGGTTACCACATACGTTACATTACACAACTTACAATTACCACAATGTAATGTTTAACATATGAAAAACAGTTAACATACAACCTTAAACCTAATGTGCTCCTCCCTCCCCTATTTCTGTTGGTGTGTCTCCATTAACATGAATATGTAATCGTATTTGATAATTTTACTTTGTTCGTATTTTTTAATGCTCTTGTCTTTCCATATGGAGTACTGTCTTGAGTAATACTTGCAAAGCTGGTCTGGTGGTGGCTTTTCTTTGCTTGAGAATGTCTTGATTTCCCCCTTATTTTTGAATGACAGTTTGCTGGGTAAAGAATTCTTGGTTGGCAATTGTTTTGGTTCATTATTTTATATATGTGCCTCTATTGGCTTCTGGCTTGTAGTGTTTTTGGGGAGAAACATGCACAGATTCTTACGAATGACCCTTGGAATGTTATATTGCATTTTTCTCTTACTGCTTTCAGAATTCTTTCCTTGTCTTTGGTTTTCAATAGTTTTATTAGGATATGTCATGGAGTTAATCTTTGCTTGTCTCTCTGATTAGAATTCATTTTGCTTTCCACATTTGTAGATTTGCTTCTCTGTTCAGGTCTAGGAAATTCTCTCTGATTATCTCTCGGAAAATTGTTTCTGTGCTTTTGTTGTTGCCCTGGTTCTCTGGGATTCCAATAATTCTAGTGTTATATTTCTTAATTGAATCTCACAATTCCTTTTGGGTTCATTTGCTTTTCTTTGTTATTTTCTTTTGAGGCTTGGTAAGTTCAGTTATTTTGTCTTCTAGTTCACTTATACTCTCTTCATTTCTTCAACTCTGTTGGATGTTTCTGTTGCTTTTTCTAATTCGGATGTTGTATCCTTCAGCTCCAGTAGATCTCTTTGTTTTTTCTTTGTTTTGTTTTTTAGGTTTTCAATTTTCTTGTTAAGTCTCTCATTTCATTCCTCCATTTGTTTCCTGATCTTGTCTTTTTGTTTTTCTGTGTGCTTTTTGCTTTCTTTAAACATATTTAGCACCATAGTCTGAAAATGATCAATTCTTTGCATTATTCTGGCCTCCATAGGAGAGATTTCCTCTTCTGCATGTTTTGCTTTTGATTGTTTCTTCTTCTCTTGTGATTTTGGGTGTTTGGCTATCTTTTGTTGAACTTGGTCCATTTTGTTATTTTTGTTTGTTTGTTTTAAATTTAGTCAAAGACTCACAGCCCTGGGAACCCCACAGAGCAGCTTCCCTCAGCCGCACGGTTTGCTGTAAATCAGAATGATCCAGCAGCAGTGGGCTTGGTACCTTCTCCAGAGAACCACTAGATGGCACTCTTATCCTTAGATTTTTTTGGTGCTGGTTCAGGAGTTCTAGATGCTTGGTCTTTGAGATTCAATACACACGCTTGGGAGGCAGGATACAGCTATTTGCAGATGCTGACATAAGCAGTGCAGCTTGACTTTCCTGTGGTGATGGTGAGGGACTCTCTATTTCTTACTCTCACTGGTGCTCCTTCACAGGCACTACTAAGGTGTCCTGCTGTGGCCAATTCCTGTGTTGCCCATCAATCTGAAGCATTCTCCTCACCCTGCTTCCCTTGCAGTTCCTCCTTATCCTAATGCCTGTCCATCTTGGTCTCAGAGAGATTCAGCAGCACTGTCAGGAAGCATCACAAATATCCCTTCATCACCTCCCAATTGCATGACCTGTGAACTCTCATGGCCAATTTTGCACCACTTAAAAGAAAATTTGGGCTAGAGTTCCCTCAGATTAGCTCCTTTTCTGTGTTGCCTCTTGGGGGTGTTACCTAGCCCTGTCCCAAAATGACTGCAATAAGCACACACTCCCAGTGTTAGTGGGTAGGATCTCTCAGCTTCTGTGCCAACCCCATTCCTCCTCTCTCCCACTTCTCCAATACCTAAGCTGCTGCCCAGAGTTCTGAGATTTCAGTTTATGCTTTTTTTTTCATTGTTCAGTGTGTTAGTAGCTCAAGGAGTAAATGGGAGCACTCATTCACTTTGCCATCTTGCTCCACCCCCTCCATTTGTATATTTAATATTAGTACTTTTGTCCTCAATTCAGTTTTTTTTAATCATCAAACACAATTTTTCAGAGTGTATCACATTAACTTCCACCACCACCATCCACCACCATCTAGTCAATTCTGACACATAGCGACACTATAGGACAGAGTAGAACTGCGCCAAAGAGTTTCCACGGAGTGCCTGGTGAATTTGAACTGCTGACCATTTGGTTAGCAGCCGTAGCACTGAACCACTACACCACCAGGGTTTCCTCATATTAACTTACGTTTTTGATATTGATAGTTGATGTTGATATTTGATATCAATCATTTTTACGGGAATTCATATATGAGGTAGAAATTTTAGCCTTTGGTGTAACACAAGAACGATTTCTGTCCCTTCATTCTGTAGATATATACTTGTGATCTTCATGCAACTGACTATTCTAGCGCTCTTAAGACATTTCTAAGGCTCGATTGCAACTACCAATATTTGCAATTGCAAGATTAACCCCCAGGAATTACTAAATCTGAATTAGATTTATTTACTTCCTGTCCCCCAACTGGATGAAAAATATAAACATCCCAAATTAGTATCAACTGAGGTGTTTCAGACTGATGTGTCCTCACCAAAGAATATTTTGTTAATTAAAATAAATAATTGAGAACTACCTATCAGTGAAAGACTTTATAATAACTTGAACACAGTGTGATACATTCTTTTCTGAGGGCTTAATTTACACAAAAATCTAATGAAGTGTTTGGACATATATGAAAATTAGAGCAATGTGCTAAGTGCTATGATGGGGGACTAAGTGGTAAGTGCTATAATGTGTTTGGGGGAGAATAATAGGAAAAATTCAGTCTTGAAATTTATTCAACAGACAGAAGAGGTAAACAGGAAAGAAGAGAAGGATGTTCCAAGGAAAGTAGAGAGCACGTGCCAAGATAAAAAAGTGAGAGATAAAAATGTTGCTTCAGGTACCCACCAATGCCAAGAGTCTGGGATGCATGTGAGGCAATGGGGGATGGCAGACTGGCCCAGTGGGACTCAACCCTGATATGGCTACAGCAGCCACATCTTCTAAACCTCAATTTGCAACACACGGTCAGACAAAAGAGGTTTTTTTTATATATATAATTTTTATTGGGCTTTGAGTGAAAGTTTACAAATAAAGTTAGTCTGTCTCACAAAAACTTATATACACTTTGCTACATACTCCCAATTACTCTCCCACTAATGAGACAGCCCGCTCACTCCCTCCACTCTCTCTTTTCATGTCCATTTCTCCAGCTTCTAATCCCCTCCACCCTCTCATCTCCCCTCCAGGCAGGAGATGCCAACATAGTCTCAAGTGTCCACCTGATCCAAGAAGCTCACTCCTCACCAGCATCCCTCTCCAACCCATTGCCCAGTCCAATCCATGTCTCAAGATTTGGTTTCGGGAATGGTTCCTGTCCTGGGCCAACAAAAGGTCTGGGAGCCATGACCTCCAGGGTCCTTCTAGTCTCAGTCAGACCATTAAGTCTGGTCTTTTTATGAGAATTTGAGGTCTGCATCCCACTGCTCCCCTGTTTCCTCAGGGGTTCTGTGTTGTGATCCCTGTCAGGGAAGTCACCGGTTGTAGCTGGGCACCATCTAGTTCTTCTGGTCTCAAGATGATGTGGCCTTTTCTGTCTCTTGGGCTTGTAATTCCCTTGTGTCCTTGGTGTTCTTCATTCTCCTTTGATCCAGATGGGTTGAGACTTACTGATGCATCTTAGATGGCCGCTTCCTAGCGTTTAAGGCTCCAGATGCCACTCTTCAAAGTGGGATGCAGAATGTTTTTTTAATAGATTTTATTATGTCAATTGACTTAATACCATGGTCCCCAGACCCTTGAAACCATGGTCCCCTGAAACCATGGTCCCCAGACCCTTGCCCCTGCTACACTGGCCTTCAAAACATTCAGTTTATTCAGGAAACTTCTTTGCTTTTGGTTTAGTCGAGTTGTGCTGTCCTCCCTTGTATTGTGTGTTGTCTATTCCCTTCCCCTAAAGTAGTACTTATCTACTATGTAATTAGTGGATAACCCTCTCCCACCGTTCCCCCCTCCCCCCCCATAACCACAAAAGAATGTTTTCTTCGCAGTTAAAACTATTTCTCAAGTTCTTATAATAGTGGTCTTATACAATATTTGTCCTTTTGCAACTAATTTCACTCAGCGTAACGCCTTCCAAGTTCCTCCATGTTATGAAATGTTTCACAGATTCCTCACTGTTCTTTAACGATGAGTAATATTCCATTGTGTGAATATACCATAATTTATTTATCCATTCATCTGTTGATGGGCACCTTGGTTGCTTCCATCTTTTTGCTACTGTAAACAGCGCTGCAGTAAACATGGGTGTGCGCACATCTGTTCTTGTAAAGGCTCTTATTTCTCTAGGATATATTTCGAGGAGTGGGATTGCTGGATCATATGGTAGAATTTTGTTGAGGATTTTTGCAACTAACTTCATGAGGGATATAGGTCTGTAATTTTCTTTTTTCTGTGGTGTCTTTACCTGGTTTTGGTATCAGGTTTATGGTGGCTTCATAGAATGATTTGGGGAGTATTCCATCGTTTTCTATGCTCTGAAATACCTTTAGTAGTAGTGGTGTTAACTCTTCTCTGAAAGTTTGGTAGAACTGTGCAGTGAAGCCTTCCAGACCCGGGCTTTTTTTTTTTGTTGGGAGTTTTTTGATTACCTTTTCAATCTCTTCTTTCGTTATGGGTCTATTTAGTGGTTGTACCTCTGTTTGTGTTAGTTTAGATAGGTAGTGTGTTTCTAGGAAATCATCCATTTCTTCTAGGTTTTCAAATTTGTTAGAGTACAGTTTTTCCTAGTAATCTGATATGATTCTTTTAATTTCAGTTGGGTCTGTTGTACTATCGCCCATCTCATTTCTTATTCAGGTTATTTGCTTCCTCTCCTGTTTTTCTTTTGTCAGTTTGGCCAATGGTTTATCAATTTTGTTGATTTTTTCGAAGAACGAGCTTTTGGTCTTGTTAATTTTTTCATTTGTTTTTCTGTTTTCTATTTCATTTAGTTCTGCTCTAATTTTTATTATTTGTTTTTTTCTGGTACCTTAGGATTTCTTTTGTTGCTCTCTTTCTATGTGTTCCAGTTGCAGGGATAATTCTTTGATTTTGCCCCTTTCTTCTTTTTGTATGCGTGCATTTATTGATATAAATTGACCTCTGAGCACTGCTTTCATTGTGTCTCAAAGGTTCTGATAGGAGTGTTTTCATTCTTACTGGATTCTATGAATTTCTTTATTCCATCCTTAATGTCTTCTATAATCCAGTCTTTTTTGAGCAGGGTATTGTTCAGTTTCCAAGTGTTTGATTTCTTTTCCCGTTATTGATTTCCACTTTTATGGCCTTATGGTCAGAGAAAATGCTTTGTAATATTTCAATGTTTTGGGTTCTGCTAAGGCTTGCTTTATGACCTAATATGTGGTCTATTCTAGAGAATGTTCCATGTGCACTAGAAAAGAAAGTATACTTGGCTGCTGTTGGGTGGAGTGTTCTGTATATGTCTATGAAGTGAAGTTGGTTGATTGTGCCATTTAGATCTTCCATGTCTTTATTGAGCTTCTTTCTGGATGTCCTGTCCTTCACCGAGGTGTTGTGTTGAAGTCTGGTACTGTCTTTCTCACTTTTCAATGCTGATAGTTTGTTTTATGTATCTTGCAGCCCTGTCATTGGGTGCATAAATATTTAATATGGCTATATCTTCTGGTATACTGTCCGTTTAACCATTATGTAGTGTCCTTCTTTATCCTTTATGATGGATTTAACTTTAAAGTCTATATTTTCATTAATTGTTATTGTTACTCCTGCTCATTTTTGGTTGTTGTTTGCTTGATATATTTTTTTCCTTTGTTTGAGTTTTAGTTTGTTTGTGTCTCTAAGTCTAAGCCGTGTTTCTTTTAGGCAGCATATAGACGGATCTTGTTTTTTAATCCATTCTGCCACTCTCTGTCTCTTTATTGGTGCATTTAGTCCATTTACGTTTAGCATAATTATGGATAGGTATGAATTTAGTGCTATCATTTTGATGTCTTTTTTTGTGTGTTGTTGAGTAGACTATCTTTATATATTGTCCTTTCCTCATATTTGTTGTTGTTGATTTTGTTTCTGCTGAGTTTCTATTTTTTTCTTGTATTTTAGTTTGATGAGTGGGATAGTTTGTCTTCTTTATGGTTACCTTATTGATTACCCCTATTTTTCTAAGTTTAAACCAAACTTTTATTTCTTTGTATCACTGTATCTTCCTTTCCATATGGCAGATCTATGATTACTTTTCTTCATCCCTCTTTATTGTTTTAATGTTGTCTTCTTATATATAACATGGCTGTCACCCTGTTTTGAGCTTTTTTTTTTTTTTTTAATAATCTTTCTTTGTTTTTTTGATTTCCCTGTTTGGGTTGACTTCTGATTGCTCTGCCCAGGGTTCTAGTCTTGGGTTGATACCTGATATTATTGATTTTCTGACCAAAGAACTCCCTTTAGGATTTCTTGTAGTTTTGGTTTGGTTTTTACAAATTCCCTCAACTTGTGTTTATCTGGAAATGTCCTAATTTCACCTTCGTATTTGAAAGACAGTTTTGCAGGATATATGATTCTTGGCAGGCAATTTTTTTCCTTCAATTTTTAAAGTATGTCATTCCATTGCCTTCTTACATGCATGGTTTCTGCCAAGTAGTCCAAGCTTATTCTTATTGGCTCTCCTTTGTAGGTGACTTGTCATTTATCCCTCATTTATCCCTAGTTGCTCTTAAAATTTTCTCTTTATCTTTGGTTTTGGCAAGTTTGATTATAATATGTCTTGGTGACTTTCTTTTAAGATCTACCTTATATGGACTTTGATGAGCATCTTGGATAGATATCTTCTCATCTTTCAGATATCAGGGAAGTTTTCTGCCAATAAATCTTCAACAATTCTCTGTATTTTCTGTTATCCCTCCCTGCTCTGGTACTCCAATCACTCGTAGGTTATTTCTCTTGATATAGTCCCAGATGATTCTTAAGATTTCTTCATTTTTTTTAATTCTTTCATTTGATTTTTTTCAAATATGTTAGTGCCAAGTGATTCTTTTTCAAGTTCAGAAATTCTAGCTTCTACTTGCTCATTTCTGCTCCTCTGACATTCTATTGAGTTTTCTACTTCTGTAATTTTATTGTTAATCTTCTGAATTTCTGATTGCTCTTTGTCTTTGGAATTTTCCAGCTTATTAATTTTTTCATTATGTTCCTGAATAATCTTTGTAATTTCTCCCATTGCTTTATCTGTGTGTTCCTTGTCTTGTTCTGCATATTGCCTCATTTCCTTCCTAATGTCTTGAAGGGTTCTGTATATTTATCTTTTGTATTCTGGTTCTGGTAATTCCAGGAATGCACTTTCAACTAGAAGATCCCTGGATTCTTTGTTTTGAGAGCTTGTTGTGTTCTTCATGGTCTTTTCCTATATGTGACTTGATATTGACTGTTTTCTCCGAGCCATCTAGAAGTTATTTTATTAGTTTATGCTTGCTTACTGTGTCATAGTTTCTTGCTTTGTTTTGTTTTGGTATACCCAAATGGGTTGCTTGAGTAAGCTAGCTTGATTATTTTCACCTTTGGAGTGCTGACGTCCTGTCCCCGGATGGCTAGAGTTGTTATCAGGTATATCAGTCTAGGAGTCCATTCAGTTTTCTTGTATGAATTCAGCTCATATTTGCACGTAGCTGATCATCAAGTGTGTGGTACAGGTTCTGTCCTACAGTCTTAGAGGGGCAGGGGTGGTTAGTGTATATACCAGTATCTGATTGCAGCAGGGGGTCATGCAGTGAACAAGGCAGGGGCTGAGAGCCAATCCCCGAGTGTCTCTGATGAAAGCACATCACTGTTCCCTAGAGCGTGCAGGTGGGTTGGTTTTGCAGATGTACCGTGGGCACCCAAAGTTTTTGGTTGTAAGGACTGGGAGGTACCAGTTATCCTGGACCCCTGTCACTGGTCGGTGGGTGACCTGAGTGGAGCTACCAGTCGTTAGGTCCCTGTTGTGGGTAGGCGAGGACCTTGTTTAACAGGCAAAGCAATATCAAACATCAAACACCCACCTCTCCACCGCACAGCTGAAATGGTTGGAGTCTGCTAACAAGGGGCTATTCTCCGAAAATAGGCCCACACAGGTCCATTCAGAAGGGAAAGGTGCTCAAAGTCCATGGACAGCTTATGCTAGACAGGAGCCACTTCTGTCCTGAGCTCCCCTGGTTAGTGGAGCTGGAAATTATCTTTTCCCCGAAATGCAATTTTTTTCCTTTTCCAGGCTGGAATTAGTTGGGGAAGCTGGAAGGTTGGCTCTAGGCACTCAACAGGGTCTATCTCAGGCCCAGGGAATTCAGCCGCTGAAGCTGGCCTGGGGGGGGAGGGTGCGGTAAAATATATGCAAGTACTTAGCTTTTGCTGAAAGCGCCATTCTTCTCTGGTTCTGGAGGTGTGAGTAGGCTGTGTGGCTGGCTGCTTCTTCCTGAGGAAACTGCAGCTGAACGCTAGTACCAGCCTGCCACCGCCTCCGCTCCATGAATGGTGCCCGAGGGCTCCCTGCAATTCAGGTCCGGTAACTCCCCTCCACTTCTGAACGGTCTCTTCCTCCCATTGCCCCTCAGTTCATTTTCTAAGCTTGCCTTTGAAGCTCAGGGCTCCCAGCTTGTCACAAATACACTCGTTTCACTTGTTTTTTCAGGTCTTTCTTGTAAAGAGGGCTCGCCAGAAGCATCTATTCCACCACCTTCGTGGTGCCTCAAGAGGTTTTTTCTGATTTGTGAATTTATTTACTAGAAAATTCTGACCAGACATAAATTTTAAACCAAAGTTAATTATATATTTAGCAAATTGATTTTACTAAAGAGGTGAAGTCTTTATGATTTTGTACTACTGATTATATGGGTCACCATTGCTATAGCAAATCTCTTCATGTTTTATTTTTGCTAGATATTTGGGCTGCCAGACATCTGTTATTGCAGTCAAGATTCTGTTGTTTAGACTAGGCAGGCCAGATGAGCAGCACCTTTTGCAGAATGCTTTCTTGAGATGATCTTTATCAAATAGGAGTGTCTGCAGGTTATATTTTTCTCTCCAGCAGTTGAAGGGATGATGATATGCTTTCTGTTTGAAGCCATAATGAATGGAATGTCCTCCTACTTCTGTCCACTCCCCTCTGTTTTCTCTCTCCCTTAGAACAATTACAAATATGAGTCTACAAACTAAGGGTGCCAGAAATATAACTTTATATTTATTACTCAATTGCTTTATCTCTGAGTTCCGTATTCTACTGAGCTTGCGGAACTCTTAAGTTTTTCTTTTTGCCCCTTCCTGAAGTTGTGCTGCAATTTTCTGAACTTGAGTAGGGCTATGTCACTTTCGTGGTAGGTGTGTGTAGATCTGTCTGGCCCTCGTTTTGTTGTACTGACCTATAAGGCCTCTTCAGGCTCCATTGCTTTGGTGCTGCATTTGAGGAACAGAAATCTTTTGCAATGTGTCTGTTTTGTGTGTGTCCAAATGCACCACACGACTATTTCTTTTGGGGTCCTATCTTCCCTCCATAATGCTGTCAGAAAACCAGGTAGAGGGTGAAACCCCAGCAGGCTCCATCCTCTCTCCTTGCTTCTAGCCCAAGAGAGCCTTGTTCTACTCAAGAGATGAGGGTGGCTTGGGAAACAATACCCTCCTTCCAAAATATTTTTTCTATACACTCACCTCTCTTTGCTGTTTAGAGAAACAAAAGCCACAAAAATGTACTGGTCTTTCTGTTTTCTCCCTGACACATTCCTTCCCTAAGGCAATGAACACAGTGCCAGCCACATGCTTTAATATGGGAAAGGGAAAGGGAAAGTTGCAAGAGACAAAAATACCATACCAATGCCTGAAAATATGTTCCAGCTAAAATCTTTGGTCTATATAATTATTTGTTACAGCAGTTTCCTAGGCAACTCCTTCTGTTATATTTAGTAGCTTTACAGGTGCCCAGGCAAAGCCTGCAAAACCAGGCTGAGATAATACAGAAAATGTGTTATTGGACCTGGCCACACCCGCAATCTGGACCATGTGAAGAAACAGAGTGAGGAGAAGCAGCTCCTTGCTGTTAAGATGGTGTTGTGGCATGGTGCAAAGAACATGGGTGCTATATAGTTAGAAAAGGCTCATTCACATCCTTTTTCCACTTACTAATTAATTGTGTGACCTTGGGTAAATCCCTTAATTATGATTATCACACATCTGGAAAGCAAGCTCCTTGAAAGGAGTGTTTTTTCATCTTTATATTCTCAGAAATGAGCACAGTTCTGTTGCATGTTTGGCCTGCAGTATATATGGAATGGATGTACATCTTTTGATATTTCAGAACTTATTAGTTTTCTTATCACTGTAAAGAGATATTATCAATCGATGCTGAGAGTATTTAGTGAACCTCTTCATGTAGGTAAGCCTGGCAAACTCTGGAAGGGCAGGCATTCAGTAGAGGGTAATTTCCTCTTCTCTTCCTTTCACCTTTCTCCCCGCTTCTCACTTTCCTCCCATATGTTACTATTCAGCAAGTACCCATAATCTGAGGGGATTTTTCTTCAATAGGCACAGTGTCCCTCTGTTCACTGCCGCATGACAGGTGAAGTCATCATCATTATCACCAACAATGGCATAAATAGTAGTTGAGTATCTAATCAGCTAGACATTAGGTTGTTGGCTTTTCAACTGCTTTGGAATAAGAATGCTCCCACCCTCCATCTCCACTGGCCTTTATTTTCATTATCACTTACTCAGGTAAATTAACTGTCCCTCTCCCTCTTGGAACAAGCTAGTTATTTCCTGAGGAAGACTTGTTAACAACCTGAGATATGCAGATGACACAACCTCGCTTGCTCAAAGTTAAAAGGACTTGAAGTACTTACTGATGAAAATCAAAGATCACAGTCTTCAGTATGAAATACACCTCAACATAAAGAAAACAAAAACCCTCACAACTGGACCAATAAGAACATCATGATAAACAGAGAAAACATTGAAGTTATCAAGAATTTCATTGTACTTGGATCCACAATAACACTCATGGAAGCAGCAGTCAAGCATTAGGCAAATCTGCTGCAAAATACTTCTTTAAACTGTTAAAAAGCAAAGATGTCACCATGAGGACTTAAGATATGCCTGAACCAAGTCATGGTATTTTCAATCATGTCATATGCATGCGAAAGCTGGACAATGAGGAAGGAAGACCAAAGAAGAATATTGATGCCTTTGAATTACAATGTTGGCGAAGAATCTTGAATATACTATGGATTGCTAGAAGAACAAACAAATCTGTTTTGGAAGAAGTACAGCCATAATACTCCTTAAAAGTGAGGATGACAAGACTTTGTCTCACGTATTTTGGGCATGTTATTTGGAGGAACCAATCCCTGGAGAAGGACATCATGCTTGGTAAAGTAGAGGGTCAGCAAAAAAGAAGACCCTGAAAGAGATGGACGGACACAGTGGCTGCAACAGTGGGTTCAAACGAGTGTAATAATGGTGCAGGACTGGGCTGTGTTGACTTCTGTTGTACATAAGGTTGCTATGAGTCAGAACTGACTCGACAGCACCAAACAACAACAACGGTTCTTCTCTTTAATGAAATTTGACAATTTCCCCACTAATGTACCTAATTGGTCATTCATCTATATGCATGACTTCTCAGCCTAAATTTTTTCCTCGTATAGTTTCTCAGTTTTGACAAATCAACCCAAAGATTCATACTTTATAAATATGGTTATATTATTTATTCATATGTTAAGATTTATATGTATGCATTTCATTTTCTCATAATAGTTAAATTCTCTAAGGGGTGAACTTAAACAATGATTCTAAACTTTATTTCAGAAATAGAGCCTCCCTTCCACCACAGACAAATGCTAACTATAACAATATTTTTCTAAGGTCAGGTTTTAAGTATGAAATCAAATTTTTAATAAAATATGTAAATATTATATAAATGTTTTATATTTATATCATGTATAAATATAAAATTTTATGTAAATGTAAAATCATATTAAAATCCTATTTACCTTAAAAAATCAGTCAAATATTTGAAGATAGGAGTTATGATGACAGTTTTATGATTTTACTCAGTCTCAGCAAACTGTTTATTTCCTCATCTCATTTGGCTCACAGTTTGGAAAGATCCTGATTCCCACAGATAAGTAATTTCGAATGGTACTAGTGACGTCTTTGTACTCATCTTGCAATTACAGGTACTCTTCAAATAATTAAGAATCTGAAAAGTAAGTCTAATATCTGCATACAAACCAGTTAATCTGGCTTCACAAGCTAGCATATTGTTGCCCTGTAATATCTTTTGAGGAAACATTTGCTATGCTTTTTGTCTTAATTATCTAGTGCTGCTATAACAGAAATACTGCAAGTAGATGACTTTAACAAAGAGAAATTTATTCTCTCAGAGGCCAGGAGGCTAGAAGTCCGAATGCAGGGGGTTGGCTCCAGGGGAAGGCTTTCTCTCTTGTCATCTAAGGAGGAAGGTCCTTGTCATCAATCTTCCCCTGGCATAGGAGCTTCTCAGTGCAGGGACCATGGGTCCAAAGGACACACTGTGCTCCCAGTGCTTCTTTCTTGGTGGTGTGAAATTCCTATGTCTCTCTGCTCGCTTCTCTTTTATATCTCAAAAGAGATTGACCTAAGACACTACCTAATCTTGTAGTTTGAATCCTGTCTCATTAATATAATTGCCGCTAAACCCACCTCATTAACATCATAGAGGTAGGATTTATAACACAAAGGAAAATCATATCAGATGACAAAATGCCGGACAGCCACAAAATGCTGGGAATCGTGGCGTAGTCTATTTGACAGAAATTTTTGAGGGACACGATTCAATCTATGACATTTTATAGATATTTTATGTAGAATTAAAATCAAATATTAACAATAATTTTGTGACAACATATTTGGAGACAAATTACACTTAAAATTACTTCAAAATTCTTTGCCCAAAATGTTGAATGCTATATTGCTTCAGGTTATTAAATTGAAAACAGCTTTTTGAAAAAAAAAAATTTTGACTTCAGTTGCCTTGATAGGCCTTGTTATAACCATAAAGATACCATGCAATTATGATGATAAGTAAGAGCTACCCTTTACTGGGGGTGCACTGTGTGACATTTTACATTTGTATTCTCGTTTGATCCTCATGAAAAACGTGCAAAGTAGGTGTTGTTATTATTTTCAATCAATCCGACATTATTAAATTACTTCTGATTAAACAGCTAGTTTCAAGAACTAGAGATTCAAATAAGGTCTATGTGACTCTGAAATTCAGTCACCTTCTGCAGACCACCAGGATTGCAGCACACATGTAGCCTATGCCCTGGTAAGATGGGAGCCCATGTTCAAGGAGCAGATGCTCCATGATGTACTGTTTATCCTTTGTTTATTAAAAACAAATATTTAGTATTTGTAAATATAAGAATATGGAGAATATTTTAGTCATGAAAATCTTTGGGAGAGTGCATATGATTTTTTGAAGGAGTGCTTTGAGTTTCTCAAAGAGGTAGAAGCAGAACTCCTCCTAGTGCCTGGCTAGGTGGGCTCCTAGTTTTCAGAAGAGAAAAACCACCCTACATTTCTGATGGAAAACGAGGAGGTGAATAAGTATAGAAGGCAGTGGTATCCGATAAATTTGATATTTCTATGGCTGTTTTTATGCTTTCACCCTCAAATGTCTATTGAACAAAATGTAAAAGATGATATGAATAATCTTTAGTTGTGGCCTTCAGAGTGCCCTGTGGAGAGTTAGGGACTGTTGCTGTGTGCAGTGGAGTAGATTCCAACTCATAGTGAGCCTGTATGACAGAGTAGAACTGCCCCATATGGTCTCCTAGGCTGTATTCTTCACAGAGAAGGAACGCTTTTGGTTTTAATCTTTATGAAAGCAGTCTCCCATAGAGCAGCTGGTGGGTTTGAACGGCTGACCTTTTGGTTAGCAGCCAAGCTCTCAACTGTTTCGCCACCAGGGCTGCTTGATTTAGGTACTAAACCAAAACCCATTGCTGTCGAGTCGATTCCGACTCATAGCAAACCTATAGGACAGAGTAGAACTGCCCAGGGTTTCCAAGGAGCACCTGGTGGATTTGAACCGCTGACCTTTTGGTTAGCAACTGTAGCACTTAACCACTACGCCACCAGGGTTTCCAATTTAGGTACTAGAGAAGTTTAATATGGTGTTGTTATTGCTGTCAAGTTGGCTCCAACTCATGGCAACTTTATGTATAACAGAACAACAGGATAAAACGTTGCCTAGTCCAGCACCGTTTTATCCTGTTGTTCTGTTATACATAAAGTCCAGCGCCATGTCCATGATCTTTGGTATGTTAGAGCCTATTGTTGAGGCTAATGTGTCACTTCACTTCATTGAGAGTTTTCCTCATTTTCATTAACCCTCTGCTTTGTCAAACATGATGTCCTTTACTAGCAATTGGTCTTTCCTGGTGACATGTCCAAAGTAAGCAGGCAAAGTCTCTCCTTGCTTGTTTCTAAGAACCATTCTGGTTATATTTTTTCTAAGACTGATTTGGTCTTTCTTCTGGCAGTTCGCTGTATAGTCAATGTTCTTCACCAACACCACACTTGAATGTATCAGTTCCTCAGTGCATTCATCAGTTAATTAATCTGGATGAATTCAATGAATTTCTCAATGTATTCAATTTCAGAAGAAGAAATTAATATGGTAGAGTTTACAGTTTGAATTCAGGCAGTAGAATTCTAGAGCTTGCCTTCTAGTACTCTGCTCAGCTTTCTTCTGTTGTGCAGAAGCAGAAGTCTCCTACCCTTTTATTCTTTGTCTTTGGCAACTCAGAAGATCTAAAAAAAAAAAGTACCTCACTCTTTTGATCTTTGCTATTTTGTATATTCACAATTTGATGTTTTGTCTGTAAACTTTTTATATGTTGAAACAAGAACAACTATGTCCTCTCCAACATAACACCCCACTTCCTAATACAATTTCCAGAAGATAATATTTACTCTATAAATGTTTGATTGAATAAATTAATACACGAACAAATATATAAAAGCTCAGCTGTACTGGGGAAGGAAAAGCAAATAATATGCTTATGTAACACATGCTAGTCTTAAAAATTCTTTTCATATAATAAAAGTGAGATAGAAGTATAAAAAGGAATGCAGAAAGGAAATGTGAGAAAGACTTGCAGAAATGATTAACTCTTGCTTACAAGTGAGGAGGGAACCCAGGGCTCCCCTCTCCCCCGCCAAAAAAAAAAAAAAAATAGAGCATGATACTTCCTGACATTGTCCATCACAAGGGAGTTGCTTACTTTCAAGTCCACCCAGTTTTTTATTGCTGCCCTTTTATATCTTTTCTCTCTCAGCCTACCATGTCTGGTATCACACGTACTATATTTAGGGAAAGGAGCCGCTGTGGCCTAACAGTTAATCACTTGTCTGCTAACTGAAAGGTTGATGCTTTGAACCCACTAAGCAGCTCTGCTGGAGGAAGACCTGGTGATCTGCTCCCAAAAACGTACAGCCTAGAAAATGCTTTGGGGCAGTTCTACTCTGTCACACAGGGTCTTTATGAGTCAGAATCAGCTCAATGGCACTCAATGACAACAATATATTTAAGGAGTCTAAAACTCATTAGCTAAACAGCTGTGTTGATAGGGTTTGGTGGAAACTAGACAGAGTGCTATGTATAAATCTAGCAAGAGCAAAGTTTGCTAACTATAATTGAAAAATTGGACAAGATAACTTCTAAGTTCCCACCTAGCTTTTATGTTTCTGTCTTTATCCGGAGGATTCAAGGGTAAGCAAATGGTCCTTTGAATGGTATTAGCTCTATTTTACTAACTACTTACTGTTTACAACAGTGGAGGCCTGGTAGTACAGTGGTTAAGAGCTTACTGCTAACCAAAAGGTTGACAGTTCAAATCCACCAGCCACTCATTGGAAACCCCGCGGGGGCAGTTCTACTCTGTCCTATAAGGTTGCTACGAGTTGGAGTCGAGTGATGGCAACAAGTTTGGTTTTGGCTTGGGTATTTACAGCAGTATAAATTCACACTATTTTTCTCTTAATTTGATGTTCCACCAAAGGATTACTATTAATTTTAAATGTTATTGGTTTAGAGGTATTTCATATTTTAAGCACTCTATTTGTTGCTTTATAAGCGTTAATTTTCAATGGCTGCAAACCAAGGTATTATATAAAAATAAATCAAGCTTAGGAGCAAAACATATTACCAAAATAATACTTGTACATATGAAGGCTTGTGGTCTATATTTTATTTCTCTCAATTAATGTAGCAGTGTTCCCAGAAAACAAAACAAAACAAACCACAAAAGTCACTGCCTTTTTGAAGTTAATACTTCCATGAAAACCATGATGGGTCAGGACACCCTTGTGTATTTTTATACCTGCCCATCTTGATATATGTCTAATATTTTCTCCTGTCTTTAATTCCGTGAACATTTTATCCTTAGTGAGTGCTTGTTTTTGATGCAATCAAATCCATGGCACACCTGGCTCTGTGGATGAAAAGAGAATGAGTCATTTGGGAATAGGGCAGTCACATTAACTCTCAGAAGAACAAAGGATAATTTACGAAATTGAATTTTTGAAGACATAGCATGATGCCTTCAAGACTATAAAGAACTCGTGGACCTCCTCAAAAAGGTCATCTCCTCTGTTCTCACTAAGAGGCTTCAGAGCCATTAAATGCCATATTAAACTCTATAGTTAGTACTGTAGAGTTTAGTAGTTGTAAGTAGTTGTATGAAGTACCATTTAGAATGCTTATTCTCAGGCTGCTTCTATGTGGCTGCAAATCAGCTCTGTGAACACGTTTGTGCCTTGCTGTTTTGCGTCACATTTGGAAATGTATTTTTGTCTTTAGTGTAGATGCAGCCTGTGTTTTAAGGACACAAATCTAAGGGAATAACTGAATCAGTATTACTCCCTTGATTTGAGGCCTTTGATTTTTCAGTGGAAACAGTAATCATTTTGTCACTGAGTTCTTTTCCTAGCTGTACGCTAAAAAGGGAGAAGAGCATAAAAAATGAATGATAAAAGCCTGTCCTCAGTTGGACCAAGGCAAAGAGAACACAGTGTTAGGATGGCATTTCATAATGAGAAGGAAAAAACAATTTGCTCATCTAGGTGAGTGCTTTATCCTCTGGGGGTATATAACCTCAAGAAGGTAAATTACTTTTTCCTGGTACCACTTGGTATCTAAGAGGAGGTAATTTACCTCATAATGTCAGGACACCCTGCTGCCATGAAAGTGGTTATATCCCTGGCTTGCTACAAAGAGAGTGCTTGGCTCACCGTTGAGCTGATCTCTTCATAAACCACCCAATCCAGGGCTGAGCTGTAGCTCAGCATACAGTCAAGTGTGCTTTCTTTTAGGAGGTGGAGCATATTTTTCACTCCTACATTGGTTATGCTTTAACTGCAGTGTTCTCTTGGAAACAGACTTTTTTTTTTCCATTCTATAATGGCTAAAAGGAAAGTAAACTTTTTCACTGCTCTATAGGATGGACTACAGTTCAGCCTTACACATGGCTCACAGCTGGATGCTGTGGGATGCCTTCCTTCGGATGCTGTGGGATGCCTTCCTTCGCTTGCTGTTCTGTGGCTCTACATTTGGAAAATGGAGGTTGGTCAATTGAAGACCTTGAGAAAAGCTAACCCCTTTAGGAGGAGTTCTTCAACTCATTGTAAAATGACTGGTAACAAGAGAGCATCTTGTAAGCAGAATAGCCTTATTTGAGCCTCCTTATGATAAGGGAAATGATTTCTCACTGAGCTGGGAAATCATTACACTTGCTATGTATTTTGTGACATAAACTCTAAAGAAAATAACACTGAGTGTTGATAGTCGTTCTTGTTGTTGCTGTGTGTCATTGCGTGCATTCTGTCTCAGCGAATTCACCCTTATATATCTTTTAAACAGTAGCACTGCACAAGCCAGTCTTAAACTGAGTGTCTAAAGCTCAACTTTGCCACATCTGCCTTTCATAAACTGACAAGACTACACTACCATTTTGCTCCATGGTATATATGAAACTCAAGGGGGAATAGAATTCTGTACGTAGAGAGTTGGGGTATCATTCATTCATTCATCCGCTCATGTGCTACATACTATGCTAGATGCTGGAGCTAGAACATAATCAATACAAATACAATCATGATGCTCACATCTGCAGCTTCTAGTCTGGCTAGGTGCATGGGAACTAAGCAGAAATCACACAAATAATTACAACTGTGATAAGTCTTATAAAGGAAACATAAAAGGTGTAATGAAGGACTTAGCCTGGGGAGTGGAGCATCAACTGAAGTTTCCCTCTTTAAACTGGGGCCCAAAGAATGAGTGGGCGATAACAAGGATAAGAGGTGGGAGATGAGAATTCCCAGTAAAAACATTAATTTGGGCAGAGGTGCTGAGGGGAAAACCAACTTGATGTATTTAAGGAACTCAAAGGGAATTAATGTGGCTGGAGAGAATCAAGTAAAGGAAAAATGGATCAAGATGAGGTTTATTTGTTTTTTTAATAGCATTTATTCTGTGCCAGAGACAGCTGGAAATGCTTTACAAATATTAATTTGCTGAATTCTTATGACAATCCTATGAGTTACATAGTATTACAATCCCCATTCTATAGGTGTGGAAACTAAAGGACAGAGATTGGCGATGAGAGCAGGGAACATATTGCTGAGGGACTAAAAAGCCATATAAAATATTTTTAAAATTTCCCTAAGAGCAATAGGAATTTATAGAATGCCTTTAAGCAGAGGAGTGTTTCCATCAAGGAGAGCTAGATACTTCTGATCAACATCTGAAGAACGAGATTGGGAGTTAGGGTGTCTGGCAAGAATGGATGAGAAAATCAGGAGGCTACTACAGTACTCCATGGGAGAGATGACGGCACTGCGGTGCTGGCAATGGAAAGAAATGAATGGATCCAAAAATGTTTCCGGGATTGAATGAACAAGACTTAGATATGTAATAGGTGTAGTCTGGGATAGGAGCAGGGATGAATTTTCAGGTTTCTGTCATAAATGAGGAGGTCAATAGTGGGAATACAGGCAAAGAAACACTTTTGAGTAGTGGGGAGCATAGAAGAACCATAAATTTTGCCTTAGCCATAATGGGTATTAAGCTTCTAGGATATGTTTTTGTGGAGATGTTGAATAAATATCTGGATTTGGGAGAATAAAACTCAGAAGCAAAGTTTGTGAAAAATGTGGAAGTTACCAAACTTTTAACTTGCTTCTTTGTTCACTAGTCTCTAATATAGATACAAAGAAGTATAAGATGATATTTAAGAAACACCAATGTAATTATATAGTCCATAAAAGCATTGAGAGTTTTGAGGCTACAGATTTTATACAAATGATAGCACTGGGGATGTTTATGCTACCGCTGTATAATTGGTTGACAGAAAACTGTTTAAGATGAAATAAGGTTGGAAGTAGGCAAGATAATGACTAAAAGATTCCTAGTCATCAATTTGTGTTCTTTTAATAGCAGAAATTGTTGGCAGCTTATATTCTGAGTTTCCATATAAAACTTAAAAAATACCTTCACTCCATCCTTACCTTAAACCTTAGTGGACCCCAAGACCTAACAGTTCACTAAACACCCACTAAGAGCCTTCTCCTAAAATCAAGAGGCATGATCTTTCTGGATTAGATTCTGTACTGAAGAGAAGTTTAGGTAATTTTTTTTTCACCATGCCTGACTACAGAATAGAGCACCAAATGAATGGATGCCTTGAAAAAGTAATTCCACCTAAATCTGCTTTGTAATAAGTGGTGCCCTTTCAATTTATGATACCTAATAGCATTTTCTGAGTGTTAATAGCATTTTCTGAGAAAAGAGAATAGAGCTTTGGAAGCCATCGTTCCTTCTTCAATCCCACAATCTACTTGGTTTATACCCTTCTTTTCAGTTTATTCCCATCTGCTTTCCTGTATTTTCCAATTTTGACTTTTCCTAAATTTTGCCCCAAGTTTCCTTTATATTTTCTTCTTCTAGTTCTTTAATGGACATGTTACATTTACTGGCATTGGAACTGAAGATATCTATGAAACACATACACACACACACACACACGTCCATGTGTACGACTCTGTATCACAAATTTATTTGTAAAAGTTATGATAGAAAATGAGCTTTCCTTTCATTTAGTGACCTCTTCCTTGTAATCAGTATGGAATATGGGGACAAATTCCCAGTGCATTAAATTTATGCTCTGTGGAGTAGAAGGAGGGCAATATAAGGAGTCAGTTCTACTTTTGACTCCATTAGGTGACTTCTTGGGCCTCAATCTCCTAGGAGTTTAGACAAAATGATCTGCAAATTCCTTCTAGCACTAACATTCTATGATGCTGTATTTTTGAATAAAAATACTGGTTTAGCATTGTTACGGATTAAATTGTGTCCCCCCAAAAATGTATGTCAACTTGGCTAGACCATGATTACCAATATTGTGTGATTATCCACCATTTTGTTATCTGATGTGATTTTCCTATGTGTTGTAAATCCTACCTCTATGATGTTAATGAGGCAGGATTAGAGGCAGCTATGTTAATGAGGCAAGACTCAGTCTACATTCGCAAGATTAGGTTGCATCATGAGTCAATCTTTTGAGATATAAAAGAGAGAAGGGAGAGACCTCATGCCACCAAGAATGAAGAACTGGGAGGGGAGCATGTTTTTTAGACCCAGGGTCCCTGCCCTGAGAAGCTCCTACACCAGGGGAAGATCGATGACAAGGACCTTCCTGCAGAGCTGACAGAGAGAGAAAGCCTTCCCTTGGAGCTGGCACCCTGAATTTGGATTTTTAGCCTACTAGACTGTGAGAGAATAAACTTCTGTTTATTAAAGGCATCCACTTATGGTATTTCTGTTATAGCAGCACTAGATAACTAAGATGATGATAAAATAACAAAATCAACTTTTGTAACCGTGTAACTTCTTTGAAACTTTTCCAGAAAAGACTGACAATGTTAAGTTGTGAGATAAAGCAGATTGTAGGGGAAACTTGTTAGATTTTCAAGATAAAATCACATGGAAGACAAAAAGAATAATTAACATTTTTGTAATATTATGTTGCTTTCACATATTAAAAAAATAATAAAATTGAGTCTGGGAGATGGGTGGGAGTACATTTCCTATCCAAGAAGTTTAGAAAACTTAATGTAGGTTACCTAAAGGTCAACCAGTAGACCCAAGAATGGTTCCACATCTCCAAATTCCAGATTTCATAAGAAAAGTTCAAGGAGTAAATTTAGCCTGGGAAGGATCAGATGAATACCATACTTGTGATGTCACACTGCTCAGTTTCAAAGTGCAACTTACATGATTTCATTGATTTCTTTGCTATTTCTCTGTTATTAGTTCTAGAAATATTTAGTTCCTACCTCCAGAATTCAGAATTTTCAAGAACTGTAGTGAGGGAAAAAAATTTAATTAAGAGAAAAAATGCTTGTTGTGACCTAAATGTCATTGGTAATATGAACATAGTAACCCAGAAAGCTATGAGCTATGCTCACAAAGCATGTGGACAAATATGAGCTAGTGAAGAAAATAACCTAATGGAAAGATGTCAGCAAGCAGCAGAATAAGCTTTCAGAAAATTAGAAAATTCCCTCAATATGATATGATCTCAGACCAAGGAGAACTTGAGTAGCATGAGTTTGGCCTTGGGCAGAAATATATACCCCAAGAAAGGCAGCTCTTTCAGCATTGCTTCTGGACATCAAAATGGGCACTAAAGAGAGGGTGTTAGGTAGTCCAGGGTTAGCTCTAGACATTTTTAAGGGCATCTGCTTATTGTAAGGGGCCCTGGTGGCACAGAGGACAAGAGCTTGGCTGCTAACCAAAGGTCAGCAGTTCAAATCCACCAGCTACTCCTTGGAAACCCTGTGGAAACGTCTACTCTGTCCTATAGGGTTGCTACTAGTTGGAATCTACTAAATGGCAATGGATTTGATTTTACTTATTGTAAATCATGATTAAAGTAATGGAAATTATAGAGAAGAAAGTAAAGCTCTCCTGTAATCTCACATCTGGAGAGATAATCCCTCTTAATGTTTTGATGTGTTACTTTCCAGCAGTGGAAAGATGAGCCTTAGATAAGAAGAGGGATAACAATTCTTCTAGTAAAGAAAGGAAGAAAGCTAGGCTTGATTTGGAAGTGAGAATTTGAGGTAGGACAATAAGGAACACCTCTATTCATTCAGTAAAATAGGAAGCAAGCTACCTGTAGTCTCACCATTATTTTCTAACTGACTTTTCTTTTTTCTTCTATCATTAAACTATAAGCTCCTTGAGGGCAGGGGCTGTGACATTTTCATCATTGATTCCCCAAAGACTATATTAGGGTGGCTGGTATATAGTTATATAATTAATGTTCAGTAAATATTGGTTGAATGATCAGAAACAGGTAAGTGACACTAAGTTAAAAAAAAGTGACAAAGACCAGAAGGAACTGAGGCTTACTTGAATTTCTAAAGACAGTACAAAATACTGTAAAGGTGATTGCGCATTGGACAAGGGTAAAGACCCATGTCTGAATCGACAGAAGACAGATTGACAAAATGCCAGCTACCTTTCCCTTAATCTCCATCAAAGATCTTAAAATTGAAAATGGTAAACCAACCACATTTTTTTTTACCACAGTACATATTATTTTCCTTCTGAAATGCTTATGGATTCTATATGAGAATCAATTCTATATTATTTTTCAAATTAATTTAATGTTGACACATGCCCTTGGCCTTTTAGTGTTAAGTTGGCCTTTTCACTGCATTGAGTGTATTTGTGAATTTCCTTACATTTAATGCCAATGAATGGCCCTGGGCCCAAATGCTTTTCTCTAATCTTAAATTCAACTCAGGACTACAGGAGATGGTGAAAGAATGTTTGTGTCATCACCACTCCCTGTACTAACTTTTTAAAAAAACAATACAATGACACTGGGCACTGAGCTATTTACCTCTGCATTACCAGCATCTAAGGCAGAGCTCCTGCCCTAAAGGAGATGACAACACTTCTGTGGTTTGAGTTTTATAAGAATCCAATGAAGAAGAACAAGGTCAACAAGAGCTGGAAGAGTCTGGGAAAGCCTCATGGATCAACTAAGGATTTAAGTCCACTCTAGGATTTGGAAGCAAAAAGGAGATGGGGGTGGAGTTCTAGGCATAGGGGTGTGACTGGCAATGAAAGGGGATGCTAAGTTAAGTTGACTCTAGAAGAAGTAAGAACAGTGTTAAGAAATAGTGAAAAAGGTAGATAGGAAAGTCAGGTTCAGAACTTTATTCTTAATGAAGTAATATGGATTAGACTATGCTCCAGGAGCTAGGCTTAATTATTTATTCAAGATTTCCTGAACATCTTCTGTTTGTTAAGCACTGTGTTGAAGCTGGAAACCCTGATGGCATAGTGGTTAAGAGTTTGGCTGCTACCAAAAGGTCAGCAGTTCAAATCTACTAGGCGCTCCTTGAAAATCCTATGGGGCAGTTCTAGTCTGTCCTCTAGGGCGGCTATGCTTTGGAATGGACTCAACAGCAATGGGATGGGTGTTGAGGCTTTGGAATAAAGAGGTGAGTAAGACACCTCTTTTTTTTTTTTTTTTTTTTTTAAGACACAGTCCCTTTCATTAAGCAGCTTACAGTCTAGTGATACTAGTTAACGATCTTTCCAAATGCAGCCTGGAGCCTCCCCCCACCAAACATTAATTTGGAAAAGTTGCAGAGAACAACTTGGAGGAAGCTAGAGATGAGGTAGATTACAGCTGTCCACCTGTTGAGAAAAATTGGCCTGAGCCTATATCATGACAAACCCTTTATAATTATCAAATAATAAGCAAACCACACAACATATCTTCCATTTTGTATGCATTTGTACATTCATTTTTAATTTAAAATTGTATCCCTACTCTGTGTTGGACACTATGCTAGATTCTGGGGAATCAGACATGACAAAGATATACTTATTTCATACCATTCCTGAGTTTATAACCTATTATGGCTAGATGGTTACAGGATGATATGGAAATACATGAGAGAGAGTCAACATAGATTTGGGAATGGGGGTATCTGGGAGGGTTTCTTAGAGGAATCAAAGCTGAGGTTACTTTACAGTTTTCTAGACAAAAATGTAAGGCATGGAATGGCATGGAAGAATGTCTGAAGAGGAGAGAGGGCAAGGTACGTTTGATGGAACTCATTGTAATGTGGATAATCTGAACCTTCTTACTTTTGTCTTAAGGGCTGTCTTCATGTGGCGATAAATTCAAAAGAAATAAAATGCCAGTACCAAAAAGCTTGGAATTGAAACAAGTCACACAACACGCAGCAAAATTCCCAAAAGTTATTTTTAGATATTGGCTGTTGTTGAATTCCCTAGAAACAGAGCCTACGGCAGGGATGGGGTCCATGTTACAAATTGAGGAAGTATTCTTCAAGAAGAACAACACGTAAGGGGAAGTAGCATAACCAATGGGACCAAGCTGAGCAAGGTGTGGTCTCAGGAAAGAGCTAGCCTTGGCCTAATTCAGTGGAGGGGGTTCTGGATTATAAAGGACGCCAGAGAGTTGTCCTCCCTTGAGGAAAGGGGCCAGCTCTTTTGTATCCATTGATGTTGTTAGTTGCTATTGAATTCGCTCCGACTCATGGCTACCTTACAGAACAGAATGAAAAATTGTATGGTCCTGTGCCATCTTCATGATCATTGGTATGCTCAAGTCCATCGTTGCGGCGCCTGTGTATTTTGATTGCCTTCCAGCCTACAGCAATTCGCTTCCAGTACTAATATAAGATGATATTCTTTTTCATTGGCTTATTATTGGAAATAGGTCACTAGGCCTTTCTGCCTAATCCTTCTTAGTCTGGAAACTCCACTAAAACCTATCCACTACTGGTGTCCCTGCTAGCATTTGAAATACTGGTACCATAGCTTCCAGCATCATAACGACATGCAAGCCACCACAGCACAACAAACTGATAGACACGAAGTGGTTTATAGCCATATCGGTCAGTAAATGGGAGCATGTTGGGAGCATAATAACCTGATTCTTTCATATATAAGTGTGTGTGTGTGTGTGTGTAATTTTAGCCCTTTCTAATGTCTTTCTTTGTCTCCATTTTCTTGACCACACATGGTATCCAGAGCTAAGTAATATAAATATAAACTGTTGCTTAGAAAGGTGAGGGGAGAAGAAAACATGAATGCTGATGCTGTGATGTTTTTGTCAATATTGTTCCAGTATGGAGTGTAAGGGTGTGGGGCTGGGGAGAAACTAAGGCTGGAGAGGTAGGTAAAAAGCCAGGCGATGGGTAATGTAGAAAAGCATCTGACTGTACTCAGGATGAATTTAGTAAAACAGTTTCTCAGATGGAGGTCTGAAAACATGGACTGCTCTGTCTCAGTGTGGCCCTGACAGGACTTGACAGTTTGATTCATCCAAAGTGAATCATGGATTCCTGAGAAAATCATAAACTTGGTTTTGTAGTTGTCTGGAGTTTAGGGCAAGGGAGAGTATTTTTCTGTCTTGTGATGAGGGTTGGAATGACAAACTCCTACAATGATTTTGTAAGGCTATAAAACTGGAAAAAGCCACCTGGAACTCTGTCCTCTACGTGTCTCTCATGTCTACCCCACCCCTCAAATTCAATCTTTCAGAAAGAAATCGTTTTATTTATGTATTCTAATAATTGGATTTCTACGTGTTTTCTTTTCCAAACACACAAGTCGTATATCCTCTTTATGGTTCAGTACTTTACTCAAGAAGTTCTTTTATTTTACTTTGGAGTAGATGTATTTCTTTATGATGATTGTTTATTAATAAGACATCTTTTATGGGTAGTACATTGAGAACCTAATTATGCTTTTTAGACAACCAACTCTTAAAAAGTAATAATTTATTCAGTTTCCTGATTTCTGGAGCATGTTGTCAGATAATATATGTTTATAAATCACCATTCTTTCAATATTGTCTCTGACCCTGTTGGATGTTATGATGGGAAAAAAAGTTGAAACTATTCTCACCTCTGAGAAGATAACGCACTAATGGGAAGAAATAGAACAAAAGCAAGTAAAAATGCACATATTCAAGAACAAAGCCATAAAAACTCATAAGCATGAGGCAACCTAGAGGTCTGTCCCCACAAGAGACCCTTAGTTCTTTAAGAGCAACCCTTACTGTTCCATTTACAGAAAACTGAATGACCTAAAGCATGTACCCTCCATTTCATACAACATTTCCCACTCAGAGTTCTTACAAAGGATGGTTAAATGGTTTATAATATTCAAGTGTTCCAAAGTTGTTTTGGAAATAGGACAGATTTTAAAATATGTCATATGTAGTGGATTTTATTGACAGTTGAGAAAGTGGTCAATGTGGTATAAGCTTGATGTTTGCATTCAAGTTTCTCAAAGATGGCTGGGCCTCGGAATTGCCAAAAAGGTTTATAAAAATACTGTTTTCAGGGCTCAATCAAGACTTAGTAAATTAGAGTTTCTTGGTTTGAGGTCTGTATTTTCAAAAAGTTCTACACATGATTCTGCTGCTCAGCCAGATCTGAGAACCACTGCCCTAGGGGTTATTTCAAGGCTCATAGATGCCAGATCTAGAATACACCCTAGGGAGTTTGCATTCATCCTAGGAATTAGAACTGTCTGCACTCCAACGTCTAAGGAATCAACGCTTCAATACTAATAGGAATAGTAATAGAAGGATCTCTGAGGTATATAAACCAAAACCAAACTAAACCCAGTGCCGACTCATAGCGATTCCGACTCATAGCGACCCTATAGGACAGAGTAGAACTGCCCCATAGAGTTTCCAAGGAGCGCCTGGTGGATTTGAACTGCTGACCCTTTGGTTAACAGCTGTAGCACTTAACCACTACACCACCAGGGTTTCCCTGAGATATATAATTATGTGAAAAAAAACAAGTGCAGAAGAATGATCTTGTTTATGGAAAAATTCTGTTTGTATACAATGTATGTGTGAATTACACAAGAAAAACACACGGATGAGGTACACCAAGCCATTTACCTGGGGAAGGAAGAAGGATTTGGCAGTGTTGGGTGAGGAATGGGGACTGAACTGGAAATTGTTTGCTTTATATATTTTAGTAATTTTAATACAGTTAGAATGTATGCATGCATTACTTATCCGAGACATAAGATGAAAGGAAAATTGGTCAAATGAGTTCATATAAAACCTTGAGCTAATGAAGACTACCTTCTACAGTTTTTATTACCACACCTTCAGGATGTGGGACAAAAAAAAAGGAACTGCCAGTTCTGTTGCGTCAAAGAAGAGTTAACAGATGCAGTCACTTACTAATAACTGAGGAAAATTCCCTCTCCTCATTTTGATGTTTTCTGAGACCTTAAGGGCCCTTCACAAGCACTTGCTGGGTCACTATGCTCTCCTCTTCCCTCTAAACTACTGTGGTCCTTGGTCACTTGGGCATCTCTGCAACTCAGATTTTAATGACAGTTTATTTTTTTCCAGAGAAAAGATTCTCCAAGATAATTCTCCTTATGTGAGTGTAATATTAGTAGATTCTTGGAAATCATCTGGGAAAACAATCTCTTTTGAACAGTTCTAGTTAGATAGTATCTAGATAGAAAAATTGGGATAAACATGTACTTACTATTTATGGTTTCATGGTACATACTTTTAGAAGACATGATTTTCACAAGTTGGCAGCTTGTGAATTCCTACAGTAGAGTGACGAACCATCTCAGTTTTCCTGGGAGTAAGGGGTTTCCTGAGATACAGGACTTTTACTGCTAAAACCGAGAAGGTCCTGGGCAAATTGGGACAAGCTGATTACAGAGCAAGGAGCAAGACTAATTGATTCAACAATTAATTCAACAAATATTTGTTAAATGTCTCGTACATTCTGTGCACTGTGCTGGATACCAGAGACTGCTGCAGTGAACAAAGTATACACCTACATAGTTCCTGCCCTTTTAGAGCTTAAAATCTTTACTTGAAAGAATAAGAGAGTAAGATTGAGTACGTAGCTTTTGTCATTATTATATGTGGTTTTGTTAATTGCTATTGGTACTCAGCATCTGGGGAAGACTTTGTGGAAGAGAAAGGACTTGAGCAGATCCTCAAAGGGATGGCTAGGCTTCCATTAGCTCAGCTCCTCGCCCATAGTGGACCTTCAACAAATGTTTGTTGAATTGAACTGGCATGAATTTTGGAGCAAACGTTTCATTCATAGACTGGAACCAAAGTGGAGGAAAAACCATATGGATTGGAATCCGGCTTCTCTTTGGGGCAGACTGTCAAATGTCGCTTTAGTTACATGCTCTGAAATCTTGTTTTCTGGCCCACCAATTCAAGAAACAGAATTTTTTCTGTTCATTTACCTCAAGATATTGCTCTCTGCAGAACTGATCCAAAATAATTTACATTTGGTTATGTAGCTATTAGGTAGATTAAATATTTATGTACAATAATCATAGCTGCCACTTTCTGAAATGAAAAAAAAGGAAGCTGTTAAAACTAATTAACAATCAGAAAGATGTGAGACATTGGAGAATGCTGAATTGGATCTTTTTGTGGATATATTTCGTCAATATCTGGATATCTGATAACTCACTCATTACTCTGTACCAAAACTGCCAAATGGACAGAATGTTCACGTCACTGGTCAGGACTAAGATTATGGTATAATGTTAGAAGCACAGGGAGCCTAAATTCCACCCAAGCTTTCCACCAACTGGCTGCATGACCTGAGAGATCACTTAATTTTTCTGTCTATAGTTTCCCCACTACTAAAATGAAAAAAAAAAAAAAAAATGAAGGGGTTGAAAAAGGCCATCTATACAGACAGTTCTAGCAAATCCATGTATTTAAAAATTTTTTTTCTTCCAGAAATCTGTGCATCATCACTCTTATTTTTGGCTTTGTCATTACAATATCATGGCTTTCTCAAATTTAATAGACTTCATGACACAGTAGAACATTGTTAATGCAAACTCTATGATAGTGATTGTTCAATGATATATGTGGAACTATTTTAATCCCCTTTACTGTAGGGAGTGAAGCAGAAATGTTCCATCTTAAAAGGCAGTCCTTAAGGAGTCATACTGGGGCAGTTCTACTGTGTCCTTTAGGGTTGGTATGAATCAGAATCGACTCCATGGCAATTAATTTCTTTTTTTAATAATTTTTATTGTGCTTTAAGTGTAAGTTTACAAATCAAGTCAGTCTCTAACACAAAAACCCATATACACCTTGCTACACACTCCCAATTACTCTCCCCCTAATGAGACAGCCTGCTCTCTCCCTCCACTCTCTTTTCGTGTCCTTTTTGCCAGCTTCTAACCCCCTCTACCCTCTCATCTCCGCTCCAGGCAGAAGATGCCAACATAGTCTCAAGTGTCCACCTGATCCAAGAAGCTCATGCCTCACCAGCATCCTTCTCCAACCCACTGTCCAGTCCAGTCCATGTCTGAAGTTTTGGCTTTTGGAATGGTTCCTGTCCTGGGCCAACTGGGGTCCTTCTAGTCTCAGTCAGACCATTAAGTCTGGTCTTATGAGAATTTGGGATTTGAATCCCACTGCTCTCCTACTCCCTCAGGGGTTCTCTGTTGTGTTCCCTGTCAGGGCAGTCATCAGTTGTAGCTGGGCACCATCTAGTTCTTCTGGTCTCAGGATGATATAGTCGCTGGTTCATGTGGCCCTTTCTGTCTCTTGGGCTTGTAATCACCTTGTGTCCTTGGTATTCTTCATTGTCCTTTGATCCAGCTGGGTTGAGACCAATTGATGCATCTTAGATGGCTGCTTGCTAGCGTTTAAGACCTCAGGCACCACTCTTCAAAGTGGGATGCAGAATGTTTTCTTAATAGATTTTATTAAGCCACTTGACTTAGATATTCCCTGAGACCATGGTCCCCAGGCCCCTGCCCCTGCTACACTGGCCTTCGAAGCATTCAGTTTATTCAGGAAACTTCTTTGCTTTTGGTTTAGTCCAATTGTGCTGACCTCCCCTGTATTGTGTGCTGTCTTTCCCTTCACCTAAAGTAGTTCTTATCTACTATCTAATTAGGGAATACCCCTCTCCCACCCTACCTCCCTTCCCCCTCTCATAACCACAAAAGCATGTTTTCTTCTCAGTTTAAACTATTTCTCAAGTTCTTATAATAGTGGTCTTATACAATATTTGTCCTTTTGCAACTGACTAATTTCACTCAGCATAATGCCTTCCAGGTTCCTCCATGTTATGAAATGTTTCACAGATTCCTCACTGTTCTTTAATGATGAGTAATATTCCATTCTGTGAATATACCATAATTTATTTATCCATTCATCGGTTGATGGGCACCTTGGTTGCTTCCATGTTTTTGCTATTGTAAACAGTGCTGCAGTAAACATGGGTGTGCGTATATCTGTTCGTGTCAAGGCTCTTATTTCTCTAGGATATATTCCAAGGAGTGGGGTTGCTGGATCGTATGGTAGTTCTTTTTCTAGCCTTTTAAGGAAGCGCAAAATAGATTTCCAAAGTGGTTGTACCATTTGACATTCCCACCAGCAGTGTATAAGTGTTCCAATCTCTCCATAGCCTCTCCAACATTGATTATTTTGTGTTTTTTGGATTAATGCCAGCCTTGTTGGAGTGAAATGAAATCACATTGTAGTTTTGACCTGCATTTCTCCAATGGCTAATGATCGTGAACATTTCCTCATACATCTGTTAGCTACCTGCACGTCTTCTTTAGTGAAGTGTCTATTCTTATCTTTTACCCATTTTTTAATTGGATTATTTGTCTTTTTGCAGTTGAGTTTTTGCAGTATCATGTAGATTTTAGAGTTCAGGCACTGATCAGAAATGTCATAGCTAAAAACTTTTTCCCAGTCTGTAGGTAGTCTTTTTACTCTTTTGGTGAAGTCTTTGGGTGAGCATAGGTGTTTGATTTTTAGGAGCTTCCAGGTATCTAGTTTTTCTTCTACACTCTTTATAATGTTTTGTATACTGTTTATGCCATGTATTAGGGCTCCTAATGTTGTCTCTATTTTTTCTTCCATGATCTTTATCGTTTTAGATTTTATATGTAGGTCTTTGATCTATTTTGAGTTAGTTTTTGTGCATGGAGTGAGGCATGGGTCTTGTTTAATTTTTTTGCAGATGGGTATCCAGTTATGCCAGCACCATTTGTTTAAAGACTCTTTTCCCCATCTAACTGTTTTGGGGCCTTTGTCAAATACCAACTGCTCATGTGTGGATGGATTTATGTTTGGATACTCAATTCTGTTCCATTGGTCCATGTGTCTGTTGTTGTACCAGTACCAGGCTGTTTTGACTGCTGTGGAAGTATAATAGGTTCTAAAATCAGGTAAAGTAAGGCCTCCCACTTTGTTCTTCTTTTTCAGTAATGCCTTATTTATCCAGGGCCTCTTTCTCTTCCATATGAAATTGGTGATTTGTTTCTCCATCTCATTAAAGAATGTCGTTGGGATTTGGATCGGAATTGCATTAAATGTCTAGATCGCTTTTGGTAGAATAGACATTTTTATAATGTTAAGTCTTCCTATCCCTGAGCAAGGTATGTCCTTCCACTTATGAAGTCTCTTTTGGTTTCTTGCAGAAGCGTACTGTAGTTTTCTTTGTATAAGTCTTCTATATCTCTGGTAAGATTTATTCCTAAGTATTTTATCTTCTTGGGGCCTACTGTAAATGGCATTGATTCAGCGATTTCCTCTTCGATGTTTTTTTTGTTGGTGTAGAGGAATCCAACTGATTTTTGTATGTTTCTCTTGTATCCCGATACTCTGCTGAACTCTTCTATTAGTTTCAGTAGTTTTCTGGAGGGTTCCTTAGGGTTTTCTGTGTATAAGATCATGTCATCTGCAAATAGAGATACTTTCACTTTTTCCTTGCCAATCTGGATGGAAACAATCCTTTCTTTAGTGCTTGCTTTTGTCCGAACCCTTGAAACTGGTATCTGTGTCTCAATGTTGTGAAGATCAGCTGAGATAATAATGCTTGTGAATCACAAGTTTCAGATTAATCCTAAACTGATGCCATTGGTGAGGACTCAGATGTTCAGGTGACTGTGTGGCCCAAGCAAGGTCTATTTGCATAAAGAGCACTCTGGGAGATGACTCATCCCAAGGAAGGCAGGAGCAGGAACATGGTATTTGATTTAAAATGAGTTTTAGCTGTCAGAATGGACTGTCACAGAGCAGTGTAAACTATCCCTTACACACAGCCACAAACTCCAGTCTAGATTCCAGCAAGACAAGGAACCATAATTAAAAATGGAAAGAGCTGCTTCACTAAAACTCTACTGGAGGGAAATGAAAATAACCCTGTGTGTTTTGTACTACAGCATTTTATAGACTAAAACACAAACCGTCATGAAGCATAGGTAGCCAGAGGATTCCAGAGCATCAGAATAGTGTCCAGCCAGAAGCAGCAGAAGGGTAGTACAGCAGAAGAGGACTAGATATCCAGCAGGTAGTACATAGAAGATGTCTAGATTGCTGAGACTAAATTGCACTTATGGGATGGATGCCTACCAAGACTCAGAAAAATTGACATCCTGTGCTGGTGAGTAAAAGCAACAGCCATGCAATTTGGCTTAGTGTCTAGGAAAAATGGGGAAACTCACACTAAATTCAAGACTACACAAGTGAGATTTCCCCCAGCACATATTAATTCATGGAAACTCCTTTCTTTACTCTCACTACTGCTGTCCATGCCATATCTATTTAGACACAGGGCTAAAAGCTGTGGCCAATGTCACTATTTCAGTTGGTCTACACTGTTAATGGTCTAATAGCTGTGGTTTTGCCGGGCAGTGGTGGTTCAGTAGTAGAATTCTTACCTTCCATGAAGGAGACTCAGGTTTGATTCCTGATTAATGAACTTCATGTATAGTTACCACCCATCTGAGAGTGGAGGCTTGTGTATTACTATGATGCTGAACAAGTTTCAGTGGAACTTCCAGACTAGGATGGAATAGGAAGAAAGGCCTGGCGATCTATTTCCAAAAAACCAGCCAATGAAAACCCTGTGCATTACAATGGTCTGATCTGCAACCGATCATGGGGATGGTTCAGGACAGGGCAGTATTTTGTTCTGTTGTGCATGGGGTCACCATGAGTCTGGGCTAACTTGAGAATACTGACTGTGTTTTTAGTATTATTTGAAAGGATGAAATGGTCAAACCTGTTTCAAAATCTCTCAAACTTCCTGTCACAGAATTTAGAGATTTGCCCAACAAGCCTGAAACATCCAACAATCTATTTTTCTAGTTGTATGTAAAGTGAGGATTTAGAAATCACAATTCAAGGTCTAACTTCTCAAAAAACATTTTCAGATTACCTTCCCAACCACTCCAACTATCCTATTAGCACCCTCTGGCTGTACCAGAAAGGATTAAGTTCGGCTGCATATAGCAGAACAACCAAAATAATAGAGGTTTAAATAAGTAGTTTTCTCTCCTGTAGAAGAAGCCCGGAGACGGGCAGTTCAGGACTGATAGAGTATACCATAATCATCAAAGACCCAGGCTTCTTCTGTCTATCTCTGTCACTTGTCCATTTGTGAGCCTTTTATTCTCATAGTCACTTCATAGTCTGAGTTGGCTGCTGTATCTTTAGTCATCAGATCTTCATTTTAGGCAAGAACTAGAAAAAGATATGAAAATCAAACAATGGCTCTACCCCAGCCATCTACCCTCCTTTTAAAAATCCTTCTAGAAGTCCAACCCCAAAATTTCTGCGTACATTTCCCTGTCTAAAACAGTGCCACGTAGGCACATACAGCTGTAAGGCTGGTAGTGAAATGCTACATGGGAACATTGCTGCCCTAAACATAAGCAGTGTTCTGTTACAAAGGAGGAAAGGGAGAATGAGTATTGGGGCCTACTTGATGGTCTTTGCCACACTGAAAAACCTTCTCAAAACACGGTTTTTTACTGTGGGTTACGTGTATTTTTTTTTTTTTTTTTTTTTTGCCCTTTCTCCTCTTTTGGAATTATTCTTTGTGGGAATAATTTTCTCCAATCCTAACCACAAGCCCCCAGGACATGTCCAACTCGACTCTATCTCCAGGTTTTCATTCTCCTGGGAGACAAAAAGACACAGATTGGGCAAATTGTGTTTATGGGAGCTGTTAATACACTTTATGTGTCACCATGTGCTGTGTGTGTCCTCAGGGGATCACTAATTTTCAGGTAGGAAAGAACTTCTTGAGAGACATACAGGTTGTCCCCAATTTACAGTGTATTTGAATTATGACCTACCATACTTATGACCATTTTTTTTTTGTATATCACATTGTTAGTAATATGTACTACATACAATGTTGCAGCATTTGCTGATGTTATCATTTGCCGATGTTCACTCATAGATGTTCAAAGATCAGATTTATACAGATACTGATAGTAAAAGGCAATAATGAAAACTAAAAAAAAAAAAGAGAGAAATATTTGACTTACATCAAAACCAACTTATGACAGAGTCATTGGAACGGAACCCTGTCTTAAGCTGGGGACTACCAGTACTGTGGCATACTAGTATGAATTTTAAGTTTGGATGCTGCAGAAACACATTTCAGGTTTGTATTGTGTGTCATAACTTTACTCCCAGTAATTGGCCTTTGTTCTTGGTTCCTGAGATGTAACTCTAAACCCTGGAATTTCCTGAGTTGCTGAGGTACCTTTATTATCTATATGCCTCCAGACCATGCCTGAGAATTTATATTAATGAAGTGGCTCAAGTAGGAGGTGGCCAGAACAGAAATGCCACTATATGATATCTGCTGACTTCAGAAGAGGTGAGTTGATCCAATCAATCATGACTGCGTAAGCAGGCCCCAGTAAAGACTGTAGACATGGAAGCTCCATGGGCTTCCTGGCTGGTGAAAGACAATGATGTATGTGATAGGGTACCATGACCCTTTTTGGAACATAAAAGCTTCACGCACGCTGGGAACACTCCCGGACCTAGCCCTATGTATCCTTTCTTGTATTCTTTTTTACTATAATAAGACTGTAATCATAAGTATAGCTCTTTCTGTAATTCTGCAATTTGTTCCCGGGAATTATCAAACCCAAGGGAGTAGTAGAACCAAGCAGGTGAGAAGGTTCCTGCTATAAGTCGAATTGCCTGGATGACACACAACAATAGCAACACCAGGGTTCCTACAAGCTCCTTCTTTTACCCCACCATGTGCTTGCCCTGGAGACAACATTCACAGCTATATGCTGAACTTCCACCAAACCTGCACCCTCCATTCTATCTTTTAGCTGAGGTTCAGACCCATATGTATAACCATCTAACGGACATCTCCACTTGGTTATCCCACTGACACCAAAACTCAGTATAGTCAAAACCATATTTGGTTTCTCCCAAACGAGCTTCTTCTCTTGAAATTCCTGTCTCATGGGTAGTCCCCCGAGGCACTGGGGACTAAAGGTTGAGGGACACCCTAACCTTGTCTCACTAATTCCTCTTTCAGAAAGACAGCAAGGCCTATGGATTCTACTCCATCTATAAAAGAGCTAGAACTATATCCCATGGTTCCATGCTCTTTATGACTTCTGCAATAGCTTTAGTTCACTCAGGCTTCATTACCTTTTGCCCGGCAGTAGTCTTTTTGCATCCAGCTTGTCCCTACCTATCTTCTTGCTGCAGAGCAAGCCTTTTTTAATATCAAATCTAAGTGTCATTCCCCAATATTTATCCCAAAAGTTATGTGAAACAATAAAACTCTGTAGCTTTTTGCATAAGACTTCTGCCTATCTCTGTATGCCCTGTTTCTTCATACCCATCTCCAGTCAAAGCAAATTATTTGTAGGGACTTAAAAGTATTGTGCTGTTTAGTACCCTGTGCCTACCAACACAATTTGCCTAAGATTTTCTTCTGTCCTCTCATGTAGTCATTCAGCCTTCAGAATTTCTGCAGTGTCCACCATCTCATTTGAATGACCTTTCTCTGCTCCCACAGGGTTAATGCATGCATTTATCAAAATTATTTTTATATGTGTGTGTATATATATATATATATATACCTTTCCCTCTCACTAGATTAATGGTTTTTAACCTTTTGGGTGAGCCATTTGTACTTACATCTTTGAGACGGTAATAAGTACTTTGAACTCTCTTTTGAGAAAAATGTAGAGTTACACAAATTTTGCCTACAATTTCAAGTGATGTACAGATACCCATCAAAGTACTTCCTAAAGAATCCCCATGGACCCCAGACTGATTACCCTTGTTAGATAGTAAGCTCCTTGAGGAGAGGTGCCATATCTTTTTCTATAATTGGCTTCCTTTTCTAAAACAGTGGCTAGTATAGTCTTTTAATAAATGTTCATTAGTTGAAGCCTATGTCTTTGACATTTCAATATGGCAGAGAGTCGTGGGAAGGAAAGAGGGCTTGGTATTGTCAAGGATTTCATTTTACTTGGATCCACAATCAATGCCCATGGAAATAGCAGTCAAGATATCAAATGACATATTGCATTGGGCAAATCTGCTGCAAGAGACCTCTTTCAAATGTTAAAAAGCAAAGATGTCACTTTGAGGGCTAAGATGCATCTAATCCAAGCCATAGTATTTTCAATAATCTCATCTTCATGGGAAAGCTGGATAATGAATGAGGAAGACCAAAGAATTGATGCCTTTGAGTTACAGTGTTGGTGAAGAATACTGACTGTACTATAAACTGCCAGAAGAAGGAACAAATCTGTCTTGGAAGAAGTACAGCCAGAATGTTCCTTAAAAGCAAGGATGGTGAGTGTTCAAATCATTTACTTTGGACACGTTATCAGGTGCGATCAGTCCCTGGGGAAGTTCATCGCGCTTGGCAAAGTAGAAGGCCAGCGATAAAAAGGAATAGTCTCAACAAGATGGATTGACACTGTGGCTGTAACAATGGGCTCAAGCTTAGCAACCATTGTGAAGATGGTGAAGGCCTGGGCAGCATTTCATTCTGCTGTGCATGGGGTCGCTATGAGTCAGAACCAACTGGATGGCACCTAACAACACAACAACAATAATAATGAAAATATAAACTGTAGGCCTCATAAGCATAATGACTTATCTGAAAATTATTGAATCAATAAAATCTGAAACTATCTCATTTTTTGCTGCTAATCCCTAATTTGTCTGCTTTGAATGTCTCCAACTAAAAGACTATGTAATTAAATTATGTTAGAATTCAGGATTTATCACATTGTTTGCACCGTGTATGGTGTGTTGCATCATCTCAAATTTCTGATTCAAGGTGTGATTTTTCACGTGGTTTACTAAAAATTACTAGTGACTGATAATTGTATGGTTGCTCTGACTATTTTTTCTTATTTCTCCAAGAGAGGAGGGAAGGATTAGATTACAATTACTACAATAGCATGTGTCTAAACAGTTGCATATACTGGCATGAATTCAGCCAAAGAAATGTACCCAAACTAGCTTTTCTCCCACCTCTAACCCTTAGAAGGTTGTTTTAAACAAGGACAGTTTCAAAACCAGGAGCTAGAGGTAGGAGAAAAACTAGCCTGAGTGCATTTTTTTGGGCTGAATTCATGCCACTGTATCCAACTGTTTTGATACATGCTATCTTTCAGCTGGAGTCACTGGGCTGTTTCCATGGGCATTGATTGTGAATCCAAGTAAAATGAAATCCCTGACAATATCAACCCCTCTTTTCTTCCCGTGACTCTCTGCCATATTGAAATGACAAAGACATAGGCTTCAGTTAATGAACATTTATTAAAAGACTACTTTATGCTAGCCATTGTGTTGGAAAAGAAGTCAATTATAGAAAAACATATGGCACCTCTCCTCAAGGAGCTTACTATCTAACAAGGGTAATCTGTCTGGGGTCCATGGGGATTCTTTAGGAAGTACTTTGATGGGTATCTGTACATCACCTGAAATTGTAGGCAAAATTTGTGTAACTCTACATTTTTCTCAAAAGAGAGTTCAAAGTACTTATTACCGTCTCAAAGATGTAAGTACAAATGGCTCACCCAAAAGGTTAAAAACCATTAATCTAGTGAGAGGGAAAGGTATATATATATATATATACACACACATAAAAAAATAATTTTGATAAATGCATGCATTAACCCTGTGGGAGCAGAGAAAGGTCATTCAAATGAGATGGTGGACACTGCAGAAATTCTGAAGGCTGAATGACTACATGAGAGGACAGAAGAAAATCTTAGGCAAATTGTGTTGGTAGGCACAGGGTACTAAACAGCACAATACTTTTAAGTCCCTACAAATAATTTGCTTTGACTGGAGATGGGTATGAAGAAACAGGGCATACAGAGATAGGCAGAAGTCTTATGCAAAAAGCTACAGAGTTTTATTGTTTCACATAACTTTTGGGATAAATATTGGGGAATGACACTTAGATTTGATATTAAAAAAGGCTTGCTCTGCAGCAAGAAGATAGGTAGGGACAAGCTGGATGCAAAAAGACTACTGCCGGGCAAAAGGTAATGAAGCCTGAGTGAACTAAAGCTATTGCAGAAGTCATAAAGAGCATGGAACCATGGGATATAGTTCTAGCTCTTTTATAGATGGAGTAGAATCCATAGGCCTTGCTGTCTTTCTGAAAGAGGAATTAGTGAGACAAGGTTAGGGTGTCCCTCAACCTTTAGTCCCCAGTGCCTCGGGGGACTACCCATGAGACAGGAATTTCAAGAGAAGAAGCTCGTTTGGGAGAAACCAAATATGGTTTTGACTATACTGAGTTTTGGTGTCAGTGGGATAACCAAGTGGAGATGTCCGTTAGATGGTTATACATATGGGTCTGAACCTCAGCTAAAAGATAGAATGGAGGGTGCAGGTTTGGTGGAAGTTCAGCATATAGCTGTGAATGTTGTCTCCAGGGCAAGCACATGGTGGGGGTAAAAGAAGGAGCTTGTAGGAACCCTGGTTTTGCTATTGATGTGTGCCATCCTGGCAGTTCCAAATCAGTAGGAACCTTGGTAGGGAGTATTATTGTGGTAAGAATAGGAGGAGGAAATTGAGAGAGGAGAAAGTAACAGACAGGAATAAAGAACCAGAAGAGAATCAGAATAAAGACATAGTGAATGAAAGTGTCAAAGGCTTTTGAGAGGTAAAGTAGGATTAAGACAGACGAGTATACCCTGGATCTGGCATCCTGATTGATGTGTACCTATATTTTTCCCATTGTTTTATAAGTGGGTAGGAGGCCCACCTCTAATATTGTCTCCTCTGAGGATGTCTTCTGGATTTTCCTCCCTGGAATTGATCCCTTACTGCCGCAACATTCTTGTAGCGTATTATTTAAACCTTCATATTCCACTCTGCCTTTGCTACTGTTTAAGGTGTGTTTCATTTTTTTCTTCTACATTGTAAATTCCAAGATGGCAGAAACCATATATTATTCATTATTGCATCAAAGATGGGGCCTATATAGTTCTGGGCATGAAATGGATTCTCAATAAATGTCTGCAGAATTGAATTATAGTTTTTGTGGACATACCTCATCTCCTGTATTTGACTAGATATTGATGAAATAGTATTTGAGTCTGGATAGATACTTTTGGCATTTTGCTTCCACAAACTGATCTTCCCATGATTTATTTCCTATTGAAATTATATGGTTGGGGTTTTGGTAGCACTCAGCCAGTAATTCTAAATTCTGGTTTTACAACATGGCACAACTATCTCAGGTAGTGTCATTAAATTTGCAAAGAGATCCTAACATAAAATTCACTCTAAATTTTAAAAAGTTACACACATTCCCATTTTGCTTTTGAGAGGAGGGAAGCAGGAATTTTGAAATCTACAAAATTGCACTGCAGAATTTCACAACTCCAAAACGTTTGCCTTTCACAGTTTTGGGTGTTCCCGTCTGTTAGGTCACAAGACTCATTTGTAATTTACATATGGATCTGGAGATCCTAATCTTCTCATTTGTAGGGTCCTTGCTGTCTTCTCAGTCTTTTCTATAAAATAAGCACAGAATCTGGGTGATTCTTGCCTACATGGCAGAATTAATTTAATGCATATCAGCAGCTGCATTGATGTTAATAAAAAATTTAGAGTTTCTGCAAATTTGTGGTGTTGACAATAGTAAAACAAGCAGGCAAAGACAACTGGAGGAAATCAGAAGTATAGTTTCTTTTCACGTAGAGGAGCAGAGGAGATGCAGGTGAAGCATCAGCGTTCTGGAGTTGAATCTAACTCAGCTCTCTGCTTGTCCCTGGGCAAGTCACTTAACTTCCCTACGCCTTCATTTTCTATAAGATGGGAATAATTATAAGAGTACCTGCCACATAAGATTGTTGTGAAGATTGAATGGGACAATTACGTGAAGCAATTTACACATTGCCTGACTCATAATAATATCTCAATAAATTACACCCTTAAGCATCTCAAAAGTTCAGTTTTTGCTCCCCTGGAGTGACGATGGTTATAGTAACTGCCTCACAGTTGTGATGGTTAAATGAGATTTGTGTCAGGTGCCTTTCAAGGTTCTGAACCTATAATAAGTTTTTAATGAATGGTCATTCCTTTCTTCCTTGTAATATTTATTTATTCCACAAATATTTGTTGAGAGCCTAATATGTGCTTAAGAAGCCCTGGTGCCACAGTGGTCAAAAGCTCTGCTGCTAACTGAAAGGTCAGCAGTTTGAGCCCACCAGCCGCTCTTCGGGAGAAAGATGTGGCAGTCCACTTCTATAAAGATTACAGCCTTGGAAACCCAATGGGGCAGTTCCACTCTCTTCTATAGGGTCCTTATGAGTCAGAATCAACTTGGTGGCAATGGGTTTGATTTTTTTATAATATATGCTTGTTACTATATGAATAACTGTATATATAAGAATCTTACAAGTAGAATAAGAGATATAGCAGAGATGGGTGAAACCAGGGCTGGTCCTAGCGTCATAATAGATTCTCATGTTAGCTTCACTATTCTTTATCGTTACGATTTTGGTTAAGTCACTTAACTTTTCTGGTAGTCAGTTTCCTAAGCTGCAATTGTAGCCACTGCCCTGCCTGACTTCAGGTGTATTGACAGGACCAAGTTAAAGCATGTAAATGCTCTATGTAACAGGGCAAGGGTGTTATTATCCTTAACAATTTTCTATGGTTTCCAGGCTGAAGGGACAAAGGAGAGGAAATTCCTTGGTGCCCTAAGAATTCCTTTCTAAGAATGGTCAGGTAAGGAATGGCTGTTACTCGGATGTTCTCCTCAGTTTGCAGTTATAATATTTGCAAGGTCCCTGGAGGTGCAGTGGTTAAGAACTCAGCTGCTCACCAAAAGGTCAGCAGTTTGAATCCACCAGCCACTCTTTGGAAAACCTATGGAGTAGTTCTACTCTGTGCTATAGGATCACTATGAGTCAGACTGGACTTGAAGGTAATGGGTTTGATTTTGGGTTTCAACATTCAAAATCATCTAAACCGCAAAGGGGGACAGTTCCTTAGACTTTAAAGTTTGAGTTTTTCTATATTAATGTAACACTCAGGCAAAGAAGTGTGTGTGTTTGTTGTAAACTATAGTTTCTACAATAATTCGTATTCTTGATGCTGCCAAATATACTACTATTCCATGCAGAACTAGACCTTGGATGACCAGCCCAAACCATGTTTTCTTTTATCCATTAATTCAAACCTAGATATCTCAGAGAAGCCCCTGGTTGGTGCGAGTTAGGTGCTCTACTACTAGCCCAAAGTTTGGCAGTTCCAACGCACCCAAAGGTGCTTCAGAAGACAGGCCTGGCAATCTGCTTCTGAAAGGTCACAACCTTGAAAACGCTATGAAGCAGTTCTGCCCTGCACAAATGGGGCTGCCATGAGTCAGAATCAACTCGAAAGCAACTAACTACAGCGGATATCTCAGAAGCATTTTTAAACCCACCAAATCCAGAGGGGCTTGCTAATATTATTGCTCCACACACAGCACACCTCCAGTCAATCCGCGCTTGCCTGACATGGGGGAGAATTCTGCAGACTAGCAATCTGCTTCCTGCTCCCTTATTGGCAACTTGTTTTCTTCAGTCTCTTGTCAACTGTATTTGAAGGCTTAAGGGGCCTTAGAATGGTTTAAATCAGCAACAAACATTATCAGTTGCTATAATCACATTCTGTCCTGTTCCTGTGTTTGCAATCCAGAAACTTCAAATCTTAAGTCCAGGAAAACGTGTAAGGCAGTCAAAGCAGAGGAGTGAAGTGTCAAGGAGCCCTGGTTTTTAAACGAGCCTGGTACCAACTGTGAGGTGAAGAATTTTTGTCCCAACATTTTTTATACTTTCTCCCATGGGGAGAAAGAATTTAGTTTTCTTATACCAAATCTTTTTCATGCTGTTTACTCCAGATGGAACTGTCAAAGACAATTTACAAAAAAATCCATGTACAAGTTTGAGAGTTAAGAAAACATAATAGTCTCAAAATTGTTTTCCAAAAATCTGGATGTGCCAGGAAAATATTTATAATTAGTAAAATAACCTTTCTCTAATTTGGAGCTATTTTCCTACATTGTCTCCAGGAATAACAGTGACCATCCTAATTGGCAAACGGTCAAAGCTGAGACATTTCTGAAGCTAAAAGTGCTATAATGCTGCAACAGTGGTCTACGTGTTGATAAAATAGTCAGACCCTTAGTGATATGATTAGCCAGAAATATCTCATCTATTTCTTTGCCCAATTTGTCTGCAGGCAGTCACTCCTGTTGGAAACTGTACTGATAGTAGATTATGGGGTAGGAGAAATGTGAACCACTATTAGATAAATCTCATGGTGGCCCCATGTGTGCAGAGCAGAACTTCTCCACAGGGTTTTCAAGGCTATGACTTTTGGGAAGCAGATCACCAGGTCTGTCTTCAAGGTGCCTTTGGATGGGTTTGAACCACTAACCAATCATTAGTAGTAAAGTGCTTAACCATTCATGCCATTCAGAGACATTGTACCACCCAGGGACATGAAGTCTCTAAGTGTTGGAATTGACTCAACAGCAGCAGGTTTTACTAATTTGATTAGACAGAATGGATAAGTAGGTCTACAGAAGTGATCAAGATTCTGATAGCAGAGACCATAGACTGGGTAAGTTTTCATGGGTGAGAAAAGTAGAAAAAAGCTGATGCAGGACACTTCAGAATCCAGGTCCTCTGTGTAATCCATGACAGCATACGGAACGTGGGACGAGAAGAGAAAAAAGGCAAACCATGTTTCCCTCCTTTCATTAATTCAACAAATATTTAAGACCCCAACAATGTGTCAGGCTCTAGGGATTCATAATCTCCACCCTCAAAAAGCTTACAGTAAAAGGAGACTTAGAAGTTAACAGGTAATGTTAATATTCTGTAAGGTGTGCTACAATAGGAATAGTACAGGATTTTATAGGAGCACAAGAGAAGGGGAACTTTATCAAGTCAGTTTCCTGCAGGAGATAATTTCTGAAGAACAACATTTTTATTACCCGAGCAAAGAGAAGAAACAATGTACTTTCCCTGTCATCTCCAAGGCTGCATTTCAGGAGAACTGCAGTGAGTTTGATACAATTGAAACAGAGTATTAGGGGACCAGAGCTGATGCTGTTGATCACAGGGCTAGGTCCCTAGAGGGTTCTGCCAGCTTTGTCAGGAAGTGAACTTGATTCTAAGGGCAATGGAGACAGTGTGTTTTCAACAGCCCTATAAGAAGAAGAAGCAAAGTAGAGTGTTTAAGATTGTAGGCTCTGTGCCTCAGTTAACTTCTCTGTAAAATGAGGAAGATAATGGTAAAAACTTCTCTCATGGTTGGTAAAAGGTTTGATCATCTTCAGCCATGGAAAGCACTTAGAACAGTGCTTCAAACATGGTAAACCCTCAATAAATGTTAGCTATTAGAATTATTGACATATTTTGATCCAGGGAATCATGTGATTAGACTTGTGAAATGATCACACTGACTTCAGAAGGGGGAATGATTTCTCAGAACTACAACTTATCCAGCAGTGTGAGGTTTTTCAAGATGAAGGACATTTAAGTGTGGGTCTTGGTTGTGAGTAAGGGCTACGATGGTGTTCAGGGTAAACATTTTGTTGACTCTCAGAACAGAGTTTTAGAATTTGTGATCCCCATTATTTGAAATATCTAGAATAGGCAAACGTGTAGAGACCAAAGTTTATTAGTGGTTACCAGAGGTGGAGGGGAGAGGGAAAGAGAGAGTCATTGTTTTGGGGGCTGTGAGCTTCTGTTAAGGGTGATGGAAAAATATGGAAACGGATAGTGGTGATGGTCGCACAACATGGTGAACGTAAGTAATGTCACTGAGTTGTACATGTAAAAATTGTTAAAACAGCACATTTTTATTGTGCATATATACTTATCACTACAAAAAAAACAAAACCAAAAAAAAAAACCTATAAAGAACATTATGTGTTAATTTAGATTTAACTCTTTCATTTAAGATATGAGTAAACTGAGGCTCAGAGAGATTAAGTGGTTTAGTCGAAGTCCCATAGCTAGTGGGTGGCATATTTGGAAATAAACATCAGGTCCTTTGGATCTTAATCCATAACTTTTTTTGTTATTCCTCTGTTTCCTTAAAGGACCATGAGAGGAGTGGGTCAACAATGACTGAGGTTTGTTCCTTAGGCCCTTCTCTCTATGGCAGGTCTCATTCAAGCTACCAGGAGCCACTGTGCCCTGCATTTCAATAATTTCCCGAGGCACTAGCCTCATGTTATTGAAAAATTTCTGTTTGTTTTCTATCTTACATTTCAAAAGATAAAAGAAGCCCTCAGTTGAGGGTATTCTATCTACTTTCCAATTTCTGAACCAATCCTTTAAGTTAAATGAAAAACAAACTACCCTCTTGAATGCAAGTGGTTGTTAGGAGCTGAGACAGCCTGGAAAATGTTTGTTTCACAGACAATATCCCATAATATAACATTTTAAGAACTGCTTGAAGAGCAGCATTTTTCACTGTGGAAAATGGGGAGCAATTTTGATGTTACATCCAATCAAGAAAATTAGAACAAGGAAAGTTTTTAGGTCTTCTGGTTCCACCTCTCTCTACCAATGCATTGTTCATCAGAACTTCACAAACGGCCTTGTGCATTTCTACTTTATAGGTGGTGGGATCATGGGCTTGGTGCCAGTATTGTTCTGTGCCTTTGAGCATGTGATTTGATCCACCTTTGGACCCATCCATGAAATGGGAAAGAATGAGGGACATATAGCCTTCAAGTGTGGTATGACGCAAAGCATTCAAGAGACTTTTAACTCAGAGAACTGAACTGGAAATAATATCTATTATATTACTTTCTTAATGCTTAAAAAAGTGATTGGTTGGAAAAAGGGTCATTTTTTGTTACAGCGTTTTTGGGGTTATTGACATGTAAAGCTACAGCACTATATTGTTTTATGTTGTTCCATTCACACCTATCTCTTGCCACTACCAAGATATGATGTTACCTATCGGATCAAAGAATATCAACTGAATCCCTTTCTGCAGAAGCAAGCTGACTGAAAAACAGGGTTGGAATAATGTGAAGGGGCAATGGACATTTGCCTGATGGTCTTTCTTACTAACTCTATTTACACTTACCCAGCATAGGAGAGACAGCAACAGGTTTGGTTTTGGTTTTTAGGGTAGGAGAAGGAGCAGATAGGGTCTGCTGATCCTGGGAAGGAGGGGACCTCTTGTTGTTCTTCACATTCACTATAGATATCTAAGTAACATCCTGAACCAGACCCATTGCATACTGGGTGACTGATGTTTACTCTCCTAAGGAAGCAGTTCAGGTTAACAGTATTTCACAGATGTGTAGAAGTGGAAGAGAGGGGGAAGAGAAGAAAAAGGAAACAGCTTCAGCAGTAGACCCTAGTGATGAAGGTGCTTGGAAACTTGAAGGGTATAAAGATATTCTTGAACTAATGCTTCCATCAGTCATTATACATATATTAAGCACTTCCTGTTTACAAATCTGTGTACCATTAGAAGATTTTCTTGAAGACTTGTTGGGTGCAGCACAATGCATTAGTAGTAGTAGAATCATGACTGTCATAGATATTAATGGATGACATCCATTACCTAGTATTCAGTATAGACTCAGAATATTAATTAGTGTGCTGGACGCTCAGTCTTTTCAAGAAGGAACAATTCATCCATTTAACAATGGTTCTGTGAAGATACTATAACTAGAAGGGCTAATCACTACCTTTGACCAGTTTTCATTTTGGTTGGGAAAACAATTCACTCCCACTTTCTCTGTTATTAATTAAATTGGAGAAATTGTCAGTTTTTAGATATAACTTAAGGTTTTTAAGGCAGAGCCAACATGGCACTATAGACAGAAGCACCACGCCATCCCTCCACAGCAAAGACCCAAAAAACCAAGTAAAAGAGACAAATGTCAATTCTAGATCCCTAGGCATCAAATGAGGAAATAAAGAACTCAGCCAAGCACCAAATGTAATAAAAAACTGACAGAGAACGGAGTGAGGAGAGATATGTGCAGAGGTCCCCTATCAGCTAACACAGCGTGGATTCACCATCTTGGATTCCTGTCGGAGATAGGTGGGCAGGGAGTACTGGAAAGCAGCTTCACAGAGCTCCCAGCAGGAGACAGAGCACCTGGTAACCAGTGATATGTGCTTTCCCATCCCCCACCCTTCCTTACCTGCTCAGCCTCCACCTCTTCACAGTAGGCCTCATGACCCCGGTCAGGGAGACACCGACTTTGTGCCCCTTGGATCCGCCCAACCCACACCAGCCAGCTCCTTCGGTGCCATTTTGTTGTTGCTGATGTTGCTTTTTTTGGCTTCTTTTGGTTTCTTCCCTGCCTCTCACCTCCTCCCCCTCCTTTCTCTCTAACACCTGGCTCGCTGTTCCATCTTTGCCTCTTCTTGACAGGCTGTGAAGCACCACTTGGCTGGGGAACTGCTCCCCTGGTCCACGCCGCCATGCTGGTAGGATCCCCAGGGCTTTTTTGTCGGTGGTGTTTTTACTTTGTTTTGTCTGTTTGTTTTTTTCTTTTCAAGGCTTGGGAGCCCCTTCTAGCTGCGCTGTCCTGTACAGCTTGGGAGCCACTTCCCCGGTCTGCACAGCCACGTTGGTGGGATTCCTGGAGGCATTTCTGTCTTATTTTTCTTTTTATCTTCCTTCATTTCTCAGGTTCTCATCTCTCACTACTTACCTTCTTTTCCTGTCTCCTGAATACCTGGTCTGTGTGCCATCTCTGCCCCTTCTACCTGGGCTGTACTGCAAGGCTTGGGAGCCACTTCCTCGGTCTACACAGCTGCACCAGTGGGATCCTTGAGGGATTTTCTTTCTTTTTCTTTATTTTTTTTCTTTTTCCTTTTTGTCTGTCTTCATTTCTCAGTTTCTCACCTCTCTCTACTTACCTCCTTTTCCTGTCTCCTAAATATCTGGTGCTGTGTGCCATCTCTGCCCCTTCTACCCCGGCTGTACTGCATGGCTTTGGGAGCCTCTTACCCAGTCTGTGCAGCTGCGCCAGTGGGATCCTTTTCTTTTTTCTTTTTATTTATTTATTCTTTCCTCTTTTTCTTTTTTTCCTTCATTTTTCAGTTTCTCATCTCTCTCTGCTTTCCTTCTTTTCCTGTCTCCTGAATACCTAGTACTGATTGCCATCTCCGCCCCTTCTAGACGGGCTGTGCCCTGAGGCTTGGGAGCCATTTCCCTGGTCACTGGTGGGGTCTCTGGGGGCATTTCTTTTTTTTAATGTTTATTTTTCTTTCTTTTTTCCTTTTAGCTTTTCTTCATTTCTTGGTTTCTCGTCTCGCCTTTCCAATGGCAAGCTCCCTCAGCAATTTGTTTGTTTATTTGGCTCCTGTTTCCCTCTCCTCTCTCTCTTCTTTCCCATACCCATCTTAGCTTCACACATCACAATCTCCCCCTTCCCCCTTGCCTACCTGCACCACACACTGAACATCATACCCCCTAGCAGCACAGTCACGGCCTACTGGAACCCGACTTGCATTGACCCCTGGCCCACCCTGTCAGCCCCAGTATGTGCCACAAACAACCCATCCCAGCCCCTCCCCTTCAGCTAGACCTGTACTGCTGCACCATAGCTGAGTGACTGGCCCTGCCCATTGGACAAAGAGGTGAAAATTGTCATGCCCACAGAAGAGCAAACAACAAAGAACACACAGCCCACCTGCTCATATATAACCAAATAAAATAAAAAAGCAGGATGAAACACATAAATCTACAATCAATAAATGAAGAAAATAACTATTGAATGTCCTGAAGATAGCAGACAATTTCAAAACATATTAAAAAAAAAAAAAAAAAAGGACCAGATGGTTCCAGTCCAAAATAAAACACCAGATGACTTTGCAGTAGAAGAAAAGGCAGTAAAACTACCTAATGGGGAATTCAAATGTCTAATATTCAGAGCTATCCAAGAGTTGAAGTAAAAAGCAGACAAAAATGAGGAAAAAGTAAACAAATTCATGGAAAATACAGACAAAAAATAGAATAATTCAGGAAAATAATTAAAAAACCCAGTGCCATTGAGTCGATTCCAACTCATAGCAACCCTATAGGACAGAGTAGAACTGCCCCATAGAGTTTCCAAGGAGCGCCTGGCGGATTCGAACTGCCAACCCTTTGGTTGGCAGCCATAGCACTTAACCACTACGCCACCAGGGTTCCCCATAATACAGGAACAAAATGTCAAAATAAATTCACAACTAGAGATCGTACAAAAACAAAAATTAAATATGACTTAAGAACCGGAAACTTACTGCCCTGGTCTTGTTACAGTGCATTGGGTTCTAATCTCAGCCCTGTGACTTTGAGAAAATCATTTAACTTCTTACTTTCCAAAGTCTACATTGTGGGGCACAGGGAGGGCTTGTAGATAGATAATAGAAGACTTTGAAGAATGCTTGGAGACTTTAAGCTGAGGAATGACATGATTTGGTTACTTTTTAAAAGACTAACTCTATCTTCTGTGGTTGGGGACTTTTGCAAATTTTCAAATGAGAGATGGTAGTGCCTCAGACTCAGGTGGTGACAGGAGAGGTGGTGAGAAGTGGTCAGTTTCTGGATACATTTTGAAGAGGAAGTCAACTAGGTTTCCTTATCAGATTGTAGGTGGGTGTTAAGGATTTAATTATGTCCCCTAAAAATATGTACTGTATGCTGTTTCTCCCCTCTCCATTCATTGAGTTAATTGTATCCTGGTCTAATACCTCACTTCTTGCTCTACTGAGACCAGATCTTAAAGCCCAGCCCCACAAGTTTTTTCTACTGGCAACTATTTAATCCATTAATATAGACTCGTGTTTAATAGGGAAAAGCCTGGAGCAACTAAGGGTGTATCCATATTTCTAACTTCCTTTTTTTAAGAATGAAATGGATAGTACAGGTAGGATTGTCACACCTGAGTGTGACCTATGAAACTTCAGTCATAAAATCCAGCCAATATGGCTCAAAGAATCAGAAGGCAACATTGAGAAAAATAACTGGGCTAGCCAGGGTGAGCATTGGGAGGTCCACATGAATGGGTGTTTTCTCATCATCATTTTGCTAAGGACTCATTCTTTTGGGGATTTTGGCATTATCAAAATCTCAATTCCCATACCCTTAGTTCATGAAAGACCAGATCAAGCCTGTAGCTGAAACCTATGTGAAAACTGTCCCACCTCAACTCTTACGGTCAGAGCATCCATCAACATCAGATTTCTACCACTGCCTTCAGTTTTTTCTTTGATTTTAGTATCTGGGGGTTTTTACTTCTACCTTGAGGGCACAGCAAAGAATGTACAGAAAGCACAACATGCATACGTGCACACACTCATACATGTATGAGCTTTCTCTAGGGGTTGGTAGGGAGGGTTTCTTCATTAGCTTTGTCTGCCATTTGCCTGGGACCAAAATTCCTACTCAAAAGAGCATTAATATAGTTTTCCCCTACTCTATTTTCACTTTCTCCTTCACTGTATGAAGCTAACTTTTGGAACAAGTCAAGGAATTATGTATTCAAGTTTGGGCTTCAATTTCCTTCCTTGTGGTAACTCATGAATAGAATCAAGTTTGTGGCATAATTTGAAATAGGGAGACGGATAATTTAATTTTTTTTTTTTAAAAAAAAAGGGTAAGGAAGGAAACAATCTGGAACACCTAGTAATGAAAATGGATTTAAATTTCCTTGTAAGAAGTCTCAATTTTTTTTTTTTAACTGTATCTGACTCCTTTACAGAAATAAATGTGAATGATTCTTTTGTGGCAGTTTGAATGGATTAAATAAAATCTAAAGGAATAACCACATAGACTGTGGCCATTCTCTGAGATGTCACTGAGTGTAATGGAAATGTGCTCATTCAGCTGTGGTGGGTGGTCTCTGGGAAAGGCACTGAAGGTGGCAATCCTGGGCTTCTGGGTTCATCATGTGCCTTTTGCAAGAGTCCTGTGAATCACCTCAACTTCTGCAGATCCAGCAGGTGTGCCTCTGAAAAATTATATGACTTGCACCATAATAAATTATCAGAAAATCTGGGAATTACATATAGAAGAATCTTTTAAACTTCTTATTATGCACATTTTTAAATATATCCTAATGAGGAGAGAATAATATAGCACCACCTTCAAAATGTATGCACAATAATAATAGGAAGGAAGAGAGGGAAGAAGACGTCTGTGTATACAATGAAGACGTGCAAACAAGTAAAGAATAATACACATTATTTCTGCAACTAGACTCAAGGGTATAGTTGATATTTACAACTTCATTCTTCAACTATCCATTCTATATATCCCCTGGCCTCAACCAGTTTCTCAGTTGGTCTGAATTCTTCACCTGGCAGGGTGGTCCAAACCTTCATTTGTGAACAATTTGGATCCTCACTTGTCTTGCTTTTATTGTTTGTTTGTTTTTTGTTGTTGTGTTAGTCATCTATTGCTGCATAGCAAATTATTCCTAATTTGTTATTGGCTGGAAAGAACAAATATTTATTATTTTATGGTTTCTGTTTTTGTTTTTTTTTTTTTTGTCCTTCATGAATTTGAGAGTGGTTTGGCTGGATGTTTCTGGCCCAGGGTCTCCCATTAAGTTGTAGTCAAGCTGTCAGCTGAGCCTGCAGTAATCTGAAGCTTTGACTAGGGCTGGAAGATCTACTCCTAAGAGGGCTCAATCACATGGCTGTTGGCAGAAGATTTGGGTTCCTTGCTGACTTTTGGCAGAAGCCCTCAGTAACTTGGCACATGGTCCTCTTCATAGGGCTTTCATGACATGGCAGTCCACTTTTCCCAGAGCAAGTGGTCCAAGAGACAGCAAGAAGGAAGCCATAGTGCTTTTTATGATCTAGTCTCAGATCCATCACTTCACCACTTTCTATTCGTTAGAAGTGAGTCATTTAAGTACAGCCCACACTAAAAGGAAAGAGAATTAGACTTTACTTTTTGAGGGATAAAGTATCAAAAAATCTGTGTGCATACTTTAAAATCATCACAGTTGCTGTAGTTTTCCATGAACTTTTACTTTTGGTCATTTAAGTACTAAAATGCACTCTAGAGAATCCTCAGCTTTCCGAATATAGCTTTCCCTGCTCTGATTTTGTAACAGCCGCTCAATGCCCCTAATAATCAGGATCAAGCACCCAGCCAGAAATCTTTTCTGTGTCTACTGGGTCATAGCTTGAGAAGTTCAAATGGTCAGGTGGCAGCCCTAAGGTACAAATCAATCAAACTATTGTGTCCCATAGTCAAAGCCTTTCTCCCTTGGGAACCACAACCTCCAGATCAGTGGAACTCAAAGTTGTAGGGACAGAAAGGAAAAATTCTGTGAGTCATTATTTCAAATTAATTAAAAGAAAATCACAAATGAGTTGAAAGAAAACACACCCATGCCAGGTTCCAGGGGCTCTGTCGATTTGTTGCAGTAAAGATCTCCATCTGGAAGAGCAGCTACAATTGCAATCATCACGGGATTAAATTTATAATAATCCACAGTCATTCTCGAAGATTCATCTGCCTTCCTCAAAGCTAAACAGGCGAGTCAAATAGGAATGTGATAGATATCACCACCCCTGTGTCTTTCAAGTTTTTGATGTTGGCACTAATATCTCCACTTCCCATAGGGACGTGGTATATTACATTGGAGGAAGAAGTTTGAGGGGTTTCCACTTGGCCTTTCCAACTCTAATGGACATTATTCCATGCATCAGAGTCAATATGGAGAGTCTGCCAGTTGCTGAATATGCCTGTCCCAATTACATATCCAAGAATGTGGAAATGCACTTTACAGACTAGGCACTTCACTAAACACCATCAAGCAGAATTTAGAAGGTAGGTTTGCAGCTGAGAGAAAATAGCTTAATAACTGGAGTAGTGACCAATAAGTTTGTTTGTTTGGGTGTCATTTTAAGCTCATGAATTTGAAGATAATCGATTTTTTAAAACTTGTTTTCACAGACTTTTTATTTCTAGACTTTAAAAAGCCTTTTCTTTCCCTGAACCTACATGTATCTTTTATTCCAATCAGGCCAGCCTCTTCGTTAGCCACTGGAATTGCCGAATCCATTTTTGACTCAGGCTCTTCTCTCCTGCTCCCTTATTTTAATGTTTTCTCTTTGTCTTCCATCTGTCTGGGGATTAACCATTTTTTTATGTCCTGGTTCCATTTTCCTTCCTTATCATCAATCATCACAGTCCAATTTGTATTATTTTCTATGCATCTTTCTGCATTTTTAGTCAATGCCATGCCATTTTACTCCTTAATTATATTTATGCCTAATGGGTTTTTTTGGGTTTTACTACTGAGCCCAATCTTAGACACAGTAACAGGAAGATTTATAGTTAGAAATTAACTTAGCAGTCATTCAGAAGCTTGGCATTATATTGGAAGGAGCACTTGACCCATGTTCAGGGGGACTGGGTTCAAATCTAGGGCCTGCAAACACTCACCATATTACTTTGGCAGTTATGCCATTGCCCTATGCCTGTGTTCTTCTATCTCAGGAATGGAGAATTGGGGAGAGTTTGGTTTGTCTACCTCTAAGTCAACTTTCTGTTTCAAAGTTCCGTGACTGTCCATCTTTTACAGATGGGTGAAACCAGCACATAGTAAAGGCACTTTTATATGTTTTCTGATTTAATATTGTCTGAGGTCAAATAACTGGTAAGTGGGTGAGATAGAATTATGTCCAGGTGTGTGTAACTCTTAGGTCCAAGTTGTTTTTTTTTCTCATAGCATGCTATCTGTTGAGACCATGAAGGAACATCATGTGAACAGGTACAATAAGGTCTTACCTACCAAAACCCAAAAAAACTAAACCCATTGCCACCAAGTCAATTCAGACTCATAGCGACCCTATAGGACAGAGTAGAACTGCCCTATATAGTTTCCAAGGAGTGCCTGGTGGATATGAACTGCAGACCTTTTCGTTGGCAGCCGCAGCACTTATCCACTACACCACCAGGGTTTCCTACCTACCAAAACAGGGGGGCTGGGGGGAAGGGAAGCCTTCTTTGGAAGTTATACTGAATTGACTGGAAAATAATCAACCCAACTCTATGAAAAAAATTAACCAAAATATTAACTTTTCCATTTGATATTCATATTTCATCATCTGAATTTTTACTTTGATAAGTAAAAACACTATTAAAATTTTTATAATGACAGAGAAATGACAGTAAATTTTGTTTGGGAAGAAATGTATTTATAGTTATTTATATTTTTGGGTTTTAATTATTGCTGTCATTTCTTAGAAAGCTGTGGGATGATAAAAATATTCACTAAAATCATTGAAATTAGTTATCACAAATAGAAATAATCAATTGAAAGAATTGCAGCATAATATGAATGTAATTATACTGATACAGTTGATACAGTAAAAGGAGAGACTGTATTAAGATAGAAATTTGGCCCATTCATAGGGACTTTCTTAGAGAATAATGTATCTTAAAATGCAATTAATTTATTTTAATATTCTTTTGGCTGATAAAAAGTGGTAATCTCTATTCTCCAAATGGAAAAATCAATTGGCAAGGAGGTTAAACCAATTAGTTAAGATGACTTGGTAAGGAAAAAAAAAATTAGAACTTCCTTGGGCTCCAAAGAGGCTGCAACCTGTGATGGAAATAGCTGGGGGGAGTCAAGTAGAGAAAGCACAGTTCAGCATAATGGAGGTAAGACTAAAATGGCTCACAGAACTATATAAAAATCAATGAGTGAACATTTCACATGGAGAAAATTGAACTTTTAAAATAAGATTGCAGTCATGAAAAGATTTCATTATTTTTTTTTGGAAAAGGCAAAGGGTATTTTGGGGAGGTGAGAAAACCCAAAGCAAAGGTTTAACATCCTCCTGTTTCTATGTGCGGCAAAAGACATCTAAAGAAATGTGGAAGGTCTGATAAAATATATATATATATTAAAGGGTGGGGTCAGCATGACTAACAGCAATAAACATCGTTTTGTTTTTAAAATATATTTAGATATTTTAAAAAGTTACTTTAAAGCAGAGATTGGTGCATAGCAGCTGCTTAAAATTGGGTGAATTTCTTCCTCTTGCTGGGTCAGATTTATGACTAGAATGACAAGGAGCCTCTTCTGTTTAAACTGATGGAAACAACTCCTTCCACAGAGAGAGCACTCGATAATACCAAAAGCCACACTTTCTGTTGAGCTTGATGTGCATTGTACTATTTAATCTACACAGTATCCCTGTAAAGATATATGCTAAACCTGAAGTCCAGACTAAATTATTTGCCTCAGGTTGCATAACTTGTAAGTGTTAGAAATGAAAGTGGAGTTCATTAAGCAATAGTTTGGTGGAAAGAAGTCTAAGTCTCTCGAGGAACTGATGGTCTCAGAACTATCTCCATCTGAACCATCTGCAGTGCTCATTAAAATTCAGATTCCTGGGCACAATCTGAAACCCTGGTGGCATAGTAGTTAAGTGCTACGGCTGCCAACCAAAGGGTCGGCAGTTCGAATCCGCCAAGCGCTCCTTGGAAACTCTATGGGGCAGTTCTACTCTGTCTGATAGGGTTGCTATGAGTCGGAATCGACTCGACGGCACTGGGTTTTTTTTTTTTTTTTTTTTTGGTGGGCTCTATCTAAAGTGCGGTAGTACATCATTTGAGTATCAGAATATAGATGTGTGTCCTGACACACACTGATGCACCATTGTATCTGAAGAACACGTCACTAAACAATATTGAATAAAAGAAATGTTGGACAGGTCTAATTCTGTATTACAATATCTAGAGATGTTAATGATAATGTGCCTGTATGTAGTGGCGGGGGGGGGGCGAGGGGATCGGTAGTGTGTGTGTTTTATAATGAGTATTGACTTACGAAAGAAGGTGTTACAAAAACAATGGGAATTATTTTGACATGGATTTAACCAAAGGCAATGAGCTAGTGGAAGGCTGTAGGAGAACTAAATGGATATGTAGTGGATAATTATGTCTACTAAGCTTTTAACAAAACTCACAAAAGCCAATTTATGACATTTAAAAGAGACATCACTAAACAGCTAATAGCCTGTAATAAAATAGTCCTATATTCTTGTAAGTCAAATAAAACACATTTACTTGGTGTTTCTGAAAATTGTGAACTGTATTTTTTTTGGGTTATTTAGACCTTAATAGAACAGATTTGATTTTCTACAGCATCTTTTTAGAGAAATTGATAATCACATATCCATATCTAGCTCAGCTGTTAGAACATTTGGTTCTGAAAATATCAGCAGTATTAGAGATGAGCATCCATCTTGTGTTGAAGCGCACTTCCCTCTCATTGAGGGCCCATGATGTCTGTCTGGCCTTGTGTCTTAATTTAAAGCAGCCTGACACACGCATGTACCAGATGTCTGCTCTCGGTGTCTCTGAGGAAGCCCCCATAAATAACACCTTTCTTTTGCATTTGGGTTCTGAAAAATTTAAAAAATAAAACAAAGATGCAGCAGAGAAAGACCAAAATATCATTGATAGAGGTTAAGATATGACTGTAGATCTGTTAGTAAAGTGATTGCTAATACTAAATCCTGAAATTAGTCAGACATAAACCAGTCCTAAGAAGCCCTGGTGGTACAGTGGTTAAAGCACTTGGCTGCTAACCTACAGTTTGGCGATTTGAACCTACCAATCACTCAGTAGGAGAAAGATGTGGCAGTCTGCTTCATTAAAGGTTACAGCCTTGGAAACCCCGTGGGGGTAGTTCTATCTTGTCCTGTGGGGTCACTATGAGTCGGTATTGACTCAACAGCAATGGGGTGGTTTTAATTTTTTAACCAGTCCTAGACATTAATGGACTGGGCCTGTCCCCACAAAGGCAGGGTCCTCAGAAGAGCAAAGCACAAAATATACCATATTTTTTTATGTAAATAACACACGTTCTATGTATTTTTGCCAGCTATGCTCTCCCTCCATGACGTATGTTCATAAGCGTGCTATGCCAATTTTTTGAGAGGGCACAGTTAGCAAACAAACATAGAACGTGCACATTATTTGCATAAAAATCAAGTACTTCTCATAAGTAATTCATATCAAGATGAGCAAGCAGAGGAGCTATGCATATCTGTATTTCTTTAATTTCCCAATCAGGAAACATCTTTCCATACCTCCAAGGACTGGGAGAATACAAGGGTAGAGAGACATCAAGAGTGTGTAAGGGAACCTCCTCCTTAAGTTCACCAGAAGATGGGGGAAAAGATATTCCCCTCCAGCACCAGCCAAATGGTGTGCACAGCAGTCACCCAGAATATGTTTCTATAATCAAGTCCCCCTGCTCCACCCTCATTCCACTCTTTTTCCTATATGATTATTGATAGGGCTTTCACACTTATGATAATGTTTATCATTATTTAACTTGTTAATTATATTCTGTGTCTCTACTTTTGGATCTGAGCATCTTGTGTATATAGGACTCATCCTGTATTTAGTAATTTTGTCCTGCATTCTGTATTGACTTTGTAAAAACATCCTACATGTCTTATATTCAGCTTTAAAAAATAAATTACATTTAGCAATCACAGTTATTTTTCAAATTTAACTGGGAATCCTGTATTTTTATTTGTTGCATCTGGAAATTTTAATCAGTATGCTGAAAATAGTAAAGTATCAAGGTGTTTTCAGCTACAAGTGATATAAAACCCACACAAACTGGCTTAAGCAAAAAAGTGGAATTTATTGGCTTATGTATACAATAACTTAAAGATAGTCAGGGATATGTGGATTGGGCTCAATCAACATCATAGAGACTTGGATTCTTCCCTTTCCTTGCTTCTGTTTTTGGATGTGTTCCCCTGTTAAAGATAATGCCAGGAAATTCAGACCTTACTCTTCTTAACTTAGAATGCCATAGGAGAAAGGAAAAGTCTCATTGTGTCTTGTTGGCTCTGTGTCTATCTCTTAAAAATGACAAGAAGATACAATGTGTTAACTGATTTATGATTATCAAGATCCTTCCAAGGAATTGGGTGTGTTTTCACAAAGGACTGAGAGCAGGAATGATGAAGTTCTGCAAAGGAAATTTGAGGTACTTACTGATGAAGATCAAAGGCTACAGCCTTCAGTATGAATTACACCTCAACATAAAGAAAACAAAAATCCTCACAGCATCATGACAAACAGAGGAAAGATTGAAGCGGTCAAGTATTTAATTTTACTTGGGTCTGCAGTCAACACCCATGGAAACAGCAGTCAAGAAATCAAACAACATATTACATTAGGCAAATCTGCTGCAAAAGACCTCTTTAAAGTGTTAAAAAGCAAAGATGTCCCTTTGAGGACTAAGGTGCACCTGATCCAAGCCATGGCATTCAATAGTCTCCTATGCATGTGAAAGCTAGACAATGAATAAGGATGACCAAAGAAGAATTAATGCCTTTGAATTATGGTGCTGGCAAAGAATATTGAATATACCATGGACTGCCAGAAGAATAAACAAATCTGTTATGGAAGAAGTACAGCCAGAATGTTCCTTAGTAGTGAGCATGGAAAGACTTCATCTCATGTACTTTGGACATGTTATTAGAAGGGACCAGTCCCTGGAGAAGGGCATCATGCTTGGTAAAGTAAAGGGTCAGCAAAAAAGAGGAAGACCTTCAATGAGATAGATTGACACAGTGGTTGCAACAATGGGCTCAAACATAACAACAATTGTGAGGATAGCTCAGGACCAGGCATTGTTTCATCTGTTGTACATAGGGTTGCTATGAGTCGTAATTGGCTGAATGGCACCTAACAGCAACAGCAACTACCAAAATTAGGGCAAATTGATGCTGGGATGCCAAAAGCAAGGAAATTTACTACAAATACCTTACACTAAGTGGCCACTTGTGACCCAGACTTGATTTCCATTTGTGTATCAGTTTGACTGATTTCAGCTGTAAGAGAATATATGACTAACAATGGCTTAAACAATAAGGACATGTTATTTTCTTACTTAAAATTCTGGAAGTATTAGATCAGGTCCAATGCTACAACTGATTTATTTTACCAAAAATTCAATTCTATCTTTCTGTGCTGAAGAATGTTGTTTTCCTCATCCTTAATCTTGTTGCAAGTTGGCTGCTCTAGCATGAAGCATCATAACTTCCCATAAACAAAATAAAGGAAAAATAGATATTTTCTTTTATAAGTAAGAGCTCTCTTTCCAAATCTTTCCCAAAAGACTATATAAATGTATTTTTGTAACTTCTTTCTTTCCATCTCATTAAAAAATAGAGGAATAAAGAAATAATTAAAAGTTTGTTGATGGGCACACAAGTTATAAAGATGTAATCTGTGGCAATAACAACATAAAGGTGAGGGGAATGGGGATATATAGGAGCAAAGCTTTTATATAATAGTGGAGTTAAGTTAGTATGAATCATAACTAGACTGCTATAAATTAAGATGTTATTTGTAATCCCAGGTAATAATTAAAAATATAATAAAAAATATAGTTAAAGAAATTAGAAGGAAACTAAAATGGTACACTAGAAAATATCTATTTAATACAAATGAAGGCAGTAATAGAGGAATTGAAAAACCAAAAAGATATACCAAACAAATACCAAAACGGCAGAATGAAGCCCTCTCTTATAGGTAATTACATTAAATATAAATAGATTAAAGTCTTCAATTAAAAGACAGAGATTTGCAGAATGGATTTAAAAAAATATCCAACTAAAAGCTATCTTCAAGAGGCTCACTTTAGATTTAAGGAATGGAAAAAGATATTCCACTCAAATGGTACTCAAAATAGAGCTGGAGTCACTATACTAATATCAGCCAATATAGACTTAATATAGGCAATTATTGTTACTAGAGCCAAAGAAGAAATCTATCAATAATATATACCAATTTTAAGCACATAGCACCTAACAAAGAGTCCCAAAATGTATGAAGCAAAACATGAATAGAATTGAAGAGCAAAATAGATAATTCAATAATAATAGTTGGGAACTTCAATATCCTGCTTTCAATAAAAAATAGAGCTAGAGAGAAAAGCATCAAAGAAACAGGAGAATCGAACAACACTACCTACCAGCTGGACTCTCTGGGTGACACAAATGGTTAAATACTTCACTACTAACTGAAAGGTTGGCAGTTCAAACCCACCCAGAGGAGCCTGGAAAGGAAGGCCAACAACCTTCTCCTGAAAGCCTTGAAAATTCTACGGAATGCAGTTCTACTCTGCAATATGTAGGGTTGCCATGAGTCAGAATCGACTCAACAGCAACTGATTCGTTTTTTGGTTTTATAAATCAATTAGACCTAACAGACATCAATAGAACACTTCAACAACACCAGAATACACATTCTTCTCATGTGCACATGCAACAGTCCCCAGGATAGATCATATGTTAGGTCATAAAACAAGTCTCAATAAATTTAAAAAGATTGAAATCATACCAAATGTTCTAGGACTACATTTGAATGAAATTGGCAATAAATAACAGAAGGAAATTTGAAAATATACATACATGTGGAAATTAAACAACACACTCCTAAATAATCGGAAGGTAAAAGAAGAAATCACAAGGAGAATTAGAAAATACTTTGAGACTAACAAAAATGAAAAAAAAAAAATACGCAAAAACTTATGGAATCCAGTGAAAGCAGTGTTCACAGGAAAATCTACAGGCGTAAATGCCTACCTTCAAAAGAAGAAATATTTCAAGTCAGCAGCCTTTCTACCTTTAGTAACTGGAAAAGGAAGACCAAACTAAAACTGAAACAAGGAGAAGGAAGGATATAATAAACATTAGAGTGAAATAAAGAATCAAAAAACAATTGAGAAGATCAACAAAACCAAAAGTTGATTCTTGAAAAAGATCAGTAAAATTGAAAACCCTTTAGCTAGATTGACCTAAACAAAAATACGGAAGACTTCAGTTACTAAAAGTGGGAATGAAAGTGGGGACATTACTACCAACTCTTCAGAAATAAAGAAATAAAAGGTGCCTAAAAAAAAAAAAATTTTTTTTTTTTTTTAGAAATGAATAAGTAAAACTATCTCTGTTGGCAGAAGACATGATCTTATGTAGAAAATCCTAGAGAATCTACAAAAAAAATTATTCAAGGTAATAAATGAGTTCAGTAAAGTTGCAGGGTACAAAACCAATATGCATAAGATCAGTTGCACTCTATACCCTAGCAATGAACAATCTTAAAATGAAATTGAGAAAATTCCATTTACAAAAGCATCTAAAAGTATAAAATACTTAGAAATATATTTAGAAGAATTACAAGACTTGTACACTGAAAACTACAAAATGTCCTTAAAAGAAATTAAGAAAAATCTAAATAAATGGAAAGACTCCCTTGTTTATGAACTGGAAGTCTTAATATTGTTAAGATGGCACTACTTTTCAAATTGATCTACAAATTCAAATCAATCCCTATAAAAATTCCAGCTACTTCTTTTTTGTTTTTTTTAAAGAAATGGCCAAGCTGATCCTAAAATTCAAATAAAATTTCAAGGGCCAAAGAAAAGCCAAAATAATCTTAAAAAGAAGAACAAAGTTGAAGGACTTACATAATCAGTTTCAAAATTTACTACAAAACTGCTGTAATCAAGACAGCGTGGTGCTGGGGTAAGGATGGAAATACAGACCAATAGAATAGAATTGAGAGTCCAGAAATAAACCCATACATTCATGATCAATTGATTTTTGACAAGGGTGCCAAGACCATTCAATGGTAAAATATTAATCCCTTTAACAAATAGTGCTGGCACTACCGGATATCCATATGCAAAAGAATGGATTTGAACTGCTACTTCCTACCGCATGCAAAATTTAACCCAAAATTAATCAAAGACTTGAATGTAAGAACTAAAACTATCAAAATCTTAGAAACATGTGTGACCGTGGATTAAATATTGGTTTTTAAGATATGGCACCAAAAGTGTAAGCAGTCAGGAGGCGAGGCCAAGATGGTGGACTAGGTGGACACTACCGCAGATCCCTCTTGCAACAAAGACTCGGAAAAACAAGGGAATCGATCACATACATAACAATCTACGAACTCTGAACAACAAGCACAGACTTAGAGACGGAAAACGAACAAATACGGGCAGAGAGCGACCGTTTTCAGAACTAGGAGCCAGCGTACCAGGCAGGTGACCTTTGGAGCCCGATCTGGGGCAGAGCCCAGGGGGGCAGACGCCACAGAAGGGGGGCCCAGCCCTTCCCCTCCGAACCCATCCCAGGAGGAAGTCTAGCTGGTTGGCGCGGGCCGCGTAGCGGCGCAGCCGGAGGGAGAAGCACCTGGGAGGCAGTGACTGATCTGGGAGTGGGAAGAACAGTGTCCCAGCTGGGGAGCCGTCCCTCCAGGAGTTTGGTGGGAAGCGGGCGGGGCGCGAGCGGGGGGGGTCAGCTATATTTCCCTAAAGCGACCCCGGGGCGGGGCCCACACATTCGTGAGGGGGAACGCACACCCAGTCCGCTCGTGTGGCGCGGCGCACCGGAGGGAGAAGTCCCTGGGAGAAAGTGACTGGTCTCGGAGCGGGGAAAGCAGCGTCCCAGCTGGGGTGCCGTCCCGCTGGGATTTGGGCACGCGTGGGCGGGGCGTGAGTGCTGGGTCCAATTTTATTACCCTGAATTGACCCAGGGGGCTGGCCCACCTGGTCGTGCGGGTGACGCCCACCCAATTCACGCGTGCCGTGCGGCGCTCCGGAAGGGGAAGTCCCCGGGAGGAAGTGACTGGTCCCGGAGCAGGGAAAGCAGCGTCCCAGGCGGGAAGTCGTCCCGCTGGGATTTGGGCGGGGTGTGACCGCGGGATCCAATTATATTAGCCTGAATAGACCCTGGGGGCGGGCCCACCCGTTCGTGTGGGAAACGCCCACCCAGTTTGCACGAGCAGTGCCGCGCACCGGAGGGAGAAGTCCCCAGGAGGAAGTGACTGGTCTCCTAGCGGGGAAAGCAGCGTCCCAGCCGGGGACCCGTCCCGCCCTGATTTTGGCGGACGGGGGCAGAGCGAGAACGCAGTGTTCAGCTCTATATTCTGTGGTGCTACACTCCTAGCTCTCTGATCCCTCCCCCACCCTCCCCAGGTGGCTCCATTAACATCCGAATACCCGGAGCCAGAAGGAGAATTCAGATAGGGATCTGACTGCATTTTTTTTAGCTGATTACCTGGAAAATCTAGTTTCCCAGTGATGGCTCAGAGACTGCAGTCCATATCAAACCACATAAAGAAACAGACCATGACAGCTTCTCCAACCCCCCAAACAAAAGAATCAAAATCTTTCCCAAATGAAGATACAATCCTGGAATTATCAGATACAGAATATAAAAAACTAATTTACAGAATGCTTAAAGATATCACAAATGAAATTAGGATAAATGCAGAAAAAGCCAAGGAACACACTGATAAAACTGTTGAAGAACTCAAAAAGATTATTCAAGAACATAGTGGAAAAATTAATAAGTTGCAAGAATCCATAGAGAGACAGCATGTAGAAATCCAAAAGATTAACAATAAAATTACAGAATTTGACAACGCAATAGAAAGTCAGAGGAGCAGACTCGAGCAATTAGAATGTAGACTGGGACTTCTGGAGGACCAGGGAAACAACACCAACATAGCCGAAAAAAAATCAGATAAAAGAAATTAAAAAAATGAAGAAACCCTAAGAATCACGTGGGACTCTATCAAGAAGGATAACTTGCCAGTGATTGGAGTCCCAGAACAGGGAGGGAAGACAGAAAACACAGAGAAAATAGTTGAAGAACTCCTGACACAAAACTTCCCTGACATCATGAGAGACGAAAGGATATCTATCCAAGATGCTCATCGAACCCCATTTAAGATTGATCCAAAAAGAAAAACACCAAGACATATTACCATCAAACTTGCCAAAACCAAAGACAGAATATTTTAAAAGCAGCCAGGGAGAAAAGAAAGGTTTCCTTCAAGGGAGAATCAATAAGAATAAGTTCAGATTACTCAGCAGAAACCATTCAGGCAAGAAGGGAATGGGACGATGTATACAGAGCACTGAAGGAGAAAAACTGCCAGCCAAGGATCATATATCCAGCAAAAGCCTCTCTGAAATATGAAGGAGAAATTAAGATATTTACAGATAAACACAAGTTTAGAGAATTTGCAAAAACTAAACCAAGACTGCAAGAAATGCTAAAGGAGATTGTTTGGCCGGATGACCAATAATATCAGGTACCAGCACAATACAAGGTCACAAAACAGAACGTCCTGATATCAATGCAACTCAAATAGGGAAAGCACAAAAACAAACAAATTTAGACTAATTCTAAAAAATAAATAAATAAACAAAATAATACACATAACAGGAAATCATGGAAATCAATAGATAAACGATCACAGTAATCAAAAAGAGGGACTAAATATAGGAGGCATTGAACTGCCAGATGGAGAGTGATACAAGGTGATATAGAAGGATACAAGTTAGGTTTTTACTTAGAAAAATAGGGGTAAATAATAAGGTAACCACAAAAAGGAATATCAATTCCATAACTCAAGAAAAAAGCCAAGAAAAACGTAACGACTCAACAAACACAAAGTTAAACATTATGAAAATGAGGATCTCACAAGCTACTAAGAAAAACGTCTCAGCACAAAAAAGCCTGTGGAAAAATGAAATGGCCAACAACACACAGGAAAAGGCATCAAAATGACAGCACTAAAAACTTATTTATCTATAATTACGCTGAATGTAAATGGACTAAATGCACCAATAAAGAGACAGAGAGTCACAGGCTGGATAAAGAAACACGATCCATATATATGCTGCCTACAAGAAACACACCTTAGACTTAGAGACACAAACAAACTAAAACTCAAAGGATGGAAAAAAATATATCAAGCAAACAATAAGCAAAAAAGAAGAGGAGTAGCAATATTAATTTCTGACAAAATAGACTTTAGACTTAAATCCGCCACAAAAGATAAAGACAGACACTATATAATGATAAAAGGGACAATTGATCAGGAAGACATAACCATATTAAATATTTACGCACCTAATGACAGGGCTGCAAGATACATAAATCAAATTTTAACAGAATTGAAAAGTGAGATAGACACCTCCACATTTATAGTAGGAGACTTCAACACACCACTTTCGGAGAAGGACAGGACATCCAGTAAGAAGCTCAATAGAGACACGGAAGACCTACTTACAACAATCCACCAACTTGACCTCATTGACTTATACAGAACTCTCCACCCAACTGCTGCAAAATATACTTTTTTTTCTAGTGCACATGGAACATTCTCTAGAATAGACCACATATTCGGTCATAAAACAAATCTTTGCAGAATCCAAAACATCGAAATATTACAAAGCATCTTCTCAGACCACAAGGCAATAAAACTAGAAATCAATAACAGAAAAACTAGGAAAAAGAAATCAAATACTTGGAAACTGAACAATACTCTCCGGAAAAAAGACTGGGTTATAGAAGACATCAAGGAGGGAATAAGGAAATTCTTAGAAAGCAAAGAGAATGAAAATACTTCCTATCAAAACCTCTGGGACACAGCAAAAGCAGTGCTCAGAGTCCAATTTATATCAATAAATGCACACATACAAAAAGAAGAAAGAGCCAAAACCAGAGAACTGTCCTGACAACTTGAACAAATAGAAAGTGAGCAACAAAAGAACCCATCAGGCACCAGAAGAAAACAAAGAATAAAAATTAGAGCTGAACTAAATGGATTAGAGAACAGAAAAACAATTGAAAGAATTAACAAAGCCAAAAGCTGGTTCTTTGAAAAAATTAACAAAATTGATAAACCATTGGCTAGACTGACTAAAGAAAAACAGGAAAGGAAACAAATAACCCAAATAAGAAACGAGAAGGACCACATCACAACAGAACCAAATGAAATTAAAAGAATCATTTCAGATTACTACGTAAAATTGTACTCTAACAAATTTGAAAATCTAGAAGAAATGGATAAATTCTTGGAACAATACTACCTACCTAAACTAACACATTCAGAAGTAGAACAACTAAATAGACCCATAACAAAAAAAGAAATTGAAACGGTAATCAAAAAACTTCCAACAAAAAAAAGTCCTGGCCCTGACGGCTTCACTGCAGAGTTCTACCAAACCTTCAGAGAAGACTTAACACCATTACTATTGAAGGTATTTCAAAGCATAGAAAAAGACGGAATACTACCCGACTCATTCTATGAAGCTACCATCTCCCTGATACCAAAACCAGGTAAAGACATTACAAAAAAAGAAAATTTTAGACCTATATCCCTCATGAACATAGATGCAAAAATCCTCAACAAAATTCTAGCCAATAGAATCCAACAACACATCAAAAAAATAATTCACCCTGATCAAGTGGGATTTATACCAGGTATGCAAGGCTGGTTTAATATCAGAAAAACCATGAATGTAATCCATTACATAAATAAAAGAAAAGATAAAAACCACATGATCTTATCAATTGATGCAGAAAAGGCATTTGACAAAGTCCAACACCCATTTATGATAAAAACTCTTACCAAAATAGGAATTGAAGGAAAATTCCTCAACATAATATAGGGCATCTATGCAAAGCCAACAGCCAATATCACTCTAAATGGAGAGAACCTGAAAGCATTTCCCTTGAGAATGGGAACCAGACAAGGATGTCCTTTATCACCGCTCTTACTCAACATCGTACTTGAAGTCCTAGCCAGGGCAATTAAACTAGACAAAGAAATAAAGGGTATCCAGATTGGTAAGGAGGAAGTAAAGCTATCACTATTTGCAGATGACATGATCGTATACATGGAAAACCCTAAGGCATCCTCCAGAAAACTACTGAAACTAATAGGAGAGTTTGGAAGAGTCTCAGGTTATAAAATAAACATACAAAAATCACTTGGATTCCTCTACATCAACAAAAAGAACACCGAAGAGGAAATAACCAAATCAATACCATTCACAGTAGCCACCAAGAAGATAAAATACTTAGGAATAAATCTTACCAAGGATGTAAAAGACCTATACAAAGAAAACTATAAAACTCTGCTACAAGAAATTCAAAAGGACATACTTAAGTGGAAAAACATACCCTGCTCATGGATAGGAAGACTTAACATAGTAAAAATGTCTGTTCTACCAAAAGCCATTTATACATATAACGCACTTCCAATCCAAATACCAATGTCATACTTTAAGGGGATAGAGAAACAAATCACTAATTTCATATGGAAGGGAAAGAACCCCTGGATGAGCAAAGCACTACTGAAAAAGAAGAAGAAAGTGGGAGGCCTCACCCTACCTGATTTCAGAACCTATTATATAGCTACAGTAGTCAAAACAGCCTGGTACTGGTACAACAACAGGCACATAGACCAATGGAACAGAGTTGAGAACCCACATATAAATCCATCCATGTATGAGCAGCTGATATTTGACAAAGGACCAGTGTCAGTCAATTGGGGAAATGATAGTCTTTTTAACAAATGGTGCTGGCATAACTGGATATCCATTTGCAAAAGAATGAAACAGGACCCATACCTCACACCATGCACAAAAACTAACTCCAAGTGGATCAAAGACCTAAACATAAAGACTAAAACGATAAAGATCATGGAAGAAAAAATAGGATCAACCCTAGGAGCCCTAACACAGGGCATAAACAGAACACAAAACATTACCAAAAATGATGAAGAGAAACCAGATAACTGGGAGCTCCTAAAAATCAAACACCTATGCTCATCTAAAGACTTCACCAAAAGAGTAAAAAGACCACCTACAGACTGGGAAAGAATATTCAGCTATGACATCTCAGACCAGCGCCTGATCTCTAAAATCTACATGATTCTGTCAAAACTCAACCACAAAAAGACAAACAACCCAATCAAGAAGTGGGCAAAGGATATGAACACACATTTCACTAAAGAAGATATTCAGGCACCCAACAGATACATGAGAAAATGCTCCCGATCATTAGCCATTAGAGAAATGCAAATTAAAAGTACGATGAGATTCCATCTCACACCAACTAGACTGCCATTAATCCAAAAAACACAAAATGATAAATGTTGGAGAGGCTGCGGAGAGATTGGAACTCTCATACACTGCTGGTGGGAATGTAAAATGGTACAACCACTTTGGAAATCTATCTGGCGTTATCTTAAAACAGAAATAGAAACACCATACAACCCAGAAATCCCACTCCTCGGAATATACCCTAGAGATACAAGAGACTTCACACAAACAGATATATGCACACCCATGTTTATTGCAGCTCTCTTTACAATAGCAAAAAGCTGGAAGCAACCAAGATGTCCGTCAACGGATGAATGGGTAAATAAATTGTGGTATATTCACACAATGGAATACTACGCATCGATAAAGAACAGAGACGAATCTCTGAAACATTTCATAACATGGAGGAATCTGGAAGGCATTATGCTGAGCGAAATGAGTCAGTTGCAAAAGGACAAATATTGTATAAGACCACTATTATAAGATCTTGAGAAAGAGAAAAAACGGAGAAGAACACATACTTATGTGGTTACAAAGGGGGGAGGGAAGGAGGGAGGGAGAGGGCTTTTTATTGATCAATCAGTAGATAAGAACTGCTTTGGGTGAAGGGAAAGACAACACTCAATACAAGGAAGGTCAGCCTAATTGGACTGGATTAAAAGCAAAGAGGTTTCCGGGATAAAATGAAAGCTTCAAAGGTCAGCGGAGCAGGGGCTGGGGTCTGGGGAACTTGGTTTGAGGGGACTTCTAACTCAATGGGCAAAATAATTCTATTATGAAAACACTCTGCATCCCACTTTGAATTGTGGTGCCTGGGGTCCTAAATGCCAACAAGCGGCCATCTAAGATGCATCAATTGGTCTCAACCCACCTGGAGCAAAGGCAAAGGAAGAACACCAAGGTCACACGACAACTAAGAACCCAAGAGACAGAAAGGGTCACATGAACCAGAGACCTACATTATCCTGAGACCAGAAGAACTAGTTGGTGCCCGGCCACAATCGATGTCTGCCCTGTCAGGGAGCACAACAGACAACTCCTGAGGGAGCAGGAGACCAATGGGATACAGACCCCAAATTCTCATGAAAAGACCATACCTAATTGTATGATTGCGACTAAAGGAATCCCAGAGACAATGCTCCCCAGAACTTCTGATGGCACAGGACAGGAACCATCCCCGAAGACAAATCATCAGGCATGAAAAGGACTGGTCAGCGGGGGGGAGAGAGATGCTGATGAAGAGTGAGCTAATTAAATCAGGTGGACACTGGAGAGTGTGTTGGCAACTCTTGACTGGAGGGGGGATGGGAAGGTAGAGAAAGAGGGAAGATGGCAAAATTGGCACGAAACGAGAGACTGTAAGGGCTGACTCAATAGGGGGAGAGCAAGTGGCAGAAGGGAGTAAGATGTATGTAAACCTACATGTGACAGACTGATTGGAATGATAAATGTTCACTTGAAGCTTAATAAAAATTAAAAAAAAAAAAGTGTAAGCAGTCAAAGGAAAAAATAGATTGATTTCTTCTGAATTAGAAACATTTGTGCATCAAATGACAAGATCAAAAATGTGAAAAATGGAAATCATATATCTGATAAGGGATTAATATCCAGAAAATATAAATGACTCCTACAACTCAGCAACAAAAAACAAACAACTCAATTAAAAAGTGGATAAATGATTGAATAGATATTACTCCAAATAAACTATACCAGTGTCCAATAAGCAACATGAAAAGATGTTCAATATCATATTGGGGAAATACAAATCAAAACCACAATGACATACAGAATGGCTATGATAATATTTTAAATGTGAAAAATAACAATTGTTTGCCCAGGATGTGGAGAAATTGGAAGTCTCCCATATTGCTGAGTAAATGAGTAGAGTGTAAAATATTGCAGCCACTGCAGAATACAGCTTGGCTGTTTCTCAAAAAGTTAAACAGAATAACCATGTTGTTAGGTGCCATTGAGTCAATTCCAACTCATAATAACCGTAAGTACAACAGAATGAAACACTTCCTGGTCCTGATCCATCCTAGCAATTGTTGCTGTGTTTGAGCACATTGTTTCAACCACTGTGTCAACCCATCTCATTAAGGGTCTTCCTCTTTTTTGCTGACCCTTGGTTTCACCAAGCATGGTACCCTTCTCTGGGGACTAGTCCCTCCTGATAACATGTCCAAAGTACAGGGGAAGAAGTCTTGACAGCCTCACTTCCAAGGAACATTCTGGCTGTACTTCTTCCAAGACAGATTTGTTCATTCTGGCAGCCCATGGTATATTCAACATTCTTCACCAACACCATACTTCAAAGGAATCAGTTACATCTTTGTGATTCCAAGTAAAATGAAATACTTGACCACTTCAATCTTTTCTACATTTATCATGATGTTGCTTATTCATCCAGTTGTGAGGATTTTTGTTTTATGTTTTGAGATTTAATCCATACTGAAAGCTGTAGTCTTTGATCGTCATCACTAAGTGCTTCAAGTATTCTTTACTTTCAGCAAGCAAGGTTGTATCATCTGCATGTTGCAGGTTGTTAGTAAGTCTTCCTCCAGTCTTCATGCTATGTTCTTCATATAGTCCAGCTTCTCGCATTATTTGCTCAGAATACAGATTGAATAAGTATGGTGAAAGGATACAACCCTGACACACACCTTTTCTGATTTTATGTATTTATATGTGTAATATAATATTTTATATAATAATTGAGTTACAAATTTCAATCAATAGACTTACAAAAAGATCAAACCAAAACACTAAACAAAAGTAGAATGAAATTTGAGAAGCTTGACCAGAAAAATGTGGTAAAAATTCAATGTGATATTTGGGAGATTTACAATATTGATCGACTCTAACTTCTAAAGTATGTATGGTAAAATTTCATATGTAAAAATTAAAAGAATAAAAATAGACTATATAATTTCTAAAAGAGTAGAACAATGAAAACAGAATAAGAAAAATGCACAAATAACAGCAACAACAAACTCAATTACTTGAAAAAGAGGAATGCAAGAACTTAAGGGGAAAAAAACATGGAAAAACCACAACAAACATGAGAAGGGGAAAATCAGCCCCTTTTAGCTAGGAATTGGCCTGTCATTTGATGTTGCTAGGAGTTTGCCTGCCACTCACAGCTCAGACAAGGACAATGTGATCTATCAAGACAGAAAAAGACTATTCTGTAATCATGTCTGAACACAGACAAAAACATAAGCTTTACCTAAACCATAAAAGTGACCAAACATCCTCTGTATGGATAATATAGTGACTGCCTCTTCTTAACTAATTACACCTTAATCTTCTATTTTTCTAGATAAGATTTATTAAGAGAATTATAGGATTGCTTCTTGATATTATCCAATCTGTAGCAAATCCCCGGTTTTTTGAGCCCTCTCCAAAATCTCTTTGTAGGAGCCTGAATACTTTCTAATACTCTCTGCTCTTTATTGATTATGCAAAGGCATTCAACTTTGTGGGTCATAAAAACTATGGATAACATTGTGAAGAATGGGAATTCCATAACACTTCATTCTGCTCATGAAGAACCTGTACATGGAACCAAACAAGGGGTACTGCTTGGTTTAAAATCAGTAAAGGTGATGTGTGTTAGCATTTTATTCTTTCACCATACTTATTCAATCTACATGCTGCACAAATAATCTGAGAAGCTGGGCTATATGAAGAAGAACAGGGCATCAGGATTGGAGGAAGACTTATTAACACCCTGCAATATGCAGATGACACAACCTTGCTTGCTGAAAACAGAGGGGACTTGAAGCACTTACTAATGAAGATCAAAGACTACAGCCTTCGGTATGGATAACACCTTAACATAAAGAAAACAAAAATCCTTACAACTGGACCAGTAAGCAACATTTTGATAAACGTAGAAAGGATTGATGTGGTCAAGGATTTCATTTTGCTTGGATCCATAACCAATGTCCATGGAAGCAGCAGCCAGGAAATCAAATGATCCATTGCATTGGGCAAATCTGCTGCAAAAGGCCACTTTAAAGTGTTGAAAAGCAAAGATGTTCCTTTGAGGACTAAAGAGAACCTGACCCAAGCTATGGTATTTTCAGTCACTTCATATGCATGTGAAAGCTGAACAATCAATAAGGAAGACCAAAGAAGAATTGATGCTTTTGAATTACACTATTGGCAAGAATATCGAATATACCGTGGACTGCCAGAAGAATGAACAAATCTGCTTGGAAGAAGTATAACCAGAATGCTCCTTAGAAGTGTGCATGGAGAGACTTCATCTCACATACTTTAGGTGTGTTATCAGGAGAGACCAGTCCCTGGAGAAGTGCATAATGCTTGGTAAAAGTAGAGGGTTAGCAAAAAAATAGGAAGACCCTCGAGAAGATGGATTGACACAATGGCTCCAATGATGGGCTCAAGCATAGCAATGACTGTGAGAATGGCACCAAGACTGGGTAATGTTCTGTTCTGTTGTGCATAGGGCTGCTATGAGTCAGAACTGACTTGACAGCACATAAAAACAACAACAAACAACAATACTCCCTTACCAAGATGTCTCACAGTTCCTTACAGTGTGTGATCTCCCTTGCTGAAATGCACAATAAACCCAAGTTTCTCAACAACAGGTATCCTCCTGGTGGTATTTGACTGAAGGGCATTGATAATTCAAAAGCACAAAGTAATATGTGAGCACATCAAATAGTGAAAACAGAAATTCAGGTATATCAGCAACCCCAATAAATGTAAATGGTCTAAACTTCCCAGTTAAAAGATGAGGACTTGTCAGTTTTGACAGAAACAAAGAATCTTTCTCTCTGTTGTTTATAAAAGACTCACACACACACAACATAATGCCACAGCAGTGTTACTACAGCACATTTAGCTACTTTGCACACTATTGTATTCAAAGCTTATCCCCTGGCCTATAAAAAAAAATTTTTTTTTTTAGCCTATAGTGGATGCATAATAAATATTTAGCAAGTCAATAGAAGAGCCAAAAGAACTTAGACTGTGAAGCCATATATTATTTTATAATAAGGTTAGTACATATTTAAATAAATAAAATATCCTTTTGATACCTATTGGGACAGAATGTGCCCACAAATATTTTCAGGTTCTCAGTTTCATTGGGAAGATGATTTCCTGATTTCAGCATGTGCTGCTGCCCAGTGGGGACCTGCTTAACTTTGTGATACTGAAGAAATGGGTATGGACACTGTATTACTGTGCTGAAAATGTACTGTTTTAGGTGGTGCCTCCTGGAGGTGTAGTTTTAGCAAAACTTTTTCTGCTTTGGGTTTTGTCCTGGGAGGTAAGTACTGTATTTACATTTCCTGGTTCCCTGGTTCTCGTGTGCTCTCAAGAAGGTACTTCTCATGAGAATAGATTATTCTTAGGCCACATTCATTCTTAGGCTCCATTCTTTCTCCCATACGATTGATTGTAAGCATATGTTGCTATATTCCTGGCCAGCTGTCGTTTGTTGTTGTGCAAACTTCCAGGACTGCTTTCCTTTGTTCTGAGCTGTAAGTACTACTTTGTAATAAGAAAGAATTCATCGGGGTGGTTATTCTCCCCTGACACAAATTCCTTTGGTTTTATCTATTTGTGCACAAAGCTTGAATTAAGCAATTTAATCCCCTTGTATATTCTTATGTTTGTTTGGAGGTGTGCTATAAGTTTTGCAGAATGAACAGTTATATTTTTCTGAAACATCCCTCAGTTTTTGAAATGGCTAAGAGACTTAGAAGCACTGAAGGCCTTCTAGAGTAATTCTTTACTCTTCCCAACAATTAGAAGGAGTCAGAGGATGAGTGTGACAAGTATGCCTTGGAGGAGGAGAGTGTAGAAAGAGATGTCTTGGAGGACCTTACTGGTATTGAGAAATCTGCAGCACATTCTGAAGGTAGGAACAACAACACTGACATGGTAGTTAAGAATGAGGAAGAAGCTGATGTAGCAGAGGAAAGCAATGAAGCAGATGATTATGCCCATGAAGAAAAGGAAGGAAATGAAGGGGAATGGTGTGAGGATGTATCATACTTTGAAAATCTAACTGCCTCGCTTCAGTAACATGCTCGAGTTTTCTCTGACTTGACGCATACAAACACAGAAGTAGGTTATTTTTTGTCTGTATTTATGAAAGAGATGTTGGAAATTAAAGAACCAAATCAATCTTTATATGAACCAGGAGTGCACCACATGATCTAGAGGGTATGTGATTAGAAGGCCAACCCAAAACTGGCAGCCTACAAAAATAGAGGAAATAAAGGCATACATTGCTGTGCATATAGTGATGGGTATAGACCGAGGACTGTTTCAGAAAAAATAATGCTGAAGATCAGGCATTATTGGTCCAGTGACCCCATCTTGGCTGTTGCTTCGGTTCCAGAATTTATGAGTAAAAATAGATTCGCAAAACTGATCAAAAACATACACTGCAATGACAATTCAAAAGCTGTGCCCAAAGGAGAACCTGGCTACATCTGGCTTTACAAATTGTGCCCAATTATCAATTCTCTCAATAGCTGCCTAAAGGAGCTTTATGTACCATCAAATTTCATGGCAGTTGATGAAAGCATGGTGCCATTCAAGGGCCATTCATCAATAAAAGAATAAAAAAAAAATTTTTTTTTTTATAAAACTTTTAAAGTGTGGTGCTTGGCTGACTCATAGATTGGCTTTGTGACTAGTTTGATATCTATGTGGGAAAAAAAAAGATGTAGAAAATGGCTCATCTTTTCTCAGTGAGAGTGTAGTACTTGGGCTATGCCATACATGGTGCCATTCTCATAGGCTCGTTTCCTCTGGCAATTTTTTCACATCCTATCTTTTAATGGAAACCCTGGTGGCATAGTGGTTAAGTGCTATGGCTGCTAACCAAAAGGTCGGTAGTTTGAATCCACCAGGTGCTCCTTGGAAACTCTATGGGGCAGTTCTACTCTGTCATATAAGGTGGCTATGAGTTGGAATTAATTCGATGGGAGCAGGTTTTTTTTTTGTTTTTGTTTTTTTTTTTTGTCATTTGGTGAAAAGCATGGACAAAAGGGGACTGTATTCTGTTAGCACCCTATAAGCAACTAGAAAGGGGCTACGAGGCATATTGAGGAATCAAGATAAATCTACAGAGCGGAGGATTTGAGTTTCATATGAAAGAGTGTATGTCAGCAGTAAAATGGCAGGACAGTAAACCTGTGGCAGTTTTGTCAGCATTCCACAATCCAAAGGATATCACTCTTTTCGAAAGAAAGAATAAAGACAGTTTATCCTTACAAATACCTTGCCCAAGAGCAGACGCAGAGTACAAGGCCATTAGGGGAGGAGTGGACTGTTTTACCCCGAGGCGCAAAAGGTATGCAATCAGAAGACACCCTCACAAATGGTGACATCAGTTGCTGCATTTTCTTATTGATCTCACAATTGTAAACAGTTTTACAATGTGAAACTGTAACCATGGGGGAAAATGTGACCAACTATCATCAGGCTCATTCTCAGTAATCAGCTTACTGTGTGCCGGAAAAGGAAGAGAAGAAGAAGGCCTTCATTTACGGCAAGCAAGACAGGAGTAACCGGATGATGTACGGATGCAACAGGTTGGAAAGCATCTTCCTGTCAAAGAATCTAGAAGGTGATGCAGAAAATGCAGCACTAGGAAGCAGGAGGCTAGAACAAGAGTTACATGCAAGCAGTGCCAGGTGTCTCTATATATTGGCCCATGTTTTGAAAAATCTCATGAAAAAACATAAAATTGCTAAATGTTTTCATCCTTGCCTCATATCACCAACATTTCCTACTTTGGGCATTCTTGGGGACAGATGTGCCCCCCAAAATGTGTATTAAACTCCATACGTCATAATAAAATTTCAGAAATGCTCCTTTATTCAGCATGCCTTCCATTACTGAAGAAAACACATGGCATCAACAAAAAATTCTAAGCAGAAAATAATTGGGAAATAAAAGAGATTTAGACTGACAAATCAGAGTTGTAGAAGCACAGATGGGGGCAAAATATTTGTTCATAAGCAATGCACAGTGTCAACCTCGGGAATGAAGCTAGAACTGTGACTCAAGTCTACTAACTCGTGGTCCACTGCTCTCTCCCCTCTCCCCTTTGGGCTCATATATGGCAGGTGGTAATCCTGACGCCATCTGTGAGGCAGCACTCAGAGTACTACTTTTTTTTTTTGGTATAAAATTTGCTGAAGAATAGATCTCAGAGAACAATATGAATAACAAAAAGAAAGGAATGGGATGATATGTATAGAAAATAAAGAAACCTGAAGTACACGTTTTTAACAAGTTGTCTGTTCTTTCTGTTTTCCTGAAATTCTTGCTTCTTAGTTGTCATGCATGAAGGAGTTATCACTTACCTTCATTGTAAAATAAGTGTAATATTCTTCTGCCTTTTCATAGTAGACTCCTAACGCCCTCTACTTTTAGTGAAGAGAGATGACATCCTCTTGTATTGGAGCATAGCTTTGTTTTTAACCCCTTAATATTTGAGAGTTGACTGTAAGAATTTTCTGTGCCTTTAGCTTTACTTGCTATAATTGACTTATTTTTCTAGAAATGACTTTTTTAATCATCTTTTTCCTTAGCCTTTTTGAACTTGCAGTTTTACTCGAATAACTTCTATGGTTTCACCAGGAAGAAGCAGCCATGTGTGGATAAACATTCTTCAAGAAAGATTAGGCAATATTCTGTCCAAAATTAACATTACAGAATAATGCATTTCTATTTGCTCATTTCCTCATTGTGTATGATTAGACAGGCATGAAAGGATTCATGGAAAAAAAAACAATTCTTCACTTAAAGTTATTGTCCATAGGAAATCTTCCTGAACAATTTCTGGTTTCCTCTTCTGATAAGGTTTATCTTTCAGAATTTTTTGGTTAAGAGGACAGAGACTACTTTTTTCGAGCCTTGTGTTACCTCAATTTATAGACCAAATGGTTGTCAGCCCCCTTTTGGTTTGGGAAGATTTTGAAGGACATCGGCTTTGAATTTGATTCATTTACTGCAGTCGCTATGGATTTGTAACCAATTATGCAAGTGATTCATGAACTAACAAGCAAAACACATTGAAGCTGGGTTTGTAGGTTGTAAGAATGGCATCTCTTAAGCTCCTGCACTTTTGCTTGCATCATGGCCATTATTGGGCAAGGCAGCACACCTAAGTTATGGTGGAAAATAAAGAGCATTATGTGAAAAAAAAAATTACAGCTGCTATTCAGTGGCATTCTGATGAAGTTGTTCAGTTTGGAACGTATCTTCATCCTATAGTTGGCTGTTTTTCTTTTAAATAATCAAATCAATCTGCACTTTGCCAAGATTTCATAGGGTTTTTCTGACAACTCAGAATTAACATGTCTGAAAGGAATTCTGGAAAGAATAAACAGAAAACCAAACCCACTGCCGTCAAGTCAATTCCGACTCATAGCGACCCTATGGGACAGAGTAGAACTGCACCATAGTTTCCAAGGAGCACCTGGCAGATTCAAACTGCTGACCTCTTGGTTAGCAGCCATAGCACTTAACCACTACGCCACCAGGGTTTCCCTGGAAAGAATATGGACTTTTAAATCCAACATCTAAGTTGAAATTTCAGTTCATTCATATGTGACCACTATGGCTTTTTTTTTTTTTTTATGGCTTTGGGCTAGTTAACTGATCTGAAGCCTCAAATGGGAATATTCACAGATGCACCTCAAGGGACTATTGTGAGAATTAGTAAGATCTTATATGTGAGATGGCATAGTGCTGGCTATGTTTGCATTCAAGAAATGAAAGTTGCCTTCAGTTCCATTTCCTACACTTGTCCAATCTTATCAATTCCCAGTGGAAACTTATTTGAATCAATACTACAATTTGGGAATTATTCTGTTATTCTACAAGATTTGTTTTTTTCCGTGGATCCAAATAGGCAAGTTTAATGAGAATGTGATGGTAATCACCACTCCTTCATCCTGGTGGCAGTAATCTCTGCAACCCCTCCAGGAATGTGGTATTGCTTTTGGGTTACTATTTTCCTAGGTAGAGGCAGTTCTGATGGCTTCCACTTGGCTTTCTCTACCATAATAGCCCTTACTTCATTTGTCAGGCATCCAATGTGGGGGTTTTGCCAGTTGTTGAGTATATCCATCCCAATTATGCATTCTGGAACTGGAGAAATTACTACAGGATGGATTTGGGGACCCATTGGACCTACTGTAAGACTGACACTAGCTAAGATTGTATTAATAATCTGATCTCCATATGGTCCCACTCTGACTGGTGGCCCACAGTGATGTTTTGTGTCTCCTGGAATTAGTGTCAATTCAAAGCCAGTATCCAGTAAACTCCAAAAAAATTGACTATTTCCTTTTCCCCAGTGAGCAGTCGCTCTCGTAAAAGGCCGTAGATTCATTCGTAGAAGGCTGGGAGGAAGATTAACAGTATACATTTTTGGCAGTTAGTGGGGTCCTTCCCCACTACATTCAAGGGGTTGTGGATCTGTAAACTGGCTCAAGTATGGGAATTGATTAAAGGTCCATGATTCTTTATTCTGGCAATTCAAGTTAGACTGCTGTTCACTTGACCTAAAATTCTTCTGCTTGAATGGATCGAGAAAATATTTAGTAGATTTCCCATATATTTCACTCCTAGGGACACCATGGCTAAGTAGCCAATGCCATAAGTTCGTATAAATCAGACTATTCTGATTACTGCTTTGACTACATAGAAAATCTATTATGGTAACCATGACCACCTTGCCTTTGTCAAGTGAGTGCCACTCCTTGCCTACCACCAGGGGTCCAATCAGCCCCACTGTAACTAGGTGTCCTAATCAATTAGGGCAGGTCCCACAGTCAGATCTGACTTACATAAAATAGCAATCACAGCAGTCTTCAAGGATGCTGGGACTCCTTTCACAAATCTGTTCCTCACAGTTGTGGTAAAAGATGCATACTCCGGGCACTCCATGTGTGGGTCTGTGGATCTAACCTGATAAATCCACTCAAGCATGCCAATTTCCCTAAGCCTTTGGATACCTTCTACAGTATACCAAGTCTGATCCTTCAACTTGATTTAGTGTAGGCCACCATGTAATCCATTCTTCAGTGACCCAACCAAATAAACTATTAGATTCTCTCCTAACCTCTTGAGCTGAAACACTGAATTAACAGTCTGTGCTTAGTGGGCCTATATCAATAAACTCAGACTGATCCACCTTTATGTTCTTTGCACCATTATCCCACACTCTTAATAGCCATTCCCATATATGTTCATCAGGTTTCTGTTTGTACATATTAGAAAAGTCAAGAAGTTCTTTCGGAGTGTACCTTCTCCTGGGTCATGCTTTATACTTCAACTTCTGGGATTTGTTGGGACTAAGTCTAATTATAGATCTAGAAACCAAAGTGGGTTGTGGGATGTGTTTTGAGAGCATTCAGCAAACTATTATGAGACATCTACCTCAGGCGATGCCCCAGACAATGACTCAGACACTGCCCCAGGTGATATCTCAGGCAAAGACTCTTCAGACATAGCTGAGTTAATCTCATCAGATGGGGGTGGAGGGACTAATGTTTTTCTTTGCAGAGAGATTCCATGGAATTTAGGAGCTCAGTGTCCCCAGTTTCCTGATTATCTGCCCATATGTCTCCATGTCAACTTTCAGGATCAAATTTCTTCCCAATCAATGCCCTCCCTTTAGCTTCATATGCCATTTGAGGTTGGGAATTCATTGACATTGTAATTCAGTCACTCTTATGATAAGACTCTGGGTTTGGTTTTCAGCAATATCAGCTCAGTCACTACAGGAAATAAGGCTTTCTTTCAGGGCACAGTTGGCAACTTTGAGGTCATTTATGTGGAGCTTGGGCTTTGATTCTAAAGCCCTGAGCTCATCCCTTTCTCTCACCAGCTTCCTTATACTTCTCATTCTAACAAAATTGTAGGAAAGTATCAAACGTGCAATCACCCAGAGCCTTGCTTTGAAACAACACTTGATCTATTAGAGGTGATATTTTGCGTATTTCTATTGTCACCTCCTGCCATGGATTAGCAGTGCTCTCTTTACTACTGGAAGCAGAGTCATCAACATCTTTAAAACTAGCCAGATTTGAGAACCAATCAGGAAACATCCTTACAATTTTGTTTCTCTAGAACCACCCTCAGTACCAAATGTCTTAGGCTGAGTTCTCTAAAGAAGCAAAAATATATATAGAGAGAGAGAGAAACAGAGAGACAGAGAGATTTATCTCAAGAAAATGGCTCACATTGTTGTAGAGGCTGGCAAGTCCCAAGCCCATGGGTGAGGTGTCGGGCTGCAGGCTTCCCCTGTTTCATGTAGCCGTGGGGCTGAAGAACCCAAGATCCACAGGTCAGAAGGGATAATGCTTTCTCACGGGCTTCAAAGGCTGACAAATTCAAGAGCCAATTGCAGGATCCAGAGCAGAGCAAAAGCCAGGAGCTTTCCCAGAAAGTTCACATATATTGGATTCAGGCCACACCCGAAGGAAATCCCTTCCAACTGAGTGGCTAATCATAGCAGATCTCATCACGGAGGTGACGACATCATTATACAACCGTCAAACCACATCATAACTGCCAAACCACTGAGAATCACGGCCTAGCCACGCTGATACACAACCTTGACAATCCCACCACTAAAGAACCTTCTTCCAGCTGAACGTTTCACTAGCCTATAATTGATCTCTCATCTACTTTTATTACTTTCTCCTACCTATTGATTTTCAGGACTTATTTTGCTCTTATTTTTCTAACTTCTGAAGATGGATACTTAGCTCAATAAATTTCAGCCATTTTTCTTTTCTTATATAATCTTTTAAGAGTGTATAATTATCTGTTTTTTAGTCACATCCTACAAGTTTTGATATGTAGTGTTTTATTAAATTCTAAATATATTCTAATTTTATTATGTTTTATCCTAGACATATGAATTATTTTAAATATATTTTTTTATTTCCAAATATGTAGATTTTGTTTGGCTATTTTGTCATTATTTCCAGCTAATATTGATGTCAGAGAGGAAACCTTGTGCTCCCTTTTCTTTGAAATAGGTTGCCTTGCTCCATTGTCCATTCTATAGTCTATTTTTGTAAATGTTCTGAGTAGACTAGAAAGGAAATATATATCCTGTTGTTTTGTGGTGAGGTGTTTTATATGTTGTGTCCATTAAACTTAGTTTATTGTTTTATTCAAATCTTCTATACCTTACTGATATTTATCTGCTTAATCTATCGGTTACTTAGGAAATATACGATCATATGTTCAACACATATACAGCAAAAATTCAAAGAACAAGGGGGAAATAAATGTGTGTTAAAAATCTTCCATTATGTTTTAAGTGCCTACATTTTTAAAAAATAGTTAATTCATCCTGGTGAATTCAACTTGCAATTTTTATGAAGTTATTCTCTTTATTTCTATTAATATCTTTTCCTTAAAATTCACTTTAATGTTTATACAGTAAAACCTGCAAAAGCTGGAACCTGTGTAAGGCAGAAACCTGTCAGACACAGAAGGAAAACTAAAATATTTTCCACTAAAACAAGCGATAGAAAAGTGGTAAGACTGAATTCTGCCAAAGGCGGAAAACTGACAAGACTCAGAAAAACAAGGCAGTACTGCCAAATTCTGGCTCGCACAGGTGTCACTGTATTTGACTAAGATACCTTTTTAATACTTCTATTTTTACTTTTAATCTTTCTGTATCCTTATCTTAAAAAAAAATTTTCTTATAAACTCTGTATTGGATTCTTAAATTTTATTTAGTCTGTAATTGTTTTTAAATAGGAAAACTTTATTAATATTTGTTGTAATTACTGATATATTTTGGTTTGTATGTATCATATGCCCCAGATATCTGTCAGTTTGTTGTACTGTGGGGGCTTGTGTGTTGCTGTGATGCTGGAAGCTATGCCACCAGTATTCAGATACCAGCAGGGTCACCCATGGAGGACAGTTTTCAGCTGAGCTTACAGACTAAGACAGACTAGGAGGAAGGACCCGGCAGTCTACTTCTGAAAAGCATTAGCCAGTGAAAACCTTATGAATAGCAGTGGAACATTGTCTGATATAGTGCTACAAGATGAGCCCCCCCAGGTTGGAAGGCACTCAAAAGACGACTGGAGAAGAGCTGCCTCCTCAAAGTGAGGTCGACCTTAATGACCTGGATGGAGTAAAGCTTTCGAGACCTTCATCTGCTGATGTGGTGTGACTGAAAATGAGAAGAAACAGCTGCAAACATCCATTAATAATCGGAACCTGGAATGTACAAAGTATGAATCTTGGCAAATTGGAAATTGTCAAAAATGAAATGGAATGCATGAAATGGACTGGTATTGGCCATTTTGAATCAGACAATCATATAGTCTACTATGCTGGGAATGACAACCTGAAGAGGAATGGTGCATTCATTGTCAAAAAGAACATTTCAAGATCTATCCTGAAGTACAACGCTGTCAGTGATAGGATAATACCCATACGCCTACAAGGAAGACCACCTAATATGACTATTATTCAAATTTATGGACCAACCACTACAGCCAAAGATGAAGAAATAGAAGATTTTTATCAGCTGCTACAGTCTGAAATTGATCAAGCATGCAATCAAGATGCATTGACAATTGCTGGCGATTGGAATGCGAAAGTTGGAAACGAAGAAGGATCAGTAGTTGGAAAGCATGGCCTTGGTGATAGAAACAATGCCAGAGATCAAATGATAGAATTTTGCAAGACCAGCAACTTCTTCATTGCAAATGCCTTCTTTCACCAACATAAATGGTGGCTGTACACATGGACCTCGGCAGATGGAAAAGACAGAAATCAAATTGACTATATCTGTGGAAAGAGATGATGCAAAAGCTCAATATTATCAGTCAGAACAAGGCGAGGGGCCGACAGTGGGACAGACCATAAATTGCTCATATGCAAGTTCAAGCTGAAACTGAAGAAAATTAGAGCAAGTCCACCAGAGCCAAAATATGACCTTGAGTATATCCCACTTGAATTTAGAGACCATCTCAAGAATAGATTTGATGCATTGAACACTAGTGACCGAAGACCAGACAAGTTGTGGAATGACATCAAGGACGTCATACATGAAGAAAGCAAGAGGTCCTTGAAAAGACAGGAAAGAAAGAAAAGACCAAGATGGATGTCAGAGGAGACTCTGAAACTTGCTTTTGAAAGTCAAGCAGCTAAAGCAAAAGGAAGAATTGATGAAGTAAAAGAGCTGAACAGAAGATTTCAAAGGGCATCTCGAGAAGACAAAGTAAAGTATTAAAATGACATGTGCAAAGAGCTGGAAATGGAAAACCAAAAGGGAAGAACACGCTCGGTGTTTCTCAAGCTGAAAGAACTGAAGAAAAAATTCAAGCCTCAAGTTGCAATAGTGGAGGATTCTATGGGGAAAATATTAAACGATGCAAGGAAGATGGAAGGAATATGCAGAGTCATTATACCAAAAAGAATTAGTCGATATTCAAACATTTCAAGAGGTGGCATATGATCAGGAACCGATGGTACTGAAGGAAGAAGTCCAAGCTGCTCTGAGGGCATTGGCAAAAAACAAGGCTCCAGGAATTGATGGAATATCAATTGAGATGTTTCAACAAACAGATGCAGTGCCAGAGGTGCTCACTCGTCTATGCCAAGAAATATGGAAGACAGCTTCCTGGCCAACTGACTGGAAGAGATCCGTATGTATGCCTATTCCCAAGAAAGGTGATCCAACCGAATGTGCAAATTACAGAACAATATCATTAATATCACAGGCAAGCAAAATTTTGCTGAAGATCATTCAAAAACGGCTGCAGCAGTATATCAACAGGGAACTGCCAGAAATTCAGGCCGGTTTCAGAAGAGAACGTGGAACCAGGGATATCATTGCTGATGTCAGGTGGATTCTGGCTGAAAGCAGAGAATACCAGAAGGATGTTTACCTGTGTTTTATTGACTATGCAAAGGCATTCGACTCTGTAGAGCATAACAAACTATGGATAACGGTGCGAAGAATGGGAATTCCAGAACACTTAATTGTGCTCATGAGGAACCTTTACATAGATCAAGAGGTGGTTGTTCATACAGAACAAGGGGATACTGATTGGTTTAAAGTCAGGAAAGGTGTGCATCAGGGTTGTATTCTTTCACCATATCTATTTAATCTATATGCTGCACAAAAATAATATGAGAAGCTGGACTATATGAAAAAGAATGGGATTGGAGGAAGACTCATTAACAACCTGTGTTATGCAGATGATACAACCTTGCTTGCTGAAAGTGAAGAGGACTTGAAGCACTTACTAATGAAGATCAAAACCACAGCCTACAGTGTGGATTGCACCTCAACATAAAGAAAACAAAAATCCTCACAACTGGACCAATAAGCAGCATCATGATAAACAGAGGAAAGATTGAAGTTGTCAAGGATTTCGTTTTACTTGGATCCACAATCAACAGCCATGGAAGCAGCAGTCAAGAAATCAAAGGACGCATTGCATTGGGCAAATCTGCTGCAAAGGGCCTCTTTAAAGTGTTGAAGAGCAAAGAAGTCACCTTGGAGACTAAGGTGCCCTGACCCAAGCCATGGTATTTTCAATCACATCATATGCATGTGAAAGCTGGACAATGAATAAGGAAGACTGAAGACTTGACGCCTTTGAATTGTGGTGTTGGCGAAGAATATTGAATATACTATGGACTGCCAAAAGAATGAACAAATCTGTCTTAGAAGAAGTGCAGCCAGAATGTTCCTTAAAGGTAAGGATGGAGAGACTGTGTCTTACACATTTTGGACATGTTGTCAGGAGGGATCAGTCCCTGGAGAAGACATCGTGCTTGGCAGAGTACAGGGTCAGCAGAAAAGAGGAAGACCCTCAATGAGGTGGATTGACACAGTGGCTGCAACCATGTGCTCAAGCATAACAACGATTGTAAGGACGGCTCAGGACCGGGCAGTGTTTCGTTCTGTTGTGCATAGGGTCGCTGTGAGTCGGGACCGACTCAACGGCACCTAACAACAACAACATGTATCATATTACTTTATGCTTTCATTTCTCCCACCTTTTCTATATTTTATTTTCTCTTCTCACTTGTTTTCTTTGGCTAGATAGAATATTTTTTCTCCTGTTTTTTCCCCTGTCAGTTTGGAAGTTTGACATCTCTTTTTCTCTTTTAGAGATTATTAGCCTCCATATTGTTACAGGCAGCTTAACTTTTCAAGACCTAAAGTTAATCCATATCCTATTTTCTCCTTAAACAACACAAGAACTCAGAAGACTTTAACTCTAGTTAAACCATTCCCCAGTTTATATGCTGTTGTTTAATGTGTTTATTTTCATATCTTTAATAAAAACTGGACAAGATAGTATTATTATTGTCAGATACAGAAAATACTGCTTACATTTATCTGTATATTTAACAATTTATTTGCCCTTTATTCCTTTTGCACCTCAGACGTTCCATTTGATACCATTTCCCTTCTAAGTGGCAAACAGCTTTTAGAATTTCCTTTATTGACAGTCTACTGGTCACAAACTTTATCAGCTTGTTTATCTGAAAAACTTTTATTTTGACCTCTTTTTGAAATATATTTTACTGTGCATAATTTTCTATTAAAATAATATTTATTGAAATATAATGTACATGCAGAATGTGCATAATTCATGAGTATTCAAACTGAACACTCTTGTGTAGTCACTACTAAGATCAAGATAAAGAATACCTTGGATCCCCCTAATGCTCTCCCTTTTTCCTTCTTCCCAGAGGTAACTTCTATCCTGACATCGAACTTCATATATTAGTGTAGCACAATAAAGGGTAGTTAGATGGGGAAGAGCTGCTATTTTAGGTAGGATGGTCAGGGTGGATTTCTCAGAAACCCGAATGCAGAGCTGAGGTGATTGCAATAGGAAAGCGTGACTGTTTTGTTAAAGTGAGAAGACTGATCAAACCTTATTAAATGTGGTTAATCTCCCCATGCTCGGGCTAAAAACAACAAAAAAGACCATTACCACAAGTTGATTCCAACTCATAGTGGCCCCATGTGTTTCAGAACAGAACTGTGGTCTATAGAATTTTCTGTGGCTCTGACCTCTGGGTGAGTTTGAACCACCAACCTTTCCAGTTGGTAGCTGAGGCCTTAATCATTTGCACCATCCAGGAACTCCCCACACTTAGGTAAGGCTGTTATATGGTTCCTGCCCTTAGACGTTCTCAGCCCTACAGGAGAAGCAGAGCTTGATCTCCCCCATCACCACCCCAGACTCCCCTCCTCCTTTTCCACATGTGCTGTTCACTGTAAGGAAAAAAATATCCAAGCCATGGGGTATATCATAAAGAATGCTTTAGTTTTCCTTAGTAAAGAATTAAATCTGTGAATTAGAGGAAAACATCCTCTGTCATTAATCCTTTTGCCATTCTGGGTGATTTTCTACCTCTGGAATCACACCTTACAAAACTTCTCAATTTGGGGTTATATACCGGCTTTTCTCAGTGTTTCACAGAATCTTCTTGTCAAAGCTAGATTGGAAGAATGTGATAAATCCACTTAACTTTCCCTATGCTTTCTGAATCTAAATGTATCTGGGCAATATTCACTTGTCTTTTCAGACTAGCTGCAAATCAGGTTACCACTTCCAGTGATACATTACCAAAATTGCTGCACAGTACTCAGACAGCCTTGTTTTCCTCTTGCACTGATTAAATGCAAGACGACTGTCAGATTTTCTAACCTGCCCCAAACTTGAAATGTGATAGACAAGAACACAGTGGACTTTTGTCAAATTACTATATTCACAGCAGCCTGATTTTTCTTCTAAGGGAAAGAATGATTCATTTTCCACTTACTTTAGTAGAACTATCAGAACATAAGCTAGTACAACATTCTTCTGCTAAGATTGAGTGATAAGTAGGAAGAGAAACATTACGACTATACACGGGTGGATTATAAAATAAAAATGTGCCTCCTGCTCTGGTTTTTAAAAGAATGTCTTGAAGAGAGGAAGGAACTTGAAAATAAAATAATAATTAAAAGGAAAATGTTTTCCTGATACTGGGAAAAGCATAAGAGAAATTAATTCAACAAACATTTATAAAGTGTTTTCTAAGTGCTAGGCATCATGCTCAGGGCTGAGGATGCCAAGATAAATAAGAAGCTGTCTTTGTCCTTAAAAAGCTTATGTGCCATGAGGGCGGACATATGGTGCTCAATCTCACTCTCCTTGGTATATGATTTTGGCATTGCATTTGGACACGTACATAAATAAAAAATGAGGAAACACAGAAGGAATGATTACTTCTGTTTATTGAGGAGGAGTCCAGAAAGATGTCCCAGAAGATGTTGTATCAGAGCTGCTATTGAAAAGCCGAATTGGAGTTCATCAAGTGGTTTTGGTGGGGGATAGATGGTGTTCGGAAACCCTGGCGACATAGTGGTTAAGTGCTATGGCTGCTAACCAAAAGGTCGGCAGTTTGAATCCACGAGGTGCTCCTTGGAAACTCTATGGGGCAGTTCTACTCTGTCCTGTAGGTTGCTATGAGTTGGAATTGACTAAACAGCAATGGGTTTAGATGGTTTTTGGAAGACCATATCAGGCAATAAGATAAACACTGGCCAAGGCTTAGAATCATGATATAGCTTAGTGTTCTCAGGAGTCCAGAAACAGATTGGTACTGTTGGAGTATAAGCCCTCAAAGGGACCAGATTGGAGAGACAAGAGGCTCATTGGTGAGGGGTGAAGTAGAGGCCAGGTCATGATGAACCCTATGTTTTAAGTAAAGAAGCTTGTGTTTTATTTTCTAGGCTGTGATTCTCAGTCTTGGCTACATATTAACCACCTGGAGAGCATTAAAATAACCTAGATGCCATTTCTAAAGATTTTTATTTAGTTTCTATGAAATGCAACATGGGCATTACCATTTTTTAAAAAACTGCCTACTTGTGTTTGTTGTTGTTTGTTTGTTTAAGAAGCAGCCAGGGTTGAGAATCAATACTTTAGAAATTGGTTATTCATTGAAGAGTAGGAAAACACACAGTCATATGTGGGTCTTTGATAGTTCACTCTGGACATAGAGTTGAAGAAAGAATTTGGATTCGAGGGTCATGTCTGGAAATAAGGAAAACAATTCCATAATTAGCTACTAATCCCATGCTGATTTCTTTTTAGTGAAAGAGCAAGCAATTAGGTCCTAGTCCACTGTGTTACCAGTTTAGTGAGGGATAGTCACTTATACTCTCTGGGCCTCTTTTTCTACATCTGTAGAATTGGGACTCTAGTACTATCCACCCAACAGAATTGTTGTAAAATCAGATGTGAGAACAGTTTGTTAAGTGTGAGTCTACAAATCAAAGTAGACATTTTGCTAAATCACCCAACACCCATTCCACCCGAGGCAATCATGAGATTTCCATAGCATAACATACAAAATTATACTGCTCCTTTAAGAGTGCTCTATAAAGAAATGATTTCTCTTCTTTCTCAGGTTGCTGTTATTTCTGGGGGTGACTCCCAGAACCGCAGTAGCCATTTTGCTATAGAGAGGAGAAGTATAACAGCCTGTGTCTTTGATAACAGTGTTCATGATGGAACAACTAACCCTGGAGCCCACCCTTCTTCTAAATTTCTTGTTAGGTGGGATAATAAATTTCCTTATCATTTAGTCAGTCTGAATAGGATTTCGTACAGGAAAACTGTCCTGATATGCAACTGTGAATAAAAAAGAGTATTTGTAAATACTCACTTGTTGAAGGTCCACTTAATTGTATCCTGAGCCTGAACAGATTGGGCTGAATGAAAACAGACCTGAAGTGTCTGCTTGGATGTGATTTCAGTTTACAAAGAGTAGAGAAATGATTCCAGTTAGATAGGAGATATTCTAGGACTGTAATGGGGCATTAAGGGTTTATGTGGAGAAACCATTTGTTGTTGCTGTTAGCTGCCATGGAGTCAGCCCTGACTCGCAGTGATCCCATTCACTACCATAAGTAGCTTACACATAGCAGCATCTCTTTATTCAGTGGAGGATTTCCACAGAAGACTGAAAATTCCACTACTTAAATAAAGACCAGAGAAAGTATAATAAGTGGTCTGATAACTTCATGCAGAAAAAATTTGGTACAAGCTTAAAATGCATAAATGATTACCTTTCAACAGCCTAACAGCCTGAAATTTCAGGAATTAAGGAGTTACCTCATAGTGATTAATGTCCCACATGCTAAAGAGATATTCAGACTACAAGAATTCAGAGATAGAAAAATGAACTTTCTCTGGGAAATCTGAACTTAATTTTCTTTAAGGTAAAATGGCAAACTGTAAAATTTGAAGGAATGCTAATGCAAAGAATCAAAAGAAATATACAGTAAGAAGACTCTTTGGAGTGAGGAAAGATGTTTAGATCCAAATATTGTTCCTTAGGAATTGGGCTAGATGATAAATCTTTCAAGAACGGATGCAATTGAGCTCCAAATCAGATTGAAACACAATTTCATACCAACAGAAAAGCCCAGGAAGAGGGCTTTTGATGGACTGTTAAAAGGAAAAAATGAAACGGGCAGTTTGTGGAATGAGCTCCTTGCTTCTAGGGCTGTTCCCAACCTTCTTTTTCATTGCCATCTCAGAAATCTAATCTGGTCAAAATCCTGGCTCAGTTTCATTTCTGGATCATTCTACTAAACAAACTCTACAAAAATCCTAAAGTTAGAGTCGTCCTCTGGCCCTATCAGTGCCTCACTGTACGCATGGTGATACATAACTCTATCTGGCTTCTACTGAATGTGGTTCTAATTGCGCTTGGTAGTATAAATAATCTCATGCTGTAAAAATGAGAGGAACTGATCTGATGTTTTGTCTTTCAAGTATAAAATAAATACAAAATACAAGAATTTGAAAAGATAAATTTGGTAAACAATTTTATGATTACATTATGTAATAATTTTTTTATACTTCTATACTTTTAAAAATAGTAAACAATATTTTTCTTGTTGGCAGAAACTCGGGTATTCTCTAGTAGAATAACTATTCATTTAAGATTAATAACATTTTCAACCTACTATCAGAAAGACGGAGTCCTTGAGTGGTACACATGGTTAACACTTTCAGCTGCTAATTGAAAGGCTGGAGGTTTGAGTCCACCCAGATGCACCTTGGAAGGAAGGCCCAGCAATCTATTTCCAAAAAAATCATCCATTGAAAACACTATGGAGCAGAGTTCTACTCTGACACACATGGAGTTGCCATAAGTCAGAGCTGACTCGTTGGCAACTGGTTTATCAGAAGCACGCCAGGATTGAGACAGGTCTCTATTGCATAACTTTGTATTAAAAGAAGAATATATGACTTAACTAGTGCATTTTTTTATTCATGTTTTTCGTGGATTCATAAGCCATACAGTTCAGACATTCCTGTAATCCCAAAATTCTATATTTAATTCACCTACCTTATTTTACTAATGAGGAAAAGACCTAGAGAATCAAAAATTACTTGAACAGAATCATACAGATAGTGAATCAATAGCCCACATCTACTAATACCTAGTTTTTTCCTAGAAGCTAACTAGGCATTTAGCCAAGTGTGTTAGCTACACCAGGATCAAGTACTATCTAATGAGTTTTAAGTCCAGGAAAAAAAAAAAAAAGAAAGAAATCTTGTAAGGTCTATGTGAAACCTGAAATTTAAAAAATTGATATATCAAGACTTGAATTTTGAAGGAAGGGATCTTGCCTCATTGATCTCTGAGTATAAAGCCTGGCACAATAAAACTGTGTGACCCATTGTCCATTAAATATTCCTAAAGAAGCAGCCCCACCCACCCAGTGTGAGATGACTGCCAAGAATACTCCTAAAAGTTGGAGTAATCACCCCAGGGAGAAGATGTTGGCTAAGTTTGGTTATAATTAGTATGACTGTCCTTAAGATGACAGCCATTTCTAGCTCCCTGTTTTCCTTTTTCTTTGGTCTCCGTGTCATTGAAATTGAGTAATCGTGGGTAACAATATAACAACACCAGTTGCCACTGAGTCAATTTCTACTCATGGTGACACCATGTGTGAAAAAGCAGAACTATGCTCTATAGGGTTTTCAGTGGCTGATTTTTCAGAAGTAGACCTCCAGGCCTTTCTTTCAAGACACCTCTGGGGGGGACTTAAACCTCTGAGTGCACTAGCCATTTCCACCACCCAAGGATGCCATGAGGAACAAAGGGAAGACAATTTATCAAGTGTTTCCTATATATCAAATCCAGATCTACATGCATTTTCTAGGGTTTGTGGTGAGAATTACATGGAAATATTCTACAATGTAGGTATTATTTTTCACTGTTGTAAAGAGGGATAAATTAAGTATTATTTTTCACTGTTATAAAGAGGGATAAACTGGAATTCAGAGTACTTATGCAACTTACTTATAATCAGAAAGCAAGAAAGTGGCAAAGCTGAAATTTGAAACAAAATCAGATATGTTGGGCTTAGAAACAATTTCTATTTGCATTACAAGATACTTTAAAAAAAAATTTATTGTGCTTTAAGTGAAAGTTTACAAATCAAGTCACTCTCACCTAGAAACTTATATACTACATACTCCCAATTACTCTCCCCCTAATGAGACAGCCCACTCTCTCCCTCCACTCTCTCTTTTCATATCCATTTCACCAGCTTCTAACCCCTCTACCCTCTCATCTCCCCTCCAGGCAGGAGATGCCAACGTAGGCTCAAGTGTCCACCTGATCCAAGAAGCTCACTCCTCACCAGCATCCCTCTCCAAGCCATCATCCAGTCCAATCCGTGTCTGAAGAGTTTGCTTCGGGAATGGTTCCGGTCCTGGGCCAACAAAAGGTCTGGGGGCCATGACGGTCAAGATCCTTCCAGTCCCAGTTCAGACCATTAAGTCTGGTCTTTTTATGAGAATTTGGGGTCTGCATCCCACTGCTCTCCTGCTCCCTCAGGGGTTCTCTGTTGTGTTCCCTTTCAGGCAGTCTTCGGTTGTAGCTGGGCACCATCTAGTTCTTCTGGTCTCAGGATGATGTAGCCTCTGGTTCATGTGGTCCTTTCTGTCTCTTGGGCTTGTAATTACCTTGTGTCCTTGGTGTTCTTCATTCTTCTTTGATCCAGGTGCGTTGAGACCAATTGATGCATCTTAGATGGCTGCTTGCCAGCATTTAAGACCTCAGACGCCACTCTTCAAAGTGGGATGCAGAATGTTTTCTTAATAGATTTTATTATGCCAATTGACTTCGATGTCCCCTAAAATCATGGTCCCTAAACCCCTGCCCCTGCTACGCTGGCTTCGAAGCATTCGGTTTATTCAGGAGACTTCTTTGCTTTTGGTTTAGTCCAGTTGTACTGACCTCCCCTGTATTGTGTGTTGTCTTTCCCTTCACCTAAAGTAGTTCCTATCTACTATCTAATTAGTGAATACCCCTTTCCCACCCTCCCTGCCTCCCTCCCTCCTCTAGTAACCACAAAAGAATGTTTTCCTCTCAGTTTAAACTATTTCTCAAGTCTTATAATAGTGGTCTTATACAATATTTGTCCTTTTGCAACTGACTAATTTCACTCAGCATAATGCCTTCCAGGTTTCTCCATGTTATGAAATGTTTCACAGATTCCTCACTGTTCTTTATCGATGCGTAGTATTCCATTGTGTGAATATACCGTAATTTATTTATCCATTCATCTGTTGATGGGCACCTTGGTTGCTTCCATGTTTTTGCTATTGTAAACAGTGCTGCAATAAACATGGGTGTGCATATATCTGTTTGTGTAAAGGCTCTTATTTCTCTAGGATATATTCCAAGGAGCGGGGTTGCTGGATCGTATGGTAGTTCTATTTCTAGCCTTTTAAGGAAGCGCCAAATCAATTTCCAAACTGGTTGTACCATTTGACATTCCCACCAGCAGTGTAGAAGTGTTCCAATCTCTCCACAGCCTCTCCAACATTGATTATTTTGTGTTTTTTGGATTAATGCCAGCCTTGTTGGAGTGAGATGAAGTCTCATTGCAGTTTTGATCTGCATTTCTCTAATGGCTAATGATCGTGAACATTTCCTCATATATCTGTTAGCTACCTGAATGTCTACTTTAGTGATTGGGTTATTTGCCTTTTTGTGGTATCATGTAGATTTTAGAGATCAGGCACTGATCAGAAATGTCATAGCTAAAAACTTTTTCCCAGTCTGTAGGAAGTCTTTTTACTCTTTTGGTGAAGTCTTTGGATGAGCATAGGTGTTTGATTTTTAGGAGCTTCCAGTTATCTAGTTTTTACAAGATACTTTTTAGGAAAATAATCTGACAAACTGAAGGAAACGCTCACATGGTAGCAGAATTCTGCCCAACCCCCTGAGAATTTTCCTTCTAAAAGGGAATGGCAGAAAGACTGTGATACTTAGACCAAAGAAAAAGCTTTCTAATAGTAGAATTTTAGACATTTAATAACTGCACTGGGCAGATTTTTGGAGAGGAAATCCCGTGCCTATAAAAATGATCTGCACACGGGCCAGCTCTTCAGCTTCACCATTTCTTTTCTGCCGCTCTTATTTAGATATCTTATTTCCCTTGGGGCTCGGTCATCCTGCGTTTCTAGTGCATGGTGATTTTTGCAGAATCATTGTAGCATTCATAAAGCATTAGTATCCAATTTCTTGAAAGGCGGTTAAATAGCATTAATTTTGCTCCTTTCATGCAAATACAAACCCTGAGTAGAGCTCCAAGTTTGTTTTTGCCATATGACTGCCCATGATAGTATGCCAGATGTTGTCCCAGCCTTTGTTTATTCCTCTTTGAGGACCAGAGTGACAAACTGACTATTAATCCGGGCTGGCAAAGCCCATGTCAAGGTGTTTTGTTTGAAACTCAACTCTGTCCCAAAATATATGTAACCCCAGTTGAGTTTCTAAATAGATCAGGACTTGAAAGACACTCATTTTTTTAAATTCAGTAGTAACAGGCATCTGTTGGAGGTCACTCCACATTATTACTGTAAGTTTAACAATGCAGCCACGTCCTGTCATAACAGCAGCATATTCTATTTAAATATTTTCACTTCCATTTCTCATTCATTTTTAAAAAGGTTCTCTGAGGTGTTGCCATACTCTTTATCTGGGTGAATTAACTGAGGCAAAGAAAAGCGAAGCAACAACTAACAAGTTCCAGAACTAGGATTTATATGAACTTAGGTCATTTGGGACAGGAGAGCTTTGTGGTGGAGAGCACAGACTTTGGAATCAGAAAGACCTATGTTTAAATTGTGCCCCCATTATTTATTAGCTGTCAGACTTTATGCAAACTTCTTAACTACCCTATGCTTTGGTTGAAATAGCAATAATAGTTGTACCTATTTTTGAGAATTATATGAGGATTAAAATACACATTATCTATGGAGATAATTGGAAACCCTGGTGGTATAGTGGTTAAGTGCTATGGCTGTTAACCAAGAGGCTGGCAGTTCGAATCCACGAGGTGCTCCTTGGAAACTCTATGGTGCAGTTCTACTCTGTCCTATAGGGTCACTATGAGTCAGAACCTAATTGATGGCAGTGGGTTTGGTTTTTTGTGTTTATGGAGATAATTATATCACTATTCTGCCTCCACATTCATCACTCTTTTCTTATTTCACCATCTCTCATTCGTACTACAGAAAACATTGACCAGGAACAGCCCCATTTTGCTCCAAAACTACGTCTTGTAAGAATGGTACTTGGTTCTATTTTTAAGCTGAGATCAATAATATGGACAAAATTTCCAATACTGGTGACTGTAAAAGCAAGGTATTGGTTATCACTGGCTGCTAAGGGGCCTTAAGCAGGCATGGTCCCCTGTGTAGTTGCTTCACAAATTCTTACAAATACCCTCTTCCAAAGAAGTAAATCCTCAACCACAAGCTGTCGTGGTCTCTGTGTGTGCAGAAAAAGAAGGCTTCTTGAAAAAAGCTTCTACGAGAATTAAGAAGTCATGGTCATGGGGGTGGCAGACAGTGGCAACCAGATCCGCAGCAGGTCTAGAGCAGGGCTGTGGATGGGAAGAACAAGGGCTGTGGAAGTCCCTCCAGACAGCCCTTAGGAAGGGAAGAGGGAGTCATTTTTAAGGCACCTGCTCCAAGGCAGGGGTGTGAGTGAGGTGGGGAAGCAGGGTGGTAAAGAGGTAAAAAGGGAAGAAGAATAAAGGCCTGATCATTCACATGATGCTTGTACAGGAGTGGGTAGCTATATTTTAGCCTGTATACAGCTCCTGTCTGAACCATTATCACAAGTACTTCTCAGATTCACAAAGACGTCCAAGGTATCAGACTTCCAGGACCCTGCATGGACTGCTTTCAAAACCAGGAGGAATACAGCAGGGTTGCCCAAGCGATGAGCTGCTCCTATCCAAAAAGATGGGGAAAGAGTTCCTCTTTATTTTTTCTTTTTCTCAGAGTAAAATGAAAGCACAAGCAAGGACGTCATGACCCTTCACATTCCAGCCTGGGCCAGGAAATGGGGCAGATTGACACTGTGTATCTAGCTTGGGAAAGTCTTTTGCGTTCAAGTTTTTAGCAAATGTTGTGTTGCACACTTGTACATTTTTAAAAAGCCTCTTCCGGTTTAATATTTGATTAATGCAAACATTTGCATATGAGATGCAGAGATAGATTTGAAAGATGAAATTTAGAGGACTGTGTTTCTTTAGTTATTTGGTATCTTCTTCAAAGACTTGTCAATAAACATGTGTAGAATCAGGTTTAATTCCTCTCCCTAATTCCACTTTTATATCAAAGTTAAAATTAAAGGTAACTAAAAAGTTCTGGAGGATATAATACATTTAGGTTCATGTAATAACTTTCGTCAAATGTTGACTTTCATGGTAATGAGGTACCATTTATATCAAAATGAAATGAAATTTTAGTAGGACGATGGCTGAATTAAATTTGACCAAAGTGAAAAATTCAATTAGAAATCCATAGGCCTGTCTTTCTGTTTGTTATAAATGCTAACACAAGATAAAGAAGTGAAGGGATTCCAAACACTAAAACAGTGAGGCTTCTCGTGTACTCCATACTGATGTTTATGTAAATAATAGAATTCTCCCACTAGAGGTTGTTCTAAAGATGAAGAATATCATGGCAATCTTACTTTAATGTAAAAAAAAAAAAAGTTTTTCATGTATTGAAGAAGCTATATTATTGCAGACATTGTGAGCTATACTGAAATGCTTACTTTGCTGACTGGAGTCTCTCCCTCGCTGTATGCAGGAAGTTTACTTAGGCACACTGACGGACAGCTGCAATTTTCTGCATGGGTTATTGGTGTCAGCAACTGGAGTGGGACAGCTGAGAAAAGATGGAGAAGAATATGGGAGCATGAAAACCACCACCAAAGCAAATGAAGATGCTAACAGCAAAACCAAAACATCTTGTATTGCCAGTTAGTTTTTACTAAATTACACATCTTTCCAATGTCAACCTACATCACCATTCAGGTTCAACAAGTCCCTCCTGAGACCTGTTATTGCCAAGAACTGTGTTAGGCATGCTTACGTATTTTATCACATGAAAATTCCACCACAAACTTTTAGAGTATGTTTTATTGCCAATGTAACCCAACATAGGATTGCATTCTGGCTCTCCCAATCGACTTGTTTTAGGTAAGCTTTTTTTTTTTTTTTCCTTACCCCTCACTACTGTAAAATCTCAGACAGGCAACAATCCTAGAGATCAATGGCTGTCAACCTGGAGCAATTTTGCCCCATAAGTGATATTTGACAATCTCTGGAACATATTTGATTGTCACAACAAGGAAGGAGACATAGGTATCTAGTGAGTAGAGCCAAGAATGGTGAATCTTATCATTATGGATTGAATTGTGTCCCCCAAAAATGTGTGTCACCTTGGCTAGGCCATGATTCCCAGTATTGTGTGATTGTCCACCATTTTGTCATCTAATGAGATTTTCCTATGTTTTAAATCCTACCTCTGTGATGTTAATGAGCCAGGATTAGAAGCAGTTATGTTAATGAGGCAGGACTCACTCTCCTAGATTAGGTTTTATCTTGCATAAGTCTCTTGTGAGATACAAAAGAAAGGAGTGAGCAGAGAGGAGGGGGACCTCATTACCATCAAGCAAGAAGAGCCAGGAGCAGAGTGCCTGCTTTGGACCTGGGATCCCTGAGCTGAGAAGCTCCTAGACCAGGGGAAGATTGATGACAAGGACCTTCCTCCAGAGCTGGCACCCTGAACTCAAACTTCTAACCTACTAGACTGTGAGAGAATAAAATTCTATTTGTTGAAGACATCTACTTGTGGTATTTCTGTTACAGCAGCACTAGATAACTAAGGCACATATAATTTAGGAAAGCCCCCACAATAAAGAATTATCTGGCTCCATATGTCAATACTGCCAAGATTGAGAAACCCTGGACAATAGGAAGAAAAAATTGCATGGCTAAACTCTGAAAGATAAATCTTACATTGGCAGTAGGAATTAGATCAATTAAAAGAAAAGGCTAGCAACATTTTGAAAACTGCATGTGTCTTTCAACTCATACATTATTTTGGCAAGGATTTCTTATTCAGGAGCAGTGAACACAGGTTCCATATTTTCAGTATTTATTAAGCATTGGTCATGTATCAAATACTGTCCATGAAGACATAAAAATGAATAAGACATGGCTGTTGTTCTTAGGAAGTTCAAACTCAAATAATGGAAAGCTGACTAAAAATCCAGTCATTTTTATGTAACGTTTAAGTACTGTCATGGAACTCTGTCCAGGGAAGTCAGAAGAGGTTTTCAGTTTTAAAAATTTAAAAAAAAAAAAAAAATTTTTTTTTTTTTAGCATTTTGAAGTTTGACTGCAATTTGAGATTTGTGGTATGCTGGTGTAATCCCAATCTACTGACTTTTTAATGTGTTTAGTCATTATGTACTTTCTAGTATGCTTTTAAAATCCCATAATTCACTTCAAATTATTTCATAAGGGTTTATCCCTTTATCAAGGGTGGACAAACTAAAAGATATTCTCTATAGTCTTTGTGAATGGGGTCGTAAGTCCAACTTAATAGTCTTTTCTGGTGGAAAACGGCTACTCCGACTTCAACCCCCACCATGTAAATTCTCAGAATTCTGGTAATGCATGCATGCATCACAGCCCTCTCAATGAAACTCAAGAGTCATGGTCTGTTTATTGAAATCTCTGCTTTCCTTCAAAATTTTTACATTTTTTAAAATAACTTTTAGTGTCTAAATAGCAACACCCAGAAAATAAATTATCATCTCTTCAAGGTTTTTTTTTTTTTTTCAAGGTTAATTTACTTGGGAATAAACATGTGTTGAGTGAAATGATGGAGAGTTCACAGAACTCCTATTATACAGATGAATAGCCTTGCAGGCTATTGAAAAGTTATCAGAATGACCCAACAAAAGATAGATAATTTATATTTTCTCATGAATTCATGAGAATTTGTTTCATTTAGCTCTTCAAGTTTATTTGCATAATTTGCAAAGTACTGTTGTAATTTCTGAGAGAATCTACTTTATTTTGACTTTTTTTTTTGTCTTTGTGTCTTTTTCCTTTTTTCTTCATTAGGTTTTCTAGTATCTTACCTATTTTATTGTGTTTATGTTTAAAGCACATCAAACATGTATTTAATTATCCTACTGTTTTTGTTTCTAGCTCATTAGTTCCTAATATAGTATCATTATTTCCTTCATTTTGATTTCCTAGATTCATTTTATTGTTCTTTTCTCACTCTTGAGTTTAATACTTATATTACTAAAATTTATGTAAGCAAATTAAATTTTTAAAGCTGTGAATTTTCTTCTGGCCATGGATTTAGCCATATTTTGTAGATTTTTATATACACTATATTAATTACTAGTGTCTATTGATATTCTGAATTTTTTTTTTATTTCCTTGAAACAAAGTTATTTAGGAGAGTTTGGTTTTTTTTTAATTGAAGTAATGGAAATTTTTTGGTTTTGTACTTTTTTTGAAATGATTTTCCAATTTTATTGCATTTTGGTCAGATAATTTCTAGTTTGGTAAATTTATTGTGTTTTTGTTTGTCTTGATTGTTTGTTTTACTTAACCTTTATTAACTTTTTATGGAATGTTCCATGCGCTCTTAACCATCAGCCTGATGGAAAGAAGATCTACTCTATTGAGGGAATTTAAGTCATGATGATGAAGAGAAGCCATAGTAATTGTAAGGTTATGAGGGAATTGTAAAAATGATTGACATCTTAGAGGAAGAGTCTCAGTTGAAAGTTTCTAAAAGTTTCGGGTGAGGCCAAGTTTTAATGTAGCACCATGGGGAATAGTTAGTGATAGACAAGATGTGAGAAGATGCTATAACCAGATGGTATGAATCTCAAGCAGTAATGGAATTATACATGAAAACATTATTGATGAGTGAGGAGGATGCAGACTACACCTTCAGACCTTGGATTATATAAAATATAAGAGAATAAGAAGCCCTCTCTGAAGAGACCTTCAGAGGAAGTCGTATCCTCTGGAGACAGTTATGGTTTAGTTAAGGCAAGGAGATTTAGGGAAAGTTCTTTGGAAATACCGAGTATATAGGCACATTCATTTGACCGGGACAATCTCAGTTCAAAGTCTTTGCTCAAAGTCACAGCTCAAAGCCTGGCCTAATTAATAATAATGTTTTCTTTCACTCTCAAAAGTGTCTTGGTTTGGATGATAAATTGTGTGGTCACCCTAGGAAAAAGGAAGTCTGTCTTTGAAATCTACACATCATGAAGGATTCAGTGTAAATACTGGAAAAAAGGAGAGATAGAGTTGATAGTCAAGGGATGTTGTTAACTGATGTTAAGTGGACCCCTGACTTTTGGCAATCTGTACACAGTGGAAGTAAATGGTGTTGGGTCAGTCCTGTCTCCATAGTTCATTTTAGTCGGAAGCTCCACTGAAACCTGTTCAGCATGAAAACGACACACAAGCCACCACTGACAGGCAGGTAGGTGGCTATGCGTAAGGTGCATTGGCACCAGGAATCGAACCCGGATCTCCCACATGGAAGGCGAGAATTCTACCACTGAACCACCAGTGACCTCTTTAAGGGAGAGGGGCATAGAATGGTTTGGGAATAAGAAATTTTGCTTTCTTCATCTTTGAGGGAAAAATTAAAACCAGCAGATGGTATCTCCATAAACACCGTCCCACCAGACCCACACAGTTATGATCTACACCCATATCCTTCCCTCTTTCTTGTCCATTAAATAAAGAGGTGCCTCCTTCCTGGTTAATGCTAAGCTTTCCACCTGTGCTCCTATACATTCTCTCATTTTCACAGGAAATGTCTTTTCCTGCTTTACCAACACTCTTTTGTCTCTTCAACTTCCAGCTCAGCAGCATTTAAATTTGCCTGAATATCTCCTATCTTAAATACAATAACCTCTACCCAAAATAATAATCTTTCAGCAACTATATTGTGGTTTTCTACACCTATTATCAGGGGCAGTGCTGGTTCAGCAGATTTACAAGGCCTTACATGAAAAATGCTAGTTATTGATTCGGTGAATGCATTTTTTCTATTCCAATTAGAAAAAAAGATCAGAAAAGTTCAGATTCACATAGGATGAACAACAACACTCACAATTTCATCTCAAAGTTGTGTTGACTCCCCAGCTCTCTGTTATCATATGGTACAAAGAAACCTGGACCACCTGGCCGTCTCATAGAACATCACACTGATTCACCACATCCATGACATCAGGCTGATCTGACAACATAAGAGCTGCACACTGCAGGCCTTGGTAAGACATACGCACTTTGGAGGGTAGAAGATAAACCCTGTGAAGGGACCTGCCCTTTCAGTAAAGTGTTTAGGTGTCCACTGGTCAGTGGCATGCTGGAACATCCCTTCTAATACAAAAGACAGAATGCTGCATCTTGGATCTCCTACCATAAGGAAGAAAGTGCCATGCCTCATAGGTATTTTTGGGTTTTGGAGTACTGACTTAGCCCATAGACTAGGAGACACATAAGACTGCTAGCTTGGAGAAAGGGCCAGAGCAGGAAAGAACTCTGCCTCAGGTCCAAGTACCAGCAGCCCTATCCATTGTGCCATACAATCCAGCTGATACTAGGGGCCAGCAATTGGGCCAACAGTCAGGCCAGAGGTGGGAAAACATTCAGTATGGAACCTGTGTTGGTGGGAGAATCAGAATTCAGGCCCTTGGCATTCTGGAGTAAAGCTATGCCTTCTGCAGCACATAATTGTACAGCTTTTGAGAAACAGCTCCTGGTGCGCCCTGGTAGAGAGGGAATATTTGACCTTGGGGCACTTAAAAGAAATAATAATAATAATTTTAATCCAAAATTACCCATTACAACCTGAGTTCTATTGAAGCCACCGAGTCATAAAGTTGGACAGATCAATCTACTGTGGTTGACCCAGCCAATGACTGAGCACAAAAAAAAAAAACCCCAAAAAGCCCAAATCCATTGCCATGGAGTTTATTCCGACTCATAGCAACCCTACAAGACAGGGTAGAACTGTGCCATAGGGTTTACAAGGAGTGGCTGGTGGATTCCAACTGCCAACCTTTTATTTAGCAGCTGAGCTCTTAACCACTGTGCCACCAGGGCTCCTGACTGAGCACAGTGGGAGTAAAGTGCAGGCATATGCCAATGAGAAATGGGACTTCTTTAACAGGCAACTTCAATGCTCCGCCTTGGCCTGGTGGAAACTTCCTTAGAACAGTGCTGCAATTTACTGCAGTTTAAGTCTCCTCATGAAAGAGCCGTACTGGGGCAATGGTTAAGTTCTCTGAAAGGCTGGTGGTTGGGACCCACTCAGCCACTCTACAGGAGGAAAAAAAAAAAAAATGAGACGTGATAATTCCTAAAGATAAAGATTACAACCTAGAAAACCCTGCGGGGCAATTCTACTCTGTCATATGAGGTCGTTATGAGTTGAAATTGACTCAATGGCACTGAACAACTAACAACTAAATTCTCCTCACACGCAAGTGTGCTTCTTCTCCCCTCTCTCTCACAGGTACTTGTTTGCTGCCTTCTCTGATTCCTTTCCCTTTATCCTTACATGCCTTCCCCTAATAAATCTCTTGCTCACCTAATCCTGTCTCTGTGTCCTCTTTTAGGAGGGCTCAGATTCACACAGAGGAACCTTCTGATGTTAGCCCATGAGAACCAAGGCAGAAAAAAACTCCATAACAATTTGTTTTTCTTGAGGATTTTTTTTTCCTTGTGAAATTTTCTTCAAACCTCTGATAAACAACTTCAAGTAATGAGTTATTTGTCCCCATGCCTTAGACTAAGAATTTCATTTTCCAAGGTCACTCCCTTCCATAACAGAATATAACTTGTAACACTGACTACAGCGGAGATTAAACGATGTAAGCTCCAATTGAGGCTTTGGAGGCCAGAGAGCTCTGATTCTATCCTTTGGGCTCACATTTCAAATCAGCTTTCAACCAATGACCTTAAAAACAAAACGAAGCCTGATGATCTTAGTCCTGTGTGGTCTTTCTGTGTGCAAAAACTCATCTCCCCTCCCTCCCTTCACTTTCATTCTTAATAGTTGTAGGTGGCCCATTTGAGAGCCGTAAGACCTCTCCCACATACAGCCCACCCAGATGAATCCTCATGTGATTCTATCCAACCAGACTTCAGGGCCCACCCTGCCCAGGGCTTCTGTGATATGACAGGAAGAGCCGCATTGGGGTTTGATGGAAATACCTGCTGTGCCAATCACCTTCTATTGGAATTGAAATTAATAATCACTTTCTTCACCTTCTGTGTATATGAAATCCTACATTATCAAATACACCCTTCCTTGCAAGCAAGGAATCACCTGGTCCATACTGACTTCCTTCATTGCAGTACTCCCTGACCCTTGGAACAGAGATTTATACAAATACTCTTCAGCACCCATTCTTGTCCATGAGCACTTTTGCACCACCTTAGTTTGTTACGTGAGGTATATGTTTTGTATGCTTTAGATTAGGCTTTCCCAAAATGTGTGATCGTAGAACACTGATTCCTTGAGATGTTAATAATTGTTCTGCAAAAAATGGCTCCATGATCAAATAAATTTAGGAAATTCTGGGTTAAAAAATACATAAAAGAATGTAATGAAATAAAGCCTTTTTGACCTCATAACTTCTCAGAGTCTTTAAGATGACTAAGAGCATTTTGAATCTTCAAGAGTATGTAACATTTCCCAAAATTATTTACTGCAAACCCATGAAATAAATCCTGATTTCTGCAGAGTAGCTTTCCATGAGTAATGCCTCAGGGACTAGCACTCACGAAATTCAAGGCTGAGTGGTTAGATGGATACAGAGTACTGTTATAGATTGAATCGTGTTCCCCCTAAAAATATGTGTTGGAGCCCTAATCCCTATACCTGTATGTGTAATGTAATTCTCTTGAAGGTGATGTAATATAATGTAATCACTTTCCATAATGCAATCTAATGCAATGAGACCAATAAATCAGTTTAGGCCATATCAGTGTAGGGTGATCCCTAACCCTAATGACTTCTGAGTTATATAAATAGCACAGACACAGACACACACACATACAAAGGGGAAGACAGACATCATGTAAGGATTCTCTACAAGCCAAGGAATGCCTGGAATTACCTGCAAGGAAGGAATTGACACAGTGCTTATTAGGACGTTTAGTGTCTAGAATTGTGAGAAAATAAACTTCTATTCTTTAACGCCACCCATTTGTGGTATTTCTGTTACAGCAGCACTAAATAACTAAGACAGGTGCTGTCCCCTGCCTAATAAGGAATCTCAATTGAAATGAGACCATCTCCTTTCCCCTTTTAGTGGGCTTCCTACAGCCAGAGGCATCGAGACTGGGAAAATTTTGATTTTAAACTTCTGGATACTTCTCTGACAATATAAAGTTGTTTAAATCTAGTTCCTGCCTTCAACTATGAAGGAGGCCACATCCAGACTGTGAAGTATACAGTTAATTATTTAGTTCCTTTTTTTCCAGATTCAATCTGGCCCCATCAAAAAACAATGCTCATGGTGGCTGAGGAAAGCTTCACAGTTTGAATTCATTTGGCAAAGGATTGTATTGGATTGTGTCCCTGAATATCTCCTTTGGAAACACTAAAACATCCCAGCTTTTACTGTCCCTATTTATATGACAAATCACAACAGTCCTGATGAGTCCAGACTGTCCTTCTGTTTGAAGTCCTCCTACAACAAGTCGTAGTTTATATTCAGACCCGTTGCATCTCACTATTCAATATTTATCAAAGTCCTCCAGGGTACATATATATTCAGAAGCCTCCTGGTATGTGCCGTGGTCTGACCCAGGTTGCTTTAGGGTGAACATCTTCGCCAATTACTTTCCGGAGTTAGGGGCTCATTTCCACATGGATCAGCATGACAGATCAAGCAGGGAAAATAGCCTATATCAAATGCAAAAGATGTAAGTGCTTGGCTTATTACAGGAAATCCTACGGATTTGGGAGAAGTACCCTTGTAGAAGCATTTGTTATTGGTTTTCTACAGGCTTGAGGCTCAGTCTGGCAGTTGGGCATAATTCAATTTTAAATATGCCATGGCTTAGATCAATGAGACCAGCCTCAGGGGACTATCCAGCAATGCAAAGGGAATTGCTGCCTCACTGTGGAATATTCCATTTTTTAACAGAATTTCTTAAAAAGTTCCCTCAAATTTTCTTTGCATAACATTGAGGATTTCTTTCAATATTTACATTTATGTATGTATCCCTCAGTTCCTTCCACTAAGAATCTTAGGGCATGGATTTATTCCAAAAGTAAGAGATATTTCCAGACAAATAAGATTTGTTTTCCATCTTTATGTTGCTCATTCTGCCTCATCTTTCAAAGAGTGAGCTACATTGCCACCCTTGTAGCAATTGGATCTCATCATTTTTCTCTTTCCACATTTTCATTCTTTTTTGAATGTGAGAGTGTATGTAAGTAAGGTTTATTAGTTTGTGGTATAACAGATAGGCAGGAAGAGGGTCTGTGTAAAAAGAGGGTTGGGGAAGTTGTGGACAGAAATAATGAGCATGGTAATGTCTGGACATTGGGAAACCCTGTGTATTTGACTTTCTAAAGTATCCAACATATGTGCATTAACCTTGTGGCTTAACTAGGAGTGTGATGTTAAAGTTGTGTGTCAACTTGGCTGGGCCGTGATTCTCAGTGGTTTGGCAGTTATGTAATGATGTAATCAACTCCATGATGAGATCTGCTATGAGCAGGCAATTAGTTGAAAAGGACTTTCCTTAGGTGTGTGGCCTGCCTCCAGTACATAAATGAGTGTTCCAGCAAAGCTCTCACTCTGGATCCTGCACCTGGCTAATCATCATCTGACCTCTGACAACATATCTGCTAATCTTGGGATTCGTCAGCCTCCATAGCCTGTGAGTCAGTGGCCTGTCATCTGACCTGCTAATCTTGGGTACATCAGCACCTGTAGCCATGTGAGTCAGGAGAAGCCTCCAGCCTGACGCCTGACCCATGGCCTTGGAACTGACCAGCTTCTACAACCACAGGAGCCATTTTCTTGAGATAAATCTCTCTCTCTCTCTCTCTCTCTCTCTCTCTCTATATGTTTGTGTGTGTGTGTGTGTGTGTGTATTTGTGTGTGGAAATCCTGGTGGCGTAGTGGTTAAGTGCTACAGCTGCTAACCAAAAAGTCAGCCATTTGAGTCCACCAGGCACTCCAAGGAAAACTCTGTCCTACAGGGTCGCTATGAGTCATACCCAACTCGACAGCAACAGGTTTATATATATGTATGCTTTTGCTTCTCTAGAGAACCGAGTCTAAGACATTTAATACCAAGAATGGTTCTAGAGAAACAAAATTGTAAGGATGAGTTTTTTTAAATTGATTTTCAAGTCTAGTTAGTTTTAAAGATGTTGATGACTCTGCTTCCAGTACTAAAAAGGACACTGGTAATCCATGGTGTGAGTGGCAATAGAAATATGCAAAATATCACTACCAGTAGATAAGTACTGGTGACAGGTGAGGCTCTGGGTGATTGGTATGCAGCTATTGATCTGTCTAATGCCTTTTTCTCCATATCTGTTTCAAAGGACCACCAGAAGCAGTTTGCCTTTAGCTGGCAAGGCCAAAAATACACCTTCTGTGTTCTAAATTGGGGGTATATCAACTCTGCAGCCGTATGACATTATTTAATTCACGGGGACCTTGATTTGTCTTTGCCCTCCATAAGACATCATACTTGTTCATTACATTGATGACATTATGCTGATTGGACCTATTAAGGAAAAAAGTATCAATAACTCTAGACTTGTTAGTAAGATATTTGCATGCTAGATGGTGAGAAATTAATCCAACAAAAATTCAAGCACAGATGGGGGAAGAGAGATGCCAAGCCACATGAAGACTGCCCAGGAGCAGAAGTTCAAAGAGACAAGAACCTTCCTCTGAGCTGACAGGGACAGGAAGCCTTCCCCTGGAGCCAGCACCCTGAATTCAGACTTCTAGCCTCCTAAACTGTGAGAAAATAAATTTCTGTTTGTTAAAGCCACCTACTTGTGGTGTTTCTGTTATAGCAGCACTAGATAACTAAGACATGGAGCTTTGGCAGTGCCATTTTCCTAAGGGAAACATTGGCACTTCGGCTTTCAAAGACAAGAATACTCCAGGTTCTTCTCTTTATGTCCAAAGGAAAGAAAACAAAGATAACAGATGATTTTGTAGAGCAAAAGTAATGAAATTAGACTCACAGACTGGAAAGTTATAATGAGGTCATGGCACCCACCTGGGGGAAATGCCACAGCAGGGAGGCTTCTCCCTTGGTATGGGTGGGGTGGGGGGGATAGGGTGGTGAGTGGGGCTCTGGGGGATGCGAGGAGGAGTCTCTCTATAGATGAGACAATCTTTTCATCTGTCAACACTTTTGTCACCATCTAACAGGAGGGAAGAGTTGAGATTACATGTTGGAAAGTCATTTGCATTCCTGACTATGGTGGTGTCATTTCCATGAACTAAGAAGTTTTCTACAGTTCTCCTCATTCCACAGCAACAGAGTAATTCATTCCCTTATCTGTACTGTCTCTTTGTAGCTTTTGTGCATAGACCTATCATCACAATTACCCCTCAATTTGATTACATGCTTATCTTCTGTGTTTAAGTAGTCTTGGAGGGAGAGGTAGCATGTCATATTCATCCCACCTCCTTAGTACCTTACAAAGTGCCAGGTATTTATTAAGAGTTCAACTGATGCTTGTTAGACTTAATAAAATTGGAGGTGGCCACAGTGGAAGTGGAAAGAAGAAAGAGAGAGGTATAAAACCTAACTTCAAATTGAGGACAGAGTTCTGAAAATCATTAAGCTTCATTTTCCACCTGTGACCAGAAATCCTTTAATGCCAGTTAAGGCTGCACAGACAGGCAAACCTTCACCACACACCCTACCTCTTTTGTAGCTCAGACTGAAAACTGAGGCTCTGTCTGGCCGGTTCACAGCTTAAACAAGCCAAACTGGGTTTGTACCAGCCACCAGCTGCTCCTCGTCCTTGTCAGACAGGAAAATAGATCCATGACCTATAGCTGTCACAGATTACAGTAGTCATGCTACCCAGAATAGTACAAGCTGTTCTTTCTTTTCTCAAATATCAACCGAGATGTGGAAAACCCATTAGGGCATCTTTGCTGTGCTTTCTCTTGTCTCTCATCTTCTCACTGCATCTCGGAAGGAAGGCCTCTAGGCCTATTTCTTTTTCTACACTAATTAAAACTGGAGACAACCACTGCTGCTGATGGGAAGTGGTGACACACACGAGCAGATTTTATCATTAAAGTCTCCCCCTTAAACTGTTCCATACTCAGTTGGCCAGGAATGTTTCATCTATTACCTCTTACTAGAGCCATATTCTACTTAATTCATCAAGTATTTATGAAGCATCTACCATGAGTGTAAGGCTGTGTCTGTACCGTTGGCAGGACAAGGACAAATCTGAAAATCATCTCTGCTTTATCTTCAGAGTGATCGCCGCTGGAACATACAAGTAGGGGCAGCTTGACACCATGGCAAGATGGGTAGCCAAGGAGGGTAGTGACCACCTTGTCACTACTATTGGGGGTTAGACTTCATTTATTCAACCAGTATTTATTAAGCGCACACAGTGGACAGAAGTCCCTGTATTGCCCACTGTTCTATTCCCATGTCCAGTAAGGCTGATGGATGAAAATTTAGAATTGGTGGTAGTGGTGGTTGGGGGTGCTGTTAGAAATTATTCTATATGGAAGTTTAAATGCTGACTCTCCTGGCAAAACTGGGCAAAACTGCTTATTCACAGACTAATCCTTTCTGCCTAAAATAGAAAATAAAAACTATTTCAAGAAAGACAACATGAGCTATTGTTTTTCCACCTAGGTCTCATTTCATCATTTCCTAACATTTTCTATCTAGTCCAGTGAGTTAAAAAAAAAAAAAAATTCCTTGAAGACAGTTTCAAAGATATCAAGTTATTTGTATCCATTAAGCTCAGTTCCCTGTTTGCCGATAGGAAAATGTTCTTACTGATCTAAACCACATGGAAAGTAGAAGCAGGGGATTTACAACCTCAGAAGTTTGGGGGCTTCTCTCCCTGAACTCTTCGGTTAGGCAAGCTGGGCAAACATCTTGGAGTGCAAAACCTCATCTACGAGAAGGGGCAATACCACCCTCTAGTGGCTTATTTTTATCAAGATGCTCTTGCTTCTTCCTTTGTCTGGAAAATCGAAAGGCAATTTGTTCCTCTTTACCTAACTTCATTGCTGGCAAACAGAAGCAACTTAACCCGAGTCTGATGATTACTTAAGCACTTATCTCTTGGAGATAGTCTCTTCTTTTGACATTATATGTTTGTGTGCATATAATAAAAAAATATAATAGTGGCCTTGATATTAAAAGAGCTGGGATTACAGTCCTGGTCTCAAGCAAGAAAATGGTTGCCACTTCCTTTCTATAAGCCTCGATATGGGGACAGCTGTGAGGATTAAGGAAACCCCGGTGGCATAGTGGTTAAGAGCTATGACTGCTAACAAAAAGATCGGCAGTTCAAATCCACCAGGTGCTCCTTGGAAACTCTATGGGGCAGTTCTACTCTGTCCTATAGGGATGCTATGTCCACTGGACAACAATGGTTTTTTTTTTTTTTTGGTTTTGTGAGGGTTAAATAAATGAATATGTTAAAATATAACATGAAACACATTAAACCAGCATTCTGTAAGGGGAATACTCACCTGTATCTTTCTTATTCTAATATTTTTTAAACAGAAATTTGACTTTAATAGTTGGATGGTGTCATGCTTTGAATTGTGTCCCCCAAAAATATGTGTATCGATTTGGCTAGGTCGCGATTCCCAGTTTTGTGTGATTGTCCACCATTTTTTCATCTGATGTGGTTTTCCTATGTGTTGTAAATCCTATCTCTATGATGTCGATGAGATGGAATTGGTGGCAGTTATACTAACGTGCAGAACTCAATCTACAAGATTGGATTGTGTTTTCAGCCAATCTCTTTTGAGATATAAAAGAGAGAAGTGAGCAGAGAGATGTGAGAACCTCATGCCACCAACAAAGAAGAACCAGGAGCATAGTGCATCCTTTGGACCTGGGGTTCCTGTGCTGAGAAGATCCTCAACCAGGGAAGACTGATGACAAGGACCTTCCTCCAGAGCCAAAGGAGAAAGACAGACTTCCCCTGAAGCTGGTGCCCTGAATTTGAACTTCTACTTAGTAGACTGTGAGAGAATAAATTTCTTTTTGTTAAAGCCAACCACTCGTGGTATTTCTGTTATAGCAGCACTAGATAACCCAAGTCTTGAATCCAAGACAGATGGATTCAAAACAATCCAAAATATATAAAAATAACCAGAGGGCTCAGTGATGCTTTCTTTTCTTAATTTAGATTTACATACATATAACCAAAAAATTGCCGTTTTAACCATTTTTAAGAATACGATTCGGTGGCATTAACTACATTCACCGTGCGGTGTAAGCATCACCACCATCCATTTTCAAAGGTTTTTTTATCACCTCAAACAGAAATTCAGTACTCCTTAAACAATAGCCCTCCACCCCGCAATCTCTAGGAATCGTAATAAACCTCTGTCTCTATGCATTTACCTATTGTAAACATTTCGTATAACGGGGATCATGTGATATTTGTCCTTTTGTGTAGGACTTATTTTATTCAGCATGTTTTCAAGGCTCATTCATGTTGTAGCATATATCAAAATTTCATTTCTCTTTCTGACTGAATAATATTCCATTGTATGGATATACCACATTTTGTTTATCCATTCATCCCTTGATGGACACTTGGGTTTTTTTGCCTTTTGGCTATTGTGCATAATGTTGCAATGAACATTGATGTACAAGTATCTGTTTGAGTCCCTGCTTTCAAGTCTTTTGGGTATACACCTAGAGATGGAATTGCTGGGTTATATGGTAATTCTATGTTTAACCTCTTGAGGAAGATTCTTTACAAATTTTTTGTCGTCTTCATTAAAAAAAAAACTTATATCCTCTTGCAAGGACAATTCAACAAAACTAGTTCTATAGTGGTTAAAAGTTACAGCTGCTAACCAAAAGATGGCCAGCTTGAATACTCCAGCTGCTCCTTGGAAAACCTATGGGGCGGTTCTACTCTGTCTATAGGGTCACTATGAGTCGAAATTGACTCAACAGCAATGGGTAAGGTAAGTTTTAATACATTCATCAGAACCTTCTGTATACATCTCTGACCAATTGTATAGCTCAGTTTCTAATGAGCTAGCAATGGTTTTAACCCATGTGATAGAGGGACTAGGTGAGAATTCGGATTATACTGGCACCAAAACTAAAAGTCTCATCAGAACAGACCGTTCTTTGTAGGTCTGCTTCTTGCTTTGGGGTCTTTGGCATCAACCAAAATAAGTATTTTGTCTTTGTTAACTCTGGACATGGCAGTGCAAAGTGGGAGCTCTCTCTGTGACCTGAGCTTCCTTGGACCTCTGACTGTCACCGCTCCCCGGAGGGGCCAGTTTTCTTTATGAGCTGTGATAATGTGTGAATTATTTTTCTCTTCAGAACAGGAACGGAAGTGGGAGCTGAAAATATATTCTTCCATTCGTGCAATACTATTTTCTATCCTGTGTGACACCATTAAACATGTACCCCTCACCCTCCATCCACGAAAACAACCACAGCTCTGTGGGTTAAAGGAATTTTGCCTACACTCTTCACATTTTACTGTAGTTTCCAAGCAAGCCTGTATTCAGATTCTGCTTTTACTGCTTATAGCTGTATGGCTTAATTTGACTGGGCTTGAATGTTCTCATCTCTGGTAGAACAATAATATCTACTTCACAGAGCTGTCAGGAAGATTACAAGATAATGCAGATAGAAGACCTAGCACAGACTCAGACATTTATGTGTGTTTAATTTTTTTTTAATATATAATGTGCTGATAATAAATGATGTGCTGATTAATATTACTGTATCTCCTACAAGTAATAAGGGTTTTTGTCACCTAATAACTCTTATTATTTGTAGGTATGCTTTATATTTGACCACATTTCCTTGCAAAACCCAAATATTGTAGCACAGTCCCACTCATTTCTGGGGAAGATAACGTGATGGACTAAATTGTGCGTGGCCCTTGCACAAGTCAGGCCGTAATTGCATTCACTCTTCAGACAGTCTTCAGGGCCCCACTTCAAATGCATGCTGATGAGCAGGGTTATGAGAGCCTACAAGTGACCTCATAAAAGCCATCAGCCAGCCTGTGTCACAGTGCTCCAGGCCGTCTGGCAGGCTGCTCCAGAAGCTGGAGTACAACCTGATCCTTGCTGATGGCAGCGCGTCTCACAGCAGGGCCAGCCAACTGAATAACTGCATGCATCCTTCTTCTCCACCACAGAGCGGCGCTAGGGAGTAACTTGGGAACAAGGCTGATTCTGGGTCTGGCTTGCTTCTGCATTAAAAATCACATTTCATTTTTCCTGAGATGTTGACTCAAATCAGGCAATTTCAAGAAGAAAAATGAAGAGGTTTTTTTTGTTTGTTTCTTTTTATATCAATTCTTGCTCTTGGCCTATAATTCCTGAGGCAAACACTACCCTTTTTTTTTGTCATTTCTTGGCAGTAATGTTTCCAGTTAAACACCAGCCAGCCTGGAAACTAGTACTGAAGTAGTAGCTTCAGTAGGTATTTAGAAAAAGCTGAGGTTGGTACCAGTTTAGTGGCATCCTAGGGACAAAAAGGAGACCCTGGGTAGAGCAAATGGTTAGCTTGTCTGCTAACTGAAAGGTTGATGGTTCAAATCCACCTAGGGGTGCCTCAGAAGGCTTCGAACAGGTCACAACCATGGAAACCCATGAAGCAGTACTCTACAAACACAGGGTCACCACGAGTTGGAATTGACAGCAACTGGTTTTCTGGATTTTTTTTTGTTTGTTTTTTTAGGGGAGAATGAGCCCATATAAAGGCTGAAGAGAAGGTGGAAAGAGAGATTCAGGTGGAAACTGGCAGGAACAAGGAAGGGACAGGGGAGTGGAGGCTGTGATCAGAGAGAGTGTAAGTGGAAGCATGGTTGATCCTGTTCCTGCAGGTGTCAAAAGCAGAGGGTGACGCTCCTGAGGAGAGCATCACCAGGTGGGTCTTTGACCAGCCAAATCTGATGCTCATACCATCTCCACACCTTCCATTCAGGTGGTGGAAAAGTAAGAAACTAGAAAATAAGGGTAAGAAACAAGAAACAGACCCCAGACATACAGCTGGAGAAGCACGTTGCTTTGGCTGTCTTCAAAATTCTCATGGGGTTTTCTATCCCACTGAGAGCCACAGGCAAGGCCTTCCCACGGCCTACGAGGCCCTCCATGACCTGCCAGCTCTTGTTACCTCTCTGATGTGGTCTTCTACTGCTCTCCCCATCCCTCACTCTGTTCCAGTCTCCCTCTGTCCTCACTGTACCTCAAACACACCACACATGCTCCTGTACTGATGTTTGCCCTGCCTGGAAAGTTCTTCCCAGATACCTGCTTGGTTCTCTTCCTTACCTTCTTCAGGCTTTTCTCATGAGACTTTTTATAACTACCTTGTTTAAAATTCAGACAGAATTGAATGGAGGGCAACTGTTACTATTTAAAATTGATGGGGGCCATGGTGGTTCAATGTTAAAATTACTACCTTCCATGTGGAAGAGCCAGGTTCGATTCCTGGCCAGAGCACCCCATGTACTGCCACCATCCGTCTATCACGGGAGGCTTGCGTGTTGCTACGATGCTGAATAGGTTTCAATGGAGCTTTCAGACTAAGATGGACTAGAAAGAAAGGCCTGGTGATCTACTTCTGAAAATTGACTAATGGAACACCTATAGATCACAATGGTCTGATCTGCAACGGATTGTGGCAGATGAATCTCTAAAACCAAGGACTGTAAGGATTGCTGTTGGCTATTAGAAGCTGAAATAGACAAAGAAGGGCCTTCCCTTGAGTCTTGCTCTGAATTTGGACTTCTAGCCTCCCGAACTGTGCAAAAATTAATTTCTGTTCTTTAAAGCCGCCCACTTGTGGTGTTTGCATTATAGCAGTACTAGATAACTAAAGTGTTCTTTCTGGTAGTCTGTGGGTAAAATATCATAGTAAGACAGAGATACCCCTCATCAGCCTTGGCAATCCCTGTCCTTCTCTAGATCTGAATGATGAATTAGAAGGCTCCTCTTAGAGTATTTTATCTATAGTTTGTGGAGTTACTGGGGGGAGTGGGTACAGGAGGCTGGTTGTTTTTACCTCTTTATGATATTTTCTCTCTCAAAAAAACAGTGAGCTAAGTTTGTAAGTGTCTTTTAAAAATAATCAAGTAATTTCATCAGCTTCTTTCTGGACCCTTTAAATCTTGCTCTTTCTCATGGAAAAATAAATTGATAAAACTGACAATTACAAAAATAAAATAATAATAAAGACCCTAGTGTTATGGATTAAATTTTGTCCCCCAGAACTGTGTGTCAGCTTGGCTATGTCACGATTCCCAGTATTGTGTGATTGTCCTCCGTTTTGTAATCTGATGTAATTATCCTATGTGTTGTAAATCCTACCTGTATCACGTTAATGAGGCAGGATGAGAGGCAGTTATGTTAATGAGGCAGTACACAATCTACAGGATTAAGTTGTATCTTGAGTCAAAATCTTTTGAGATATAAAAAGAGAGGATAGGGGCTTCCCACCATCAAGAAAGGAAAGCTGGGAGCAGAGTGCATCCATCAGACCCAGGGTCCCTGTGCTGAGAAGCTCCTAGACCAGGGGAAGATTGATGACAAAGACCTTTCCCCAGACCCAACAGAGACATAAAGCCTTCGCCTGGAGCTGGTGCCCTGAATTCAGATTTCTGACCTCTGAAACTGTGAAAGAATAACTTCTGTTTGTTAGAGCCACCCACTTGTGGTATTTCTGTTATAGCAGGACTAGATAACTAAAACACCTAGTAAAATTTGTGGTGACACCCATATCAAGGTGTTTGGCCAACAAGCCTTGGAGTTTTCTTTCTTAGGAGCCTTTCTCTGCTTCTGGCCTGCTCTTTTTTTCTTCTCCCAGGGAGACCCTACTTGAGTTGCAAATGGCACCAAAAGATTCATTCCACAAATATATTCATTAAGTAAATATTTTTGAGCACTTAATATGTGCCAGGCACTCTGCAACTGCCAGTGAAATAATTCCTTAGGTTATGGGTCTCTAAAGGTCATGCAAAGTTATTTTTGGTAGCAACACGAACATGAGACTTGAACTAGGCCTTGTAAGGGAAAGTCACTGATGCTTCTCACTGGATCTTACTAAGGCTGTCCTTGGCTTTGCATTCCCCAAATGTATCTAATACGTTCCTGGTACCCCTCCCTCAGGTCAGAGATGTGGCTATGGTCTTCTCGGTTGTCAAGTGGCCTAATGGAATAACCCTATATTCAGAATCTTTTCTTAGGGCCAGTCCGATCTAGTCATTCTGAGTCTCATTCTTAGTTGTTGTTAGGTGCCGTTGAGTCGGTTCTGACTCATAGCGACCCTATGCACAACAGAACGAAACACTGCCCGGTCCTGAGCCATCCTTACCTCGTTGCTATGCTTGAGCTCACTGTTGCAGCCACTGTGTCAATCCACCTTGTTGAGGGTCTTCCTCTTTTCCGCTGACCCTGTACTCTGCCAAGCATGATGTCCTTCTCCAGGGACTGAACCCTCCTGACAACATGTCCAAAGTAAGACGCAGTCTCACCATCCTTGCTTCTAAGGAGCATTCTGGTTGTACTTCTTCTAAGACAGATTTGTTCGTTCTTTTGGCCGTCCGTGGTATATTCAATATTCTTTGCCAACACCACAATTCAAAGGCATCAATTCTTCTTCGATCTTCCTTATTCATTGTCCAGCTTTCACATGCATATTATGCGATTGAAAATACCAAGCTTGGGTCAGGCACACCTTAGTCTTCAAGGTGACATCTTTGCTCTTCAACACTTTGAAGAGGTGCTTTGCAGTAGATTTGCCCAATGCAACGCATCTTTTGATTTCTTGACTGCTGCTTCCATGGCTGTTGATTGTGGATCAAAGTAAAATGAAATCCTTGACAACTTCAATCTTTTCTCTGTTTATCATGATGTTGCTCATTGGACCAGTTGTGAGGATTTTTGTTTTCCTTATGTTGAGGTGCAATCCACACTGCAGGCTGTGGTCTTTGATCTTCATTAGTAAGTGCTTCAAATCCTCTTCACTTTCAGCAAGCAAGGTTGTGTCATCTGCATAATGCAGGTTGTTAATGAGTCTTCCTCCAGTCCTGATGCCCCGTTCTTCATATAATCCAGCTTCTCAGATTGTTTGCTCAGCTTACAGATTGAATAGGTGTGGTGAAAGAATACAACCCTGACGCACACCTTTCCTGACTTTAAACCAATCAGTATCCCCTTGTTCTGTATGAACAACCACCTCTTGATCTACGTAAAGGTTTCTCACGACCACAATTAAGTGTTCTGGAATTCCCAATCTTCGCAATGTTATCCATAGTTTGTTATGCTCTACAGAGTCGAATGCCTTTGCATAGTCAATAAAACACAGGTAAACATCCTTCTGGTATTCCCTGCTTTCAGCCAGGATCCATCTGACATCAGCGATGATATTCTGGGTTCCACGTCCTCTTCTGAAACCAGCCTAAATTTCTGGCAGTTCCCTGTCGATATACTGCTATAGCCGTTTTTGAATGATCTTCAGCAAAATTTTGCTTGCCTGTGATACTAATGATATTGTTCTATAATTTCCACATTTGGTTGGATCACCTTTCTTGGGAATAGGCATACATACGGATCTCTTCCAGTCAGTTGGCCAGGAAGCTGTCTTCCATATTTCTTGGCATAGACAAGTGAGCACCTCCAGCGCTACATCTGGTTGTTGAAACATCTCAATTGATATTCCATCAATTTCCGGAGCCTTGTTTTCGCCAGTGCCTTCAGAGCAGCTTGGATTTCTTCCTTCAGTACCATTGGTTCCTGATCTTATGCCACCTCTTGAAATGGTTGAACATTGACTAATTCTTTTTGGTGTAATGACTCTGTGTATTCCTTCCATCTTCTTTTGATGCTTCCTGCATCATTTAATATTTTCCCCATGGAATCCTTCACTATTGCAACTCGGGGCTTGAATTTTTTCTTCAATTCTTTCATCTTGAGAAACACTGAGCATGTTCTTCCCTTTGGTTTTCCATCTCCAGCTCTTTGAACATGTCAGTATAATATTTTACTTTGTCTTCTCAAGGCGCCCTTTGAAATCTTCTGTTCAGCTCTTTTATTTCATCAATTCTTCCTTTTGCTTTAGCTGCTTGACTTTCAAGAGCAAGTTTCAGAGTCTCCTCTGACATCATCTTGGTCTTTTCTTTCTTGCCTGTCTTCTCAATAACTTCTTGCTTTCTTCATGTATGATGTTCTTGATATCATTCCACAACTCGTCTGGTCTTCAGTCACTAGTGTTCAATGTGTCAAATCTGTTCTTCAGATGGTCTCTAAATTCAGGTGGGATATACTCAAGGTCATATTTTGGCTCTCGTGGACTTGCTCTGATTTTCTTCAGTTTCAGCTTGAACTTGCATAAGAGCAATTGATGGTCTGTTCCACAGTCGACCCCTGGCCTTGTTCTGACTGATGATATTGAGGTTTTCCATCATCTCTTTCCACAGATATAGTCAATTTGATTTCTGTGTGTCCCATCTGGTGAGGTCCATGTGTATAGTCGCTGTTTATGTTGGTGAAAGAAAGTATTTGCAATGAAGAAGTCGTTGGTCTTGCAAAATTCTATCATTCGATCTCCAGCATTGTTTCTATCACCAAGGCCATATTTTCCAACTACTGATCCTTCTTCTTTGTTTCCAACTTTTGCATTCCAATAGCCAGTAATTATCAATGCATCTTGATTGCATGTTTGATCAATTTTAGACTGTAGCAGCTGATAAAAATCTTCTATTTCTTCATCTTTGGCCCTAGTGGTTGTTGTGTAAATTTGAATAATAGTCATATTAACTAGTCTTCTTTGTAGGCGTATGGATATTATCCTATCACTGACAGCATTATACTTCAGGATACATCTTGAAACATTCTTTTTGAAGATGAATGCAACACCATTCCTCTTCAAGTTGTCATTCCCAGCATAGTAGACTGTATGATTGTCCGATCAAAAATGGCCAATACCAGTCCATTTCAGCTCACTAATGCCTAGGATATCGATGTTTATGCATTCCATTTCATTTTTGTTGATTTCCAATTTTCCTAGATTCATACTTTGTTCATTCCAGGTTCTGATTATTAATGGATGTTTGCAGCTGTTTCTTCTCATTTTGAGTCATGCCACATCAGCAGATGAAGGTCCCGAAAGCTTTACTCTATCCACGTCATTAAGGTCAACTCTACTTTGAGGAGGCAGCTCTTCCCCAGTTATCTTTTGAGTGCCTTCCAACCTGGGAGGCTCATTTTCCAGCACTATATCAGACAATGTTCCACTGCTATTCATAAGGTTTTCACTGGTTAATGCTTTTCATAAGTAGACTGCCGGGTCCTTCTTCCTAGTCTGTCTTAGTCTGGAAGCTCAGCTGAAACCTGTCCTCCATGAGTGACCCTGCTGGTATCTGAATACTGGTGGCATAGCTTCCAGCTTCACAGCAACACTCAAGCCCCCACAGTACGACAAACTGACAGACACGTAGGGGCTCATTCTTAGAGGTGCAGATAAATTGACTCAGGCTCATGTTGACAGTTCATGTATTACCCCCATTAAAATCACATTTCAAAAAAATATGATTTTACATTACCTAAACCTAAAGGGAATGATAGCTGGAGGACAATTTGGAATTCCTAGCTTCTTGAGAAGGTATGTTGGTGCAGGATAACCATGGGACTCTAAATTTATTGCAGTTCAATGGAGTGAGCAGTTATCTGTGGAAACAGCTTTGTTTCTAGAGGGTAAAGACTCTACCTGGTTTAACTATAAGTAACCCAGGTGTTCTTTGACTTAAAAAAGAATCTTGTCTATCTCCTCTGTAGCCTTGATAGCAGAATCTATTTCTCAAGTTTCTGTAGCTCCATGAAAAACCATGTAGTATTTTAGAATTCTGATGCAATCTACTATTACAAAGAATACCGCCCTAGCTTCTGTTCATTGGGTTCAGAGTAGACACGGTTGGCTTCTTCCCAGATCCAAGCAGAACCCTTTTCAGTGTGTCCCTCCCAGGTATCTGTGTGCTTTAGCTACTCCAGCTACTGGAGCCTTTGCTGAAAGTGCCTGGGAGATCATATCCCCCTGTTGTTGTTGTTTGCCACTGAGTTGATTCTGACTTACAGTGACCCCCTGTGACAGAGAGGAACTGCCCCATAGGGTTTTCTTGACTGTAATCTTTATGGAAGCAGATCTCCAGGTCTTTCTTCCACAGAGCTGCTAGGTGGGTTTGAACCATCAACCTTTTGGTTAGTAGCCGGGCACTTAACCATTGCACCACCAGGGCTCCTTTTATGTCCCCCTGGGGCAGTCCTCAGTCAATGACTGATGAGTAAGAGGTATGAGAGCCCAGCTCAGAGGTAAAACTTCAGAATCCCCCTGCAGGATCAGGATTTTGCCTGAATCGCATATTTGCTTACTTTTTTTCCTTCCCTGTCCTGTTCCCCCCACCCCCACACCTCTTTCCCCTCCGCCCCAGGAGTACTTTTTTCATAAATCACTTGCACATGAACCCTCATTCCAGGGTCTCCTTCTGGGGGACTGTACAGGGATAGGGTACATGAAGACAAACAGCATGCCAAACAACAGATTTCTGACAACACTGTCCACAAGGGATGAAAGTAATGATGCTTCAGACTAAATGCAGAGGTCTCCAAAATATATGTTACTTCCAACCAGAAGCCTTCCCCAACCTGAAGTACAACTCCCTGTAACACACTGAGATGCCTGCCTGGGAGGCTTTCACAACGCTTAGCAGGCTGCACGCCTGACTCCTCTGTTTAACTATGGACACCTGGAATGTAGGGACTGTGTCTTAATAATTGCTTGAATTTTTATTTATTTTTTTTTATTGCACTTTAGATGAAGGTTTAGAGGACAAACTAGTTTCACATTAAGCAGTTAGTACACATACTGTTTTATGACATTGGTTAATAACCCCACAACATGTCAACACTCTCCTTTCTCGGAACTTGGGTTCCCTATTATCAGCTTTCCTGTCCCCTCCTGCCTTCTAGTCCTTGTCCCTGGGCTGGTGTGCCCCTTTAGTCTTGTTTTGTTTTATGGGCCTGTCCAACCTTTGACCGAAGGGTGAACCTCAGAAATTACTTCATTACTGAGCTGAAAGTGTGTCCAGGGGCCATACTCTCAGGGTTTCTCCAGTCTCTGTCAGGGCAATGATTGCTTGAATTTTGAATGGTTGAATAAACCATCCATTACTGAGTACCCACAAAGTCCTAGGAGCTCTGCCAGGTATGGAGATACACAAAAGTCATTCAAATGAAAGTGGCATTAGACACTCTACTTCCAGGGCACAGGTCAAAACACACTGAGTGCTGAGTTATTGTAATTTTATGATACTGTGCTTGACATGAATATATTTGCAACTCTCATGAAATTGCATAAAATATCAAAAGGCAGCTGCAGGCATGGCTCCTTTGAGGAGGCAGAAGAAGATGATGTAGATTATCTCACAGGATTATGGTCAGCTGCAGATAGGTTACAATTAACATGTAGATTCTCTAACACTGAGCATTAGTGAATTGTTGGAAAAATTGTTATGCGACAACCTCAGCCTAGAGTGCTTAGAGGAAAAAGTTAAAATAAAAAAAAAAAGTGCTGATCCTGTGACATATTAAATGGCTTTACCAACCACAAACATTTTAGGGCTTCTGACTTGTCCTGAGAGAGGGCCAGACACAAGGCTAGAGAGGGCCTTAACTGTTCCTTACACCAACGCTTCTTTATAAGGCCTCTCTGAGTTCTTACACCACCAGCCAGATGTCAAAGGTTTAAGAGAAAAAAGCTTCAGCATACTCCGGGGTCAGGCTTAACTGTGTTGGGGCTTTGTGAGCAAAGGTAATTCAGCCCCAGAAGGGACAGTGTCAGGCAGAAGCGACAGATGAGACAGGCTATTTGTGTTCAGCTCATCTGCTCATTATTGAGGCTAAATGCTGAATGAACTAATGACACAGGCCAAGAGTTAATCATGCCCTTTTAGTTCATTATGAAACACAGCTAGATCATGCCTCTGAGGCAACTCAAATGACTCGGCCTAATTGATGTAACAGGAAAAAGCTGGCCTGCTATTAGTTTATTATTACCACTTCTTAGGAGCCCCTGGGTAGTGGAGATGGTTAAGCGCTGCCCTACTAACTGAAAGGTTGGCTGTTAAAACTCACCCAAGTGTGCCTCGAAAGTGAGGCCTGGTGATTTGCTTCCCAAAAGCTCACATCCATGAAAACCCTATGAAGTGCTGCTCTACTCTGCAGCCATGGGGCCACCATGAGTCAGAGCTGACTCAATGACAATTAGCAACACAACTACTACTTCTTAAGCCAAAGGATAATTTTCTATTAAAAGTGTGAAGTAAAATCAGACAAGTCGCTTCCTCCAAGAGGAAGATGGAAATCAATTAGGAATCACTCAGTGACTGGACAATGTCATGACTTTCGTATATGGGTTTGCTGTGTCCCCTAAGAAATAAGACAAAACCACAAACTGTAGCAGGTGAATTAAATTTGACACGAATTAATCCAAGCTTCATTTTCTACTTCATAAATGTCGAAGGACTTTTTCTCAAGCTTTTTATAACTATCCAGAATGAACAAATTAAATAGGCCTCACAAGACCAACTTGTATTAATTAGGTCTGTTGCTTATAAAATAATAAACTACTTGAATTCTGGTTCTAGTTCTGCTATTGTCAGCAGCATCCGGCATGTTGTAATGAACATTGTAGGTTTTAAATAAAAGTTTTATGATTGGTTGGCAACTCTTGTCTGGAGGGGGGATGGGAGGATAGAGAGAGAGGGAAGCCGGCAAAATTGTCAAGAAAGGAGAGACTGAAAGGGCTGACTCAAGACGGGGAGAGTAAGTGGGAGTAGGGAGAGAGATGTATGTAAACTTATATGTGACAGACTGATTGGATTTGTAAACGTTCACTTGAAGCTTAATAAAAGTTATTATAAAAAAAAAAAAAAGTTTTATGATTGGGATCTAAACCTGCTCTAAATCATCTCACAATGCTATTATAAAATGACACAAAATTATGATCAAAATAAAATTGTCTTGAAAATTTCCTAAATATTCTTCAGTTATGATTTATCTCTTTCACAGATAGTGAATATGTGGCAAGTGGGCCAGCTTCCCATGTCCATGTCAAGCATTGTTAATTGTCTTTGTCATTCTTTCCTACTTATTTGAGGTCTCAGCATCCTTTGCAGCCTATTGTTCCACCCCAGTGTACCAATTAATCAGAGAAACATAAGTTAAAATCTAATTTTCATTAAGTTTTAAAAGATTTAATCCTTTAGTTACTATTGGTTTAACAGTATACCAGTCACTTTTTATGCCTCTGGACCTCATCCTATGAAAACATTGCTGTAAAGCTGATCACGACTAATAGTGACCCTATAGGACAGAGTAGAAGAGCCCCATAGGGTTTCCAAGTAGTGGCTGGTGGATTCCAGATGCCGACCTTCTGGATAGCAGCCAAGCTCTTAACCACTGTGCCATCAGGGATCCGCTGGATCTTGTAAAAAAAAAAAAAAAAAAAAAGTAGTACTTATTCTGGTTCTAATGCATTTAGCATCAAGGTGGATCCCTTTTGAAATGCGTGAAGCTCAGCAGACCACATTTGGAAGCTCGTTGTGTAGGTTGAGCATTCTATTAGGCGATGCAGCTTGGATGTGTTAGTTTTGTAAACTTACCTTTTTTACCTTTATTTCTGTGAGATAAGCCTTGCAAGCATAACTATAGCTTCCCTGTGTGTAGTTAGGGAGGTCTGATGGATTTGTTTTGGTTCTTCTTTGTCATATTTGGAAAACCAGAGTGTCCGCATATAACCTAATGGAAAGGAACCTGCAATAAAATATTTAATTCTTATTGGTATATTGTTATACCACAGACCGGCAGCACCACAGTGACACTCACCGTATTGGTGGTGTGTATTACCAGATCATACTTTTCAAAATCCATATTGCCAACCAAGAATTTAAACACACTCAATTAGTAAGCATGCATTCCAATACTGAAAACACATGCCATCAAAATTAAAAAAAAAAAAAAATAAATTGGTAATGAATTAAGGGGAGTTTCTTAAGGGGGAAGTAGAAAAGGGAATTTTGAAACCACATCTTTTCACTATAATTACTAACATTAACTAAATGCTTAGTATGTGCCCAGTATTCTTCTAAGTGCCTAAAATGTATTAATTCATTTTATTCTTACAAAAACTCTATGAAGGAGCTGATGTTAGTTTTTTCATCTGTGGAATTGGGATAATTCTAGAAATGTTAAGAAACTTGGTAAAGAATACACAGCCAGTAATGGTCAGAGTTGGGATTCAAACCCAGTGTTCTGGCTCCAGACCTGTACTCTGAACCAGTAGGCTAAAGAGAACTTGGAGAAGAGGTAGATAATGTATGTTGTTGTTGTTGTTAGGTGCTGTCAAGTTGATTCTGACTCATAGCGACCCTATAGGACAGAGTAGAACTGCCCCACAGAGTTTCCAAGGAGCAGCTGGTGGATTCTAACTGCCCGGCTTCTGGTTAGCAGCTGAGTTCTTAACTACTGTGCCATCAAGGATCCAGATAATATATAGGAAACGGAAAAAAAGGTGAAATTATTGAAAGGGGGAAAAAAAGAAATAAAAGGGCAAGTGAGAAAACAAACAGGAAAAATCAATACTTAGAAACATGATTTTTTTTTTTTCTAGGATCGTGGCTATGGTTTGAAAAATGTCTTTGATCATAATGTGTGTGAATATATAGCATGGTTTACATATATAAATACATAATGGCAGTATATATGAGTGTGTGTTTGTTGTGTATATTCTGTTACACATTAACAAATAGGAGTAAAAATATGACACATTAACATTTCATGAAATATAAGAAAACGTGCTATAATTTGACCTTTCCCAATGATTCTCAAGGATAGTCTATTTTCTGAAGGAAGTGAAGAGTAAATGTCAGCTGGCTGAATCACAGGATATAGAAAAGGTTAAGGCGGAAGCAGAGCAATGCCATAGTGCTTTTAGCCTGAGACATAATAAGTAAGCGCACTTTATTCTGAAGAAATTGTTCTTATGGTGATGAGACAGTCTATTTTCATGGGCAATAATTAGGACAAAAATGAAGGGTGGTGAAGTTCAAGATACACTTCATGAATGTCATCATCAATATTTTCTCATGATTTAGAAAAAAAATTCATGTTGTTCTGCACATCTCCGGAGGACATGCCTATCCAACCACCCTTTACAGTCTGTCCCTACAGTTTGTCAGGGAACAATTAAAAAAGCTTTGGGCCTTTCAGAATGGGCATCAGAACCTGGTTTTTGGTTCCAGGTAACACTGTACTTAGAAACTATTATGACTATTATGAATGTATATGATCTCCTGAGTAGGTACCTTTATCACTGAGTAAGCTGACTATTCAATGTCCTTTCCATGAAAGTTTGAAAAACAAGTCAAAATCCCTATATGCATTAATACTAGATAAACCGATTATTCATCAAATGGCACTAATATTAAAAAAAAAAAAAAACTATCATATAGTTGACCAGGGTCTCAATCTATTTAATTACTCAGTTGTATAAAAATCTCTGGAAAAACTGATTTTAAATGGAAGTTTTTTGTGACTTGTGAATAGGTATTGTCATCAAATTCATCCTGGGGAAGTGTTTTAAAAAGGGTAGAACGTGGAAATACAGCTGTAGCTATAAACATAGTAAAGGAGACAACTCAAGCAATCATTCTAATGATTCAAGAAAGAAAGATCCATTTACCTTTATTACCCAGGTCTTTCAGAGAGTTCGTGGTATATCTCTGACCTCAGCCACATGGAAAAAGTAAAGACTCGTACTATGCATCAGAGTCTGCACAGTAACTGATGTTTAGCTGATGTTTCAACTTCCATCCAGTTTTGGATACTGGTTACACTTATTCACAGCCTTTGATGGACTTGCTCACTTGGAAACACAACTGACTACAACACAAGTGTGCAACAGGACTCCTGAGTACAAACCAGGAGTCTGGATCAGGAATTCATTGTCTTCTCTACTTCTCCATCAATTCAATCTGTGCTCTCTACAGCAAAGCACAGAGACTGTAGAGAAAGTGTAGGAGCTCAGACCGAGCACCAAGCAACAGAGCTGCCAGGATGACTAGCATGGCTCTCATAACTCCTGCTTGGTACACGATTATGAAGGGAGGTGTCATGGATTGAATTATGTTCCCCCAAAAGTGTGTATCAATTTGCCTGGGCCATGTTTCCCAGTATTGTGTGATTTTCCTGTATGTTGTAAATCCTGCCTCTGTGATGTTAATGAGGGAGGATAGGTGGCAGTTGTGTTAGTGAGGCGGACTCAATCTACAAGATTTGATTGTGTCTCGAGGCAGTCTCTTGAGATATAAAAGGAAGAAGCGAGCAGAGGGACAGGGAGACCTCATACCACCAAGAAAGCAGTGCCAGGAACAGAGCGCACCCTTTGGACCAGGGGTCCCTGCACAGAGAAGCTTCTAGTCTGGGGGAGATTGATGAGAAGGATGACAGAGAGAAAAAGCCTTCCCCTGGAGCTGACACCCAGAATTTGGATTTTTAGCCTACTTTACTGTGAGAAAATAAACTTCTCTTTGTTAAAACCATCCACTTGTGGTATTTCTGTTATAGCAGCACAAGATGACTAAGACATGAGGTTTCAGAGTAAAAATGACAACTAAATTATTTGTTAGAATCAGGAGTGATGTGGGCCATGCTTAGAAGCTGCTACTTGGAGAAATATCATCAGTGGCTGGTGTCTTCTTTGGCCTGAAGCTAGAAATTGGTCCTGACAGTGATTATATTGGGAACTGGTCAGTCAGTCTGCCTGACTGGCAAATACTGACATATAGTCTCTGCATTTTAATTAAGAGTTTGGTTTGTTTTCACTATTCACATAAGGACAAGGTCCTTTATTAGTGGAATCATCCTAGATGGGTAGGATAAACTTGCCAAATAAAATCAGATTGCTCCTGAGCCAATCTGTTTTCCTCCACAGCCTTTGAGTGAACTGCTTCTTTCTCAGGAGCTCTTCAAGGGCCCCACACTCATGCCCAAAGCTTGGCCTTGCTCACACAGTCCCTAACCCTAAATATACATCTCCTTCTCTTCTTTTTTTTTTTATTTGTAATATTCCTGAAGTCAAATCTTCTCTGCATCCCTAGCCTTCCTTGATCAGTGCTATTGTCTCTTTCTGATGTGTAACACAGAACTTAGGGTGTTCAGGTACAGCCCATTTTTCCTCACCTAGAGTTGACAACAAACTACACAATGGACAACCACACTGCAATATGGCCGATCTAGACCACCAGTAAGGGTGAGGCCTCTGCAGTGAGGCAGGCCTGGGCTTCATCCCTGGCTCTGACACTTTTTCCAAGTCACTTAGCCTCTAAAATCCACAGTTTTGTCATTTCTAAAATGAGGATAATAATAGTACCTATGTAGCTGTTGTAGATTAAATTAGATAATGCAGGGAAAGCTCACACCACAGTGCCTGGCACATGGTAGGTGCTCCGAAGACACGTCTTATAGTTGTAGTAAGTCCCATTCCTCCACTTGGTTACAAACTCCTTGAGGTGTGACACTCATTTTCTAATCCTTTCAGTCACTGGAAAATTTCTGAGCCAATAATAGGAGATGCTGTAAATCATTTTCTATACCTAGTAAAGTCAGTTTGAGTTTGGCTATTTCTCAGGTTCAAGTAATGAGAGCAGCAAAGAGTAAAACCAGGCATTGCTGTACAAAGACAGAGACACTTAAGTTTAGTTCATTGGTGATAGGTCTGCAGTGAGAAGTGGACAGGGCTAGGCTTGCAGTCAGGGTGACTGTCAGACATTCCTGTTCTGTCCCTCTCTTAGTACCTAAACCTAGAAAACATCAGCATCAAATCTGAAGGCAGAAATATGACACAGAGAATGATTTGGATAAATATATTTCAACTTATTAATCACCTTACTCAAAAGGTTAAACTGTGACATGAACACAGTCTTTAAAGCCAATGACCTTGAGACTTTTATCATGCTTATGACCATCCTTTGACAATGTGTTTTATTAAATGCTTGATGGAATTTTAAAAACCTTCCTTCAAATATGATGGATCCTCTTTCATCTTCCAGTTAAAGTGAGATTGGGAGATGCCATCTCAGCTGGACTTTGAGGAAAATTTATTGACTTCAGGACAATTGGTTTTGAACAATAACAGATATCTTGTAGGGTAGTGCCCTTTACTGAAGAACTCCTGGTCATGCCTTGACATTTCCCTGAACTTCATAACTTGTCAAGTCAAACCAACTTAAAAGACACCCAGGGATCTGAATACCTTTTATAGAGTCTTCTCAATCAAGTCCATGTGCTGTCATAGAATAGTCCTCGGGATGCAGGCAATGCTCTTGCATAGCACAGGACACAGATTTTGTGAATGTTAGGCTATTTTAATTTTCTGAAAGTGCATTTGGTATGAGGATGATTTTTACAAATTCTGATTCAAATACTGTCACAAAACATTTGAAAACGAACCTTTCCTGCAACACTAAGTAACTTCTCAATAAGAATAACCACAAGTACAAAATCGCTGAATAAAAACTTTCAGCCATAGTTTCTGATCTGGTTATATAAAGGTTCTTTGATTTAAACTAAGTCAAATTGGTGCTAAAAAGATTTTCTGTGACCATTTGATCTTTAAAATGAAGCTAAAATTTTGCATTTCAAGCCTCTCTTTGTTGAATTTAAAGCAGCACTTTCAGGTAACATCCAGCATCAACTAAATGCCGGAAGTCTTTGGGCAGTCGAACAGATGAACCTTCATGTCTCTCTTTTAGATGTTTCAGATATTGTCTCACATCATCAGAAAATAATAACACCCTCTTGATGAATGCTCATGAATGCAAATTCCTACTTTGTATACTTTGGGGGTGAGGTTAGACCATACTGTGAGAGAGAGATGATTATTGCAAGTTCCCATATTTTTACTTTTTCCGCTTTACAGTCAATAGTCACATGAGAGAATACATCTGCCAAGGCCCAAATAGAAAAAATTGTGCTATGATTGGACCAAATAACCACGTTTTTTTTTTTTTTTTTTGTGTGTGTGTGTGTGTGGCTTTGATAGTTCTCCAATAAAGCCCTCTTATTTGTCCAGTACTTTTAACAAAGAGCTTTCAAGTATACACCTTACTGAAACATTACAGGCAAACATTTCATGCACACGTGCACGTATGTGCATGCGCAGAAGCACACATACCCACAATTGTACCAAATTTCCAGGGTTAAGTGGAGGAAATACTTTTTCAGTGTTCAGTGTAATGTTTTCAAAGGGGTGAATCAGAAAATTTAGGAAAAATTTAAGCCCATTTTTTGCACAGAAGAATCATATTATTTGGGGGCTAAGAGGGAAAGGCAATGATTAAATCACATTTTCTGAATAGTCATAGGTTATTTTTTCCCTAGCAGGGATGGGAGTCACCAGCAGCAGACCCATGGAGCAGACCAGAACGTGCCCAAAATCACTTTCAGGAGAAGTACCAGGCAGGGAGCATTGGGTCTGCCCCCTACCAGCAGAGAAGATTCCCAGGCCTGCACTAGGCAGCCATCACATCATCACAACAGTTACACCCAAGAAAGCAGCTTATAAAACAAGCACCAAATGAGTGGTCATAATTCTCATCACAATCTGCAAACTTCCACCTGAACAATGAAATTTAATCACCAAAAATATTAAATATCAGGGTTCACTTTGATAGAATGACCCAAGTTATCTCAACTTTTTCTTGTTTAAATGGAGGGCAGATTGGCACTTAAAAAAATAAATCTGAAAATAATATGGCTTCAAGTGGACAAATAAATATGAATTTCTAAGCAAGTCTTTGCATTATCTGTTGTTTTCTTCTTGATTTGGCTCCATTGATAATTTCTCCCCAAGTTTTCTAATAAGTTCTGCTAAGTCTTCTGTATTCTGAGATTTTTCTTCAAGGAGTTCATACCGCAGACTTGAGATGTCCTGTTTAATTTCCTTCAGTTCTCCTTTGAAAAACAAGAGTGATAAGAAGTCAAGTGTAAATACATAATGCGTCTCGTTGTTGTTGCTGTTGAGTCGGTTCCGACTCATAGCGACCCTATAAGACAGAGGAGAACTGCCCCATAGGGTTTCAAAGGAGCAACTGGTAGATTTGAACTGCTGACCTTTTGGTTAGCAGTTGAGTCCTTAACCACTGTACCACCAGGGCTTCCACATAATGCGTAGACACTGGTAATTCTGGGGGAAGTTGAAAACAGTCCTAATTGCACACACATCTGTATTTTGAAACCTTTCAAAGGAAATATCTTCCTAATGGAGCTAGTTTCTATTTTCTCAATGAAGTGTATCAGTGAATGAAGAGATTATAGAACAAATTATGACAAAAGTCTTCCCAAAGTAAGTGAAAAGGAAACGTTACTGGTGAATGTTGCAGGGTTGGGCCAGCAGTCCCTTGTCTTCTCAACCACATCCTCTTCCCTACGAGCCCCCTCACAGAAACAAGTTATTTATCTAGAAAGCGACCTCTGCCCCCAATTGTGGAGAAACAGCTTGTCCCCCAATATTTAACAGTATTAATGGTTGATAACATTCTTTCTTCCCTTCCCCTTGAAGCTCACCCTTCCACACCCATTTCTCTAGCTCTCCCTCGGCTCTGCATCAGGCCTGATACTCTGGCTCACTCTCAGGGGCCTACTTGTCCCTGTGTTCAACTCACCTTCATTCACTTCGTCGCTCTCCTTATCTATCTGGGCTTTCAGTACGTATCTTTTAATCAGCCTCTTCATTATTTTCTAGACAGAGAAAGGAGAAATCCATCTCAGTTTTACTTTCATGTGCCGAAAGGAAAAAATTTGATCAACAAGTCAACTGGAGTGAACAGGGCTTATTAAGAAACGGCTCCTGAAAAGGGAGCACCCCAAAATGGAAATGGCGAGGGGGCTTGAGTTTGCACAGTTACAATGCCCTTTCAAAGCTTAGATGAGGAAGTATCTTGTCCTATGCTTTGACTGGTTAATCACATTTAATTTTCCTTTTGTTTTGGAAAAGTTGGCTACTGAAGGCTAAACTGACATATCGACTGGATGAGTGTTGCTAACTCAAGCTATTAAGTACTGCTAACTTATGCTGATAAGGAAAACTTGCCTAAATTTCAATTCTGCATAAAATTTTTGTTTCTTGTAAATGGATTTATGACTAATTTTTGTTTGGCTCTTGGCCCAGGGCAGCCATTTTAACTCTTGATCTATAAAAATTTTTAACACATAACAAATCTCTCATTTGGAATAAGCTTGAGTCATCCTCCCTTCGGTAAGCACTTTGGAAGTGATGACTATCAAAGATTAAAAAAAAGATGATAAAAATGGCACAGAATATGTAATGTCTACAAGTTTTCTCTTTTAATGAGATTTTCAAATCACCTGGACCAATGACTCAAAAGTTAATTCTTGAGAAGAACAATCAGTGTAGAGCAAACATCTAATCTTCTATGTCTACTGTATGCATTTTATTCGAAAAGTAGTAGAACAATACATGGCCTTCCATTTGGACAGGTTAAAGACATGCAATACTGTGGAGCCTGTAGAGGTGAGAAATTAGACAAATGTGCACATTTTCATTTTTCTCCTCACCAAGATGTATACCCAGTTTTGATTTTAAACTTACTGGTAATTTTGGAATGGCTAGTTTGAAAGTAATAAAATTTCTCTACATATATGTGGCTTTTACTTTATACAGTCGATCCTCATTATTCACGGATTCTGCAACTACAAATTCAGCTACTCAGTAAAATTTACTTGTAGCCCAGAATCAACATTCACATCACTTTCTCAGTCATTCACAGACAGGCTGTAAGGGCAAATACAGATTAGAAGTAAGAAAGGAAAAGAGAGAGAGAGGCTTGATCTTCCCTGTTGAACAAAAGGGAAGAGATTTCACCTTCTCTCCCTTTTATTATAGCATTTAAATTTAGAAAAACCGTCACTTCTTTCTCTACCTCTCTGAAATGTACATAAATCTTTTTAAAGGCTAAATAAGCCTCTTGCCAATTTTGCAACCCAGGAATGCTTCCTCAAAGACCTGGAAATCATCTGTTTGATATGTAACCGGTCAAGGAAGAAGCACCCATTATCTCCCAGTTTCCTGGGAGGATAGGAGCCTAACCTCAGTTGGCTCTTGGTTCCAAGTTACAAACCTACCTCTGGTCATAAAGATGTGAGGAATTAATTTTTTTTTTTCCTTTCGGTAAAGGCCATTAGCAAGCCCATGTGGCTAACTCAATTACCAGGAGAATTTAAGCTGAACTATGTAAATGACTCTGTCGAGTTCTCTTACTTGAGGACTAGCAATTGTGTGGGCAGTAGCAGTTCACTGGTAGAACTGCCACCTTCCATGTAGGAGACTTGGGTTCAATTCCTGGCTAATTCACCTCATGAACAGCCATTACCCATCTGTCAGTGGAAGCTTGTGTGTTGCTATGATGTTGAACAGGTTTCAGTGAAGTTTCCAGACTAAGACAGACCAGGAAGAAAGAACTGGTGATCTATTTCCAAAAATCAGCCAATGAAAACCCTGTGGATCCCCATGGTCCAATCTGAAACTGATCATGGGGGTGGTGCAGGACCTGGCAGGGTTTTGTTCCACTGTGCAGGGGGTAGCATGACTTGGGATCAATTAGATGGCGGCTAACAACAACAACAATACTAGTAATGGTTTATCTTGAGAACACGTAAGAAATGGGCTACATCTGCTTGGCTGTATAAAAGGATAAAATTCCTTTCTGTCTTTGCATTCTCTTTAGCGGATTACCTATGATACACATCACATTCTGGTTTAATGCTTATTCAGTAATAAAACTGTTTTATTCTCTTCTACTTTCGTGAAGAGTTTATACGGGTTGCTAAGAGATTTTGTTTTGTAATTGTGCTTCCCCAACAATGCACACAGTGGCCAAAAATTTGAATGGCTGTACGTGTACATTCCCAGCTGAGGTCGAACAAGATGACACTCGGCCTTCTTGTTTCAGTTCTCATGCTGAAGACAAAGATCCCTTCTGCAGTCTGTCTTAGTCATCTAGTGCTGCTTTGACAGAAATACCACAAGTGGACGGCTTTAACAAAGAGAAAATTATTCTCTCACAGCCTAGCAGGCTACAAGTCCAAATTCAGGGCATCAGCTCCAGGGGAAGCCTTTTTCTATTGGCTCTGGAGGAAGGTCCTTGTCATCAACCTTCCCCCGGACTAGAAGCTTCTCTGTGTAGGAACCCCGTGTCTAAAGTATGCATTCTGCTTCTGGTGCTGCTTTCTTGGTGATATGAGATCCCCCTGTTTCTCTGTTTGCTTCTCTCTTTTATATCTCAAAAGAGATTGGCTTAATACACAACCTAATCTTGCAGATTTCATCAGCATAACTGCTGCTAATCCATCCCATTCATGTCACAGTGACAGGATTTACAACACAAAGGGAAATTGTATCAGATAGCAAGATGGCGGCCAATCATTCAGTATGGGGAATCATGACCTAGCCAAGCCGACAGATTATTTTTTGGGGACAGAATTCAATCCATGACACAGTCTATTTAATGCCACATTTTGTGCACTTTTGTTCCTTTTTTTGGTGATAACTCACTTAAAATGGCCCCAAGCGTAGTACTGAAATGCTGTTTAGAGTTCCTAAATGCAAGAAAGCTGTAATATGCCTAGGAAAAAATAACATGTGGTAGGTAAGCTTTGATCAGGCACGAGCTACAGGCTGTGAATTCAATGTTAATGAAATGGCAATACATATTAAACAAGGTGTCTTTAAACAGAAACACACATATAACAAGGTTCTGTATTTGTTGGTTGATGAAAATGTGATGAGAGCCTCTTAGAAACCTAAACTTGTCTCTCCCCCAGAGCAATAGTTCAGTATTTGTTAATTCAAAGTGTGGAGCAACTTAACTGAACATAAGTATCACGAATAAAGAGAATCAACTGTACAGTACTGTTCATGATAAGTTGGAGGCTCAGCATGTACTTAGGAGTTTCTGGATGAATATGTAACTAAACTAAATCTTACTATCTAAGCCCAAAAATTAAATGGTGGGCAGTAAAATTCCACTTCTAGGAGCTTATTGTAAGGAGATGAATGGATGAATGGATAGATGGACAAATATATTCATGGTACCAAAAACCTAAAACCAAACCTGTTGCCATTGAGTGAATTCTGACTTATAGCGATCCTATAAGACAGAGTAGAATCTCCTCCCAGGGTTTTCAAGGAGTGGTTGGTGGATTCAAACTCCTGACCTTTTGGTTAGCAGCCAAATGCTTAACCACCGTGCCACCTGAGCTCCATATTCACGGTAGTACTACTTATAATAGTAGGAAAAAAATCCCTAAGAATCCATTCCAAACCCAAAACCCGTTGCTGTTGAGTCTATTCCGACTCATAGAGACCCTATAGGACAGAGCAAAACTTCCCCATAGGGATTCCAAGGAGCTCCTTGTGGATTCGAACTGCCGACTTCTTTGGTTAGGTGCTGCAGCTCTTAACCACTATACCGCTAGGGTTTCCAAATATCTATTAATAGGGGAGTATTTTAATTATCATATATTTATACAAAGGAATACTATACATTGATTAAAAATAATGTGAATATATATTTTGTGAAGGTAAAAGACACAGACTACAACACTATTACTGTATATAAGTACTATTAACTCATTTATGTAAGATTACATACACATTTACAATATTAAACGTATATATTAAATTAGAAAAAAAATCAAATCAGTAGCCATCAAGTCAATTCCAACTCATGACAATCCTATGTGTTTCAGAGTAGAAGTGTGCTTCATAGGGTTTTCAATGGCTGTGATCTTTTGGAAATAGATCACCAGGCCTTTGTTCCTAGGTCCTTTCAGCTAGTAGTCAAGTGTTTAATCATTTGCACCACCCAGGGACTTGATATATTAAATATATGTATGCAAATAAAAAATGTGCATATATATAAAACGTATGTAAAATTATACATATACATATGATCCACCAAAAGTAAACAGTCTTTATCTCTGAATGGTGACACTGAAGCCGAATTTCACTCTTTATGATGTTTTGGTAGGGTTAGGCATTTTACAATGAGCGTGTAGACTCTAAACTCCACGACACCAGTACTTTATTTATTTTGCTTACTTATGTGTCGTCTGCACCTAGAAAGTACCTGGCACATGGTATTTACTCAAGACATATTTAGTGAATTAAAGCATTATTTTGAGATCCAGAAAAATCCTACTAATTCATTTTTATTTAAAGAATCACATAATTTGAAAAAAAAAATTATTCAACTAGCCTTATTTCTTTAAAATGTCATGCTTACCTGATATTGTCTTGGAGGATTATTGAAACTATTTAAATGGAAATCTTCCGAGCTCCTTATACTAGATTGCTTACTGTGTTCAAGCTGTAATTTAAGAATTAGACATTTTTATTTAGTACTCATTTCAAATAATGTAATAAGATTATTTATTAGTGATATATATATATAAAAAACCAAATCCGTTGCTGTTGAGTCAATTCTGTCTCATAGTGACCCTACAAAACAGAGTAGAACTGCCCCAATAACGTTTCCAAGAAGCAGCTAGTGGATTTGAACTGCCGACCTTTTGGTAAGCAGCCATAACTCTTAACCACCAGGGCTCCAGTGTTATGAAGTAATAAATATCATATATATGTAAATAAATTAGTCTCATGTATGTATTTAATGCCACTTTAGCTTAACTTATTTAACGTTCTGTCAAACCAAGGGCATTTCAAGTGTGTTCAATCTTCCGGTGGCTATTAGAGGTTGTCTAAGGAGTCTCTTAGATTGTGTGGCCTTCAATCATGGTGACATGAGAGTCATGCTGTGCTCTTCCCAGAGGTAGAAGGCAAAGGGAGAGGGAGAGGCAACGAGTGGAGAAGGTGGTGATCTCAGGAGTGCTGTTGATGAGGGAGGGTTCAACATCCACACCTATAGTAGAGTCTGAAGGCAATTCTGAATAAACACCAGAGTAAGACTTTATTGTAAGACAGAATTCAGGTGCCAACAAAGCACTAATGAATCCATTTGATTTTTAGGGTCTGTAAGCGATTCTGTTTGAACAGCCCTTTCCATATAATACATATGCATGAACAGGCAAATAAAAATTTAAGCAATCCTCAGTAAAGGTAGTAACATAGTACGCTGACATTCTAAGAAGATATTTAAATTCATTTTTCAAGTGAAAAATGAGTTTTAAACAGAATAGAAGAGCCTAAGCAAAACAGAGAAGTTCCAAATTTGTATGTTTTGGGTACAAATGTATCTGTTACTGTTAGTTGCCTCTGAGTCGATACCAGCTCATGGCGACTGCATGTGTACAGAGTAGAATGGCTCCATAAGGTTTTCAAGGCTATGACCCTTCAAAAGATCGCCAGGCCTATCTTCTGAAGTGCATCTGGGTGTATTCAAACCACCAATCTTTTGACCAGCAGTCAAGAGTTTAACCATTTGTGCCAACCAGGGACCCCATAAATGCCTCTAGAGTACATTTCATTGGGTAGCACAACCGTTTTTCATGGCAAGAGAGGCTTTGAGGCTGCATTCAAAGACAGTCATAATCTACAGTTCCTTGCAGTTCCAACTCAGCAACTGCTCTGTGGGAGAAAAGGCCTTGCAACCTGCCCTTGTAGATTACAGCCTAAGAAACCCTATGGGGCAGTTCTACTCTGTCCTATAGGGTCATTATGAGTCAGAATCGACTCCATGGTACACAACAACAATCCCATCTACATGAAGCTCAATTAAAATCCTTGCTTAACGTCAATGTCTTGATGTTTTAAATGGTCACATGTTGAATTAAGACAGCTCATTCATCCATTTAAGAAGTATTTATTGAGCGCCCTCTTTATGTAAGAGGGGCCCTGGTGGCACAGTAGTTTAGCCCTGGGATGCAAACCAAAAGGTTGGCAGTTCAAACCCAGCAGCCTCTCCATGGGAGAAAGATGTGGCAGTCTGCTCCTATAAAGATTTACAACCTCAGAAACTCTATGGGGCAGTTCTACTCTGTCCTACAGGGTCACTATGAGTCAGAATCAACTCAACAGCAGTGGGTTTTTGGTTTTCCCTCTGTAAGGTGCTGTGCTAGGCTCTGGATCTGCAATGAGAAATATAAACAATGATAGTCTAGCTGAGCTCTAATAATAGGGAAAATATGGCAAGGCTGATAAGATCCATAAAAACAATATACAATTTTCAAAATATTGTTTAGATATTCTTTTTCGTGTAGCTATTTCCCTTTTTCTTTCACCTCCCTCTAAAAATGTCAGCAAAATGTCCATATGTTCTTTCTTATTTTGACTTGAAAAATCATCAGGATCAGATTGTACAATTCACCAAGTTAAAGGAAGCAAGGTGTTTGGTCCTCAAAGGAGCCCTAGTGGCACAATGGTTCAGTGCTTGGCTGCTAGCAGAAAGGTTGGCAGTTCAGACCCAGCAACCACTCCACAGGAGAATGAGGTGGTAGTCTGCTTCTGTAAAGATTTACAGTGTTAGAAACCTTATGGCTCAACTCTGTCCTACAGGGTCACTGTGAGGTGGAACTGACTCGATGGTAATGGGTTTGGTTTTGGTTTTCGGATTTTGGTTCTCAAAAAAGAGCACTTGATGGAAACCTGGGGACACTGATGAAGCACTGTGCAAGATGCTTAAAATTTCTATAATCTTTTCTGACAATGAAGGAGTGGTTTCATTGACCTCTACAGTCCTTTAAGCTCTACTGATTTATAAATCTGTGAAATGCATGCAAACTTCAGCGTAATGTTTTAAATCATATAATGGACCCTGGCTTTTAAACCATGATTTATGCCTTAAGGACATCATTAAAAATGAGGACCAGGTTCGAACTCACATCTATCCCCCAGTTGTTATGATAAAGCAAGGAGAGTGAATCAAAAAAAAAAAACAAAAACAAAAAAACCTGTTGCCATTGAGTCAATTCTGACTCATAGCGACCCTATAAGGACAGGGCAGAACTGCCCCATAGGGTTTCTAAGGAACGCCTGGTGAATTTGAACTGCTGACCTTTTGGTTAACAGCTAGCTCTTAACCACTACGCTGCCAGGGTTTCCAAGGAGAGTGAGGGCAGGTTCCTCATCAGAGGGACAGAGTCCAGCAAAGGCGTTATGTACGGATCACGCCTTTAATTTGCCATGTATTCATGACCTCATGATTGCAGATCTTTAATCTGACACACCATGTCTCTAATCATTCATTAAAAGACATCAGTACACCCAAAAAGTGTTTATGGAAATAGGTAAGTGAGAAATTATGCTTCTTTGGAATTTTTGAAGGCTAATTAGCAGTCTTTAATATTCAAATGTGGGAGTCAGCACCAATTAAGGTGGCTCTAAAACACATGGAAACCCTGGTGGTGTAGTGGTTAAGTGCTATGACTGCTAACCAAGAGATCAGCAGTTCAAATCTGCCAGGCGCTCCTTGGAAACTCTACGGGGCAGTTCTACTCTGTCCTATAGGGTCGCTATGAGTCAGAATCGACTTGACGGCAGTGGGCTCTAAAACATATGTACCTATGGAAATAATCCTTTTTTTTTCTTTTAAACCTAATATTTTATTAATGTGCTACCTCCAGTCACACAGGCCTTATTCCATTTGATCTTTTCTAATTTAAGGCCTCTGTGTTTGCTGTTCTGAATTCCTGAAACATTCTTTTCCTGGGTCTTCGCTAGCTGCCTCGTCAGGTCTCATCCTTTGGATCTTAGCTCTGCAGAAAGGCTAATCAGAGGTGTGGGCGGCGGGTGGGGGGCAGAGGGAAGTACTTGCCCCAGGGTGCAAGTTCAAGGGGGCGCCAGACAAGGCGCTGAGTGACATTCCCAGGCGCCACCAATATTAAAGGTGCCTGAGTAAGGCAGCCAGAAAAGAGAGGGGAAGGCCGTTCTGCTGATGCGTTGCTGCTATCAATGTCTATTCATCTTGAAATTGGGGGCATGGGCTGTAATTTAGAGGTTACCACTGGGCACTCGAATGGGGGGGGGGGCAATCCAGAGATTACCCCTGGACACTTGAATTGAAGAGGGGACACAATTTAGAGATTGCCCCGGGCACTCCTTACCCTTGCTAGGCCTCTGGAGGCTATCCCTGCCCAACCCATGTAAAAAAGGTTTTCTTTGTTAACCTTGAGCAAGCTCGGCCTTTATTTCCTTCATAATACACATCACAGTCAACGATTATTTTATTCACTGGTCTGAGTACGTTTACTGTCTACACTCCCCTAGGTTCCACGTGAGGAGGGACTTTGTTTAGTTTAGCCCAGTGCCCCTAGTGTTAGTATTGCCTGGCATATGGAAAGTGCTTAAAAACCATTGGCTGGTGAAACGAATGAATGAAGGCAGGAGTGCTTTTTGGTCACTGAGGACTTTTGCTCAGTTGCTAGACACCTTGCTATACAAGATGTTTACTGTCTGGGTTTATGAACCAGTTGACTGCAGCTCAGTCACATGGTAAAGACACAGTTGAAACATGGGGAATTGGTTTTAAGGCACGAGGCAAGTATTTTACAGCCCAGATAGCACACAAGAGGTAACGGTGCAAGGAAAAGCCACAAATCAATTTGAGAATGTGTATGGTTGTAGATTTTTCCAGAGTGCAAACTTTAAGGCATCAATTTTCACAGTTACAGTTTATTCATACAGTTTCTCAACTGCAACACCACTGAAATTTTGGGCCAGATAATTCTTTGTTGTGGAGGCTGTCCTTTACCTTGTAGGTGTTCAGCAGCATCCCTGGCCTCTGTCCACTACACGCCAGTAGTACCAACGCCCCCCCGCCCCCACATTTCCCTGAGTTGTGACAACTGAAACTATCTCTAGACATTACCGAATGCACCCTGGGGGGCAAAATAACCGGTATATGACTACAAAAAAAACTGCCATCAAGTTGATTCCAACTCACAGTGACCCTATGAAAAAAACCAAACCCATTGCCATCGAGTCGATTCTGCCTCATAGCGACCCTATAGGACAGAGTAGAACTGCCCTATAGAGTTTCCAAGGAGTGCCTGGTGGATTTGAACTGCTTAACCACTAAGCCACCAGGGACCCTATAGGACATTGTAAAACTGCCCCATAGGGTTTCCAAAGAGCGGCTGGCGTATTTTAACTGCTGACTTTTTGGTTAACAGCTAAGTTCTTAACCACTATGCCATTTGATATATGACTAAGCAGCTATAATTCATTTGGGTCATTCTGATGTGACCAGCTCTGCTCTAATTCTGAAATACTAAGTTCTGGATGCAAATATATTATTTTTTCAGCAAAAACTTCTAATCAGTATCTAATACATACCCGTTGCCATTGAGTTGATTCTGACTCATAGCGACCCTATAAGATATATATATGTATATATTAAATGCCTACTATGCTACATAAAAAAAAAAAAATAGTAGGCATTTAATATATAACCAAAACCAAACCAAACCCAGTGCCGTCAAGTCGATTCCAACTCATAGCGACCCTATGGGACAGAGTAGAACTGTCCCATAGAGTTTCCAAAGAGCGCCTGGCGGATTCGAACTGCCAACCTCTTGGTTAACAGCCACAGCACTTAACCACTACGCCACCAGAGTTTCTATTTAATATATACTTGTTAAAAATTAAATAATACAAAGAAACAGTATGTAAACGAAAACTTACTCAAAGGTGCAAAGAAGCATTATTACCACTGGGTGGCAGAAAATTCTAAAACATCATTGTTTCTACTAAAAAAAAAAACAAAACTCATTGCCATAGAGTAGATTCAGACCCATAGCAAGCCTACAGGGAGAAGAACCGCCCCATAGGGTTTCCAAGGAGTGGCTGGTAGATTCGAACTGCTAATCTTTGCTACTAAAACAGTTTAAAGACTGAAAACTCGTATCTGCAACACTTTTGTGCTTAAAGGAGAACTCAACTTGCAATATGAATAGTAGTTCAATCTTAGGTGCTGGAGAGTTTATAGATATTACTGATATGTAAAATGTGATAGGGTGGGAAGAGAAGGAGTTTTTTTAGTGGAAACAGGAAGAACTAGATGCAAGCTTTGTTCCTGACTAATACATAAATATACGTTCTCTCCAAAAAATTGAAAATCATTAAATCACTTCACCTTGCTCCAGTTTTCTTATCTGAAACACATGGATAATTTAACTCACATAAAAACAGTTTATTAAAACAAACTGACAAATTGTAAAATCTTTTGAGATGAGTACTTTCTGGAGACAAGCCAAGTTGCTCACACTTTTTTAAAATAAATTTTCCTCCCTTCATTCTCCTGTCCATCCCTTTACCCTTCTTTTCCCATTCATGCTTTCTTTCATTTCACAGACACCAATGATATGGAAGCATTAAGGATCAGAGAAGGAGTTCCTGGATGGTGTGAATGGTTAAGCACTGGACTACTTACTAGCCGAAAGATTAGTAGTTCAAACCCACCCAGAGACACCCTGGAAACAAGGCCTGACAATCTACTTCCAAAAGGTCACAGCCTTGAAAACCCTATGGAGTGCAATTCTACTCACACTTATGCAGTTGCCATACATTGGAAGTGACTTGATGGCAACTATGGTAATAAGATGAACTAAGACATTGGCTCTTCCTTACAGATGCCCACACTTTCATCAGTTAGTTTACTTCCTCTTGGTATAAGGGAATAGTTAACATATCATAAAAACATTATATCATCTCAGGAAGAGGAATGGGAAGGAGAAACTGACATGTAAATAGTAAAAATACACTACCTACCATGTGTCTTGGGACCCTGTTGGTGCAGTGGTTAAGAGCTCAGCCGCTAACCAAAAGGTCAGCAGTTCAAATCCACCAGCCACTCCTTGGAAACCCTATGTGGCAGTTCTACTCTGTCCTATAGGGTTGCTATGAGTTGGAATCGACCCAAAGGCAACTGGTTACCATGGGCCTTGCTAGGTATTTTATTTCATTTACTTTACCAACTCCTTGAGGCTGTAGTGGCTACAAACAAGGAAACTGAGGCTTAAGAAAGAAAACAATTTGCCTAAGTTCATAGCTGGAAACTGGTAGGAAAACCAAGGTAATTCATGTGTGTGTGTGTATTGCTACCACACATAAATGCTCATTTGTTGCCACCGCAATTAATATAGGCTGATTTTCAAATTTATTCAGGCATTACTGTTTTCCATTAAAAAACCAAACCAGTTCCTGTCGAGTTGATGCCAACTCATGACAACCAACCCCATGGCTGTGATCTTTCAGAAGTAGGTTGCCAGGCCTTTCTTTCAAGGCACTTCTGGGTGGGTTTAAACTGCCAACCTTTCCGCTAATAGCCCAGCGTTTAACCATTTGCACCACTTGGAGACTCCTTATTTTTTATTACTTTTATTGTCTCTTTCACTCATTAATTCATTTCTTTCAATTTTTTTCCCCAGATACATCCATTCTTTCATTTTCAATTTGTATTCTTTCACTAAGGCTTTTTGGCTTGATGTTATATCTCTATCCTTACCGGACTAATATCACTACCAAATTGTATGTGGTTATAGTCACTCTTCCTGCTCTCTAGAAATAACAATAACCTGTAACCCTTGCCATCGAGTTGATTCTGACTCATGGCAATACTACAGGACAGAGTAGAACTGTCCCATAGGGTTTCCAAGGAGTGTCTGGTAGATTCAAAGTGCAGATCTATTGATTAGCAGCCTGAGCTCTTAACCACTGCACCACCAGGGCTCCAGTAATAACAATAGAAATAGTAAATATTTGTTATTTACCAACTAGGTGTCAAGCACTGTTATAAGAGCTGAACATACATGAGCTAATCTAAGATTCGCAACAACCCTTGGATACTACAACTATTATTGTCCACATCCCACAAATGATTAAAGGGTCTTAGCGAGACGGCATCTAAGTAGGACACATACAGACATGCATTGCATATCAATAAAAATTGCTTCTAAAATATCTGAATTTAATTTTTCTGGGATTTCCTAAGTGTTCTACTCATGATGCACTAGACCAGGGGTGGCTTTTGCATGCTTGCTCTTATTCCATCTTCATGCCTGAAAATGAACGTGATAGCTGGAGGAGAAGCTGTCATCTCTCCTGACTCTGACAAAACGAATCTAGGAGAATCACGGAGATTCACCTCTACAACAGTCCTGAATTGTTTAAGTCTGGATCAATTTTTAAATGAGAGGGTCAAAAACAACTGTCTCATTAAAACCTCCATGATGTGGGCTTTCTATTACGTGCAGCTGGATGCAAAGCATATCCTATGTGATACATTGCCCTCCTCTAATTCATCATTTATAACTTCCCTTTAGACACACGCATTTACTGCACCCAGACTATGTGCATTTTACAAGAAAGGAAGCAAATATGCTCATCGTTGAAGATTTTGCTACTCCAAATTAGGGAGATGGCCCATCTCTAGGGCACACTGTTCATTCAGCATTCAATTTCCATAGCGCCCTTTTGACAGTTTCTTGATAACTGACAAATAAGTAGGCCCTGCTGCAGAGTTAGGTTAATCATACCTTCCTTCGGGTCCCTGATGGGTTTCTCTTTGCTTTTCCTTCTTTATGTCACTATTCTTGTGTTCCGTCACCCATAAGTATCGACAATATGTGTTTAACATATGTATTACATGTAACTGCAATTCTTTTTGCTGATTAGACATATACTATTCCCACCTCTCAGTAACAGATTCTTTGAGAGTTATTAAAACTGTTAAATCCTTTAATGCGTCTAATGTCTATTTCTTTACGTTGCTTCTCAACATCTGTCCCTTTCTCTGAAAAGCTAAGCCTGATGAAGTGCATTAACTCATATTTTCAAACGTTATCTTACCTGTTTTTTATCAAGTGATAATTTTGAAAGGTCTTCGTGACTTCCTAAAATTCCAAATTTCTTCTCTTCATTTCTCTTTTAAAGATAGACAATAAAATAAGTATAACTGCATAGTCATTTTTAATTACAAAACCAATTTCTCTTTATTCATTCCATATTCCCCAGTGAGTTTTAATGAGAGAAACATATTCTTATTGGGTTGTTCCCTTTGGCAAGCTCTTGGACATTTCCTCTGGCAGAGTTCTCTCAGGTTGCAATTCTAATCGGACCTGTAAACTACACACTTAGATACATTAAGTAAAGTGAAGGAACTTCTTGCCACTGAACTCACTGAGTTCTGTAAATTATACATCTGGAATAATGCTATAGATAGAATATTTTCCCAAAATTCCTACATAAAATAATCATAGTAATAACTACATGTAAAGAGAGTTTTAGAATTCTCAAAGCACTTTTACATATTCACTAATTTGATCTTCATGATATAGGTATTCATGTTATACCCCTCTTACAGTTAAGGAAACCATGGCTCTGAGGGTTTGTTACATACTTCAGGACCCTAAAATAAGTGGCAAACAGAGCAGGAATTAGAACGTTTCCCTTTTATTGAATGAAACAGTCTACAAGAAACCTTTACAATCATTAAGCCCAACTGCCTGCCTAATGTAGGAAAATGTTCTAAAATTCCCTAATATCAGTCATCCAGCATTTGTCTGATTACGTGCAATGATGTGGACCTCACGACTTTTTAAGGCAGCCCATCACTTTCTTAGGCAGACCTTGTTGTTACAAGTTTGTTCTTACAGAGGACTAGAAGTGAACTATTTGTAACTATTGCCCATTGTCTCTCTGCCTTTTTTTTTTTTTTAATTAATTTTTTTTGCGCTTTAAGTGAAAGGTTACAAAGCAGGTCAGTCTCTCATACAAAAATTTACATACACCTTGCTATACACTCCTAACTGCTCTCCCCTTAATGAGATAGCACAGTCCTCCCCTCCACTCTCTCTCCTTGTGTCCATTCGGGTAGCCTCTGGCCTCCTTTGCCCTCCCATCTCCCCTCCAGACAGGAGATGCCAACACAGTCTCAAGTGTCCACCTTATCCAAGAAGCTCACTCCTCACCAGCATCCCTCTCCAACCCATTGTCCAGTCCAATGCATGTCTGAAGGGTTGGCTTTGGGAATGGTTTCTGTCTTGGGCTAAGAGAAGGTCTAGGGGCCATGACCACAGGGGTCCTTCTAGTCTCAGTCAGACCATTAAGTCTGGTCTTTTTATGAGAATCTGGGGTCTGCATCCCACTGCTCTCCTGTTCCCTCAGGGGTTCTCTGTTGTGTTCCCTGTCAGGGCTGTCATCGGTTGTAGCCGGGCACCATCTAGTTCTTCTGGTCTCAGGCTGATGTAGTCTCTGGTTTATGCGGTCCTTTCTGTCTCGTAGGCTCAAAATTACCTTGTGTCTTTGGTGTTCTTCATTCTTCCTTGTTCCAGGTGGGTTGAGACAAATTGATGCGTCTTAGATGGCCAGTTGCCAGCGTTTAAGACCCCAGATGCCACTCTCCAAAGCGGGATGCAGAATGTTTTCTTAATAGATTTTATTATGCCAATTGACTTAGACGTCCCCTGAAACCATGGTCCTCAAACTCCCACCCTTGCTACACTGGCCTTTGAAGCATTCAGTTTATTCAGGAAACTTCTTTGCTTTTGGTTTAGTCCAGTTGTGTTGACCTCTCCTGTGCTGTGTATTGTCTTTCCCTTCACCTAAAATAGAACTCATCTACTATCTAATTAGCAAATACCCCTCTCCCTCCCTCTCTCTCCCCTCTCATAACCATCAAAGAATTTTTTATTTTTTGTTTAAGCTATTTCTCCAGTTCTTATAATAGTGGTGTTATACAATATTTGTCCTTTTGCAACTGACTAATTTCACTCAGCATAATGTCTTTCAGATTTCTCCATGTTATGAAATGTTTCATCGATTCATCTCTGTTCTTTACCGATGCGTAGTATTCCATTGTGTGAATATACCATAATTTATCCATTCATCCGTTGATGGGCACCTTGGTTGCTTCCAACTTTTTGCTATCATAAACAGCACTGCAGTTAACATGGGTGTGCGTGTATCTGTTCATGTAAAGCCTCTTATTTCTCTAGGAGTTATTCCAAGGAGTGGGATTGCTGGATTGTATAGTAGTTCTATTTCTAGTTTTTTAAGGAAGTGCCAAATTGATTTCCAAAGTGGTTGTACCATTTTACATTCCCACCAGCAGTGTATAAGTGTTCCAGTCTCTCCACAACCTCTCCAACATTTATTATTACGTGTTTTTTGGATTAATGCCAGCCTTGTTGGAGTGAGATGGAATCTCATTGTAGTTTTCATTTGCATTTCTCTAATGTCTCTGCCTATTTTTGAAGGAACCAAAACAAGTATACTCCGTAGTCAAAGGCGGGAGTTCTAAAGACAGCCATCATGTTCCCCTTCAATCTTCCTTCTTTAAACAAAACAGCCAACTCCTTCAATTCTTCTTTACAGGACACCATGTCCAATCTGTCTGCACCCTGGTCCTCCTTCTCTGGATGGATCTAGTATCTCAATGCTCTTCCAGGATATAGTGTTCTGCCTGGTAGAGCTCTTTGCACAGACTTGTTGTTACCTGCTGTTGAGTTGATTCCAACTCATAGTGACCCCATGTGACAGAGTAGAACTGCCCCATAAGGCTCTGTAAGCTGTAATCTTTATAGGAGCAGATGGCCAGGTCTTTCTCCTACAAAGCCTCTGGGTGGGTTCAAACTGCCAACATTGCAGTTAGCAAATGAACACTTAACCACTGCACTACCAGGCCTACTTACTCCCCCAGCAAAGTTACTTGAGGGCCTGCTAAGTTCCTCTGAATCAAATCAGGTACTGATGCTTAACCTAGCTGTATGAATTGAAGGTGAAGGTCATGTAGCTATAACAGCAAAAATGAGACCTAGAATAGCTATCTGTTTCAGTACCATCCCAGATATACCTGTATAATATAATATTTTAGTTACAGTTCATGAATTTTTGTTATATTTCTTTTAAACTGGAATTGTCCAATGTGTTCATGTCTAACAGACACAAGCAAGAGGATCATGCTGAGCTAGTGATGACATCTGGGAGTTGATGAACATGTCATCACAAACTGCTTATTTTTAAATGGATGTGGCACAGTGGTTACAGTGGACACATTTAAAAAATATAAATTATCAAGTCAAATTACCTTGTTCATCTCTGCATCTTCCTGGAAACCTTTTTTATGGCCCTGGAACAGTTCAGAAATCCATTTTTTAAGCTTCAGTAAGAGATAGAACAGGGACTTTGGACTTGGCACCAGGTTGAAGGGAACAGGTAGAGTTCTTCCCTCCTCAAAGTAGGAAAACCAAAGTTTGGCCCTTGCAAATTTCCACTCCACGTCAGCGTCATCCTGTACAAACACATGTGACAGTTAGCAAGGAAATGCAAAACAGAGCTACTGAGATGCTTCTGACATTGAGTGGCTAGATGGAAGTAATGATGTCAGTATTCTCAGGCCCCAAAGACTGCTCAAAGATTTCTCAAAATGTTGATGTCCTACCAAGATTCTCTTTTCTAAATCTTTCTAAAATTTTACCAGCCTTATAGACTACAGATCTTGAAACCTGCATATGTTTATAAATACACCGGCAGATACATATGTATTTTCCTACATTTTGAAAAACACAGAATAAAAGAAATTATTCTATTATTCTGCCAATCATCATTTATCAATTAATTTGGGGCATAGGCCAAAATCTCTGGAAAAAAATTTAGGATATCACTCTCAATTTGAGGAAGGGTCAGTTTTGAACAGTGTTGAAAAACAGACTTGCAAAACCATGGAATCTGCAAGCAAGAATTTTTTGTAGAAAATAAAAATTCATGCTGAAATCATATTTCTAAAGGTTTTAAAAAATATATTAGACAATGTTTCTGCTTCCTATGCCTTACTACCCCAGCACATGCCATCGATGTTGCATTTGGAAGCAAAGAGTTAAAACTTTCTAGATTATTGGTCAAATACATAAAACAGGTGAAGAACAAAGGACAGAAAGTAGTCCATACTTTCACCCCATTGTTGAGTTGATCCCTACAAGAGTTAAAAAACATAAAGAGATGCTTATTTTGTTACTATACCTCAATCTCCTGGAATGAACTGTTGATCATAGCAATTAACATATTTAACAAAACAATGACCATCGTAACATTATAGACTCCATAAAGAACATAACCGATGTTTTCAATGAATTTGTGATTATAGTTGATGACCACTGATTTCACTTCAGAAAGTCCAAATATAGCCCAGAACAGTGTCTTAAAACTCTCCTCAACTCTGGGGAAAAATAAAATAAAAAAAGGAAATAAGAAAGCATAAATAAATTGCAATGGTACCATGATAAACTGAGTTTATTTAGTGTCTTTGCAAATTACTAGGTATGTATGAAATAATGCTTTACTCTCTGAGCTTCAGTTTTCTCCTCTGTGAAATGGGTACAGTAATACTTATTTTTCTGGGTTGTTGCAAGGATAATATTGTGTATGGGAGGCAAATAGCTCAATATCTGACACACAATAAGCACTCGATAAATGCTATTACTATAAGTGGGTTACCACAGATGTTAATATTTAAATAAACTATAACTTTGGCAATGGAAGTAATACAATAAATACAATTATAAAAATAATACGCTTTGTTAGAGCCCTTTTAGGTCTCCCTTATCTATCGTTGTTAGTTCCTGTAGAGTTGATTCTGACTCATGGTGATGCCACGTGCGCAGAGGAGAGCTGATCCACAGGGTTTTCAAGGCTGCGACCTTTCAGAAGCAGATCACAAGGCTTTACTTCTGAGACCGCTCATCTACACTTCCACTTGTGTCTAATAAATAGGTAAGAACAGTCTATGTCTTAAAAAAAAAAAAAAAGCCAATATAAAAGTAGAAAATGTTACCAAAATCGCTGACGTGTCTTTGGTAGGAATTTGAATGCTTTGGGCATAATTCCTGACCAAAGCTAAGCCATATGCTTTTAACCCAGGTGGTTTCATTTCTCTGACAAACTGTGCTTTAGAGAATATGGAAAACAATAGGTTATGCTCCATTCAGTTGATGCTTTCATTGTGATGCTGAAGGCTTAATGTTTAAGTATTCTATTTCAAAAATACTTTATAAAAAAGTGATGTGCTATGGTGAACATAAGTCCAAACTCATGTCACTGTGAATAACTTGGCTATTCTCAATGATAAGGTGCAAGAAGATGAACTAGAAAAAGGGTTGTTCTCACAGCCAGTGCCCCAGGAGTCTCCAGTAGTCAGCGGGGCACGGGGTAAGCGCAGAGCTAGAGGCAGCAGACAAGTTAATATCTGTAAAAATTCCAGTTTACAGATACCAACTGGACTAACTTGCACAAATTACTTAACCTCTCTTAGTCCTCACTCTTCCACATACTAGCTATGTAACGCTCAGCAGATTATTTACCTTTCCTGAATTTAAGTGTCTTCTTTTTGTGAAATGGGAATAATAAAATGATGGACGTGAATTATTTACCACAATACCTGGTTCTAAAAATGTTAGCTATTAATATTTAGTATTAGGAAGATATCTACATTTTAGGAGCCCTGGTGGTGCAGTGATTACAGTGCTGGCCTGCTAACCAAAAGTCCGGCGGTTTGAAACCACCGGTGGCTCCTTAGGGGAAAGATGTGTCAGTATGCTTCTGCAGAAATTTACAGCCTTGGAAACTCTGTGAAGTCTCTGTGAGTCAGGATAGACTTGACAGCAGTGGGTTTGTTTTTTCGTTTTTTACATTTTAGAGTTCTTTTAACTCATTTTTCTGAAAAAGAACTAGAGATGAAGTCTTTACCAAAATATTATTTATCCCATGGACATACATTACTCTGTTAAACTAACATTTATTTAATCTGCAATCACCATCATCAAAACGTCTAAGAGCACCTACGTTGTGAAGGCTTCATTTTGTTTTGCACCACGGTAGTAGGAATACAGGTTGAACATTCCAATCATAAAGGCCACAAACACCATGATAAATATGACCATGAACTTAAAGATGTCTTTCACTGTTCTTCCAAGTGATATCTGTAGAGGTCCAAAGCTTTCATTTGCTGGCAAAATATAAGCTATTCTGGAGAAACTTAAGACCACAGCAATTGCATAAAGACCTTCAGATATAATTTGAGGATCCGAGGGGTCCCACTTTATCCTAGCTAGGAAAAAAGAAACAAGAGGGTTTTGGTGAGTTTCTTTAAGTCATTATGCAGATAACTTCTTTTCTGGGAAATAAACATAATTACTTAACAGTTCAGTTTCTTAATGAAAGTCTGTTATTTAAGGGTTTCTTATGTGTCAGCCACATTTGAACTTCTGAATTTATTGAGAACACAACCCTTTGGTTTGCTGACAATTTTCTATAAGGGCAGAGCATAATGGTTAAGGCCTTAGACTATGGACTCAGATAAGTATCTGTAAAAATTCCAGTTTATGGATACCAACTGGACAAACTTGAACAAATTACTTAACCTCTCTTAGCTCCATTTTCCCACCTTTAAAAATGACATAATACCTACCCCACATCTCTCATTTGTTATGAGATTTAAATAAGTCAATATACGTTTAGCGTTGAGAAAGTACTTGGCACCTATTAAATGGTAGCTTTTATTATTTAATATTCAACTATAATGAAAGAGAAGGGCAGTCCATGTAATTTTGGGCTTGTGGATTTTTATTTAAACAAACTAGGAGTAATTTTTATTGGTCATTCAAGCAAGTCTATTTTTATCATAAAAATGAAACAATTATTCATTTATGAATTTTTCTGGCATTATTACATTAGGTCATCAAAAACCCAATCCAGAAACCATTAGGAAGAAAAATGTAAAGCTATGTAAGAAAGAGAAAAAATAGGATTACAAATTTGTATTTGCTTATTTCCTGAGAAATGGAATTAGGAAAGGATAACAAACTAATAAAAGCAATTTCCTTTTTTTACAATGTGTTGACTATAAGTACTGAATATAAATAGATAGCTTTGAAAAATTTAAACTTTGTATATTTCTTAAAAAATAAGTTAAACATTAAAATAAACACTGTGTTGTTGTTGTGTGCCATTGAGTTGATTCTGACCCAGAGTTACCCTATACGACAGAGCAGAACTGTCCCCATAGGGCTTCCTAGGCTGTAAATCTTCAAGGGAACAGATTGCCCCATTTTTCTCCTGGTCAGCAGTTGGTGGATTCACACTGCTGACTTTTCAGTTAGCAGCAGTGTGCTTAACCCCTGCATCACCAGGGTGCCAACAAACAACAAAATGAACACTAAAAACTACTAATAAAATAGGAACCCTTATGTGATATAGCCAACAAACTCATACAGGTGCCAATTAAATGTTAGTTGATTTCTGATCAGATGATTCAAAATAAATATTCAAAGGGAATATATTTCCTTCATTCCAGGTTTCTATGAGGAGAGATTTTCCCTAAGCAAATAACTGAACCCATTCCCATCCCTTAGTCATGTTCCTCCTGGGGAGGTGGGGTGACCTATCTGATTCTAAATTAGGATTGTCCCTCAGGGAGGAGTCTCACCTGGCCAGGCACTTGCTGCTCTTGCGCCCTGTGGTCTGACTAGAAATTAGAGAGTACATCTGCCTAATTCTAGGGTATGGTATAAGTGAGCTCATTGGCTAATAGACTTGGAACCACGTCATCCAATCTTAACTTTACTGATATTAGGTGATAATCTGGCCTCTATATTAACTTTTTTATTTCTCAACTAGTTCAAAGCCTGGGTGGGAAATAGTACTGTTATTCATTAGTGGGTCCTCTCAAAGTCCCCAATAACAATTTCTTGCTTTGAAATAGTCTGTATGTCACAAAAGGAAATGATACTCAACTATGAACTATTTTTAGTATACAAGAGAAAAAAATAAATCCTAGACAATTGGAAGTTAGCCAATTGATCCAAGAGATAAAAGAAAGGGTTCCTGCGATTAAGAGAGGTTCCTGGCCAGTAGAGATATCAAAGCAAGAAACAGAAAGCATTCTTCTTCAGATACTGATAATTAGAAGCTGGAAACTGACCAACAATTTTATGAAAACCGAGCAATAATCAAATTACTACTGACATCTGCTTCATAAGAAAATTCTGCATTTTTTATTAACTTATCTTGTCTGTGTACTATGAACTCACCCAAATTGTAGTATTTCACATTGTCTCCCAATGTAACTTTGGTCAAGTCCTTCAAAGTATCATTTGCATCAATGATGCTCTGGGCTTTGGAAGCATGCCAAAATGCCATGAATCTCGCAATGAATGATGCTGCAAAGATTGCTAACATGCCAAAATCAAGCATATTCCACAACTCAAACAAGTATTCTTTGGGGCCTTGAGTCCAAATTTCTTTACATTCAGCCCATATCATTCCTGCATTAAAAAGAGGTTTAAACATCAATTCGATTTCATTTCAGCCTTGGTGCTTCAATGAAACACCATAAATATGAAAGGTCTCAGCTTAACATTCAAAACCCTTCAAAATGTGGCTCTAACCTGCCTATCCAACCATAATTCCCACATTTCCACAAATCCCACAGTCTAGCAACATCAGAGCATTTGCTGAAAGCAATTTGACAAAATTAATCTACAGCCTTAAAACAACAAATATTCTGTTGATCCGTTAATTCTTGACTTAAAAAAAATATTTAAAATGTTTGTTTTAGGATTCTTTATAATAACAAAAACACACCAATACACCCAAAATAGAAGAAGAAATCATGGGACTTGCACAGATGGAGTATTATGAAGTCACTTGACATAATATTTTATTATTTACCATGGTTGATGGCCATGAAAGTGTGTCTCACAGACCTCCAACTATAGGAATTTTAATTGACCATGAGCCTCAGCTACTGACCTCTGAAAACCACTGCTGCTTTTGCCTCAAAGTCATGCTTCCCACGGGCTGCTCCTAACCAATGGCTGAGCTCACTCGTTCCTGGGAGACATGAAACTCCTCTGATGGCTCACTTTGGCTTAAGGACTTCCTGATGGCCCTGCTGAACTTCCCTTAGACTGCATGGAGATGATCCAAGAAGCTCCTACCCAACCTTTCTCCCCTCTCCTCTTCCCTTGGGGTCAGACTTGCATCTCAGTCTGTTACTCTCATAGTCTTCCTTGACTCCCTCTTTATTTTCTCTCACAAGCATTCCCTTTAATAAAATCCTAATATGTTTAATCCTATTTTACATTTGCTTCTTGGAAAACCTGGACTAACACATGTTAGAAAATGTTTCTATCATAATGCTAAGAAAAAAAAAAATGAAAAATGTTACTTCTTCTAGGCCTTTATGTTTAAAATAAACCCAGAAAAGAGTAGAAGGAATTACAGGAACATATTAATGGTAGTTGTCTCTTGCATTATTAATAACGTGGCATATCCTTTCTAACATTTAGTGTGGTGCTTAAGAGCAACCAGAGATTCGAGACCTGGATGCTCCATTTGCTAACGTTGTAATCTGTAGCAAGGTATCTGGATATCCTACAACTCCATTTGTAAAACGTGGATGATAATAGTTGCACCTACTTCATAGGGTTGTTACAAGACTTAAATAAAATAAAACGTAAAGTACACAGCACAGTGTCTGGCACTTGGAAAAAAATAACAGCTTTGTTGAATATTTACTATTTTAAATATTCTGTAATTGGCATATGTTTCCTGTCTTAATTTGAAGAATGTTACTTAATTAAAAAGAAGTAACTTTACCCCTAATACCTTTAAGATAGCCTACTCTCTGCCATAGTACCTCCTCCGAGAGCCACCTGGAAAAATACAATCCAAACTCCAACAACTGATAAGGCCTACCTCCATCGAGAAGTGTTTACAATCCCCTGGTTGAAATTAATCTTCTCCCTTTCCCCCCACCAACCAAACATTCTCACGTTTGTCATAAACCTCTGTTATGGAAGCTGCCTTCAATGCCAATGGCTGTGGAGCCCTGTAGGAATTAAGAAAATGCCGTGGTTCCTGCTTGTGCTTCTCTCAAAACGAGCACTCAATGAGCACAGAAGATAATGGTTTTAAGAGACCAATTCATTACTTATTTGAATTACTTCAAGAATAAACTGGGATTGAATTTATATGTTTGGATGGATCAAATTTAAAACAGGAAATCCTGTATGTGCATGCATGCACACACACACACACACACACAAAGACTATGAGAAGATATGAAAAAAACTGAAGGCTTATTTCATTTGGTGGTCCCTGGGTTCCTGGCACCCTTCCTCTTCAACAGGAGACAAGGATACTTTAGAGTAACTGAAGCACAGGGATTAAGGAGACCTTTAAACTAATACAGTCTAGCGACTTTCAATGTTTCCTTCTTCCCCGGCCCCCCTCCTCCTTTTCTTCTTTCTTTAAGAAGCAGAATTTTTGGCAAAAGTGATGCCTTATTGAAGCTTCAAAAATAAAACAGACACAGCGACCTACTCTGCCTGAAGGAAGAGTTCCTCTCTTATTTCCGCTGAGGACCCCAGGGCATTGCTATGTGTAGTCTGAAATCCCCCATCGAGTCCAACTTGTCTGGTAAGCAGGGAAGCTCTCCACAGGAATCAAGCCTTTTCCTGAGTACATCTAGAGATGAGGTGCTTATACTTCTAAAGGCTGCTCATTCCTTTGTTGCCTTCTCAGCATGTATCCCTTCAATGTGGATCTGATGGTCCTATTTCTACTGAGTAGAGAATCAATCTGCTCTCTCTGCTTTTAAATTTCCAGAGCCGGACAGGGAGAAACACCTGTGTGCTCATTAAATCTATTTATTCTTCTCCAGCAGAGGCAGGTTTACCACGAGGCTAATGAAGCTTAAGCTTAGGAAGCCTCACTTGCACAGGCCCCTTCTAGAGCCCTGTTTGGTCTTCTTTTTCTCTGAAAAAAAAAAAAAAAAAACCTGCTGCCCTCAAGTTGATGCGACTCATAGCAACCCTACAGGACGGAGTAGAACTGCCCCACATGGTTTCCAAGGAGCAGCTGGTGGATTCAAACTGCCGATCTTTTGGTTAGCAGCCAAGTTTTTAACCACTGTGCCACCAGGGCTCCTTCTCTCTCTAAAGAGAGTCCTCCAAATAAATAAGCTTCAGGCTCCACAATACCTGGATTCCGCCCCAGCCCCCACTCCAGGCTAAGCTTCCTCAGTCCCCTCAAGTGCTTTTTTGGTGGAGAGGCCACTCACTATTCTGGTTGCTGCCCTTGGGATGTGCCCTATTTTGCCAATGTAGTACCCAGAGCCATGCACAATCTTGCAGATGTGGGCTGGCCACAGCAGGAAACAGCGGGCTGATTACAGCCTTTGGCTGTGGTACTCTCCTTCTGTTGAAGAGTCAACCCAGGGTTGCACGTGCTTTCTCAGCAGCTCACACTGAGCATTAAGCGAAAAGTGCTTGCTACTACGGCATTTTCACCTGAAGTGGCCTCCAGCAATGAAGTGTACTTGTGTTCCTATAACACCTCATCTCCTTGGTTTGGGCTCGCCATCCTGCCTTGTCAAGATCTCCTTGACTGTCGATTCTGTCACTCCACCTTTCAACTAAAACTTAGATCTGCCTCTGTGACCAACATGTGAGTCTTTTTCCTGAAGCTAACATAATACACCCAACGGCTGACCTAAGTAGGCCACTTTTTATTAGTATTTCCAAAAGGCACAGCAACTTTCTTTCAAGAGTGACTTCAAAAAGAAAAATCTACAGTGTCAGTACTGAATCAGGAGTCTAACACGTTACAGAAGCGTCAGACATCAGTTTTGAGTTGTTAAATAAATCAATACTGTGAGATAATCTCTGAAGTCAAATATAAAGGTTAGCAGATCAATAGTTCCAAGGAAAATATTCTTATTCATAAAATTAAAGGTTAATTTAATATTTGCAGGGTTTCTAGGTTAAAAAGGAAAAACTTCTAAAGTTTATATTTAAAATTACATTAGCATGAGAATAGTAAATTATAATAAAAAGGAATATTAGTTATACATAATCCCTTCATATAAAAACTAATTTTTCAAAGTTTCATGTTGTGATCCTAAAAGAGTCATATTTTGTTTAATATGTCTTCAGTAGGAAATAATAATTTTATATAAAAGCAGTATATAAACTCTTAGTGAAAAGCTTAATTATAATTATCTAAATTTATTGAACACTTCCTATTTGCCAAGCACTGTACTATGCACTTTACATATACTAATGCATAAAAAAATAAACTATAACTCACAGCCTTATAGTCTAATAAAATAAAGGCAATGATGAGTGGCAACAGTCCATATGGTTGTTTTTTCTTCTTTTAAATCAAACATTAGAGATGAAATGTAATTTGTTTTAGTTTTATGGTATAAGGTAAATACCAACCAACTAAATTAGAAAGTAGTAGAAAATTAAAGCCTTCTTCTGGGCTCATCTAAGGTTTATCATTACCTTGGTAATGTAATTCACATTTTAAGCCACTATCCATATTTTCCCAAGAATCAAATCAAAAAATGAAGTTATTCATAATTTTCAAATAACTCTGAATTGCTGTAAAGTACCTCACATCCATTTAAAATACATGGTAATTTGCATAGTGTTTCATAATATTTCAATAGATCACCCCACTGGGCCCCAGTGTAGAGAAGCCACGAGGACATCCCCTCCCCTGGAAGTGATATAAAACTAATTGTAGATGGGATGGAGGTGGGCAAGTTCATAGAATATTAAAGGTTTTGCATGAAGATTCCCTGTGCCTGCTTCTCTGTACACCCTTCATATTTCCACCCTAGAAAACTTCAAGCATAATTAGGGCCTCAAGTACCACCTGGGACAGAGGATTTTACTGTATCTGTATTTACAGCCCAGACATCTCCCATGATTTGTACTTTCTACCACTTAGTGGCCACCTTCACCTGGAGGTCTCACGGCCATTTCAAAATGAATCACACCCTGAACTTAATAGCTTTTGGTTCCCTCAGTCTCAAACTTCATCTTCCTTCTGTATTCTCCAATCTTAAAAAATTGCTGTCATCCACCTAGTAATCCAACCCAGAATCCATGGCTCCCTTACCCTTCCTCTGCCTTTCTATGTGATAAATCACCAAGATCTTTGGAGTTTATCCTTTAATTAGCTCTCCAGTCTCTTCCCTTCCCCTGTTCCTCGTGTACATCCTCCTCATGAGCATCACTACAATCATTTCTTAGCCTCTAGACTCACCCTTTCTCTAAGCCACCCTTTATCTCACAACCACTGTGACATTTCTAAAAAATGTGATCTGATCACATCACCAACAGCTTAAACTCATCCACCTGCCATCTCCCCACCCTTATCGCCCATCACCCATATCCACAAATGCCCCTGCATTCCAGCTGTGCCTAATTTATAGTATTTTCAATGTGCAAGGTGTTGCCATAGTTCCACATCTTGGCATCTAATGTTTCCATGCCTTTTACTGTCCTTATTCCCCCAAGCAGTCTGTCTAGTTAACGTTTCCTTATCTTCAGAGTCTCAGATTGAAGGTATTACCCATTCTACATCCCACCTCACTCAGATTTAGATGCCCAATCTGTGTGTCCTCACAAAACCTTCACAACACCTCAATTATAGGATTCATCACATTGAGTTTTAATTACTGATTTACTAACTGATTTGACCTTTTAGACTTAGCTTCCCTGAGGGAAAGGACTGTGTCTCATTCACCTCAGTATCATCATAACTTAATAAAAGAATCTACTAGCTATTGAGCTTGCTCATTCATAAATATTTGATTAAAATATCTTTCTAATTTACATTATATTTAATGATGAGGCATAGGTATGATGGATTCTAAAGACAAATGGTGTAGTAGTTAAGACTGAATTTCTTCTCTTTCACTTTGTTGTTGTTGTTTGTTGCTGTTGGGTCAATTCTGACTCACAGCGACCCCAAATGAGCACAGTAGAACTGCCCTATAGGGTTTTCAAGGCTTGTGATCTTTCAGAAGCAGGTCGCCAGGCCTGTCTCCCAAGGCACCTCTGGGTGGGTTCAAACTGTCAACCTTTGGCTAGTAGTCAAGCACGTAACCATTTGTGCCACCCAGGAACTCCTTCTCTTTCATTTGCCATCTGGGAAATCTAAAGCAAGTTACTTAACCCTCACATAAACCTTATAAAGTAGACGTTATTATAAGTTACAGATTAGAAAACTGAGGTACAGAGAGATGACATGACTTCATATATATAAAATGCTCTGAACAATTCCTGGTACATGATAAATGTTCAATAAATGTAAGCAGCTATCAAGGTCATATGCTCTTAAACCTCAATTGCTCTTAAACCTCAATATACAACCGTGTGACTGTTTTTAAGCTTGATGTCTTAGTTCTCCCAAAACTTAAATGACAGGATTTTTTGTCACTAGTAAGGCTTGATTAATACTATGCTGTTGGTTTTCTTCCTGGGTTTTTCTTGGAAATGCAAAAAGCACGTGGTATGTGAGAATGTGAGAAGACTATGGCACTGAAAATAAACAGACGGCAACTGCTTTCAACAACACAAAAGAAATCATGGTGTGTGGAGCGTTGTCATGCTGCACACATTTGTATAACTGATGCGTGCAGGAATCAGTGGCATTCAGTCTAGCTCCTAATGCTGCAAAAAGAAAGGACGACAGAAAATCAGTCTTTACCTATTACCCAGGATATAATGAGCATCTCCATCCATGAGAAGCAGGATGTTTTCATTCTAAACAGCTGTTTTGCATTATCTGTGCTGGTTTCATTAGGCAGGAGTTTGGTGCCTTCAAATCTGTCAGCTGCATTCATGACTAGCAGTCCCAGAAAAATGGTGAAGGAGGCGGCGTGTGCTACAAACTTCATGAATGGACCACGCATTATCTTCCCCATCTGCCATAAGAAAATCAACTTTGTATTGTACACTTTACAAAACACACACGCACAAGAATAAACGCCTGCATACTCCAATATTCTCCTAAAATCTGTTATAAAATTTCAGTCACATGCCTTACCTACCAAAACCCAAACCAAACCCACTGCCATCAAGTCGATTCTGACTCAGAGCGACCCTAAAGGCCAGAGTAGAACTGCCCCATAGACTTCCCAAGGAGCATCTGGGGATTCGAACTGCTGACCTCTTGGTTAGCAGCCATAGCATTTAACCACTACGCCACCAGGATTTCCTCCATACCTACATGTGCTGATATTCTTGTTAATAATTATATAAATTAACTTTCCTATTAAATGACAAAATGCAGAACAGTATCAGCATTATTTAAAAACGCAAACTAGTATACTGGTCATGAAGCATTGAGGAAGCAGCAATAAAAATATTAAACTGAGTCACTTTGCAATGGTCTTGGTTGATTATTACAGTGCTTGTTGTCCTCATGTTTATGTCATTTATATGAGTACAATTCAGGCCTCAGCTGATGCTGCTATCTTGGTAATGCTGTAAATGGAGTAAAAGTCATGAGTACGAAGAAGAGAACCCCCAACTAGGGCTAAGGCAGCAGGGTAGTTCTGATTGTGTTGGAACAATGTCCTGGGATGATGCTGAATTTAAAGTCCAACATTTTACGTTCTGTTCCCAGTTTTATTACCTCATTAGCTGAATGAACACGAATAAATTACCTAACTTATGTGACAATCAGGCTCTTCGTATAAAATGTAGGGAAACTAAAAGTTATTATTCCTCTATAGCACGGGATTCATTTCAGTCTGAAATGCATGAATCTTAACCTGGGCAGAAAACAAAACTCACTGCAGTCGAGTCAACTCTTACTCGTAGTGGCCCAGTAGGACAGAGTAAAACTGCCCCACAGGGTTTCCAAGGCTATAAATCTTTACAGAAGCAGCCTGTCAAATCTTTCTCATATAGGTTTGAACCTCCGACCTCTAGGTTAGCAGCAAGGGCTTAACCACTGCACCACCAAGAGGGTGCATGTCCAGGATGTTTCTCAGGGGCTCTGTGCATCCCCTGAAGTGGTAAGCAAAACCAGTACAAGGATGCAGTTCTTTTTCTGAGGAGATGGCCTGGAGCTTTCAACAGCTTTTCAAATGAGTTCATTATTAGGACATATTATGACAATAATAGTAATACCACTGCCACACACCTGTCAATTTGTCCTACTGTGGGGGCCTGCATGTTGCTGTAACGCTAGAGGCTATGCCCATGGTGAACAGGTTTCAGCTGAGCTTCTAGACTAAGAGACTCTAGGAAGAAGGACCCAGCAGTCTACTTCTGAAAACAATTAGCCAGTGAAAACCTTAAAAACAGCAAAACATTGTCTGATACAGTGCCAGAAGATGAACTCCTCAGGTTGGAAGGCACTCAAAATATGACTGGGGAAGAGCTGCCACCTCAAAGTAGAGTCCACCTTAATGGTGTGGATGGAGTCAAGCTTTCAGGACCCTCATCTGCTGATGTGGCACGACTCAAAATAAGGAGAAACAGCTGCAAACATCCATTAATAATCAGAACCTGGAATGTAAGAACTATGAGTCTAGGAAAATTGGAAACCGTCAAAAATGAAATGGAATGCATAAAGATTGATATCCTAGGCATTAGTAAGCTGAAATGGACTGGTATTGGCCATTTTGAATCAGATAATCACATGGTCTACTATGCCAGGAATGACAGCTTGAAGAAAAATGGCGTTGGATTCATCATCAAAAAGAACATTTCATGATCTATCCTGAATTACAACACTGTCAGTGGTAAGACAATAGCCATACACCTACAAGGAAGATCCGTTAACAGGACTATTATTCAAATTTATGCTCCAACCACTAAGGCCAAAGATGAAGAAATTGAAGATTTTTATCAGCTGCTGCAGTCTGAAATTGATGGAACATGCAATCAGGATGCACTGATAATTACTGGTGATTGGAATGCAAAAGTTGGAAACGAAGAAGAAGGATTTGTAGTTGGAAAATATGGCCTTGAGGATAGAAATGATGCCAGAGATCACGATTGAATTTTGCAAGACCAATGACTTCTTCATTGCAAATACCTTTTTTCAACAACATAAACGGTGACGTCACCAGATGGAATACACAGGAATCAAAACAACCACATCTGTGGAAAGAGGCAATGAAAAAGCTCAATATCTTCAGTCAGAACAAGGCCAGGGGCCGACTGCAATAAAACCATCAATTACTCATATGCAAGTTCAAGTGGAAACAGAAGAAAATTAGAACAAGTCGAAGAGAGTCAAAGCACAACCTTGAGTATAACCCACCTGAATTTAGGAACCATCTCAAGAACAGAATTGACACACTGAGCACTAATGACCGAAGACCAGATGAGTTGTGGAATGACATCAAGGACATCATACATGAAGAAAGCAAGAGGTCATTAAAAAGACAGGAGAGAAAGAAAAGACCTAAATGGATGTCAGAAGAGACTCTGAAACTTGCTCTTGAACATCGAGTAGCTAAAGCAAAAGGAAAAAATGATGAAGTATAAGAGCTGAACAGAAGATTTCAAAGGGCGTCTCGAGAAGACAAAGTATTATGATGACATGTGCAAAGACCTGGAGATACAAAACCAAAAGGGAAGAACATGCTCAGCATTTCTCAAGCTGAAAGAACTGAAGAAAAAATCCAAGCTTAGAGTTGCAATACTGAAGGATTCTACAGGGAAAGTATTAAACAACTCAGGAAGCATCAAAAGAAGATGGAAGGAATACACAGAGTCACTATACCAAAAAGAATTGGTTGATGTTCAACCATTTCAGGAGGTAATATATGATCAGGAACTGATGGTACTGAAGTAAGAAGTCCAAGCTGCACCGAAGGCACTGGTGAAAAAGAAGGCTCCGAGAATTGATGGAATACCAGTTGAGATGTTTCAACAAATGGATGCAGTGCTGGAAGTGCTCACTTGTCTATGCCAAGAAGTTTGGAAGATAGCTACCTGGCCAACTGACTGGAAGAGATCCATATTTGTGCTCATTCCAAAGAAAGATGATCAAATTGATTGCAAAAATTATAGAACAATATCATTAATATCACATGCAAGCAAAATTTTGAAGATCATTCAAATGGGATGCAGCAGTGTATTGACATTCTAAATTCAAGCTGGATTTAGAAGAGGAGATGGAACCAGGGATATCATTGCTGATATCACATGAATCCTGGCTCAAAGCAGAGAATACCTGAAAGATGTTTACCTCTGTTTTACTGACTATGCTAAGGCATTCGGCTGTGTGTATCACAACAAATTATGGATAACATTGTGAAGAATGGGAATTCAAGAACACTTAATTTTTCTCACAAGGAATCTGTACATGGATCAAGAGGCAATCATTCAAACAGAACAAGGGGATACTGGATGGTTTAAAGTCAGGAAAGGTGTGCATCAGGGTTGTATCATTTCACCATACCTAAAAAAAAAAAAAAAAATTTTTTTTTTTTTATTCAATCTATATGCTGAGCAAATAATCCAAGAAGCTAGACTATATGAAAAGGAACAGGGCATCAGGATTGGAGGAAGACTCATTAACAACCTGCATTATGCAGATGACACAGCCTTGCTTATGAAAGTGAAGAGAACTAGAAGTACTTACTAATGAAGATCAAAGACCACAACCTTCAGTATGGATTATACTTCAACATAAAGAAAACAATAATCCTTACAACTGGATCGACAAGCAACAACATGATAAACGGAAAAAAGATTGAGGTTTTCATTTACTTGAGACCAAATCAACACTCATGGAAGCCGCAGTCAAGAAATCAAAAAACTCATTGGACTGGACAAATCGGCTACAAGAGATCTCTTTAATGTGTTAAAAAGCAAAGATGTCACCTTGAGGACTAAGGTGCGCCTGACCCAAGCCATGGTGTTTCCAATTGCCTCATATGCATGCAAAAGCTGGACAATGAATAAGGAAGACCAGAGAAGAATTGATGCATCGGAATTATGGCATTGGTGAAGAATATTGAATATACCATGGACTGCCAAAAGAATGAACAAATCTGTCTTGGAAGAAGTACAACCAGAATGCTCTAGAAGCAAGGATGGCAAGACTATGTCTCACATACTCTGGACATGTTATCAGGAGGGATCAATCCCTGGAGAAGAACATCATGCTTGGTACAGGGTCACTGAAAAAGAGGAAGGCCCTCAAGGAGATGGACTGACACAGTGGCTGGAACAATGGCTCAAGCATAGCAACAGTTATGAGGATTGCACAAGACCGGGCAGTGTTTCATTCTGTTGTGCATAGGGTCGCTATGAGTCGGAGCCAGCTTGAAGGCACCTAACAACAACAACAACAACAACAACTGCCACTTAGCTGGTACTTTTATATGTCCAGTACTGTTCTAAGTGCTTTCCTCATGTTAACTCATGTAATTGTTACTAAAATGCTCGTTTTGAAGATGAAGAAACTGAGGACGTGTTCAAGAACACACAGCTCATAAGGGGCAGAGCTGGAATTTGAACCCAGGCAATCTTGTTCCAGAGCCTATGCCCATAACCACTATGTTATACTTCTATTTGCTTTATAAGTCAGTATTGTATTTTCTTATTAAAGTGCATACATACGTAAACTCTTAAAGAATAAAAAGTTTTTCTTTAATCATAAGAGCTGAATATATACTTGAAAATCTTATTTGGAAGCTAGATGTTATAAGGAAAGAATGCAATTAATGTTCTCTGTTCCTATAAGGCTTATCTGTCTATTTGGTTCTGAAAAGTCATAAAAGTTAGAGCTGGAGTATATATGTAGTCCAGTCCCTTTGCTCTTAGTATTCAGGCTCTTAGGCTAGGGAGAAGATGTACATATATATGTACATATATATATCTTATGTATATATATATATATGTATATCTTCTCCCTAGCCTAAATATGTGTATGTATATATATATATATATATATATATATATATATATATATATAGTCTCCTTCAAGCTAAAAGAGGTTTATCTTGGGTTTTAAGCAATGGATTCATCTAGTTGGATTCATTACAGAGACAATTCAATGTTACCTTATAAAAATTTGCTGTGAAATGATTTCTAAAAAGCATACTTCTATAAGATTGCTCGACACGTTGATTCAACGAGTATTATTTTTTATATTCAGTTTGAAAAGAATTCTCAGTCAAATGAGGGCAAAGTTAAAACAAATGGGAGACAAAGTAGGTTTGATTTCTGATTTTTTTCCCTATTGTTCTCAGCTGTTTTTCTTTTTAAATACAAAAAAATTAAAAGATTAACATTAACATATCTTTAATTTCTTTTTCCATAGTGTATTCAACATACACAATTATAATTCTATAATGTTTTCTATATGATTTATTTTAACCATGTATTAGAGAAAAGAAAAATACATTGCAAGAGTCAGTATCTTCCTCATGGGAAAAGTTAGTATTATAAATCTTAAAAAAAAAATTTGTTAAAATTTTCTTTTTTTTTCGCCTGTTGCAGGAAAACTGACATTGGTGGCAAGGGCTGTGAGTTGTGAAATCCATGGAAAATTTATTTATGGCTGGCTTGGAGCAATGGGCTCAGACATAGCAATGATGGTGAGGATGGCACAGATCTGGACAGTGTTTCGTTCTGTTGTACATGGGGCCGCCATGAGTTGGAACTGACTTGACAGCTGCTAACAACAACAAAAACACTGTTCCAGAAAGAATAAGAGGCAGCCTTCAAGGGCGCACAAAATATAAAAGAGGATAAATTAAAGTAGGAGCCATAAAAGTAAAATAAAATGAAGTTGAGAATAAAGCTGAGCACATTAGAATGAGCCACAAGACTGGTAGCTCTGGAACTTGAGTCTAGCTATCCAGAACACAACCAAAGTCAACAATGTTCACTATTTAGGGTAGGGTGTCTTATCTGTGCTTCACTCTTGACCTGGCTTACCTTCCTTCTCCACTGAGCTATCAGCCCTTACGTAATTTTACTCCACCTTTATTTTATTCCAAAGGTTGAGAGGAGAATCAAACCAAGCATTTCTCTGCTTATTAAAACTTCCAGTTTTTGTTTTTTTTTTTAACAAAAAGGAAACAAACGAAAGTTGGTTAGCAGGAAACTAAGGTGGTGTGTTTTGATCATCGTGTCTTTTATTTCTCATTACAAATAATTGAAAGTTGTGTTCCTCTTTAATTTTCTTCTCAAAGAGTAATACTAAGGGAGATTTTGACACCTCTCAGTGGATTTTAGGAACTGAAATGAGTTATCCATTTCAGTAAAATATGTCATATATTTGTTCCAGGTTGTAAACCCCTAAAAAACCCATTGCCGTCGAGTTGATTCCAACTCATAGTTACCATACAGGATAGAGTAGAACTACCCCATAGAGTTTCCAAGGAGCACCTGGTGGATTCGAACCGCCAAACTTTTGATCAGCAGCCACGGCCCTTAGCCACTATGCCACCAGGGTTTCCGCAGATCTCCGAAAAATAACTGTAAAAGGGATAACTTAACAGGTTATCGGTGACAAAATACCTATTTGCCCAGCACCATGTAAAAATGGAAAAGGGTGAGCCTACCAGGAGTCCCTAGTAGGAGCAGACGATTAATGCACTCAGCTGCTAACTGAAAGGTTGGAAGTTCACGTCCACCCCGAGGTACCTCGGAAGAAAGGCCTGCTGATCTGCTAATGAGCCACAGAAACTCTTCCGGAGTACAGTTCTATTCTGACATGCACGGGGTTACCATGAGTTGGGGTCAATTCAATCGTAGCTGGTTAACTGTTTAGCTTAAAGTAAAATGATTTACGATCACAGTATGGCCTCTTTTTATTGACATGAACATAAAATAATTGATATTTTGGTTAATTGATATTTTGGTTAGAGGAGGGAAAAAAAAAGGACAAGTAAGGACAAAAAACTTTCTGAAAGGGGAAGAGAGCAAACTTGAGGAAAGAAGACCAAATTTAAACAGAAACAGTGACTCAGTCAAGATACATAAGCCTATAATTTGATCAGGGTTAGTTATTATGGGTGTATCGGAAAATTTAAAATATTTAAAACAGAATTTTAAATAAGAGCTTCAATTTAGCTTAAGCAATCTCTCATCCCACTACACACACACACAAAAACTAATTCTGTAACATGTAAATAATAATTATGTGCTTGCTAAAGGGGAAAATTGTGAAACAGATTTTATCACCAAGCTTCAAATGACAAATAATAGATTTTAGACATGAAAGGAAAAAAAAAAAAACCTTGACAGCATCCTTTTAATTTGATTATTTGCCTCAACGTTCGTAAATAAAGATGGGGAACAGATGCCAGAAAGAAAAACGGCCAGAGAAAAGAAATAGTGAAGGAAATCAAGTTAATTAGGATTCAATCAAAATTAAATAAACATGTAAATCTTTAATTTTGTAACTCTAAAGACTGCCAAAGAGTCTCTGTCAAAGCACCAGACACTCTGTAAGGCATTATGCTTTTGAACTCACTGGATATGGGAAAGGATGACTATTCAGTTTAGAAAAGATGTTATAATTTAACTGATCACAGAGTGATTAATGAGGATAATTCAAAACTTCCACCTTTTTAATTCAGCTTTAATCTCTGCAGACTCAGGAAATGTGAGTTGGAACCGTACAAAGAGACTACAAACACAGATATGGCCTATGTTCTAGTAAGAAAAATTCATTTTTTTTTTTTCTAAGTGAAATCTGTTATTCCCATGAAAAAGGAAGAAGAAAAAAATTTTTCTAGAGGAAAATCTGTGCTACACATTTCTATCCCTAGGGCATCCCACTATTTTCATTTTATTTTTGCTCATTTATATTTTATTTATATGAGGTACATTGTGGGTCTTACGATATTTTAAAGGAAAAATAAAATCGTGATGATGGATTTTAGCTCTTGTGAGAAAACCCCCAATTTCCAACACATCCTATCACCACCAACAGAAGTCATTCTGAGGTTTCCACTACGGAAAAGGTTTTCTATAGCATGGGCTACTTAGAAGGGTCCCTATATGGCTAAAGCACCAAATTCATGGATTAGTAATAAGAAGGTAACATGTTGGTAATGTGGTGTGTGTATCTGCACCCACGTGTTACAAATGTGTGAAAACAAGCCCCGTCCATATTTAAGAATGGCAAGTGATCCAACTATTATTTCTACACAGCACACAAACAGGAGGTCCAGTAGCCACTTTAGCCACAAAACTTTAGAATTATTTCCATCTGCCTAAGCAGACCCAGAAAGGTGGCTTCAAGAACATGAAGGTTAAGACTGTTGTCAAGGTAGGACAGAAAAACTTTCATGCCTCTTAACAGATTGATGGGTCAACATTTCTCATGCTTGAAAAACTAGGTCCATACGAATGTACTATCTTCAGAAAACCCTGGAAGATAGATTTTCCTTTAAAAAAAAAAAAAAAGGAGAGGCGGGGCCAAGATGGCGGACTAGGTAGACGCTACCTCGGATCCCTCTTGCAACAAAGACTCGGAAAAACAAGTGAATGGATCACATACATAACAATCTACGAACCCTGAACAACAAACACAGATTTAGAGAAGGAGAACGAACAAATACAGGGAAGCAGTGACTGTTTTCGGAGCCTGGAGCCAGCGTCCCAGTCAGGTAACCTTGGCACCGGGCTTAGGTCTGGGCCCAGGGGAGCTGGACGCAAAATCTTATGACAGCGCAAACAAGGGGAGCAGCCCTACCCCCCTGAACTCACCCTGGGAGGGGGCCCAGTCAGTCCGCGGAGGCGGCACAGCGACGCGCCTGGCAGGACGAGAAGTCCCCGGGAGGCAGCGACTGATTTTGAGCCGGGAGTGCAGGGTCCCAGCAGGAGAACCTTGACGCTGGGCTTTGGACTGGCAGCGGAGGATCTGACCACGGCTTCAGTGGGCCAGACCCTCAGGGGCCATCTCCACACAGCCAGCACACATAGGCGACACGCCCCTCGAGAATCTCAGATAAAATAGTCATTCCAAGCAAGATAAGTAACTTTGGCTATATTCTGAAGTGCTACTCTCCTATTTCTCTAAACCCTCCCCAACCCCTCCCAGGCGGCTTCATTAACACTGGAATTTCCTGAGCCAGAGGGAGAACAGCTCTGGCTCTGCGGCAGCTTTTCCTAACCCATTCTTCCGGCCTGAGAGAAAGAACCACAAAAAACCCAGGGACCAAAAATTCATCCCTAATTGGACTAAAAACACAGAACCAGCTACAGCCAAGCATATATGATCCAAATCTCGGACTTTCATCCCTACAGGGAACAGGGTGGCGGTTATAATCCAAAGGCAGTTCTGATAGAGATCTGACTGCATTTTTTTTTAGCGGATTTTTCTGGAAAAACAAGTTTCCCAGGTGTGATATCTCTGCTTATTCAACAGAGCCCTAACTGACCCACAGCAGGGAACTGAGGGCTGAAGCTCCCCCCAGACCACCTAGCCTCTTGCCTTAGGGGTCTAAGGAGGGTGACATCTACCAATCAGTAGAGGTACTTGCATTGGGGGCCTAAGGTACAGCTTCAGTGCCCTCCCACCAAGGTGCTATAGGAATAGAGACACACCTACTTCACTGACACTTGGGGGAAGCCTGTCAGCACCCTGCTCCCCCTGGAGGGTGAACCCCAGCTGCTAATAGAATCTGGTGCACACAACTATCACCACTACTTATCGAGGTGGATAGGTGTTAGGGTGCAGCACACACTTGATGACCCAAAATCAGATTCTACTCAAGAATAGTGAATAGACTCAGGCATATATATCTGGCAACAGCCCAAACCAGCTGGTAATAGCTCATAAGTAAGTCAAGGGCTACAACAAACAAGACAGCACAATCTAGTAGCCCATCCACGTATATTGAAAGAAAACAAAACAAGACAAGACTCAGTGAGCAATTATAAAATAAACCATTTTTTTTATATCTTAGTGATGGCTTGGAGACAGCAGTCGATATCAAAACCACATAAAGAAGCAGACAGCTTCTCCAACCCCCCAAACAAAAGAATCAAAATCTTTCCCAAATGAAGATACAATCCTGGAATTATCAGATACAGAATATAAAAAACTAATTTACAGAACGCTTCAAGACATCAGAAATGAAATTAGGCAAACTGCAGAAAAAGCCAAGGAACACACTGATAAAACTGTTGAAGAACTCAAAAAGATTATTCAAGAACATAGTGGAAAAATTAATAAGTTGCAAGAATCCATAGAGAGCATGTAGAAATCCAAAAGATTAACAATAAAATTACAGAATTAGACAACGCAATAGGAAGTCAGAGGAGCAGACTCGAGCAATTAGAATGCAGACTGGGACATCTGGAGGACCAGGGAATTAACACCAACATAGCTGAAAAAAAATCAGATAAAAGAATTTTAAAAAATGAAGAAACCCTAAGAATCATGTGGGACTCTATCAAGAAGGATAACTTGTGTGTGATTGGAGTCCCAGAACAGGGAGGGAAGACATAAAACACAGAGAAAATAGTTGAAGATCTGCTGACAGAAAACTTCCCAGACATCATGAAAGACGAAAGGATATCTATCCAAGATGCTCATCGAACCCCATTTAAGATTGATCCAAAAAGAAAAACACCAAGACATATTATCATCAAACTTGCCAAAACCAAAGATAAAGAGAAAATTTTAAAAGCAGCCAGGGAGAAAAGAAAGGTCTCCTTCAAGGGAAAATCAATAAGAATAAGTTCAGACTACTCAGCAGAAACCATGCAGGCAAGAAGGCAATGGGATGACATATACAGAAGAAGAAAAACTGCCAGCCAAGTATCATATATCCAGCAAAACTCTCTCTCTGAAATATGAAGGCGAAATTAAGATATTTACAGATAAACACAAGCTTAGAGAATTTGCAAAAACCAAACCAAAGCTACAAGAAATACTAAAGGATATCGTTTGGTCAGAAAACCAATAATATCAGATACCAGCACAACACAAGGTCACAAAACAGAACATCCTGATATTAACTCAAATAGGGAAATCACAAAAACAAATTAAGATTAATTAAAAAAAAAATGCTCATAACAGGGAATCATTGAAGTCAATATGTAAAAGATCACAATAATCAAAAAGAGGGACTAAATACAGGTGGCATAGAACTGTCATATGGAGAGTGATACAAGGCGATATAGAACAATACAAGTTAGGTTTTTACTTAGAAAAATAGGGGTAAATATTAAGGTAACCACAAAGAGGTATAACAACTCCAGAACTCAAGATAAAAGCCAAGAAAAATGTAACGACTCAACAAACATAATGTCAAACAATACGAAAATGAGGATCTCACAATTTACTAAGAAAAACGTCTCAGTACAAAAAAGTAAGTGGAAAAATGAAATTGTCAACAACACACATAAAACGGCATCAAAAAGACAGCACTAAACATTTATCTATAATTACGCTGAATGTAAATGGACTAAATGCACCAATAAAGAGACAGAGAGTCTCGGACTGGATAAAGAAACACGATCCATCTAGACGCTGCCTACAAGAGACACACCTTAGACTTAGAGACACAAACAAACTAAAACTCAAAAGATGGAAAAAAATATATCAAGCAAACAATAAGCAAAAAAGAAGAGGAGTAGCAATATTAATTTCTGACAAAATAGACTTTAGACTTAAATCCACCACAAAGGATAAAGAAGGACACTATATAATGATAAAAGGGACAATTGATCAGGAAGACATAACCATATTAAATATTTATGCACCCAATGACAGGGCTGCAAGATACGTAAATCAAATTTTAACAGAGCTGAAAACTGAGATAGACACCTCCACAATTATAGTAGGAGACTTCAACACACCACTTTCGGAGAAGGACAGGACATCCAGTAAGAAGCTCAATAGAGACACGGAAGACCTACTTACAACAATCAACCAACTCGACCTCATTGACTTATACAGAACTCTCCACCCAACTGCTGCAAAATATACTTTTTTTTCTAGTGCACATGGAACATTCTCTAGAATAGACCACATATTCGGTCATAAAACAAAGCTTTGCAGAATCCAAAACATTGAAATATTACAAAGCATCTTCTCAGACCACAAGGCAATAAAACTAGAAATCAATAACAGAAAAACTAGGGAAAACAAATCAAATACTTGGAAACTGAACAATACCCTCCTGAAAAAAGACTGGGTTATAGAAGACATCAAGGAGGGAATAAGGAAATTCATAGAATGCAACGAGAATGAAAATACTTCCTATCAAAACCTCTGGGACACAGCAAAAGCAGTGCTCAGAGGCCAATTTATATTGATAAATGCACACATATAAAAAGAAGAAAGAGCCAAAATCAGAGAACTGTCCCTACAACTTCAACAAATAGAAAGTGAGCAACAAAAGAATCCATCAGGCACCAGAAGAAAACAAATAATAAAAATTAGAGCTGAACTAAATGAGTTAGAGAACAGAAAAACAATTGAAAGAATTAACAAAGCCAAAAGCTGGTTCTTTGAAAAAATTAACAAAATTGATAAACCATTGGCTAGACTGACTAAAGAAAAACAGGAAAGGAAACAAATAACCCGAATAAGAAATGAGAAGGGCCACATCGCAACAGACCCAACTGAAATTAAAAGAATCATATCAGATTATTACAAAAAATTGTACTCTAACAAATTTGCAAACCTAGAAGAAATGGATGAATTCCTGGAAAAACACTACCTACCTAAACTAACACATTCAGAAGTAGAACAACTAAATAGACCCATAACAAAAAAAGAGATTGAAACGGTAATCAAAAAACTCCCAACAAAAAAAGCCCTGGCCCGGACGGCTTCACTGCAAAGTTCTACCAAACTTTCAGAGAAGACTTAACACCACTACTACTAAAGGTATTTCAAAGCATACAAAATGATGGAATACTACCCAGCTCATTTTATGAAGCCACCATCTCCCTGATACCAAAACCAGGTAAAGACATTACAAAAAAAGAAAATTACAGACCTATATCCCTCATGAACACAGATGCAAAAATCCTCAACAAAATTCTAGCCAATAGAATTCAACAACATATCAAAAAAATAATTCACCCCGACCAAGTGGGATTTATACCAGGTATGCAAGGCTGGTTTAATATTAGAAAAACTATTAATGTAATCCACCACATAAATAAAACAAAAGACAAAAACTACATGATCTTATCAATTGATGCAGAAAACGCATTTGACAAAGTCCAACACCCATTTATGATAAAAACTCTCACCAAAATAGGAATTGAAGGAAAATTCCTCAACATAATAAAGGGCATCTATGCAAAGCCAACAGCCAACATCACTCTAAACGGAGAGAACCTGAAAGCATTTCCCTTGAGAACGGGAACCAGACAAGGATGCCCTTTATCACCGCTCTTATTCATCATTGTGCTCGAAGTCCTAGCCAGAGCAATTAGGCTAGACAAAGAAATAAAGGGCATCTGGATTGGCACGGAGGAAGTAAAATTATCTCTATTTGCAGATGACATGATCTTATACACAGAAAACCCTAAGGAATCCTCCAGAAAACTACTGAAACTAATAGAAGAGTTTGGCAGAGTCTCAGGTTATAAGATAAACATACAAAAATCACTTGGATTCCTCTACATCAACAAAAAGAACATCAAAGAGGAAATCACCAAATCAATACCATTCACAGTAGCCCCCAAGAAGATAAAATACTTAGGAATAAATCTTACCAAGGATGTAAAAGACCTATACAAAGAAAACTACAAAGCTCTACTACAAGAAATTCAAAAGGACATACTCAAGTGGAAAAACATACCTTGCTCATGGATAGGAAGACTTAACATAGTAAAAATGTCTATTCTACCAAAAGCCATCTATACATACAATGCACTTCCGATCCAAATTCCAATGTCATTTTTTAAGGTGATAGAGAAACAAATCACCAACTTCATATGGAAGGGAAAGAAGCCTCGGATAAGCAAAGCATTACTGAAAAAGAAGAAGAAAGTGGCAGGCCTCACTCTACCTGATTTCAGAACCTATTATGCAGCCACAGTAGTCAAAACAGCCTGGTATTGGTACAACAACAGGCACATAGACCAGTGGAACAGAATTGAGAACCCAGATATAAATCCATCCACGTATGAGCAGCTGATATTTGACAAAGGACCAGTGCCAGTTAATTGGGGAAAAGATAGTCTTTTTAACAAATGGTGCTGGCATAACTGGATATCCATTTGCAAAAAAATGAAACAGGACCCATACTTCATACCAAGCACAAAAACTAACTCCAAGTGGATCAAAGACCTAAACATAAAGACTAAAACGATAAAGATCATGGAACAAAAAATAGGGACAACCTTAGGAGCCCTAATACAAGGCATAAACAGAATACAAAACATTACCAAAAATGATGAAGAGAAACCAGATAACTGGGAGCTCCTAAAAATCAAACACCTATGCTCATCTAAAGACTTCATCAAAAGAGTAAAAAGACCACCTACAGACTGGGAAAGAATTTTCAGCTATGACATCTCCGACCAGCGCCTGATCTCTAAAATCTATATGATTCTGTCAAAACTCAACCACAAAAAGACAAACAACCCAATCAAGAAGTGGGCAAAGGGTATGAACACACACTTCACTAAAGAAGATATTCAGGCAGCTAACAGATACATGAGAAAATGCTCTCGATCATTAGCCATTAGAGAAATGCAAATTAAAACTACGATGAGATTCCATCTCACTCCAACAAGGCTGGCATTAATCCAAAAAACACAAAATAATCAAAGTTGGAGAGGCTGCGGAGAGATTGGAACTCTTATAAACTGCTGGTGGGAATGTAAAATGGTACAACCACTTTGGAAATCTATCTGGCGTTATCTTAAACAGTTAGAAATAGAACTACCATACAACCCAGAAATCCCACTCCTCGGAATATACCCTAGAGAAACAAGAGCCTTCACACAAACAGATATATGCACACCCATGTTTATTGCAGCTCTGTTTACAATAGCAAAAAGCTGGAAGCAACCAAGGTGTCCATCAACGGATGAAAGGGTAAATAAATTGTGGTATATTCACACAATGGAATACTACGCATCGATAAAGAACAGTGACGAATCTGTGAAACATTTCATAACATGGAGGAACCTGGAAGGCATTATGCTGAGCGAAATTAGTCAGAGGCAAAAGGACAAATATTGTATAAGACCACTGTTATAAGATCTTGAGAAATAGTATAAACTGAGAAGAACACATACTTTTGTGGTTACGAGGTGGGGAAGGAGGGAGGGTGGGAGAGGGTTTTTTACTGATTAATTAGTAGACAAGAACTGCTTTAGGTGAAGGGAAGGACAACACTCAATACACGGAAGGCCAGCTCAACTGGAGTGGACCAAAAGCAAAGAAGTTTCCGGGATAAAATGAATGCTTCAAAGGTCAGTGGAGCAAGGGCGGGAGTTTGGGGACCATGGTTTAAGGGGACTTCTAAGTCAATTGGCAAAATAATTCTATTATGAAAACATTCTGCATCCCACTTTGAAATGTGGCGTCTGGGGTCTTAAATGCTAACAAGCGGCCATCTAAGATGCATCAATTGGTCTCAACCCACCTGGATCAAAGGAGAATGAAGAACACCAAGGTCACACGACAACTAAGAGCCCAAGAGACAGAAAGGGCCACATGAACCAGAGACCTACATCATCCTGAGACCAGAAGAACTAGATGGTGCCCGGCCACAATCGATGACTGCCCCGACAGGGAGCACAACAGAGAACCCCTGAGGGAGCAGGAGATCAGTGGGATACAGACCCCAAATTCTCATAAAAAGACCATACTTAATGGTCTGACTGAGACTAGAGGAATCCCGGCGGTCATGGTCCCCAAACCTTCTGTTGGCCCAGGACAGGAACCATCCCCGAAGACAACTCATCAGACATGAAAGGGACTGGACAGAGGGTAGGAGAGAGATGCTGATGAAGAGTGAGCTAATTATATCAGGTGGACACTTGAGACTGTGTTGGCATCTCCTGTCTGGAGGGGGGATGGGAGGATAGAGAGAGTTGGAAGCTGGCAAAATTGTCATGAAAGGAGAGACTGGAAGGGCTGACTCATTAGGGGGAGAGCAAGTGGGAGTACACAGTAAGAGGTATATAAACTTATATGTGACAGTCTGACTTGATTTGTAAACGTTCACTTGAAGCGCAATAAAAGTTAATAAAAAAAACAAAACAACAAAAAAAAAAAGTTACCTTTGCTCTCAGGCTCCAGTGTACTCTACCCCTAAAATATATATTCTTCACTAAAACAAACATTACATTAGCATTTAGATGATTGTCCTTCATTTAACTTATGATTTTTTTTTTGGTCACATTAGCTCGAATAAATGCAAAATGAAAACTTGCATCTCAATTTTTTTCTGGAGAAGTATCTGCACAATGTATTATATAACCTCATTAAGATATATAAAAATATATGCATATATATGCCTAGAGAGAGGGTTAAAAGGAAATACACTGTCATGGATTGAACTGTGTCCCCCAAAATATCTAGCCCAGGTCATGATTCCCTTGTATGACTGTATGATTACCATTTTATCTTCTGATGTGATTTCCCTGTGTGCTGTAAATCCTATCACTATGATGTAATAAGATGGACTAGTGGCAGTTATATTGATGAGACCTACAAAATTAGATAGTGTCTTAAGCCAATCTGTTTTGAGACATAAAAGAGAGAAGCAAGCTGAGAGACTTGGGAACCTCACACCACCAAGAAAGCAGAGCCGGGAGAAGAGTGCATCCTTTGGACCTGGGATTCCTTTGCTGAGATGCTTCCAGACCAAGGGAAGACTGATGACAAGGACCTTCCTCCAGAGCTGACAGAGAGAGAAAGCCTTCCCCTGGAGCTGGCACCTGAATTCAGACTTCTAGCCTACCGGACTGTGAGAGAGTAAACTTCTCTCTGTTAAAGCCATCCACTTGTGGTATTTCTGTTATAGCAGCACTTGGTGATGAAGACATACATCAACACAGTGAGGTTTTCTTTCACACATTAATAGTATGATTAATAGTATGAGTTTTCTCTTCTTTTCATTTTTTTCTCTCCTGTATTTTTCTTATAGCAAATATGTATTATTTTTATAATATTAAAATAATAAAAATTATTTAAACACAACTATGATTTCCCTGGGGACCCTGGTGGCATAGTGGTTAAGTGCTATGGCTGCTAACTAAAAGGTAGGCAGTTCAAATTCACCAGGCACTCCTTGTAAACTCTGTGGGGCGGTTCTACTCTGACCTATAGGGTCACTATGAGTCAGAATCAACTCGATGGCAATGGGTATGATTTCCCTGAAAATCTTATTTTGGAAATAGAATTTTCCCCTGCTTAACTGGTTCTGACATATACAACTAGCCATACTAACAGAAGAAGATGGTGGTTCAGGCTTTACAGACATACCTTGCTGCATGGGGCAAACCAGTAGATGAGAGCCAGGAAGGGCAGTCCGATGGCAACAGCGAGGACCACAAGAAACTTGACTGCCATGGTCTGCTGCCGTAAACCAGAAAGATTCTCATACCAGATGGACAGAAGCTGCTGTTGGCAGTTTGGATGAGCAACAAACTAGCAGGGAAATGACAAAACGTTTAACAGCTTGATTAAAGAAAGCTTCAGCATAAACTACTTTTGTGTGTTTTAATATTTAGTTCTGTGATTTCCCGTGGAAAAAATATTGTTAGAATTGAAGAACAAACATAAAGCATCTAGTTAACAGGCATCAGGATGGCAGAAAGTTCTAAATACGTATTACATAATTTAGAAGATTTCAATTCATCAAACCTTCCCTCTGTGACTAATGGGCTTTCTTTCAAAGCAGAGAAGCACTTTTGAAATTTAACATTATAAGAAGATTTATCAATGTTTTACACAAGTGCTTTTATGGTTATATATTATTTTCCCATCTAGAAGACATAATGTAAAATTCCTGCTAGCCAAAACGTCTAAATACTACATTTTTAATATATTACCTTTCCTTCACTGACCTAAAGTGCTATACTGTTTTATATTATATTTGCATACGTATTACAATATTATATTATATTATTATTATAGAATAGCCTGTCTTGAAAGAAGTACAGCCAAAGTGCTCCTTGGAAGCAAGGATGGCGAGTCTTCATCACACTTACTTTGGACATGTTATCAGGAGTGATCAGTCCCTGCAGAAGGACATTTAGCTTGGTAAGGTAGAAGGTCAGCAAAAAAAAAAAAAAAGGAAGACCCTCAATGAGACGGATTGACACAGTGGCTGCAACAATGGGCTCAAACATAGAAATGATTGCAAAGATGGTGCAGGACCAGGCAGTGTTTCATTCTGTTGTACACAGGGTTGCTATGAGTTGGAAGCGACTCGATGGCACCTAACAACAACAACAAAGGATCTGTTTCTGGACTGTCTATTCTGTTTCACTGATCTCTTTTTGTTCCTGTGCCACAAATGCTTTCAATTAAAAATCTTTATCATAAACTTTCAAGTCTTTACCACTTTTTATTTTCATGAGTGAAATTTTGATTTTTTTCATATACTTATTTTTTGTAAATAAACTTTGCACATTAGACAGGGCCAAGTTATTTAATATACAAAAAACAATATCCAAAATAACAAGTGGAAAATAATATTAAAAGATAGATTATATAAAGAAATTACAACTGCGTCTTAATGATGCTTAACCTCTAAGACAATTAAAACAAGACACAATTTTTATCTTCTGAAAACGGTGAAGACTAAAGAGTTGGATAATACCCATTGTGGGTGGGGGAAATAAGCCCTCTCATACACTGTTGGTGTACGTGCGAACTGGCATGCCTTTTTAAAAAGGATATTTAGCAAATGTATAGCAAAAAAAAAATGATGCGGTAATTCTACATCTAGAAATCTGCCTAAAAATAAATTCATGAAAGTAAGCAAGCTATATAAACAAGGCTGTCTACTGCAGTATCTTGTAATAACTAAAATCTAAAGAAAATAAAAAACATCCATAAATAATTGATTAAATGAATATAATGATATAACACTGTTGTTGTTGATACTTGAGTCAATTCTGACTCACATCAACCCCATGTGTTACAGAGTAGAACTGCTCCATAGGATTTTCTTGGCTACAATTTTAACAGAAGCAGATTGACAGGACTTTTCTTCTGTGGTACCGAGTGCAGTCTTTGAAAAGATAAAATGGATGCTGCTGACTGACATTTGAAGATGTCTCAGAGATAAATTTGTGGAGATAAACATGATGGCATTTAACTATTCCCCATTAGGAACTGGGGAGATAAAAAGGGCGCATTACTGCAATGTTTGAAAATTTACCCTACGCATGTTTTATTTTTATTATAAAAACTAGCTTTTAAGAACTTTTTTTAAAATAATATCTTACATAATTTAAGAAAGCAGCCAAGTGGAGGCACTACACGGAAAGGAAAGTTAAAAGTATCCCACAGATACAGTTGGTAGGGATTAAAATGCACTAGAGAAGGAACTGAAGGATTTGGCCCCAAATTGGACTATATAAAAAAAACGAGAAAATGGAGTTGAGACTTAAATAATGATGTTCCCATCATATAACAAATGCTTTCTAATTTGGAGGCACAAAGTTACTGTTATGTCATTACTTAAGTCAAGGAAACTGGCAATCACTGCAGTGTTCTGTATAAACAAGTCTACATGTTAAAGAATGATATTTATTGTAGGTTAAGTGCCTCATACTAGGCTCTTATGATGTGTTAGAGAAAATGCTGCTTAGCGTGACTATTAATTAGAAAAACCCAACTCAATCTAACTATATCAACACTTCATCCTTATTTAGCACCAATAAAAACTGAAATAATGTAAACTGGGCTCCATGCCTGACCTTACTTTTTTTACTTCATATTTAATGGCAAGTTTTAAACGGCTGAGGTTTGGACGGCCGTGATCTCCACCATTATGGCGCATCTCAACATCCCCATTCAGAATGGCCTCTACTTCTTCAGTATTTCTGCACAGATCAAGAAGTCCAACAACAAAATCTTTGCACTGCATTGACAGTTTTTTGTAGTCATTCTAGGGAGAGACAAAGCAAAACATAAGACAATAATGTAGAAGTAGTGAATTTTACTATGCTAGACAGCAGAATTTTTCAGTGACTTGCAAGTTCATACACTTCAAGAGAAAAAGTCTATTTTTAAGTTTTACTGGTTTTTTTTTTAACATCTTTCTATTGCTGTTCTGCTGAGTGACCTCTGCAATTTTCTAGCACCATAAAGACTGTCTCCACACCTTAAGAAAGGAAATTTGCTTTAAGCATAATCTAAGTTATGAAAATTTAGTGTGGTTGTGCCAAACTCACCTGTTGATTCAGAATAAATATAAAACAATTTTTCTCACAGCACAATCATAGTGGTTTTCATACCTCATCTCTTTTATGCTCCTAACTTCAGCTAGAAGCATAATATACATTTGATAGCTTTCTGGAAGACTTGGCGGGGGCTTGATAAGCTTGATAAACAACATTCAGAGAGGTATTGAGAAAAGCAAACGCATATCTATTTAACAATTAGTAATTAAGGAAATTTCTGTGCCAAGCAAAGGGTCAGGAAATAAGATGTAGATCTAAAGTCTGCAAATTGAGATTCTTCTCTTTAGAGAAAAGAAAGTTTAATGAAAATGTTTCTTCTGCTGTCATTTATTGCTGATGACCGAAGGTCATGTTTGGAAGATTTACAGAGCGTAGGTCATATTCAAATACCAAAAATCTCACGTCATCCTTATATACAGCATCTATTTACATCTTTATTCATGTCTTTCTAATATTTCTTTCACGTTTATTTTCTTATCCTGGGATAAGACGATTTATAATACACTGTTAATCAAGGAAACCAATTAGCTAGTTTGGTATGTTACACGTGGTTTGTATTACCTCATTTAATCTTCACGATAATTTTGCTCACCTAGATTAAACAATGGGTCCCAAATCACACAGCCAGTCAGTATTAAAATAAGACTTGAAACCTGTATCCTTTTAGCTCCAAACCCTTTGCCTTTAAGAATTATGCAACTGTGTCTCTTCTTTGTAGAAAGCTTTTTTCTCTTTTGATCTTTGAATCAGTTGGGAGGGAAGCAGGGCAAATACTACTCCCATTTTGCACATGAAAAGACTAAGATCCCTTGAGGTCATACAGCTTCAGTCTAGAAAACCAAACCAGCTGCAGCGAAGTCTAAGCTGACTCCTGGCAACCCCATGTTAAGAGTCAGATCTTAAACCCAGCTGTGCAGATTCAGAGCTAGTTAGTTGCCTGAAGTTACCCGTGTGTTAGAGAGTGAAAAGCTCCCTTGGAAGGGCCAAGAGAGGAAGATGGAGAAATACGTGTGGCTCTGGGTGTTGGGCAACAATGCAATGTTTTGGGGGAGTCTGGGTATGTATAAACACCTACTTGGGCTTCTCTCTCTAAATGATGCCAAGTGAACTTTCAATATAGTTTAGTAACTGCTAAACAGGTTAGACTTTGCTAACTGGAGGCCCAAACAGATTTTATAGAAGTAAATTGATATAGCAAATTATGTCTTAGCTGAGAACGGCTCAAACTACTTTTAAACAGGTATTTGGTCAGAGAGCATAAGCAGGGTCACAAGGAAATAGCTTTACCTCTGTCCCCAGGGTCATGGGGACAAACTTTCAGATGTGGAAATGCACATGTTGTCCATAGGCAACATAGGGTAGTGGTTAGGAGCTCTAGCTTTCAGAGCTAGAAAAAAACCAAAAAAACAAACCCATTGCCGTTGAGTCATAGCGACCCTATAGGACAGGAGTAGAACTGCCCCACTGAGTTTCCAAGGAGCGCCTGGTGGATTCGAACTGCCAACTTTTTGGTCAGCAGCCACAGCACCTAACCACTATACCACCAGGGTTTCCTTCAGAGCTAGAGAGAGCTGAAATCAAAGCCTAATTCTTCCAAATATCGATGGCACTGGGTTTTGGGTTTAAGCTTAAATAAGTTAAAATCACTCTGTGATGGAAGTGTTCTCATTTTTCTGATGGGAAAACTGAACCTTAGCGAGATTAAGTATTGAAGACAGCATACATGCAAGTACTTAGCATGGTGCCAAGCATACAGTGACCATTCAAAATAGCATAATTATTTTACTTTGGGCCGTTAATGACAAGATATGAAAGTAGGCTATTTCTCGAGAGCCCTAAGATACCAGGTAACACTGCACTGTTATAAAGACTTATCTATATGAGTTCAAACTGACAACAGTTCATCGGAAGCACAGATGAGAACTTTAAGGAGCAGTGCAAATTAATGATGATACAACATATGAGTACAGATAGTGACAATGGGGACACATTGTGCAGTGTGTAACCAATGTCACTGGAGTGTACACATAGAAATTGTGAATGGATATATGTTTGGTTTGGATATTGCCATCAAAAAAAAATTCAATGTACCTGGTGTCTTCTCTTATATGTAGAGCTCAATTCTAGAATATCCTTTGTCCTTATAAAGACAACAAAATATTAGTCAAAATCAATGCTCTCGAATTCTAAGAAAGCTCAGGTAAAATCGGATACTGAAAAGGAGAGGACAAGCCTTCAAATGCGGAGAAACACTTCTGTAGAGAGGAAAGTGCACGCACTTTGTGCTATTTAGTACCTTGACCTTAAACACTATTTCTAACTCACTGTTAATTCTCAAGATGTATTCTCAAGCAAAAATATGCAACTAGAAAAAAAAGGAAAAAGAAAAAGCAAGAATACCATTCTGCTTTTTAGAAATGCACACACATTTTCACCTTAAACAAAAAAAAACCTATTGCTGTCGAGTAGGAATCCCTATTTCACATTCCCTCAAAATGAAATGGCCGTAGTCCTTTTTCAACCAGAATGCAGCACTGTGGTTTCGGTTCTTTGAGAGGAAAAGTGAAGCTGGAGGACTGATTTAATTCTGAATCACGTCTTTGGGCCACACACCCACACCATACACGATTAAGTTAAAAGCAGGAACTTGCCTACTAGCCTTTGAGGTGAAAAGTGATGACTGATCATGGACTAATAGAACTCTCCCTGCTAAAATGATCCTTTCAAAGGGCAATCTAAGTTGGAGTTTACATAGTAGAATAGATGTTAGGATCTGCAATTTTAACATCTGGCTCTTCTTTCCATGTAGGTAATGAAGTTTACTTCATAAAAATTAAGAAAACTAAACCAAAACCAAAACCACTGCCGTCTCATAGCAACCCTAGAGAACAGAGCAGGACCGCCCTATACGATTTCCAAGGAGTAGCTGGTAGATTTGAACTGCCTACCTTTTGGTTAGCGGCCGAGTTCTTAGCCACTATACCACGAGAGCTCCAAAAATTAACGGGGTAGCGAAAAATACACGCCTTGATTCTTAGTGATCAAAGGTATGGGCTCTGGAAAAGAGCAGACCTGGGTGGTTTGAAAGTAGGCTGCCACTTCCCAGTTACGTGACTTTGGGAGAATGACTTAATCTCTTTAAACCTCAAAATCCTTAAGTGTAAAATGGGGATAATACTAGTATCTGCTTCCTAGGGTTGCTGTGAAGATTAAACGAGATAATAAATACAAAGTCCCTGGCACAGGGTAGTGCAAAATCAATGGTAATTATTATTATTTTAATTATTTCACAAACAATATCCAGCTCTTCTCAATCCCTTGTCACAAAAGCTATGCTACAAAGGTCCGTTGGGATTCCTGGTTATCATCTTAAAATACATGAAAGTAAAACAATTATTCATCCATGCATTCTTTTAATAAATCTTCTATGCATCAGGTGTTATGATAGACACTGCAGTTTTACTGTTATGGGAGTTTTGTAAAACAAGATTGTGTATTTGAAGAGTTAGGTAACTGCAGAATATTATTATCCACATAGCGGTAAATTAGCCAGCCATACTTCTTGAATTAAAGGTAACTCGGGGGGTTTTCTGCTCTTCAGGATAACTGTTACTAAATGGCGCATTAATCTGAGTTCCAGTTAGAGGCACTTATACAGCACCTACTATATAGGGTCACTATGAGTCAGAATTGACTCAATAGGAACAGGTTTTATAGGGCCTTGGTGGTGCAGTGGTTAAGAGCTTAGGCTGCTAACCAAAAGGTCAGCAGTTTGAATCCATCAGCCACTCCTTGGAAGCCCTATAGGACAGTTCTACTCTGCCCTATAGGGTCGCTATGAGTTGGAATTGACTCGAGGGCGACAGGTTTGGTTTTGGTTTTACTATGTGGAGCTGTGAGGGACCTAAAAAAGTTGATCAGACACTCTTTCATAAAAAAGGTGAAGAGAAATGGGGTACAATTTCAAAACAAATATTAAAGAAAAACATTTTTCTAGCTATGTCAGATGCTATTGACTTCCCTGTTGATTGTCACCATCAGCAGTGGCTGCTTATTTAACTTAATAAAGGGTTGCTAACCACCTTTTGGAAACCCTGGTGGTGTAGTGTTAAGTGCCACAACCACTGACCAAAAGGTCAGCAGTTCAAATCCACCAGGCGCTCTTTGGAAACCCAATGGGGAAGTTCTACTTCGTCCATAGGGTCGCTATGAGTCAAAATTGACTCGATGGCAACAGGTTTGGTTTTTTTTGGAACCAGCTTTTATTCTTCCCTTAGCACAGGAATTTTCAGGCCTCACAGGAAAGTAGCAGTGAAAGTAAACAGGCGGCTTCACAGGGTGCACTTCACTTCCCGCCCAAGGAGCCCTGGTGGCACACTGGTTAAGTGCTCAGCTGCCAACTAAAAGGTTGGCAGTTCAAGTTCACCAGCTGCTCTACTGGAGACAGCTGTGGTAGTCTGTTTCTATAAAGATTACAGCCTTGAAACCTTATAGGGCAGTTCTACTCTGTCCCATAGGGTTGCTATGAGTTGGAATGAACTCGATGACATTTTTTTTTTTTTTTTTTGGTTAACTTCTCTCCCTAACTTTGGCTTGTCGCAAATCTAAAATTATCCCAGAATATATCACTGCCCAACTTTTTCAAACTACGATAAGAAATTCAAATATAAGAACACATACACACACACCCCTCCAATTTCTAACACTGTATTTTACCCAAAGAGGAATTGGGATCTATTTGCTCCACATTAAAAGTATGTGACCTTCTTTTTCACTCAGATAGCTCCCTCCTACTGTGTATTATAGAGTCACTTTACTATATATATATATATTTTTTTTTTTTACTATATTTGGAGCCCTGGTGGCACAGCGGGTAGGAGCTCTGCTGCTAACGGGAGAAAGCTGTGGCAGTCTGTTACTATAAAGTTTACAGCCTTGAAACCTTATGGGGCAGTTCTATCCTGTCCTGTAGGGTTGCTTGCTATGAGTTGGAATCAACTCGATGGCAATTTTTTTGTTGTTGTTGTTAACTTCCTAACTTTGGCTTGTCACAAATTTAAAATTATTCTACAGTGTATCACTGCCCATCTTTTTCAAACTACGATAAAAAATTCAAATATAAGGATACACTCACACACACACACCCCTCTGATTTCTAACACTGTATTTTACCCAGAGGAATTGGGATCTATTTGCTCCACATTGAAGGTATGTGACCTTCTTTTTCACTCAAATAGCACCCTTCTACTGTATATTACTGTATATTACTTATATACTCACTTTACTATAATTGGAGCCCTCATGGCACAATTGTTAGGGGCTTGGCTGCTAACCAAAAGATCTGCCGTTTGAATCCACCAGGCGCTCCTTGAAAATCCTATGGGGCAATTTTACTCTGTCCTATAGGGTCGCTATGAGTTGGAATCAACTTGACAGCAATGGGTTTTACCATATTTATGTATTTGCCTCTCTTGATAGACTCAAATATCCTGAAGGACAAGAACTATGTCTTACCCATCTTTGAATCCTCACATCCTAGCACGGTGTGTGGCAAATAGTAGATGATCAATAACTTCTGTTGAACGATGTAAGGAAAGAAACATGGGCTGTGTATTAAACATTTGAATTCCTGCTCAGCCACTTAATGACTTTATTTTTTGGCCTTCCTCTAATATCTCCTATTATGTGTAATTTAAACACTTCTATTTTTATATCATACAATTATAGAGCAAATTACTTAGAATGCATAAAGCTCAATAAAGGTAAACTTCTCCCTCTCTTCTGGTCAGGATTCCAATCCTTACTTCTGGTGCTGTGACTGTTCCTTGCAGGCCACTTAGCATGTAAGTGACACCTTTTGCTACCCTGCTAAGGTCTGATAATAATCACACTGTCCTTATGCTAACAAAAACTACTTTTCTGACTCAGTTTATTATAGGATGTTTCTCTTGCAGACAATTCCAGACAAGCCAAACTAATGCCAGACATACACACCAAAACATAGTCATAGTTTAAAAACACACAGCAGGAGAGTTCCTCTACCTTCCCCTTTCTCAAAGTCAGCAGCAGAGGCATCTGGAGGGCCATGTGCGTATCTAGGCATAGACCCCAAGGAAGACATAAAGGAGCTGGAAAAGCTCCAGAAAAGCTAGGTATCTAGAATGACAGAAAAGAAGACAATCCCTGATGTATAAAAGTGGTGATTTTAGGGAGCTAAATGGAAACATTGTTTGTTAATACAAACAACCTAAAATATAAACAGGTTCAAACAGGTTTAGAGACATAAATCATAGGTTCATACTGATATTAAAAGAAAAGGGATTTAGGGGATGCATTTGCTGACAAGACTGGCCCTGGTATTGATCTTCTTGTCTTTAAGATTCTTCTGCCATAACTGAGCTTAGACATGGCTGAAGGAGAGAACCCAGGAATTCAGTTCTTCCTCTTTGGAGTCAGAAACAGCCAACCTTCTAGGTTTTCTTTCTTTCTTTTTTCAAATGATTTTGTGTTTGTTGCCAAAATTAGGCTTGACCCAAGTTTAAGCTTAAGGTGGCTGAGGTCTCATGCTACCAAAGCCCAAAACTCTTGATAAGGAGTGAATATAAAAATTTAATTTGAATAGATCGAAAACTTCTAAATGTTTTCTTCCCGTTTTATTTAAAGACTTGCAACCACCTAACGCATGCTGATCTTTTTCCTTGTCCTTATAGCCTCATCTAGTTGTCAGATTTCACTTCTGTGGTCTTGTGTAATCTCTTCTCAGAGCCAGCTATAAAAAAAACCCATTGCCATTGAGTTGATTCTGACTCATAGTAGCCTTACAGAACAGAGCAGAACTGTCCCATAGGGTTTCCAAGGAAGGCCTGGTGGATTCAAACTGCCAACCTTTGGTTAGCAGCCGAACTCTTAACCACTACACTACCAGGGTTTACGGAGGCAGCTATAGACCTGATGATATGAGTAATATATGCAATTTATTCAGCTTGAATATTCAAAGAACAATGGCAAGATATCCTGAGAAATGTAGTAGTAAATCCTCTGATCTCAACAGTCTATGGGTTGCTACGGAAGGTGAGAATTTAGGAGGAGTTTAGGGACACTACATATCGGGACTTTCAAAATCATTATGAAAATTCACATTCTCTGATTCTCACAGAGTAGTTATCTTCAAGCAGAGGTACATGAAGACTTTCCAGGGGGCTACAGAACACTAATAGTTTTAAAGGAATCAATTTCCAGATCCTTGATTTTTCTAAAATGGATTTCCTTGAAAATAGATCTTTTACACCTTTACAAAAAAAGTTCCCATTCTCACCCACCCAGGTACTGAACAATAGGGAATCCCATTTTTGTGATTAATCCAAGTACCATACATCTTGAGGGACTTCCTGTACTTCCCTTTCTTAAGACACATTTCTGTTGAGGGTGAAGCTTAGTGATAGGAATGAAGCATGTTGGCACATGTTGGGATGCTCTGAATTCAGATACATGGTGCTGTGTGGTGGTACGAACAATGATAACATATGTTCAATGTACTTCACCTCTTCTATTCCCCAACAACTGTCAAAGAAGGCATCTCTTGAGTGACAGTCTAGTCATAACAGAAAAAGAAAACAACAGTAAGGAGTATCGAATACTAAAAATTGCTTTTTTCATGTATTTAAACATAAGTGATCCTTTTAAACCATATCCTTAGGAGATATCATTAACTAGCAACTAAATCATCTTAAACAGGTAATACAGAAAAGGTCAGTGAGGAAAATTCTTTTAAATATGACTGGAATCCTTTCCAGGACTCAAAATTTTCACAAGACATTGACTAAAACCTATAGAAAACTTTTATGTGATTTAAGATTCAGTGTGTAACTCAATAAGATAGTTATAAAATTTATTATAAAATATTTATTCCAATCATAGTCAACTCTCTACTAATTTTATTCCCTAAAAAATCTTCAGTAATTTTTACATCCTATTAACAAAAGCATAACATGCTTGCTGCCATGCCAATTAGTTTTTAGTGGTATATAACTTTCTTTCATTAAATACATAGAAAAGTGTGAACATGATTAACCCCACTAAGAAATGCATTTCTAGTAAGAATTTTATGTAATATATTTGAAATTTATTTTTCAAAATTTGTAGATACTTGTGTTAGTTACAATAGTGCTCAATTTATGTAGTTTTGACCAAACGTACTACTGGTAATAGTAATGGTAACACTTTCCAGAATATTTTTAATACCTTGATCTTTATGAAGGAGCCTGGTGACACAGTGGTTAAATGCTTGGCTTCTAACCAAAAGGTCTGCGGTTCAAACTCACCAGCCACTCTGCAGGTGAGTGATGTAGGAGTCTGCTTTCCTAGAGATTATAGCCTTGGAAACCCTATGGGGCAGTTCTACTCTGTCCTATAGGGTCGCTATGAGTTGCAATCAACTGAACAGCAGTGGGTTATGGGTAGAGCTTTATGATAATAGGAAGTAAAAGAAACTGTAAAATTTCAATCTGCTGTTGTTAGATGAAGTCGAGTCGATTCCCACTCATAGCAACATTATTTACAACAGAACGAGACAATGCCCAGCCCTGCGCCATCCTCACAATCCTTGCTATGTTTGAGCTTACTGTTGTAGTCACTGCGTCAATCTCTCTTGTTGAGGGTCTTTCTCTTTTTCGCTGACCCTCCACCTTACCAAGCATGATACCATTCTCCAGGGACTGGTCTTTTCTGATAACATGCTCAGGGTAGGTGAGACAAAGTCTCACCATTCTCACTTCCAAGGAGCATTCTGGCTGTACTTCTTCCAAGACAGACTTGTTCGTTCTTCTGGTACTCCATGGTATATTCAATATTCTTTGCCAACACCATAATTCAAATGCATCAATTTTTCTTCAGTATTCCTTATTCATTGTCCAGCTTCTTTTGGGTACATATCAAATGACTGAAAATATCATGGACTTGGGTCATAAATTTCAATTTACATATATATTATAATATACACACTGTATACGTGTGTGTGTGTACATATTATAATATATACATTGTATATATGTGTATAGGTCACTATGAGTCAGAATTGACTCAATGGCAGTGGGTATGGTTTTTTATATATATGTATAAGGAGGCCTGGTGGTGCAATGGTTAAGCAGTCAGCTGCTAACCAAAAGGTCAGCTGTTCGAACTCACCGGCAGCTCCATGAGAGAAAAAACTTGGCAATCTGCTCCAGTAAAGGTTACAGCCTAGGAATCCCTATGGGGTAGTTCTAATTTGTCATACAGGGTTGATATGAGTGGGAATCGACTCGACAGAACACAGCAACATTTATTGTAAAGTCTCTTACGATCCATTTTATCCTACTTACTATGGGATAAATTGACCATAAGAAACTTAACAATGAAAGCTGTTTTTGGTGCTGTGAATTATTTAATATGGTCCTTCTAGCTAGTCATGGCCTCGAGACCCCAACAAAATGATTGGGTGGGAATATGCAAATAAGGTGTTTGTGGCCCACTAAGGAGATTGGACAGCCTATTAATAATGCAAATACGGTGCATGGAACCCTTGTGGAGGTGTTCCTTGCAAATAAAGTGTATGAAACCTTAACAAGAGTATTGGTCAGTTTTGCCATCCCACTAGGCTTAAAATGAGCTGATCCCAGGGGCTGCAGGTGGGACCTCACTGCCATTAAGGAAGAAGAGCCTGAAGTGCAGCTCTTCCTTTGGAGCCGGCGTCTCTGCACTGAGAAACTTCTAGACCCAGGGGACAGAGAACTGTAACACTGGAGAAGGCATGAGACTGTAAGAAGTGGCAGCAAGCATGGCAGAGAAACAGCAGCAGCAGAACCAGGAGACCAGAATGAGATGATGCAGTGGGCTTCTCGGACCACAGAGTGAAATGGCTACAGTGGATGTCCTGATCCACAGTGCAAGAGAAATGAGTGCCTTCGGGCAGGAGGCTTGCTGGTGGAGTGGGGTGTCGCTGAGCACTTGTTGGTGGAGCTAAAAAGTGGTAGAATTTGCCCTAGCGGGGCAGAGGCCAGGTGGAGGCTCAACAGGGACAATGGGCCAAGGGACTGAGAGATAGGCCTGCTTGCAGGCATGGCGGAGAAGAAGCTGCCCTCATAGAAGAGCTGTATCCTGAGTTGTACCTGTTATTTCCCTAATAAACCCCATAACTGTGAGTATGGTCTGTGAGTTCTGTGTGGCCATAGCAACAAATCATCAAACGCAGAAAAGTAGAGACCACTGTGGAAGGGACAGCTGATGTCAGAATCGGTGAAAAAAAAAAAAAGGTTGGAAAAAGGAGTTGAGTCTGAACTCCATCTCACAGGAATTAGCTTTGGCCTCAAGATCTTGATTCTCTCTTCTCCCTCTTGTTATGTTAGACAAGGAGGTCTGATGCCATCATGATATTTTTATACATTACATTAGGAATCAAATTTGTGGAGGAAAATGGACTGGAAACATGAACCCCAGGAGAAAAAGGAAAGATGCATACATTCTGAATGTTAAAAGAAGAAACTGTTCATTTGTTTTTAAAATAGGTGATGTTGTTAGTTGCTGTCCGCTCGATTCCAACTCATGGCAACTCACGCATAAGAGCAGAACTGCTCTCATAGGTTTTCAAAGTTGTGGCCTTTCAGAAGCAGATTGCCAGGCCTGTCTTCTGAGGCGCCTCTGGGTGGGTTTGAACTGCCAACCTTTCAGCTAGTAGTCAAGCACTTAACCATTTATGCCACCCGGGAATGGTGGACATCAAATGATTATAGTATCTAAAGTCCCTTGGGTACATTTGATGGAGCCCTGGTAGAACAGTGGTTAAGGGCTCAGCTGCTAACCAAAAGGTCTGCCAGCTGCTCCTTGGAAACCGTATGGGGCAGTTCTATCCTGTCCCATGGGGTTGCTATGAGTCAGAATCGACTCAACGGCAATGGGTTTTTTTAGATACATTTGAAGGAGCAATTTACAGTATTATTTATAAATGCCAATATTTATAGCATACAGAAATTATACCCTTGAAGAATATCTAAATTTGCAAAAGAATAAAAATTAGGTGTCAATTTTAAAATATGCAAATGAAAGGGAGCCAAGAATTTGAAGAGACAATTCCTTATAGCCAATACAGTCTCTCATCTCCCCGTGAGGCATGCCTTTCTCTGCGCTGGTCCAGCCTCTGTGGTCTTGTTTCCTGATTCTCTAAAGGCCTTGACTACTGAAAGACTAGGAGGATGCGTGCCAGCATGTTCACAGGATATCAGTGTTTCTTTCTTGGTGGCAGAATTAGGAATGACTTTGCATTTTTTCCTCATATTTACGGTATTATTTTCAAATTTTATAAAATGAATATAATTATTTTAAAATAGGAAAAAGAAGTTTTTGAATGATAGAAGCAGGAGACCTAGCAAGGAAGCTCACACCTGAGCTGCTAATTTCGGTAGCTCTGTCAGGTCCCACCCTGCTGTAAACTGTGGCTGGGATGCTGGGGACAGGTTTAGCATCACGGTACCTATGGGTGGTGAGAGAATGTGGTTTTCCTAAGCGTTTGCACACAAAGGAAATGGCGGCTGATCCTCCTACGTGGCTGTTCATACCTCTGAAGACCAAAGTAATCTCAGAGAGTAGAACATTTGTTTTAATGCTTGCTGTCTGGTGAGGAAGTAAACACAATCTCTTTTTGTTTTATGTTTGTAAAGGCTTAAAAAAAAAAAGCCAAGAAGGGCTTTTTGAGTTAGGTTTCTAATTAGAAAAACTGTTGATTTTCAAGTTCTAGGATATACTTTTTGCACATTTTTTAAACTGTTATGCTTTTATTTCCTGTGATCATAAAGCTCTAGGTATAAAAAAATGTTCTGGAAAAAATTACCGTTTTTATCATCAGTAGTATGTTTGGTCAAAACTATATAAATTGAGCACAAGTGTTCAAAATAACACAAATATCTACAAGTTTTGAAAAATAAAATTTAAATATACTACACAACATCCTTTTGGCAATGCATTGCTTAGTGGGACTGTTTTACAAAACACTTTGTTAGACGAATCAGACCTGATTCCAAAGAGCTGACAATTTAGTAAAAGAGAAAAGTGCATCATAAATAACAATAATGCATGGCAGAACATGATGAGCACTGTAAGATAGGTCAGACAACCTGTGGGGGGAGGTCAGAGGTGTGTGTGGGGATGACCTCAGGCTAGGAATCTGAGCTTTCATTCTTCTAAATGCAACAAAATATGCGAATGATGGCAGCATCTGATACCATACCTTGCTTGTATTAAGAGACTGCTCAAAGTTCCCTCTAAGTGCCAACTTCTTTCTTATTTACAAGTCTTTGCTTTTGCTGTTCCCTTGGCTTAAAATATCATGCCCTTTACTTTCTCCCTTCTAAAATCCTACTCATTCTGCCAGACCCAGCCTAAATACCATCTTGTTTATAACTTCCCCGAAACCTAATCTTCATTAAATATGACCGTCTCTGAACTCCTAGGGCACACTGCTTGTAGCACTATTTAATATTTACTTCATTTTGCATTACACTGTATGCATCCGTCTCTCAAGTCAAATTGTGACTTACTTAGGTTTACTTCATCTTTCTGACCTCAGCAGCATCTAATGCCATACCCTGGATATAGAAGTAGTGTTTTATTGGAGAGAGAACATAGATTTAGAGGGCAGCATACAGGAATTCTGATCCCAGCTCTGTCATTTACCTGCTGCTTGACCTTGGCCTTATTTAACCTTTCTATGCCTCCCTTTCTCCATCTGAATAGGAACTAACAATATTTTCTTTTCAAGGTTATAATAAAGATTAGACATAATAAATGTAAAATGTCTGTTATAGAATAGTCACTAAATGTTAGCGATCACAAATTGTACTACAAATAAATGTAAAAAAGAGGTTGTTGAGTAAACATATAAAATGACATAGTGTCCACAGTAACTAGCACAGTTCTGAGCACATAGCGAAAGCTTGTAAATATACCTTGGCTTTAACATGTGGAGGGTGCCGTCCCTATTGTTAAGGACCTACCTTGAACTCTTTCTCAATGTTGGCCAACACTGCCAGCTCATTGCTAAGTACTAAGGCTGTCATGACTGGATCTTCACTGGACAGTGACAGGTAAGCAGGACTTGCCAAGCCTTTATAGGCATTAATCCTAGATCTTGAGTGGCTAAAGGAGTCATGCTTCTGTTTCTGGTTGCATTCACCGCACTTGCAGAAATAATCATGAGGCCGTTCAATCCGAGCACCCTTCCGCAGGAGGGTGTGCACAATTTCATATTCCTGGCAGTGGGCAGCCAGGATGATTGGAGTAACATCATGGGAGAACCGTGTCCCATCTTCATCATAAGCATAAAAATCATCCTGCTGGAGTTCAGACTGACTGGGGCTGGTGGCTAGCCTCTTGCCTTCAGCAAAAGCTGGATGACCAAGAATTGCTTCCACAATGCGAACATAACCTTTACTAATGGCTAGAAGCAAGGCATCCCCAACTCGAGACAGATTTTCTTTCTTGAGAAGAAGTTCTGTAATTTCCAGATGCTCATTGGCCACTGCCAACTGCAGGGCATTCTGGCCCATGTAATCCACACAGTTAACGTTGAGCGAAAGGCATTCTTCCAACATCTTCCGCACCACTGGAACGTTGCCATATTCGGCTGCATCTAAAAAGCGTTCCTCCTCAATAGATAGGCTTGTTGAGCGATCACTAAACATGTAGGCTGGCCCTCGATTTGCTAACCTTCTCCCCTTCTCACGGAGAATTGTCTGCCGCCGGTGAGCCAGTCTGTTGTCAGTGCCCCGGCTGCAATGGAATAGAAAGATTGTGAAAAAATCATATTAAGAGCATTTTAGCGGGCCAAATGACCTGCCGTTCGTCTAATGCAATCTTCAAGTATATTAGATGGTTGTCTCATCATCTCTAGACCACCCTATTACAAAATGAAGATGCATTTATGCATTAATGGATTCCAAGAACTTCTTTATGAAAGCCAAGCACTTTGCAGATTTTAACATTCCAGTTTGGGGTGGGGCTCTGGCAATTCCCATAATCATTCTGTGTTATTCACATAGAGATTAGTATGTTTTTCAATCACAGAGTAGTATAAACATAAGAAAAACTAACTGTCTTACCGTACTCAGTCACCAGTCACCCCTTATCAAAACACCAAACCCATTGCCATTGAGTGGACTCTGACTCATAGTGACCCTATAGGACAGAGTAGAACTGCCCATACAGTTTCCAAGGAGCACCTGGTGGATTCAAACTGCTGACCTTTTGGTTAGCAGCCGTAGCTCTTAACCACTACACCACTAGGGTTTCCCAATATACTATCGAATGTGAAAAAACATAGAGACAATAGCAAATCCACTCAAGTCAACGCACATTTATTGAGTCCCTCCTGTGCCAGGGCTTGGGACTGCATTAGGCCTGGGAAACCTAATGGGGAAAAAAGTAGAAACTTTTCTGTCCTTACCAATCTTACAGTCTAGAGGAAGAAATGGGGAATTAGCACATTGTCTTGTTATCAGCTGCTTAATTGTCATGGTAAGCCTAAAGTGGGGGCAACTAACCTAGCTTCTGGGCTAAAGTAACATGCCGAAAATGGAAGGATGAGTAGGAGTAAAGTGAGAATATGTTCTGGGAGGGTGGAGCAGGAGTAAGGTGCAGGTGGAAAGCTTTCTCCAGCAGAGGGATCAACTAAGTGCAAGAGCACAGGTGTCATTAACAGAGACAATTAATTCAACATTCTCTGTGATAACTTGGCTTGGACTCTGCTAGGAGTTGTCTAAAAATCACTGGAAACCTGAGAAAAGTGTGATCTAGGTGCCAGGTGGGAAAAAATGTTTCTGTGATAGAGACAGTGGTCGAAGTGGTGGCCACTTCAACGCAAGTATCTCTCGAAATGAAGGGAAAGGGATTTCTCCCCTAATCAATGCTCTAATTGGAATGCTTTCCTTACTGATGCATAACTTTATGTCTTAAAATATTTTTGAGTTTGAAAGTCTCTCAGTAAAATTAGAGGTTCAAGCCTTACCACTATCACTAACCCAAAAGAACAAGACCTTGCAGAATGAAGGAGGGACCAGATTATGGGGGATGCCTGAAAAGAAGAAAAAGGTGTGATGGGTGAGGATTGTTTCCTCTCTTTATAAATTTCCTAAGAGTCATCCCTCTTTAAAGACTGTCACAAACCTTCCAGTATGATGAGAACTTATATGGATCCAAATACCCCATAAGCTGTCTTCTCCTCCAATGTGACCAGGCTTAGAGAACCTAAAATTCTTTATCTATTAGTCCTTATCCATTTTGACACTATATCTCCAGGCAATATTGTCTGTTTGTCTCAGTTATCTAGTGCTGCTATCAAAGAACTACCACAAGTGGATGGCTTTAACACAGAGAAATTTATTTCTTCACAGTAAAGTAGGCTAAAAGTCCAAATTCAGGGTGCAGCTCCAGGGGAGAACTTTTTCTCTCTATTGGCCTTCTCATAAATCTTCCCCCAGACTAGGAACCCCAGGTCCAAAGGACGTGCTCTGAACCTTGCACTCTTTTCTTGGTGGTATGAGGTCCCCAGCTCTCTGCTTGCTTCCCTTTCCTTTATCTCTTGTAAGATAAAAGCTGGTGCAGGCCACACCTCAGGGAAACTCTTCACATTGGACAGGGATGTGACTTGAGCAAGGGTGTTAAGTCCCACCCTAATCCTCCTTAACCACAGGCAGAGATTATGATTTGTAACACACAGGAGAATCACGAAGTGGAGGACAACCACACAATACTGGAAATCATGGCCTAACAAAGTTGACACATAGTTTGGGGGGACACAATTCAGTCCATGACACTGTCTGAGGTAATGTGGCATCCAGCAATAGAAAGGAAATTAGTAAAATTTCAGCATTTCAGAAATAGATTATGGTTCTCCAAGGAGCCTAAAGAGTATACTGCCATATTCGCAAATATTTTTTGTAGATTTTCATTCAGCAGTGATTCCTTTAGACATCCAAGGCCTATTCAACACCAAGCAAATTGATATTTTATTAAAGAGTCAGTTTGCAAATTTAAAAAATGATTTGGAAGCAAATAGCTGGGTAAACAGCATGATAATAATTTCAAAGACAGCCCTTTAGATAATGTATATGTAACTTTTATTAAATAATAAAAGAATGATTTTTACAACTATTTTGTTTTGTATGACTATTGTTTTCAGTCTCATTTTTATTTTTATCAAAATAAAATTATGCATGCACATATTTTAAGAACTCTTTATAAGAACTGTTATAAGAAACACCAGCCCCTTGTCCTTCACTTCCTGATCCCTGTACCTGTTCTTGTTGAGCTGATTTCAATTCATAATGACCCTATAGGGCAGAGTAGAACTGATCCATAGGGTTTCCAAGGAGAACCTGGTGGATTCAAACTGCCGACCTTTTGGTTAGCAGCCAAGCTCTTAACCAATGCACCACCAGGGCTCCAATGGGCAATAAATTTTAACTCTTTTGGCTGGCTATTTTATCATTTAAATCCTTATATCTATATTATATTGCTATTTATTGATTTTTAAGTTTTGCTTTATCTATAGATTTTCCACTATGAAAGTTGAAAATTTAGCCCGCTATACCTTCACAGGAAACCCTGGTGGCGTAGTGGTTAAGTGCTACAGCTGCTAACTGAGAGGTTGGCAGTTCAAATCTGCCAGGTGCTCCTTGGAAACTCTATGGGGCAGTTCTGCTCTGTCCTATAGGGTCGCTATGAGTCAGAATCGACTTGATGACAATGGGTTTTTTTTTTTTTTTTTAATACCTTCACATCCCTTTCTCCCACACACACACACAGAAACACACAAACACACTTCCTGGTCCCTTATCATTCTAGAACAGTTATATCATAATTCTTGTTAGATGACTACTTACTGTTTACATTACGGCAATGCAAATGCTAGTCATAGTTAAGACAAGTAGTATACTATCATGCATTTTCTGGTACAGCTTCCCTATATTTTGCAAATCCAGTGGTTAAAAGTTTATTTATTTATTTATTTATTTGCTTAATGCTCCATATACATATCACTAATTCAGCCCAAACCCTCTTCTTCAATTCTGTAAAGTTTTCAATATGGTCAAAATATTATGCGCTTTTTGAACTTCAGCTTCTTGAGGAATCTCTCCTATAACATTCTGTTATGCTAATCTTGACCAGCAACTATACATGTGGACCTCACTGGATGGAAAACACGGAATCAAATCAACTACATCTGTGGAAAAAGACAATGGAGAAGCTCAGTATCACAGAACTGTGAAACAGACCATCAATTGCTCGTGTGCAAATCCAAGTGAAGCTGAAGAAAATTACAGTAAGTCCATGAGAGCCAAAATGCGACCTTGATTATATGCCATCTAAATTTAGAGACCATCTCAAGAATAGATTTGAAGCACTGAACACTATTGACCAAAGCCCAGGAGAGTTGCAGAATGACATCAAGGACGTCATACATGAAGAAAGCAAAAGGTCATTAAAAAGACAGAAAAGAAAGACCAAAATGGATGTTAGAAGAGATTCTGAAAGTTGCTCTCTTAAAAGTCAAGTAACTAAAGCAAACAGAAGAAATAATGAAGTAAAAGAGCTGAAGAGAAGACTTCAAAGGGCAGCCTGAGAAGACTGTCTTATAATGAAATGTACAAAGACCTGAAGTTAGAAAACCAAAAGGGAAGAACATGCTTGGCATTTCTCAAGCAGAAAGAACTGAAGAAAAAATTCGAGGCTCAATTTGCAATATTGAAGGATTCTATGGGGAAAATATTGAACGATGCAGAAAGCATCAAAATAAGGCAGAAGGAGTACACAGAGTCACTATACCAAAAAGAACTGGTTGATGTTCAACCATTTCAGGAGGTAGCGTATGATCAAGAATCTATGGTGCTGAAGGAAGAAGTCCAAGCTGCGCAGAAGGTAATGGTGAAAAACAAGTCTCCAGGAATTGATGGAATACCAATTGAGATGTTTCAACAAACAGATGCAGCGCTGGAGGTGCTCACTCTTGTTTGTCAAGAAATTTGGAAGACAGCTACCTGGCCAACCAACTGGAAGAGATCCATATTTGTGCCCATTCCAAAGAAAAAGTGATCCAACAGAATGAGGAAATTATTGAACAATATGATTAACATCACACTCAAGTAGAATTTTACTGACGATTATTCAAAAGTGGTTGCAGCAGTATATCAACAGAAGTTCAAGCTGGAGTCAGAAGAGCATGTGTAATCAGGGATATCATTGCTCATGTCAGATGGATCTTGGCTGAAAGCAGAGAATACCAGAAAGATGTTTACCTGTGTTTTGTTGACTATGCAAAGGCATTCGACTCTGTGGATCATAACAAATAATGGATAACATTGTGAAGAATAGGAATTCCAGAACACTTAATTGTGCTCCTGAGGAACCTGTAAATAGACCAAGATGTAGTCATTTGAACAGAAGAAGGGGATACTGTGTGGTTTAGAGTCAGGAAAGGTGTGTGTCAGGGTTGTATTTTTTTCACTATACTTATTCAATCTGTATACTGAGCAAATAATCCGAGAAGCTGGATTATAAGAAGAACTCTGCATAAGGATTGGAGGAAGACTCATTGGCAACCTGCGTTATGCAGATGACACAACATGCCTTTCAACTATGATGTTGGTGAAGGATGTTGAATATACCATGGACTGCCAGAAGAATGAACAAATCTGTCTTGGAGCAAGTACAGCCAGAATGCTCCTTAGAACCAAGGATGGTGAGACCTCATCTCACATACTTTGGACGTGTTATCAGGAGGGGTAATTTATCTTTGTATAACTCAAAAGTGATTAGGATTAGGACCCACCCTATGCTGGTATGGCCTCATTAACATAAAAAAAGAAAAACCCTATTTCTAAACAGGATCATATCTATAGGTACAAAGGTTAGGAATTCAACACATATTTTTGGGAGACAAAATCTATAACAGGACTTAAATTTCTTGTGATTTTGTATGTCTGAAAATGACTTTGTTCTGCTTCCAAACTTAACTGATAGTTTGGCTTAGAAGAGAATTCTAGTTTGACCATAATTTTGCAGGCCTTTCTCTGTTAGATTCCAGTTTTTATAGTTGCTGTTGAGAAATACAGTGCAATATTCATTCTGGATCTTCTCTTTGTCTTTGGTTTCCTAAGATTACAGAATTGTTTATAGGAAGGAGCCTTTTTTTCTTCATGGTGCTGGGCATTCAGAAAGCCCTTTCAATCTGGGAAAAACATGTCCTTCAGTTCTGAGAAATATTTTTGACCTACTCCTCTAATGATTTTGTTTCTTGCTTTCAGTGTTCATTGTTTCTGGAACTCCTCTATGGATGCTGGACATTCTTCAATTGTCATTAAATGTTCTTATCTTTTCTTTCCTATTTTCCAATTATTCATCCTTTTGCATTACTTTCTGGGAGATTTCCTCAACTTTTATCTTCTAATATGTCTATAAAATTTTTTCTGTTGCTATATTTTTAATTCCTAAGAACACCTTTTTGTTCTTCAAATGTTTCTTTTTATAGTACTTTTTTTCTTTCAAGTATGCAGTATCTTCTCTTATCTCTCTGTGAATATTAGTGATGAAAACTCTGCACAGGTCAGAATATTTCAGGGAAATTACACTTAAGTTGCTATTTTATGTTTGTTTGCTTTGGCCTCTATATTTTACATCAGAGTTTTTCTTCAAATGACTGGTGATGCTTGGTAGATATTCTTTACTATTTTTCAAAAAAAATAAAAATTACTTCTAATGTCATTTATCAGAAAGCACAATTTAGTCTACTGTTGGTTTTGCCAAAAGGTGATTCTTGTGCTGGGATACGTTTCTAGAAGAGCAGGACTATCTCTGAGTTAATAGGATGGATGAGGTAGAAGACACTGAAGGTCACTGAGGTTGGTTAGATGAGCAATCATCCATCATCCTCCTCAAATTCAAACCCTCTTCCCTTCTCTCTGTCACTTTTCTGGCTTCTAATAACCTCTGTAGCCTTTCACTTCCTCACTTGTCTTCTGTATGTACTTCTTTTCTTAGCTTCTGTTGTAGACAAGAGGAAGATCAAAGATTAGGGGGAGAGGAGGTATCTGCTGAACACTGACAAGGCCTTGGAAAAGAAGTATAAATCAGGGGAGGAAAGAACTAGGATCAGTAGATTTATAAAAAGTATTGGGAGTGAGAACTTGCAAGAAAAGTTCTCTTCTGTAACTAAAAAATTATGCAACTTTGACACAAAATCATACCAAGAACCAAGCTACTCTTTTCTTTTTAATCAATAAAAATGTGAAAAAAAAATTGTTTCTAGGGTCAATGAAATTATGAATGTGGAAAGCACTTAAATTTGGGTTCTGATTTTTTTTTTTTACAACAGGATTATGCACATATTTGAATAAGAAACACAATTTGACTTTGTTGTTTTCAGCTTGTCTTAGTTATCTAGGGCTGCTGTAACAGAAATACCACAAGTGGATAGCTTTAACGAAGAGAAATTTATTCTCTAACAGTTTAGGAGTCTAGAACTCCAAATTCAGGGTTCCAACTCCAGGGGAAGGCTTTCTTTCTGTTGGCTCTGGGTGAAGGCCCTTGTCATCAATCTTACCCCCATCGAAGAGCTTCTCAGTGCAGGATCCCTGGGTCCAAAGGATGAGCTCCACTCCTGACTGTTCTTGCTTACTGGTAATGAGGTCCCTCTCTTCTCTGCTCAAAAGAGATTGACTCAAGATACAACCTAATCCTGTAGATTTGAGTCCTGCCTCATTAACGTAACTGCCTCTAAGTCTACCTCATTAACATCACATTGTTGTTAAGTGCCATCGAGTCAATTCCGACTCATAGCTACCCTATGGTACAACAGAACGACACACTGCCTGGTTCCTCGCCATCCTCACAATTGTTGTTATGCTTGAGCCCATTGTTGCAGCCACTGTGTCAATTCATTTAGATGAGGGCCTTCCTCTTTTTCACTAACCCTCCACTTTACCAAGCATGATGTCCTTCTCCAGGGACTGATCCCTGCTGATAACATGTCCAAAGTATGTGAGACATAGTCTTGCCGTCCTTGCTTCTAAGGAGCATTCTGGTTGTACTTCTTCCGAGACGGATTTGTTCTTTCTTTTGGCAGTGCATGGTATAGTCAATATTCTTCACCAACACCACAATTCAAAGATGTCAGTTCTTCTTCAGGTCTTCCTTATTCATTGTCCAGCTTTCACATGCATATGAGGCTATTGAAAACACCATGGCTTGGCTCAGGCACACTCTAGTCTTCAGGGTGACATCTTTGCTTTTCAGCACTTTCAAGAGGTCTTTTGCACCCGATTTGCCCAATGGAATGAGTTTTTTCACTGCTGCTTCCATGGGTGTTGATTGTGGATCCAAGTAAAATGAAATCCTTGACAACTTCAATCTTTTCTCCATTTATCATGGAGTTGCTTACTGGTCCAGATGTGAAGATTTTTGTTTTATACTAAGGTATAAGCCATAATGAAGGCTGTGGTCTTTGATCTTCATCAGTAAGTGCTTTAAGTCTTCTTCACTTTCAGCAAGCAACGTTATGTCATCTGCCTAATGCAGGTTGTTAATGAGTCTCCCTCCAATCCTGATGCCCTGTTCTTCTTCATATAGCCCAGCTTCTCAGATTATTTTCTCAGCAGATAGATTGAATAGGTATGGTGAAATGATTCAACCCTAGTGCACACTTTCCTGACTTTAAACCATGCAGCATCCCCTTGTTCTGTTCAAATGACTACTTCTTCATCTATGTACAGGTTCCTCAGAAGCACAATTAAGTGTTTTGGAATTCTCATACTCCACAGTGTTATCCATAATTTGTTATGATCCACACAGTCAAATGCTTTTGCATAGTCAATAAAACACAGGTAAACATCTTTCTGGTGTACTCTGCTTTCAGTCAAGCTCCATCTGACACATCCATCTGATATCCCTCGTTCCACGTCCTATTCTGAGTCCAGCTTGAACTTCTGGCAGTTCCCTGTTGCTATACTGCTGCAGCTGCTTTTGAATGATCTTCAACAAAATTTTACTTGAATGTGATATTAATGATATTGTGCCATAATTTCCACATTCGGTTGGACTGCCTTTCTTGGGAATAGGCATAAATATGAATTTCTTCTACTCAGTTGGCCAGGTAGCCATCTTCCAAATTTCTTGGCATAGATGAGCAGACTCTTTCAGCACTGCATTCATTTGTTGAAACATCTCAGTTGGTATTCTGTCAATTCCTGAAGCCTTGTTTTTTGCCAATGCCTTCAGTGCAGCTTGGACTTCTTTCTTCAGTACCATCAGTTCCTAATCATATGCTACCTCCTGAAATGGCTGAATGTCAACCAATTATTTTTGGTATAACTACTCCGTATAGTCTTTCCATTATCTTTTGATGCTTCCTTTGTCGTTTAATGTTTTCCCATAGAACCCTTCAATATTGCAACTTGAGGCTTGAATTTTTTCTTCAGTTCTTTCAGCTTGAGAAATGCCAAGCGTGTTCTTCCCTTTTGATTTTCTAACTACAGGTCTTTGTACATTTCATTTTAATACTTTACTTTGTCTTCCCGAGCCACCCTTCAAAATTTTCTGTTCAGCAATTTTTCTTCATCAGTTCTTCCTTTCGCCTTGGCTAATCGACATTCAAGAGCAAGTTTCAGAGTCTCTTCTGACATCCATTTTGGTCTTTTCTTTCCTGTCTTTTTAATGACTTCTTGCTTTCTTCATGTATGATGTCCTTGATGTCATTCTACAACTTGTCTGGTCTTCGGTCATTAAGTGTTCAACGTGTCAAATCTATTCTTGAGATGGTCTCTAAAATCAGGTGGGATATATTCAAGGTCGTACTCTGGCTCTCATTGTCTTGTTCTAATTTTTCTTTTGTTTCAACTTGAACTTGCATATGAGTAACTGATGGTCTGACCTGTAGTCAGCCCCTGGCCTTATTCTGACTGATAATATTGAGCTTTTCCATTGTCTCTTTCCACAAATGCAGTCAATTTGATTCCTGTGTATTCCATCTGGTGAGGTCCATGTGTATAATGGCCGTTTATGTTGGTGAAAAAAGGGTATTTGCAATGAAGAAGTCATTGGTCTTGTAAATTCTATTATGTCATCTCTGGCATCATTTCTATCACCAAGGCCATATTTTCCAACTACTGATCCTTCTTCTTTATTTCCAATCACCAGTAATTATCAATGCATCCTGATTGCATGTTTGATCAATTTCAGAGTGCAGAAGCTGGTAAAAAATTTCAATTTCTTCATCTTTGGACTTAGTGGTTGGTGCATAAATTTGAGTAATAGTTGTATTAACTAGTCTTCCTTGCAGGCGTAAAGATATTTTTCTATCACTGACAGCATTGTACTTCAGGATAGATCTTGAAATGTTCTTTTTGATGATGAATACAACACCGTTCATCTTCAAGTTGTCATTCCGAGCATAGGAGATCATATGTCGTCCAATTCAAAATGGCCAATACCAGTCCATTTCAGCTCACTAGTGCCTAGGGTATTGATGTTTATGCATTCCATTTCATTTTTGATGATTTCCAATTTTCCTAGATTCATACTTTATACATTCCACGTTTTGATTATTAATGGATGTTTGCAGCTGTGTCTTCTCATGTTGAGTCATGCCACATCAGCAAATGAAGGTCCCGAAATCTTTACTCCATCCATGTCATTAAGGTGGACTCTACTTTGAGGAGGCAGCTTCTCCTCAGTCATCTTTTGAGTGCCTTCCAACCTGAGGGGATCACCTTCCGGCACTGTATTAGACAATGTTCCACTGCTATTCATAAAACTTTCACTGGCTAGTCCTTTTCCGAAGTAGATCACTGGATCCTTCTTCCTAGTTTTAGTCTTAGTAGCAGATGGAGTCAAGCTTTTGGGACTTTCATCTGCTGATATGGCACGATTCAAAATGAGGAGAAACCCTACAGGTGTGTTTGTTATACTGTGGGGGCTTGCATGTTGCTGCGATGCTGGAAGCTATGCCACTAGTATTCAAATACCAGCAGGGTCACCAGTGGTGGACAGGTTTCATCTGAGCTTCCAGATTAAGACAGACTAAGAAGAAGGACCTGGTGGTCTACTTCTGAAAAGCATTAGCCAGTAAAAACCTTATGAACAGCATTAACATTATAGAGATTAGGATTTATAACACATAGGATAATCACATCAGATCACAAAATGGTGGAGAACCACACAATACTGGGAATCATGCCCTAGGCAAGTTGACACACATTTTGGGGGGACACATTTCAATCTGTAACACAGCTGTTGTTCAATTAGAAGATCTATGGAAAAAGCTAGGACTGTATTGGAAATTAATGCCAGTGGTTTTTGTCTTTTTACAGGAAGAAAAGTTATGGTCAGTTATTTTACTTATATCTCAATTTTTAATCTGCTTTCTAAATTTTTATGCTAATGGAAAACTTCTAAATTTACACTGAGAGAAAATAAGTCTGAGCTGTGAAGTTTTTAATGCTAAAATTCCAAAATCTCATTTTATGATTTTAATACCCATTTATTTTGATAATGGCAAGTTCTATATAGGCAAGCCACTAATCTTAAGGATAGGTCCTATTTCCCTCGAAACTATTATGACTTCCATACTTATAACTTCCTTTCTTTTACAGGAGCTGCAAAGACATTTCCATAAAAAATAGTTTCTGAGTTTTAAAGCCTCTTCTTTCTCAGTCCTTGTGGCCACAAATATTAATCATATGCAGCGACATAAATTCATATACAATTTTGTAAAAAGGCCTGGATTATCATCATTTCATTAGTTCTTTTTCAACAGAAAGGCCAGACAGGCATTTGAGATTTCTTTAGGCAGATAACACATGCCTACACAACGAAGTCAGTAGGCAGTGTGTGGGTATCGAGGTATGTAGTGAAAGCAGTGCGAATGTTGACAAAACAAAATGCATGCTTTGCTGCTTTCCTCGTCTTCCCTAACAGCAGTCTAGAGAAGCAAAAAAAGACTAGGTCTACATTATTTTGTCACAACCATTGTTGCTTAATCTGTGAGTTTCAAATTCAAAAGCAAAATATGTTAAACAATATTTTAATAACAAAACATTTGAAGACTTTCAAGAAAGACACTAAGTGCTGTTAGATTGTATTACCTTCTTGAGAAAGGATTTTTAAGCTTTTTTTATGGTAGAATTATATAATACTTGCAGACACAACCTAGAAAAATTATCTGCTAAAAAGAGGACAACTCAGTCCACAGCTCTGTGTCAACAAACGAGATATTTTCACTTTAGCTAAAGGGCACACTTTTGCAAAGTGAGCTCTTCTATTTAAGAAAATATTTAAGCGAGTTTTTCTTCATCCATTTAGCCACGATTAGCACGGGTGAAAGTTCAGTAATCTACATCTTTCTGTCTGTATTTTTAAAATTTATTTTATCACAATATGTAAATAGAGGTTCTAAGAAAGACTGTAATTAGCCACTGCACTCATGGTACCCAAATATTGACTAGGTGATGAAAATCAATAGTTTTTACATACGTCATCTTTCTGATTCTGTTAGCTGTTGAAATAGTGCCTATTGCCCTAGATAGTGAGCAATGAAATAATCCATGTCTACGGAAAACGCCAGCAATGCAAATTAGCTTCTAAGTAGAATGGACTGTATGCTTGTGTCCAGAGCATGTACAGTAATTTTCTCTACTTTCTGTTCAAATATGATGCACTTTTATCAAATGGAACTGCTCTTATACAAATTAAGAGCTCAGCTGCTAACTAAAAGGTCAGCCGTTTGAGTCCACCAGCTACTCCTTAGAAACCCTGTGGGGCAGCTCTGCTCTGTCCTGTACGGTCCCTATGGGTTGGAATTGACTCAATGGCAATGGGTTTGGTTTTTGGTTTTTTATTAACTACCCAGCTTAAATTTCATTGTTTGCTCAAAAATGTTAAACATATTGGAATTAAAACACAATTCTATTAAAGCCAGGCTGTTAAAAATGTAAATGGCATGGAAAAGGCACAAGAATAGACTTGCTAGGTTCATCGTAGAAATCGAAATAAAGGAAATTCCAGAATACACTTTTTATCACATGCACAATTACCCATGGGAAAAATTACAGTTAGATAATTAGAGATTACCAACGCACACAACTGGCAAGGTTGTAAAAATGAAATTTAGGAGGATGAATGACGAAAGTCTTTTTATTCTAATTTTACGACAATGAGACTATTCTCACACTGTCTACTTAATCTCTGAAGTCCCTGGATGATACCAAGGGTTAAGCACTCAGCTGCTAACCAAAGGCACCTCTGAAGAAAGGACTGGTGATCTACTTCTGAGAAAAATTAGCCACTGAAAACCCGATGGAGCACATTATTACTCTGACACACCTGGAATCGCCAGAAGTTGGAGTCAACATAACTACAACTGGTTTTTTGGTTTGTTAATTTCTGGCCTCATCCCCTGGCCCTTCCTCCCAGGTGCAGAAAGCAGTAAAAATTAGAGGGTTTTTGTTGTTGTTGTTTGTTTTTAAGTTCCATGACAGCAAAGACTATTTTGCCTTATTTGCCACAGGACCCCCAGTGCTTAAGAGAGGGGAATATTGCAAGCATCCAGGAGACACCTGTCGAATACATGAATCTTTCCTCCCAAAGGAATAAACTTCTCTCCTAACCCTACACCAAACCACTAAAATGTAAAAAAAAAAACCTAAAACGTACAACCATAAAAATTAAAACGGAACAAAACATAAAGGTTGAACCACAGTGAGTCCTGGTGTATATATAATATTTTATATTCATTTCAAATAAACAACATACTTGATAGGAAACAAAGGAAGTTGAAAGGCATATTTTTTAACAGCATCCTCTGCATTTTGTCTTTGATACAGAAATAGAGTTCTTCTTGTCCGTGAAGGCGGCACTAATAGTCCCCCCCATCTCCCTCTGCCTACCCCTGACACTGCACAGAACCACCCGTCTTCCCGATGCACTACTGAATCCTTTTAACTTTCAGATAGTTTTCCAGATAACAATTCTTTACTTTGATTCAATTAGCTTCGATTTTCCCTGTAGACTCCTCTCATTGCATCAAATATTAACTTTCTGCTTGATCAGTCACACCACCATCTTATTACTCCACAGGTGAGATTTTAGAAGCTGGAACAGATTGTCACTTTTTGTTGGAAGCCAGGAAAAGTGTAACTGAAAAATGTCCTATGCATGTCACATACACTTTGTTTCTTTGTTTTTACCATCAGTTGACATCTCCTTTGTGTACAATAGAAATTTAAGCATGCGAGAGAATGAAAACAGGAGGAAATAATGGGACAGCTGCAGAATCTTGACTTTTGAAAATATCTGTGTCTGAAATGTAATCGTTCCTTTTTGGCCTCCAGTTTGTGGCTTAATTTATCTCATGTGCCCTGTCTTCCTTCTCTGAGATACTCTAAGGCAGAGCTTTGAGCACAGGCATTTATTTTGATCGATTTTGATAGAGTACTGTCTTAGTCATCTAGAGCTGCTATAACAGAAATACCACAAGAAAGTACAAATAGAAAGAAAAGGTTGGCCCGTGTAATCCATAGGTTAACAAACAAATTTATTTTCTCACAGTTTAGGAGGCTAGAAGTTCAAATTCAGGGCACTGGCTCTAGGGGAAGGCTTTCTCTTTCTGTCAGCTCTGAGGAAAGGTCCTTGTCTCTTCAGCTTGTTTCCCGGCTTCTTGGAGATCTCCATGTGGATTGGCATCAATTTTTCCCCATTTCTGCTTGCCAGCTTGCTTGGTTAATCTCTTTTATATCTCAAAAGAGATTCACTCAAGGTACACCCTACACTATCCTGTCTCATTGACATAATAAAGACAACCCATTCCTAAATGGGATTATAACTAGAGGCATAAACCAAAAAAAAAAAAAAGGCAAGGCCATTGCTGTAGAATCGATTCTGACTCATAGTGGGCCTATAAAGACGCTAGGATTTACAACACATATTTTGGGGGGAAACAATTCAATCCATAACAAGTACTCTTAGGAATATTAAAAAGTTTGTGCAATACAAGCAAAATATACCCCGATTATCTCATCAGAGGAAGAGGTTTAAACCCTTTGCTTCTGTTATCAACAGCTGTCATAGTTCTGTGTATTACACAAGCCTATTTCCCCAGTTCAAAAGTAAACTCTGTATGTGACAGACTCTGGGAATAAAAAAAAAGACAGTGCATTCAGAATGGGCAATCTGAGGAGTTTAATGAAGGGACTTACGGAACGTTAGGTAGGAGTTAGGCAAACGCAACATGGCACGATGCAGTCCCCCAGGTCTAGCTACACTGTAGGTTTAAGCCTGAAAGGGCATAAGCAGGGAGCAGTTACCAGGATTTAAATAGGGTAGCAGTATGGCAGGGGTTACTTGACTCTGGCTCTGACCTTTGGTGGAGATTAACAGTCAACCCTTAGGGAGAGAGCCAGAGTAATCAATACCCTGACCTCACTCCCCTAGCCTCCAATATCCTACAGGTGCCTCCCATTAGCTGAAGCCAGCCTAAAGCCTGGGAGAAAAGGAACTCACTGATGCATCCACACAGCCAGCCACCCGCCCAGGCAGAGAACAGCGTGCAGAGAACGGACAGTGCACCCGAAGGGCCAAGCCAATGACACGGAGCACAACCTCTATAGGTGAATTTGACTTTACCATGATTAGCTCTATCAACATTACTGATGAAAACATATGCACAGAGAAAAGGGTAAGTGTATAATTTTTTTCTTATGAGTCACTGATGCATCATCAGTTCTCACCTTTCTGGGCTTAACTTTCCTTTCTATAAGCTTTCTGTCAAGAAAGACACCCACGTTCAATTTCACGCAGTCCATTAACTTAAAAAATGAGTCTGCAACTAAGTCATCCATCTGTATTTTTAGTTGATGCTCATATAAGGCTTCGGATGAAGACCTCTGAGTCTGAGGGTGAGAAGGAGGGCAATCTGATGCCATAGACATACGAACTGTTGACAAGAGCATAGGCTGACGTTGCCAACTCCCTGTGATCATAGTGCTGAAGAAACAGACCTCGATAATGGGCCTAAAACATATTCTCAATCTCTACCATGCGGGCTAGATCCAAACGCTCAGAGTGTAGGCTTAAATCAGAACAGCCTGGGATGAATAAGAAAGTACAAATAGAAAGAAAAGGTTGGGCCAACCAGTACATAGGTTTTATTTATTTAGGAACCAAAATTGTAGGATGCCTTTATTTGATGATGTGGTATGAGCTTTGATGCCACTGCCAAGCCTTACACCCATAACTAGGATCTTAACTGCTCATCCATTTAGCAGTTCAAATATTGACTGATCGTTTACACCGACATGTGTCAGGCACTGTGCTAGGTGCATGGGAGATACAGCAGTGACAGACCAAGTATGACAGAAAAGAGAGAAATAAAAAGATTACGAGATGATGAATGTTATCAAAGTGAAGATACAGTGTGCTGGGGAAATGAATAACAAGTGGTTTTCAAGCCAACGTGGAGGTCAGGGAAAATCTTGGAGGGGATGTCACTTTTTCTAAGAATGATAGAGAATTAGGAAGGAAGATAGAAGAAGCCCTTCAGGCAGAGAGAACCACACTTGTGTTAGTCAGTGGGTCATAGCAAACTGAAAGATGTCAGTTATAGCTGAAACACACAAGTGCTCCTCCCTACCAAGTGATTTCTGGCTCTGGCTTCTGGCTCCTACCTGAAGGTGTAGGGCTCTGAGTTAGAAGCTGGGGCCTGGGTTCCACTGTGGTTCAAAGTTCAGCACTTAGGACATACATCTGGGTCAAAAAGGTGAAAATTTAGATACCCCCTCAAGAGTTCAGGATTTGGGGCTCAAGATTCCAATTTAGAGGGCTGTAGCTTCATGTGGTGGGTAGCTTCAGAACTCAGGTCTCCAAGACAAGTTTTATTGCGAAGGATTTGGAGCTTACATAATTCAAGGTCCTATGCTTGCAATAATTAAGAACGAGTTTAGGGAAGCTGAGAACTTAGGGATCTGGAATTGAGGCACTTCTGGGGAGCCGTGTGAAATATTGAGAACAACAGCTTTGATGAAAGACAAGCTTTATAGGCAATCCTGACTCTGCTGTGACTAACTGCGTCATCTCTCTGAGTCTGTTTCCTTAGCTGGGGCATAGTAGTTACTTTGTAGGGTTATTAAGAAATTGCTGCTTTGTGGAATTCAGCTGAAGGTAATTAGGTGACTCATTCACTATGGGCTTCAAACCCTTTTAATCATAATTGTTCAGTGTGTTCCAGTTTGAAAATGTTCTGCTAGTAGAAAAGATGGAAGCTAAGTGGCAGTTAAATAGCTTTCCTCTCCCCAATGTCATCTGTTAAATTTGCACCATTTGCCCAAACAACAGACTGCCCCTTCCTTGGTTTTCTTCTTGCTTTGAACATAAATGTGTCTTAAAAGGTCATTCTCATTGCCTTAGTTTTTTTTTTTTTTTTTTTAATTTTCAGTGTATTTTATGCGTTAGCCTTGCTGACAAACCCGTTGCCATTGAGTCGATTGCGACTCACAGTGACCCTATAGGACAGTGTAGAACTGTCTCATAGGATTCACTAGGCTGTAATCTTTATGGAAGCAAACTGCCACATCTTTCTTCCTTGGAGTGGCTGGTGGGTTCGAACCACTCATCTTTCAATTAGTAGCCCAGCACTTAACCACTGTACCACCAGGGCTCCTTGGCCTTGCCGATACTGTTTCTAAAATACATGTTTTATTCTTTCATCTTAGTTCCTGGCTGCATATTTCCCATACCCTTGTTGTATCTACATGCTCTTAAAACCTGAACTCATCTTTGCATTCCAATGCCAAGCACAGGGCCAGGTACAGAATGTCTTATGACCCTACAGATGAATAAATAAACACTATAAAGAAAAATAAAAAAGAGCACATAGCTTCATCATATTTTTAGGCATACCCCTTTTTTATAATTTCATTTACCAGTAGCAATCAAATGTGTAAAAATTATATTATACATACCACCTCTGCCATTAGAGTTAAATTTTGAAAAGTATATTCTGTATTGATCAATCAAGCATAATTTTTCAAAACATTCCTGCATCATTCAGGCAGCTGAAGGGAAGGGAGACAGACCATACTGTCGATTAAACTGCATTTGCTTCATTTCCCCCACTAAATTACAATCTATTCATTTAGGATTTGTTCTACTAAAAGGATGTAATCTAATTAATAAAACACCAGTTTTTAGATCATAAATCTGTGGGAATAAAAAAATCATATCTGAATGTGAAAATGGTCACAATACTAAATAAATCAACCATTTCTTACATACTCACTTGGTACAACTAAGGTCTTCCAATGATTTATAACGCCCTCTTTTAAATGGACTGATCCTTTGTGTTAGGAAGCAGAATAAACAGTAAATGTTGCCCAAAAAACAAAACCAAACCCATTGCTGTCGAGTCGATTTTGACTCATAGCAACCCTATAGGACAGAGTAGATCTGCTCCATAGAGTTTCCAAGGAGCAGCTGGTGGATTTGAACTGCTGGCTTTTTGGTTAGCAGCCGAACAACTCTCAAATCTATATTCTACAGCTTTTTCCTTTATACTATTCCAAGCATCAAAAGGTCAGATATTTTTAAGTTACTTTTTTTTTCTCATTATGTGCCTAAATTCATAAATTTTCTTCAAACACCCCAGATTCACAGTCAATTAAAAGCACAGATGCTGGACTAACCCATACCTGGATTCAAGCTTTGGCATCGCTATTTATTGGCTGTATGGCTCCCTCCAAAATGAGAATTAAAATGTTCTCATTTCACAGGAGGGTTACAATTGTGTTGTGTCCTTTTATTTGGAAAATATTTAAAAACCTCTTATAGCCCTGGCATAATTCTAAGTGCACTATAGGTCTTAACTCAATTAATCTTCATAACAACCCTATTCAGTAGGAATTATTATTATTCTCATTCAGGTAAAGGTAATGGAAGGCATTCACCGTTTGATAATAGTGAGTGCTCAATAAGCAGTCATAATGTTATTATTCTACAGGATTTTAAACTAATTTTTACTTGTCATAAACAAGAAGTACAACCAGAATGCTCCTTAGAAACAAGGATGGCAAGACTACGTCTCACATACTTTGGGCATGTTACCAGCAGGGATCAGTCCCTGGAGAAGGACATCATGCTTGATAAAGCAGAGGGTCAGCACAAAAGAGGAAGACTCCCAACAAGATGGATTGACACAACGGGCTCAAGCATAACAACAATGGTGAGGACAGAGCAGGGCTTGGGCAGTGTTTCATTCTGTTGTACATAGGGTCGCTATGAGTCAGAGCCGACTTGATGGCAGCTAACAACGACAACATAAACTCAAGTGTATTTATCCACCTTCAGTGAAAATGAAATGTGGTAATTTGATTTTGAGCATACTAAATGTGTCAGGCAAATTATAAGTTCACTATATATTTACCCCTATTTTCCTAGATTTATAAATAAAACTATTGGATAAACTCTTGTGAAAATATTTTAAATTAATTTGACTAAAACTGTGAGGAAGTGACATTAACTAAAGGTGTACTATGTGCCAATCACTTTATAGATCTTATTTTATTTAATTTTCACTGCAGTTAGGTGATGTTGGCTTCCTTACTTCCTCTTCACACGTGAAGAAATGCTCAGTGATCCTTCTTAAATTCATAGTACTGATAAATGGTAGAGTCAGATTTCATACTTAGGTTTCAGGTGTCACATTTCATTTTTTTGAAATCTTATTTACATTATTGTGAAACATATGCATGCCGATGAGAGCTACAATTTTAAGATTAGTAATAAAATTAATACCACTTACCTAACTGCCCCCAGCCTAAGAATGAGATCACTGACAACTTTGAAGACCTCTGTGTGCCCCTTTAGAGTACCTTCCCCTGCTTCTCAGCAATTAACCATTTTTTATATAGATTTTTATTTTTTTATATTAAAAAACCCTAAACAATATAGACTAGTTTTGAAACAGTATTAAGCAGAAACCCAGCAGCATAAGGAAAGTATCGCCACTGTTAGACAATCGGTGGAAGGCTCCTAAAATGAGGCAAGGACAGCAGCATCTGTGGTTCATTTTCTGGCTCCAGCTTCCCGGACAGTTCGCAAGGGCCACTGTGGGTTAGTCAGAGGCTGACCACAAGTGAGGCCTGGGAAGCACAGGGCTCACTGGAGCTGAGGCATCTGGCAGGGCATCTGCTGCTTTCTGCTCTCCGCTACTAAGGAGTAAAAAACCGGGTCAAATTACCCTGCAGAGGAGAGAAGGCTCACTCTCTTTCTACTATTCCATATTACTTTTAGGAATAAGATCATTAACCAAAGTTTTTTTGCCTGTCTCTTCTTTTTTTCCTTTATCTTTTAAGGTCGATTAAAAACCAAAAATGACTGAATTATACTGAAAGCTACATAGTATGACCAGCCAGTTGCCAGAAAGGTATCAATTACGTCAAACAAAGGCTGGAATGTGTCTACTTCTATTTGCAGCTATGCAACTTTCAGGGATGTGGCCAATGAGCTTCTACTTAAAATGGGAATTCCAAGGTGACTTGAGCTATAAAAGTTTTATGACTTCCTTAAAGTAAGGTGAAAAGGAAAACACAACCTCAGTGAATCATTTGCTTTGGTTACATAACACGAAGGAGCCCTGGTGGTATAGTGGTTAAAGCGATCCACTGTTAACCGAAAGACTGGTGCTTTGAAACCACCAGTGGCTCCAGGGGAGAAGGATATGGTAGTCTGCTTCAGTAGAGATTTACAGCCTTGGAAACCCTGTGGTGTCTCTCTGAGTCAGAATCGACTCGATGGCAGTGGGTTTGGGGGTATGCTTTGATTAACACATGAACAAAAAAGAAGGTTCCACTTTTCCACAGAGAATTTACTCTTATCTGGCCCTCCTTTACAGTAAAAATGGACTCTTCAGTCCCTGTACTGATGACACAAGCTATTTTTTATTAACTGCACTGTATTGCTATGTGAACAAATTTAAAATTAAGAGCTTCTGCCCAAGGTTCACATTCCCTCTATGTACCCTACTGTTATTCTTTATTAATGCCATTAATTATTGAGGGAGTGTGTGTTACTTACTTAAATATCTGAAAGCTTGGGATATATTTCTGCATCACTTTCACTTTACCCACCAAAGGGATAGTAGTAGAACCACAAACTGGAGGTGCCAGAAGGGCCTGTAGAAGCTGCCTTTTTTAACATTCTTACTTTTCAAGTACATGCCTTAACTCTTTCTGGGAAAGGGAATGTGCAAAAATTATTTTTAAAAAATTATATAGTTATCTTCTACCTGAGGAGACTGAGGCTCTAAGTAACTTACCCAATGTTAAACAGCTGATTATAGCCTTGAACTATTGACTCATTTTCATTCTGGGATAATATTACCTTAAAATAAATTAGTTATTGAAAGAAAATTAGTTTCTCATCCTGCTAAGAAGGATTTTTCTTATGATGAAGAACAAATTTAACAGATAACATATTGTTTCCCAGATATTCCCACAGCTAGTTTTAAATTTATTCCCACTTAGATTGTAATCAGATGAAAGCAGAAGAATTGGCTTAGGCCAAAATGTTGGTCGGGGCAATATTCCTCAGCTCTTCGTTGAAGCCCAGAGTAGTGTTATAAACCACAAGTTATCTGCTCATGTGATGTTATTGTGGCACTTGGCCACAATGTTTAATACCAGTTCAACTCAAACAAAAGCATCATTTACCTTCTCTGGTCTTCTATTTCCTTGCTTATAAAGCAATCTCTAAAGGCCCTTTCAGTTAATACGATGTTTGATTCTATTTCTTTAAGTTAAGTGGAATATTTACCCTCATTTTCAATAGCTTTGAAGATAGAGAATAAGCTGAATAACCTGAAGTCAGTGGAGAACTTGGGGGAAAAAAATGCTATAACGTGATCTCTCCAAAATCTGTTCCTTCCATCTTGTTCCTCGTTTTAGTTAATGTTACTCCAATTTTCTAGTTGCTCAAGAAAAAAGTCTTGGTGTCATCCTTAACTTGTTTCTTTGTTTCATGCCCCAAAAACATTTAATTAAGAAATCCTGTCAACTGTAATTCAAAATTTATCCAGAATCTGAGCACCTCTTGCAACCACACTAGTCCGGACCGTATCATCTTAATTTTGGAATAGTCTCCATCCAGCTTTCCTTGCTTCCACGTAGTCTCCCAATCCCCATGAAAGCCCATTTTTACTATAGCAATCAGAGTAATACAGTTGATTCTCATTATTTGCAGTAGGCATGTTCTATAACATGCCACAAACACTGAATTAATGAATGCTGGACTGTTGCTCTATGGTAGATGCAGGATTAGGTTCCTGCGAGCCTGTGGTCACAATACTTTCACCAAGAGATCAACACATCAGTTTGTTTTATGTGTGTTTCTGTTTAAGGACATCTAATTTAATATATGAGTCCTGGTGAGGCAACAGCTAAACACTCACCTGCTGACTGAAAGATTGGCAGTTTGAACCCACCCAGTGGCTCCACAGGAGAAGAGACCTGGGCTATCTGCTTCGGTAAAGATTAGCCTAGAAAACCCTATGGGGCGGTTCTACACTGTCACAAGGGGTCACTATGAGTTGAAAATCAATGTGAGAACACATAACAACAACAGCAATGTAGTGTGTATTGCTGACTCATTAACACTGAACTCACAGCCAGTAGCACTGTAACTCATGCCTAAATAAGCATGTCTAACATACGTATTTTCTCCATAAAGCACATCACAGCCTTCTTGCACTGAGGAACACTGACAACACTTCAATACTGTGCTTGGGGCCATTTTAAATAGTGAGATCACCAACCAAAAGCACAAAAATGAGACAAAGTGGCACTAAACAGACCACAAAATGGACACTTGTTTACAGTGTAAGAACTAAAAGAAGGCAGAGAGTCTCCTTGTTTGACCTCAACTGGAAATGTGTACATCAGGTGCATTGTTGGGGAAATATAATTAAAAACAAAGCCATCTGCCAACACAGAGAACTCTCCACAAAAGTAGAAGAAAAAGAACACAGTTTTGTTATTGCATAAGCATTAAACCAGAATGCAACAAGCATCACAGGCAATCTGCTAAAGAGACTGCAAAGACAGAAGGGAATTTTATCCTTTTATACAGCCAAGCAGATGCAATCCATTTCACACATGTTCTCAAGGCAAATGATAACTAGTCTTTAAGTAAGAGGGCTGACAGCACCACTTGTCATACACAGTTCATCTTAAATAGTCTACAAGAACCACAGCCTCATCTACCCTGAGACCAGAAGAATTAGATGGTACCTGGCTACCGCTACCAACCATTCTAAGCAGGGCCACAATAGGTGGACCCTGACAGAATGGGAGAAAAATGTGGAACAGGAGCTCAATTCCTAAAAAAAAAAAAAAACAGACCTATACTGGACTCATTGTGACTAGAGACTCCCCAAGACTATTGCCCTGAAATATTCTTCAAACCTTCAATCAAAACTAACCCCTACAGTCACCTTGTAGCTAAATTACAAATTGGCTCAAAAAATAATGAATAACACCTGTAAGTACTGGGCTCCTTTAGAAATTACCTATATGAGAACAAACAGCCAACAATTAACTTTAAAATAAAGATAAGAAGGTAAGAGGGCAGGGAAACTAGATTAATGGAAACGAAACAACCAGAATGAAAATAATGAGAATGCTCACACATTGTGAAGGGTATAACAAACGTCACTGAACAAGTTGTGTAGAAATTGTTGAATGGGAACCTAAACTGCTCCATAAACCTTCACCGAAAACACAATAAAAGATCATTAAGAAAAAAAAGACTCAATAATAAGAATTCTATAAAAATAAAAAAAAAAATGGGTACCAAAAAATCCAGTAAAACAAAGAACCTAGTTAAAAAAATGAAAAATGGACACGTATTTGATACTTAGTCAAAGAATACATAGAGATTAAAAATAAGCACCAAAAAAGTTCTCAGTGTTATTAATCATTAAAGAAATGCAAATTGTACCCTTTCTGAGATACTGTTACACACCTACTAGAATGGCTATAATTGAAAAGATTGATCATACCATGTTTCGTGAAGCTGTGTGACAACTGGAACTTTTTTCTGTCCTTTGTGTTGTCAAAGATTCCTAGTTCAATGGCACACTTTTCTGTCAGTTTTGCGAAGTTCATATACTGTAGTGGATTGCTGGCTGTTGATTTTTGTGTTGGGGAGAAAGATGTATGACCTCCAATTTTCTGGTTATCTTCTCTGTTACAGGACAAAGACTCTTTCCCTTTGCTTATTTCTCCCTTACCACCTTACAGTCACTGTGAGTTGGAATCGACTCAACGGCAATGGGTTTGGTTTGGTTTCGGTACCTAATAGCCAAAGAGCACTTTCAACTTCATTTTCTCCTTTTTCCACCAGAATTCATGCATTTTGAAGACGGCCCCTTCAAATCATGCATACTTCTAAGTTCCTTACCTGTAGTCCATTCACTAGTCTACAGGGCACCATCTTCAGTATTTTTCAAACTTAGAGTCAACTTAGTCTTTCTGGCAATGGTTTTAGATCAACCTGTGGACTGTTACTGGCTTCCTTCTCTCTTCCCTGCAGTTTTTCTTGGTCTTGGTTCAGCCCAAAGCAGGCCTGGGTAGGGGTTGGGAGCTAGGAGCAAGAGAAATCCTGCCTTAGGATTTAGTTGTGTATTTTTCCTTACTGTTATTTTGAAGTGTGGTCATTCTATGTCTTTAAGTTTTGCCACGGGCATGGTTTCTGAGAAGTTTTATACCTCCTTTCTTTCATTCTGTATTGTTTACAATATATACTAGACAACAAGGAAGCTAGTCAGCTGTTGGTCTTCAACTACCTGGAATCCTCTGTTCTTTTGTCATTGTTATAAGATACTTTTAAATCAGTAATAGCAGAAATAAAACAGAGATTCCACTAAACTTTAGAGGGTAACTTTGCAATCAAATAATTTTCAATCTTCAGTGGAGACTGAAAAGACAAAGCTTCTATATTTTTCGTTAGGTTAGACAAGAGCTCATTTCACAGATACTCATTTTTGGCTGAAATTGAATAGAATAAATTGAAAAAGCCTAGACCATTTCAGTGGTCTACATTTGAGATAAAAATATATCCAGTCTCTACTCAAATACTTTGCTCTACTTGCAATAATCATTTATGTGTGAGCAGAAAATGAAATCGTCTAGAGATTTTTTTTTAATTATTGCATAAAAAGATGAAGAGTAGATACAGTGATTCCATGTGAAATTTTCTGCTCCTTCCCTAATACATGAGTAAAACATTTTTTCTTCTCTTACTTCTCTTGCTCCTATTTCCTCTGCAGTTTTAAAATGATAATGGTTGTTGATTTGGGAGGCATCTTTCTAAGAGGAGCAGGCTTTGTCCTTCAGAAGTCAACACAGGATTACTCAAAGACAGCCAGCTGCCTATGACAGATTGGTTAGTCAGCATTCCTCCAATTTAGAAGTAGCTTCTCGTTCATATTACTTTTTATCCTTACTATATAGTCTGTCTTCTACAAATTTGGGACTGTAGGCCCATCATTGCCACTCTAGTGAATTTGCCAATACGGAGAGACTGGGGCTTCATCGTCTCTCCAGCTGTTTTTTATCCCTTTAGATATCAAGGTTCTTAAGTCACAAATGTAACTCTACCATCAGAAGTAATTCTACCACAGGGCAAGAGCTTTGATTTGAAGGACTGGGTCTTTCCCCTCAATACTCCTCGTTTCTCAAAACAGTGAGTAGCAGGAAGTAGATATTTTGCTGAATTAACAAATTCTGAAATTTGAAAGGGAAGTGAAGCCTTTCTAGATGACTTGGAAAGAATCTGCTCATGATATATAAAGTGAGAAAAAGCAGATTTCAAAAAAAGTAAATTCAACATAACCCCACTGACTGCCTGTGTGTATCCATATGTGCATATGTATATACATACACGTACATATATATACATATACATACACATAACTGTATGTATATGTGTATATAGTATACAATAACCATGGTTATCTATGAATGGCATAAGAGGCGATTTTATTTTTTCACTTGTTTTTGTCAATATTTTATGAATTTCCTACAGGGTGCCTGCAATATTTTTTAAATAACTTGGTTTTCCTAGCTACAAAATGAAAACCTGCTTCATTCACTTTTCAATTATTTCTCATTTTCTATGCCTCAGAAACATGCGTAACTATCAAGTCTCATTGCTTCTTAAAACTGTGTCTGCTTTAAGTAGAAATCTTAAAGGAATTATTGAAGAGATGAAAGTGTTTAAAAGTCTAGAGCCCAATTATGTTAACCTCTGATTTTTGAATGACTTTTTTTTTTTTTATTAAAGAATCAATTAAACAAAATAAAAGTGAATGTATCAAAGTAAGAACATTTTTGGAACCATATAATGGTCATCAGCATTGAAAAGGCAATGTGGTAGATCATTTTGGTCTTGGAGTCAGAATGTGTTTTGAATCCCAGATTTGTGACTTAGTAAGTACGTAATCTTGAGTAATTAATTTCTCTTAGCTTCATTTTCACCAACTGTGAAGGAGGAACAAGAATACCAACCTTGCAGGTTTGTTTTAATAATGGGAAAAAATTAAAATAGCCACACCAAAGTTGCTTAGCCTTTTAATTTTCATAATTTGGTGACGGACTAGATGGAAAGGAGGAAGTGGAAAGAAGAGATTAGAATGACACCCACATTTCTAACCTGGATGAACAGATCTCACCTGAACTTAGAGGGTGAGTAAGAATTAGCCTTCCACGTGGGAGACCTAGACTCAATTCCCGGCCAATGTACCTCATGTGCAGATACCACCCATCTGCCAATAGACGCTCGCACGTTGCTGTGATGTTGAACAGGTTTCAGCGGAGTTTTCAGACTAAGATGAACTAGGAAGAAAGGCCTGGTGATCTATTCAGAAAATCAGCCCATGAAAACCTTATGAGTCAAAATGGTCCAATTCACAACCAATAGTGGAGATGGCGAAGGACTAGGCAGTGTTTTGTTCCATTGTGCTTGCGGTCACCATGAGTCAGTCAGAGACCGGCTACATGGAAGCTAACAACAACAAGAATTAGCCAGGTAAAATCTGGGTGAAAGGGAAGAGAATATTCTAGAAAGAAAGAGCATATGTCCAAGGGCAGAAGGTGGTAGAGAACATAACGTGTTCTTGAAGCTTGATGTTGTTTAGTATACCTGAGGGTCAAGTGCACCAGGGTAGCTAGAGAAAAAGATGGGAGGAAAATAACAGCCCAATCATGAAAGACCTTTTGAGCTTGGAGGCAATGTTTGGACTTTATCCTGAGGGGATTGGGCAGACACTGAAAGCTTCTAAATTGGGGAGCAGTACAACGAGATTTGGAGTGGAGGGAAGCAAAGGACAGGAGATACCACTATCAGTTCAGACTATAGCTATAAGCTAGGCGAGGGACAACTCTGACCTCAACTAAAGTAATGACAGTGAGCACGAAGAAAGCAAATCAGAACAGCCTTCCCTAATCCCTAGGACTGGGGAGGCTGTTCTCTTCTGTATTGCATAGCCCATTGTACTCACAACTTTCACTGCAGGATATCTATCACAGTATATTCTAATTACACGGTAGAAGAGAAATTCCCAGAGCACAGGAACCATATCTTCTTTTCAGTTTTCTGGCACTTGAAGGGTGTTCAGTACAAATATATTAATGGGAGAATATAAATATAAATTTCTCTCTTCCTACGTCCCTGTCCTTTTAACAATGACCACTCATGGTAATAATGCAGACACGTTCAATTACCAGAAATGTTTCCTTCAACGGGCAGACCACCATTATCTTCATGAAAGCCTTCTTTGATTATCAGTTTCCATGTTATACTGCTTTAGATACTGAACATTAAGTTAAATGTGACATATTTTCTGCTGTTTGAAGCAAAAACATAAATCTGGGTATGCCTTAGTTTCCCTTCTCCTTTTTAACGTCAAAATCAGTTAGTATGGATTTTTGGGGGATTATTTGAATGATATTTTCAGGTGTTATTCCTAAACTAGCTCTTTAGTTGTATATGTAAATCATTTCAAGATCTTCTGAATATCAAAAGATGATTTAACTAAATAGGCTTAGCACCCAAACTAGGAGCGCTGGTGGTAAAAAGTTTAAGGGCTGGGCTGCTAACTGAAAGATCTGTGGTTTAAATTCACAGCAGTTCTACAGAAGAAAAGACCTGGTGATTGCACCCATAAAGATTTACAGCCTAGGAAATCCTATAGGGCAGTTTTACTCTCTCATGTAGGTTCGCCACGGATCAGAAGAGGAGCCCTGGTGGTACAGTAGTTAAGTGCTGGACTGCTAACCGAAAGGTCAGAGGTTTGAAGCCACTAGCCATCTCTACGGGAGAAAGATGTGGCAGGCTGCTTCGGTAAAGATTACAGCCTTGGAAATCCTATGGGGCAGTTCTACTCTACCCTGTAGGGTTGTTTTGAGTTGAAATCGAATCCACATCAATTTTTTTTTTTTTTTTAATGGGTCAGAATCAACTCAAGGGCACATGACAACAACAGCTCCCAAACTGTTGTTGTTAATTGTCATCAAGTTAATTCCAACTCATGGTGATCCCATGTGTGCCAAGTAGAACTGCTTCATAGGGTTTTCAAGGCTGCGACCTTTTGAAAGCAGATCGCCAGGCCTGTCTTCCGACATGTTTCTGGGTGCATTCAAATCACTAACCTTTCAGCTAGTAGTCCAGCGCTTAACTATTTGTACCACTTAGGGACTCTAGCTCCCAAACTATAGGGAATATATTGTTTAAAGAATAACTGACAAAATCATTTCTAATAAGCAATATTGTCACTGTATACATAAGTGCTGAAGTGATGAAAAGGTTAAAATTTCAGAAGATATTTTATATGTACAAAGCTAGGCAGCACTTTAAAAAGCATAGTAATGACATTGGAGAAAAAAAATTCCTACCAATATAAGAGAAATTTTAATTATTTGTAATTTTTCAGGAATAAAAACAATTTCATCTTTTTGTTTTTCAGGTCATGCAACATATTAATTTCCCTCTGAAATTTGTACTTCTCTGAAAAACGCCAAATGGGGTTTCTCAGTTTTGCAAAGCTCTGTTGAATCACTGCCTCTAAGCCTGTGTTAAATATGCTTTTGCAAATTACTCTCAAGTTTAACAAACAACACTTGAAACTGCTATACTGAATTAAAATAGAAGCCTCTAGGACACTCAAAAAGTTTATGAAGCAAAGTCTTTTCGTTGATCATTTTAGGCCCATAATGATTTGACTTCGAAAGCAAGTGTTCTTATATAACATTGAGGGGAAACATGGATTTCACAATTTATGTTTTTTTTTTATTGTGCTTTATATGAAGGTTTACAGAGTGAATTAATTTCTCATTAAACAATTAATACACATATTGTTTTGTGACATCAGTTGCCAGCCCCATGACATGTCAACACTCTCCCCTTCCTGACCTTGGGTTTCCCATTATCAGCTTTCCTGTCGCCTACTGCCTTCTCACCCTTGCCCGGGGGTTGGTGTGCCCATTTCGTCTTGTTTTGTTTTATGGGTCTGTCTAATCTTTGGTTAAAGGGTGAACCTCAGGAGTGACTTCAGTACGGAGTTAAAAGAGTATCTGGGGGCCATACTCTTGGGGTTTCTCCAGTCTCTGTCAGATCAGAAAGTCTGGTCTTTTTTTGTGAGTTAGAGTTTTGTTCTACCTTTATCTCCAGCTCTGTCTAGGACCTTCTGTCGTGATTCCTGTCAGAGAAGCTGGTGGTGTTAGCCTGGCACCACCTAGTTGTATTGGACTCAGTCTGGTAGAGGCTGTGGTAGTTGTGGTCCATCAGTCCTTTGGACTCATCTTTCCCTTGTGTCATTGGTTTTCCTCATTTTCCCTTGCTCCAGATGGGGTGGGACCAGTGGAGTGTCTTAGATGGCTGCTCATAAGCTTGTAAGACCCCAGGCACTACTCACCAAAGTAGAGTATAGAACTTTATAAACTATGTCATGCCAATTGAGCCAATACCCTCAGCCTATTAACTCAGTCCCTCTGGGAGTTTGGATGTGTCTATGAAGTTTTCATGACTTTGCCCTGGCCAAGTTGTGCTGGCTTCCCCAGTGTTGTGTACTGTCTTACCCTTCACTAAAGTTACCACTTATCAATCATCTATTTAGTGTCCCACCCCCACCCCTCCCCTCCCTCATAACCATCAAAGACTATTTCATTTTGTGTGTAAATAGAAAGTGTTTCATGAGTTTTTATAATAGTGGTCTCATACAATATTTATCCTTTTGCGATTGACTTATTTCACTCAGCATAATGCCCTCCAGAGTCACTCATGTTGTGAGATGTTTCACAGATTCTTCATTGTTCTTTATCGCTGTATAGTATTCCATTCACAATTCACAGTTTTTGATGACCAAGTCCCAATACTATATATTAGGTTAACGGAGTCTATATACATATGCGATGTGGGGTGTGCGTGTGTGTGTGTGTGTGTGTGTGTGTGATATATTGTTTAATTCTTTCCATGGACACTTTGCAGCTTTTACAAGAACAGTGAAACACAATGTGAAATTTACTAATTAACTTCAAGAAATTATTTATGTGCAAATGGGCAAGTTTTCAAGTGAAGTAAATAAATAGTTTAAGGGTTTTTTTTAGCTCTTTGTTTAAATGTCTACTACCTCAAATCTTTACTGGAATGTGAGGGAAAATAAAATACATTTATCTATGTCTGTATCTATATCCATATATATAAAAATATATAGCTCTATTTATATCCATCTACAAAAGCAAATAAATCTATGCTCAAAATATTTCTTTATTATCTTAAAGCATGGTATGATGGAAAAGGAAAAGATCAGACTAAAAGGAGTATTATTCAAACATTAGATCTTGAAGTACTGACACAGAAAGATGTCCCCATATATGACCTGCAAAAAAATAAAAGTCATAAGGCAGTATATGTAATACCTTATTTTGGCTTAAAAATACAACTTTCTTATCTTTCACATTCAGATATTATGTTAGAAGTCTGCTGAAAGTGCTAAATGAGGTAACACATTATAAAGGCCTGCTTACCTTGGCGTCTGGCACAAAATAAACACTCATTGTGAGTCGTAATTGACTAGATGACAACAGGTTTGGTTTTTTTTTTTTTTTTTAATGTTATTACTATTACTTGTATTATTTTTGTTGTTATAATTCATATGTAGTCTGTTGTCTCTTATAGAAATCAGTGGGGATGCAGGACTTTATACTGCATTTGCTGTGTGGTTCTCTCTTAGCCTTTGCATATTGGAAAAATACAAACATGAGTAGACGTGTGAGGTGATTAATAAATGTGCCAATAAAAATTCTTTGAGCCAAACAGAATTCTGACAGCCTGAAAGGTTTTTAAATGTTTTCTAGAAGGCTAAATTAATCAAAATGTGTGTAGGAGGAAATAACCTATGAAAAATATTACAGGCCAATTGGCATCTGGAATCATGAAAATATTAATGATTCTTCCCAAGGCACAGATCATGGAAAATTCCAGCTAATGAGTGAACAGAAATATTGGCAAGCAGGAGGCATGACCTATGGACAAGCTTTGTTTTCCTTCCCTTAGTGGCTAATGAACTGAATTTCAGTTGGAAGTAAGGAATAAGTGTATTTTCTGAGGAATTTCCATGTACTTTAAATATCAGACTGTGGATCCACAAGAGTTCAGTCTGTGACACAGAGATCAAAAGATTACAGATAAAAGGTTAGAAAAAGCTTCAAACTTCACTAAAAGCCTAGAAAGATCTTTGTTCACTGTCTGATACACACTGCTGAGACAGGAGTAGGACACTGCACATGAAGACTAATGACTAGGAACGGTGGAAAGACATAGGAAATGCTAATCCAGCCTAAATACCAGGCGGAGAAAGCCTCAACTTTTGGAACGTTCTCCTAAGGGAACCAGTAGATGCTGTTTCATTAAGAGAATTACATAGGCTAGATAAAAGCATGAGTGTGTACTGGGCTGTCTTTTGTCCTTTAACCAGGTCCTGTAGTGGTTTTTTTTTTTTTATAGTGGTGCAGTGGTTAAGTGTTTGGCTGCTAATCAAAAGGTCAGCAGTTGGAATTCACCAGCTGCTCCTTGGAAAACCTACTGGGTAGTTCTATTCTGTCTATAGAGTCACTATGAGTCAGAATCGACTCGGCAGCCACAGGCATGATATATATAGTATTTAAAAAAAAATTTTTTTTTGTCTTGGTACAGAATAATTTGCAAGCAAAGTAAAACAATGGTAAAGATTGGGCAAAATTGAATCAGGCTTTTAAACCAGTTCAAACCAGCTCACCCATGGCCAACGAAGTCAACACGGAACAAATCCAAATTTTTACAGTTTGGGCGATCTGGAATGTTAACCTTAGAGTCTACATGCTTAACCTCTATAATGCATTGCCTCTTATCTTGGTAGTCATCCAGGGTTACCTCTTCTAAATATGAAAGGCTGAGTCAGCCTGTATGAGCACCCCCTCCTTTCTTATGGTATCTCAGTCCATAGAAATGGGTTTCTGTCTTGCTCCCTGCTGCTCCTTTACTCTAACTAGCTGTCTGCCTAGCCCTTCATTCCCTTCTAGGCCTTGGTCCTACCCTGAACTTCAGCCCAATATCAAGGGCCAGTCCCACTCAGGCAACTGAGGGCTCCATAATACATTGATTTCTGGTTGATGATCACCCACTCCCCCTCCTCCCTGCTTGATGGATTCTGTGAGTAGAATCGTGGGGATCAGGAAAATCCTCCTGAAGGAAGTGATATTTAAGCTGAAACCCAAAGGAAGAATAAGATGTAGTAGCAGGAGGAGGGCGCCCCTGGGTGGGACAGACTATTAAGCGCTAGATTACTAGCTGAAAGGTTGGTGGTTTGGACCCACCCAGAGGCAACTAAGAAGAAAGCCCTGCCGAATTGCTTTTAAAAGTCTCACCCTTGAAAACTCTATGGAGCAGTTCTATTTTACACACACGGGGTCGCCATGAGTTAACATCAACTCAGGGGCAACTAACAACAATAGCAGCATGAGGAAACAGTATTCTAGTACGATGCTCCTTAAAACTTGCATATTTGAGGTACCAAAAGATATACACTAAGGCTGGAGAATCAGAGCACTGAAAAGAGAATAATGCCTCTTATGGCTGAAGTATTAGCCAGACACCAGACCTTTCAGGCCCTTGTAGTCGGATCTTTGGGAAGCCATTGAAGAGTTTTAAAGATGGAGTGACCTGATCACATTTGTTTTATAGAGATCATTTTGCAGCATGAGAAATGGATTGGAGGGGTAGCAAGGACAGATGTAAGGAGATCAGTTAGGAGACTATGACAGTACTCCAGGTGAGAGGATGATGCCATTAGGATGGTGGGAAGTGGATGGATTTGAGAAATATTTGAAAGGTAAAATCATTCAGATTTGCAGATTGATTGGCTAAAAGAGTGAGGAAGGAGTTAAGGACCTGAAGGGGTTAAGTGTGTTTGCTAATTTTCTAGATTGAACATCCAGCATTTTAGTGGACTCATCTACACTTGTAAAAATTGGGCTTGGTATAAGATAATGCAATCACTTAGTGTTACTTCCTTTAGAAAATCTTTAAAAACATAAAATTCCAATTCAAATCGAAATTAAGGACTACACAATATTTTTCTTTTATGGTTTTTATATTTTATATGTATCTCTTTTCATCTACACCAAAAATCCTGATTCTTAAGTACACAGGGAATAATAGAATATCCCATAAATAATAGAATATTCCTTTACTTTATCCCACATTACATACACACAGTCTCAAAATAACACTACTAATGCTACTATCACCTATATAATTACTGAGAACAGGTTTTTTTTTTTTACATATATGCTTTTTATTCTCCATTTTTTTGTAGTTGTATGATATTCTGTCTGAGCATGCTGTCATTATGTACTACACTCTTGCTTTCAACCTCATTTTGATTCTATAAGTAACTATATGTTTAATGCCACCACATGTGCTTAGGTTGGTGTTTTTCTGATTATTTTGGTCATCTGAAGCATATCCTCTAGAAGGGTCTTCAGGAAAGGCTCTTGGGAGCTATTTCCCTGAATTTACCTACTGTTCACAGTCTATACCCCCATACAGTTGAAAATCAGTTTTGCTAAACATAAAATCCCTGGCTTACATTTATTTCCTTGAGATTCTTAAATGTTACTTCATTTTGTGCTGGCATAAAACATTGTTGTCAGAAAAAGTTTGATGATAACAATTTTCTCCCCTTTATAAATCACTTTCTGGTTTGGCCTAGATGTCACAAAATTTTTTTTGTTTAAACTGCAGTCATTTTACTAGAATATGCCTTAAAGTTGGTCATGCTTGATATTCCTACTCAGAGTGCTCTCAATATATAGTATAAACCAAACCAAACCAAATCCAGTGCTGTCGAGTTGATTCCAACTCATAGCGACCCTATAGGACAGAGTAGAACTGCCCCATTGAGTTTCCAAGGAGCGCCTGGCGGATCCGAACTGCCGACCGTTTGGTTAGCAGCCGTAGCACTTAACCACACCACCACCAGGGTTTCCAAAAATACAATATTTTTGTTTTTTATTGTATATATGTAGCACATATATAGCATATATATGCTATATATATAGTATGGAAAACCCTGGTGGTGTAGCAGTTAAGTGCTACGGCTGCTAACCAAGAGGTGAGCAGTTCAAGTCTGCCGGGCACTCCTTGGAAACTCTATGGGGCAGTTCTACCCTGCTCTGTAGGGTCGCTATGAGTTGGAATCGACTCGACAGCAGTGGGGTATATACAGTATATATATAGTTACAAATATATACATATTTTAGCAAAGTTTTCTTAAATTATAGCTATTAGTATTTTTTTCTGTTCCCTTGCTTTGTTTTTCATCAGTTACTTTTATGTTGAATTCCATATTTTTAACTTCCTCTCTAATCCTTTTTTAAATCTAGCTCTCTTTTTTTTTTTTTTTAAGTATGTTGTCCTTTTCCACCATCTATTCCTCTTAAAGCACTCTCTGTTTATTCTCTCTTGGGTGGAGTGATTTTTTTGTTTTGTTTTATTTCTCATAACTGAATTCTGTTACCTCTTTATGAGTCTTTCTCATTCTGATTAATATTTTTCTTTCATGTCTTATTCATATTTTAAAAGGCTTTTAGCTTATTTTGAAACAAAAGTCTGTCTAGGTTTTTTGTTATTGTTGCCTGTCTTTATGTGAAATTAATTTCCTCACAGTTCTAGACGGAAGCACAGATCAGGGTAACTTTCTTAATATCACATAGCTCCCCCTTCTGTCGTTTTGGGACAGCAGTTTGCTTCCTGAAATTCTCTGGCTCTGTGCTCCTCCCCCACTGAGGCAGGCTGAATGGTCACCCAAAGATGCCTGTGCCCTAATCCCTGGAACCAGTGAATATGTTATGTTACATGAGAAAAGGGACTCTGCAGATGTAATTAAGGTTATGGACCATAAAATAAAATCTAGGGAGATTATCCTTGGATTATCTATGTAAATATAATCTAATCACATGAGCACTTAAAAGTAGAATTTTCTCCAGTTGAAAGCAAAAGATACGAGACAGAAATCAAGGTCAGGGAGATCGGAGACATGAGAAGGACTTGAGGCACCATTCTGGCCTTGAAGATAAAGAGATCCTCAAGCCAGAGAATATGGGCAGGCTTTAGAAGCTGAGAATGACCCCCAGAACAGCCACCAAGGAAACAGAGACCTCAGTCCAACAACCTAAATGAACCTGGAAGTGGATTCTTCCAGACTCTCCCGATAAAAGCCAAGATGGCTGACACCGTGGTTTTGGCCTTGTGAGATTCGGAGCAAAGAAATCAGCCAAGCCTACCCAGACTTCTGACCTATTGAACTGTGAAATAATAAATTTGTTATTTTTTTAAGCTACTACATCTGTGGTAGTTTGTTACAGCAGCAATAGAAAATGAATACACCCTATTTTATTTGAACGTTCTTTCCTTCCTCTCTGTCATCCTTATCAAGCTCAAAATTGACTGTGAGATCTCCACATAGAAAGGAGTTCTAATGGCTCAGTTTGGAATTTCACAGAGGTTAGACTGTTCCAACCCAGCCATTCACAGGGGCTAGACTGCTCCAGCATTTAGAATTTACTGTAGGCCCCTTGCACTCTGTTATTAGAGTGAACAAAATCCTCCGTTTCAGCTGTTGCTCTCAAATTGGCCTGGGCTTACTAGTAAATACTATCAGCTCTTGTGGAGCTAAGCTGTTCTCAGTTTCTCAGATACCACAGTGAGCTCCCCTCTGCTGCACACAAGACACTGGTACCAGGCAGGCCTATGCCTTTTGCTGGATTGTCCCATCAGTCTGTATTTTTGGAGTCTGTAAGAGGCCTTGTCACAAATGTTGTTGTGAACGCTGTCCATCAGTTTTTGGTTTTGCTAAATAGTTGCCTTGTTTGTCTATATTTAGGGATTTGGAGAAATCTGAAAAACCTTGCCTCTTCTGCTGCCAGCATCTCCCAAGAATCCTGAACCTACTCTAGACATAACAAAAAAATGAAAAATTGCTTGTAAATACTATTCTTAAAAATCAGTCCATATTTCAATCTTCCAATGACAATTCCCCTTGCAAATAAATTTAGTAATAAGTTTCTCTGTAAAGAGAGTTATTTAAAAAATATATATATAGCTATGCTCTAGGTTATCTGTTTTGTGAATGTGGGGGGTATGTAAAGTGAGACCCACCTGTGAACTGCAGGGGGGGTGCACTGATGCTGAGGAATTGCCAGGTGGTGAAGGCAACCGCCATTTGGCATCAATCATAGAAGTTTCAATGGGATCATTTAGTTTTATTCTGTGATTAATTATAAATTTGAAACACTAAATCACTTTTAAGCCTCCAGTTATGTCAAAATACAGCAAAGAATTGAGTGAATTATATAAGAAGATGAAAACATTACTCAAAATACCTTTAGGTCCTTTTAGCACTGAGCAATGCATATGTGTAAAACTTCCTATTCTCCAGGAAATGCTGCAACAATTATCAGCTGTGGAAATGAGGCAGCATTGATGGGGTAAACACATAAAGGGCAGCCTAAGGCCTCTGCCTTCCAGCTGAGATGGGAAGGATATGAGCAGAGCAACAGCAGATGATCAAACAGAAAAACAGTACAGGGTCTAAGGAACAATGTGAGAGCTAAGTAGACGTATATGCTCAGAGCAATTACCTTTTAATTTTTTATTATTTTTAAAGATATGGAGAAAAGGAAATGTGTACTATTACTCTAAAAAATTACTCTAGCATATATTAAAAGAAAAAAATTTTTTTTAATCACAGGAATTTTTCCAGGCTTATGTAGTGTTAAATACTCACATACTTACTTGGAATGTATTGAAATTCATTGCTAGTTTAATTCTGTTGCCATATGTAATGTGAAATAGACATCTGAGGCAACTAAATGTATAATTCAGACGCCATAACCATTTCACCAATGTAAAAATGGTAGAAGAAATGTACACTCTCTCCTCACTTACTGACATGGCTAGGTTCCAAAGACGAGGTTGTTACACAAAATCGGTGTTATGCGAAAGTGGAGGATGACCACAACAGACCACAAAATGGAGGATGACTACATCATTACATAACCACCAAATTACATCATTAACAACAGCCAAACTGCTGAGAATCATGACCCAGCGAAGCTGACACATAACCTTAACCATCAAAGTCAGCGTTAATCTCACCTTGCACCTCAGCACTCATTACTGCCCAGTGTACATCGCTAAGGAGCAAAATACATGGAGAGTAGATTTTTTATTATTGTCGTAAATACAAAATGCTGGATAACAAGATAGTTGATAAGGAGAAGGTGTTTACGTATAATTGAAAATGAAAAATAATTTTTATCTCAACAGATAGTGGTGACGGTCGCACAACATGATATATGTAATTAATGTCACTGAATTGTACATATAAAAAAATGTTGACTTGGCAACTGTTTTGCTTCATGTATATATACTTACCACAATAAAAATTATGATCTGAAAAATCCGAATGAATTTGGTATAATCATTTTTTTGTTCTGAAATATCAAAACAAATTTGAGCTAAAGAAAGTGGAGCTAAGAATCAAAAATATTTTGGCTATAGTCCCAGTTTTACCACCAGGTGTGGTTTTATTTGAGTCTATTTTCTTTTCTGAGTTTTTTCTTTTCACATTTGTGGAACACAGGTAATGACACACGCCCTGTTTGTATCACACAGGAAGTACAAGGAGCAGATCTAACAACCTACAGAAAAATCTTAAAAAAACTACAAGACCCTCCACGTATATAAATTTTTAACCTTAAAATAATCTTTTGGAATGTTGCTTAGTGCATAAGTGAAATAAAATCAGGCTGTGAATACACCTACACTAATCACCAAAGTCTAACTGACCCAGGATGTAAAAAATTTACCCGCACAAACACATATTTTATTAATACGGAAAATATACTAATGTTCACAAATAAGGAAATATGGTTGGAACTTTGGTGATACTAAAGACATTTTTTTAGTTGTATCAACTCCAGAAACAAGTCTCTTTCATAGATAAAGGCAAATTATTTTTATTTTCTTCTATCATCAAAACATGTCAGAACTTTTCGAAACCACTCCATTTCCTCGCTATCCATCATCTACTTATGTGAGGTTTTTAGCAGAGTGGGGCAGGGGAGTCATGATGTTTTAATTAAGCACAGTTTTTTCTTAGGATGACTGTATTTCTCATAGACTATGTGAGACAGTAAGTTAGGCCAGGTGAAGGTCGAGTGGTTGGGTTATGATGAGGGGATTCTCTATGGGCAACTCCTGATTAGAGGTTCCACTAATACCTTCTTTTGCCACTGGAGGATGTTGGGCTGTAGGATATCATTTCCAATGGTGACTCAGTGCTAGAAAAAAAAAAAAAGTATTATCCTATTAATACTCTTAGTAATTACCTAAGAACTGAAGCTCAAAGGATACAAATGTGTACGCATGTTAGCATTCCTGGTTACAATGTGTTCTCAAGTTGCCTAGACAGAGGACCTCAAGTGGAACTCTTCCAACTAAGAGAGATTTTCAAAAGAATTGAAAGATAGAATTTTGAAATCACAACCATAATTGTATTTAATTTATGGCATTTTGATCTATACTGTATTGACCATTGTAATTTCAAGGATACAAACAGTTGCGATACAGAGTCAAATAGAATTGCACAGTCTGTTGGGCACCTAAAGGGCCCTGGTGGTGCAATGGTTAAGAGCTACAGCTGCTAACCAAAAGGTCAGCAGTTTGAATTCACCAGCCACTCCTTGGAAATCTTATGGGGCAGTTCTACACTGTGCTACAGGGTCACTATGAGTTGGAATTGACTCCACAACAACGGGTTTGGTTGGGCACCTGCCTGGGGCACTTACCTAAACAGGCAATGCTATACTGGAATCAATCATAACTAAGTTAAGTTGCCAATTAACTCCTCATGACTAGAAAAACGTAAATTGGTCATTCTTTTCGGTCTCATGAAGATGAAGATAGTGCCCTTAAGTGAAAATCTAAAAACACATCTTTCTGAGATGGACCTAACTCTGCTGAGTAGCTTTGCAAGTTTTTCTTGTGTAAACACTGATTTCAACAAGCTGATAGTCACCACCAAAGTGGAATCAAACTCAGCTGATATTCAGAAACCAAATAATGCCTGCATTATGCTTTTCACCTAAAATGAGTAATCCATTATCTAAAATTTAAACTCTTTATAGACCCTAAAAACTACACTATTAAGAAAAATACAAAAGAAAGCTGAAGAGAGAACAGTGTCTACAACAAAGCAGAAAACATTTTGCCATTCTGAAGGCCAGGAAAATAAGTCTTTACATTTTGAACAAGTCTTTAGAGCTACATATATGTAAGCTACCACTGTGCTTAGTGAATGTGATGTCATGTGATGTGAGGATAAAAACTGGAAATAAAAGATGAACCTAAGTAACCTAAAATGCTATGGTCTTTAGATTTAAATGTAAAAGCTAGAACTTTTAGAAGAAAATATCTGATAAAAATCTTTGTGACTTTAGATTAGGCAAAGATTTCTGAGATGGATATAAAAAGTATGAACCATTTAAAATTGATAAACTAGACTCCATCAAAATTTAAAAGCTTCCAGTCTTTGATAGACACTTAAAATGTGAAGACAAACTATAGACAGGGAGAAACTACTTACAAAACAAATGTTTTATAAAGAACTTGTATCCAGAATACATGCAGAACTCTCACAAATCAATAAGACAACCCCCCAAAATGGGCAAGATTTGAAAAGACACTTTGACAAAGTAAATACACAAATGACCAAAAAGCACATGAAAAGATGCTCAGCATCATTAATCATCAAACAACTAATTAAGAAGACACAATACCAACTTTGGCAATGGTGTGGAACACCTAGAACTCATACATAAAATCTGGTTGCTGTTGAGTCGATTCTAACTCATAGCAACCCTATAGGAGAGAGGAGAACTGCCCCATAGGGTTCCCAACGAGTGGCTGGTAGATTCAAGCTGCAAACCTCTTGGTTAGCAGCTGAGCTCTTAATTACTGTGCCACCAGGGCTCATACATAGCTGGTGAGAATACAAAATGGTACACTTTGAAAAGTATTTTGGCAGTTCCTTATAGGTTCTTAAACCTACATTTACCCTGTGACCCAGCAATTCCACTCCTAAGTATTTATCTAGGATAAATGAAAACATGTTCATCCAATGACTTGTATGCTAACGTTCATAGCAGCTTTATTCACAACCACAAAAACAATCCAAATGTCCATTAACTGGTAAACGAATAAACAAATTATGGTACATCCATCCAATGAAATACTACTCACCAATCAATAAAAATAAATGAACTACTGAGAAACCCAACAACATGGGCATGCAAAAACATTCTTCTGCCCTAAAGAATCCAGAGACGAAAAGTATGTATGATTCCATTTATATGACATTCTAGAACAAGCAAATCTGTAGGGACAGGAAACAGATCTGTGGCTTCTGGGGGCTGGGGACCAGGAAAGAGAATTGACTGTCAAGGGATAAGAAACAAATTTTGAGGTGATGAAAATGTACTATGTTTTGATTTTGGTGGTGGCTGCATGACTGCATACATGTCCCAAAACTCATTGAACTGTATGTTTAAGAACAGTGAATTTTATTGTATATGAATTACAATGATAATTTTTTATTTAGGATTAATACTAGTCAAATCACTGAGATTCTTTAATACGCTATGAGATTTTATTTTGTTTAATTCTCGTAAATCATCACATACCCAATAGCATTTTATTTGCAGTAGATTATATGCTATTTAGATTTAAAAAGTAAAATATTTGAAGGAAAGTCAAATTATTAACTTGTCTGGACCTCACACATCAATGTCTAGCCCCACCAGGATAACACAGAAAGCAAATATATTGTAGTCGCCTTCGTTAATAGATAGTTTTTGAACTTTTCCAGGAATGATGAGTGGTCTGTTGTACGTACAGACTCTGCCCTGTTAAATAGCATCTTAGCAATTTGTTCTGTTTGAATCATGAAGATCATCACCTGGCCATTTAATTAGGTGATTCTTACAAGAGATATTTGGAGCCCTGGTGGCGCAGTGGTTAAGACCTTCGGCTGCTAACCAAAAGGTTAGCCGTTCGAATTCACCAGCCACTCCTTGGAAACCCTACGTGGCAGTTCTACTCTATCCTATAAGGACACTGTGAGCCAGAATCAACTTGACGGCAAAGGGTTATAAGAGATACGATTCTGAATAAAATAAAGGTCTGCATTACCTCTATACACATACATCTCATACGTATGCATTTGTAATATTACCATCATATCTGAAATAAACAAAACTGATAATGTTCACAAGGCATATCAGTTTCTGTTTTATAATCCACAAAATAGCTTTCCTGAGGCATACATTCTGTTAGGGTGCAAACCAGTAGTCTATTAACTATATATCATGCAGTCTCCTGATGAAAACCAAACAGTTGAATAAAGCTGCAGCCCTGATAACATTTCTTAAAGTTCAGCTAAAAGCTTAGAAGTTTTTCACCATTAGTTAAAGTGATTTTTAAACAGATGAGGGAGGTTTTTACTAATTGTTTTTTTCCTTTGACAACTACATCCATCCATTTGCCTTACTCTACTGAAATGGACTTTATTTTCATATTGCTACTAAACAGAGGCATTGATTTTATCTGACCTATTTACCCTTGGAGCATCCCTGGCGCCATCTAGTTTTTACACAGATGGGGCTTCCATATTTGTTTTGCCTGTGACTATCAGCCTGAAGATTGATAGACCTTTTATGACTGGGGTAATAATGAAGAGAAGAAAATGAAGATAAATTACTCAAGTTTACAGGAAATAGAAAAGTAATGGCTCTAGCATCACATTTTGGAACTCTTTATACTCTGACCCAGGTGGTAAGGCGGCAACTGCAAAGATTTCAAGGGAACACAGAGGTTCCCCAATAACTATTTGTTGAATAAATATACCTGTATATTAATGAATGAGTGAATGAAGTGACCAGAGAAACTCAGCCAGAGAAACCCGAGTTTGAATTTCAGCTCCGCTACTTAGTAACTGAAAATTTAGACAAGTTACTTCGCCTTGCTGAGCCTTGTAAATGAGATTTCCTCACTTACAAGATGAGAATACTTACTTTGCAAAACTGATTTGAGGATTAGACATGATTTATATAAAGCATCTATCACACTATTTGCCAAGTAGTGGATTTTCAAAAAAAATCAAGAACAGCTGCAGGAAAGATGTTTCATAAAATTCAATTTCTAGTCATGCTTTTTAAAAAGACAAGTTTCTTAGCAAACCAGGAATAGAAGAAAACTTTCTTAGCCCAATAAAGCAGAGCAATTAAAAAAAAGAAAAGAAAAAAAACTAGTAAATGCAAATGGTCGATAGTGGCTGAGAAACTACTGAAGAAATATAACAAGTTAGAAGAACTTTTTTTTTTTTTTAGAAGAACTTGCCCTACCAGATATCAAATTTAAAAAAAAAAAAAAATGTTGGCAATTAACAAAGTGTAATATTGACAGTGGGATAACAAAAATAGACCATAGAACTGAGTAGAGTAATATAAACAGACCTATGGACATTCTGCAGCCCTGGTGGCATACTGGTTATGAGCTTGGCTGCTAACCTAAAAAAGGTCGGCAGTTCAAATCCACCAGCCACTCCTTGGAAACCCTATGGGGCAGTTCTACTCTGTCCTATAGGGTCACTATGAGTCAGAACTGACGCAACAGCACCTAATGACAACAACAATGACATGAACCTTTTATAAATAGCATAAATGATATTATAGATTTTTGGAGAAAAGACAGAATATTTAATAAACGATGCACAGACAAGTGGTTTCTTTATGGAATAAAATATAATCTTACTCCTACTGCTATGAAATTACTCCAAAAAGATATGTTGAACACCTGGTGCCTGTAAATATGATCTTCCTTGGAAATAGGATCTTTGTAGATGTTATCGGTTAACATGAAGTCATACAGGAATAGGGTTGGTCCTAGTTCAATATGAGCAGTGTCATTATAAACAAGGAGAAGAGAGAAAGTCAGAGAAGGGAGATGGCCATGTACAGACAGAGGCAGGGACTGAAAAGCCAAAGATCACTGGCCATTACCAGAAGCTGGAGCAGATTCTCCTTCAGAGCCTCAGAAGGAATCAACATGGCCAGCACTCTGATTTCAGACTTCTGGCCTCCATGACTGTGAGACAATAAATCTCTGTTCTTAAAAGCTACCTGGTCTGTGACACTTTGTTCTGGTGGCCATAAGAAACTAATACAGTTTTTTTTGTTCTGTTTTGTTTTTGGAGAAATACAATTTAATGTGTTAGAGTTCAGATGTATTGATACTTTTTCCTACTTCTAATTTGATTTCCATTAATGTCATTATGAAGATATTCTTGCAACTTATAATAATAATTTTCATAAGCCCCCCAAAGCAGTAGTATTTTTAAGCAACAAAAAGGAAAAAGAAAAATTAATTTCAATGGTAAAATGTGTAATCATTGTCATAGCACTAATAAACAGGGACAAAAGGTACTTGAATAGCTACATTGCATATATATAAATTTTTCCTTCATTGTAATCTAATATATCATAAAACATAAATAGAGATTAAGTACAAACATACGTGCTACATTCAGAGCAGGCGATATGACCTCGATTAGAAAATGTGCCCTTATCAAATGTAGCATTTCTTTTTTTTTTCTTTACCTACAGGAGGAACCAAGGGTTTTAATCTTTCCAGATGGAGTCTGGATCTCCAGGCTCAGATTTTGGCTAAATTCAAAAAGACCTTCCTCTAGTTAGAGTAATATTATCACCAACTAAGGCTGACTCAAGAGTAGAGGCAAGGTGTGCCTTCTTTTCATTGTTTTATACCATTTGAATTAGTATCACGGCCTTGAACATGAAACCATTCTGGAGCCCTGGTTGGCTTCTGCCTCATGAGGAATCCTATAGGAGAAAAATGCCCTTCAACAGACTGTTCAGTAAGAAGCAAAAACACTGACCAGTTAACAGTCCATTAATCACAACTTGGATGGCTGATGTCTGTTGCCGTCGTGTCAATTCCGACTCATAGCAACCCTATAAGACAGAGTAGACCTGCCCCATAGGTTTCCAAGGAGCAGCTGGCAGATTCAAACTGCCAACATTTTGGTTAGCAGCCATAGCACTTAAACACTTCACCACCAGGGCTCCACCGTATGGCTAATGGGGACTTCAAAATTAAAAAAAAAAAATTCTGATGTTGATGTATTCACAAGCAGCCATATATAAATACAGAAACATGTATATTATGCATTCCCTTTTAACTATTTGCCAGAAACCCTGGTGGCATAGTGGTTAAGTGCTACGGCTGCTAACCAAAGGTTTGGCAGTTTGAATCCGCCAGGCGCTCCTTGGAAACTATGGGGCACTTCTACTCTGGCCTATAGGGCCGCTATGAGTCGGAATCGACTCGACGGTACTGGGTTTGGTTTTTTGGTTTAAACTATTTGCCTATATTAACTGCACATTGAATGAAATCTCAACGAGGAAACCAATTTAATAAATTTATCAATACTTTTTTTTGGAAGAAAAATTTGTCGCATGAAGCAAACTCTATGTGGGCTGAGATTTTTGTTGTGATTATTGGAAGGTTTTTGTTTTGTTTTTCCTTTTCACTGCTTTCTCTGCAGCACCTAGAAAACTGCCTGGCAGGCAGTAGGTGCTCAGTTATTACTCATTAGACCAGAATGAATGACAGATGTCAGAAGCATCTTCTTCTAGAGATGAAATACAGTGAGCAGCTACAAGGGAATTGCACCTTCCTGTTTAGAATGTAAACCGATGTATTCATAACATCTCGATCAAGGTTTGGCAGGCACCTCATAAGCTGAAAAAACTAGTAAGTGAATTTTTAAAGCTACAAAAATATGAACTTCTGATTTTACTTGTTACAATGGCTTCCCGATCAGCATTTTAATTTTGGTAGTTTTGCCAATCTTATCGAAATGTAGCACTTCTTAGTGGCGTCTGGGGTCTTAAGTGCTAGCAAGCAGCCATCTAAGATGCATCAATTGATCTCAACCCACCTGGATCAAAGGAGAATGAAGAACACCAAGGACATAAGGTGATTACGAGCCCAAGAGACAGAAAGGGCCACATGAACCAGAGACTACATCATTCTGAGATCAGAAGAACTAGATGGTGCCCAGCTACAAGCGATGACTGCCCTGACAGGGAACACAACAGAGAACCCCTGAGGGAGCAGGAGAGCAGTGGAATGCAGACCCCAAATTCTCATAAGACCAGACTTAACGGTAACTGAGACTGGAAGGACCCCAGCGGTCATGGTCCCCAGACCTTCTGTTGGCCCAGGACAGGAACCATTCCCAAAGTCAACTCTTCAGACATGGATTGGACTGGACAATGGGTTGGAGAGGGATGCTGGTGAGGAATGAGCTTCTTGGATCAGGTAGACACTTGAGACTATGTTGGCATCTCCTGCCTGGAGGGGAGATGAGGGGGTTAGATGCTGGCGAAAAGGACACGAAAAGAGAGACTGGAGGGAGAGAGCAGACTGTCTTATTAAGGGGAGAGTAATTGGGAGTATTTTTTTAGCAAGGTGTATATGGGTTTTTGTGTTAGGGACTGACTTGATTTGTAAACTTTCACTTAAAGCACAATAAAAATTATTTTAAAAAAAAGTAGCACTTCTTAATAATCCATACTGATGTATTTCGTTTTTTTATGTAAAAAATAATAGAAGTATTTTAAAAATAAGATCATATGCTCATTGGTATAATGGATTGAATTTTGTCCCCCCAAGAGAAATGTGGTAGTCCTACCCCTGTACTTGTAAATATGACCCTTTTTAGAAATAGGAGTTTTCTTTTGTTATGTTAATGAAGTCATGCTAGAGTAGGGTGAGTCCTAACACTAATCACTTGGGTGTGGCGTCTTATAAAGGGGAGTACACACGCACACGCTCTTACACACACACAGGGAAAGACAGCTGCCATAGGAGGACCTGTCTACAAGCAAAGAACACCGAGAATTCCTGGCAGTCACCAGAAACTAAAGGAGAGGGCTATAGAAGGAATTGACACGTCTGAGGCCCTGATGTGGAATTTTAGCCTCCAGCACTGGGTGAAAATGAATTCTTGTTCTCTAATGCCACCCACATATGGCATTTTTTTGTTATGGCAACACTAGGTAACTAAGGAAATAAGGTTCACCTAACATTGTGGAGTAAAAGATGATTCCTATATCTTTTTTAGATTCTAATATTAAGAAAAAAAAATTAAACCACGTAATTTAAAAAAAAACTTAATTTTGGTGATGCATTAACCAAAGTTAAATAATCATGTCCGTTATGAGCAGTCACGTGACTACAAATATACATGTATATAGGACAAAGTAGAATCAGTATCTATAGTCAGCTTAGATAAAATGTTTCTGTACTTTAGTAATCAGGAAATAGTCTCTTCAGATAAGAGCACGTTCTCAAGTCGGCAAACGTCTATAAAAATAATAATTCCATTTCAAACTTCCTGAAAATGAGTATTTAATATTTAATCAGTAAATACATTCACTAAAACTACAAAGTGAATTAAAAGCACTAAATGAACATCATGAATTGGCACTCATTATGCATGACGTACTTTAAAGGATTAAGGAGTGAACTGTAATTATGGCCAAACTAGAGCAACAACCTTAGTAATAGAAGTCAAAAAGAAAGCCAAAAATGTTAGATTACCATTTAAGTTATCTTTCTTTTCTTTGACATAATTTTTCTTTTTTTAAAATAACGAATTTTATTTAAATTACTCTCCCAAGAAACAGAGAAAACCTGATATATCAATTTCAAACCTAAGGTAAATTGTTTTTGTTGCCTTCTCATACAGTTTTAAGTCTGTTAACTTTTTTTTTCCTGTAGTTCTAAGTAATTTTTTTTTTGTGGTAAAATATATATAACATTTGTCATTTCAGCCATTTTTATAATTCAGTGACATTAATTATATTCACCATGCTATGCAATCATCATCATTATCCATTTCCAAATTTCTAAATAATTTTAAATAAACTTTTTCCCAATAAATTGTCTCTATCAATTAATGAGTACTCAAAAAGACCCCTGAAGTCCAATTATTCAGAGACAACTCACCATGGATCTCAAGTTTCTGCCTGTGTTGTGTGCAACACAGTGACTGTCCTTTGTTCCAAGCTATATTTTCAAGGACGTTTGTATGGCACACAGTCTTGGAAGATACAGTGCCTTCCTCTAGACCATAGAACAGTCATAGTCATTGCCCATTTCAAAAAATTTGGATACCCTAAGCTAAGATTTCCTCTCCTAGAACACAGCCCACTGTGAGCAAAGGTGTCATGTAGTCCTTTCATGTTTCCTTGTAGAAATTACGGCTTGGAGAACTCCTCCGAAAATGACAATGCACTGGATGCTATTACTGCTATGATAATAAACTATCCCTCACCTCTAACCCAGGAGGCTTGAATCTTTTCCAAGCATCCATAGAACTGTGATAGCCTATCTTGCTAGCTTGCAAATGAATTAAATTCTCAGACCCTTCACAGTTGTTGATGGCAATTAGATCATATAATTTATTTATAATTTACAAATTATTTGCAAAATCTATAAGGTTATGATTTTCTTTAACTAAATGAAGTCAGAGTCACTCAATGAACATTTTTCATTGTGCAGCAAGTCACCTTAGCTGTAAGAGACAAGATAAATAGAGGATGAAGAGAATTCAACATAACCCACATTTTGAGCACACGATGACCTGTATTAGAAAAATAATAACAACACAACAGGAGATAGATATTTCTAATCATTCAGTATTACCTGGCTATAAATATTTTTATCACCTTCCGTCTCAGTAGTTTATATGTCAAGAACAAAATGGTCCAGGAAGCATTTGAACCAAAGAATAAAGCTTTAGCCAATCCATTTTGGAATTCACAAAACAGAAACTAAGAAGGTAAGCCAGAAACTTAACAATTTGCAGTTGAGATATTTTTTCTCCCTACCTAGGTTTGTTTATCTGTTGCCCAAATCAAAAAGAGACCATTGGATAATAATGCTCCAACAACAAACTCTAAAAGAGATTTAGTCTTAACTATTTTTTTATTACATATTTTTTTATTATATTATTGAATTAAAAAAAAAAACTTTTGTGCTTAACACCATAAATGTTTTAAACTCTGCAGATTTCCACAAGTTTCTACATTATTGTTTTTCTGTTTGTACTGAGTCTAGATCTTACTCCAGAGGATGAGGATCAGTTCTAATTCTGGGTTCTGGGCTGTGCCTAGATCAACATATGTATAAATGATACAGCATGAATATGAATGATAGTTACAAACACTGTAAGACTTTATCAAGTGGGTTTTTCTGTTTCGAGAGGCAGAAGAGAAGTGAAAACATCAGGACCGATAAATTGCTCTTTTCTCCAAAAGTAGAAAAGAAACTATGTGGTATTCAGTTCATGTGAAAAGAGACGTTTCCTCAAAGGCTGGGTTTTTAGAAATTCAGGAAGTGGGGTATTAATGGGAAGTAAGATAGGGGCTGCAGGGTGAAGCATAATCAAAAAAGAGAGTGTCCGTCTCTTCCTTCCGTGCCTGACTTAGAAGCTGGTGCTCAAGACCATCGACCTGAGCTAGTCCTGACCACTGTAGTTAGTGACTCTAGCCAATGAAGTTTAGAGTTGAAAAAGGTCTGGGGCAGATATCAAATGGCCTCAGGTTGTACTCTTCCCTATAACCTATTTTATATTTGCCCACTCCCCTGCCAGTCTATTTTTTTGCTTTTGCTTTTTCTTTCCCCCTGACTAGGTTTTGTAATTCTCCCTGAACCTCCAGCATTCTTGATGTCCTGTTTCAGACTAGATGAATAAAAACTAATTAAGCTGACCAAGCCAAAACCAAGCCCACTGCTGTCAAGTTTGACTCATAGCTACCCTATAGGGCAGAGTTTGCAGAAGCGGGCTGCTACATATTTCTCCTGAGGAGCAGCTGGTGGGATCGAACCGTCAACCTTTTGGTTAGCAGGCCAGTGCTTTAACCATTGTGCCAACAGGGCTCCTTGATTAAGATGACCCCATAGGTTTAATCCAAATATTTCACTGCCAATTAACTCTCGTTTCCTTCCCCACCCTTCAGATTAGACCCTTTTCGATGCCAAACTTAGCTAAATCAAGTTATATTAGTGTCATGCTTTTGAATATTATAATCTAGACTATTGACCAATACACTTCAAGAATTCACCTAGGGGGAGGCAGGGCCAAGATGGTGGAGTAGTCAGATGTTTCCTGTGGTCTCTCTTACAACAAAGGCAGAAGAAAACAAGTGAATCGATTATATATGACAATCTAGGAGCCCTGAACATCAAAGGCAAAGTTGAGAAATCGAACTGAGCAGCAGGGGGAGGAAGAGATGGTTCAGAAGTAGGAAGAAGTTATTGGACCTGACCTGGCGGGAACCAGCACACCACAGGCCGAATCCACTGATGTGAACACGGTAAGGCAAGCAGTGGCATTTGGAAAGTGTTTTCCACTTTGGGAGAGACCAAGCAGCTAAGACCACTCACGCCTCCAGAATCAGCAAAAAGGGGCGTCCTCGGCAAAGGATAAGTATATGCATCTGATCTACCATACAGACCAAAAAAGCACTCCTTTGGGAAAAAACTCTCTCCCATTTACCTGACCCCTCTCTGCTCTGCAGCCAGCATCAGTGATAGCCACTTTCCCTGGGCCAGAAGTAGGACCTGTTGCATGACCTGAACCGTTCTCCCAGCCTTGGAGAAGGAACAAATTAACAAACCGGGGAACAATAATCTGCCAGCTTTCCTAAACCAGGAACTCAGGGCAGAAAGAGCTCGTTTGCCTAGGCACAGGCATAGGGAGTTCATGAATTTCAAAGGCCCTTCACCGCTGCGTACACCTATATGAGCCCATTTCAACAGCATAGGCCCTCATTAGCACAATACGACAGGGTATATACCTGAAGTCTAACTTCAACTGTTTCAACTATATGATGGAGAGGTAGGTTCAAGATGTTTGACACCACTCTGCCTATTAAGCTGGGTCCTTACCTGTTCACATCAGGGGCCTGAGGACTGGTGGCTCCATCCATACCATCTAGCTACCCACAACAGGGGTCCAAGGATAAGTGGTGCCTCCAGTCCTTACAGCTGACAGTACTGGATGTCCATAGTCTGGCTGCAAAACCCAGCCACCTATGCGCTCTAGTAAAGAGGGACATACTTTCTTCACAGACACTCAGAGACTGTTGTCAGCCTCCTGCCTTGCTCAGCACACGACCCCCTACTGCAGCCACATATCTGTGCCTACACCAATCACCCCTGCTCATCTAAGACAGTAGGTGGGAGCCTGTACCACACACTTGGTGACCAACTACATGGACACCTGAGCTGAATCCATACAAGAAAAGTAAACAGGCTCTTGGGCTCATATACCTAGTAACAGCTCTAACCACCTGGTGACAGGACATTAGAGCTTCAAAGGTGCCAATAATCAAACTAGTTCATTTGGGCATATCAAAACAAAACAAGAAGCTAGGACACAGTAAATAAACATAAGTAAATACAAAAACTTATTGATGGCTTGGAGACAACAGTCCATATCAAATCACATAAAGAGGCAGATCATGATGGCTTCAGCAGTTCCCAAAACAAAGAATCAAGAAATCTTCTGGATGAAGATCACTTCCTGGACCAGGAGTAGACTATAAAAAATTAATATATGGAACTCTTCAAGAGAACAGGAAGGAGATCAGGCAAAACACAGAGCAAGCCGAGGAACACACAGACAAAAATCAGAGGAACTTAAGAAGATTAGAGAAGAAGGATTTCCAGCCAACATGGTGCCATAGAGAGAAGCACCATGCCATCCTTCCACAGCAAAGGCCCAAAAAACTAAGTAAAGCACAGATAAATGTCATTTCTGGAAACTGCAGTGCCAAATGAAGAGATAGAGAGCTCAGCCAAGCACCAATGGAATAAGAAACTGAGAGAGGATGGAAAGCAAGGCTAGATACATATGGAGGGCCCCATCAGCTAATGCAGCACAGATCCACCATCTTGGACTCCTGTCGGGGATCAGCAGACATGGAACATGGGAAAGCAGCTTCGTGGAACTCCCAGCAGGAAACAGAGCACCCAGTAACCAGCAATATGTGCTTTCCCATCCCCCATTTTCTCCCGGCTGCTCTACTTCTGAGCTTCCTGGCTGGCTGTGGTTGTTTGGCCAGCTGGGAAGTGCAGCATCCATGCCGCTTGGATTCGCCCCACCCACGTCAGAGATCAGTGAACAGGGAGTACAGAAAAGCAGCTTCACGAAGTTCCCAGCAGGAGACAAAGCACCCAGTAATGGGTGATATATGCTCTCCTAGCACCGCCCCTTCTCCCCCACTTCAGCCTCCTCTGCTTCTCACCAGCCTCAGGCTGCTTGGATTCGCCCTGTCCACACTGGCCAGGCCCCTGAGCTGATATTACTTCTTTCCATCTCTTTCGATTTCTTCTGTGCCTCCTACCACTCCCCTTCCTTTCTCTGGAACACCTGGCTCCGTGTGCCATCTTTGCTTCTTCTTGAAAGGCTGTGAAGCCACGCTCAACTGGGGAACCACTCCCTTGGCCCATGACACCACACTGGTGGAATCCCTGGGGCTTTTTTCCCCCTTGTTTTGCTTTGTTCTATTTTGTTTTGCTTGTTTGCTTTTTCTTTTCACAGCTTAGGAGCCCCTTCTAGCTGGGTTGCACTGCATGGCTTAGGAGCCACTCCTCCAATCTGCACAGCTGTGTGGGTGGGATCCTGAGGGGGCATTTCTTTTTTTCTTCTTTTTTTTTCCTTTTCTCTCTCTTTTTCCCCTTCTGTCTGTCTTCATTGCTGACTTCTTGTCTCTATACGCTTATCTTCTTTTCCTGTCTCCTGAATACCTGGTGCTGTGTGACATCTATGCGCTCTCTAGCCAGGCTAAACCATGCAGCCTTGGAGCCACTTTCCCAGTCTTAGCAGCCCCACCGGTGGGACTCCAGGACTCCTGGGGACTTTTCTTTTCCAAATTTTTATCTAGTTATTAGTTTTTCTTTCTTTCTTTTTCCCTTTTTCTTTTTTTTTCTGTTTTGCTTTTCTCCATTTCTCAGTTTCTCACCTCTCCACTCCAATGGCATGCTCCCTTAGCACTTCTTTTCTCTCTCTCTCTTTGTTTCATTCTTTGTTCTTGGCTCCTGTTTTACTCTCCCCTCTCTCCTCTTTCTCATACCCCTATTAGCTCCACACATCACAACCTCCCCCTCCTTTCCTGCCTACCTGTACCATGTGCTGAATATCACACCTCTGAGCAGCACAGGCACAGCTTACTGGAAACTGCCCAGCACTGATTTCTGGCCAGCTCTATCAGCCCTAGGACATGCCATAAACAACCCATCCCAGCCTCTTCCCTTCAGCTGGACCTGCCCTGCTGCACCATAGCTGAATGACTGGCCCTTCCCATTGGACAAGGTGAAAAGTATCATGACTACAGATGAGCAAACAACAAAGAACGCACAGCTCACTTGCTCAGACATAACCTAATAAAACAAAAAAGTAGGACAAAACAAACAAATCTACAATCAGGAAAAAAGAAAATAACTACTGAATGTCCCGAAGACAGTAGACAATATCAAAACATAAAAAACAGGAAAGGATGGGTCCAGTAGGCATCCAAAATAAAACACCACATGACTTTCCAGTAGAAGAAAAGGCACTAGAACTACCTGACAGGAAATCCAAATCTCTAATATTCAGAACAATCCAAGAATTGAAGCAAAAAGCAAACAAAAATGAGGAAAAACAGACAAAATTTTGGAAAAGGCAGGCAAATTCATGGAAAATACAGACAAAAAATGGAATAATTCAGGAAAGTAATACAGGAATAAAATGCCAAAATAAATTCATAACTAGAAAACACACAAAAACAACAATTAGAAATCCAAAAGATAAACAACAAGATTTCAGAAATGGACAGTGTCATAGAAGGGCTGAGGAGCAGGTTTGAAACGATGGAAGACAGAATCAGTGATATTGAAGACAAATACTTGGATACAACTCTGTTAGAGGAAAAATCAGAAAAAAGAACAAAGAAAAATGAAGAAATCCTGAGAATTATGTGGGATACAATCAAAAGCAAAAATTTGGGAGTGATAGGAGTTCTAGAACAGGGACAGAAAACACAGACTGAAGAGTTGCTGACAGAAAACTTCCCTAATATCATGAATGATGAAAAGCTGACCATCCAAGTAGCTCAATGAACCCCATATAGGATAGACCCCAAAAGAAAAACACCAAGGCATACCATAATTACACTCACTAAAACCAAAGACAAAGAAAAAAAAATCCTACAAGCAGCTCAAGAAAAACAAAAAGTCACATACAGAGGAGAGACAATAAGACTAAGCTCTGATTATCTGGCAGAAACCATGCAGACAAGAAGGCAATGGGATGTCATATATAAAGCCTTGAAAGAAAAAAAACTGCCAAACGAGAACTGTCATTCAAATATGATGGCGAAATTAGGGCATTTCCAGATAAAGAGAAATTAAAGGAATATGTAAAAACCAAACCAAACTTACAAGAATTATTAAAGGGAGTCCTTCAGTCTGAGAACAAACAACATCAGACCATAGCCTGAATCTAGGACTCAAGGTTGTACCAGCCAGATACCAACATAGGAAATGAACTCCGAAGAACTACCCAAAACCAAAACAATTGCAACAGGGAACCAGGGAGGTTAATCTGTAAATGACAACAATGTCAGAACAATAAAAGAGGGAATAAACGTGGTATAGGTATAGAACTTTCTAATGGAGAGGAAGGCAAGGTGATACTAAGAAATAATAGGAACCTACTGGGCTTTTTTTATTACCTAGGAAGACAGGGTAAATGTCAAGGTAACTACAAAGAAAGTTAACAAACCTACTCATGAAAATAAAGTAGAAAAAAAGTCTTGATAAAAACAAAATCAACAAAAACAAAAGAAATGAAAAGGAAATCCACAAACAAAAGGATCTCAGCACAGGAGAGTAAGGGGAACAAAGAAAACGTTAGCACCACAAAAAAAAAAAAGCACTACAAAATGACAGCAATAAACTCAACAATAAAGAACAACAATGGATCTGTGAAGCATCTCATAACACGGATGCATCCGGAGGACATTATGCTGAGTGAAATAACTCAATCACAAAAGGACAAATATTGCATAAAACCACTACTATAAAAACTCATGGGAACGTTTACATACAAAAAGAAACAATATTTGATGGTTACTAGGGAGGGAAGTGGTAGGGATGGGAAAACACTTAATAGACAAAAGACAACCAGTAACTTTGGTGAAAGGCACAGTACACAATACTGGGGAAGCCAGCACAACTTGTACAAGGCAAGGCCACTGTAGCTCCATAGACTCAACCAAACTCCCTGAGGGAACAAATTGCTGGGCCAGGGGCTGTAAGGACATATGGTCTTGGGGAACATCTAGCTCAACTGGCATAACAGAGTTTATAAAGAAAATGTTCCATATTCTACTTTGGTGAGTAGTATTTGAGGTCTTAAAAGCCTGTGAGTGGCCATCTAGGATACTCTACTGGTCTCACCCCTTCGGGAGCAAGGAAGAATGAAAAAACTAAAGATTCAGGGGAAAGATTAGACCAAAGGACTAATGGACCACATCTACCACGGCCTCCACCAGACTGACTCCAGTACAACTAGATGGTGCCCAGGTACCACCACTGACTGCTCTGAAAGGGATCACAATAGAGGGTCCGGGACAGAGCTGGAGAAAAACATAGAACAAGATTCTAACTCAAAAAGAAAGACCAGACTTGCTGGACTGACGGGGACTGGAGAAACCCTGACAGCGTGGGCCCCCACACACCCTTTCAGCTCAGTAATGAGGCCATTCCTGAGGTTCAGCCTTCAGCCAAAGATTGAACAGGCCCATGGAACAAAACAAGGCTAAAGGGGTGCACCAGCTCTGTGGCAGGGACTGGAGGGCAGGAGAGAACAGGAAAGCTGGTAATAGGGAACCCAGGGTTGAAAAGGGAGAGTGTTGACGTGTCACGGGGTTGTTAACCAATGTCATAGAACAATGTGTATACTAACTATTTGATGAGAAACTAGTTTGTTCTGTAAACCCTCACCTAAAGTTAAATTGTATACATATATATAATGAAGATTAGAGAAGAGCATAATGACAAACTTAATAGGCTGCAAGAATCCAGAGAGAGACAGCAAACAGAAATCCAGAAGATTAACAATAAAATCTCAGGAGTAGACAACTCAACAGAAAGTCACAGGAGCAGAACTGAGGCAAGAGAAGTCAGAATTAGAGAGACTGAAGATAAAGCACTAGACACCAACATATTTGAGGAAAAAGTAGATAAAAGAATTTAAAAAAATGAAGAAACCCTGAGAATCATGTGGGACTCTATCAAGAGGAATAACCTACAAGTCATCACAGTACCAGAACTGGGCAGATAACAAAAAACACAGAGAGAATTGTTGAAGATTTGTTGGCAGAAAACTTCCTGGATATCATGAAAGTTGAGAAGATATCTATCCAAGATTCTCATTTAACTCCACACAAGGTAGGTCCCAAAAGAAAACCACCAAGACATATTATAATCAAACTTGTCAAAACCAAAGATAAAGAGAGAATTTTAAGAGCAGCTATGGATAAACTAAAATTCACCTATAAAGGAGATTCAATGAGGCTAAGCTTGGACTACTCAGCAGAAACCATGCAGGCAAGAAAGCAATGGGATGACACATACAAAGCCTTGAAGGAAAAAAATTGCCAGCCAAGAATTATATATGCAGCAAAACTGTCTCTCAAATACAAAGGCAAAATTAGGACATTTCCAGATAAAAAGAAGTTTAGGGGATTTGTAAAAACCAAGCCAAAATTACAAGAAATACTAAAGGGAGTCCTCTGTTGAGAAAATCAATAACATCAGATAGCAACCCAGGGCTAGAACACAGGACAGAGCAACCGGATATCAACCCAGATAGGGAAATCACAAAAATAAATCAAAGCTAAAATGCTCAAAACAGTAAAAGATGAAAACATTAAAACAAAAAAGAGGGACTAAAAAACGTAGTCATAGATCTTTCATATGGAGAGGAAGTCAAAGCAATATAAAAAAATAAAAGATCAGTTTAAACTTAGAAAAATAGGGGTAAATATTAAAGTAACCACAAAGGAAACTAACAATCCTACACACCAAATAAAAAACAAGGAAAACACACAAAAAAGGCAAATACAAAAGCCACAACAATGAAAAAGAGGAAAAGAAAATACATAAAGAAAAACTCAGCACAGAAGATTAAGTGGAACAAAGAAACTGTCAACAACATAAAAAAAGACACCAAAATGACAGCACTAAACTCATAAAAAAAAAAAAAAATTTTTTTTTTTTAGCTGAATGTAAATGGACTAAATGTATCAATAAAGAGACAGAGCATGGCAGAAGAGATAAAAAACATGAACCGTCTATATGCTGCCTACAAGAGACACACCTTAGACTTAAAGACACAAACAAACTAAAATTCAAAGGATGGAAAATGTATATCAAGCAAACAATAATCAAAAAGAGCAGGGAGTGACAGTATTAATTTCTGACAAAATAGACTTTAAAATCTATCACAAAGGATAAGGAAGGACATTATGTAATGATTAAAGGGTCAATATACTAGGAGGATGTAACCGTAATACATATTTATGCACCCAATGACAGGGATCCAAAATACATAAAACAAACTCTAACAGCATTGAAAAGAGAGAGAGACAGCTCCACAATAATGGTAGAAGACTTTAACACACCACTTTCAGTGAAGGGCAGAACATCCGGAAAGAAGCTCAATAAAGACATGGAAGATCTAAATGCCACAATCAACCAACTTGACCTCCTAGACATACACAGAACACTACACCCAACAGCAGCCAAGTATACTTTCTTTTCTAACCCACACAGAACCTTCTCCAGAGTAGCCCATATATTAGGCCATAAAGCAAGCCTTAACAGAAGTCACAACATCGAAATATTACAAAGCATCTTTTCTGACCATAAAGCCATAAAAGTAGAAATCAATAACAGAAAAAGCAAGGAAAAAGAATCAAACACATGGAAACTGAATACCACGTTGCTCAAAAACTAACGGATTATAGAAGAAATTAAGGACGGAATAAAGAAATTCACAGACTCAAACGAGAATGAAAACACTTCCTACCAGAACCTTTGGGACACAACAAACACAGTGCTCAGAGGTCAATTGATAGCAATAAATGCACACATACAAAAAGAAGAAAGGCCAAAAATCAAAGAATTATCCCTACAAAACGAACAAATAGAGAGCAGCAAAAGAAGTCATTGGGCACCAGAAGAAAGTAAATAATAAAAATTAGAGCAGAATTAAACAAAATACACAACAGAAAAACAACTGCAACAGTTAACAACACCAAAAGCTGGTTCTTTAAAAAGATCAATGAAATCGATAAACCACTGCCCAAACTGACAAAAGAAAAACAGAAGAGGAAGCAAATAACCTGAATAAGAAATGAGATGGGCAATAGCACAACAGACCCAATGGAAATTAAAAGAAACATAACAGAATACTACGAAATATTGTACTCCTAGAGGAAATGGACAAATTTCTAGAAACACACTACTTACCTAAATTAACACAAACACAGGCAGAACAACTAATTAACCTAAAACAAAAGAAGATTGAAAACGTAATTTAAAAACTCCCAACGAAATAAGCCCTGGTCCTGATGGCTTCACTGGAGAATTCTACCAAACTTTCAGAGAAGAGTTAACACCACTACTATTAAAGGTATTTCAGAGCATAAAAAAGGATGGAATACTCCCAAACTCATTCTATGAAGCCAGTATAACCCTGATATGAAAACCAGATAGACACCACAAAAAAAAAAGAAAATTACAAACCTATATCTCTCATGAACTTAGACACAAAAGTTCTCAACAAAATTTTAGCCACTAGAATTCAACAACTATCAAAAAAATAATTCACCATGACCAAGTGGAACTCATACCAGGTGTGAAGGGATGGTTTAACATTAGAAAAACAATCAATGTAATCCATCATATAAATAAAATAAGAGAAGAACCACATGATCTTATCAATCGATGCACAAAAAGCATATGACAAAGCCCAACACCCATTCATAAAAACTCTCAGCAAAAGAGGAATAGAAGGAAAATTCCTCAACATAATAAAACGCTTTTACACAAAGCCAACAGCCAACATCAGCATAAATGAAGAGAGTCCGAAAGCATCCCCCTTGAGAACGGGAACTAGACAAGGATACCCTTTATCACCACTCTCACTCAACACTGTGCTGGAGTTCCTAGCTAGAGCAATTAGGCTAGAAAAAGAAATAAAGGACATCCAAATTGGTAAGGATAAAGTAAAAGTATCTCCATTTGCAGATGATATGATCTTATACACAGAAAACCCTAAAGAATTCACACGAAAACTACTGGAACTAATAGAAGAGTTCAGGGAAGTATCAGGATATAAGATAAACATACAAAAATCAGTTGGATTCCTCTACACCAACAAAAAGAACATCAAAGAGGAAATCACAAAATCAATATCATTTACAGTAGCCCCCAAGAAGATAAAATACTTAGGAATAAATCTAACCAGAGATATAAAAGGCCTATACAAAGAAAACTACAAGACACTACTGCAAGAAACCAAAAGAGACCTACATAAGCGGAAAAACACACCTTGCTCATGGATAGGAAGACTCAACATTGTAAAAATGTTTATTCTACCCAAAGCGATCTATAGATACAATGCAATCCTGATCCAAATTCCAATGACATTTTTTTAATAAGATGGAGAAATAAATCACCAACTCCATATGGAAAAGGAAGAGGCCCTGAATAAGTGAAGTATTACTGAAAAAGAAGAACAAAGTGGGAGGCCTCACTGATTATACCTATTATACTACCACAGTAGTCAAAACAGCCTGGTACTGGTACAACAACAGATACATAGGCCAATGAAATAGAATTGAGAGTCCAAACGTAAATTCATCCACTCTTGAGCAACTGATATTTGACAAAGGCCCAAAGTCCATTATTTGGGGAACAGACAGTCTCTTTAATAAATGGTTCTGGTATAACTGGATATCCATCTGCAAAAAAAAAGGAAATAAGACCCATACCTCACACCATGCACAAAAACTCAAAATGTATCAAAGACCTGTATATAAAACCTGAAACAATAAAGATCATGGAAGAAAAAATAGGGACAATGCTAGGAGCCTTAATCCATGACATAAACACTATACAAAACATTACTAACAATGCACAAACACCAGAAGAGAAACTAGATAACTGGGAGCTCCTAAAAATCAACACTTAGATTCATCCAAAGACTTCACCAAAAAAGTAAAAAGACTACCTACAGAATGGGAAAAAGTTTTTGGCTATGACAAATCCAATCAGCATCTAATTTCTAAAAACTACAAGATACTGCAAAAACTCAACAACACAAAGACAGATAAACCAACTAAAAAAGGGGCAAAGGGTACAAACAGGCACTTCACCAAAGAAGACATTCAGGCAGCTAACAAATACATGAGGAAATGCTCATGATCATTAGCAATTAGAGAAAAGCAAATCAAAACTATAACGAGATACCATCTCACCACAGCAAGGCTTGCATTAATCCAAAAAACATAAAATAATCAGTTGGAGAGGTTGTGGAGAGACTGGAACACTGCTGGTGGGAATGTAAAAAGGTACAACCACTTTGGAAATCGATTTGGCACTTCCTTAAAAAGCTAGAAATAGAACTACCATAGGATCCATCAATCCCACTCCTTGAAATATATCCTAGAGAAATTAGAGCCCTCAGAGGAATAGATATATGCACACCCATGTTCGTTGCAGCACTATTTACAACACCAAATAGATGAAAACAACCAAGGTGACCAACAAAGGATGAAGGGATAAAGAATTTATGGTATATTAACACACTGGAATACTACCCAATGATAAAGGACAAGAATGAATCTGCAAAACATCTCATAATATGGATGAATCTGGAAGGCATTATGCAGAGTGTAATTAGTCACAAAAGGACAAATATTGTATGAGACCACTATTATAAGAACTCAGGAAAAGGTTTAAACACAGAAGAAAATATGATTTGATGGTTATGAGGGTCGGGTGGAAGGGAGAGGAGTACTCACTAACTAGATAAAAACTAGATAGCAGACAAGAATTATTTTAGGTGAAGGGAAGAACAACACACAATACAGCAGAAGTCAGCACACCTGGAATAAACCAAAAGCTAAGAAGTTTCCTGAACACAACCAAACACTTTGAGGGACAAAGTAGCTGGGGCTGGGGCCTGGGGACCATGGTTCAGGGGACATGTAGGTCAACTGGCATAACAAAGGTTATTAAGAAAATGTTCTGCATCCCACCTTGGCAAGTGGCAGCTGGGGTCTTAAAAGCTTGCAAGTAGCCACCTATGATATATCAATTCATCCCAACCTACCTGGAGCAAAAGAGAATGACAAACACCAAAGACACGAGGAAAATATGAGCCCAAGAGACAGAAAGGGCCACATAACCAGAGACTGCCATCAGCCTGAGACTGGAAGAACTAGCTGGTTCCCAGCTACCACTAACGACAGGGAACACAACAGAAAATCCCTGATGGAGCAGGAGAAAAATGGGATGCAGATCTCAAATTCTAATAAAAGACCAGATTTAATGGTCTGACTGAGACTGAAGGGACCCCAGAGGTCATGGCCCCTGGACTCTCTGTTAGCCCAAAACTAAAACCTTTCCCAAAGCCAACTCTTCAGACAAAGATTAGACTGGACTATAAGACATAAAATGATACTGGTGAGGAGTGTGCTTCTTAGCTCAAGTAGACACATGAGGCAGCTCCTGTCTGGAGGCGAGATGAGAAGGCAGAGGGGGACAGGAGCTGGTTGAATGGACATGCGAAATTCAGGGTGGAGAGGAGGAATGTGCTTTCACATTATAGGGAGAGCAACTAGGGTCACATAATAGTGTGTGTATAAGTTTTTGTATGAGAAACTGACTTGAATTGTAAACTTTCCCTTAAAGCACAATAAAAAAAGTATCTACCTAGGTTGTGTTCCCGATAGTTTCCAGCTTTCTTCTTTCTCAACCAGCCTACTTGCTGAGATCCTAAAATTCATTGTGTCAGATCCACTAAGAATTGTAAGTCTATTACATATCTGTGAAAAAGCTCCTCTATTTTATTCTCATCTTCTTTGGCTCCTCTAGGTAGTTCTAGAAGAGCACCTGGTCCCATACATCATTCTCTCCAAAAAAAATATACTTAACATTAGTAATGTTCTAGAGACCAAGCCCAACAATAGAGTGTATACGAAGGAAAATAAGACACTTGCGAAAAAGTACCATCTTTATGTATCTGCTTTGTACTAGATGTTGCCCTAAGTGTTCACAGTTCTGTGGGAGAAATGTTCACATGGGTACTTTTCACAATTGATTTAAAAACTATATAAAAACCAAAACCAAACCCATTGTCATCAAATCAATTCCAACTCATGGCAACCCCATGTGCTATAGAGTAGAATTTCTCCATAGGGTTTTCTTGGCTCGAATCTTTACAGAAGCTGATTGCCATGCCTTTCTTCCAGGGTACCACTGGGTGAGTTTGAACCAACAACATTTAGGTTAGTAGTTGTGCACAAACCGTTTGCACCGCCTATAGAGATATGTATAGAGCGGAATAAAATACAGAAACAGACACACTGAATTCTGCCTGAGTTGAAACTGAATTCACAAGGGAGACAACTTTTAATTTGTCAGGGAGCCAAAAATTCATTGCCGTCGAGTCGATTTCAACTCATAACGATCCTATAGGACAGAGTAGAACTGCTGCGTAGAGTTTCCAAGGAGTGCCTGGTGGATTTGAACTGCTGACCTTTTGGTTAGCAGCAGTAGCTCTTAACCACTACACCGCCAGGGTTTCCCATCAAGGTTCAAAGGGGCCTAAAAGTAAAGGGGAAGAAGGATCAGTTTTCCGGTTAGATGGACCAGTATATGCAATGAAATTGATGTATGAGACAATGTGTCTTCTCAACAGGAAGAAGTGAAAATGGAAATTGTTTCTATTTCACTTCTGCTCTTTTATTAAGGGATAAGTTGCAGAGAAGCTGGACAAAAGAAATGTTTTAAATTTGCATACATGTATTTTTTTCAAGCTTTTTTTGGCATTCATGTTATTCTTGGTTTATTTCCTAGGCACATAAGCTTTCTCCAAAGTTGAACAACAAAGGAAAATTAATCTATTAAAAGAATAAGCAATAGCCTGACTATGCTGGAATCCTTAAATGTTTCCCGTGCCGATATGAATCTACATATTGAACATATATAGACTGGGAACATGTGGTTGTCCCAGCACCAATAAGAGGTACTGACCTCTACGGTTCTCCTCAGTGCCCTGGCCAGTTTCACCTGGTGACTACCCAGGGTCAGGCAATAAGAAGAGGTAGATTATCAACCTTTACCTGCTTCACACAGTGTGAAAAAATTAAAAAAAAAAAAACAATACTGAAAAACAACCGATCAACACAATTTGTTATTAACTAAAAGTTAAAGAAAGTTATTCTAAACTCCAAGCCGAGGCAGATAACAGCTGGCCCAGCTTTCGAGCTGGGGGCTCCCTCAGTGGATCCCAGCCCTATATCTGCACCCTAGGTGTAGGCACACTGTCCCTCCCCTTGGCTCCCACCCCTCTCTCTCCTTTCTAATCTTGTCCTCTATGCCTCCGAGTCTTAAAAAGGCCACAGAATTTCATTCTGTGGGTTTCGGTTGTTCCACCCTGTATTAGCATTTACTTCTTACCTAGATAGTACTGCTTATGATTTTCAGTGCTAGGACAGTGTGGGCTGATATTCACCGAGCCCTCACCATGTGCCAGGCCATTGAGAGACTGCAGAGAACAGGAGAGTCGCGGGCTTAGGAGCTCATTCTCTGCATCTCATACATGATTGTGCACCTGACTTTCCTTCTGTGGATGCTTTAGGCTTGGTGTCAAGTGGTAGTGAAACAGGCAGGGAGCTCCATTTTGCTTCCTCTGTTCCAAATAACTCTCTTAGCAACTTTGCCAGGTGGCATCCTACTCTTTCACCACTCTGAAAAGAACCTTCTTTCTCTTCTACTATTTTTAAAAAGCCTTCCTCTTGGCTATCCTAACTTCCGTTTCCCGTATGTGAATGATCCCATGTACTCAGTGTATTTTCTCATGGTCTGAATGTGGTGAGTGGCTGAGTTGATATTTCCTGTACATAGTCATCAATTCATTCATGTCATCAGCTTTTTCCTGTCCTGCTATACTCCTGAGTATATGACATGACCTAAGGTTATACAAAGTCATGGTTAAACATGACATTGTTTTGGAAGAAGGGGAGGTGAAAAACAATTTTGTTTTCAGATGAACATGAGTACATTATGGAATAAGTTGCAAACCTTTAAAGCAAAACAGATGTTAAAGAATACTTGTTCTTACAGTGGACTGTGCCAGATTTCTGTGAGAACCAGTTTTTTTTTTTTTCCTTGCTATTGGGATATAAAATGTTGAGACTTTTATAAATATAAAACTTTATTTATAAAACTTTGAGGTGCACTATTCCAGCTATTCCCTAGGGAATGGTTTTCTAAGAAGTTATCACTATAGATTTTAACAGAATAAATACTTTAAACCTTAAAAGCCATGACATATCATAGACAGACCTCTAAGTAAAGACAGGCTTTTTCAAACAGGGAGTTAACAGAATTTCTTGGAAATCTGGATGGATTTTATTGCAGTGAGTTTTCAAGACTTATTTCTTCATAAGGTTAAAAAAGTCTACTATCAATTCAGTCTGCCTTTTTTTTTTTTTTCATTGTTCCTTTTTAAAGCAACAGCTGGTATCTTTGTGGCAAAGTATCATCAATCAGCCCAAGATGAGAAATAAAAATAAAACCTGTATGACACCAAGATGATAACTTTTTTTTTAATCAATAGAGTGGTAGATTTCATTATGGTGACATATTAGCGAGCAAAATTTGTTCAACCTCTAATTTAAGGGTTTCATGAAAATTGACTTTTTATTCTAAACCTTAAAAATAAAATGGTCTGTGGGTTAGGTCTGGTCTATAGTCCTCTTGGCTCATCTGGTGTTCTAAAAATCAGAACACTTCACACATAAACATTATTTCTGGCTTTTCTTAAAACATCAGAGGATTTAGGAACACTGGCCTCTAGTGCCTCATGGCTACAATTGGCCAGAGCTGAATCCAGACTGCCATTTTTATATAAAGCATCCTGTCAAGATCACTATGTCCCCAACACTCCCTGTCTTTACATCAGACTTAGTGTACTCATTCACATTACTTGCCTAGGCATTTCAGTTGACAAGACTGATTCATGCAGCCATACTTCCATCCATCAAACATTTTTGGATTCTGTGTGCTATGTACTGTTCTACAACTAATGGGTGTATTACCAAGCCCTAGCCCCTGCTCTCGAATACCCCAAAGCTCCATGAAGCAGACACAGAAACAAATCACTGTACAGGCAGTCCCCGGGTTACAAACGGGATCCATTCCTGTGTCTTTAAGAATTTGTAGGTAAGTCGAACAGGTGCACGTGGTTCCTATTTACTCTTACGTTAGTGCAAGAAAAGGCTTGAAGTCTTTCCAGTGCTTTAAAAGCTGCCCATGCAGGAAGTGAAGGTGGTTTTAATGAAGAATTTTTTGTGGGTAGGGGTTGGTTCAATCATTTCAAAGTGAGGGCAAATTTACATAACATTAAAGGACAAGAAACCCTATGGGGCAGTTCTACTCTGTTCTATAGGGTCCTATGAGTTGGTAATTGACTCTAAGGCAACGGGAGGAGTTGTCCTTCAACTGGATATTCAAAACCGAGGAACTGCCTGTACTACTGTGCGGTAAGAGCAATGACAGAGATCTGCTCAGAACATTATGACAGTTCTGAGGAGAAGCAACTCCATCTGAAATGCAAAGAGAGAGCTCAGGGAAGAATTCTCTGAAGGGATGTGTCTGACAAAAAAGGGAGCAAGGGTAATCTAGGCAGATGGAATAATGTGATAAAGTCACAGAAGTCAGAAACACTGCTATAGTTATTGTTGGAACACAAAGACCAAGGAAGATGATGAGGGTAATGCTGGAGACGGAAAACAAAGACAGACTGTAGAAGCCAGTTTACTGGGTTGTCCCACAGTAGAGCCTCAGGTTACATTTAATTGTTGCCAGTGAGTTAATCCACATATAAGAACATTCACTATCATTAACTAATTTGAATTTAAAAACTTTCTAAAATGAATTATGTATTTCTCTCCTTTCTTAAATTACATACAGAATACTTAATTTATTTCTTTTGATGGCATAATGGTACCATTATTAATGTCAATCATTATATTAAATACTGAGCTGCCAATAAGATATCAATGCTATAAGTATATCTGAGGATTATGGGACTTCTCCACCTACGCTAATAATATTCTATTTGAGAAGTTTCTTATTTTTATGGAGAAAGATTATGCAAACTGACAGTAATAGAAAGTAAGAAGTCTCCAGTAGTGATTCCCTCTTCTAATATGTTGTTTTGGATATACTATAGGCTGGTACTAAATGACCAAGCTCATTAGAAATATATAAAATTAGGATGATCATTCTTATAAACTGTATGCATAAGCTTTATGCTAACCCATTTATTTACCTGGAAGCCCTGCTCCCCTAATTTTTTAAACTTGTTGCAGATTCTTGAGTAGGTTGGACAACAGTGGTTCTCATCCTGTATATCCTTCTAATCTACATCTAATAAACTGACAGATGTCAGCCTAAAGGGACTGAGTTGGTTATAGATGGTATAACCATAACTATAACCCATTGCCGTCGAGTCAATTTCGTCTCGTAGCGACCCTATAGGACAGAGTAGAACTGCCCCACAGAGTTTCCAAGGAGCACGTGGTGGATTCAAAGTGCCAACCTTTTGGTTAGCAGCCATAGCTCTTAATCACTACACCACCGGGGTTTCCTATAGATGGCATAAGTTGGGTTATACACAATTCTTACCCCTCTCTCTCTTTCACTCAGGAAAACATATGGGAAGGATATCCATATAAAGGAATCTTGGGGGTAACTTAAATTTCAAAAATTTTACTTTAAATAAAAGTAATTCCTTTAAGATTGTGGTCCTTTAACTCTTATTATTGATGAACTGCCTGCCTGGAATACACCTCGCAAATGCCTAAAACGCACCACGGCATAACAAAAAGGAGGCCATGGTTGCTTGGATTAGGCGAGTGAATTTGTGGTGAAATAACCATTCTGAGGCACTAAAAATTCAAACCTGCTTTGACTATCTTGGCTCCTAATCCTGACTTCTTATTCCTCCTCTTATCCTCCTGAAAATGGATAGGCCAGGTCATAGAAAGGAAGAAGAGACATAAGAGATTTTAAAATAAAGATTATAACTGAAGAAAGAAAGAGATTCAAAAGGAAGATAAGCAACTACAGTGGAAATCACCTAATTTCAAAGGCACTTGCCAGGATGGGAATTAGCAGTTACGTACTTAGAAAAAACATCAATATGGGGCAGTCCCTAAATTGAAGAAGTTATGATTTCACCATGATTCCCAGAACAATTCCAGGGTACATTCCCTGGCAAATCACACGCTCTAAAATTATTTCTTTCTCTGTTCTCTTTCCTTTTTACTCTTCTCTTTACATGAAAATGCTTATTTCTGTACAACTGAAATTCTAGAGCAAGTGGATTAAATTTTTCTCACACATATGTATACCAAAAATCCTAGTTTGCCTAATAAAATAATCTAAGCCATACTCTGTGTGGGGAGTTATCTACCGTTGTGAGTAGAAGCATAATAGGAAAAGTGCCTTTGTCCTTGTTTCTGACACCTTTGAACTATGATACTGGAGAATGGATCTTAAAAATACTTTGTCCAAAAGAGGATAGAGTAGTAATTAAGGGTATAAACTCTGGAGTCAAATTGCTTGGGTTTGAATTCCAGCTATGCCAATTACTTATGTGACTTTGGGAAAGTTACTTTATATGTCTGTGCTTTCATTTCCTAATCTTTAAAATGGAGATAATAGGACCCACACGTACCACCTAGGGGCTCCCGTAGGAGAGTCAGAAATTGTTGCCATCAAGTCAATTCTGAATCACAGTGACCCTACAGGACACAGCAGAACTTCCCCCAAAGGGTTTCCTAGTCTGTAATCTTTACAGAAGCATCACTACTTCTGTCTCCCAAACAGCCTATGTGTCAATTCCAACCACTGACCCTACATAAGCAGCCAAGTGCTTAACCATTTCACCACCAGGGCTTCTTCTACAGGATTGTAAACCCAAAACCCATTGCCTTCAAGTGAATTCCAACTCATAGCACAACCCATAGGGTTTCCAAGACCATAATCTTTACGGAAGCAGACTGCCACATCTTTCTCCTGTGGAGCAGTTGGTGGGTTCGAACCACCAACCTTTCAGTTAGCAGCAGAGAATTATTTTATTTAAAACTAATTTATGTAGCTTTGTTTTGTCTCAGAAAATGTTGATAGAGTAATCAATAAAAGGCTATCAAGAAAAAAATACATGTAGCATGAGGGTTAAATTACATGGAGATACGATTTTATGTAAAATGTTAGTTTAAAAAGAGTTTGTGTAGTTTAATGGTGATGAATATTACATTGCTTTTATTTTTTTACAGCATTTAGGGAGCCTTGGTGGCATAGTGGTTAAGAGCTCGGCTGCTAACCAAAAGGTACCACCAGAGGTACCTTGGAAACTCTATGGGACAGTTCTACTCTGTCCTATAGGGTCACTATGAGTCAGAATTGACTAGACAGCAATGGTTTTTTTTTTTTTAAAGCATTTAGATTTAATGAAATACATTTTTAAAGGGATAGAACAGTTTTGTTCACAAATGTTAATTTTCTCAGTATGTTAACAATTAACATTCTTTGTAACTAAACTTACGATGAAAACTTTTAGATAGTAACATAAGATGTGTGGGATATACAACTGTTCAACACTCTTTTAGGATAAACACAAACTGAATATCTTCAAAAAACCTGCTGCCATGAAGTCGATTACAACTCACAAGCGACCCTATAGGACAGAGTAGAACTGCCCCATAAAGTTTCCAAGGAGTACGTGGTGGATTTGAACTGCCAACCTCTTGATTAGCAGCCGTAGCTCTTAGCCACTAAGCCGCCAGGGTTACCACCAACAATCCCAAGGAGTGGGATTACTGGGTTATAAAATATTCTCATCTGCACCTTTACTAAGTTTTGACAATTTTTTTTTTTCTAATGAGATCATGCCCCTTTGGTGTACACTCCCACCAACTGCGTATAGGGTTTCATTGATCTGTATCATCAGATAACGCTTTTTTTTTTTTTTTTTTGCCAATTTGTGGTGTAAAATTATATGTCCTTGAGATTGTTTTGGCATTTTCAAGATTATTAGTAAAACTAAGCATGATAATTGGTCATCTGTGTTTCTGGTGCTTGGAGAAAGTTGCATGTGCCTTTGCCCATTTTTCAGGATATGTATACATTGTCAGTTGTCAATACATACTTCATTCAAGTCTCACTCCTTCCTGGACAACACAAGGACTTTAGAATTTTTTAAATCTGATAACTTCCTACCAGCTTACTTGATAATGTTCAGTATTTTAGTCTGTTCTCTTTTTTAACCCATAATTTAAGCATTACTTTTTTTATACTACTTATTAAATACACAATATTAATTTAAATTTACCTACGTATTTATCAATTTCATTGCTCACCATTCTTTTTGTATTTCAGCCTTTCTCTAGGATAATTTTTCAATCTTTCTGAAGTAAAGTACATCTTTTATAAGTTCATGTAGTGTAAGTATGTTGAGAGCTACCTGGCCAACAGACTGGAAGAGATCCATATTCATGGCCATTCCAAAGAAAGGTGATCCAACAGAATACAGAAATAATTAAGCAATATCATTAGTATCACACGCAAGTAAAATTATGCTGAAGATAATTAAAAAATGGTTGCAGCAGTACATCAACAAGGAACAGTCAGAAATTTAAGCTGGATTAGGAAGAGGACATGGAAAGAGGGATATCGCTGCTGATGTCAGATAAATCTTGGCTGAAAGCAGAGAATACCAGAAAGATGTTTACCTGTGTTTTATTGACTATGCGAAGGCATTCAACTGTGTGGATCATGGCGAATTATGGATAATATTGTGAAGAATGGGAATTCCAGAATACTTAATTGTGCTCACAAGGAAACTGTACTTAGACCAAGAGGCAGTCGTTCAAACAGAATTAGGGGATATTGTGCAGTTTAAAGTCAGGAAAGGTGTATGTCAGGGTTGTTATCATTAATATCCAGAAATATGTAGATGACACAACTTTTCTCGCTGAAAGTGAAGAGGACTATAAGCACTTACTGATGAAGATCAAAGACCACAGCCTTCAGTATGGATTACGCCTCCACATAACGAAAACAAAAATCCTCACAACTGGACCAATAAGCAACATCATGATAAACAGAGAAAAGAATGACGTTGTCAAGGATTTCATTTTACTTGAATTCACAATTAAAGCAAGCAGCAGTCAAGAAATCAAAGGATGCACTGCATTGGGCAAATCTGCTGGAAAAGACCTCTTTAAAGTGTTGAAAAGCAAGGATGTCACCATGAGGACTAAGATGCGCCTGACCCAGGCCCTGATGTTTTCAATTGCCTCATGTGCATGGTGGACAATGAATAGGGGAGACCGAAGAAGAACTGATGCCTTTGAATTGTGGTGTTGGGAAGAATACTAAATACACCATGGACTGCCAGAAGAACGAATAAGTCTGTCTTGGAAGAAGTACAGCCAGAGTGCTCCTTGGAAGTGAAGACGGCGAGAGTCTCACGTACTTTGGACACGTTATTAGGAGGGATCAGTCCTTGGAGAAGGATGTCATACTTGGTAAGGTAAAGAGTCAGCGAAAAAAAGAGAGACCCTCAAGATAGATTGGCACAATGGCTGCAACAATGGGCTCAAGCATAGCAATGATTGTGAGGATGGTATGGGACTGTGCAGTATTTTGTTCTGTTGTACACAGGGTCACTATGAATCGGAACCAACTTGATGGCACTTAACAACCACAAAAACAATGTTGGTGATAAATTCTTTTTTAATTTTCCTGAAAATGTCTTTATTTTAGCCTCTTCCTTGAAAGAAAATGTTGCTGAGTACACAAATTTGACATGGCTTTTAACTTATTATTCTATTATCTTCTGTCTCTCATTATTGCTGTTGAGAAATCTGCTGGAAAAAAAAAAATGTCTTTTCTTGATAGCTGATCTGCATTTTTCTCTCTGGTTGTTTATATTTTTGGCAATTTAATTTCACTGTATGTAGGTGTGGATTTCTATTTATTTATCCTCTTTGGTATATGTTGTGCCTCCTGTCTATAGCTTCATGTCTTTCACCAATTTTGGTAAAGTACTCAGCCATTATTTTGCCAGTTATTTCCTCAATTACATTCTCTTTATCTTTGCTTATGGGACTTTGATTGTATGTAAGCTAGTCTTTCTCATTTTAGCCTCCATATTTCTTAACCTCTCTTACATTTTACATTTCTTATCTCTCTGTGCTGCATTCTGAAAAACTTCTAGTTTCTATCTTTGAATTCACTAATTCTTTTCAGCTGTGTCTAATCTTCCACAAATAGCTCTAATCTATTGATTTTTTTAAATTATATATATATATTTTTTTTTTCTGCAAGTTGTATTTGTTGGTTTTGTTTACTTTCAAATATGGCTGCTCATTTTTTATAGTTTCCTTTGCTTGTTTATTTTGGGGATGCCATCTTTTATTTTTTTATACAATTCATGCAAAGTTATTTTATGTTTTTTATCTTTACTCCATATGTTGAAGTCCTTGGAGATTTAGTATCTTGTTTTTTAATTCTACTGACTCTCACTCATGATGGCTGTTTTCTTGTGTATTTAATACAAATTAAATGTGCATTCATAATGAAACAGCACAGATTTGTAGATAACCCAAGGACCAGGAATTAACTGAGGAGTCTTAGGTACAAGTCATAGTCTTACAGTCATTGTTTTAAGAAACTCTTATCTTTCAAGAGAGCTCACTGCTCACAACAGCTTTGTGTATACGTGCGTGTATGTGTATATTCAGTTGTTGGGTTGAAGATTTCCATTACTGCCTGCGAGGACAGAAATATATTTTATGAAGAATCTAGTTCTTTTTTATATTAGGATGACCTCCAAGATTATCTAGTCCACTATATTGCTGGAGGTACAATTTCAAAACAAGTATTCTTTAAACCTTATAATATCAGGGGAAAAAAAAAAAAACATAGTTAAGTGATAATAAGTTTAGTTAATAGCAGAAAATTCACCCTTTGGGGGATTTTGCTCCATAAAATCTTGAGTGATTTGAAACAGGATAAACTTCCTCTATATTTTCTGAAATTACAGAACTCAAGATTATACTGAGACTCTTAATGAGGAAGAAGGTCAACATTTGGATAAAAATAAAAGTTAAACAAATTCCTTTACTCCCTAGTTTAAATATGAAATCACTGTATTATGTTTTTATTTAAGAAATACACTGTGCCACTAGGGTTCCTTTACCTTTTATATTTAAAAAAAAAAAAAAATTGCCATTGAGTTGATTCCAACTCATAGTGACACTATAGGGAAGAGAACTGCCCAACAGGGTTTCCAAGGAGCAGCTGGTGGATTCAAACTGTCAGCCTTTTGGTTAGCAGCCAAGCTCTTAACCACTGTGCTACCAGGGCTCCTACCTTTCATCTAGTAGATATTCAATGGGCATTTGCTGAATTAAACTATAGTATTTCCCAATTTTCTGATAACATCTGGTCATTGGATCCTAGTCAGAAAAAGGAATTTCTAATCTCATATTTGTGTTAATTTGTATGAATAAATACACAGTAATGGTTTTCTTGATTAAAATTAGGTCCATTTTATAATTATGATTTTCATAGTGAATCTAAAATAGCTGAAACAACAGGCTTTCAAAACTGATACATATTAGAATCATCTGGGAAAATTTTAAAAATATGGGTTCCTAGGCCCTACCCCCAGAAATTCTAATTCAGTTGAACTCTAGTAAGGCTTAGGGGTCCTATATTTTTCCAAATCATCCAGATGATTCTGATACATAGCCAGATTTGAAAACCACTGATTTAAATATATTTCAATCCAAATCACCTGGTATACATGTTTAGACATGAGGTTCCTAGTATTTCCCCTGTGATCACATCATTTAATGTGCAACTCTCTTCCTGCAGTAATATATCTCTCTATATATTGCTCTCTGTTTTTTCCCGAGGGCTGTATCAGACTCTTGTGAGTAAGAAATGAGGTTGAAGATAATTTCCAAGTCCATCTGGGCATAAGAGCAACTGTCATCCAATTTGAAACTAATTGACCTAATTTCTAGAAAAGAGATTACAATGCAAATCTACTAAATGACTTTGTAAGTTTTGCCCAGGTACAATTTGGTCCAAATAAAAATTTTACTATCAATAATTTGTGACTTTTAGATCATTTTCACTTAATCACTCTTTCCTCACTCTCTTGCTTTTAAGTTGTGTACTTCATTTAAGCATTTAAGACTTTCTTAAATAATAAGTTTTGACCTCAGGAAGTTGGGTTTTTTCAAATCATTTCGAGTTAAATTAAATAAAAATTCAAGTACCTTTTCTCTTGCCATTTTAATAAAATATTCCAATGGGTGTTCCATTAAAATGACATAAGGAAAAAAGTTTTTGTATTAATATTTTCTTGTTTGTGGAGTTAGTAAAAAATATTGAAAAGACACCATTTTAGGGATGAAGATTTTGGGTTGAAGAGTGAATGAACAGAGCTATCAAAAATGCATCAAATAATGTGAGCTGCAAAAATATAAAACTCTAATACTGTAATGTTCCTGAAATGGCTAATATAAAAACATGGCACCCGAAAGGCAAGGTCTAGCAACACCATACAAGCGCCCCTAGAGGGCAAAATTTTAGAGTTAAGGTCAACCCACTGAAATCGCTTGTGTGAGGGAGGCATTAATTCATTTATCCGACAAATATTTATTGAGTCCCTGCCAAATGCTAGCCACTCTTTATAGACTAAATACCTATCCTAATGGAGCTATCATTCTACTGGAGGAGAAGTAGTGTGGAACTAAACCTACTGCCATTGAGTCAATTCCAACTCATAGTGACCCTATAGGATAGAGTGGAACTGCCCCATAGGGTTTCCAAGGACTGGCTGGTGGATTCGAACTGCCAACCTTTGGTTAACAGCCGATCTCTTTATCACTGCGACCCAGTGCAGAACTACGAGGGTCAAAATAAACCAACGACAGTTGAATCTGAGTTCAAATAGTGGTTCGGATACTTAAGAGCCGCAAGTTTCTGGGAAGTTACTTTACTTTTCTGAACTTCTGTTTCCTCATTTAGAAAAGGAAATGACATTACCTACAACACGGCTTTGCTCTGAGGATCAAATACGCTAATGTAAATAAGGTAGAAGAGTGGCATGAACTTATCTGTGTTTAAAAGTCGGCTGGAAAATGAAGTCCAAACCTATTAAATTCTAATCAGATCATAAAAGATATTATTTCCCTTGCAATCATTCCCATTTACACTAACTCTAGCACAATTAACACCATATTTCATTGACTCTAAGGCACACGTTTCTCCCATTTTAATTTCTTTGGAATTGGAGTTTATCTTATTATCTAAGCCATCTTTAATTGCTGTCAGTCAGGTGTCAGTCATTACTGTGACAGTTTTCATTGCCAGTGCATGTACAAGCATTAAAAGCAGTGGTATCCAAAGGAGAATGAAGAACACCAAAGACATGAGGTAATTATAAGCCCAAGAGACAGAAAGGGCCACATAAATCAGAGACTACATCACCCTGAGACCAGAAGAACTAGGTGGTACCTGGCTACAACCGATGACTGCCCTGACAGGGAACACAACAGAGAATCCCTGATGGAACAGGAGAATAGTGGGATGCAGACCTCAAATTCTCGTAAAATGACCAAACTTAATGGCCTGACTGAGACTGGAGGGACCCTGGAAGTCATGATTCCTGGACCCTCTGTTAGCCCAAGACTGGAACCATTCCCGAAGCCAACTCTTCAGATGGGGGATTGAACTAGACTATGAGACAGATAACAATACTGGTGAGGACTGAGCTTCTTGGCTCAAGTAGACCCATGAGACTATGTGGGCAGCTCCTGTCTGGAGGCAAAATGAGAAGGCAGAGGGGGACAGCAGCTGGCTGAATAAGACACAGGGAATACAGGGTGGAGAGGAGGAGTGTGCTGTCTCATTAGCGCAAGAGCAGCTAGCAGTACATAGCAAGGTGTGCATAAGTTTTTGTAGGAGAGACTGACTTGATTTGTAAATTTTCACTTAAAGCACAATTTAAAAAAAAAAAGTCAAAAAAAAAAAAAAAGCAGTGGCATCCAAAGTTTTAGAATTAAATTTCAATGGCTGGAAAATAAATCCTGGAAACAGCTGTAAAGCATTCCTTACAAACCTAAGAAATAAATGTGTGTGGGTATGTCTGTGCTTGTGTATGTATGAGTTAGGGAGGGCAGAGAGTATGTAGGAAGCAGAGATGAATCAGACTTGTTTAGCAAAATTCTGGAACTATTAGTCAATAGAGTTATTTCCATACAATTACAAAGCCAGTCAAATTGCCTAGTACCAAAAGCTTTTTGATATTCCATGGGTTCTTTGGGCTCTTTAATGAAATGCATCACTAATGTTCTTTTTGGTACAGAGGACAATACCATATGGAAAAACATGAACACCGAAGATTGTGGGTTGAAGAGTGAATGAAGAGAGTCCATTCCTGAACGTGAAGGAGCTGTAGGAATATCTTAACGAATTAATTTTGCTGATATTTTCCTTTTTATATGTGTATAAGAGTAACACATGATTCTAATACATATCTAATTAACCATAAAGAGATGTTTTAATAGGTTTCTTAAAGGAACATAAAATATCAGGACAGCAGCTACCATTACTGAACATTTTGACCAAATATTCTATAGAAGAATCCTGATCAAATAGGAGAAAATGCAGAACAGGATTTCAAAATCTTATGGAATTCAGGCTTTCTGGAACCACTGAAGCTGGATGAATCCCCAAAACTGTTGCTCTGAGATTATCTTTAAACCTTAAGCCAAAAAAATGCTCTGATGTTTTCTTAAAACCGAACTGTATTTTAGCTTAATTAGTAAAGAACGTCTGCCTTGAGCACTGTGTTCTTTTAAGATCTATACCCATAAACCCAAAAACCCACTGCCATCAAGTAGATTCCGACTCATAGTGACCCTATAGAACAGAGTAGTACTACCTGATTGACCTGGTGGATTTAAGCTGCCAAGCTTTTGGTTAGCAGCTGTAGCACTTAACCCCTACGCCACCAGAGTTTCCAAAGATCATCTATATGGGATCAAATTCAGCAACTCAAAAGACTAAATAGGAAATTTGGCAAGCGGTGAGTTTACGTTAATGGAAAAGAAACAACTGGGAAAAGGAGGATTAGAATGTTTTGCTGTGTATATTCTCAACAATAACAACAAAAATAAGATAAATTATAAAATATATATATATCAGGGTAGGTTACAATGAATAGAAGCTTAGACTTAATGAAATCTGATGTTCACTGTTCCTAAATATGGTGCCTGCCACACAGAAGGAACATAAACAAGTATTTGTTGAATGAAATTAACTCTTCAGGATAGAACATACTGTCTGGTCTTGAAAGCCCCTCAAAAAAAGGATTCCTGCAGAAACCACTCCTCTGGGTGGTAATAGGGATTCTCACGCTACCCAAGGATCAGCCATTCATAGTCACCACTGCCGCCCTTCAACCCACCCAGTGCAAAATTCTGTTTCAAAGGAAGCTAACATTGTAAGAATAAAAATGAGTTTTAGCTTAACTGCCCAAAAAAAATTTTTTTTAATAACTTTAAAAGTCATGTCATTTCCAGTTCTTATTATAACTCTCAAGATAATTTTGTTAGTAATTCCCATGAAGAAAACTCTTACCAGTTTTGGCCAAGGGTTTGGTACTAACCTGCTACATGTTAGGACAAAATGTTCTTTGTGCTGCAAACCAGAGCAGCTGTAAATGAAACATGATATTGCCTTGAATAGGCAATCAATCCTGACAAGATTATACATACTGTAATTGATATCTGGCAATATACACATTCAGATGGGTTCCATGTAAAATGATTTCAAATAAATTACTCTAATCCTGCAATAATATCTCCAGTTTCACACTATCATTTATATCAGATAAGAATCTTTGATAAAACTGCATTATATCATAGAAACAATCCCATCCACACGATAGAATTAAAAGAAAGTTTTGTCTCTGGTACTCTTTAAGTCATGATCAGTTGTGGATCATTTGGTAGAATCAATAAGTAATATACAGACTACTTGGTTTTGGTACATTCATGTTCTTCCATTGGAGACAAAGATTGTCAGTTTCTCAAATCCTATTTTTTTTACACTGCTGATTGAAATAAATGATAAGATGAAATCTCCTTTTTTCTTATCTCTGCCAGCTACTAGCTGTGTAACCTCTGGTAAGTCATTTAACCTCTCTTTGTTGTGGTATTTTTTTTTTAATCAATAAAATTGGAATCGTAAAAGCACATATCACATAAAAGGTTTGTTAAAATGATTAAATGAGTCAATACCTATAAAGCACTTAAAGGAAAAACCTAGGACATCAAAGCCCAATAAATGTTAGCTACTATTTTTATTATTATTGTACATAATCATATAAGGTCAACAGAGATGAATTAAAAAATAGATAAATGAATTAGTGAAAGAAGTAAGGGATGGGTGGAAGGGAGAGAGGCAGAAGCACTCTTGAGACAGCAGGCACTTATTATTTTTGGTGATGGGAAAAGTAGCATTGAGAGTGGGTGACGTCCACACAGCTTGATCAAGGTAAATGATGTCACTAAAAGTGTGGAAGAGAAAAGGATATTTTTGGTAAAGGACATGACGAATATAATTTTGAAACATCACCAACAGCAATAAAAAAAATCTGTGTGGTTACACAAATATGTACATAGGCATATATATGTATGATATGAATATGTGGGTACATATATTTCTATGTGTGCACAGATAAATGTATTTATAGGCATATATACATACAGGTATGTGTGCATGCTTGTATATCCATATATATAACAAATCACATAGGGGACACAGTTACAGATACTTCTTAAACATAATCACACCTCATGAGATTGGTTTTCTGGTGAGGGCTTAGGACCATACTTTCGTGGGACGACTTGGTCAACTCGCATAATGTAGTTGATAAAGGGTATGTTCTACATCCCAATGTGGTGAACAGTGTCTGGGGTCTTCAAAGCTTATGAGTAGCCATCTATGATACAACTATTGATCTCTACTCATCCAGAAAAGAGAAAGAGGGAAACCAAAGACTCGGAGAAGAAAGCAGTCTACAGGACTAATAGTCTACATGAACCATGGCCTCATCTGCCCTGAGACTGGAAGAACTTGATGGTGCCTGGCTACCACTAATGACCATTCTGAGCAGGGCCACAAGAAATGGATCCTGAGAGAATGGAGAAAAATGTGAAACAGAGCTCAAATTCTTAAAAAATCCAGACTTACTGGACTGATTGAGACTAGACAACTCCCCAAGACTATCGCCCTGAGACACTCTTTAAACCTTAAACTGAAATTAGCCCTTGAGGTCACCATTTAGCTAAATAACAGATTGGCTCATAAATAAAGAGTATCACCCATGAGCAATGAGCTCCTTTAAAAAACCACCTATACGAGACCAAATGGACAAATATTATTCTAAAGCAAAGATTAGAATGTAAGGGGGCCAGGAAACTAGAATACTGGAAATGGTACAACCAGAAGAGAATAAATGAGAATGATGACACTTTGTGAAAAATGTAACCATATTACTGAATAATTTGTGCATAAATTGTTAAATAGGAACCTAATCTGCTGTGTAAATGTTCACCTTAAACACAATAAAATATTATTTAAAAATAATAATAAATAAATAAAAAGAAGAAATGGAACATAAGGCTTGCCCTTCAAGGGTAGCTAAGATTTCAATACAAAGAGAAGGTAGGGATGCTGAGCAGAATTGCTGCTACTGAGACAGAGCCCCCACGATGCTGTATTAAAAATTCTGTTTTCTTTGCTGAGCTTCCTCCCCCACAGTGTTGAATTAAAAATCCTGTTTCCTTTGCTGGGCTTCCTCTTCCCCAGCTTTGCATTCGAATCCTTCTTTTGCTTGGAGGTTATATGTAAACCCCATAGCGCCTGTATAGTGTGATTTAAGAATGTTGTTCACATAACTTATATGAACTCCCTACTTGTAAACCCCTTAAAAGTAACTTGCCTACCGGCCCTTGAAGAGCAGTCCTGGCAGCAACAGCTCCCACTGACTCCTTTTCCTTATACAAAGAAATAAAGGTGTATTTCCTGTTCTTCCACCTCGGTCTCTCGCTTATTGGCCAATACGAGTCATGCTGAGCAAGAACCTAGGATTCTACCCGGTTAACACTATTCATAACCTTTTCTTCCTGTCTTCTCCCTTGCAACCTGGAACATGACTGAGATATAATGAGCACAGCACAAGGAATCTTGTTTCAGTGGATCAGAGCCAACCTGTGGCTCCCAAGTACCTATGGAAAGGGAGAGGAGCAGGAGTGATGAGTGTGCCCTCCAGGAGCACCACCCACCTTGCATCCAGCTAAGCCTGGCCAAGCTTGATTATATGGGATGCTGAGAGAGTCGGGAACACCGCACCCTGCCAGCTCTTCCATTCAGGAGTCCCAGCTAGCACTATTTGACAGGTATACGCTTTTGCCCACTTGAAAACAACTTGCTGGCTGTGTAACCTTCTGAATGTTGCTTAACATCTCTCAATTTCACCATTGTCATTTATTAAACGTACATTAAAAAAAAAAAAAATAGCCACCTCAAGGGGCTGCTCTGAGGAACAAACGTATTTGTATGATGACTAGCAAAGAACTTGCTACACAATAGGTATTCAAAAAATGTTAGTCCTCCCAAATATGTGTAAATGTTTTGGAACAGTCCTATAGAGAAATAGCAAATTGCATTGAAATGGAAATATTTCTTTTTAACATTGTTTCTCCTCTTTGTCTTGGCTGAGGTGCCTGAATTAAGTAGAGAACAGTTATGCCCCAGTCATAGAGGTTGTTCAGATATCTGTGACACTTATTTCAATACGCTGCTCTAAACAGACAGACATTCTAGAAGGAATGTGATTCAATCCATTCCAACGGTTTAAAGAGCCTTGAACAGCATACCAAATTTTAGATGCTGAAGTTTAACTGAAATTTGGCATATAGATGAGCACCTTCCCATGTACTGAAAGCTGGCAGAAGGTGCCTAAACAAAGAGCAATCACAAATGGTAATTATATCCCACTGGATCCAATTACTTTTAGCATTTTACATGAGAGAGGGAGAAAAACAAGAATAGACTCAAGAAACTGTTTTCCTTTTATGATTTCTACCCTTCAAGAAGCAAAGATGAATTGTCTTACACAGTTACTTCTTATTACTCAAAGAACATAACTGTCTACAAAAATTTATGTAATGTCTTCCTAGCCATAAACAAACATTCGGTTACAGAATAAATGTGAGCATTTAAGCACATCTGGCAATAACGCCACAACCTAGAACGCTGATCCCCCCCCAAAAAATGTTTCATGATAATATCTGCTACCAAGGGATGTTAATTACTTCCAGCCAGGTGAGCTTACATGGTTTCAGTCACACATAACACAGACCTCCAAAGCAATTACTTATAAGAAACTCAGCATTAATCCAATTAAAAAAAAAAAAAAAAACCCCAGTGCCGTCGAGTCGATTCCAAAGTGAATTCTGACTCCTACAGGACAGAGTAGAACTGCCCCATAGAGTTTCCAAGGAGCGCCTGGCGGATTTGAACTGCGGACCCTTTGGTTAACAGCCATAGCACTTAACCACTACGCCACCAGGGTTAATCCAAGTGGCTAGGGAAAATGCTGATTCCCAAATGGAGCAGGGTAGGGTTTCCAGAGGTGATTGTTAACCTTGCTTTTCCCTAGAGAGTAGTTTCCAAACTACAAACTCTTAGCCAAGGTCCAGGTTCTTAGATGTTGTTTCAAAGGACATGACAGATACTTGAATTCTCTCTGAATTCTAAACTACTACATACGTATAAGAAATCATGATATAACACAAGCTTTCTTTGATTTTATCTCTCATTTAATGAATATGTTCTGGTAAGAAAATGAGTTTATTTTATTTGAATTCATTTGGAAATCTTTTATACTGTTCCTCAGCTGTCATGTTGTGATGTGACTGTCCGTTTGGGGCCAGACAGTAAAGCTGCACTTGTGTAAGTGGTGGGGTCTTTCTTTAAAAGAGAGGACATACCTAATGTCATTCATCCAGGAAAGAAGGAGACCATAGAAAAATAAATGCAGTTTGAAAGGCAGATCTTGGACAGGAGAAAAAGAGGGGAGTCCCTTCTCTGCCTGGGCTAGACTCCTAAGGGATAATTTGATTGTTTGAGAATGCTGTGCGGATGGGAGAGAAGAATGCTCTCTGCTAGCTGGACAAAGACTCAGGCTCAGCAGGAGTCAGGCCTTAGGAGGGCTCCAAAAATGAACTGGATGAGCAGTTACAGCCAGCTAAGAGTTTCGTCTGTGTGTTAATTCTCTTTGGTTACCTCTGAGCATTTAACAGGTTTACAAAGGAGCCCTGGTGGCACAGTGGTTAAGTGCTTGGCTGTTTATTGAAAGCTTGGTGGTTCGAACCCATCAGCCACTCCATGGGAGAAAGATGTGGTAGTCTGCATCCATAAATATCACAGCCTTAGAAACCCTGTGGGGCAGTTCTATTCTGTCCTACGGGATTGCTATGAGTCAGAATCAACTCAACAGCAACAGGTTTTGGTAAAGAGACAAGAGTCCCTGGGTGGTCCAAGCTTTAATGCACTTGGCTACAAACTGAAAAGTTAGAGGTTCACGTTCACCAAGAGGCACTTTGGAAGAAAGGTCTGGCAATCTACTTCTGAAAAATCAGCCATTGAAAATCCTGTGGAATACAGTTCTACTCAAACACATATGGGGTTGATGGCAACTGGTTTTGATAAACAAATAGCCTCATCTTAGGTGCACATAGACAACTTTAAAGGAGACTGGGGCTAGAGGAATAAAAGGAAAACATGGTAGTGACAGCAGTGATTACTGAGAGATCCCCCAGGAGGCGAATCTCAGTGGACAGGCAGCTGGAATATAAGATGTAGATACCTCCTTCCATGTGGAGACTCACCTTCTGCCAGATGCTATTGCTTTAAAATAGCCAGCACCACTTTATCCTTATTAGGATAAATATTGATGAAAAGGACCATGTCTTTGTTGAGGAATAAATTAATTAGTACCTTCTACTTGTTTTTTTATTTACTAGCCAACTATGGCAAGTGTAGGATGATGGATAACCACACTTCTGGAGGCTTACAGTCTAATGGGGGAAAGAGATATGTGAATAAATAACTGTAAAAATAGTGTTAACAGATGCTCGAATAGACATATATGAGACATATGAAGGCAAAAAATGAAGGAGAGGTAATAAGCCTATAATGTGATTTACTGGGGAACCCAGCACAACTTGTAGAAGGCAAGGTCATGGAAACTCCATAGACACATCCAAACTCCCAGAGGGACGAATTGCTGGGGGGATCACGGTCTCAGGGAACATCTAGCTCAATTGGCATAACAGAGTTTATAAAGAAAATGTTCTACATTCAACTTTGGTGGGTGGTGTCTGGGGTCTTAAAAGCCTGTAAGTGGCCATCTAGGATACTCCACTGGTCTTACCCCTTCAGGAGCAAGGAAGAATGAAGAAAACTAAAGATACAAGAGGAAAATTTGTCCAAAGGACTAAGGGCCCACATCTACCACAGTGTCCATCAGACTGAGTCCAGTAAAACTAGATGGTACCCAGCTACCACCACTGACTGCTCTGACAGGGATCACAATAGAGGGTCCTGGACAGAGCTGGAGAAAAATGGAGAACAAAACCCTAACTCAAAAAGAAAGACCAGAGTTGCTCGCCTGATAGAGACTGGAGAAACCCTAAGAGTATGGCCCCCAGACACGCTTTCAGCTCAGTAATGAGGTCAGTCCTAAGGTTCACCCTCCAGCCAAAGATTGGACAGGCTCATAAAACAAAACAAGACTAAAGGGGCACACCAACCTAGGGGCAAGGACTATAAGACTGGAAGGAACAGAAAAGCTGGTAGTAGGGAACCCAAGGTTGACAAGGGAGAGCATTGACAAGTCGTGGAGTTATTAACCAATGTCATAAAACAATAGGTGTACTGTCTAATGAGAAACTAGTTTGTTCTTTAAACCTTCATCTAAAATACAGGAGAAAGAATTTTTTTTACTGTGATTCACAAGCCAGGTCCATACTCTTACTTCAATCTTTAACTTCTTTAAGAGAGGGAATTGTTCTATCAGCACATAACGACAGAAAAAATTTTGTAGCCCAAGGTCTGAATTTTTCATTCCCTTATCACCACCACTCTATCTATAAGTAAATGTGTTCAAGTGACTGAGTTTATTTTGCTTGAAGAAGGTTGGATTTAGGGGATATTATTTATCTGTGGTCTCTAACAGTAGGTTGATTCTTTTAAATCAGCAGTTCTAAGTCTGAGTGAGTCCTAAGTTTCATCAATGGGTAATATAAAATCCTCCTGAAATAAACCAAATTTTTAATGGATCCATGACTTACTAAAAAAGTCTTTTTTCTTTGGTCATGTCAAATAGGGGATATCTACATTTAAAAAATTCTGTCAGCAATCAAGCACCTACTTTGTATAAAACACTGTGTTAAGAACTACAGTGTAAACAATAATTTCATGTAAAAGAAAAAAAAACAGCTTTCACAAGCTACGCACTATATAACTTAAACATCAAAATACATTATGAGTGCATTTCTATTTTAAGTAATTTAAATTTTAAAACTTACTGGTTCAAATCCCTTGTATTTTACTCATTTTTAATATTTTATCTTTGGTGTTCTGCCATTTCAATACAGTGTGTTTAAAACTGAGTTTATTTTTCTGTATCCCACTAATAATTATACTTTTTGAGCATGAGAATTCATCATTTTTGGAAAATTATCACCTATCATCCGTTCAAATGTTGCCCTTCTCCTATTCTCTGTATTCTCTCCTTCTGGAGCTCCTAGTTTCTCATTCCATGACTCAATATTTTTTATATTTTCCATTGCTTAATGTCTCTATATTGCATGCTGGGCATTATCTTGAACTATGCTCTGCCTAACCTGCTGTTTAACCCTTCCATTGAGTTTTTTTATTTCAATAACTACATTTTTTATTTAGTGATGTTCTATCTATTAGAACATTTGTTGTTTTAAATAAGTCTTGTTCTGTTCTTAGGGTTTGATTTCTTCCTTCATATTGACATTTTATATGCAATAATTTTATATTCTCTTCCATGCTGCTATATTATCTTAGTTATCTAGTGCTGCTGTAACAAAAATATCACAAGCGATGGCTTCAACAAAAAGAAATTTATTTTTTCACAGTTTAGGAGGCTATAAGTCTGAATCCAGGGCACAAGCTCTAGGAGAAAGCTCTCTCTATTCACCCTGTGGGAAAGCCCTTGTCTCTTTCAGCTTCTCTTCTTTGGTTTCTTGGTAATCTCCATGTGACATCAACCTTTCCACATTCCTGCTTGCTTTCTTCTGTGCCTAATCTGCTCTTTTACATCTCAAAAGTGATTGGCTTAAGAAACACCTTACAGGAATGGCTTCAGTTCTAAGTAAGCAGAGCATCTGGGGGTCATAGTTTTGGGGGTTTCTCTAGACTCTGTCAGACCATTAAGTTTGGTCTTTTTACATGAATTTGAATTCTGTTCTACACTTCTCTCTTATTTTGTCTGGGAGACTCTGCTGTGTTCCCTATCAGGGTGGTCATTGGTGGTAGCTGGGCACCACCTACTTCTTCTGGTCTCAGGCTGGTGGAGTCTCTGGTTCAGGTGGTCCTTTAGTCCTTTGGACTAGTATATGTGAGGGACATGCTTCTTAGTTCAATGAAATATATGAGACCAAATGGGCAGCTCCTGTCCAAAAGCTGGACAAGAAAGCAGGAAGGGACAGGAACTGGACAAATGGACACAGGGAACCCCAGGTGGAAAGGTGGAGTGTGCTGTCACATTACAGGGATTGCAACCAATGTCACAAAAAAATGTGTGTATGAATTTTTGAATGAGAAATTAACTTGAGTTGTAAAATTTCACCTAAAGCACACACACACACACAAAAAAAACACGCTACACTGATACGACCTCATTAACATCACAAAGAAAACATTACATTCACAGCTATAGGGGTTAGGATTTAGAAGACATATATTGGGGGGACAGAATCCCATCCACAACAATCTCAGCTTCTTAAGGATCCAATACTGCTGTTATGTCTTATACTAACTTTCACTTATGGTTTGTATAATCTGCTTACTCTCATTCATGGTTGATTGCTTCCTTATATGTTTTGTCATTTATTTTAGTGAGTATATATTTATCAGGGTTTACTTTTTCCTAAAAATTCTTGGCAGTCTACATGGTTGGTACCATTCTTTGGTGGTACTGCGTTTTACTTTTCTAGCAGCCTGAGGGGTGTTTTTCAGCTTGCATAGACATATATTCCAGACATACGGAGGCAAAAATAAGGGAGAGGTAACAAGTATATAATAATTTAATGAATCATAGGCCTGAGTCCATACTCTAAGGATTAGAGGATTCCTTAGAGAATTTCTAGGTCCGTTAAAAAAAAAAAAAAGGTCAGTTAGGTAGTGTTAAAACAACAAAAAACAAAACAAAGAAAAACCATGCAAGCCAAGGAACGAAATTCTTAGTCGAAGATTGCTTCTCCTCTTATTAATGTTTCTTGTTCTTACTCGAGCTGGTAGGCGTATTCTCTAGCCTAACTTTTCATTAAAATAAAGGGCCTATTTTAACAGTCCTTACAGGAATAGGAATGTCTTGGTTCCAACTCTCTGCCTAGTCTGAGACCAAGACCTTAGTTTCTTTCTCTCCACAAGGACAACAGCCTCCAGTGTCTTGATTACCAAGAACCCTAACTCCCAAAGCCAACCACAGCATCAGTTCAGTCTACACTTTGGCTTTCATTTCTTTGTTTTCGGCACATGGTAATTCCCTCTATTTCTTTTAGAATTGGGTAATGTTTTAAAATCACTTTAAATATTTTATCCAGTATTCCTAGATGTTTGTAAACATAAGGTTTTTAGATAATCTCAGTCTATCGCATTGCCAAAGCTTTAGTTTAGAAACAGTTTACTGTCTCATTATTCATAATTACTTAGTCACTGAGTACTTCTCACGAAGAAAGTTTAGTTGGAATGTTTTTCCGATCTTGAGAATTTAGAAGTGCTTGATATTTCTTATATTCAGGGTTCTTCCCTATGTTCAAAAGTGATGACTTCTTAGAAGCATATTTTCTGAGTAAATGAAGAAACTTTGTGTTACACCTTCTGGGATCTTGGCAGGACTTGGATCCTATCCTGCTAATCACCATTGCAAACTGACCACAATAGAACGATTAACTGATTTCCAAGTGAAAAGTTGGAAAAAGAAAACTTGAATAATTCCCTAAACACCATTTCCAAATGTTGTTACTTACACTATTAAGACCTGAGAATATTTAATTGCTCTCAACTGAGTTAATTTACCATAATTTCAGCAATAAAAGCTGCTTGAATATATGCAAAGATCTTTCTACATCAGTAAACTCTGAAACAGGAGTTTTTTTTAAGAGTCATAGAATTTATCCCACAAAAATGGCAATTTACAAAAATTTAGGATGTTACAAGAAAAATCTCAAGTTTGGGGAAACATCTGTTGCTGTCAAGTCGATTCCAACTCATAGTGACTCTATAGAACAGGGTACAACTGCCCCATAGACTTTCCAAGGAGCGCCCTTTGGTTAGCAGCCATAGCTTGTAACCACTACACCACCAGGGTTTCCTCGGGAAAATGGCAATATATATACCAAAATCTACTAGTGATTGCCACTTTCATGAATATTACACCTTCAATTTTGCAAAAAGATATGAAATTGTTTAAATCACAATGTCAAAAGCATATGGAAGGATTTATTTATACTCTCTACCAGAGAAGTAATTTTATTTAGTCCATTCCCACAAATCATAGCTATGAAATAGTTTTGTTTATTGGTTACATTTTTGTTACTTGATTATTAAACTGGGAAGAAAAAAAAGACCACCTTGCCAGAGAAAACAGTGCATGAAAAATAACTATAGACTCTTTTGGAGATAATAGACTCAGACGAGACTAATTTGACTAATTCGATTCTGGGACTTGGTCCACTCCAACCTAGTATGATTCAGCCAACATGACAAAGGGTGCTCATTATGAACTGAAAACACAAAAAAGAATTTCTGTTCATTTCTCTGCTGCTCAGGTCCATCTATTAAGAGTGGTCTGTATTTTCGGAACTAAGGGAGAAAAAGCTTATTCTCTAAATAGCAAATAATGTAAAAAAAAAAAACTAGATAAATCAATTTGGCAGTAAACCACATTTGAAGAAAGCAGTGGCAAAAAGTTTTCAGTACAACTTGGAATTCTGACTTTATTTCTCTATGGCTACTAATAAAAAATAACCACAATTGTTTAAATCAAATTATTTTTCCCATGAACACAGTAAAAACTGTTTATTGGGTGATCTGGTGATAAAAATAAAAAAGATTGTGTTCCTTTTTAAAAAGGGGTATGGCGTTTTAAAGTTAATTTAGCCTGCAGGTAACTTTACCTAACATAAAACCCTCAGGCTTAGTAGATTGGAAGTCTCAGCCAGCAAAAAAGAACTCCATCTAAATTTTAAATATATACCCTCTGACAAAGCAAATTTGAAGATGGCCGCATTAAGAATATCCAAGACTGATTTATTTTTCTTTCTACTGTTATTTTTTCTTATCATCTGTCTCCTTGCTACCCGAGTGTGCACCGTGGACAAGTAGCATCGACATCATCTGAGAGATTGTTAGGAATGGAAAATCCCCAGCTGTACCTAAAATCTGACTTAGGGTCTGCATTTTATCAAGATCCCTAGGTGATTCTCATGCCTGTTGAAGTTTGCGAAGCCCTGAACTATGAGAAATAGAAATATTTTCCAATTTAACCTTAGGTCCACGTTTTTTCTTGAAGTGAACATGAAAATGTCCTGAAATGCTACAGCTGTCAGTGATGCTTGCATAATTCTGTGTATATACTAAAAACCACTGCACCGTTCACTTTTAAAGTGGATTTTTATGGTACGCAAACATCTCAATTGTTTTTTAAAAAAGGAGGGCAAAAAGTAAGCTACAGTCAATGTTTTAAAAGTCCATAGCCCACGGATGAATAGAACCAGTTCCAACTTTTGTCTTTTATCTTGGGGGGGGGGCAGATGTACTGTTACCTGGGGCTCAGCTCTTCGAAAGGGATCCAGAGCGGCTCTTGGCTCCAGAAGCCCTGGCCAGTACCCCTAAGGGCCACCCAGCCATCAAGAGGGTCCATGCATGGGGTGGAACACCCCTCCCCCTAGAGCTGCTTAGAGAGCTGAGAAATGCTTTCCTCGGGAAACCGCACGTGGATGGCTGTGACAAGTCAGGAAACTTGACTACCCAATTAAGAAAAGGGGCAAAGCGACAGAAACGCTATCTGCTAGCTGCACGTGCAGTCACAGGCCTGTGGAGGAGGGAAGACTTTTTTCTTCTTCCCTATTTCACCCTCCACCATCCACCCCTCCCCCAAAAAAGCCGACAAAGTCTCCGAAGTACGTGAAGCCCACTGCAAACAATCCTTTCTACAGTTCTCGAGTCTCCCCACCTGCACCCGTAACAGTCTTGTTTCTCAGTAAAAGCTTCGCACCACCAGTGCAGAAGCCTAGAGGTTCTATTTCTCTGCCTTAACCTCAACGTTCTCTGTCTCAACCTAAACGCCCAGGGTTGGGGAAGGGGATGTCCTCGGGACCACTAGCCAAGACCACCCACTCCCACGCGCGTCTTCGGCCTTTCCGGTTGTTCCGCGGGCTGCGGACCTGTGCGCGACACCTGAAAGAGGAGGGCTGGCAGAGCGTGTAGACGGCCGGGTGCGCGGGCTCCCTTGTTTTCCAGACGCACCAAGGCGACGCCAAGGACCCCTTAGAGTCAACTCTCCCGCATGGTCTGAGTCACGGGAACGCCAATTCGAAACAGTCCCCTGCCCAGATTATGCCTTTTGCTCAGCGACACTGGGTCTCTTTGAGTGGCGCGAAGTGAACTCTGGGCCGAAAAAATTGACCAGACATCTAATTACCTGCGGGTCCGATCACTAGGTGGTCTCCCACTCTCCGGGGCAAACATACCTATGCGTACTCACCGAAAGCAAACCCAGCCCGGCGCGCACCCCTGCCCTCAGTCAGGCACCAAACCACAGGCGCGCGGACCCTCGTCCGTACACTCCTGAGCGCACAGCTCCCCGCGGCTCAGCCGCGCCACCCGCCCGCGGAGCCCGACTTACAAGCAGGGGTAGTAGCCGTAGGGAAACTGCGCACAGCCGTCGTCTCCCAGCTCCGAGTCCATGAGCAGATAGTCCTGGCTTTCGTTGCGCCGCGCCCCGGCCCCGGCCGCGGCCGGGAGAGAGGTGCCCCTCCGGGGCCCGAACGCCAGGCTCTGGCTCATGGTGGGAACGCGGCACTGGCCTGGGTTCCGCTCTCGGGGGAGGAGCCTCCGCAGTTCGAGCGGGGATCCAGCGCGGGGCCCGGCGCGGAGGGTCTTCTCACCGGGCGGACGGGCCTGGGGCAGGCGAATGCCCAGGGGACGAGCTGCAGGCAGGGGGTGGGGACGCTGGCGGGCTGGGCTCCGCGAGTGGCTCCACCGCTGGCCGGTAAGAAACCACCACTTCGGGGGCCAGAACCGGAGCTTTAACCTGAGTGCGTACAGACGAGGGGACCCAGCAAGGAGGCGGCCACCGCTCCCGACCGAGAGCACAGGCGGGGCCGCTGGTGACAACGGAGCCTGAGAGGGAGACAGAGCTGAAGAGTTACTATGTCAACCGAGACTCTCCAGCCCTCCGCTCCCGCCTTCTTCCCCCGCGTCCTCCGTCATGAACCCCACCTTTAAAGGGATGGGAAGGACGTTCTAGAAAACAGCCAAAGCCTGTCCTGTAGCCGCAACTTTCGAGACCAGGGTGAACTTAAACTAGGAAGAGCCAGACACTCTGGGGGCTTTATTGCTTCCAGAGTCTACCTATTTTAAAAAATGACGCAAATTGAGAACTTTCTAGGAAGCTTCGCTTGAGTAAGACTGTTGAAGAGCTAAGGAAACCGTTTGTTTGTTTGTTTGTTTGTTTGTTTGTTTGTTTGTTTGTTTTTACAAGGGACAGGGGCCTCCCCTAACTTTCTTCAGACTAATGGGGCAGTTATACTCTGTCCCACAAGGTCGCTATGAGCCGGAATCAACTCGATGGCAATGCGTAGGGCATTTTCTCTCCCACTCCCAACCTCAAGAGTTATTGCAACTCTTTATTTTAAAATGAACAATGTTCTTTATCTGCACAGATGTTTCCAGTTCCTGAGCAAACCGACAAAAATATGCAAGGATTTTCCAGTGATAACAGTAAAGAGTATCCGTGTCAGAGAAGAACTGTCCTTCCAGTACAGTGCTTCTGATGGCATGAATGCTACAAGTATTTCTCTTGTACACGTTTCTCACATTTCCAAATTGTTTTTTTGTTTTAAAACTTAGTTTTAAATTCTGATTAATCTGCCTACATGTGAGAACTAAAAATTTCTCAACACGGACGAATCAGTTATCTGTAGCAGTGTTGGTATCCCCAAGCAACAGACGGTTAGGAATCCATTCATTCAAGTATCTAATGATGCCAACCGGGCGTTAAGCACTGTTTGAGAATTCAGAGATAACAAGCTGCATAAGGCACCAATCTACCCTCATGGAGCTTCCATGGAAAAGAGAGACACAGATTAAATAGGAAAATAAGACAGTATCAGACAGGGACAAAAGCTACAATGAAAATAAAACAGGTGGGTGTGATCGTAACTGGCAGCAACTACTTCATATTAGGTGATCTTCAGGGAGGTGCTAGTCAAGTGGAGACATACATGACAGGAGCCAATCAGGAAAACATCTGGAGCTCCTTGCAATTGGATGGAAGATGCCAGAGAGACTAAAATCCTTTCACTAAAGATACCTTTCTTTGCTGCCCACGAACAGGTAGACAATGAAATGGATGCTGGAATTGTGAACAAAAGCAATCAACTTGATAGAGGGAAAAAGAGGTCATAACCTTTGCCTTCTACAAATTTAGAAGCTTTTCTTTTTGCCACTACCCTAAGAAATAAGTTATGCGAGGGCAGGAGCCATTGTATCCCCAGGACCTGGTTCTGTATCTGGCACAGGCATGTGGAATGAATGAATGGATGGGCGAAAAATGTATAGAAAAAATACGGCAACATTCTTAGACACCAAACAAACATTTACCCTGAAAAACTAACCTCAATTTTTCTGAAGTCTGTTTTTCCTGATTTAAGAATCTCTTTTTCTGATCTCTCGACATGCGAAGCCATGATTGAAAATTTGTATTATTTCCTAGTAATTATATATAGCAATAAGATACTCTGCTTGAAATCCACTTGTTTATTGCAATTGCTGTCTGTATGTACTCAACAGCTTTGATGCTTGAAGGAATTAGTCAATAAATATTTACTTTAAATAGGTAATCTGTTTAAAGACACCACCAAACATGGGAAACAGTTCAGTGGGGAAACTAATATTCAAATGTTTTCTAACTGACAACATCTATGAGTTACAGCAAATTATAAAACATTGATGGTGTTAATTCAAGTGTTAGAGTTTAACTTAAAAACAAAAATTGAGAGAGAATTTATTGTTGTTATAATTGGGCTGTTTCTGCCTTTCCTTATAACACTGTTTTTCATACTGATAACATACAGATAACAACATTCATACTGAAAAAAAAATTACTGTAAACTTATAATGTGATGTCTACCTATCATTTTGCAAAAGAAGACATAATTTTTTTCTATTAGTCAAATCATAGTTAGCACTGGACCAATAAATCCCAGGAGTATTTATGGAGGCCCCAGGAGGAGAAAGTGATTCTAAAAGAGCTTATAATATGATGAAGTGGAAAGAGCATTGGATTGGAAGCCTGAAAGCCTGGATTCTGATTCCAGTCATTCCCGTAGCTGAAGCTGTGTGATTTCAGAAAGGGCATTTAATTTCTCTCTGACTCAATTTACTCATCAGTAAACTTATAGATAATTTTTGAGGACCCCTCGGTCTGTTAACTTTCTACATTCTATGCTTATCTATGTGGCTTTCTTCAATTACTTTGTGAGCACAGTGAAACAAGAAACAAAAATGAGACAACTTCTCGACGGAGTAATATATTTTTGAATCAAGTACAGAAATGTTGAGTGGATCTGGAGTAATGAAGAAAGTTGGGTGAATGAAGAAATCGTAGTTCTCACAACGTTAAAATTACTATGCAATTTTATGTTGTGTACATTTATGTAGTGTGTTTTGTGGTATTAAAATAAAAAAGAACTCAGAAATGGGAAAGAGGGTTTACTGTGTGTCTCTGTGTATGGAGGTAGGAATGGTGTTGCGAGAAGACTCATTATACACATCTGTACAGTTCCATTTACTACTTATTTATTTAACAAAAACTATTGCTATTATAACAGTATTTTGAGTAAAATTAGTAAAGAAAAAGGCTTGATTTCTAGAACATCTCAGGCTAGGATCCCAGGACAGAAGAAAAAGAAATTGCTACTGGCGTCAGGAACCAAAGGTTGAAAAACCATTATTCAAGGCTTAATGACTCAAGAAGATGCTAAGGAGCTTCAGGAATTACATGGAAGACTCAGGGCCGCTGCAGTTTACGCAACACTGTTGCTGATGGAGAACCACGCATATAGGAGCTGTTCTGCCAGAAGCTACAAATAATAGTTTTGTCATGAATTTATCTGGATAATTTTTAAAGCCTGGAAGCCCTCAGCCCTGACTCCTAAAGCGTGTAGAATCCACAGGGGAAAAACCAAACCCCTTAAAAGTTTCAGATTCTCTGTGAATTCTGGCTTGAGTGAAATAAGAACAGTTGCTAACAGATCTTTGAACCTCAATTTTTCTAATTTTTCAAGTAAAGGGGGTGGAATAATTAGATTTGATATTTCTTTTGCCACTAGAAGTTTGTTACTAAATATTAAAAACATATGAAAAATTAAAGCACCTAAGGAAAAAAAAAGAGACTATGTTAATATTTGCTTTAATTTTAGCTGAATATGAACCCGAAAACCAAACCCACTGCTGTCAAGTTGATTCCTGCTCATAGCGACCCTGTGGGACAGAGCAGAACCTCCCCAGTGGGTTTCCAAGGCTATAAATCTTTACAGAAGCAGACTACCACATCTTTCTCCCATGGAGCAGCTCCTGGGTTCAAAGCACTTACCTTTCAGTTAGCAGCCAAGAGCTTAACAACATCACCAGGGTTCCTTCTAGTTTAACATAAAAACAAACAAAAATACCAAACCCATTGCTGTTGAGTTGATTCCAACTCACGGCCACCCTGTAGGACAGGGTAGAACTGCCCCATAGGGTTTCCAAGGAGTGGCTGGTGGATTTGAACTGCCGACCTTTTGGTTAGCAGCTGAGCTCTTAACCACTGCACCACCAGGGCTCCTCTAGTTTAATATACATATCCAAAATTCTAAAACATTATCATTTTGGTATTTTAACATGGTTTCACTTACAACAAGTCATGTTGGAATAAATTTCTCCTTTGATAGTTATTAGAATGCTTTAAGTAAACTATTTTCCAAGGGCATCATGTGATATATTTGTCAGCAAGATAGTAAATTATGGACTAGGTAGCAGAGGAGTGATTCATAAATAGAAAACTATTGGGAAGACTGCTGATTTATGGATCAGTATCACCCAGGTAAAGAGCCCTGGTGACACAATGGTTAAGCACTTGAGCACTCGGCTGCTAACTGAAAGATTGGCGGTTTGAACCCACCCCGTGGCTCTGGTGATCTGCTCCCATAAAGATTGCTGCTTAGAAAACTTTATGGGAAGAACCAGAGCACAATTAAAGAGAATAATGACACATTATGAAATATGTAACTAATGTTGCTGAATAATTTGTGAGGAAATTGTCAAATGAGAACTTGCTGTGTAAACTTTACCAATGATAAAATAGTATTTAAAAACAAACACCTTATGGTGCAGCTCTACTCTGTCACACGGGGTCGCTATGAGTCAAAGGAACTTAATAGCACCTAACAACATCACCTAGGTTTAGTAAACAGAGACATTTCAAGAATGGACTGGGCCGCTTTACAGGTAGGCAGCTTCCTGTCACTGGACATGGTCAAATGCCGGTTGGACCAGAATCTTCCAATGTGTTAGAAAATAAATTTATCTATCTGTGACAAATTAAATGGCCATCAGGCCTTTAAAAAAAATCTGTAATTCAAAAATTAATCACCATCTCCATAGATCTAATTCAGGACTCTTAATGGTAAATTATTAGAATTGAGAGATGAGAAATGCGTGCAGAAAGGTGTTAGGTTACAAATGTAAACACAGAAAATCCAGTGGTTTTCCTTCATAGTCAAAATATGATAAAAGCTACAAAATATAAAACAAATACAAATAAATTTTGAAAAAGAATTGTAAAAATCATCTACGAGTATTGAAAAATTAATTCTACAACCCAGCACCATCTGTGAAATCGTCCAACCAAAAAAAAAAAAAGCCAAACTAAATCTACTCAGATGCTGGAGCATATACAGGAAATACAGGGACAGAAGAGTATGTTAACCGGCAGCCCAAACAGACAACACAGACTGGGGCCCCTCTGCAGAACAACTGACCTGAAGGGTGCAACAATCAAGGCATAAAAATGCTGGGGCTAGGGGAGCACTGCTCTAGATTAAGAAAAATCAAGAGACATGACTACGAATGCCATGAGTGGACCTTGTTTCCTGATTAGAACAAACCATCTGGAAACACATTTTTGGAAACTATTGGGGACTTTTAATCAGGGAGTTAGTGTTAATTTCATTAAGTGATTATGTAAGAAAATACCCATGTGTTTTATACAGTGGTATGCTGGTAAATGTTTAAAACCAGCTCTCCAGGCTTGGGTTGGGGGTGGGGGAAAGCCCTGGTTTGTAGTGTTTGCCAATTTCCATAGTGTAAATACTCACGGCTGATTTCAAGCTACCAAGATGGCATCACTGAACACAAAGTTGGGAAGAGATGTTTGTAATCAGGTCTTGGTAGCTGGAACCAGCTGGCTCCAGCACACCACAGGTTTTAGAGATGTACACTGAAATATATACGGGTGATAAGACGAAAATACGTGGAATGCGTTTTAAAATAATTCAGCAAAGAAAAAAGAACAACAACAAAAATAATAGATGAAGCAATATTGATAACTGTTGATTCTGGGTGATGCATATATGAGGGGGCATTATACTATTTAAGGAGCCCTGGTGGTGGCACAGAGGTTCAGTGCATAGTTGTTGTTATGAATTTGAATTGTGTCCACCAAAAATATGTATCAACTTGGTTGAGCCATGATTCCCTGTATTGTGTAATTTTCTTATATGTTGTAAATCCTGCCTCTGTGATGTTAATGAGGGAGGATGTGTTAGTGAGGCAGGAGTCAATCTACGAGACTGGATTGTGTCTTGAGGCAAACTCTTGAGGTATAAAACAGAGAAGCAAGCAGAGAGACAGGGACCTCATACCACCAAGAAAGTGCCAGGAGCAGAGCGTGTCCTTTGGGCCTGGAGTCCCTGCGTGGAGAAGCTCCTAGTCCTGCGGAGATTGATGAGAAGGCCAACAGAGAGAGAAAGCCTTCCCCTGGTCCTGACACCCTGAATTTGGACTTTTAACCAACTTTACCCTGAATTTGGACTTTTAACCAACTTTACTGTGAGGAAATAAATTTTTCTTTGTTAAAGCTATCCACTTGCGGTATTTCTGTTACAGCAGCACTAGATAACTAAGACAGTTGCTAACCGAAAAGTCAGCAGTTCGAACCACTCCTGGAAGAAAGATGTGGCAGTCAGGTTCCCTAAAGATTACTGCCTTGGAAACCCTATGGGGCAGTTCTGCTGTGTGCTATTGGGTCTCTATGAGTTGACCTGATAGGACAATGGGTTTGAGGGCTTTTTTTTTTTTTTTCCGGTTTATACTATTACTCTCTTCTATTTTATTGTGTGTATTTGAACATTTTCTGAATAAAAGTTTTCAGAAAAAAAAAAAGAATTGTAAGACCTAAATAAAGAAATAGAGCCCTAGTGGCACAGTGGTAAAGAGTTTGGCTACTAACCAAAAGGTCAGCAGTTCAAATCTACATTCCACTCTTTAGAAACCTTATGGGGCAGTTCTACGCTGCCCTATAGGGTCGCTGTGAGTCAGAATCAACTTGACAGCAACAGATTCTTTTTTTTTTTTTTTAATATAAACAAAATTATAAAGCTTTTTACTAAAATGTAGCTGGAAAATGGGTCAAAGGCTTACATCAAACAGCACAATACATTTTGTTGATAGTTTCATTAGATTTAGGTTAATTTTATAGATTAATTTGGGTAGAATTTACTATTATCAATATTTTCCCAACTAGGCCAAAAAAAAAAACCAAACCCATTGCTGTCGTGTAGATTCCGACTCATACTGACCTTGAAGGGCAGAGTAAAATTGCCCCTTGGGGTTTCCAAGAAGAGCCTGGTGGATTCAAACTGCCAACTTCTTGGTTAGCAGCCATAGCTCTTAACCACTATGGCGCCAGGATTTTCTTCTCATCTATATACAGGCTTTTTTCTATTGCTTATTTTTTCTAAGAATAAATGTGACAAAAATAAGAAAATCCAAAAAAATAAAAGCAATGATGGGGACTTACTGTATAAAATATCAAATGATTTAATAAAGCCACAATAAATAAAATAGGTTGGTACTTACAAAATAGAAACATGAAAAGAATAGAATAGAGTGTTCAGTAAAAGACTTTAGAATATAAAATATTTTATGATGTGATAAAGAACATATCTTGATTCAATGGGGGAAATTAAGGAATATTGAATAAATGGAACTGGTTAAGAGGTTTCTATCTTACACCTTTGCTAAAGTAAATGTAATGCACTAAGAAGTTACATGTAATTAAAGAAACCCTAAAACCCACTATAGAGAAATACAGGTGATAGAAACGCATAATATTCAGGTGAATGAGCCCATTCTAAGCATTCACCAAGACCTGAAACAACAAAGGAAAAGCTTTATAGAATTGACTAATAAAGGCAAAAGCTTACATATGTCAAAATAATTACATAAATTTTAAATTGTAATCTGGGAAAACTATCTGCAATACTCTTTAAAGATAACAATTTCTTCTTAATTTAGGGAGAAGTCTTACAGATTAGGAAAAAGTTCCATACAAAACGTGGGGAGAGAACAGGATTACACAATTCAAAAACATATATAATGGACTAGATAATTTGTACTAATTTCCCACCTTAGACAAATAAAATAAACGTGACTAAATTTTTTAATATTCTTTTAAAAATACCAAAATCCTAAAAGATACTGAGAAAGTGCCAATCAAAATCAGAGGAACATTATTACTTAGAGTTGGACCAGCCCCACCCACCTAAGCCACTTTATCCCTGGGGTCCTTCAAAGACAAGTCAGCCAAAATTTAGAGCTTTACTGTAAGCATATGCCCAGAGTTGTGAAAAGGATAAGAGTATCATGTCCACCAAAACCCAAACCAAACCCATTGCTGTTGAGTTGACCCTATAGGACAGAGTGGAACTGTTCCATAAGGTTTCTAAGGAGAGGATGGTGGATTCGAACTGCAGACCTTTTGGTTAGCAGCCAAGTTCTTCACCTCTGCCCACCACTGGGAACTGGCAAACCATTCCCTTTTTGGCCTCTGTCCCTACACAGTGCACCCAGATGAGCTAAATGTGTCATCTGGGTAGCACAGGAAATCTCTAGTTCTTCTAGGCCCATAGTCACCTAGAAGAAAAAAGTTAAAATCCTTTCTGGAGGGAAAAAATATCATCTGAGGCTTCAAATTATCTCTGTAAGTTATTTAAAAAACAAAATTTCAATTATTTAAATTTTATACAATAATCAAAGGTAATAAAACCCAAGAAGAAACAATATAATCAAGAACAAACAAAAACACTTGACAGGAATGAAACTTTAAGCGCTCCAAATACTGCAATTAACTTGCACATCCTGAAAATAATTATGGTTCCTACGTTCACAGAGATTAAGTGGTGTTTTAAAATTGCAGCAACATAAAAAACCAAAACCAAACCCGTTGCCGTCAAGTCGATTCCGACTCACAGTGACCCTATAGGACAGAGTAGAACTGCCCCATAGAGTTTCCAAGGAGCACCTGGCAGATTCGAACTGCTGTCCCTTTGGTTAGCAACCGTAGCACTTAACCACTACGCCACCAGCAACACAACCAGTGCCAGTGCCGTCAACATAGTGACTTTGAAGATGGCAAAAAAGAACTAAAATAAAATTTAGTAAGGTTTTTAAGGTAACATTAAATTAAGGATTCAGTGGTTGGTACATACAGAAAGAAACGATCTTTGGTGGTTACGGGGTAGAGGAGAGGTGGGGATAGAAAAACAATAGATAAGTTGTAACTTTAGTGAAGGGTAAAACAGTACACAACACTGGGGAAGCCAGCACAACTGGCACAAGGCAGGTCATGGTATCTCCATAGACGCATCCAAACTCCTGAGGGACCAGATTGCTGGGCTGAGGGCTGTGGGGACCATTGTCTCCGGGAACATCTAGGTCAATTGGCATAACATAGTTTATAAAGAAAATGTTTTACATTCTACTTTGGTGAGTGGTGTCTGGGGTCTTAAAAGCCTGTAAGCGGCCATCTAGGATACTCCACGGGTCTCACCCCTTCGGGAACAAAGAAGAATGAAAAAACCTAAAGACACAAGGGAAAGATTTGTCCAAAGGACTAATGGACCACATCCACCACAGCCTGTACCAGACTGAGTTCAGTACAACTAAATGGTGCCCAGCTACCACTGCTGGCTGCTCTGACAGGGATCACAATAGAGGGTCCTGCACAGAGCTGGAGAAAAATGTAGAATAAAATTCTGATTCGAAAACAAAGACTACACTTGCTGGCCTGACAGGGTCTGGAGGAACCCTGAGTATGGCCCCCAGAGACTCTTTAAGCTCGGTAATGAGTTCACTCCAGAGGTTCAACCCTCAGCTAAAGATTGAACAGGCCCACGGAACAAAACAAGACTAAAGGGGAGGGCCAACCCTGGGGCAGGGACTGGAGGGCAGGAAAGAACAGGAAAGCTGGTAATAGGGAACCCAGGTTTGAGAAGGGAGAGTGTTGACGTGTGGTGGGGTTGTTAACCAGTGTCACAGAACAACATGTGTACTGTCTGATGAGAAACTAGTTTGTTCAATGGATGGGTTTAAAAACATATTGGATATAATTGGATAAAAAATTAGCAAACCTTAAAAATCAAAAAATATCATCCAGAGTGAAGCATTCAAAAAAAAAAAAGTTGCCATTGAGTTGATCCCAACTCAGAGCAACCCTATAGGATAGAGTAGAGTTGCCTCATAGAGTTTCCAAGAAGTATGTGATAGATTGAAACAGCCAACCTTTTGGTTAGTAGCAAAGCTGTTAGTGACACAAAAAAAGCCAAACCTGTTGCTGTCGAGCCAATTCCAACTCATAGCGACCCTATAGGACAGAGTAGAACCGCCCCATAAGGATTTCCAAGGAGTAGCTGGTGGATTCGAACTGCTGACCTTTTGGTTAACAGCCCAACGCCTAACCTCTTCGGAAGCATAGGAACATGTAAAAATGGGAAAAATAGATGAGAGTATAAGACGGTACAGTGAGAAAGTCTAACAAATGTTTAAATACAATTTCAGAATAAGAAGGCAGAAAGAATAGAGCAGAGTCAGTATTTGAAGAGATAATTAGCTGAGAATTTCTTAGAGCAAATGGTTGAATATAATCCTTGGATTATAAAAGTCCAGTGAACCCCAAGAAGGAAAAATGAAAACAACTTCATACCTAGATCCACCATAGTGAAATGGCACACAATCAAACAATTAGAAATCCTAAAAACAGACAGAGCAAAGATAGATTACCCATGAAGGAACACTTGTTTGAAAATGAGGATTATGCTGTGGTTAAAAAAAAAAAAAACTAAAAATTGCAGTGACATAAAACAATAACTGTTGATTTGTTGCTCGTACAAACTTGTCCTTCTTGATTCTGACCAGTATCCAGGAGATAGATAGAGGGATAGAGAGATAGAGAGAGAGATAGATAGATGATAGGTAGATGATAGATAGATAGATAGATAGACAGACAGACACACAGACACACAGACAGACACAGATAGGTAGGTAGGTAGATAGAAAGGTAGGTAGATAGGTAGGTAGGTAGAGAGAGAGAGAGATGATAGACAGACAGATAGGTAGATGATAGATAAATCAATCAATAGATTAGTCACAAAACTCAATAATAAAAACATAAAAAACACTCTTTGCCACTAAGTTGATTCCATCTCATGGCAACCATACATGTTACAAAGTAGAACTGTTCTGTAGAAATTTCTTGGCTGTAATCTTAACAGAAGCAGATCATCAGGCTTTTCTTTTGCTGTACCAATGATCCTAATAAACAGTACTCAAGATTTACAAGAGCACTTCACAAAAGAAGATACATGGATGGTCACTAATCAAAAGAAAAATGGCTCAACATCAGTAGAAATCAGGGAAATGAAAATTAAAATCATATTGAGATACTACTATACACCTATCAAAATGGCTAAAATTAAAAAGACTAACCACACAAAACTTTGGTGAGATTGTGGAAGACCTAGAACTCTCATTCATTATTAGTGAGAATGTAAAACGTTACAACCACTTTGATAAGAGGTCTGGCAGCAGTTTCTTTAAAACTAAACTTATGCTTTCCCTACCACTCAGCCATTGTGTTTGTTTATCTAATATAAACAAAAATATGTTTAGCAAAAACCTTGTATGGGAATGTTCACAGACTCTTTGGTCGTAATAGCCAAAACTTAAACCAGCCTAGGTGTCCACCAATAGAATAATGGATAGACAAAATGTTCAATGAAATATTAGGCAGCCAGGAATGAATTACTGATACATACAACAGCACGCGTGAATCTCAAAAACATTATTCTAAGTGAAAGAAGCCTTACAACAGAAAAGAACATAATGTACGATTCCATTTTATGAATTTCTGGAACAGATCAAAGTGATCCGTAGGGGGTTGTGGTGAGAATTGTCTAGGAAGGGGCATGTTCTATATCTGGATAGGGACTTGGGGTACACAGATTTAGGGATTTGTTAAAACTCAGCAAGCACTCACTTAAGATTTGTGCATATCATTGTCTAGAAATTTTATCCTAGAAGAAAAATCTGTAAGCAATATTAAACTATATCGTTAGGGAGCCATACTAGTATCTACAATTTATTCTGAAATCCCTCAAAATATAAAGATGGATTAATGGATGGATAGAGGCATAATATTGAAGCACTGGTGGCGAAGTGGTTAAGAGCTCAGGCTGCTAACCAAAAGGTCAGCAGCTTGAATCCACCAGCTGCTCTTTGGAAACCTTATGGGGCAATTCTACTCTTTCCTATAAGGTCACTGTGAGTCGGAATTGACTCGATGGCACACAACAACAGAGAGGTACATATATGGATAAAGATAATAAAGCACGTTTAGTAAAATGTTAATGGTGGTAGGATCTGGTTTTCATTATAAAATTCTGCCAACTTTTCTATATATTTGAAAAACTGTATGTTAAAATGTTGAAAAAAGTATAAACGCACGTTGGCTTTTTAGATATTGTTTCTTTTTTCATTTTGGATTTCTAACAGCAACTTATGAGAGTACCTGTTTCCTCATAATTCCACCAAAGTCTTTAAGACTGGCAGTGAGAAATCTCAATATGATTTTCAATTTGAATTTAATATGAATTTCTCTTATTATGAGTAAAGTTGAACTTTTTTTATACAGTTTTCATAGGCTTAAAAATATGCACATGCTTGATTTGTCTATTTATCTCCTTTGCCTTTTTTTCTATTGGGTTTTTGTTCTTTTTTTCTATCAGTTTTTAAGAGCTCTTTGTATATTAACTATATTAGCCATTAATCTGAGATATATATTAAAAATATTTTCTCATCACTTATTATTTATTTTTTATTTTTCTTACAGTATTTTTTCATGCAATATGATTTTTTTTAATTTAATGTCAGATTCATCAATCTTTCCTTTTATCAAATCTGGATTTTGAGTCATAGTTGGATTGCCTTGTCCTGCAGCCAGAGTGTGGGAGAATTTATCCACATTTTCTCCTAGCTCTTGCACTGGCTCATTTTTATATCTGTATATCTGGTCCATTTTGGAGCTTATTCTTGTGTATACTGTAGATTCAATCATCTTTTTCAAAATTACTATCCACTTAACCTAGCAACGTTTGTTAGAAACTTCACCTTCTGCCCAGTGTTTTAAGATACCATGATAAATCAATCAATCCATCAATTACATGTTAAATTTCCATGGGTACTTGGGTCTGGTTAAGAGCTCGGCTGCTCAAGAGAGGTCAGCAGTTCAAATCCACCAGCTGCTCCTTGGAAGCCCTACTGGGCTGTTCCACTCTGTCCTATAGAGTCACTATGAGTCAGAATCAACTAGACGCAATGAGTAACAAATGCCTGAGTGTAATTCTAAATTTGCTATTCTATTTCACTGGTATGTTTTAATTCATTTGTGGGTTCACTGTTTTAACTATGGAAGATGTGTAGTACATTTAATATATTATAAATTGGGTCCTTTCTCTTAGTTTTTCTTTTCTGTGTTTTCCTAGCAATTCTTGTGTGCTTATTTTTTCAAATGAACTTTGGTATCTACTTTTCCAACTCTAGAAAAAAAATGATTGTTCATATTTTTATTGGGATCACATTAAATCTATAAATAGAGCAAAAATGACATCTTTATTTAGTTATCCTATCCAAATACAAGTTATACCTTTTTTAGCAAAATACAAAAGCACCAGAACCTGACACAGGTTGGGGATGGAGTCATTGAAGTGAAGTGGGAGTTAAAAGTTGCCGAAAGACTGAATCGTTACTTAAAATGTTGCTTTAAAAGTACTTAAAGTGATATAAATGTACTTGGTATTGTTTTTTCCAGCTATCCCACACTGAGATAATCACAAACTGAAAGTTCATAAAAACCCATATGAAAGCATAGAGAGGATAGTGATATTTTTAGAGTACTTGAAGGAACTTCGAAGAAAAACTTCAAAGATACAGTGAGTAAGCAACATAAGCATGGATGAAGCATTAATGATCAAAAATCACAGTGTGCAAGGCAGAAAATGAAGGAAGTATCCTGACTCAAACAAAATGTATAAATATTTAAAAATAAAACAGGAACTAGAGTCACTCACTCAATATAAAGTATTCTATGAAACCTAGAAATTAAAGAAAGAAAAATGTATAAAACTACTTAGTTTTCTTCAGTTACACCCAAAATGTTTAGGTGTTGGGAATGTGCTTGTTTGCATAGCTGAATGTATTTGCCAATAATTAGGCAGACAATAAAAGATTAATGGCTACAATATGATAATTCAGTGTGTAATAAAATTCAGATGGAGAGACAAATAATAGATGCTCAACAAAAACTGGATTCTGAGAATCACTTTCAAGGCAGTGACTCAATATGTACAGCCATCTTGTTCATGCTGCACAGATGTTTTCATAGTGGCTATTAATGGAATGACTAGATGTTAAAATGAAAATGTACAACAGGAGAAATAGCTTGCCTAACTGAGACTAAATTAGCCGAAGCTATTTTAGTCTGTGATTCTGCCCTAGCAGGCCCATGGGAATTGGAGGGAAAGATGGATAGAGAAAATTTGTTTTTTTCCCAGCTGAATGATACTAAGATAGTCCTGAAATACATTTTAAAAGGCTTTACGTCCCAAAGATAATTCAGTTTCTGTCAGTCACAGAGAAAATAGAAAGGTGGAAATTTTATTTTTATAACACAACATTTCCTCCAGCCAGCTCTCTCTAGCGTAACTACTGCGCCTTACTACAGGCGGTGGAAATAAATAGAGATATGAAAACTGTGAGTAAATTTACCATCTGTAAATTAAATAAAGAATCTGGTTTTGTACAGTTTGGGGGTAAAAAACCTCCTTATTTTATTTGTCTGGATATCTCTGATTACTGTCCCACATCCACATGCTGATTGTTCTCAATCCAACATTAACTCGTTGCCGTTGAGTCGATTCGGACTCCTGGTGATTCCATATGTGTCAGAGTAGAACAGTTCTCCATCGGGTTGGCGATGGATGATTTTTCAAATACAGATAGTTAGGCCCCTCATTACTCGTTCAACAGTAAAAAAAGAAAGAAAGAAAACATTGAGTTCCATCTAGTTCCCGGCACTGTTGGAGGCACCAAGAACACAATGGTGAACCACGTGTATGGCACTGCCTCTAAGGCCTCAGGCTGCTTATTATCTTGTGGGGAAATTAATGCACTGTGAGGGAACCCATGATAAGGGGAAATGCAAAGTGGAATGGGGGTGTCTGGGGTGGAGATGTAATTTGTTTTCAGCATCAGAGGAGACATCCATAGCATCTGATATCGGGAGACTGATATCAATAGGAGTTGGGGGGAGTGGTCCAGGAGGAGAGAATAACCTGAATGTGAAAGGTAGCATGGAAGTTTCAGAGACCCTCAAGAGCTCAGGATGGCTAGAAGCAGAATTCAAAACAGCAAGTGGAGAGAGAGGAGGTTCCCTGACTCAGGGAAATCTAGCTTCTCTTTTAGAAATATCTCCCTTTTCTTTCTGAAAATTTTTGTCTCTTCACAAGTGTTGCCCAAACTCAAAACCTCTCTTGCTAGCTTTTTTCCTTATACCCTTCCACATGTGGTTTATTTACTCTCTGTTGGAAATTCTGGTGGTGTAGTGATTAAGAGTTCAGCTGCTAACCAAACAGTCAGCAGTTTGAATCCACCATGCACTCCTTGGAAACCCTATGGGGCAGTTCTACTCTGTCCTATAGGGTTGCTATGAGTCAGAATCAACTCGATGGCAATGGTGTTTTTTTTTTTTTGTATCCTAAAGCTAAGCAATCTTTCAGAAACTAGGAACATTAGAAATACTTTTGTTTTCATAAAATGTAAGCAAACCCATCCCCTCATTTCTTGGAGATTAGTTCAACATTAGGATAATAGATCCTCACTGCTTTCCCTGCTCAGGTATAGATGATAACAGAGCATGCCCTACAAAGTGCCCTTTCAAGATTTTCTTAGCCCAGAGCAACAGGTAAAACATTTCAATGTGTATGTGTGTGTACAGCAAGGAAAGCTCTAATGGGACTGGACTTGAGCTAACACATCTCTAGATTCCTGGAATGTTCTGCTGAGATTCCCCTTCCCCACCTCACTACCCCACACCCACATAATTTTTTTTTCTATTCTAGGACAAATTCTCTGATTTGTGTTCCAACACTATTTAACAGTCCTTGGCTGGGAAGTGGATGATGAATTCCAGAGCCCAAGCAGCTGCTGGGAGTGTGGGGTGGGGTTTCCCATTCTGGAGGGCTGAAGGAGTATTTATTCTCTGGGAGAAACATGGAGCAAAGAGTGTGTTTGCACAGCAAAGTTCCAGAAAGTATCCACAAGAGAATCTTTGTACAGTGGCTTTACTATTGGTGTGTTTTTCTCATGGACTTTAGGGATCACGTCCTGAAGCATTCTGTTTTAAAAGCTACTGTGCCCCACTTCCACCAAGCATATACCATGTTTGCTTGTCAAGTCCAATATTCCATCTCTGTGTGAGGATGGCCTGGGAGCAAACGTCCACTGACTCCTAAGCAGAGGGATCTGCATCTTATCAATCCATGAGTGCCTCTCTAGAACCTTCTTCACAATGGACTTTGCAGGAATTTGTTCTATTTCCTAAAATATATTTTCATTTCCTACTTATATTAGAAAACATAGACAGGTAAAACACTAAAAATAAGAAATCATAATCCTACCGCCCCAAAACAACTGTTAACTTTTGATGTCTATGCTTCCAAAATTTTACCTTTACATTTATACTTTTCTTTTGCAAAAATGACATATTCTATAATGTCTTGTGTTCTACTTTTTTCACCTAAAAAGTGGTAAATATCTCCACATGTAATTTAAATATTCTTCTATAATAACATTCCTAATGGCTGTACAGTATTCCATTGTCTGGTTGTATGACAATTGATTAAGAATGCTGTCTTACCCATTAATTTTATACTGATTAAAAAGTTTCAAATATTTGAATGATGACTGTCTCAGAGGGTTTGAATATTTCAATTTTTATTATATTTCTCTCTTTTCATTCAATAAATATTTGGACAATTCTATCTAGGTATCAGAGCACTGGTGACATAGTGGTTAAGAAATCAGGCTGCTAACCAAAGGTCGGCAGTTCCAATCCACCAGCCACTCCTTGGAAACACTATAGGGTCATTCTACTCTGTCCTATAGGGTTATTATGAGTCAGAATCAACTTGATGGCAACCTTTTTTTTTTTTTAATCTAGGTATAAGGTACTAGTTAGGCCTAATGAAGACAAAGGCCAATATATTTATTAAATGCTCTTCTTAGAAGTTATGAGATTACAAAGAAATCTGAACCCTTAACTCTAATCCTTACCCTACTCGTGGAAGAAAGGCTTCAGAGAATATTTCCATGATGAGCAGTCATCTGAGCTGAATTTTAAAAGGTGATTTGGAGTTCGCCAGGTGAAAAGAGAGGAAAAGTGGTATTTCAGGCAGAGAAAACCATATGTCCAAAACCTCCATAATAAGAGAGTGTAATTATCTGGAAGCTAGTTCAATATCCCTAAAGTGTAAAAGAGAGGGCAAGGATAAGAAAGATAAAAAAAAAAAAACCCACTGCCATCGAGTGGTTCCAACTTATAGCGACCCTATACAACAAAGTAGAACTCCCCATAGAGTTTCTAAGGAGCACCTGGTGGATTCAAACTGCCAACCTTTTGGTTAGCAGTGGTAGCTCTTAACCTAACTATGCCACCAGGGTTTCCAAGAAAGATAATATTGCAGAAAAACACAGGGTCAAACTATGCCCAGAGATTCATTTTCCATTGAAAAGTGTTAAGCAGGCAAATGACAGTTAGGTTTTCGACATACCACTCTGTTAAGAGTGTGGCCAATGGACTAAGCAGCAACATGCTGAGAAGGGACAGGAATACTTAATCTAATGCCCTGATTCAAGTCAATTGCAAATAATATTGATTTTTGACATTTCACTGGATACCACCTTCCAAGCTGGCATCAGTTCACTCATAAGCGCTCTTTTAATATGATTGCTCATTCAACTTTGAAATCATCTAGGTGCACTAAACTCGTGTCTGCATTCCACATTTACTTGATAGTGCTATCGTGGTGGGCTCAACATCTACTAAAATCGAAAGGATTCTCCCGATCTACCAGTAATTCTATCAAAAAAGAAGAAACCTAGAAATATGAAATGAAATCTAATAAGGAGTAAAATGTTTTCTTTCTCCTGACTTCTCTTGCCATGTTACTTAATGTTACCAGAACATTCTGAAAAGCGAGGTCTGCCTGAGGTTGCAAGTAAACTTGAATAATACCCAAAGACCATGAGAGATTTAGGTTTCTGAAGATCAGCTACAAACTACTTGTTTCCTCGCTATTCTAACAGGGCAAGCAATCTCAAAAGTTATCTATATGCGTTTTCATCAGAGGGAAATAAAGACTTAGAAAATAATCATCTAAGGAGTTTTTAATGAAAGAGGTGGTTTGAACTTTGTTCTCCACCTTATTTAACCCCCTTGCTAAATATGGTTCCGTTGACAGAGGATATATTTGTTATTGTTGTTAGCTGTTCTTGAGTCTATTCTGACTCATGGAAACCGTATGTATGCATAGGAGAATTGTCATAAGTTAAGTTTATTTGAACTTAACTCATAACCATGTTTTTTCCCAAAATTCTCAATGCTACACTGATAAAACTGTGCATTCTTACAAAAATCTTAAGCTTGATCCCAAAAGGACATTTTTGGGTTTGATGAGGTAATGAGATGTACTAAAATCTCTATTTACTTCTATAATGTTTGGCTACATGAAATACGTCTTTTAACTTAATAATTAATAGTTACATTTAATAATTACTAATTTAATGCAATATTATCTTTTCCACATGCGTTCAATTAAAATTGGTTAAAACGTTATAGAAATTCAATGACAAATTATAAACTGCATATTGCTTTTGGCTTTGTTGAGAGATCTTTTAAAGCTGTAAATTGATCTTGTCACTCTTTGACAAAATAAAATCCAACTCCTTGCCATCGTTCAAAAAACTTACCTGTTACCTCTTCTGGCTTCCTTTTACTTCTTCATTCTCATGTTGTACACCTTCCTTTCTGTTTGTGGCCAGTCCCACTGAACACATCTATGCGGGTTCCTCAGAGCCCTCAGCCCATGATGCAATGTATTGTCTGCATCAAGTTGTTTCACACCTGGGTTTATGTCAGAAATAATAAAAATACAGGTAGCCCTGGGAATTGCCTCATCCACCATACAGTCAATCTGGGCCTAGTGCTCTCCAAACTGGACAATAAAGCCTAAGTGACCCACCTTTTGTTCCCAGTATCTATTCTTGCCAAGCAGCCCTGGCGGCACAATGGTTAAGCACTTGGCTACTAGCTGAGATGTCTGTGGTTCAAGCCTACCACCGCTCCACAGGAGAAAGATACAACAATCTGCTTCCATAAGGATTTACAGCCTTGGAAACTCTTTGGGGCAGTTCTACCCTGTCCTGTAGGGTCACTCTAAGTCGGAATCTACTTGATGGCAATGGGGTTTTATTCTTGCCAAAGATCAAATTCGACCTGGTCAGAGGCACTTCATGTCAGATTGTGGTAACCTGGTGTATATTTGGTCCAATTAGTTATAGCCAGGAAGGTAGACTTCAAGTGCTCTATTCTTTGCACAAAAAAGAACTACTCAGAGCCATTTTCCTCTGAAGATGATGTGACCAGAAGGCTCTGGGGGCTTCATTGTACTAAAGGTTCAATAGGAAAGTCACTGAGTTAGGGCAGAAAATACCTGGGTTTTTGACTCTGGTTGTCGTTATCTGGTGCACGGAGTCTGGAGCATAGTAAATAAATGAAATGGATGTGTGATTTTGACTGAGTTTTTTCATCTTTTTGAACATTCTTTTTCTCTGCTGCAAAATTAATATGTTGGATTATTTGATTTCTAAGACCCCTTATAACTTAAAAATGGTACAATCTAAGCTAAGAATTCTTTCCAGAGCTCATTCCTAACCTTCCGTTAAACCCTTTTGAGCAAAATAAATAAATAATTAAACCAATTGTCAAATAAAAATATTTTAATAGCCTTATTTTTTGTTACCTGGTTGTGACAAGAGGAGAATTCAGTGCCCTAATCTACCTGGGTAAAAGCCTCAGTTTCCCATTTTGCTAATGTAGAACTGTCTCAGAAACTTTCTTTCAAATTTTCGTGTTGTGGTCGCCTATCTTAGATGTCACTTATGTATTCTCTTCATAAAAATTTGAGCATGGAAATATAAGCTCTGATTCAAGGTGGATAAGATATAAGTATGACCTTCATTGGCTTATAGGCAGGGATCGGTTCTGGTGAGGCTCCCTCCCCCATCAGTGTCAGGCCAATGGTGATGGAAAGAAACTGTGGTGGTGCTTTTCAGACACCAGGGGAACCATTCAGGGAAATTCATTAAAAAAAAAAAACCAAAACCCATTGATGTCCAGTTCATGCTGACTCATAGCGACCCTATACAACAGGGTTTCCAAGGAGCGCCTAGTGGCTTCGAATTGCCAACCTTTTGGTTAGCAACTGTAGCGCTTGACCACTGTGCCACCAGGGTTTCCAGGAAACTCAAAGCATACCACAAATGTTTCCTAATTCCATCCTGCCTTTCTGCATCACCCACAAATTTGTTGGGGGCTTAAAAATCACTTTCTTTCCAGCACAGTATAATGAACTGTTTACAATTCTGTGTTCCTATACTTTTGTTCTTCCTGGGCTTGGCCTAGGCTCCCATTTTTCATCCAAAGGGCTTAGAGTTCCAGGAAAGTAAAGGGCACAGATGTGAGCCACCTCAGCTCATGATCTGATCTAAGGGGTTGTCATTCTTGGCCTTCACTCCAGTGCCTTCTCCTGAGTCTGGCTTTTCACATTTGGCAGCTTTCCTCTTGGTAAGGGAATGAGCCACCAACATCTCTCTCACCATCCAGTCTTCACTATCACACACTTTGGTAATATAAGGGATACACACACATTTAAAGAAATATACTATTATGTAACCACCACCATCTCTCAGTTTGTTGTACTGTGGTAGCTTGGGTGTTGCTGTGATGCTGGAAGCTAAGCCACCCGTATTTCAAATATCAGTAGGCTCACCCACGGTAGACAGGTTTTAGCAGAGCTTCTAACTAAGGCAGACTAGGAAGAAAGACGTAGCAATCTACTTCCTAAAATTAGCCAGTGAAAACCTTACAGGTCACAAGAGAACATTGACTGCCTGGCTTGATTTGGACACATCATCAAGAAGGATCAACTACTAGAGAAGGACATCGTTTTTGGTGAATTAGAGGGCCAGCGAGGACAAGTGAGGCCATTGGTGCGATGGATTGACACAGTAAGCACATGCCGACAATAATGAGGATGATGTAGGACTTAGTAGCATTTCATTCTGTTGTATATAAACTTGCCATGAGTCGGAGTCTACTCAACACTAGCTATCTATCTACTATTATATAAATATCTCAAAATAGATAATGGACAAATCAGTACTGGATAAGTTGTATTAGATAAAGCTTGTTCACGTTAAAATACCGGTTTAAAGCAGAAATTTAGTGCAATGCTTCAGTGTCTCAAAATTCACTGTCTCAGATATTGTATCAAAATTCATCTATTGACAGATTTTTCAGGAAGAGTATCACACTAAGTTCTGTAAGGAGCTAGGCATAGTGCTGGGCTCAGGATGTACCTGATTTTATGATTATTTATATATGCAAGGCCATAAATCCTGCATATCCACTCTTTTAACATTGGCTTGTTTCCACTGCGTTTTTGTGGTTCTTATGCTCACTGCCTGTTTTCTCAATGTAGGTTGAGAACACTTCACACAGATGGACTCTGTTTAGAATCCAGGGAAGGTAAAAAAAGTCCAGCAGTCAGATAACCCAGACAGTCTCAACTTCATTCTGCTTTAAGCCCTTAGATATATTTAGGTCTACCTCTTCTCCCCCTGAAACAGCAAAGAATAAGCAAGGATAACCTTTACTATTCCACTTAAATGGAAGCTGACTGTTGTCTTTGAGCTTCGCCCTGATAATTTATTGAATGTTGCACTAGTCCTCTAATCCCTATTTCCTGGATTTCCCTGCTCCCATCCTCCTCAGCTTGCCTTTTCATATACACGGAATCAACACTTAAGGGAGGACTTTAGATTACTTTTTGTTTCTCTGAAATGACGTGACATATTCCATTAGCAAGTCAGAGTCCTGGTGATAACTAACATAGATGTTAGGAAAAATCAGGAAATCATTCTCTAAAAAATGGTAAAAGGACCTACAGTTTCTGCTCTGTACAGGAGTAGACAATGTGAATAGCGTCAAGATAGTTCAAGAGAAAGGAAGAAAAGAAGATGACTCAGAACCTTTGATTCTATTTTGTTCATGACTAAGCACCTACAGTTTGGGAACAACTTTCACCTTTTCCGTTCCTGTTCTCATTTCCCAAAATAAAATTATAGTATGATAGCTACCAATTATTGAGCAATTTCGATAGACAAGTAACTATATGCACTAGGCATTTTATCCTTTTATTTTAAGAAACTTGGCTGAATTTTTCAGATTATTAAATGACAGACTCGAGATTTCTAATGCAGAGCTGCACGAGTCCAAAGCCCATGATCTAGGATACACAGTTTCTTCCTATTTTTTACCCCAATTCAAGTGATGAGCTAGGCAGGGTATGTGTGATCAGAGATAGTGAGGGATGGAAACCTTTCCAGTGGGAGTGGGTGAATGATTCAACGGGATGTTTCACCAGGTTATGAAGGTGAGAGAGGAGAAAGAGAGCAAAGAGACTAAGTACCACTGATGAGGGAAATTATTTCCATCCATTATCCTACCTTCTCCCTCCACTTCCTCAACTACCCACTGGGGCTTGGTTTTAGAGACTGGCCTTGGCTCCAGACACCTGTTACAGGAGATGTGTACTGTTTCTGAATACTAATCTGTGATGGAGTTTTTAATGATCCCAGTTATAAGAGGAAAATAAAGATGGTATCTAACGAGTTTTACATAAAACTAAAAGTACTAAACCTATGTCATATCCTACAGTCTGGAAGATGCCCGTTCTACTATTTTCAAAATCATGGAGTTCAAAGATGTAAAATTTAAACAAATAAAAGTACTTTTAAATCTTTATTTTGGCTTGCTTTGGGGGCTCAGTGGAAAAACCTTTTGAAATTCTGAAGCTTTGTAACCATAGTTCTAACTGACGCAAGGTTCAGAATGATGATCGTGAAGATGAATCTAGCAAATGTATGTAGAAATGGAAGGGCAGAAATACAGGGTTTGAAGAGATTGTTAAGAAATCATTGCAATCATTCAGCACAGGGTCAGAGGCTCCCGTAATTATATGGTGGTATTTTTTTTTAGTAGGAATAGAGAGAAGAGCTGGAATGTGAGGCATATTTCAGAGGAACAGTCAGTGGCGCTTCGTGCCAGGGAAAATAAACAGAAGAAAAGAATTGTTAAATGCATGTACTGAGGGTTTAATCAGAGTAGCTCTAGTACAAATTAAGCCCATAGCTTCAAAGCCAGTAGGCTTCTGACAACCGTGAGGGAAGCAGCCCAAAGGGCAGCCCCAATGAGCATCGATCGGCAGTATTCCGGCAGATTAATGGCTGAGTGCCAGCCTCATAGTTGGTGCTCAGTAACTATTATTCACTTCCAGATATGTGATTGTGTTTACCCCCCACAACTCTCCAAAAGTAGGTACAGGAGGCCCATTTTACAGAGGCAGAAGTTGATGTTCAGAGAAGCTACGTGCACGCCACTAAAGTAACGAAGTAGAGATCTGAATACAGGTTAGAGCGCAATAAGAGAGGCAGAGGAAGTCTTTCAGTAACACTACTTTTTCTATTTGGATAACTCATCACTGGTAAAAAAAACATTCTGCAGTTAACTTAACGGCAGCAAATTGACAAACATGTACTTGGCTCCTACTATGTGTTGGACATGTGCTAGGTCCTAGGCATGTTGTTGTTAGCTGCCATCGAGTCAGCCCCAGGCTCATGGTGACCCCGTGAACAAGGGAACGAAGTGCTGCCTGGTCCTGTGCCATCCCCATGATCAGTTGGGGACCAGATCACAGAGATCCAAAGGGTTTTCATTGGCTGATTTTCAGAAGGAGACTGCCAGTCCTTTCTTCCTAGTTTGTCTTAGTCTGGAGTCTCCACCAAATCCGATGACGCCTTTCAGCATTGTGGCAACACACAAGCCTCCACCGACGGAGAGGTGGTGGCTGCACGTGAGGTGCATTGGCTCCTGCATGCAAGGTGAGAATTCTACCACTGAATGACCACTGACTTGGTCCTGGGCATAGAAAGATAAATAAGCTACATCCCACCCTGTAGAAGCTCGGAGCCTGCTGGGCAGGTAAGACAGATGATGAGTAAACAAGATTTCAGGGTGGTGCAGGAACTCTTGAGTGCGACTCTACCAATTTGCTGTGTGGGCAAAAAAACAGACTTCTCTGCTTCATAATCTGCAATGTGAGATAACCAGATTTATGTTACCCAGAGGCAGCTAAAAATTAATTAGGATATCAAATTAAGCTGTATGACACCATAAAATATTAAAGCAGCTGTATAAAAAAACTCTGTAAATAATCTTTTAATTAGAAATATAATGAACCGTGTTCTATATTATCTGGGTAAAGACTTTTTTTTAAAATTATGACTAAATCATGAAAACACTTAGAAGATAGAGTCTCCTTTGCATCCATATACTATTCCCATGAAAAGTATGGGTTCTTGTTTCTTACAATCCAAATAGACCAGCATGTAGAATTATTAAGAACAGCTGTCATTTAAATTTTAAATACTTAATCTATTTTACTCTAAAAGCAATCAGTGCTTGAAAGGCCCTGGCTTAGATACTGTAATTATTCTGTCATTGTACTTGCTCAGTAATCAACAATGACTCCCCATTTCCTATCCCTACAATGGTTTTCTAATATATGGCCACTTACTATTGGCCTAGACTTAGTTTCCCTATGACCCCCCACATCACCTTGCATCCCCCTTGCAGTGTCATCCCTCTCTCCAGAGCACATCCTACACAGCCCTAGCCCTACCTTCCACCCCAACCAACACACACATACCCACAGCAAATGCTTGTGCCAGTGCTGGACATGTTTGCCCTTAATCCTCTTACCCTTCTCCTGATGGGCCTATAATGCAGGAAGAAGCAGAGGAATAAGGTGAAACCCTTCCAGCTACACTTTCCATTTCTGAGTAAGCCGGTGCCCAGCTGAATTCAGCTAATGGGAGGCATTCACTGGAGACAGGGAGGTAGATGGAAAGAGAAACCAAAGTATTTCTTCCCCTTCCGGTGGGCCAGGAGCTCCTTCTCCAGCAGTAGGGGCAATTCCTCTGTGGCTTCAGCTCCTGCTCCATAGACGTACCATGGTTCCATGTTTCATTGAGTGGCCTGGCCCATGTTATAACAGACTCTTCCCCCTTCTTTCAAGACTAAGGGTGCTAATGGCTTGTTTAATCTCTGTGCCGTCTCACCTTCCCCTGTGGTCTTTGCAGGTTTTCTACCACCTGTGTAACTTAGTAGGGTCGCTATGAGTTGGAATCAACTTGATGGTAACGGGTTTGGTGGTTTTTTTTGGTGTAACTTATTATAAGTGTTACATTTCATGTTTCAAGTATTCAAAGTGGTTACCTGGTTGGAAACTTACTGAGGCAGTGCTCAAAAAAAACGAGGGTTTTCCACTATGTTCCAGCCACGATTCTATTTTATATTCATCATCTTATTTAACCTCCACAATAATCCAGGGTGTAGGTTTTATTTTCATATGCAGTATAGGTAAGAAAACCACTTAACCTCGCTAAGCCTCAAAGTCACACAGTTAGTGACAGAGTCCAGGTTATAAATCAAAACAAAAACCAAACTCATTGCCATCAAGTTGATTCTGACTCATAGCAACCCTGTAGGACAGAGTAGAACTGCCCCATAGGGTTTCAAATCTACCAAGTGCTAAATCTGAACTGCTGCCCTTTTGATCAACAGCCTTAGCTCTTAACTACTACGTCCCCAGGGTTGCCAGGTTATAACCAAGGTATAATTATTTTATATTCACTTTCCATTTATTTATCTACTTAATTAGATCATAAGCTCTTTAGAATCAGAGCCTACCAGTATCCTTCTTTTGTCTTCTCCATGGTATTTGGCACAATTAGGAACACACAGGTGGAGACTCAATAATACTGATCAATGAGTTTATTTAAGAAGTATTCTGCCACAGGAAACCTATCTTTAAGAGCATGCTTTCACTATTTCAGTTGCTTGTTCTAGCTCGTGTCCTCTCATCTCAGTAAACATAGGAAGACCTATCAGGGAGGAGAGAATTAACAGGAGTGAGAAGGCACCACCAGGGCCAGAAATGGTTGATCCTAGGAAAGGGTGACCATCAAGGTTCACATCAAATGGCAAAGCATACAGGCTCAAGAACTAAGGACATGTTTGATTTCAGGACAGCAGAGCAGAGACAGGAATAGCAACCAGACAGTGAAGATATGTGCTGGATAACCTCTTTCTGAGATGAGCCATGGAAGACACAAAGCAGGGCTAAACCCAAAGAAACAGAGCTGGGCAGGAATGAGAAAGGAATGCAAGTCCCAGCCAACTGGCTTGGATGCACTACAAAATGCCTGATGGAGTTCAAGGACCTAGCAGAGGGAGAGAAATTCTCATCCCAAAAAATTGGGCAGACTGTCCATTTGAGTGGCTATTCATTAGCATTGCTGGAACTTTCATTAAAGAACTTAATTTCTTCCGATACTATAGTTCTGTGCTATGAAGTTTTGGCTGGGGCGAGCTCATGCCCATTGTATCACAAAGCCAGCTTGCATATGGCAGCTGGTTTGTAGCTAAGCCTGAGCACGGGAGTTAACGGTATCCACTCTATTTGGGGATTATATGAACTTCTACTAAATTTCCTTTCCTTTTCAGGAGAAATGTGGCAGTTTTCCCAAAATTCTCACAGTTGTTGGCATCCATTTAGTTGGCACAAAATAGGGGAAATGACCTGCAAGATTATTAGCGATGTTGAAATCTACCTTCCAGCTCTTCTCTTTCCAAAAAAGACTTGTCCATTCTTTCCCCACCTGGCCTTGTCTTCCACTTCTTGTTCTTTTCCCATCAAGATAACATTTTTAGCCCTTTTCCATTTAAGAAGAAAGGTGAAAACTTAGAGGAACTACCTCCACAGAGACAAGTAAGGAAATAATTTGAAGGAAGAAGAGGTCAATAGAGTTGAATTCAGCAAAAAAGTTTGTAAGAAAAAGTCCCACTGGATTTGGTAAGATATGAGTCATTGGAAACCTTTGCCAGATTTAAAGACAGTAAGAGTAGGAAAAAAAAAAATTTTTTTTAAGAGTAGAAGACATATCAAAAGTGAATTAATGACTAAGAATAAGTGGAATGATCATATGTACATTCCTTTTTAAAGGGTCTCTGCTGAAAAGAACAACTGAAAAGGAAGGTGCTAATTAGAGGAAGATAGATGAGATAACTGATGGAACATAACCATTGCAGAATGACATCTCAAGCCCAGGTAGATTTGTGAGTCTTGGATTAAGGAAGGACAGTTCTTTCTTTCAAAAAGGAAATAAAAGTCTAAGGATGAGTGTGATGGAAAAGAGTCTCGTATACTGGTAAAGGACATTGGGGAAAGATCATGACCAGGTTCCCTATAAATGCTTTTCACTACATTTATGTCTTATTATTAGGAGCACTGGTGACAGAATGGTCAAGCGTGCAACTGTTAACAGAAGGGTCGGAGGTTCAAACCCAACAGCAGCTCCATGGAAGAAAAGACCAGGGCCTAGGAAACCCTATGGGGCAGTTCTACTCTGTCCTATAGTGTCGCTATGTGTCAGAATAGATGTGACAGTAAACAACAACACACATGTTAGTGCAAATACAGATTATTAAAATAGAATCTGTTCAGGTCAACAGTCTGTTTTCTCTTAGATCCATTTCTTACTCTACTTTTTCTATGCCATGTATCAGTGGGAGCTAGATTTCCTAGGATCTCTCTTCCTTTTGGCCTTATGGTAAGTTTTGGTAATTGGTGGTACTATAGTGGAAGATTGGAATGGAAGAGGAAGGGAGAAACCAAGGTATTTCTTTCTTTTCCCCTTTCTCTCAGCTTCTTATGTTGTCCAGCAGCAATTATACCTTTGTCACGGCTCAAAATCTTACCAAGCTGTGTTCCCAGCTCTCGTCTACCAACCCCACCCTTTGTCTGGTACCTTCCAGACTGCCCTGGCTTTTGGGGTCTGGTATCATCACTCCGCCTGTTTTCTTGCTGCTGCTGCTAATCTCACTACCTCCTATTGGCTTTTCAACTTTCCTGTCCTTGCATTACCCATTTCTTGTATTAAATTCACTCAGTTTGAAAGAGCTAGAGTGATTTCTCTTTTCCCAGCTGGACCCCGACTGATAAGGCAACCATCCCTCTAAATCATTTTATATGACCACATTATGGTGTGATGCCAGTGCCAAAGCTGACTAACCTTAATCATATACTTTCTAAGTACACTTTCTGAGAAACATACTCAACTACAGTCAAATCTTTTTTAAAATATAGACCACCAGCTATTATTATTTTTACCTTGTCCAAAGTCACTGTAGATAATAAATTGTTAGGACATCAGATACTATTTTTTTTTTAATTAATCTTCAATTTGACAATAAATTGTTAGGACATCAGATACTAGTTTTTTTTTTTTAATTAATCTTCAATTATTGAATACAAATTTCCATTAATTCCACCAAAGAGCGTATAGTGCTATTTTTAGATAAATCTGTAATCTATAAGTAATAGAAGCCTTAAATTACCTTTATTTTGAATAGTTTTAAAGTTTCAAAAAGAAACTTCTTCACTTTATAGTATAATATTACTGCACACTCACATAACAAAATATTCTCCACGTTGGTACATCGTGGTGTTTGTCTCTTAAGAGCTAGTATAAGGACTAATCACACAGCAAGGTTGGCCTCTGTGGACAAACCACTTATAAATCTCTTGAGATGGGAAATGAATCCTCCGAAGTGGCTAGAGGATGTCAAATTCTCAGAGGAGAACTCTGGAAAGAAGGAAACAAGTACCAACGAGGTGATACTTGAAGAAAGGAAGGAATTACTCCCTTGCTCTAGCTCCAGTGACCCTGGCTGTGAAAAAAACTGGAAAAAATTCAATTGACATGTCTGTTCAAATTGTTGGCTTTGATATGTATAAGTTTGTCTCGCCTATTCAGAAAAAATTTTTGCTTCTTACTCATGTTTCTATGTAAGTGAATTCAAAGAGTTCAATAAAAGAAAGGTGATAATTAAGGAGCCAGCTTTTAAGTGAAAAAAAAAAAAGTGTTTAACTGAACTTCTATGTGTGTATTGTCCACTATGAGCTCTTCTGAATTTGAGCTTATGAAATAAGGCATAAGTAGAAGATTTCACTCACTCATCCATATGGTAATCTCCATGACCCCAAATGTGGCATGGACACAAGTACACTGAGCACCTTGAGGTGGAAAATTATTGTCAGACTGAAATATTCATGGCAATCTTGGATTTTGTTGCATGAAATTTTGTTGTACTACTTGAACTCAACTCTAGTTCACACCCAAATCTGAGAAATCAGCAAGTGGGAACAAGGTCTCAAAAGAGGATGACAGGAGGTGGGCCCAAGATGGCAGAATAGCCAGATGCTTCCAGGGAACCCTCTTACAACTAAGAGCCCAAAAAGCAAGTGAAACGAGTATATTTATGACAAGCTGAGCCCTGAACATCAAAGGCAAAGTTAGAAAATGGACTGAGCGGCAAGGGAAGGAAGATACGGTTCAGAAGTGGGGAGGAGTTGCCGGACCTGAATTGCAGGATCCCTCAGGCACCATTCCCAGAAGTGACTGCGGCAGGCTGGTACTAGTGTTCAGACACAGTTTCCCCAGGGAGAAGCAGCCAGCCGCACAGCCTACTCACACCCCCAGAACCAGAGAAGAACGGTGCTCTCAGCAAAACCTAGGTACTTGCATATATTTTACCACGCCCCCCGTTTCCTAGCTGGCTTCAGTGGCTGTTGATTTCCTTGGGCCTGAGATAGGTCCTGTTGAGCACCTGGAGCCATCCTCCTGGCCTTGGAGAAGCAATAAATTTGCAGTTGGAGGAAAAGATAATTTGCCAGCTCCACTAGCCTGGGGAGTTCAGGACAGAAGCAGCTCCTGTTCAGGCATAAATGGTCCATGGATGTTGAATACCCTTCCCCACTGCATGCACCTGTGTGAGCCTATTTCAGAATAGGCCCTAGTTGGGAGACTACAACTGTTTTAGCTGTGCGGTGAAGAGATGGGTGTTTGATGTTTGACACCCCTTTGCCTATGAAACAGGGACCTCACCTACCCACATCAGGGGCCTAAGGACTGGTAGTTCCACTCAGGTCACCAAGCCACCGTGACAGGGGCCCAAGGATAACTGGTACCCCCCAGTCCTTACAACCAAAAACATTGGGTGTCCGTGGTCCATCTGCAGAACCCACCCACCTGTATGCTGTAGGGAACAGAGATGCACTATCCTCAGAGACACTTGTGGTTGGATTTACATCCCCCTGCCTTATTCAGAGAATGAGCTCCTGTTTTATTCAGAGAATGAGCTCCTGTTGCAACCAGATACCGGTACCCACACCAATCACACCTGCCCCTCTAAGACTGTAGGACAGAACCTGTACCACATACTCGATGACCACCTACCTGGACATCTGAGCTGAATTCATACAAGAAAAGTGAATGGACTCCTAGACTGATATACCTGATAACAGCTCTAGCCATCTGGGGACAGGACGTCCGAGCTCCAAAGGCTAAAATAATCAAGCTACCTCACTCAAGCAACCGATGGGAATATACCAAAACAAAACAAAGCAAGAAGCTAGGATACAGTAAGCAAACATAAACTAATACAATAACATAGATGGCTGGAAGACAAAAGTCAATATCAAGTCACATAAAGAAACAGATCATGATCGCCTCAACAAGCTCTTAAAATAAAGAACCAGTGAATCTTCTGGATGAAGGAACCTTCCCAGAGTTACCAGATGCAGAATTCAAAAGATTAACATACAGAACTCTTCAAGACATCAGTAACAAAATTAGGAAGGAGATCAGGCAATACGCAGAACAACCAAAGGAACACAGATAAAGTAGATGAAGAAATTAAAAAGGTTATTCAGGAACATAATGAAAAATTTAATAAGCTGGAAAAACACATAGACAGACAGTAATCAGAAATTCAGAAGATTAACAATAAAATTACAGAAGTACACGACTCAATAGAAAGTCAGAGGAGCAGAATTTAGCAAGTGGAAGGCAGAATTGGTGAACGTGAAGATAAAGCACTTGGCACCAATATATTTGAAGAAAAATCAGATAAAATAATTTTAAAAAATGAAGAAACCTTAAGAATCATGTGGGACTCTATCAAGAGAAACAAACTACGAGAGATTGGAATACCAGAAGAGGGAGGGATAACGGAAAATACAGAGAGAATTGTTGAAGATTTGTTGGCAGAAAACTTCCCTGATATCACGAAAGATGAGAAGATATCTATCCAAGACGTTCATCGAACTCCACATAAGATAGATTTTAAAAGAAAGTCACCAAGACATATTATAACCAAACTTACCAAAACCAAAGATAAAGAGAGAATTATAAGAGCAGCGAGGGATAAATGAAAAGTCACCTACAAAGGAGAGCCAATAAGAATAAGCTCAGACTACTCAGCAGAAACCATACAGGCAAAAAGGCAATGGGATGCATATTTAAAAAGTTGAAGGAAAAAAATTGCCAGCTAAGAATCATATATCCAGCAAAACTGTCTCTCAAATATGAAGGTGAAATTAGGACATTTCCAGATAAACAAAAGTTTAGGGAATTTGTAAAAACCAAACCAAAACTACAAGAAATACCAAAGGGAATTCTTTGGTTAGAAAATCAATAATATCAGGTATGAACCCAAGACTAGAACACTGGACAGAGCCATCAGAGGTCAGCCTAGACAGGGAAATCAGAAAAATAAATCAAGATTAAAAAAAGCTCAAAACAGAGAAACAATGATGTCATTATGTAAAAGAAGGCAACATTAAAACAATAAAGAGTAAGAAATGTAGTCATAGACCTTTCATATGCAGAGGAAGACAAGGTGATACAAAGAAATAAAAGTTAGGTTTAAATTTAGAAAAATAGGGGTAAAATAATAAGGTAACCACAAAGGAGACAAATTATCCTACTCATCAAAATGAAAGACAAGAAAAAAATAAAGACTCAGCAGAAACAAAATCAAAAACAACAAATATGACGAAAGGACAATATGTAAAGATAATCAGCAAAAAAGTAAGTGGGAAAAATAAACTGTCAACAACACACAGAAAAAAGACATCAAAATGACAGCACTAAATTCATACCTATCCATAACTGCGCTGGATGTAAATGGACTGAAGGTACCAATAAAGAGACAGAGAGTGGCAGAATGGATTAAAAAACATGATCCGTCTATATGCTGCCTACAAGAGACACACATTAGACTTAGAGGCACAAAAAAACTAAAACTCAAACGATGGAAAAAAATACATCAAGCAAACAACAATCAAAAAAGAGCAGGAGTGGCAATATTAACTTCTGACAAAATGTACTTTACAATTAAATCCACCACGAAGGATAAGGACACTATATAATGATTAAAGGGACACTATACCAGAAGGATATAACAATATTAATATTTATGTACCCAATGACAGGGCTGCAAGATACATAAAACAAACTCTAACAGCATTGAAAAGTGAGATAGACAGCTCCACAATAATAGTAGGAGACTTCAACACACCACTTTTGGTGAAGGAAAGAATATCCAGAAAGAAGCTCAATAAAGATACGGAAGATCTAAATGCCACAATCAACTCACTTGACCTTATAGACATAGAAAGAACACTCCACCCACCCAACAGCAGTCAAGTATACTTTCTTTTCTAATGCACACGGAACATTCTCTACAATAGACCACATATTTGTTCATAAAGCAAGCCTTAGCAAGATACAAAATGTTGAAATATTACAAAGCATCTTCTCCTGCCATAAGGCCATAAAAGTAGAAATCAATTACAGAAAAAGCAGGGAAAAGAAATAAAACACTTGGAAACTGAAAAAATACCGTTCTCAAAAAGGACTGGATTACTCAAGACATTAAGGATGGAATAAAGAAATTCACAGAACCCAATGAAAATGAAAACACTTCCTATCAGAACCTTGGGGACACAGCGAAAGCAGTGATTTATTTATATCAATTGATTTATTTATATCAATAAATGCACACATCCGAAAAGAAGAAAGGGCCATAATCAAAGAATTAACCCTACAGTTTGAACAAACAAAAAGAGAGCAACAAAAGAAACCCTCAGGCACCAGAAGAAAGCAAATAATAAAAATTAGAGTGGAATTAAATGAAATAGAAAACTGAAAAACAATTGAAAGAATTAAGAAGACCAAAACTGGTTCTTTGAAAAAATTAACAAAATTGATAAACCATTGGCCAAACTGACAAAAGAAAAACAGGAGAGGAAGCAAATAACCCGAATAAGAAATGAGATGGGCGATAGTACAACAGACCCAACTGAAATTAAAAAAGAATCATATCAGATTACTATGAAAAATTGTACTCTAACAAATTTGAAAACCTAGAAGAAATGGATGAATTCCTAGAAACACACTACCTACCTAAACTAACACAAACAGAGGTAGAACTAAATAGACCCATAACAAAAGAAGAAATCGAAAAGATAATCAAAAAACTCCCAACAAGAAAAAGCCCTGGTCAGGACAGCTTCACCGCAGAGCTCTACCAAACTTTCAGAGAAAGGTTAACACCACTACTACTAAAGGTATTTCAGAGCATAGGAAAGGACAGAATACTCCCAAACTCATTCTATGAAGCCAGAATATCCCAGATAAGAAAACCAGGTAAAGACACTACAAAAAAAAGAAAATTACAGACCTATATCCCTCATGAACGTAGATGCAAAAATCCTCAACAAAATTCTAGCCAATAGAATTCAGCAACATATCAAAAAAAATAATTCATCATTACCAAGTGGGATTCATACCAGGTATGCAGGGAAGGTTCAACATTAGAAAAACAATTCATGTAATCCATCATATAAATAAAACAAAACACAAGAATCACATGATTTTACCAACTGATGCAGAAAAGGCATTTGACAAAGTTCAACACCCATTCATGATAAAAACTCTCAGCAAAATAAGAATAGAAGGAAAATTTCTCAATATAATAAAGGGCAGTTATGCAAAGCCAATGGCCACCATTATCCTAATGGAGAGAGCCTGAAAGCATTCCCCTTGAGATCAGGAACCAGAATAGGATGCCTTTTATCACCATTCTTATTCAAAATTGTGCTGGTGTTCCTAGCCAGGGCAATTAGGTTAGATAAAGAAATAAAGGGCATCCAGATTGGTAAGGAAAAAGTAAAAGTATCTCTCTTTGCAGATGACATGATCTTATATACGGAAAACCTTAAGGAATACTCAAGAAAACTACTGAAACTAATAGAAGAGTTCAGCAGAGAATCAGGATACAAGATAAACATACAAAAATCAGTTGGATTTCTCTACATCAAAAAAAGAACATCGAAGGGGAAATCACAAAATCAATATCATTTACAGTAGCCCCCAAGAAGATAAAATACTTAGGAATAAATCTTACCAGAGATGTAAAAGACTCATACAAAGGAAACTACAAAACACTTGTGCAAGAAACCGAAAGAGACCTACATAAGTGGAAAAACATACCTTGCTCATGAATCGGAAGACTTAACATTGTAAAAATGTCTATTCTACCAAAAGCAGTCTGTAGATACAATGCAATTCTGATCCAAATTCCAACAACATTTTTTAATGAGATGGAGAAACAAACCACCAATTTCATATAGGAGGGAAAGAGGCCCTGGATAAGTAAAGCATTACTTAAAAAGAAGAACAAAGTGGGAGGCCTCACTCTACCTGATTTTAGAACCTCTTAAACCGCCACAGTAGTCAAAACAGCCTGGTACTGGTACAACAACAGATACACGGACCAATGGAACAGAATTGAGAATTCAGACATAAATCTATCCACATATGAGCAGTTGATATTTAACAAAGGCCCGAAATCTGTTAAATGGGGGAAAAGACAGTCTTTTTAACAAGTGGTGCTGGCATAACTGGATATCCATCTTCAAAAAAATGAAACAAGACCCATACCTCACACCATGCACAAAAACTAATGCAAAATGGATCAAAGACCTAAATACAAAATCTAAAACGATAAAGATCATGGAAGAAAAAATAGGGACAATGCTAGGAGCACTAATACATGGCATAAACAGTGTACAAAACATAACCAACAATGCAGAAGAGAAATCAGAAACTGGAAGCTCCTAAAAATTAAGCACCTATGCTCACCCAAAGACTTCACCAAAAGAGTAAAAAGATTACCTGCAGACTGGGAAAAAGTTTTTAGCTATGACATTACTGATCAGCGTCTGATCTCTAAAATCTACATAATACTGCAAAAACTCAACTGCAAAAAGACAAATAACCTAATTAAAAAATTGGCAAAAGATATGAACAGACACTTCACTGAAGAAGACATTCAGGTAGGTAACAGATACGTAAGGAAATGTTCACCATCATTAGCCATTAGAGAAATGCAAATCCAAACTGCAATGAGATTCCGTCTCACTCCAACAAGGCTGGCATTAATCCAAAAAAACACAAAATAATAAATATTGGAGAGGCTGTGGAAAGATTGGAACACTTCTACACTGCTGGTGGGAATGCCAAATTGTACAACCACTTTGAAAATCGATTTGGCACTTCCTTAAAAAGCTAGAAATAGAACTACCGTACCACACGATCCAGAAATCCCACTCCCGGTAATAGGTCCTAGAGAAGTAAGAGCCCTTACACGAACAGATATGTGCACACCCATGCTCATTGCAGCACTGTTTACAATAGCAAAAAGATGGAAGCAACCAAGGTGCCCATCAACAGATGAATGGATAAATAAATTACGGTATATTCACACAATGGAATACTATGCATCGATAAAGAACAGTGAGGAATCTGTGAAACATTTCATATCATGGAGGCATCTGGAAGGCATTACGCTGAGTGAAATTAGTCAGTTGCAAAAGGACAAATATTGTATAAGGCCACTATTGTAAGACCTGGAGAAATAGTTTAAACAGAGAAGAATATATTCTTTGATTTTTATGAGAGGGGGGAGGGAGGGAGGGAGGCAGGGAGGGAGGGAAGGAGGGAGAGAGGTATTCACTAATTAGTTAATAGATAAGAACTACTTTAGGTGAAGGGAAAGAGACTCACAACACAGGAGAGGCCAGCGCAACTGGACCAAACCAAAAGCAAAGCAGTTTCCTGAATAAACTGAATGCTTCAAAGGCCAGTGTAGCAGGGGAAGGGGTTTGGGGACCATGGTCTCAGGGGACATCTAAGTCAATTGGCGTAATAAAATCTATTAAGAAAACATTCTGCATCCCACTTTGGAGAGTGGCATCTGGGGTCTTAAACGCTAGCAAGTGGCCATCTAAGACGCATCAATTTGTCTCAACCCACCTGGACCAAAGGGGAATGAAGAACACCAAAGACATGAGGTAATTATGAGCCCAAGAGACAGAAAGAGCCACATAAACCAGAGATTACATCAGCATAACCCCTGAAGAACTAGATGGTACCTGGCTACAACCCATGACTGCGCTGACAGGGAACACAAAAGAGAACCCCTGAGGAAGCAGGAGAGCAGTGGGATGCAGACCCCAGATTCTCGTAAAAAGACCAGACTTAATGGTCTGACTGAGACTAGAAGGACCCTAGTGGTCATGGTCCCCAGATCTTCTATTAGCCCAAGACAGGAACCATTCCCAAAGCCAACTCTTCAGACAGGGATTGGACTGGACAATGAGATAGAAAATGATGCTCGTGAAGAATGAGCTTCTTGGATCAAGTAGAAGAATGAGACTGTATTGGTTTCTCCTACCTGGAGGGGAGATGAGAGGGTGGAGGGGGTCAGAAGCTGTTGGAATGGACATGAAAAGAGGGAGTGGAGGGAAGGAATGTGCTGTCTCATTAGGGGAAGAGCAGTTAGGAGTATATAGCAAATTTTTGTATGAGGGACTGACTTGATTTGTAAACTTTCACTTAAAGCCCCCAAAAAATTAAAAAGGGAATGACGGGAAGTATTACAGAGTATAGGTCACTTTTTCCTTGGAAACACTGGTGGAGTAGTGGTTAAGTGCTACAGCTGCTAACCAAAGGGTGGGCAGTTCAAATCCGCCAGGCGCTCCTTGGAAACTCTATGGGGCAGTTCTACTCTGTCCTATAGGGTCACTATGAGTCGGAATCGACTCAACGGCACTGGGTTTGGTTTTGGTTTGGGCCTTGGGCAAAAAAGGATTTTTTTTTTTTTTTAAGAGCTCATTCCCTTGCCATTTTTCTGGGCAATCACATGCTGATTTCTAAGATTTCTAAGATTTCTTTCCACAGCATCCAAGCTGTTCTCCAAAATTTATTTTTCTCATCAAAGATTTGCCTGCTTTGCGTGTGGGAGTTAGCTGACATGTGTGGGAGCAATGCCTTCCGAGAAAATGCTGCTGGACATAGCTTTCTGCTTTGAAGGCTCAGAAACATGTACGGGTCAGGGCCTTGAGGAGATCACACCCTGGAAACTTGACTCATGCTTTCTAAAATACACAAAAGACCAGTGTCACCCAGCGAGAAGCAACTGCCACAGACGCAGAAGACACGAGTTAAGACATTATCTTCCGGTGGTAAGCAACATGTAAAGCTGTTGAGAAGCCATGAATATCTCTGCTTTAGGGAACAGAAATATCTCAAGACCTTTGGTCAACACACTTTTCCTATGTAGGAAGATCTACGACTGAATCAAGAAGTTTCTTTGTGAATCTTGACTCCAAACAAAGGGAGTGGGCCTGCTACTAGTCTCAGGTCTTCGTCTTAAAAACACTTCTCCACTAGCCCTAATTCAATACAGGGTAGCCATGAGTCGGAATCGACTTTACAGCAAGGGGCTTGGTTTTTGGGGTTTTAGTTCAATATTGGATATTTGGATCATAAGGTGGCCTGTACCGATGAGTGATTATTTTGATGATACCTGCCTGATGAGGACTTGCACACTTACCCTGGCCTTTTAGTTAATGCCTTGGAAATTTTATGGCTATGAATCACTGTACTATCAAGTTAATGAAGTCACTGATATACAGTCTTTCTCATTTTATAGTTAAGAGAAATGAAGTACAGAATGCTAACTTACTAAAGTCATAAGATGGTAAAGCTGGTTTCCGGGCCATTTGTGTCTGAATCAAGGTGGGGGCTCTTTCTAGTACCTGACACGGCCTCCATCAAAGTCTGCGCCCTCGCTGCTCTGGGCATGTTGTGACAGTTTCCCTCCTATTGCCTTAGCAGTGGACATTTTCTCCTTCCAGACTGAGCGATGATAACGGGATGCTCATAAGCACTCCCAGGTTTTGCTAATTCTGAAGGATGTAGCCTCAATCTGGATTCTTGAGAAAATTTGTAAATGCCCACCTAGGAATATTCTGCTACAGGATACAATTCTCTTCTGCTCACATCATGTCTGTCTTCTGGCAAACTAATTTGTATAGTGCCTTTCTGTACCAGGTTAGAGTAGCACGTTCAGGTTCAGATCCCAGCCCTACCACTTCATATCTGTGTTACCCAAACTCCTTCAGCCTCAATTTCTTCATCTGTAAAATATGGATAATAAAGGTAATTACATGAGGTTTCCGGGAGGTTTAGTCCCTAGGCGGTATGAACGGTTAAGCTGTGTGACTACTGACTGAAAGGTTGGTGGTTCAAACCCACCCACAAGTGCCTCATAAGAAAGGCCTGGCAATCTGCCTCCAAAAGGTCACAGCCTTGAAAAGCCTATGTAGTGCCGTTCTACTCTGCATACATGGAGCTGCCATGAGTTGGAGTCTACTCGACGGCAACCGGTTTGGGTTTCCGGTGAGGTTTGATTGAGAGAGTGTATAGACAGTTCTTGGCGTGGTTATAGAAACACTAGTAGTAGATAGGAGCCCTGGGGGCACAGTGGTTAAGAGCTTGGCTGCTCACCAAAAGGTTGGCAGTTTGAATCTACCAACCACCCGTTGGAAACCATATGGTTGCTATGAGTTGGAATTGACTAGATGGCAACGGGTTTTTTGATAGTAGATATAAAACGCAGTAATAATAATCTGTGGAAGACCCTGAAATATTATTATTACAATTAATTTTATATAAATTATCTAACTAGATCAATATTTATATTGTCGCCATCTTTCACACGAGGGAACAAAAACTTGTGTAAGTTAAGTCCCTTGCTCAAGATCAGGTTGGCAAGTACCAGAGATGAGACTTACATGCCTTCACATTCTAAATCCTCTGTACTTTCGACTAAAACAAGCAGCCCCACCAATCATAGGCATTAATGAGAAGTGCGTTCTGCATGGGTTATGGTGTGTTTAGTGAGGTCATATGGAATTGTAGAGGGTCAGGGTCATGGACTTTGGAGACTGGAGTTAACTTTGCTATTGCCTAGAATGATGTTAGAGTGTAAATAAGTTTACATACATTTTTTTTTTACTAATGTAGATCTGTTTAGTCCTAACTATGTGCCTGGCACCATGCCAAATGCTTTGGATGTTACCTTTAACCTTCCCAACTGTGCACTAAAGTAGGTATTTATTATCCTCATCTACAAATTAAAAAACTGGGAATTAGAAAGGGTAAGTGATTTGTACAAGGTGATTATCTTGGCAAATAGCTGGGTTAGTGCTTGAATCCAAAGCCTGTGCCCCTTTCAATGGTCCATGATTAGCTTAGTTTCTGGGGCTGACAAAACAAAATACCAGAAGAACAGAACTTCATTTTTTCACAGGTATGTAAGCTAGAAGTCCAAATCAGTGTCTCAGCTGTGCCAATTCTTTTTGAGGGTTCTGAGAAAGGAACTGTTCCACGACTCTCTCCTATGTTTTAGTGGTTACTGGCAATCCTTGGCGTTCCTTTGCTTGTAGATGTTGTCTGGCCCCTTGTGTGGCTCCGTTTCTGTATTTATCCTTTTCTTTTATAAAATACCACTCAGAAGGGATTAGGGTTAGCACCCACGCTACTTTGATGTGACGTCCTTATTTTAACTGAGAACATCTGCAAAGAAAAACCCTGTTTCCCCAAACAAGGTCACATTCACTGGCACAGAGGTTAGGACTTCAGCATAACTTTTGGGGAGACATAAATCAGTCCATTACCTCACTGCTTCTAATTAATAAAGCCGGCCGGTTTCCTTCTCTAAATTTTAGGGAATACTTACATTGCAGTAGTGTGTGAGGATGAGATGAGGTAACATAAAATAATCTGGTGGCTTCCTCTGAATTTACAGATTTAAATGATACAGTTCTAACCTTCTTAAAACCTGAATTCTAGGTTATTTCTACTGTTACTTTTGTCTTAGAAATGCTATGTAACACTTCAATCACTGAGAGTTTAACTTTCAAAGACTGACTGCTGTATCACCACTTTTAAACAGCAAATTTACAAAAACAAAGTTCTAGCTCCCTTGAAGAAAAACTTGAGCAACACCAAGATAAAAGGAATGCAGAGAACGCAGCTGGGCCTGTCCGGATCTCATAGTCAATTTCTCTGTGGTTGCAAAATTTAACTAACACAAAGCTTTGGAACCTAAAAATTATTCCTTCTTTAATATCTTACTTGAAAAAGGGTAATTTTGTTAGTCAAGTTCTAACATCATTCCTATTCATATTGATATACTGTCTCAGGAATGATGTGTGATGCATCACTGTCTATGAAGCCATAAATAAGAGGATAAACACAGACTTAAGATTTCTAAAGCTGAAGTGAGTTACTGAAAATTAGTATGTTAGTCTAAACCCAAAAATCCCTTGCCTTCAAGTCAATTCTGATGCATAGTGACACTGCAGGACAGAGTAGAACTTCCTCATAGGGTTTCCAAGCCTATAAATCCTTATAGAAGCAGACTGGCACACCCTTCTCCCATGGAGTGGCTGGTGGGCTCAAACCGTCAACCTTTGAGTTGGCAGCTGAGTGCTTTAACCACTGCATCACCATAAATCCTTACACAATGAATATGTCTCTGCATTCAGACTTCGATTATTTTCAAGTTCTTAAGAAATATTGAGCTGAGGAATAATTGTCCACTTTTAAACGGATGTTAAGAAGAAATGTTTTCAAGCCTTTATTAATTTCTTCATGAGTCACTATGCCAGCTTGTATGTATACAGACATTAAACAAAAACACAATCCCTGTCTTTGAGAGGCTCATGATTTAGTTGTGTGGGAGACCATACAATAATAATTACATAATAATCACTTTACAGGATGTGAGAAGTCACATGGGAGGGAGCAGTAGGAGACATAACTAAGACATGCATAAGGTTGTGGAATATCAAGCAGGGCTTCCTAGAGGAGCTGACATTGAGCTAATTTTGAAATATGGTACAGCTTTTGCCTGGCAAGGAAAGTAGGAAAAGCACACATGAAACAGAGGGAGGAGCATGTGCAGGGATGTAGGGTGACAATAGTTTGGACAGCATCAATGAGTCATTAAAATGGTGAATATTGGGACCAGGGCTAGCTAGGGGGAATCTCATGGATTGGGAAAAGACAGATTAAGTTTACCGAAAGTCTTAATGAAATCCAAGAATATATATCATGTGAATAAGGTTATGATACTGTTGTACTTCTTCCAAGACAGATTTGTTCATTCCCTTGAGTCAGGCTATACATGGTGACCTCCTGTATAACCTTTTATTGCATGGTCTGGCACCATCTTCATGATTGTTGGTATGTTTGAGTCCTTTGCTGCTGATGTATCAATTCATCTCATTGAGGGTTTGTCTCATTTTTGTGACCCTCTATCTTTTTTTTTTTTTTTTTTTCTATCTTACCAACTCTAATTCCCTTTTCTAGTGATTGGTCTTTCCTGATGACACGTCCAGCATAAGCCAGCTGAAGTCTCACGATTCTCACTTCTAAGGAGTATTCTGGTTGCATTTCTTCTTAGACTGATTTGTTTGTTCTTCTGACAGTCCACAGTATATTCAATATTCTTCACGGATCATCAGTTTTTCTTCTGTCATCCTTTTTCGTTGTCCAGCTTTTTCAGGCATCTGAGGCAACTGAAAAGACCATGGCTTGAGTCAGCTGCACCTTAGTCATCAAAGTGACGTCTTTACTTTTTAGAACTTCAAAGAGGTCTTTTGGAGATTTGCCCAATGCAATATGTCATTTAATTTCTTAACTGCTGCATCCCAGGAAAAGGTTATGGTATGAATCACAGAGGAAGTGGAGGAAATGGGGTGGAGAGAAGATCATTGGAATAGAAAGTGTCAAGGAACTTTGGTGATAGAGAGTATTCTATGGGCCATTGTGAGGACACTGATGTCACCCAGGATGTTGGAATTTCTTAGAGGTGCAGAGAAAGACTGTGATCCTGGTGCCAAGGTACCAAGGTCAAGAGTCTATTTATGCTCCTAGGGACCAAACATTGTTGAAGAAAATCAGCTAAGCTGATTGGAACTAGTCAAAATCCATGACTTTGAACCTTATCTGGCTCCAGAGCTGCTCATGAAGTCTCCTCTCATTTCTAATTAGATCTCACTGCCGACTCCACCATAACTATTTTACGCCTTCACAACTCAACTTCAGTCCTTTATTATATCAGCTTCCTCCTCATTCTCAGATGATTTACTCACCTTTGGCACAAACTGAGGTCCACAAGCAGTAAATACCTTAATTTATTTCCCCACTTACAAACATGTCAACATCTACACACTTCTTTGTGTCTCAATTTCCTCAGCCGTAAAAATGAGGTCATAACGATACGCATCTAATAATGCTTATAGGGAAGGATTAAGTAACATATACAGTATTTACATGCTGTGGCACATAATAATACTTATTAGTTATTATTATTGATATTATTTTTACATGTTTTTATATAAATTCAACAGTTTCTACACATACAGTTCAGTGACACTGATTACATTCTTTGAATTGTGCAACCATTCTCACCCTCCTTTTCTGAGTTGTTCCTTCCTCATTAACGTTAACATTAGCTTCCTATCTAATCTTTTGAGTTGCTGTTGTCAATTTAATCCCATATGGATAAATTTAAAAAACGAACCCTTGCTGTCGAGTTGATTGAGACTCATAGCAGCCCTGTAGGACAGAGCAGAGCTACCCACAGGGCTTCCAAAGCAGTAAATCTTTATAAAAGTAGTTTGTCACATCTTTCTCCTGAGGAGTGGCTGGTGGGTTTAAGCTGCCAACCTCTCAGTTAGCAGTTGAGTGCTTAACCACTGAACCACCAGAGTTTCTAGACAGACCTTAAAAGTGCACAATGCTCAAGGCAGATCTGCTTTAATTCTTGATGTTATTGTGGTTGACCAAACCTGATCCTATCACCTGTGCTCAAAGTCCCATCTCAGGCTGCCTTTTCAGGGACCATACTTCATCACTTATCTCTTCTCGCTTCTAAAATTCACGTGTTCCTCTTTAGTAGTTCTTTCCTTTCAGCATATAAGGTCAATTTTCTTACACCTGAGAAAATCCTTCTTCCTCTGCTTCATCTATTTTTCTGAAACCAGCATTCCGCCCACCATCTTCTGTGAAATAGGATCTAACTCCTGGCCCAGTTGAGGAAAACAAGAGACTGGGGTCACAGAACCAGCTAAAACTAGCAAGAACCTGATCTGGCCTGCCTGACGTGCACAGAACCATCGATCCCATCCTCTGGATGACCCCAGAACTCTTCTCCTACCCAATGGAACCAAACTTTAGTGGCCCAAGATTGGGGGCAGGCTTTCAGAAGCAAGGGGTCCCAGCCTAAGATCCGGTTTGAGAGACCTCCCTCTTTACACTGAGCAAGCTCGGAAAGGCTGGACTGCCCCAGGAACACCATTTTGGGCCACACCAATCAGCAACCTGGCCCTGCCTTGAGGTGTTCCTGAAGACCCCAGAGCCGATTTACTTCGCACATATAAAACCCTTCAGCTATTGTTCTAGGAGCTATCTTGGCTACCCAAGTTCCGGTGTTCTCCTTTGCTTGGCCAACCAAATCAAAGCTTCTTCTTTCGCTTTCACCAGTTTCCTGTCTCTATGGCCATGCTGAGCAGACTTGGAACAGTCACCTCCAAGTTCTCACCCTGCATTTTTCTTTTGCTTCATATCAAGCTTCTTGAAGGCTATTCAACCTGCTGTGTCCACTTCCTTCTCTTGATATGAACCCATCATGTTTTGGCCTCCATCCTGCAGAAACTGCTTTTGCAGAAGTTATTATGATGAATGATATACTAAGCCCTATGGATGCTTTTTTGTTCTTATGTTATTTTAACTCTCAGGAATATTGACACTGTCAGGAATCCTTTCCTTCTTGACATCACTCTTTTTTCCTTCCTCCTGCTTTCTCTCTTTCTCCCTAGGTGATTTTATTCTTTCATAATCTTAAACTCCCCTTGCTTAGCATGGTATCTGGAACATGGCTATCACTCAATAAATATTTGTAGAATTAATAAAAATTGCCTTGATAAGGATAACATATTGAGCAAAAATTAGTTCTTTGGAGACTAAGTGTATTTCAGTGTCAGAGGACTGTTGTGTTTGGGCTATGGACATGCTCAGCAAGGAAGCTGCCTGCATCAGTGTAGAAATTAGACCTGAACTGCCTTTTTTTAATAGGATAAAAAGCCAATTAGCCAATACGCAGCTAACAATATTTAATATTTAATATTAACCAGGTTTTATTTGCTCTCTATTTTTAGCAGAAAGAGAAAAACCACAACAGAACAAGCTCATTTACAGTAAATTCTTTGTACCACTGTATTTTATTTTTACTAGCTCATAAAATCAAATTATCAATTGAAAAAAATTTCTTAGCTGATTCAAAGTTACAAATATTTGAGGTCTGGTTAGATGAAGCTTCAGTGTATGTACCCTTTTATAAATCTGGTGCCTTAAATGGGAAACGAAGGGCTATTTAATGTCTTCCAGCTGACTGTAGACACAGTAGGCTGTGGTGAGATGTACCTATTTAGGGTATCTCAAACCCCTGATCAGCATTCATGGGACTTGCAATCATAGCACAGTAAATTTTACATTGAAAATTCATTGCACTGCTTCCCTCATCACAGTCTTTGTATATACAAGTACAGCAGAAATCAGACGTGATGACAGTCCGTCAGCTTCTCTGTGTCGTGTTGCTATAGCCCTACGAACAGTCGAACCAGTATTTCTGGACTCACTCTATTCATGGGACTATAAATGGACTTACCACATCTGCTGCACTAATTGATTCATTCATTGATTTAATCACTCATTTAGGTTTTCACAAATGCTTTGAATGGGCTAGGCTGAATCATTCTTGCAGTCACATAGTCTCAGCCCTAGTGAAATCCTTGTTACAGAATCCCTAACTATCTAAAAAAAACCTGTTGTCCTCGAGTTGACTCTATGGGGTAGAACTGCCCCATAGAGTTTCCAAGGAGTGGCTGGTGGATTCAAACCGCCGACCTTTTGGTTAGCAGCCTGGGCTCTTAACCACTGGGCCAGAAGGACTCCCAACTACATCTACACGACAGCAAAACTGTTTCATGGAGGAGCTTATTCCTTCCTTTTGTCTGACCTTTCTATTATAGATCTAAAAAAAAAAAAAAAAAGACCATTTGTCACCAAGTAAATTCCAACTCAGGGTGATTCCATGTGTGTCAGAGTAAAACTGTTTCATTGGGCTTTTGATGGCTGAATTTTCAGAAGTAGATTACTAGGCCTTTCTTCAGAGACACCTCTGGGTGGACTCAAATCAGTAACCTTTCGGTTAGCAGCCAGGTGTTTAAGCTGGAGAAACCCTACTCCAGATGACACTATTCTAACCTGTATCCTTATAGCCCCTCCTGTAATCATGTTCTGACTAATATCACAGACTGGGTTTCCTAGAAAACAGACCCTGAGATGGAGTGTATAGTGCAGGATATTTATTAAAGAGTGTTCTTAGGATTAACATATGTGGAAGGGAGGGCAATGAAGTAAAAGTAGGCAGAAAGAGAAGTTAGGCTGCAGTTGAGTCCAAGAACAGCATTGGTCCACCCCTATCACAATGGAAGCTTTGAAGTTAGGATGATTCTTCAGAGTTTTCCTGAGTTGGGACAAGATGTAGAAGCCTTTGCGTAAATCAATCATTGGATGCAAGAAGCTCCTGCAAGAGGCCTGACCTTGGCTAAGGTAGCTTTCTGCAGCTGAGGCAATCCACAGCATCTGACACCTGTCTATGAACAGCACTCCCAGCAGCAATGAAGGGGGGACATGGGAGCACATTCCATTGTTCACCACACTACCTCCCTCCCTTCACCTTCTCCCCATTGTAACCCATTACACACATTATTTCCATGTTAATATTTCTATAGCCTAGGTTTGACCGCAGCACTCAACTGTTCAAAAAATCTTCATAGGCTTCCATCTGGCTACCAAACGCAATGCAAATTCAATTTTGCTAGCTGTCCATTATTTCCCCCCAAACCACCTCTCTGAGATTTATCCAGAGAACTCACTCAATTTAGCCACCATTCTTTGAGCTGGCTCAGGACCCTGTTGTGGCAGATGAACAGTGTAAGGGTAACCCGAAACCCGTTGCCATCAAGTCAATTGTAGTGGACAATCTGAAAGGCATGTTTGGGAAAGATCTTTGTTCATGCTCCATGCCCTATTTGTATTTTGCTCTTACTATATCATTTCTGAATGCCTTTTCTCTCAACTTCTAACTGGAAAAATCATTTTGTTCTTTGAGGTCTGGCTCATTATGCTATTTCTTTCACATAATTCCTCATGTATGGAATGTCCAAGTGACTTTTACGTACCAGGATGCTAATATTAAATTGTATGTGGTTTGGACGGAGCTCTGGTGGCACAGTTGTGAAGTGCTTGGGTGTTAATCAAAAGGTTAGTGGTTTGAACCCACCAGCTGCTCCATGGAAGAAAGATGTGGCAGTCTGCTTCCACAAAGATTACAACCTTGGAAACCATATGACCAGTTCTACTCTGTCTATACGGTCGTTAGGAATCAGAATCAACTTGACAGCAACGAGTTTTTTCTGTGGTTTGGTGTGCTGCAATGTATCTCCCCTTTCCCTCAAAACTGCTGACTGGCTGCTTTTTGTGGGTGATGCTTTGAAGGTACCACAGAGGGAGGACAGTGCTCCATGCCTTGATCAGCTCAGAGATAGGCTGATCAGTGAAACAGGACAAAACAGTCATAGGGCAAGATGTGTGACTCCTCAATGCATGGGATGGGGACCTCCAGCCATTTCAATGTGAAATTTAGACAAAAAGTGCCCCAAGGATTCAGAAAATCTGAGGACTACATAAGCAGTTTATAGGTGGGTTTCATGAACAGAATGAGTAGTGGTGTCTTAGGTGAAGCGTGTGTGTGTGTGTGTGTGTGTGTGTGTGTGGAGAGAGAGAGAGAGAAAGAGTTTATCTCAAGGAAATGGTTTATGCAGTTGTAGACACTGGCAAGTCTCATGTCCATGGGTCTGGTGCAAGATAGAGGCTTCTCCTGACTAACCTAGCTGCGGGGGTGAACCCTAGATTGGCAAATCAGGTGACAGACTGAGTCCAAGATTGGCAGGTAAGAGGGTAGGCTTCTTCCTCATAGTATGTAGAGGCTGACAAATTCCAAGAACAGCAGGCAATATAGCAGGCCACTGGCTCAAGTCCCAAGAAGCAGAGATCAGATGATAAAGAGCTGGATACAGGATCCAGAGTGAGCAAAAGCCAGTGAGCTTTGCCAGACGTCCATGTATATTGGATGCAGGCCACAACCCCAGGGAAGCTCCCCTTAAAACTGATTGGCTGATCACATCAAATCACATCATGGAGGTGGTTACATTATATCACAAAATGGAGGATAACTACATCATTACATAACTGCCAAACTACATCATTACGTAACTACTGAACCACTGAGAATCATGGCCAGCCAAGTTGACATACAACCTGAAATGTCACAGATGGATTAGATAGTTTCTAAGGATGTACTGGAAACCCTGGTAGCATAGTGGTTAAGTGCTATGGCTGCTAACCAAAAGGCCAGCAGTTCAAATCCGCCAGGCACTCCTTGGAAACTCTATGGGGCAGTTCTATCCTGTCCTATAGGGTCACTGTGAGTCAGAACCAACTTGACGGCAATGGGTTTGGGGTCTTTTTGGTTATCATAAACTAAACTCTGGGGATCCAGGTAGCACTTTATATTTGTATGGCCACTTTGTGTTCATGTTTGTAAGCTCTTTGAGGACATGAGCTTTCCCTTGTTCATCTTTCTATTCCTAACAGAGCAGTACCTCACACATAGCAGATATGCAATAAATGTTCAGTATTTGTTGAAAAAATCTGTAATCATAAGTTAGTTTACCATGAAGAAAATTCATCTCTGTATACTGTTTCAGGTGACTGAATTAGAGAAATAAAACATTTCCAATAAATAAGTTTTAAAGATATGTTGATATGTGCCTTTTCCATTCTCTCATTCTCTTGACAGTTGACTGTCAACCAAAGGGACCAAACATTACAGTGTAGAGTTATACACTCAAATGCATAGCAATCCTCAGAGTCTAAGGTAAGCTTTTTTAAGAGTCATAATTAAATGATATAATGAATGCAAAGCAGTTATCCCAGTGTACAGTAAGCATTTCATAAATATCAGACATTATTACTATTTCTATAAATTTGTGTCCAGAGTTTTGACCTTAAATGACATAGTACATGCAAAAGTCCTTCTAGGAGGAGGCCTAATGGATCCCCATGCCAATGGTAATAAAAGGAATCTTGAGATAACGTCAGGATTAATTTCCCACCTCTAACCTGTGGAACTGCTGAGGTAATCTCATGAATCTGACGATGATGATCTCATGAATTTAATCCTGAAGGATAGCTTGAAAAGCAATCACGAGTTCTTTTCATAGCTATATATTCTTTCTATGTTGTTCGTTATTTTAGGATATATTGTTGTTAGTTTCACAAGAAGCAGAAGTATGAAAGGAGCTCAAATCTGGAATTTTAGTCTTCTTTTTTATCATCCCAAACTTCCATGACAGTGTTTATATAAATGCTTTGTATTTCCTTCAAGGTAAGAATTGCTTGCTTTCAAAGTATACGTAGGTCAACTTTTAGGCAAGTGTGTATGTGCAGATCAATTCTGTGGGGAGCACAGAACCCTGGTGGTACAGTGGTTAAGTGCTCAGCTGCTGACTGAAAGTTTGGCAGTTCGAACCCACCAGCCGCTCTGCAAGAGAAAGATGTGGCAGCCTGCTTCCATAAAGATTACAGCCTAGAAAACCCTATGGGGCAGTTCTACCCTGTCCTGTAGGGTTACTATGAGTTGAAATGGACTTGACGGCAACAGGTTTATGCTACATATTTTATCCACACTAAACAATCATTCATTTTTAGTTATTCTCTCTTTCCTTTCCTTCTGCCTCCAAGCCTCGTCATTAAAACTGAATGGGTTGAAAATGTTCCTGATTTGGAGTGATTTGAGGGGGCTACTACAGTGCAAAAGCACTGAGGCTTGTTGAATTGTCTCCAACAGAGTGGAGATAGTTGCAGCCCTTTCTGTTATTGTCTGAAACTGAGACCAAGCATTACCGTGGGACAATCTTTCAAGGCACATGGAAATTAGTAATGTGGAGTCTGGAGACAGGCTGTCTGGGTTTGAATCCAGGCTCTAACATTTACTTCCTGTGTAACCTTGTGAAACTGAGGCACAGATTGGTTAAATGGCTTGCCATCTGTAAAATGGCAGCTCATTGTGAGGATTACAGGAGATAATATACTTAAAGTGTGGAACAGTGTTTGGAACATAGTAAACACTGCATAAATGTTTGTTCAATCGTTTCTTTTCCCTGATGAGCAAACTAGTGCTCAGAGAGGAAGTTGTCTTGCCCAAGCAAGTGGCAGAGCCAGGACTCAGACCCAACTCTTCTGGCTCCAAATCTAGTGTTTCCTCATTATTGTTTTGGTTGACAAGCTATGGCTCTTTTACTGTCTCCTGCCATAGGGAGGTACTTTGAGGTACGTGGGTCAAGATAAGCAGTGTCATTGAGTAGAAAGACTGTGGCAAATAGTGTAACAAGACCTAGGTTGAGTGCAATCTTTTCTGAGCTTGTCTCCTCAACTGTAAAATGGGGATAAAAATAACCCCAACTTCATAGAGATTATTAAGTGCTAACAAGATCATGCAAAATACTAAAAACAAAGTTTTAGTGAAGAAAGCACTCATCCATGTTTCATTATCAGGAATGGCCAGTCCTAAATTTTCTGCTTGGTTTCCACCTCTGTAAAATAAAAGGAATAGATAATATCAGTAGCTTTCATTTCCATTTTAAAAGTATAATCCTTCCTTCAAACTGAAATATTTGTAAAAGCTTATGCTGTAAAATAGATAAAGGTGGAGCTACTCACAGAGAGGGGTTTGCATGAAATGCTGGAATGTTTTCTACCCAGATATTGCATAAGCCTCACAGTTTAGGTCTCTACCTGCTTCTAGTGAATATAGCTGAAAATCAGTATACGTTAGATGGTCATTGAAGTCTCTCCTGGGTCTGATTCCATGGTTCTGTGATTCAAAACTCCAATGAATCTGGAACCCAAACCTTCAGAATGGGTAAATCCTCAGCTTAACAGAATGCTAGACAGAGTCCCGGAGGCTTCTATGCAAGAGTTGAGCTCTACTACATATGTTGTTGTTGTTGTTGTTGGAATGAGTCAATTCCAACTCATTGCGACCCTATGTACAACAGAACAAAACACTGCCCAGTCCTGCACCATCTTCATGAATGTTGTTATGCTTGAGCCCATTGTTGCAGCCACTGTGTCAATCCATCTAAATGAGGGCCTTTCTCTTTTTCATTGACCCTCTGCATTACCAAGCATGATGTCTTTCTCCAGGGACTGATCCTTCCTGATAACATGTCCAAAGTATGTGAGATGAAGTCTTACCATCCTCGCTTCCAAGGAGCACTCTGGCTGTTCTGCTGCAAACGATCTCTTTAAAGTGTTGAAGAGCAGAGGTGTCACTTTGAGGGTTACAGTGCCTCTGACCCAAGCCGTGATATTTTCAGTTGTTTCATATGCATGCAAAAGCTGAACAATGAATAAGGAAGACCAAAAAAGAATTGATGTCTTTGAACTATGGTGTTGGTGAAGAATATTGAATACACCATAAACTGACTGCCAGAAGAATGAACGAGTCTGTCTTGAAAGAAGTACAGCCAGAGTGCTCTTACCACATACACCCTCTAGAAATACAAAAGAGATGTCTTTTTTTATTATTATTATTTTATTTATTTTGCTGTTGTTGTTAACAATATATGCAGCAAAATATACACCAATTCAGCAGTTTCTACATGTACCATTTAGTGACATTGATTACATTCATCAAATTGTGCAACCATTCTCACCCTCTATTCTTGCTCCATTAACGTAAATTCACTGTTCCCTAAGGTTCCAATCTAATCTTTAGAGTTGTTTTTATCAATTTGATCCCATACAGTTGAGCATAATGCTCAAGGTAGATATTTTTTACTAGTTGAGCTAAACTATTGTTCGGTTTTAAGAAGACTTCAGGGGATGTTTTTGTTTTAAGGTATGAAGATTATCTTAGGGCAATAGTTTCAGGAGTTTATTCAAATTTCATGACTCCAGGAATTTGCAATTCTGTTCTGCATTTTCCCACTTTTGATCAGGATTCTTCTATAGAATCTTTGATCAAAACATTCGGTAATGGTAGCCTGGCACTATCCAGTTCTTCTGGTCTCATGGCAAAGGAGACAGTTGTTCATGGAGGCAATTAGCCACACATTACATGTCCCCCTCCTATTCCTGACTTTCTTTCTACTTCTGTTGTTCCAGGTTATTCCTGACTTTCTTTCTACTTCTGTTGCTCCAGGTGAACAGGAGAGACCAATTATCGTGCCTTGGATTGTCTCTTGCAAGCTTTTATGACCCCAGGCACTATGCAACCAACTAGGTGGTAGGACAGAAGCACTAAACATGTTACTAGGCCAATTAATGGGGATGTCCCATGAAACTATGACCTTATACCTCCAAACCAAGGAAGCAAATCGCATGAGGTTTTCGGTTGTACATAAGCAGCCTCAACAGCTACTCTTTTGTTGTTGTTGATGTAAGTGTATCACACAACTTTTGCCAATTCACCTTTTTGTACAACGTATTGACAGAAATTACAATAATCAGCTGTGCAACCCTACCCTTAATCAATGCTATATTTCTATCACTGTTAACCGCTGCCTTTCCTCCTCCCTCCCATCCCTGGTAACCACTAATAAACTTTGGTCTCTATACATTTGCCTTTTCTTATCTTGTTATATAAGCGAGGTTACACAATATTTGTCCACTTGGGATTGGCTTATTTTACTCAGAATAATGTCTTGCAGATCCATCCATATTGTACCATGTATCAAGACTTCATTTCTCCTACTGGCTAAGTAGTACTCTGTTGTATGTATGGACCACATTTTGTTTATCTATTCATTTGTCGATGGGCATTCATGCTGTTTCCACCTTTTGGCTATTGTGAATAATGTTGCAATGAACATTGGTGTACAAGTCTTTTTTTGAGTCTCTGCTTTCAAGTTGTTTAGGTATATACCTAGAAGTGAAACTGTTGGGTCATATGGTAATTCTATTTTTAGTTTTTGAGGAACCACAACACTGTTTTCCACAACAGCTCTATCATTTTGCATTCCCACCAGCAATGGCTAAAAGTTCCAATTTCCCCACATCCTGGTCAATGTTTGTTATTTTCAGTTTTTTCTTTTTTTTTAATCTTAGCCATCCTAGTGGGAGTGACTTCGTATTTCCTTGCAGTTTTGATTTGCATTTCTCTGATAGCTAATGACTCTGAGCATCTTTTCACATGTTTGGTGGCTGTTTGAATGCCTTCTCTGATGAAATATCTATTTAAGTCATTTGCCCATTTTATGATTGGTTTAATTGTCTTTTGGTTGTTAAGTTGTCAAAGATATATAGATATATAATTTTTTGGTTGTTATATTCTTGTTGGATATACAGTTTCTGAAGATGTTCTCCCTGTCAGTGGCTTGTCTTTTCATTTTTCACTTTTTTGGTAAAGTCTTTTCATGAACAAAAATTTTTAATTTATATGAAGTTCTATTTATTTATCATGTCTTTTGTTGTTTGTGCTTTTGTTATTATATTAGATAATCCATTGCTAAAAGCTAGGCCTAACAGCATTGCCCCTGCTTTTTCTTCTAAGAATTTCATGGTTTTAGTTTGCACATTTAGGACTTTAATACATTTTGAATTTATTTTTATGTATGGTATGAGGTATGGATTCAGTTTCCTTTTTCTGCATGCGGAAATCCAGTTTTCCCAGCACCGTTTATTGAAAATGCCCTTCTTTCCCCATGAAAAGGACTTGGCACCCTTTTCAAAAGTCAGTTGACCATAGATGCATGGGAAGAGACAAGTTTTTTTGTTTTTTTTTTAACAGAGGAAAATAACCCATGTCATCTTAGATGGTCATGTATTCAAGCCTTTTTTTTTTTTTTTTTCATTAACTAGGTGTATCAGTCAGGGTCTTGGGAGGTAACAGATAGTAAATCCAAACAGGAAAGCAAAAAAAATTGATAAGACAATTTGAAAGTCTGTGGGCAAGTTATAGAAACCTACAAGGAATAGTGAAGCATCCTACAACTAGAAATGGCAGGAAGCCTTTACCCCTTCTTTGGTCTGAGGGTCAAAGTGAGGTTGCTGTTAATAGAACTCAGCCAAAACCATAGCTATGGGAGAGGGGCCACCTGACAATAGTGTGGTCTTAGACAGAGGAATGCAGCCACCAGAAAACCCCCAAAATAAATACACCCATCTCTCCCTCCTCCCATTTGGCAAAATCTGGCCAATAAAAGTCACCTATAAAATCCAACCAGAAGCTGAAGAGCAAGGGAGTGTTATTGATACAGTTATAAAGGTCAGCCTCCCAAGGCACAGAGTCCATGACAAAAGCAGAGAGTGAGCTTGGAGAGGCAAACAGATATATCCAAAACATTAGGTGATCCTATATTTATACCATCTGTCAAGATAATAAGTGTGTTTGAAGGACAGTAGAAAACTAGACAAATTCAGGAAGACCTAATGAAAAGGCACCAATAGAAAATTCAACAGGAAAGCATTGCCTTGAATTGTAGAGCATGGTTGAGAGAGGCATGAGAAAAATGAGAAAAAATCATCAGGTTATAAAGAAAAAGGTTGGGATAACAATGTTATGAGTGCTTAAAGGACGATACATGTGAAAAATATGGGTAATAAAATGGGGAAAGGGTTTAATATCCTGGGTCATGCTCATAACATATGCTTAGTAGGGTCAGTTGAATGGCTCCTCAAGCTGGGGATGCCATTATTGAAAGTAGAATCAAATGATAATTTGGGGAGTGTTGCCATGCTTATTTATTATACCATCATCACTCTCCAAGAGAAATGTTTAAGGTCTTGCATTATGGTGTGACCCTGGGAATTCGGAAGTAGGGAGTGAATATGAGAGACACAGTGAGAAGGAAAATGACAGAATTTGAAACCCATAAAGAGAAGAATGTGAAACATACAAAGCATGGTTTATAAATATGTTCCATTTTTGCTGCTACCAGAGATAAGCATTTGTGTAACTTATTTAGGATGTTAAGCTGTTTATCTCATGAAACCAGAAGGGAAGGTCATCTTGCTGTTACTATAGGTTCATAACTCCCATCCACAATATAATATAGTCTGTGCAATAGTCTGACTTAAGGGCAATTTCCGTTGTTTATAGACTGGACATCACGGTTTTCTTTCTTCAGTGAAAAAGAATTTAAACTTTGGGCTTGGAATTTTGAATAGAAATTGATGTTGATTCTTTAACATGTATAATTACTATTTAAAACAATATGCAGCATTAATGTATGTTTGAAAATCAACAGAAAAGAATGTGGTTCTAAAGAAAAAAATTATCACATCCTTCATTACTTATTTTTTTGTATATTAAATTATTCTTTCACTTAATATTTTTAAATTTAATGTTACTATTTAATGTTATGAACTATAATTTATATGCAATAAAATGCGTACGTCCTAATTGCATAACTCAATGAATTTTTCTAAAGTATACATCCATGTAACAGTAACCAAATAAAAATATAGAACCTTCTCATCACATCCTTGCACACTTTCCCAATCAATAACCGTAACTGATCAGTTTTGCCTGTTCTTGATCTTTATAAAAAGAATCATGTACTATGGACTTTTTTGGCTTTTTCACTCAATGCAATGTTCTAAGATTCTTCCATATGGTTGCATGTATCAGTTATTTGTAGCACATTTACCCAAAGAAACACCAAACTCATTGCTGTGGAGTCAATTCCAACTCATAGCCACCCTATAGGCAGACTAGAACTTTCTATAAGGTTTCCCATGAGTGACTGGTGAATTTGAACTGCTGACCTTTTGGTCAGCAGCTGAGCTCTTAATCACTGCTTCACCAGTATCCATTTTCTGGTTGATGAACACTTAAGGTTGTTTCCAGTTTGGGGCTATTATAAAGAAAAGTTTCTGTTTGCTCCACATTCTTGGAAACATTCTTCTGTGGTCGGCCATTTAAATTTTAGTCATTTAGGTGGGCATGTGCTGGTATATTACTGTGGTTTTAATTTGCATTTCTGTGGTGACGTATGATATTGAAATTTCCTTATATGGATATCTTTTGTGAATTCCTTTTTAAGTATTCTGCTTATGTTTGAAAAATAGGGTTGTTTTTATTTTCTTTATATATTCTAGATATGAGACCCTTGTCAGATGTATGTATTATGAATACCTTCTCCCAGTCTGTAGCTTGCCTTTTTACTTTCTTAATGGTGCCTTCTGATGAATAAAAGATTTCAATTTTGATGATATCTAATGTATCTTTTCCCCCCCTCTTACATCTAAGGATTTTGGTTTCCTGTTTAAGAAACCTTTGAATACCTCAAGTCTTAAAGTTATTCTCTTACTTTTTCTTCTAGAAACTCATAATAAGCTTTCACATTTAGGTCTATGACCCATCTCAAATTAATTTTTATATATGGCATAAGTTATGGGGTAAAGGGTCATTTTTTTCCATATGAATATCCAGTTTCTCCAGTACCATTTATTGATAAACCTCTCATTTTTCCTTTAATTACATTGATATCTTTTAAAAAATCAAGTATCTACATTTGTGTGTTCTATTTCTGGAGTCTCTATTCTGTTCCACTGATCTATTTAGTTATCCTGAACCAATACCATAGCATCTTAATTACTGTATTTTTATAGTAATTTTATTCCATAAATATTTATTAATCATCTGATACCTGGGACAAGACTACCACCCATCTGTCAGTTTGTCATACTATGCTAGCTTGCATTTTGCTATGATGCTGAAAGTTATGCCTCCGGTATTTTAAATACCAGCAGAGTCATCCATGGTGGACAAGTTTCAGCAGAACTTCCAGGCTAAGACAGAATAGGAAGAAAGGCCTAGTGATCTATTTCTGATTACTGGCCAATGAAAACCTTATGGAGCACAACAGAACATTGCCTGACTCACTCGCTTTGGACACATCATCAAGAGGGATCAATCACTGGAAGAGGACATCACTTTTGGTGAAGTAGGGGCCAATCAGTTATTTGTAGGGCATGGGAGACACTTGGTGAGATGCACTGGCACAAGAGCTGCAGCCATGGACTCAAACATGCTGGCGATTGTGGGGGTGATGTAGGACCAGGCAATACTTCATTCTGTTGTACATAAGGTGGTCATGAGTTGGAGCTTATTCAACAGCAACTAACGACAACAACCTGGTACAAGAAACCAATCTGAGCTCCTTATAGAAGCCAAGCAAACAAGACATGGGAGACATGACTTTTGATCACATACAGATACCTTTACAACCCATATTAATTTCACAAATATGTATTAAGTGCCAAACCATGTTTCAGTTTCTGTTCTAAATTCTATAAATATAGCAGTGAACAACAGAGACAAGGTTCCTACCTTCTTGGGATAAAAATGAATAAATAACATAATTTCAGATAGTGATAAGATCCTATGCCCAAGAGTGATGGGGGAACAATTTTAGACACAGTGATCCAAGATGGATGCATAAAGCTACAACAGGCTGTGCACTGGTCAACTCCAGTGCCATTTGCATAGGCTGTAATGTGAATCTTATTCCCTTGAGCTGTGCTGCACAGAAGCCCTGGGTTGACAGGAAAGGTCCTTTCTGGAGAGATGACATTTGATTGGAGTCCTGGATAACAAGAAGATATTATCCACACAGCCTTCTGGTGTATTCCAGGTGAACAGAACACAAGATTCTAAGGCAGGCAAGAGTTTGGTGCATTTGAGAACAAAAAGCAAACCATAGTGGCTGGAGCATCATAAAAGAGGAAGATAGTCTTGGATGAGATCAGGGGGTAAGCAAGGAGCAGGTCATGTTAGGTTCCTCATATGGTAAGGAGTTTGGATTTTATCCCAAGTGCTCTGAAAATCCTTCAGAATATCTTAATTGGAAAAGTGATTTGATCTCATTCACGATTTGTAATGATTATTTGGCTGCTTTGTAGAAAAAGGCTCATAGGAAACTCTGCTTTGGTCTACAGAGGATTAGCTTGTATCAGACCAATCTTACAGATAAGAACAACTGACAAAGCTGGGTAAAATATTTTAAGATATGTATCTGAAAATATACAAGCACTAACAAAGCAACCAACACTTGAGTGGCCAAGATAACAAAGAGCAACGTAGCAAGGAGAGGTAAACCGGACATTCTGTGTTGGTTGTCTCCTCCAGGTACTTTGCCAATTCACTAATGGCAGTTGACAGACTAGCAAGGCTTGAGTTTTTGACAGTCTCACTGTGCCTTAATGCAATATTAGATAAGAAGACTGAACATCCATGATCTAATTATCCATTTTAAGAAGATAGAAAGCAAACTATAAAATAAGCTCAAAGAAACTAGAAAAAAATAATAAGAATCCCATGAAACAGAAAACAAATGAACATCAATGAAGCCAAAAGTTGTTTCTTTAAAAAGACTAATCAAGTTGATATGCCCATAAGAAATAAAGAGAAAAAACACGAATTGCCAATATTGACACTGCAAAAAGGGGTTACCCCAACATATCCTACAGATATTAAAAAGATTATATGAGAATATTATTTTTAAAAATAATGCCAAAAAGTGAAATGTTAGATTAAATGGACAAATGTTTTGAAAAATGCAGTTTGCCATACTTGACCAAGGAAGAAACAGGAAAACCTGAATAGTTATATAGCTATTAGTGATTTCAAAGTAACTAAAAACCAATCTCTTGGTTAACAGCTGTAGCACTTAACCACTACGCCACCAGGGTTTCCACTAAAAACCTTACTGCATAGAAATTTCTGGGTCCAATGGCTTTAACCACTGGTTCTTTCAAAAATACTTTAGGAAGAAATAACATCAACGTAATAGAAAAGGAAATGAAAATTATAGACTAATATCCAAAAAAAATAGGAATGCAACATTTCTAAGTAAATATTGTTGTTGTTAGGTGTCATCGAGTCGCTTCCAACTCATAGCGGCAACGCTATATACAACGGAACAAAACACTGCCTGGTCCTGTGCCATCCTCACAATGGTTGTTATGCTTGAGCCCATTGTTGCAGCCACTGTGTTAACCTATCTTATTGATATGCTCTATCAAGCATGATGTCCTTCTCCAGGAACTGATCCCTCCTGATAACATGTCCAAAGTATGTGAGACGTAGTCTTGCCATGCTTGCCTCCAAGGAGCATCCTGGTTTTACTTCTTGAAAGACAGATTTGTTCATTCTCTTGGCAGTCCATGGTATATTCAATATTTTTCGCCAACACCACAATTCAAAGGTGTCAATCCTTCTTAGATCTTTCACATTCACTGTCCAGCTTTCACAGGCATATAAGGCAATTGAACACACAATGACCTGGGTCAGGCACACTTTAGTCCTCAAGGTGACATCTTTGCTTTTCAACACTTTAAAGAGGCATTTTGCAGCAGATTTGCCCAATGCAATGCGTCTTTTGATTTCTTGACTGCTGCTTCAGTGGGTGTTGACTGTGGATCCAAGTAAAATGAAATCCTGGACAACTTCAATCTTTTCTCCGTTTATCCTGATGTTGCTTATTGGTTCAGTTGTGAGGATTTTTGTTTTCTTTATGTTGAGGTGTAATCCATGTCGAAGGCTGTGGTCTTTGGTCTTCATCAGTAAGTGCTTCAAGACCTCTTCACTTTCAGCAAGCAAGGTTGTATCATCTGCATAATGCAGCAAATATTAGCAAATAAAATTTAGTAATAAGAAGGTAACACATCACATCTAAATTATATTTATCCCAGTAACACAAGATTGGTTTAACGGAAAGTAATCTACACCTTTGACGGCATTAAAATAATAAAGGAGAAAAATCATGACAGTCCCAAATGAAATACAAAAATCATATAATCATTCCAGACGAAATGCACAAAGTTTTTGATGTATAACATCAATAAACTATTAGAAAATCAAATGAGGCCACTTAAGAGAACATTAAAACATCAATTTTCTGTGCACAGATCTCACAAAAGATATGAAAGATCATTACACTAAAAACTAAAAACTAAAAAGATGGTATAGAAAAAACCTAGGCAAGCTGACAGATTTTTGGGGAGACACAATTCAATCCATGAGAGATATCAATTATTGATGTTGTGGAGCAACAGTCCTAAAGGCCCTAGGAAGCAATAGGCACAGCCATTCCGGGACCACTGCCTGACATGTGTCATGGAGCCTGCAGAAGGGATAGTTTAACACTCTGGGTCCTAGCAATGGGGACATACAGGGTAAAAAGTGCCTGCTGCTCCCCTGGCATCCTCAGGCACTGTAGCCTGGAGGCAGCAGCTTGGTCAGAACACAGTGAGAGCCAGTGCACCAACACAACAACACAGCTCAAACCCTGAATTTGTCCTATGTCCAACTTGAGCGAGAATTACCCCAAAGCAGTATGTCACCATAATTCTGGTGGACCAACCCTAAAGCCTGTGGGAGAGATCTGTTTGCCAGATTGGAATTACAGGTGATCTACTGGAATCAAAGCCTGGCCATGGAGCCTTGGGTTACCCTGTAAGTGCAAGTTCCAGAAGTTATGAGGGGCAACTCATGAAGCCCAACTGATATGCTGGAGAGGTTAAAGGAGTGAAGAGTGCCCACAAGGGAGAGAAATAGGGACTGGGATTCATATGCATCCAGGCCTGGGTTTGGGCCACCCAAGCCAGCCCAGGCTTGTCCCAGGCACTAAAGGGGGACCTAGAAAATTTCCCAGGCAAATATTTTTTGTGAGATCCCCTGAGGAATAGGAATAGGATAAGAGCCCCCACCTGCCTAGGTCTAAGGGCAGTACCAGATACAAAACCAACATGACTTACTTATAGTCTGGTTATGAGAGGTGAAGATAACTCCTAGTTTTTGGATTGAGTGATTGGGTCAATGATGTCATTCACTGAGACTAGAAGCCTGGAGGAGAAACAGATTTTAGGAAAGGAGTAATTTAGAGTGTTATATTGGCCATTTAAATTTGAGACTCTTACTAGTACCCAAGTAGGAATGTTGAAAAGGATGTTAGACATGTAAGTCTGAAATTTAGGAGAGGTGTCAAATGCGGGGATTTAGTATGGAGGTCATTATAATACAGTGATATTTAAAATAATGGAGTTTGATAAGATTGCCTCCGGAGAGAACGTAGGTAAAGAGGTGAAGAGGACTTAGGATCCAACCTTGAGGCATTGCAATTTTTAGAGTACAAGCCAAAAATAAAGGACGAGCAAAGGAGACTGATACTCATTATTGAAACCATAGGAAAATGAGGGTTAGATCCTATCTTTTCTCACTGACTTGTTTCTCCCACTTTAAGATACCTTGGTATCTGACATTGACATGCCCAACACTCCACACACACCTTGCCTCATTCATCCCAGGCTGACTATCTGTTATGGATTGAATTGTGTCCCCCCAAAATTTGTGTTGCAAATCCCAACCCCTATACCTGTGGTTAAAGGAGCCTTGGTGGTGCAGTGGTTAAGCTCTCAGCTGCTAACCAAAAGGTCGGTGGTTTAAACTCATCAGCCACTCCTCAGGAGAAAGATGTGGCAGTCTGCTTCTGTAAATATTACACCTTGGAAAGCATATGGGGCAGTCCTACTCTGCCGTATAGGGTTGCTATGACTTGGAACTGACTCTATAGCAACGGGTATACCTGTGGTTATAAGCTCATTTGGGAATGGGTTTTCTTTGTTCTGTTAATGAGGCAGTATTAGCGTAGAGTGTGTATTCAGTCAATCTCTTCTGAAATACAAAAAAGCAAATTAAGCAAGCAAGCAGAGATGGGGGAAGATAGATGCCATACCACTTGTAGATCACCAAAGAAATGAGAAAGAGAAGCTGAAAAGAGATAAGGACCTTCCCTCAGAGCTGACAAAGAGAGAGAGAGAGAAAGCCTTTCCTTAGACCCAGAGCTCTGAATTCAGAATTCTAGCCTCCTAAACTGTGAGAAAATAAATTTGTTTATTAAAGCTACTCACTTGTGGTATTTCAGTTATAGCAGCACTAGATAACTAAGACGCTACTCAACCCTGGTGGCATAGAGAAACCCTGGTGGCGTAGTAGCTAAGAGTTTGGCTGCTAACCAAAATGTCTGCAGTTTGAATCTACCAGGTGCTCCTTGGAAACCCTGTGGAGCAGTTCTTCTCTGTTCTATAGGGTCGCTATGAGCAGGAATCGACTTGATGGCAATGGGTTTGATTTGGTTTTACTCAACCTTGTATATCTTTTGATGACCAACCTAGAGGAAACCTGAATTTGTAATGACCTGTTTGGACTTGATTTCTGTATGTTGTTCCCTTCTCAAGGATCCTTACTACTTCCTCTCATTTATTTCAAATTTTATCAACTTATTAACACCCTGAATATCTCATTGCTTGTGTACTGTAACCAACCCCTTGCTAAAAGTATTCCGAGACATGGAATATGAAATTAACATGGCATAGACATTTACTGGATTTATTTGGGGCCTATGTAAAAAAAAAAAAAAATTTTTTTTTTTTTTTTTTATCTAAGGTGTTATTCTAAGAAAGTAGCTATTAATATGATATCAGTTTAGAGGGTTTATTTCTTTAAGAAAAAAAAATTAGATTACTATTCTCTTTACTAATATAATTAGGATAAGGCATGTGAGCTATGAATGTATTAAGATATTGTACTTTAAATTGTTTATATTCTGAGAAATATTTTTACAACTCCTGTTTATAAAGCTATTGTCATGGCAATTTTTAAAAATAATCTCTGTATACATTCTGCAACCTTTGAAGATCTATTTTTGTATGAAGATTTAGATTCCACAAGATAGTTTCTGGCTCGTGTTTGATTACGCCCATGATTTCAATGTGTTTCCAGATTTATAATAAATTCTATAATGGTGGATATTATAAGATTCATTTCAGTGTGGAACTGAGGCCTGTCAACAATCACATGAGTGATCTTGGAAGTAATTCCTTCAGTTTCAGTCAAGGCCTGAGATGACTGATACTCTGGCCAACAGCTTAGTTGTAACCTCATGAGAAAACTTGAGGTAGAGGCATTCAGTTATGTCACTCCTAGATTTCTGACCAATAGAAATTATTAGATGATAAATGTTCATTATTTTAAACCCCTGAATTTTGGAATATTTTGCTTTATGTCTCTAGATAACTAATACAATGAGTAAGCATATTCACGCTGAAGTGCTATTGACTTACTGTCTAAAGCCTTCCAGAATACTTACCAACGACTTGTAATAGTACAATGTTTAATCCTATGTAAAGGTCTCTGATGGTAGCTTAATACTATTTAATATTATTTGGGCAACGGTGACCTTTCAGAATGCCTACGATTGTACAATTTCTGCTTTGGAGAATTCCCCCGAGACTGGGAAGGGAAAGGTGACATATATTATCAACTGATAAGTTAAGGTTAAACATCTAAAGACTCCAACAAACCATGTGCAATAGTAATACCCCCATGTTACCATTCGCTGCCTGCAATCGTAGGTGGCCAAATTCATTCATGAAGGAATGGTGACCTTCAGGCATGGCAGTTTCTTTGGGCGGTGTCATTTTGTCACTAAAAATCAATCAAGTGTTTTGGTTTCATGATGATATTTATGTCTTTCTATCTTCACAAAATTGATGCAGACCAGATCACAGAGCACAAGGCCACTATTCAGATTTTAGTTTTATTTCCCAGAAGGCCTGCGTTCATTGTGTATTCCTAGATACAACTCTCAATTAACATTTAACTGGTGAATGCTTCCTTAAGATCTGTTTTTAGGTCCAATCTTGGCATTTGGTCTCAAGCAATTAAGAAGCTCTGGTTTTTGCTCAGTGACATAACATCTAGGTCATCTTGTTATTGTATCTGATATTGTTCCCCTGTTAAAGTGGTGGCTTTTTTTTTTTTTTTTAACCTTGCACCAAATCTCGCAAATCCTATCCCAAGCTCTTGTGCCACTAGCTGCTTAGTGCCTCACATCCTCCCACACTGTCCCTGCCTTGCTATTTTTTAGTCCCATAGACTTTGGGGTTTGGTCCTGACCTCTTAGCTGGGCTGTGCTAATTTTTGCCATTCAATTCTGATTCCTGTTCCAAGTGCCCTGGATTTGCATGTGTTCAGCTCTTGAAATCAGTGATCAACAGCCTGCCAAGCACTTCCATGGGTTATCCCATGGTGTCTGCCTAGACTTCAGCCTCTCATGTGTTACCATTGAAATCATGGTATGCTGGCCTGCTTGGACTTCCTCCCAATACCTCAACTCACCTGTTCCCAAGGGATATCCAACTCCATTCCGTTGCCTGTTATCTTAGACTCAGGACTGACTGTTGAGAACGCAGTCTTTTACCACCTGTTGACTTTGCATTTCACCAGTTCCCTATTTCATAAATTAACTCTGTTCTCAAGAGAAAGAAGAATGTAATACACATGAGCCTGTGTTTAAACCCAAACTTCTCTGGTTCAGGCAGGATCTTTTATCCTAACTGTTTGCAATACCCAAGGACTCCAAACCAGTTGTTGTTGAGTGGATCCCGACTCATGGCAACCCTAAGTGTGTCATAGTAGAACTGTGATCCATATGGTTTTCAATAGCCGACTTTTTAGAAGAAGGTTGCCAGGACCTTCTTCCAAGGCATCTTTGAATGGAGTCAAACCTCCAACTTTTTGTTAGCAGCCAATCATGTTAACCATTTGTACCACTCAGAGACTCGTCAATTCTACTACCTCCCTAATATTTCTATTGAAAGTTGTAAAACACTTTATCACATGTGTTCTCATTTGATTTTCACAATTCCCCAGGAAGTACCGTGAGCAAGTTTTTCATCTTCATTTTAGATTTGAGAAATTGAGGTCCACAGAAATTTTATAACTTTGAGGGGTTACACCTGGGTCCCTGGATGGTGCAAAGTGTTTGCACTTGACTGCTGACCTAAAGGTCTGCTTCCATAAAGATTATAACCAAGAAAACCTACGGAACAGTTCTACTCCGTAACACATAGAGTTGACATGAGACAGAATAGACTAGACTACAACTGGTTTTGCTTGTGTTTTTTGCTTTTGGTTTATGGGATTACACCTCTAATCAACGTGAGAGCTGGGACTAAAACCCAAGACCCCAAGTCCATTGCTCCTTCCAAGTGACTGCACAGCTCCATGTTACCATGGAAATTAAAAAAAAAAAAAAGATGCCAAATTGAAACAATCCCCCAAATTCTCTAAATTCCTTCTTAATTTCATTAATGGTGCATGTTTACACACACACACACACACACACACACACTAGTAGTCACTATCAGTAGTGGACTTTTGATATGTAATGACTGGCTCTATAAATTTATAATGCATGTTGGTTGGTTAAAAAAGAAAATTAGATTTAAAATTATGGCATACATACTACATGCCCAACACCTTAAGAATGATCTCTAATGATTACAAAAAAGCTACATAACAGGTACAGTAAAACCTGAGAAAGCCAGAACCTATGTAAGGCGGAAACCTGTCAAAGAAAGAAAAGTCATATATTTTCAATAGAGAGCTATAGAAAAGAAGTAAGACTGTGCACCCTGTCAAAGACAGAAAACTTGTGAGACCCAGAAAAACAAGGCAGTCCCATCGAGTTCTGGCTCTCACAGGCTTCACTCTATTATTATCCCAATTTAACAGATGAGGAATCTGATGGGGAAGAAAGATCCCACTGCTTATGGAAAGGTAGAACTTGGAATTTGAATCCGGGTGTTTCTGGCTCCAAAAGTCATGGTCTAGTATAACATATTAGTACAAAATGTACTGTACTGCAATACATATTAGACTGCAGTTTAGACACATTATTAATTACCCTGGAGTATAGTAAAATTGAAAAACAGGATAAATATAGTCATATAATAATTTGTCTGACTTCCTTTAGCAGAATCAGTCTGGTGTATTTTGTCTTCATAATAAATGAGCATGCTTTTAGTGTGTGTGTACACAAAGAAGAGATCAGGACAGTATAGAAGTCGTATTGTTCTTGAACTTGAATAATGCCCCTCTTTGGAAACATATGAACACTTCTGCCTGAGTGAACAGTTGCACTACCAAAATCCACTGAACATAGAAGGTCTCCTGGGGAAAGCACTGGGTCACAGAGCACAGCTGGCAGAAGAGAAGTAATTGGTGAAAAAATTTATACCTCAGCGACAGGCAGACATCTTCAGTGGCCTGTTTCTTTCTTCTCTCGTTAGCTTATCTCAAGTTCCAGTTCCCTGTAACTACAAGCTACACTTGGCTCCATCCTTGCTTAGACGGACCTTTAATAAACCTAGTCTTGAGTAATACTTAATCTTGTTGCAAAAATAAATACAAAAACAAAAAAGATTAGTAAGAGCAGCGGCTCCTCTGTGTAATGGTGAAGGGTCGTTAACCTCTGTCTGCAGAGGGGAGATGCTTAGAGGCAGCCTGTCACGTTCCTTTTTCTCCATTTTTTGTAATACATCTTTGTGTTTCTTTTTTTCCTGTAAGAGAAAATCTTATACAGTGCAAAAGAGAAAAAAAAAAAAAAAAATTCCAAAAGGTAAAACAAACAAAAAATCTAGAAAGAAGAAAAATTTTAAAGGTTACCCTTAATCTCACCACCCTGAAATAGTCACTGTAAGTATTTGGTTGCTTACACTTAAAAAAAAAAAAAAAAAAACACACACCAATATACGTTCACACTCATACAGAACAAACATTTTTCTCTTTACCCAAATGTAGGATTTTCCTCACATTTTAGCTAAAAATTTGAGTATAAGCGATAACAATGATGATGATAAAAGCTAACATTTTTGAAAATTTGCCAGGAGTTGTTCATAAGCATTTTACACTATTGTCTACATTTAAGGAGCCCTGGTAGCACAGTGGTTAAAGCACTTGGCTGCTAACAGAAAGGTTGGCATTTTGAAGCTACCAGCCACTCTTTGAGAGAAAGATGTGACCTGCTGCTTCCATAAAGACTACAGCCTTGGCAACCCTATGAGGCAGTTCTACTCTGTCCTATCGGGGGTCACTATGAGTCTGAATCAACTTGACAGCAATGCAATTTTTTTTTTTTTCGGTCCACATTTCAGTTTAATAATAACTCCAAAATGTAGGAGCTATGATTATTCCTACTTTACAGATGACAAACTGAGATACAAAGAAATCAAGTTTTCCAAGGCCAACAACAAGTATTGGTGTCAGGGTGTGATCCCAAGCCCTGATTCCACAATCCGAACTTTTACAAGACCCAGGAAGAACATTTCGGTGTAACTAAGTGGGCGGCATAAAAGCTTTGGTGTGAGAGCAGTAGCAACTTTCCCCTCTTGCCTTCTGCGACTCCACACTTCCTTGGGATCCCTCATGTGCAATTCCTTCATAACTCCCTGGCTGGTTGCTCTTCTGGTTAATTTCTAAATGGTGCAATATTCAAAGCACAGTGCTAGGCTTTTGTTTCTTCTCTTCTTACACGGTGTCGTAGGTGATCTCTTTTAGTCTCATCCCTTACTTTAAAAATCACATAAAAACTATGACTTCTATGTCTGTATTTGCAGTCCTGTCTTTTCCCTATATCCACTATCCTACATCTCAACTCTACTGTGGGGTCTAATAGACAGCCAAGACTTAACAAGGCCAGACTAGAACTCGTGTTTTCCTCCTGAACTTGCTCCTCATTTGTCTTGCCCATTTCAATAAATGATCTCACTATTACCAAATTACTCAGACAAAAATCTAAAAATTACCACGGTTGCTTATTTTTTCTCTTACCTCCACATCCATTCTCTGAGTAACTCCTGTCTATTCTATCTCCAAAATAAATCTCAAATCCTTCCTTTCCTCACTATATTCACCACCACCTTAGCTCAAGCCACCATGGGATCTAATGGTCACTCCTGCTTTCCCTATAATTAATTGTCTATAAAACAACAAGAATAATTCTTTAAAATGTAAATCTCATCATATCTTACCACTACTTGAAATTTTTAATGGTTTCCCAGTAGACTTAGAACAAAACCCAAAATTCTTACTCTAGTTTACAATCCCTTCTTCACATGGTCCTTGCCTATCTCTCTTATTGCATTGAGTATCAGTCACTGTTTGTTTGACCACTATGCCACAGACATACTACTCTTTCTTCTGCTCTTTGGAAACATCAGAATAATCCCCAGTGATATACCTTTGTACTGGCTGTTGCCTTTCCTGGGAATGGTCTTCTCCTTAATCCAGTGGTTCTCAACTATAGTTCTATTTTGCTTTAGTGGCTGTTAACTTGGCTTTTTCATGAAATGCAGCTCTCCCTAATCTGAATTGACATAGACATCTTAAGAAGTGAGGTAGGCAGACTCTAGGGTTCTCCCCTACACCATGATCCTGACCTCCTGGTGCTCCCACCCTTGTGCAATCCCCTTCCCTTGAGTTTGAGCTGGACCTGTCACTACCTGCTAATAGGAAATGGCAAAAGTAAAGTGAAAGGATTTCATTCCCATGATTATGTCACATTATACAAGACTGTGTCTTGCTAGCAGATTCCCTCCAAAGACTCTGCCTCCCTAGGTGGCTTTGAAGAAGTAAGTGGCGATGATAGAAGGTCCATGTCACAAGGAGCTGAGATGGCCTCCAGCCACAGTCAGCAAAAAGCCAGGGCCCTCGGTCCTACAATCACAAGGAAATGAATTCTGAATAAACTTGAAGTAGATTCTTCCCCAGCCAACTTCCAGATGAAAATACAGCCCGGCTAACCATCTAGCTGAAAACCCTGGTGGCACAGTGGTTAAGAGCTAAGGCTGCTAACCAAAAGGTCAGCAGTTTGAATCCACTAGGCACTCCTTGGAAACTGTATAGGGCAGTTCTAATCTGTCCTATAGGGTCGCTATGAGTCAGAATCGACTTGATAGCAACAGGGTAACTATCTGATTCTTTAATAACAGTCTTTTGAGAGCTTAAGCAGAGAACCAGCTAAGCTATGGCCGGATTTCTGACCCAAAGAAATGGTGAGATAATAAATATGTGCTGTTTTAAGCCCCTAGGTTTGTGGTAATTAGTTACATAGCAATAAATAACTAATGTAAGGAAGCTAGACTTAAGCGGTGGTTCTCAAATTTTTCCATGGTTGTAGTTCATCTTAGCCTACAAATTACTTCACTATCCAGTGGGATGTGCACATATGAGGTTCATAGTTACTTGACATCACTATTATGTGAAATATATTAAATAAACATTAAAAAGTAAAGGTATGATCTTTACTCACTAGAAGCTTTTCAAATGCATTTGTCTGCTTACTAACCACCACTTCTAGCTCTGCCTTCACTGGTAAACCTCACTGGTACTTTCACCAAAGTCAGGCAGGAGTGTAGTTAGAGCCCAGTCAGGCTCTTTGAGGACAATAGGTGAGTGAGACCCTCCTTTTTGTTTTTGCAATATACCATGCAAATATAGTGCTGGACGAAAAGTAGATGTTTTTAATTAATGTGCTTTTTTATGTTCAAAAAGGAGGAAGCAGAAAAGAAAACATCCCAGATTCACAGCTCCCCAACAATATGATGAAGATTAAAGTAAACATTGAGATTCTCAGACGAAAGGGTGCCATGGAACTGCAAAGCATTGGCATTAATTAACATAGTTAAAAAATTTCAGGTTCCAGGGACAGAAAAATCTTGAAAGCAAGTATTTCTATTAAATAAACAGTTTTCTTAAGGAAAACAAAACATTGGATGTATCTTGATTTTCCAAACGTGAGCAATTCAGTTCAGTAGCTCCTCACCTCTCAGTGGTATTGAAAAAGGGAAAATGACCTAATAAACACAGATATAACAATGACACCGCAGACAAATGCATCATATCACATCTAACGTACTTGTTCTCTTGGTCATAATAACTAGGTAATATAAATGTCATAGAGCCAGAGACAACAGAGATACATCCACTTCCTTTTGAGGTAATACACAGGAGGAAGGAAGAATGAGGATCAAAGTATATATTTAATTTAGGGTACTAAAATTTTTTTTCAAGAAGCACTCTTTCTGAGTATGTCAATTACACCCACTATGTCCCAGTTAGAGATGAAATATGGAAAGCATTAGTTGTCAGTCCAATACTTACACTAAAACAAGCCTTTTGACATGCAGCTTAATTATCTGGGTTTCAATTTTTTTTTTTTTTAACTAGAAATTTTATCAAGCTTGCCTCCAATGTGTGACATATGGCAGCCTCTGCCTCTTCCTCCATCCTGCATCCAAAAAATAACAAATAACTAGGAAAATTGGTATTGTGGTCCTTAACATTCTGTGAGACTCTGGACATAAATTATTTGAATGGGAAGATACTTTAGCCAGCAACTGTAAATCGTAGTTCCATTCCATAAGCCATGTGGTTAGTGGGAAATTTCTTCATATTCCGGCAATAAGTTCACCATCATTCTTAGTTGTCAGTGATGGTATGAGTTTTTAATATTTTTTTCTACCTTCAAAAGAAGTTGATGTAGTCAGAAGTAGAGAGGAAGAAATTGACAGAACGAATCAGATGTTGTTCACCACATACCAACATACCAATGGGATGTAATATTAATTTTACTAATATTAAATTTCTGTATGTGTCTGAATTTGTAATGCATTAGAATGTATGAGTCACACACATTTGTGCTCTATTACTCCCATTTCCTGAGCTTCAGTATGTGATAACTTTCTGATATGATTGTTTAAGTAATTATCCACATTAATGTTAATAGTTAATTGCTGAGTCTTGAACTATAAAACTTTTTTTTTTTTGAATGATTGTGCTGACTCTTCTAGGAGTGGTAGAATGGCTTACAAGTTCTAGAATGGAAAAACAAAAACACCTCAAATAAGAACTCAGGAATGTAGGCCAAAGAGTATGACGTTAGGAGAGAAAAAGAGAGGTTAGCTAAACGAAAGCTGGGAACCAAAAGGGATCTTCAGGTTGCAAGCTTATTACACAGCTAATTCTCAGGTTCTACACTGAAATTTTTTCTGAAAATACAGGTAACTTTAAAATGTATATCATTTGTCTCTTTATAAAGAGCTTTCGTATTCACTGTCTTGAATTTGAGCCTCATTGTAATCCTGCAAGCGGACATTAGCCGTTCCCATCATACAGGAGTTCATGACCATACACTCAAGAAAGGATACAAAGGAACTTAGATCCAAGTTTTCTTGAGCAGTGCTTCTCAAACTTTAAATGTGAATTTGTTAAAATATGGATTCTGATTCAGTAGCCGTAGGGTGGATCCTGAGATTCTGCCTTTCTAACAAGCTCCAAGTGATGCCAACATTGCTGGTCCATGTGGACCACATTTTGGCAAACTTCTAGATTAGATATAGTGCTCTTTCCATCACTGACTGTACATTCTTCTCTCTCCTCTTCCATAGCTACCAACACTTGCCCCAAATATTTTACTACTTAAAGCATATTTTGTGTATGTGTATTTTTTCTAATATTCTTATACCTGCATATATTTCTACAATAAAACACTGGTAAAGTTTTGTTGGATTAATAGACAAACTAAACTGTAAGAATCTAAATGGTATAATCTGTCTTATGGGCCTTGGGTTTCCCACATAGCTGAGAAATAGAATTAATCGAATCTGAAAATTGCATTTTTTTTTTTTTTATTTAAAACAAAAAACAAAGCTGATTTTTTTTGGCTACCCAGAGAACACAGCTGGTACCACCTTGCACCGTATGGAGAATTAGGGTGGCATTCAGGGAAATAAAGAGAGTCCTGGACTGAGAAGATGCTGGGGTTTGAGGCAGAGTTAAAAAGAAACGAGGGCATCTCTAAGCCAAACTCAAGATTCATGAAGCACATTATTGTTGTTAGGTGCCATCGAGTCAGCTCCTACTCATCGTGACACCATGTATAACAGAATGAAATGTTTCCGGATCCTGCACCATCCTCATCATCGTTGCTGTGTTTTAGCCCACTGCTGCAGTCACTGTTTCAATCCATCTCATTGAAAGTTGTCTTCTTTTTCGTTGACCCTCAATTTTACCTAGCATGATATTCTTCTCCAGGGATTGGTCCTTCCTGGCTGTACTTCCTCTCATTACCCACCTGCTATAGTTTGTTACCTTTATCAATCCTGACAGCTGTAGGAAACCAGTGAAATAGGATGTTAACATTGAGGTTTCCACCAAAATACTGTGATACGATGGAAGCTGTGTGCCCAAATGAGGTGCCGGAGTACAACACCCAGTTTCCTAACTCCTGAACTCTTCACCCAGGGATCCTGATGCCACCTCAAGGTTCCAGAACAGTTATAGGGCCTGCCTGAGACAAATATTTCATCCAGGCACAAGTACAAAATTCACCCGACTGAACAAATGTTAAAAGGATAATGAGAGACACAAATAAGATTATCTTTCTATTATAGCCTACACGTTATGCTTGTTTAAGATAGCTTTTACGCAGTCTGGCAGTTTGGATTGAATTTGTTGTCGTTTTTTTTTATCTTGAAAGTATGTTAGACTACTTACAATGAAGATGAACACAAAATGAAGGGCAGAACTGTGATGTCAACATCACAGGTCATAGGAAGGAGCTTTGCATCTTAGTGAAATCAGAGAACCAGGTTGTGCTGCCACCATATCACACCGTAGGGTGCGGGGAACTGGGACAGAAACCTACAGTTCTCGCCTCTTGGTTCACTGAGCTAATTCTAATCAGAAACTTGATTAAAAAAAAAAAAAAAAGTTCTAGTAGCTAATAATTTTTAAATATATGATCAAATTTTCCTACTTAGAGTGGAAATCTGGTTCATTTAATATGAATGTACCCTTCAAGTCACAAGATAAGTTAGTCCTAAAAAGATATATTGCCTAAAATGGAGAAATGCTTAAATGTTTACAGTCTATGTTTGTATAATCCATTAGGTACATTGTACAGGATAATATTTTTCTTTCTCTTAGGACAGAAAAACAAAACATCTTGAAAGTAAAGCAATGATACATAATTATTTGACAAGATGATATTGAAAAATTAAATAACTGAGTTCATTATTACCGGTTTTTTAGCCAAATCCAACTGTTCTTATCAGTCGTTCCAAGTTGCTACTTAAAATATTTATAAATTTATCAGCTTAGATTTAGAGCTATATCCAACTTGATAAACCTCTTTTTAAGCTTCTCTATTAATACAGATATATGAAAAAATGTAAACGTCCAAACAGACATTTTAGTTTTCTGAAGTGGACTTTCCTCATGTATTTAAGGTGTCAGCAAGATGATTAAATATAACCGACCAAATGTTCTCATTTTAAAAGAAAATATATATTCATTTGTCATTAGTTTGTTTATCACTATGTAAAGCAGTAGCTATTCCACAAAGTAACTTACTTTGAAGATGATAGTTAATTTCAGGGAAAAAGACCATTTTGTTTAAGTTAAGTAATAACACTGCTGATCACCCCCAAAAAGATATTTCATGAAAATATACTGACATAAATTTAAGAGAACAGAAAATAAGACAAAAGTTTAGAATTAAGTCAATTTAGATTATCAGTATTTTTATTAAAGAACAATAGGGCAAATCAACAGGGAATAGCGTCTTTTCTAGTCATTAATTATTTGGAATAATGGCACATTTCCTAGTTATTAATTAATTGGAATAGCAATATTAGTTTAAAGAAGTTTTACTGTATGCAATGTTAAAAATAAAATCAGATGACTGCAGGCAACTCTGATGGATAGGTTTAGTTGAAACTGTCTTCTTATATAAGAAAGAGGATGAAACATAAGAGATTTTATTTGATTTTTTCCTTTGAAGTAAAGTTGTTCTTTTGACAAAATTTTTAATCCATTTCAATTAAAATAAATACTTCTGAACTGGTTTATGTAATACCTAGTAGATATTATCAGGCATTCCTAAAAAGCTTTTGAAAACTCACTGACATCAGGTTATTAAGTACCATCAAGTTGGTTCTGACTCATAGTGACCCCATGTACAACAGAACACTGTCTGGTCCTGCACCGTCCTCACAATCATTGCTATGTTTAAGCCCATGGTTACAGCCACTATGTCAATCCATCTTGTTGAAGGTCTTCCTCTTTTTTGCTGACCCTGTAGCAAGCATGATGTCCTTTTCCAGGGACTGATTCTTCCTGATAACGTGGTCAAAGTGCATGAGACAGAGTCTTGCCATCCTCGCTTCTAAGGAGCATTCTGACTGTACTTCTTACAAGATAGATTTATTCATTCTTCTGGTAGTCCATGGTATATTCAATTGACACCAAGATAAGTACATAAGAGGGAAATAAAATTAACACAAGAAACTACAAGCATAATACTGATATCTATGATGTCAATTCAATAACATATGAAAAACAAGAAAAAAAAAGACATGTGTAAGTTAGTTTGATCAAAAATAGGTTCCTTATAGATTAGTACCCAAATCACTGAACTTTTCTACTTCTGATCATTCTTTTTATTGATATGAATAATATATTAAACCTACTTTGTTAATTTTATCTTTTAGAGCTAAAGCTATTCTGTCTTGATCAAAGACCATCAAACAGCACACAGTGAATCTTTTGTACGTGCACTCCTAAGTTAATCCGTCTGATAAATACGCCATACTGCTTTACAGATTTTAGACTATGAAGCTACAGATGCCTCTCCAGCTGCTGCTTTTCAAATTTATTAATTCAAGCTTCTGTATGACAAAGAAAATTCTGTACTTAATCGACCATTTTAATATACTAGATCCTTTTACTTTTGACTTGATGCTGGGCAATGCAATAAAGGAAGAATCTATGGAAGAAACTTACAGCTCCTCTTTGGTACCACACTGGGAGTAGAGCATCTTCAGTCCCCTGGTTCAAAGCTCACCTTACATTAATTGCTAAGTAATTGAAAGTTACATTATTTCCTTCCTTGCTTCCTTCATCCTTCCCTCCCTCCTTTCTTACTTTCCTTCCTTCTGTTCTTTAAAATCAGATACATGGCTAAGTACTTTCAGAAACTTGGCTTTTGGGAGTGGAATGGTTTTAAAAGATAAAATGTGCCTGAAATCACTTTTGGAAATTTCAAAATCTTATATAAATTTAAGAAATTATCATCAATTGAATATGTTCCCAAATCAAATATTAATTGGTCCTGGCTGACTATAAATTATTTTAGAATACCTCATTTGTCTACCAAAATGCTTGAAGTTGTTACCATTAAAGTTTAAGTGAATGTTGGGATGGGAAAACGTCTTTTAAGATTGATAATTAAAATTTTATAACTATGTTATTTGCGAAGGATAACACACTCACTAACATGTTGTTGTTGTTAGGTGCCGTCAAGTTGATTTCAAATCATAGCAACCCTATATACAACAGAATGAAACTCTGCCCGGTCCTGCACCATCCTCACAATCACTGTTATGCTTGAGCCCATTGTTACAGCCACTGTGTCAATCCATCTCGTTGAGAGTCTTCCTCTTTTTTGCTGATCCTCTACCAAGCACATTAGGAATATTTTTTTTTCTTATCAATTCAGAATAAAGAATAAAGACTTTGAAGGAATGAAATGGAAACAGGGGAGTACCGGCGAAAGCGTGAGAAGGAGGGAAAAGAAAAGTAAGAGAAGTTAAACCAAGGAGAGAAGTCTGAGCACTACGAGCAAATTCAAGATTGAGGACACCTGGGAAGGAAGGAGAGCGTCCCAGTCACTCAGACTTTGATTACAGGCATAACTACCCCCAAATTAACACCTGCTTCAGGGGCATACACAATTTATAATAATTCCTTACATTTATATAAGATTTTGAAGTTTCCAGAATGTTTTCAAAGTTCTATGTTCTTCTTGCCTCCTTTATCCCTTAATTGTCCTTTGTGCATTTACATAGCACCTCTTACAGTACATAATTTGCTATTCATTTATCTGTCTCCCTAAATAAAGTATAAGCACCTTGATTGCAAGAATTATATTTTCTAACCTTGTGTCACTGTATATAATACAATCAACAACTTAGTGAATCAATAAAAAATTGTTTCAGTTTTCTTGAGTCTTGTGCAACCATCCATTTGTCTATTCTTCCCTTCTTTTCCCCTTGTTGCCTTCCAACCTTCAGACACTTACAGTAAGTACTAAGAGGAGGCACTGCAGTGAGTGCTGGGAATTAAGGGAAGAGGAAAGAAGTACTGTATAAATTTCAAATTCCCAAATATCAGATACCAGTAATTCATCTAAACTTTATTAAAATTGCTAATGTAGAGTGCATTGAAGATTAGTTATCATTTATGCAAAATTAAAAAAGTGACACAAAAAAATAATATGCACCAACAAGATGAGCACTTGTAGGGAAGTATTGAAGATGATTTGAGAGACTCGTCATTTCTTTTTCCAGTTCATAATTTCAATAGCATTCATCTCAGCAATTTTGGAGAGTCTCTAACCTATAATGGTCAAAATAAAATTATTATACAGGGTCACAAGGAAGGGGTGTTATAGTTTGCTCACTTTGTAGAAGAGAGGGTTGATATGTTTGCTGCTCTGGTGCTCTGGTGCAACTCTTTGGATGGTTATTTGTTAAGTGTAGTTAGCAGCCCTTCATAGTGAAGTTCATTTCCAGTGACAATGATAGATGGGAGAAATGCCTGTAGCATGACTGAATGCCAACAGCGTGCCTTTCCTAAGGACAGCAATGAATGGCTCTGGCCCTGTGTCAGCTTAACTGGGAAAATGCTAGAACAGGCCATGATAAAATCAATTTGCAAATGTTTCTAAAAGAACATGGCTTTGTGAAGAACAAAGCCTGGAAAATGAATCTCTGGTGCCAGTGTTCAGAGTGACAGGAGGCTTGGTAGATTAGGAAGATGTGTTGGAGTTTGACTTTATATGGATTTTGATCCTCCCTGTGTGATACCCCCAACCCACTGGAAAAATAATGAAGGCAAGCCAGGGAAACAGGTATGTCCTCCTATACAGGGCTTTGATGAAAAAACTCTGATAGCTAATCCAAAATCACACGTGGGACATCTGTCAATAGGAAACGCAGGTCCTTAGCAATGGCTCTCCATTTTGCACAGTAAGCACAATACTGGAGAACAACCATCTTAAATTTAAAAACCCTCCTTGATCCCACATTCTCTGGTTCCATTTTTCTCTGATCCTGTTTACTATGAAATTCCTTGAACAGTTGTCCATATCACTGTCTCCAATTCCTCTTCTTGCATTGTAGGACTAGCTACACGATTTGTGGGACCCAGTGTAAAAAAAAAGTACAGGACCCTTGTTTAACAACTATTCAGAATTTCAAATTAATGACACCAGGGCATTAACCCACGTGTGGGTACCTTCTGAACCAATCAGGCTCTCACTCTCCAGCAATTACACTAAAATAGTTTCTGTCAATGTCAGCACTGATTTCCATTAGTTTAAATCTAATAGTCAATTCTCCTTCTGTTTTATTGGATTCATGATGGTATTTAACAGAGTTGGTCACTCCCTCCTTCCTGAAGCAGCCTTTACCTAGTTCCAGATCACCACTTTCCCTGCGTTCTCTGTCGACGTCACTGGATGCTCTCCCTTTAGTGTTTATTTGCTGATTCTTCCTTGTAGTAGGCTGAATATTGGCTACCCAAAGATGACCGTGTCCTAATGCACGGAACCTATGAATATGCTACTTTGCATAGTAAAAAGGACTTTGCAGATGTGATTACGGATCTTGAGATAGGCAGATTATCCTGGATTATCTGGATGAGCCCAATGTAATCACAAGGATCCTTTTAAGAGGGGGACTGAAGGATGAGAATAGTGGTAGGAGATATGACTATGGAAACAAGAGTCTGAAGTAATGTGAGGAGGGAGCCATGAACGAAGGGATTCAGGCAGGCTCTTAGAAGCTAAAAAAGGCAAAGGAATGAATTCTCACTTGAAACCTCTAGAAGGAACACAGCCCTGCCAATCCCTTGGTTTTAGAATTCTGACCTGCAGAACTGTAAGAGAACAAATTGGTGTTGTTTTAAGCAACTAAATTTGTGATAATTTGTTACCGCAACAATAGGAAAACTGATACAGTCTTGTTCACTCCAGCCTCTATATATATTAGCCTGCCCCAGGACCCATCTCTAGAATATTTTTCCTTCCCTATCTATCCTCATCCTTAAGGACAGCCTACCAGTTTCATGGCTTCAAATATTGGCTTTAAATACTAGCTAAACACTTACGACTTCCAAAAATATTTCTCTGGTTCAGACTTGTTCCCTAAACTCCACGTTGTTGTAGCCAACATCTCACTTGACATTTTCATCTAAATGCCTAAAAGACATCTCAAATTTATCATAGCCCTTCTGCCATTTTCCCTACATTTTCTGCCATTGCCATACAGTAAAGGGCCACTGTAGCTCCACTCTTGGAAATTCTGTTTACTGGACCTCCAAAATAAATCCAAAATCCAATACTTTTTTATCACCTTCCCTGCTACCACCCAGGATGGAGTCACCATCATCACTCACTTGAAATATTAAAACAACCACCTAAATTGGAACCCTTGTTCCACTACAATCTAGACACAACCCAAAAACCAGAGAGATTGTCTTAAGATATAAGAAATGTTGTATCACTTCTCTGCTCTAAAGTCTGCAATGGCTTTCCACTTCACTCAAAAGGCAGATTCCTTAAAATGACCTGGAAGATCTTCATGATCTGCCCTCCTGCTACTTCTCTTACCTCCTCTACTACCAGTTTCTGACTCACTCACTCTGCTCCACTCACACTGGTCTTGTTGTTCTTCCTAGAACACTCTCACTTGTGCTCTTGCCTCAAGGCCTTTGCAGTTGTTTTTCCTTCTACCTGAAATGGGAACGCAGAAATCTACGTTACTCACTCCCTCAATTCTTTGTCACTTTATTACTGTCACTGTCACTGAACACCTCCTCCCACTTAACCTCTGGTCTTTCTAAGTCTGCTTTGCTTTTCTACATAACACTTGTTGTTAGGTGCCATCTAGTTGGTTACAACACATAGCAACCCTATATACAACAGAACAAAACACTGCCCAGTCCTGCACCATTCTCACAACCTTTCTTATGCTTCGGCCTATTGTTGCAGCCACTGGGTCAGTCCATCTCATTGAGGGTCTTCCTCTTTTCCGCTGACCCTGCACTTTGCCAAGCATGATGTCCTTCTCCAGGGACTTACCCCTCCTGACAACATATCCAAGTATGTAAGATGCAGTCTTGCCATCCTTGCTTCTAAGGAGCATTCTGGTTGTACTTCTTCCAAGACAGATTTGTTTGTTCTTTTGGCAGTCCATGGTATATTCAGTATTCTTCACCAACACCACAATTCAAAAGTGTCAATTCTTCAATCTTCCTTATTCATCATCTAGTTTTCACATGCATATGACGTGTCTGAAAATACCATAGCCTGGGTCAGGCACACCTGAGTCCTCAAGGTGGCATCTTTGCTTTTCAACACTTTAGAGATCTTTTGCAGTAGATTTGCCCAATGCAATGCATAATTTGATTTCTTGACTGCTGCTTCCATGGGTATTGATTGTGGATACAAGTAAATGAAGTCCTTGATAACTTCAGTCTTTTCTCTTTTTATCATGATGTTGCTTATTGGTCCAGCTGTAAGGACTTTTGTTGTCTTTATATTGAGGTGTAATCTATACTGAAGGCTGTGGCCTTTGGTCTTCCTCAGTAAGTGCGTCAAGTCCTCTTCACTTTCAGCAAGCAAGGTTGTGTCATCTGCATAATGCAGGTTGTTAATGAGTCTTCCTCCAACCCTGATGCCCCATTCTTCTTCATATAGTCCAGCTTCTTGGTTTATTCGCTCAGCATACAGACTGAATAAGTATGGTGAAAGGATACAATCTTAATGCACGCTTTTCCTGACTTTAAACCACACAGCATCCCCTTGTTCTGTTCAAACAGCTGCCTCTTGATCTATGTACAGGTTCCTCATGAGCACAATTAAGTGTTCTGGAATTCCCATTCTTCACAATGTTATCCATAATTTGTTATGCTCCACAGAGTTGAATGCCTTTGCATAGTCAATAAAACACAGGTAAACATCCTTCTGGTATTCTCTGCTTTCAGCCAAGATCCATCTGATATCAGCAACAATATCTCTCATTCCACATCTCCTGAATCCAGCTTGAATTTCTGGCAGTTCCCTGTCGATATACTGCTGCATCTGCCTTTGAACGATCTTCAACAAAATCTTACTTGCATTTGATATTAACGATATTGCTTGATAATTTCTGCCTTCAGTTGGATCACCTTTCTTGGGACAAGGCATAAATCTGGATCTCTTCCAGTTGGTTGGCCAGGTAACTGTTTTCCAAATTTCTTGGCATAGACAAGTGAGCACTTCCAGTGCTGCATCTGTTTGTTGAAATGTCTCAGTTGGTATTCTATCGCTTCCTGGAGCCTTGTTTTTCACCAATGTCTTCAGTTTGGCTTGGACCTCTTCCTTCAGTACCATCAGTTCCCAATCATATGCTTTTATCATATGATAGCACTTATCATCATGGAATACACTATGCATTTACTTGTTTACTTGTTTATTGTTTGATGCCTGCTACTAAAAGGTAAGCTCTGCTAAGGGAAGTACATTGTTCTCTTCTTTAAGTATGTATTCCCAGTACTAGGACAGCAACTAGCTAATAGTAGGCACTTGATAAATCCTTATTAAATTAAATGAATGAGCTAAAAGTGCTGGATTCATCATTTATCAATTTCTAATTAACGTATCATTCAGATCCATGAATAAACCCAAACTGACATTGTGGAATGAAAGTGAGAAGGCTAGGTAGACTTCCCCCATTGCCTTCCTTTCCTCTCAAAACATACACTTCACCACAGAGATATCTTCTTAACCCATGGTTCTAAACTGAGGGTAATTTTGCCCCATGGGGGACATTTGGCAATGTCTGGAGACATTTTTGATCATTGCAGCTAGAGGAAGGGTGCTATGGACATCTATTGGGTGAAGACTCAAGGATGCAACTAAATACCCTATAACACACAAGACAGCTTCAGTAGTGCCAAGGTTTAGATGTGTATCCTGCTATGACTGGGTACAGTCAATCATGTTGATTGATAGTGTTTGTGATGGTTAAGGTTGTGTGTCAACTTGACTCAGTGGTTTAGCAGTTACGATGTAGTTTGACAGCTATTTAATGATGTAATTATCTCTAAATGAGATCTGATATAATGTGATCACCTGCATGATGTGATCTGTTGTGAGCAGCCAATCAATTGAAAGGAATTTTCCTTGGGGGTGTGGTCTGCATCCAATATAGGCGGACTTCCTGGCAGGGCTTGCTGGCTTTTGCTCGCTCTTGATCCTGCAGCTGGCTCCTATTCTTCTGACATCCAGTTCTTGGGACTTTAGCTAATGGCTTACCTGCTGATCTTGGGATTCATTGGCCTCTACAGCCCATGAGCCAGAGGCCTACTGTCTGACCTGCCTATCCTGGGTTCACCAGCCCCTGTGGCTATGTGAGTCAGGAGAAGCCTCCAGCCTGACCCATAGACTTGGGACTTTTCAGCCTCTACAACCACATGAGCCATTCCCTCAATATAAAGCTCTCTTTATATATTTATGGAAACCCTGCTGGTGTAGTGGTTAAGAGCTACAGCTGCCAACCAAAAGGTTAGCAGTTCAAATCCACCAGGCACTCCTTGGAAATCCTATGGGGCAGTTCTTCTCTGTCCTTTAGGGTCACGATAAGTTGGAATCAACTTGATGGCAATGGGTTTGTTTTGTTTTGTTTTGTTTTGTTTTGTTTTTGGTGTATGTATTTACATACTGCACAGGTTTTGCTTCTCCAGAGAACCTAGCCTAAGACAGTGTTGTTCAAGGCTTCTGTGTGCTTCCTGATTTTCCGTTTACTTGTTCTATCTGTTATCAAGAGATGGGTGTTGAATTATTTTACTATAGTTAGAGATTGGTCTCTTTATAGTTCTATCAGTTTTTGCTTCATGTATTTTGAAACACTGTTATTAAGTACATTGACATTTAGGACTATTATGTCCTCTGGATGAATTTACCCTCTTATCATTATGAAAGTACCCTATGTATCCCTAGTGAGATTCTGAAATCTACCTTGTCTGTTATAAATGTAGCTATTCCAGCTTTCTTTTGTTTAGTGTTAGTATGAAATATCTTTTTCTATCCTTTTGATCTATTCTGTTTTTATATTTCGAGTCCCTGGGTAGTGCAAATGGTTAACTTGCTCAGCAGCTAATTGAAAGGTTGGCAGTTCAAGTATACCAAGAGGTACCTCAGAAGAAAAGCCTGGCAATCTACTTCTGAAAAATCACCCACTGAAAACCTTATGGAACACAGTTCTACTATGACACACATGAGGTCACCATGAGTCAAAATCGGCTCCATGACACCTGTTTTTTTGTTTTTTATTTAAGGCAGGTTTCTCTTAGATAGCGGATAGTTGGGCTTTGTGTTTTTTTTTTGTTGTTGTTGTTTTTGTTTTTGGTACAATGTAATAATCTCTGCCATTTAATTGGGGTTTTTAGACCACGTAAGTTTAATACTGTTTTTTATAGGATTGGGTTTCAAGATAACATCATATTATTTGTCCCATCTCTTCTTCATTCATTTCTTTCTTTTCCTGCCTTCTTTTGGATTAAGTTTTTTAATTGTTCCACATGGTAGATAGAATTCTGAGAAGACGCACAAGATTCCTGCCCCCAGTGTATATACACTGTATATTTCTCTCTCCTTGAGAGTGTGTAAATGCGTGAACATGATAGAACATTACTCCTATAATTAAAAATTAGGTTACATTATATATCAAAGATAAAAGAGATTTTGAAGATATAATTAAGACCCTAATCGGTTGACTTTGACTTAATCAAAAGTGTAGGCTGGACCTAATCAGATGAATCCTTTAAAAGAAAATCAAGGCTTTCCCTGAAGAGAGATATTAGAAGCCAGAGAGATTCTTCTGCTGGCCTTGAAGAAATAAGCTGCCATAATATGAGGCCTGTGACAGCTCCACATGACAAGGACCTGATGGTTGAGAGTGGTCCATGGCCAATAACTGGCAAGAAAATGATGATCTCAGCCATAAAACCACATGAAAATTATCTTCATTATCTAGTGCTGCTAAAACAGAAATACCACAAGTGGATGGCTTTAACAAAGAGAAATTTATTTCCTCACAATAAAGTAGGCTAAATGTCCAAATTCAGGGTGTCAACTCCAGGGGAAGGCTTTCTCTGTTGGCCTTCTCATCAATCTTCGCCCAGACTAGGAGCTTCTCCGCACAGGGAGCCCAGGTCCAAAGGAGATGCTCTGCTCCCGGAACTGCTTTCTTGGTGGTATGAGGTCCCCTCTCTCTGCTCGCTTTCCTTCCTTTTTATCTCTTGTAAGATAAAAGGTGGTGCAAGCCACACCACTGGGAAACTCCCTTTACATTGGATCAGGGATATGGCCTTAGTAAGGGTGTTACAATCCCACCCTAATCCTCTTTAACATAAAATTACAGTCACAAAATGGAGGACAACCAGACAATACTGGGAGTCACAACTTAACGAAGTTGACACATATTTTGGGGGGACACAATTCAATCCATGACAGAAATACATACTGCCAACAACTGTAATGAACTTGGAAACAGATTCTTCCCTAGTCAAGCTTCCAGACACAGCCTGATCAAACCTTTGATTTCAGCTATATCAGACCCTATGCAAAGGATCAAACTAAGCCATTCTCAGATTCTTCATCCACAAAAACTGTTAGAAGGAAAGTATGTGTTGTTTAAGTCACTACATTTGTGATAACTTGTTATGTAGCAATAGAAAACTAATACGTTTCATTTTCTCTCTTTTATTGGTTTCTTTGATACGTGTCTTTTTTTTAAGTGGTTGATTTAGAGGTGATAGTACATACCTTTAACTTTTCACAGTCTACCTTCAAGTGAATTACACCACTTTATCTATAGTATAGTATAGTATCTATAGTATAGGAAACTTACAGCAGTTTACTTCCATTTCACCAATCCTAGCCTTTGAATTCCATAATATATTATTATTATTATTTGGCCTTATACAGTCAGTTAACTCCAAAATAGATTTTTTTTTAATAAGAAAAAACATCTATTGATTTACTCACATATTTACCATCCCCAGAGCTTTTCATTCCTGTGTGTAGATTCAGATTACCATCTGGCATCATTTTTAATTAGCCTGAAGGACTTGTATTGCAGGTCTGCATTCTTCTAGTATTACATTCTTCTAGTTTTTGTATGTCTGAATAAGTCTTTATTTCACCTTCATTTTTGAAAGATATTCTTACTGTGTATAGAATTCTAGGTCAATAGGTTTCCCTCCCCTTGCCCCCCGTCCCCGCCTCCTAGATCTTTAAAAATGTTGAGCCACTATGTCCTGGCTTGCATTGTTTCTATTATTTCTGATGAGAAATAGCTGTCATTCTTATATTCATTCCTCTTTTCATAATGTGCCTTTTTTCCCTTCCACAATGTGCTGTTTTTAAGATTTTCTTTTTATTGATTACAAGCAATTAGTTATGACATGCCTTAGTGAAGTTTTCTTCATGTTTCCTGTGTGCTATGGACTGAATTGTGTTCCCCCCAAATATGTGTTGTAAATCCTAACCACTATGTTTATAGCTATAATTCCATCTGGGAATAGGGTTTTCTTTGTTATGTTAGTGAACTATATCAGTGTAGGGTGTGTCTTAAGCCAACCACCTTTGAGATATATATACAGACTGGGTACAGAGAAGCAAGCAAAGATAGGGGGAGATAGATACCCGGCCACATGAAGATCACCAAGAAACTGAGGAATAGAAGCTGAAAAGAGATAAGGACCTGCCCCGAAAGCTGACAGGTAAAAAAAAAAAGCCTTCCTCTGTAGCTGGCACCCTGAACTCGGACTTGTCGCTTCTTAAATGTGAGAAAATAAATTCCTGTTTGTTCAAGCCACCCACTTGTGGTATTTCTGTTGTAGCAGCACTAGATAACTAAAAACTGTGTTTGGGGTTTGTTGAGCTTTTTTGTTTTTGTTTTTTTAGATCTTTGAGTTTATAGTTTACATCAATTTTGAAAAAATTTTCAGTCATTACTTCTTCCAATATTTTTTCTGCCCATCCTCCTCAAACTTTCCTTTCCTGGGAAACCATGATTGCATATATATTAGTAGCTTAAAGTTGTCCCACAGCTTACTGAGGCTGTTCATTTATTTTCTGTCCTTTTTCATCTGTACTTAATTCTGAATCATTTCTATCACTACGTCTTGAAGTTTCACTACTCTTTTCTTCTAAAGTGACTAGTAGGCTATTAATACCAGCCAGTGTATTTTTCTTCTCGGTCATTGTATTTTTCATCTCTAGAAGTTTGATTTTCATCTCTTAAAAATATTTCCTGTCTTTTATTAACATACTCATAATTTCCTCTACTTTTAAAAAAATATTTATGTAATAACTGTTTTAAAGTCTATTATGGATGTCTCTCTGAAAGATGTATGAAGTCCTAATCCCAGTATCTATGAATGTGACCTCGTTTGGAAATAGAGTCTTTGAAGATGTTATCGGTTAACATGAGGTCACACCAGAGACCTAATCCAATATGAATGGTGTCCTTATAGGACAAGGAGAAGAGACACACAGGGAAGAAGGCCATGTAAAATTGGAAACAAAGATTGGAGCAATGTATCTACAAGCCAAGAAATGCCAAAGACTTTTGGAAACCACCAGAGCTAGGACAAGGCAAAGAAGGCAATTATCCTAGAGGCTTTGGAGAAATCATGCCCCTGCTGACACCTTGATTTCAGACTTCTAGCCTCCAGAATTCTAAGATAATAAATTTCTGTTGTTTTAAGCCACCCAGGAAACTAGTGCAGATTTTGGTACTGAGAGTGACTCTAGAAAAAATAGAATCTTAAGGATGAGTCTTCTGAATTGCCACTGGGATTTGTGGATTGGTTTTCTAATCTGGTTAGATTAGAGGCACTAATGATGCTATTTCAAGTACTAAAGAGGATACCGATGGTCCATGGTGGGACGTGGCAACTGAAACACAAAATATCACCAGTGGATACTCTTAATGAAATACTTACAAGAGGCAAGATTCTAAGGGACCATGTACTTGATATCTTAGAACATTTTTGTCAAACTGACAAGTATAATGATATTGGCTGGTTGTTCCTAATTATACTGAACAAAGTGAAGAAAGAAAAAGATGAGCTCAGGCCTTAAAACTGCCAGCTCAAACATTGGATAAATGACCTGAAAATTTCTGTGTCTGCCTGAGAGAAAATCTTACCTCCTGTAGCCACACAGAGCTGAAATTGCAGAGAGCTCAGCAGTCTCATCCTGCAAGTGACTGAATAACAACACAAACTAAATTCACGACTTCACAGTGTGTTGGTTATTGAAATGGGAGCATTGATTGAGAAGACATAGAATGGAAAATTGGAATGTTGACATATAGGCAGATCCTGATAAAGCTGGGAATATTGGACCCCTAAATTCTGCTGAATCTTCTTTGCAGAAGAAGTAGCACAGCCACCTCCATCTGAAGAGATTAATCCAGCTTTGCCTGAAGAACCTTTAATGGCATGTATTTTTATGCAAATAATGCATGTGTTATACATTTTTTTGCCAACCACGCCCTCTCTCCACAAGGTATTTTTGTAAGCATAGTACACTAATTTTTTTTTTTTTACATATTGCTGTAAAAAAATTAGGATAGCACACTTACGAAAATACCTCATGGGGTGGGAGAAGGCATGGTTGGCAAAAACGTATAATAAGTGTGTTATTTGCATAAAATATGGTAGTTGCCTTGCAAAACATTTCTGATTCTTCTCAATACACACGCCTCCACTCCCCTCTTTGCTTTAAGACCTATAACTAGACTCGAGTCCCAACAGGACCCAAAAGGTGAAGCACATAGTGTGACCTGTGAGTTGGTACACTACACTCTAAAAGAACTGCTTGATTTTTCCAATTTATACAAACAGAAATCTGGAGAATACATGTGTGGGAAGGAATATTAAGGATGTGGGATAGTGGTGGAAGAAACGAAGTTGAATCAAGCTAAACTTTTGATATGGACCCACTAAGCAGAGATTCTGCATTCATTGTTTCAGCTTGAAGGGTTAGAAAGGGATCCAACCGTTTGGTTGATTGGCTCAAACATGGACCAAAAGTTGACCTATGCTAAATTAAGTTTAAATGCCAGAATTGCCTTGGTATACTGTAGATGAAGGTATCCAAAGGTTTATGGAGATGAGAACATTAGAATAAATTTATCTTATAAGACTTACTCACACTTGGTAGGGTCCAGAGGACACACTTTTCACCACGAGTGTGAGGAATAAATTTATGAGAGGAGCCCCAACATCCTTGAAGAGCTCTGTGGTCACTCTTCTCTGTAGGTCAGGAATTACAGCGGGAACTTATGCCACTGAACTGCAATCCTTAAATGAAGTGGGGATAATTAGATCCAAGGATAGTAGTCAACTTAATCACCAAAGAAAAGATGAGTGGGAACTTATGCCACTGAACTGCAATCCTCAAATGAAGTGGGGATAATTAGATTCAGGGGTAGTAGTCAACTTAATCACCAAAGACAAAATGAGTGTGGTTACCATAATGGATAGGAGAGTAAAAGCAGTAATCAGAACTATCTGACTGGCACTGGCTACTTGATTGTTATGTCTGCAGAAGTGAAATAGATGGAAAGACTACTAAACACTTACTTAATCTGTGTAAGTGGAAGGAGAAATTCCACCTAAAGATTGTAACATAGAAACCCTTCCTGAGTTCCCAGCCAGCCACCTGCCCTATGGATTTCAGACTCAAGACTCTGAGAGGTTCCAGCCTGTCATCTTCCCTACACTTTTGCCAGCCTCCACAATCAAATGACCCAAGTCCTTAAAATAAATCAATCTATATATGTATACACACACACTCTAAACACTGTTGTTCTATATACTTAACTGTTTAAGACAGGAGGGTAAACCCAAACCCTGTTACTCTACCATGGCTGGAAGCAGAAGCCTATATGTAGGTCAACTTTGACAAAGAAGAACAAGGGTAGGCAACTCTATTTACCATATATCTAGTTTTGTTATGAAAGTATAGTAATTTAAAGAATGTAATTTTTTTTAATATTAGCAAAAAAGATAGGTAGATAATAATAGAAAACACATAATACAGTATCCAATGCTAAATATGAAATCTATGTGTATATTTCTATGTGTTTTACATATATTAATTTACTTAATTAGCTATGTCATAAAGTGGGTACTATTATTATTTCAATTATAGTGATGATGAGGAAACTGAGGCACAGGGAGTTTCAGTTATTTGCCGCAGTTCACATAGGTCCTAGAGACAGAGTCAGGATTGAAACTCAGGCAATCTGACTCCAGAGTCTACATCTTTAATCATGAAGCACACCATCTCATCTCTACTAATCAACAGATTAATGCAACTTCAGAGAGAGTCCAGAAATAGACCTAAGCATGTACAGGATGAGTCAGGGGAGGTTTTAATTGCTAGGTCATAAAAGTGTCATCTTATGTCCAATTGAAAGATAAGCCCTTCTGGTTGCCCATCCTCTCCTATACACCTTTGGCTCCATCTCCAGCATGACCTGATTAGGCCCCTCATTTCAGAGTTTTTCACATGCCACCTGAAAGCCTGAGTCTAAAACAATTCCCAGATCATTACTCTTCATACCAGAGGGAGTACTCACCTGCCTTTATGCTGTTTTTGAGCCTTCTGTGTCATTGTCACATACCATTTTAACTTTCTGTCAGAATCCCAGGTCCTTAAAGACAGAAATTATGTCTTTTTATCCACAGTGCCAGAAATATGGAAGATGCTTTGTAAATGTGTGTTGAATGATTGGACCAATGGTTAAAAAAATAATAATAATTCCTCTAGGAGTTAGAAATGCTGCTGTATATACCGAAGGTCTGCTGGTAGCTTAGAACAGTTTGACCTTTATCTCCTGAGCTTGGAGTGAATGTTTTTCACGACAAAACAAAGGAGCCTTTTATGACAGAAACAGATGGAAGGCTGTCACCTTTAGGTGTCTTGGTTGCAGGTCGTGAATTCCTGACTCGTTAACAAACAATAATACACATGAGAATGGTTTAGGGTTTTTTTTCTTCTTCTACATCCTTTGCATTTATACAGAAGAAGAATTGCCTATAGTAAATGTCCACAAGGATATAAAATCATGATGTTTCAAGCAGTAAGGGTGCTTATACTCACAATAGAATAACAGTTTCAATACCCAGCTTTTCCAGAATTCAACCTTGTACTCTAATAAGAGGGAATTGGTGGGTGTATTTAGGTATTACTTCGCCCTTATACTAAAAGTCAAATAATATTGTACATTCTATTTACGTATCAGTTTTGAGGATTGAATGAGAAGATATTCGCAAACTCTATAAAGCTTACCTTGTGAAGTAGTCATTGGTAGTTTGGTGGTAGAATTCTTGCCTTGCATGAGGGAGACCTGGGTAAGATTCCTGGCCAATGCACCTCACGCACAGCCACCACCCCCCTGTCAGTATAGATGTGTGTGTTTCTGTGATGCTGAAGAAGGAGCCCTGGTGGTGCAGTTGTTAAACACTCAGCTGCTGACCAAAAGGTCAGGAGTTCGAACCCACAAGCCGCTCTGTGGGAGAAAGATGTGGCAGTCTACTTCTGTAAAGATTACTGCCTTGGAAACCCTATCCCACCCCTATGGGGAAGTTTTACTCTGTCCTGTACAGTTGCTATGAGTCAGGATCAATTTGACATCAATGGAATGATGCTGAACAGGTTTCAGTGGAGCTATCAGACTAAGATGAACTAGGAAGAAAGGCCTGGCTATCTACTTCCAAAACCAGCCACTGAAAACCCTATGGAGCACAACTGTCCAATCCTCAATTGATCATGGGAATGATATAGGATTGGCAGCATTTTGTCCCATTGTGCTTGAGTTTGTCACGAGTTAGGGGCCAACTCAACGACAGCTAACAGCAACAACTTTGTGAGGTAAGTCCATTTATTGCCATTTTACAGATGAGGATGTCTAGACTTATAGAATGGGTACAACCTGCTGATGATTACACAGAAAATAGCAGAATTGGGACTAGAACCAACATCACACTGTATCCATGATTTATTACAATTTAGCTATGCCGAATCCCCCACCAACACAAATAGGAACACTGGAGCAGGGCTTGGACTAAAGGAGCTGGCTTCTGGAGAACCTGGAGGAACATGGTGATTGGGTATCTTTACATGGCTCTGCACTGTCTCCTAAAGTAAAAGCAACACGAAAGAACCTCCATCATTAAGAGAACCTGGTATTGAAAGAATATAACTTTGTTAGTCCAAAGGGACTAATCCAAAGGGACTCAGAAGAGAGGAGGAACAGGACAAAAGCTAGAGAAAAGAGGTAAGAGTGAAAGTTCAAAGCGTGGCTTGTGAGGCCAAGCCTCAAGGACGTCCTAGCCTGGAGGACACAGCTGTTTCTGACAGGCAGCTGCCTCCTACACCAATGAGATGGTAGTTGTTGAGGACCAGCTAGGGCTCTGATAAGCTGCCTCCCCGCTCTGCTTTGTCTGTCTGTACAGGAGCCCATAGGAAAACACTTTCCTCTTCATAGTCTTGAGACTCCAATACTCCCAAAAGCAGGAAAAGGAGAAAGTTATCTTATTTTATTTTATTAATTTTATTTTATTCTCTGATTGAGTGTTTGACTGCCCTAGAGTGAAAAGGTAAAAATTATAGCCTGGAAAAGGAAGGGAAGTAGCACTCTCGAAATACATTTCCCAGAAAATTTTAAATGTGGTTAGCGAACTCACCAAAAGGATCCTTGGTGGTGCAAATGGTTAAGTGCTTTGCTGTTAATTGAAAGATTGGCAGTTCAAACCCACTCAGGGGCTCTACAGGAGAAAGAACTGGCAATCTGCTTCTGTAAAGGTTACAACCTAGAAAAACCTGTAGAGCAGTTCTACTCTATCACATGGGGTCACTATGAGTTGGAATCCACTTGACGACACCTAAAAAGAGCAAAATCACCAAAATAGGTAATTAAAAAAAAAAAAAATCAACATCAAGTCGGTTCCAACTTATAGCAACCCTATAGGTCAGAGTAGAACTGCCTCCATAGGGTTTCCAAGGAGCGCCTGTTGGATTCGAACTGCTGAACTTTTAGTTAGTAGCTGTAGCTCTTAAGCACTATACCAACACAAAACCAGGGTTTCCAAAATAGGTATTACAGCTCTTAATCTTGGGAAGACTGACTCCCCTAAATCTACCCTCATAACTCATCACATATTACATCTTTCCACTCAATGAGCTCCAACTCATTAAGAGTGAGGTCAAATATTTTAGAGAGAACCATCAGATTCATTTGCAAGGGTAAATATGTATGGGATTACATTACAGGGCTATCACTCAATCCAATCTGGGAATGATTGGCCTGAGACAAATTTTACTTCAAAACATTGTTTGAAACTAGGTCAAATGAAATTTCATGGTGTTGGAGTGGTTCTGTACCTGTTTCAGGTTTTCTGACAAGTCGACACACATGTTACATCTAGTTTATCTGGCTGTCACATTTTTGCATAATTTACAGTTTCCTCCTCAAGACAGTGTGATACTGTCTTGGTGCTAGGCAGGTTATATAACCACTAATATTTCATTTTATAGATAAAAATTTTGTTAACTCCAACTCAGTGAACACTTTCATACTCAATAGAAAGGAAATGAAATGGGATGCTATGGGAAGAGCTTTAACATTGTGCTTCTCAAGGAAAATCTTTGGCAGAAAATCAACGAACATAATTTGTAAAATCTGAAGGTGCAGGGGGAGTGGATGCGTGGTGTTGGTCAGGTTAAAAAGTGCCAGGGAAAATAGAGAACTTACTAAGGCCAGTAACTCTATAAATTTTTTTGTTTATTGTTAAGGTTGCTACTATTATTTAATCAGTTTAATAAACTTGAAGGAGCCCTGGCAGCCTAGTGGTTAAGAGCTCAGGCTGCTAATCAAAAGGTTTACAGTTCAAGTCCACCAGCCACTCATTGGAAACCCTTTGAGGTAGTTCTGCTCTGTCCTGTCCTATAGGGTTGCTATGAGTTGGAATCAGCTCAATGGTAACAGGTGTGGTTGGTTTTGGAATAACCCAGAAAGATAGTTATATTAACTTTAAAGATGAAAAAATCCTGAGCCTTACTAAGGTTAAGACATTTGATCAAGGTCACCTAGACAGAAGATTTATTTAGAGGTTGAATCCAGGTCTGCCTGGATCTCCAGCCCAGGCTTTGTCTATGAATGACAGACAGGTGCATAATGACAAGGTAGATACTATTGGTTGTCTATCCAATATCCATCCTCCCTTTTCCTCCTTAATAAAATCTAAATGCTATTGATGTGTCCGCTGGCCCCATATCACCATGTAGTTCACATTAAGTGGGCCTCATCTCCGACTTAGTGTGGCTAGTTTGATTAAAGGGCATCACTGTTCCTCTTACAATAACTGGTATAGGGTGGGACTGTGATTCGATTCTGGCCAGTGACATATGAGAGGAAATCTGGTAGAAGATCCACTGGAGGTGGGAAGGGCTTTGAAAAAACCTCCTTTCTCTTTTTAGAAAGAACCAAACAAGACTGAATTCTCTTCATCCTTGGGATATGGATATGTCTGGAAATGATGCCAGGAGTTGCTACCACCAACTTGGTACCAGTCAGAGGTTAAAGCCTCTGCCAAAGAGAGCTGAACAGAGGAACAAAACAACCTTGGTTCTTAAAGATCTGATGGAACCAGCCAATTAAGCAACCCTAGGGCCAACTCTACCCCTGGATTTGCCCTTAATGTGAGATGACATATGCCTGGGTTTACCCCAGATGAAATTTTGGTTTCTGTTAAATGGAAACATTCTATCAAGACTACATGCAGCAAGCCTACTGCCTTCAGTCTTTGTGGATTTCAAGGCAGGTTAACAGAAGCTCCCAAACTGAAGGACATGGATCTAAGCAGGGCAGATGAGGAGATCAAAGTGGCTAGGACTTCTAAGGCAGAAGATTTAAGAAGTCAGAGACCAGTAGGTGCAGAGGCAGGAACATTTGCAGGAATAAAACCTGGGACCAGGGCTTTGAACTGGCTCCTTCTGGTTCAAACCCCTGCTGAGAATTTACATTTCCACCCCAGATACACCAAATTATAATTTAAGTTTTAGCAAGATTCCTAGGTGATCCTTTTGTATAATTTTCTGGGAATTTGTTAGAAATGCAGATTCTCAGCAGGGGTGGAATTGTAGTGAACTTGTTTGAAGCCCTGCCTGGGACTCATATCAAAGCAACCTGGCTGGCTTGATAAACTGAAGTTGAGCCCTGTGACAGATAACAGAACAGGCGGTCAAGTCCTAGCAAGCTGAGGTCACTTTCTAGGGAAGTGGAAAGGGGTTGCCTGGCAAGAGCCAAGTTAATTAAATTCATCTCATAAGAATTTTCTCTTGGTGGTCATTTTTCCATGTAAAAGAAAATTTTGAAAAATAACCACCTACAATCTAAAACCCAGTGCCCTGGAGTCGATTCCGACTCATAGCGACCCTATAGGACGGAGTAGAACTGCCCCATAGAGTTTCCAAGGAGCGCCTGGCAGATTCGAACTGCCGACCCTTTGGTTAACAGGGTTTACACCTACAATCTAAACCCCCTCTTAATTCATTGGTTTAAGGGTTTAAGTTTAAAGTGCTAAAATTGTTTCGTTTACCATTATAACGTAATGAATCAGCAGCGGTTTTGATGTATCTAGTATCTCAGTGAGGATTCTAAGTATGTGAGCTGTTTAAATTCATAAGCCAAAATTTGTATTCACTGGAGACAGAGAAAGAAGGGAAAAGAGAGAGAGAAAGCTAAGAAACAAACTCTCTGCCTTGGCCATAGTTCTCGTCATACGTGATATTCCTTGTTTTCTTAGTATGCATAATGGAGAAACACATTTGCAGCATCTTATGATTCACTGTGTTTTATTTCTAAGAAATAATGAAATGCCTCCCAGTGAACCATAAATACAAAAGCACTGAAATAGCTCCCCTCGAGGAATTGAGGATAGTCACCATTTAAGTATAAAATTACACGAACTAATGGGCATTAAAACACCACTTCCCTTCCTCCACGTTCCTGGTTTTTCTCCAGGTTGACTATGAAAACAGGCTAGCTTCATGGCAGAATTAAGAAAAGTGTGGAGGGTGTTGCACCCTGACTTAGGAAAGTGTCCTAACCAAAATGTGATTCCCTACATTTTTTAAAAATGCACATGAATAAACATTTTCCTTGAACATTATTTCATCATTATGTGTGTTCCATTATAACAGGGATGGACATGTTTAAATGAGTTTCCAGAATTCTCTTCCTTAGTTGTACATTCTGGAGTGGCGTTCCCACATATCCAAAAGAAAAAATGTGCAATTCCAACACAGAAGAATAGAATTTGGCAAAGTGAAGAAGTTACATTTTAACGAGGTGGTTGAAACATCCTGGACAGCTCTGTCCTCATGGGGCAGCCACATTCAGTCTTAAAGTAACAATCTTTCCTGTGGGCTGGGGTTTAACACTTTCCTTATGGGTCACCACCTTAACTTTCAAGAAAGAAATAAATGTAAATACGATATCCCACCTAAGTGTATAAAATATTTGGCTAAACTAAAGAACAAACAAATCCGTCTTGGAAGAAGTACAGCCAAAATGCTCCTTAGAAGCAAGGATGGTGACTACCTCTCACATACTTTGGACATGTTGTCAAGAGGGACCAGTCCCTGGAGGACACCATGCTTGATAAAGTAGAGGGTCAGTGAAAAAGAGGAAGACCCTCAATGAGCTGGATTGACACAGTGGCTGCAACAGTGGGCTCAAGCATAATAATGATTGTGAGAATGGCACAGGACTGGGTAGTATCTTCTTCTGTTGTACATAGTGTGGCTATGAGCCAGAACCGACTGGAGGGCACTTGACAACAACAACAAAGAAGTAGAGCCTTTTTCACCCTTAAAATGTATTCTGAATATTTAAGATATGCAAATAGGAAAATGTATTAAATTCCTGTGTCTCCACAATCGAGGCTCAATTACACCTTGGATAATGGAGTAGGCTTTAATTTTGGAGAGTAGAAAGTATGTCTCAAGTCTATTAGTGATACAATTATAATATCATGAAGTCTCAAGAATTTAATTTTGCTAAATGTTCTTTGTGTTTTATAAATGACATGTATGCTATTGTTTGGGATTCAGTTTTCTATTTGTATAAATTAGGCCAAGTTAGTTAATTATGATGTTCAGATATTTTACATCCCTGTTGATTTTTTGTTTTCTTTTTCTATTAATTACTGTCAGAGATATATTAGTAGACAAATTCACAATGAAGGCATTTCCTCCTTTTAGTTCTACCAATTTTTCATTGAAATATTTTAAATCTATTTTACTGAATACATGCAGATTTAGAATTGTTATTTTTTCATGGTGGTTTGACCTCCTCTATCATTATAAAATGTCCCTCTTAATCTCTAGTAATGATTTTCGCCTTAAAGTTCTAGTATAACTACACTGGCTTTCTTTTTATCATCAGCATGACATGTATCTCACATCAGTTATTTAATAAAAAAAATGGACCCTGTATTTAAAGTGTGTCTTTTGTAAGCAACATAGAGATGGTGTTAGAAGTTGGATGCACAGAAAGAAGACTCTGTGATGGAAATTTGTATGCAGGAAGTTTATTGGGAAGTGCTTTTGGGAACAATACCTATGCGAGAATGGGGAAAGCATGATTGAGCAGAGGGAAAGGGTGGGCTGCAACGAAGACACAACAAAAGCGTGGATGACCCTAGAGAATTATCTCAAACTGAGGCAAGGGTGCCGGGCCATTATGTCCCTAAATTTACCAACTTCATTGAATAAAAGCTATCCTCTGGAAAAGGGTATAACTTTGGACTAGACTAGCAGCATCAGTACCATCTGAAAGTTGCTAGAGATACAAATTGTTGGGCCTCATACAGGACCCATTGAATCAGGAACTCTAGAGTTGGGACCCAACAATCTGTGCTTTAACAAACTTTCCAAATGATTCTGGTGCATGATGGAGTTTGAGAACCACTGGGCAAAGTGGTTTTCTTCAGCTGACATAAACAACCTGGGGGGAGGGCTTAACTGTGAACTCTCAGCTCAAAACAAATAGAAGATTGAAACTTCTGCCCTGAAATAGGTCAGGGGAAGTTCTGGGGCCGATACAGCCCACCATAGTTGAACACAGGGGCAGATTATCCAACAGGCAAGGTAAGCACGCTGCTTACCTTGCTTACAGATCATCTGTAGTAAACAATTTCACAGGGCTTTCAGAAAAACCATGTGAAACTGTTCATTGCAGGTTAGTAAGTAAGTACAAGTAAACCCATGCTTACCTTGCTTACTGGGTCTTCTACTCCTTGCCAGGGATTGTAAATTTGAAAAGAGGCTTTGATACTGTAGGAAGGTGCTGTGGGGTTGGGAGAGAGACAGATGCTAGTCATACCTAGAAGCAGACTCTTTCATGTGCTAAAAAATGTGAAATTGTTCACAGACGAGCTGGCAAGTAAGGTAAGCACTGTGTTTACCTTGCCTGTTGGATAATCCACCCCTGGTTGAGCATTGTTTTATATCTTAGTCTTTTTCTTGGAGAATTAATTTAATCACTTTTTTTTTTTTATAGTTGGATTGATATCTACCATCTTACTGATTGTTTTCTGTCAGATGCACTTATTTGATGCCCCCTTTCTCCTCTTTGCAGAAGAAAGATGCGGCAGTCTGCTTACATAAAGATTTACAGCCTTGGGAACTGTCTGGGGCAGTTCTACTCTGTCCTATAGGGTCAGTATGAGTTAGAATCGACTTGACAACGATGGGGTTAGTTCTTTGGTTTTGGTTTCTCTTCTTAATTGGTTTTATTTGCATTAATCAAATACCCTTCAATTAACTTGTTAGATATAAATTTAGTGGTTATCAGACAGATTAAAATATGAATTCTTCACCTCTTATAGCCTAAATGGCTTTTACCACTTTCCTGATAGTCTTAAACGTTCTCCCTCCTGTTGCATTATTGTTGCCATGCATTTTATTTCTACTCATAATTTAAACTATTAGTGTTTTAGGCAGAAAATATTAATTTATGTTTACTAACAGTTTCACACTTTCTTGTGTTCTTCATTTCCTCCTGCACTTTCAAGTTTCTGTTGAGAAATACTCTGGAAGAATTTCCCTTAGGATTTCTTTATGTCTGGATTTCTGGTGTAAATACTTCCCTCTTGTGTTTCTTTTAAAGATTCTTTACTTCACATTCATTTTAGGAGGATATTTTCTTTAGGTAGAGAATTCTATACTGGCATTTATTTTGTTTCAGAATTTAAAGATATCATTATCTTCAGAATTCCCTCATTTCTGTTAAGTAGTTAGCTGTCAGCATTGTAGTTGCTCCTTTGAAAGTAATGTGTTTTTTCTCTGGAATGTTTTAAAGATTTTTCTCTTTGTCTTAGGCATAGCATAGTCAAACTGCTGAAAGCCACTATGTAGTTTTTGAGTCTTTGAATTGAAAATCATAACCATTATTTCTTCATATATTGCTGCTGCCGCATTTGTTCTCTTATCTTCATGGGATTCTGATCATACGTATGTTAGAGTTTTTGGATAGGTGTTATGTTTATTATACTCCTATCTGGTTTTTACTTTCAGTTTCCTCCTCCATGCTTCACTTGGAGTTATTTCCAGTGACTTGCTTTCCTATCTCTTCTGCTATTGTTTCCAATCTGCTTTTAAACACACCCACTTGTTCTTAATTTTGGATATATAAATCAAATAGTCAATTCTAGAATGTCCAACAGATTTTTTTAATACATAGTCAAATTCTCTTATGAAATTCTCCATTTTTTAATTACTTCAGGCCACTTTTTCTCTATTTTCTTGAATATATTAATCACTGTTATTTTAAAGTCCTTGCCTATTAACTTCACTATCTGGATCAATAGCCTGCTTCTACCATTTGTTTTTTCCCTTGGTTATCTGTCATATGGTCTTGCCTCTTTTCACGTCTAGTAATTTTTATTTTTTGCTGCAATTTGTAATGTTTCTTTCCTCTGTTAGACAGTACTATGGGTCCTGCTTTCCATGAATTACAGCCTGTTGTAGTTTTGGAAAAATTTAGTCTATCTCAGGTTTGCCCCTCATCTTAGGTCATGGCTCTGAGTACTTGAAATCCTGGTGGGTCTTTGATAAATTTTGAAGATTTGTGGGGTAGGAGACAAATAGCTAAGCTGGAGACCTCTGAAGGGTGGACTGGATCTCCTGCAGGAGTACTACTGTTTCACACCGCAAGGAATATCTTTAGGCATCCAGTCCTGGCCCTTGATAATATACTATCCCAGTTTCACAGACATCTCAGTAATCAAATAATCTCTTTCCAAACGATGTGAACTACTTGGTACAGTCCTTTCAAGGTGCTTCCCCCTACCTCTTGTACAATACTTTTTTAGCATCCTTAAATTCTATATGTTCTGAACAGTGGATGGTATGTCTAGATTAATCAGTAGCTAGGAGAGAGCATTTATTCCCATAAATACAGTCAGCTCAGCCTGTGTGAGTTTTAAGAGTTATTTACCTTGTTTATTGACAGCGTTTGCATCCGAAGTCTATGAAAAACTACTTCCTTAATTTATATGAGATACAATGAAGCAATCTCATTTCCTGGGAAATTTTAATGGCTAAAAAATTTAAATTTGGTTTAGTCAAGAGCTGACTTGGAGAAATTTATAGGAAATTCCATTTACAAAGCAATTTTACTATATTCAATTTAAAAGTTTTTCATTTGTTTCAACTCTGCAATATTACTGATAACTGTATATAGGCAGCAAGGCCTTTCTCAGGTTATTGATTTTGTATATAAAATTAAAATCTATGAATAATGCCTGCCGGTGCCTCATCCTAAATGAACCATGGTAGATGGAAAATCTTGTTATGCCATAAGACGTGCCTCATGAACTCAAGACGGAATAAAATTCTCTCAGGTGGTGAATACTAGGAAGCGAAATGAATGATTAAAAAAAAATCCTTACAGTATTCACAGTAGTCATAAAAATTACAGGGTTTATTAATTTTGTAGAAAGATAGACATAGTCAAGTACTTACCAGTAACATCCAAGAGAAGATTTACATTCTCTGCTACTGTATTTTTTAAAACACACCGTCCATTGCTATCACCAGCTGATATAGTGTAAGGTGGTTAAAATACAAAGAGAAGTAAGAGATGAACATGTCTTTTGAAGCAATAAAATATTATTTTGTTTAAAGATATTCTGGAGGCTTCTACTCTCAGCAGGGCAGATTAAATTATCTAAAGAGCTTTTTTTTTTTTCTTACCAAAAAACAAAAAAATTGGATCCAATGTAACTTAAAACAGAAGCACATTTTAGTGTATATCACACCCACAAATAAATAAAGAAAACTCCCATGGGTTAATCAAATTAGTTATCAGAACAGTAAAAACCATAATAAGCAGTGAACTGGAATGAGAAGGGTAAGCTCTAAGGACTATAAGGCTAAGTTTCCCTTAGAGACAAATAACTTTAGCATTACTGTATCATTGGGGCTGGAGAACCAAGCCATGGGCTTTCTGCAACATTGGCAGCTACACTTGAGGCTTATGAATGAGGGGTCTTCAGAAGACAGTAAAAGTGCCCTAAATCAGTATTACCCCTGGCTGCAGGAAGAAACTAACAAAAATCCTTTTAGGAGGAAGTCATCTAAAATGTATGCCCTCAGAATTTCCAGTTTCATAAAGTAAGTTCAACCAAACAGAAAATCATGATAAAAATTACCAACTACACAAGGAACAAGCCACAGTTAGTAAGAGACATGGCGAATGAAAGGAAAAATTAGATTATCAATTATACAGATACTGGAGTTATTAGATACAGAACATTACTAACTACGAAATGTTTAAAGAAATACAATAAACAAGAAGCAAAAAGCCATGAAAATGACCTGGCAAAGTTGAAAGAGAACCAAATAGAACTTATATAAACGAAAAATATAATCACTAAAATCAAAATTCAATGGATAAAGAAATTACCCAGAAAGACAAGGAGAATGAAGTCTTGAATGAGAGGATAAAAGACATAAAGAATAGATAAGCTTTAATCAGAGTCCCAGAAGAGACAATAGAGGATGCCACAGAAGCAATATTTCAAGAGATAACGCCTATGGCTTTTACAGAATGGTGTGGATGAATGATATGAATCCACAGATACAGGGAGTAAAACAAACAGCAAGGCCAGTGGTGTACTAGTACACCGGCTCTCAAGGGGGGAAAAAGTCCAGATTTCTAGACCTTCACAAAACAAAATTTATGTAGTCTACAAGAAGGGAAATTACCCAGAAGGAGTATTTGAGTTAAAGAAATTTCTGAAGCTATAGATAATTACAAACAAATATTATTTGTATGAAATAATAAATACTGTCTAATTTATGGAGAAAAAGGCAGTATTAAAATATTTGGACAAAGATAGCTTATGACTCAGTAGAATCGTGACTGAAGGTTAAGTATTCTATTATAAGGTATTTATACTAAAAAAATAAAATAGAGCATATAAGTTAAACCAGTTTTGAAAAAAAAATAGAATAGGAAAACTAAACTTAACCAGTTTTAGGCAAAAAAGGAGAAAAAAGCATGAAAAAAATTGGGGACAAATAAAGAATACAAAATAAAATGACAGAAAATAGTCCATGTGTACCAATAAAAACAATAAATGTAAATAGTTCAATTTTACTATATTGGATTTTAAAAAATCCAGCTATACGCTCTCGACAAGACACATGCTGAAAACCATAAGGACATGGAAACAGTGAACGTAAAACGATAAAAATGAATATCATCAAATACTGAAGCAAGTAGAGCTGGGTAGCAATACTATTGTCAGCCAAAATAGATCTTACATAGAGACCTTTTTGTTCCTAATAATTTGGTTCAACCTCTTTGAAAAAAATTTGGCATTATCATGTAAATTTGAATACGCACTTATTGTATAACTCAGCCATTCCACTCCACTTACTAAAGAAATACTTGCACGTGCTCATCAGTAGACATGCAAAAAACGTTCATAGTTTCACTGCTCAAAAAAATCAACAAAGAAAACCAAAAATTACCTAGATATCCAGACACAGGAGACTGGATGAATAAAGTATGGCACATACACTCAATGGATTATTGTACAGCAACAAAAATGAACGAACTATATAGTATATGCCAAAATATAGATGGATCCTAGGAAAAATATGATGAAAATGAAAACTCACAGAAGACTACATATAACATGATGTCACTTTTACAACCTCAAAAAATAAATAAATAACAAACTTAATGATATGTTGTTCAGTGATGCATACTTACATGGTAAATTATAGTTTTAAAAGCATACATTTTAAACACCATGTTGTGGGGAATGTTTATCTTGGGAGTGAGTCAGTGGGTTAGGATATGGAGGAAGCACGTGGGTAGCTCCAGTGATTGGGGCAATGTTCTAGCTCTTAAGTTGGACAGTGGTTTCAGGCATATTCTTTTTATTATTATGCTTTATAACTTATAAACATATTGGACATATTTCTTTTTAAGCATCTTTTTCAGTATTATTACATAATAATAAAAATACCCACATATGTTCTTGCTATTGTCACTCTTAAGTGCCACCACCCTCAAATACTAGAATGAAAGGTAACAAAATACAATTGAAATTCAAAAAGAGAACAATGCATCCAATTTTGAACACTGGCTCACATAACATTTCTTAAATAGCAGATTTTGAACTAACTAGACCTATGACTTTGGGGCTCATTTCCCTGCTTGGGAGCATTCTTTGTCAAATGTATAATTTCTGCAGTAAAATTTTACTTTAATTTTAGTCCATCATTTGCAATTTCATAATGGTCACCAAAAAACAGGGTTAGAAAACATGAAAGAAGTATAGCGTGCAAGCAGTTTGCTCTACTAAGTTCTTGTAAAGACTTTAGCAATCGGCAAATTTGATATCTCAGGCAATCCATGTCCCAAGCCTAAACAATTCATAAGATGTTAAGAGCATGTAAATTTAGGCACTAAAAAATAATGTGGGTTCCACCATGGTCTCGGGGAACATCTAGCTCAGTTGGCATAACATAGCTTATGAAGAAAATGTTTTACATTCTACTTTGGTGAGTAGCGTCTAGGGTCTTAAAAGCCTGTGAGTGGCTATCTAGGATGCTCCACTGGTCTCACCCCTTCAGGGGCAAGGAAGAATGAAGAAAGCTAAAGATACGAGAGAAAGATTAGTCCAAAGGACTAATGGGTCACATCTACCACAGCCTCCACCAGGCTGAGTCCAGCATAACTAGATGGTGCTTGGCTATCACCACTGGCTGCACTGACAAGGATCAAAGTAGAGGGTTCTGGATAGAGTTGGAGAAAAATATAGAACAAAATTCTAACTCAAAAAGAAAGATCAGACTTGCTGGCCTGACAGAGACTGGAAAAACCCTGAGAGTATGGCCCCTGGACACCATTTCAACTCAGTAATGAAGTCACTCCTGAGGTTCACCCTTCAGCCAAAGATCGGACAGGCCCATAAAACAAAACGAGACTAAAGGGGCACACCAGCCCAGGGGCAAGGACTAGAAGGCAGGAGGGAAGAGGAAAGCTGGTAATATGGAACCCAAGGCTGAGAAGGGAGGATATTCACATGTCATGGAGTTGTTAACCAGTGTCATAAAACATTATATGTACTAACTGTTTAATGAGAAACTAGTTTACTCTGTAAACCTTCATCTAAATTACAATAAAAAGAAAAAAAACACACTATGGATCCGGAGGCAGGGCCAAGGTGGCTGACTAGGTAGAAGCTACCTTGGATCCCTCTTGCAACAATGACTCGGAAAAACAAGTGGATCGATCACATACATGACAATCTATGAACCCTCACCATCAAACACAGATCTATAGAGTTGACCTGAGTGACAGGGGAGCGAAAAGCTGCACCCTGAAGCAGCCACCACCTCTGGAACCGGCTTCCCACTCCACAGTCTTGAGCCCTCGCAGTTCCCTGGTGCTGAGTGGCGGGGCTGATTGCGGCTTACTGAGACACAGCAGGCACGGGACACAGCCCTAACCCCTAGCCCCCTGGAGTAACCTCAGTAGAGACTCAGCCAGTGCAAGAAGGCTGCACACTGACCCAGCTAACGAGAGAACAAGCAGCCATGAGGAAGGAGCAACTGTTTTTGGAGCCTGGAGCCAGCGTACCAGTCAGAAAACCTTGGCGCTGGGCTTTGGACTGGGAACAGGGGAGCTGAGCACGGCTTCCTGAGATGACGCAAACAAGGGACGCAGCCCTAGCCCCCTGAAGTGACCTCGGAGGAAGCCCAGCCAGCACAGGCAGGCAGCACAGCGACGTGGCTAACAGGAGAAGTCACCGGGTGGCAGCGACTGGTTTTGGAGCCTGGAGTGCAGCTTCTCAGCTGGGGAACATTGGCGCTGGGCTTTGGACTGGGAGCAGAGGAGCTGACCACTTCTAATACAGCACAAGCAGGACACGAGCCTGACCCTCAGGGGCAATCTAGACCCAGCCAGCGCACACAGGCTACACGCCCCTCAGGAATCTCAGATAAAATAGTCATCACCAAGCAAGGTAAGTAACTTTGTCTATATTGCTGGGTGCTCCTCTCTCCTATCTACCTGATGCCTCCCCTCCCTGCCCCAGGTGGCTTCATTAACATTGGAATTTCCTGGGCCAGGGAGTGATGTGCTCTGAAGGGTGAGGTTTTTTTCTTTTTTTTTTTTTTCTTTTCCTAACCCATTCTCCTGGCCTGAGAAAAGTAGCTACTAAAAACCCAGATATGAAAAATCCTTCCCTGACTTTTCTAAATTGGAATAAAAATACAGAACCAGCTGCAGCCAAGCATATGAGATCCACAGTCTTTGGCTTTCATCCCTACAGGGAACAAGGTGGCTATTATAATGCAAAGGCAATTTTGATAGAGATCTGACTGTAATTGTTTTAAACAAGCTTTCCAGGTCTGATATCTCTACCTATTAAACAGAGCCCTCACTGATCCACAATGGGGAACTGAGGGCCAAAGCTCCACCCAAACCACCTAGCCACCTGCCAAAGGGGTCTGAGGATACTGACACCTACCAATCTTTAGAGGTACAAGCATTGGGTGCCTAAGGTACAGCTGCAGAGCCCACCCACCAAAATGCTTTAGGAATAGAGACATACCTACCTCACTGGCACATGGGGGAAGGCTGTCAGCATCCTTCCCCCCTCCCCCGGAGGGTGACCCCCTGATACTACTAGAATCTGGTGCACACAACTATCACCACTACTCCTCTAAGTTAATAAGTGACAGTCTACACCACACACTTGGTGACCCAAAATCAGAACACCTAAGCTGACTCTATTCAAAAATAGTGAATGGACTCTTAGGGTTATATATCTGGTAACATCCCAAACCAGCTGGTAATAGGGCATAAGTAATTCAAAGGCTACAACAATCAAGACAGCGCAATCTAGTAGCCCATCTGTGTATACTGAAAGAAAACAAAACAAGATAAGACTCAGTGAGCAAATATAAAATAAATCATTACAATATCTTATAGATGGCTCGGAGACAGCAGATGATATCAAACCACATAAAGAAGCAGACCATGATTGCTTCTACAACTCCCCAAATTGAAGAATCAAAATCTTTCCCAAATGAAGATACCCAAAATACAATCCTGGAATTGCCAGAAGCAGAATATAAAAAACTAATATACAGAATGCTTCAAGACATCAGGGATGACCTCAGAAATGAAATAAGGCAATCTACAGAAAAAGCCAAGGAATACACTGATAAAGCAGTTGAAGAAATCAAAAAGATTATTCAAGAACATAGTGGAAAAATTAATAAGATGCAAGATTCCATAGAGAGACAGCATGTAGAAATCCAAAAGATTAACAGTAAAATTACAGAATTAGACAGCTCAATAGGAAGTCAGAGGAGCAGACTCGAGGAATTGGAATGCAGAGTGGGGGAGGTGTAGGATAAGGCAATTGACACCAATACAGTTGAAGAAAAATCAGATAAAAGAATTTAAAAAAATGAAGAAACCCTAAGAATCATGTGGGATCTTATCAAGAAGAATAACTTGCGAGTGATTGGAGTTCCAGAACAGGGAGGGATAACAGAAAATACAGAGAGAATAGTTGAAGATCTGTTGGCAGAAAACTTCCCTGGCATCATGAAACACGAAAGGATATCTGTCCAAGATGCTCATCGAACCCCATATAAGATTGATCCAAAACGAAAATCACCAAGGCTTATTATCATCAAACTTGCCAAAACCAAAGATGAAGAGAAAATTTTAAAAGCAGCCAGGGATAAAAGAAAGGTTTCCTACAAAGGAGAATCAATAAGAATAAGTTCAGACTACTTAGCAGAAACCATGCAGGCAAGAAGGCAATGGGATGACATATACAGAGCACTGAAGGAGAAAAACTGGCAGCCAAGATCATATATCCAGCAAAACTCTCTCTCCAATATGAAGGAGAAATTAAAACATTTACAGATAAACACACAAAAAAAACACAAGCTTAGAGAATTTGCAAAAACCAAACCAAAGCTACAAGAATTAATAAAGGAAATTGGTCAGAAAATCAATAATATCAGATACCAACACAACACAAGGTCACAGAACAGAACATCCTGATATCAACTCAAATAGGGAAATCACAAAAACAAATTAAGATTAATTTTAAAAAGAAAAAAAATGCTCAAAACAGGGAATCATTGAAGTCATTATGTAAAAGATCACAATAATCAAAAAGAGGGACTAAACACAGGAGGCATAGATCTTCCATATGGAGAGGAAAACAAGGTAATATAGGATGATACAAGTTAGGTTTTTACTTAGAAAAATAGGGGTAAATATTAAGGTAACCTCAAAGAGGTCTAACAATTCCATAATTCAAAATAAAAACCAAGAAAAACATAACAACTCAGCAAACATAAATTCAACTACTATGAAAATGAGGAACACACAATTTACAAAGAAAAACATCTCAGCACAAAAAGTAAGTGGAAAAATGAAATTGTCAACAACACACACAAAAAGGCATCAAAATGACAGCACTAAACTCATACTTATATATAATTACGCTGAATGTAAATGGATTACATGCACCAGTAAAGAGAGTCTCAGACTGGATAAAGAAACACGATCTGTCTATATGCTGCCTACAAGAGACACACCTTAGATTTAGAGACACAGACAAACTAAAACACAAAGGATGGAAAAAAATACATCTAGCAAACAACAATCAAAAAAGAGCAGGAGTGGCAATATTAGTTTCTGACGAAATAGACTTTAAAGTTAAATCCACCACAAAGGATAAAGAAGGACACTACATGATTAATGGAACAATTTACCAGGAAGATATAACCATATTAAATATTTATGCACCCAATGACAGGGCTGCGAGATACATAAAACAAACTTTAACAGAACTGAAAAGTGAGATGGACACCTCCACAATTATAGTAGGAGACTTCAACACACCACTTTCGAAGAATGATAGGACTTCCAGTAAGAAGCTCAATAGAGATACGGAAGACCTAATTGCTACAATCAACCAACTTGGCCTCATAGACTTATACAGAACACTCCACCCAACTGCTGCAAAGTATACTTTTTTTCTAGTGCACATGGAACATTCTCTAGAATAGATCACATATTAGGTCATAAATAAACCTTTGCAGAATCCAAAACATTGAAATATTACAAAGCATCCTCTCAGAGCACAAGGCCATAAAAGTAGAAATCAATAACAGAAAAATCAGGGAAAAGACATCAAATACTTGGAAACTGAACAATACCCTGCTCATAAAAGACTGGGTTATAGGAGGGAATAAGGAAATTCATAGAATGTAATGACAATGAAAACACTTCCTATCAAAACCTCTGGGACACAGCAAAAGCAGTGTTCAGAGGTCAATTTATATCAATAAATGCACACATACATAAAGAAGAAAGAGCCAAAATCACAGAACTGTCCCTACAACTTGAACAAATAGAAAGCGAGCAACAAAAGAATCCATCAGGCACCAGAAGAAAACAAAAAATAAAAAATAGAGCTGAACTAAATGAACTAAAAAAAAAAAAAAATCGAGAACAGAAAAACAACTGAAAGAATTAACAAAGCCAAAAGCTGGTTCTTTGAAAATATTAACAAAATTGATAAACCATTGGCCAGACTGACTAAAGAAATACAGGAAAGGAAACAAATAACCCAAATAAGAAATGAGATGGGCCATATCACAACAGACCCAAATGAAATTAAAAGAATCATATCAGACTATTACAAAAAACTGTACTCTAACAAATTTGCAAACCTAGAAGAAATGGTTGGGTAAATTCCTAGAAAGACACTACCTACCTAAACTAACACAATGAGAAGCAGAACAACTAAATAGACCCATAACAAAAAAAGAGATTGAGAAAGTAATCAAAAAACTCCCAAACAAAAAAAAAAAAGCTCTGGCCCGGATGGCTTCACTGCAGAGTTCTACCAAACCTTCAGAGAAGAGTTAACACCACTACTACTAAAGGTATTTCAAAGCATAGAAAACGATGGAATGCTACCTAACTCATTCTATGATGCCACCATATCCCTGATACCAAAACCAGGTAAAGACACCACAAAAAAAGAAAATTACAGACCTGTATCCCTCATGAACATAGACGCAAAAATCCTCAACAAAATTCCAGCCAATAGAATTCAACAAAATATCAAAAAAATAATCCACCACGACCAAGTGGTATTTATACCAGGTATGCAAGGTTGGTTCAATATTAGAAAAACAATTAATGTAATCCACCATATAAATAAAACAAAAGACAAAAACCACGTGATCTTATCAATTGATGCAGAAAAGGCACTTGAAAAAGTTCAAAATCCATTCATGATAAAACCTCTCAGCAAAATAGGAATTGAAAGAAAATTCCTCCACATAATAAAGGGCACCTATACAAAGCCAACAGCCAACATCATTCTAAATGGAGAGAGCCTGAAAGCATTTCCCTTGAGAACGGGAACCAGACAAGGATGCCCTTTATCACCGCTCTTATTCAGCATTGTGCTAGAGGTCCTAGCCAGAGCAATTAGGCTAGACAAAGAAATAAAGGACATCCGGACTGGCAAGGAAGAAGTCAAATTACCTCTATGTGCAGATGACATGATCTTATACACAGAAAAGCCTAAGGAATCCTCCAGAAAACTACTGAAACTAATAGAGTTCGGCAGAGTCTCAGGTTACAAGATAAACATACAGAAATCACTTGGATTCCTCTACATCAACAAAAAGAACATCGGAGAGGGAATCACCAAATCAATACCATTCACAGTAGCCCCCAAGAAGATAAAATACTTAGGAATAAATCTTACCAAAGATGTAAAAGACCTATACAAAGAAAACTACAAAGTACTAGTGCAAAAAACTAAAAGGGACCTACATAAGTGGAAAAACATACCTTGCTCATGGATAGGAAGACTTAACATAGGAAAAATGTCTATTCTACCAAAAGCCATCTATATATACAATGCACTTCCGATCCAAATTCCAACGACATTTTTTCACATGATGGAGAAACAAATCACCAACTTCATATGGAAGGGAAAGAAGCCCCGGATAAGTAAAAATAAAAAAAAAAAGCATTACTGAAAAAGAAGAAGAAAGTGGGAGGCCTCACTCTACCTGATTTTAGAACATATTATACAGCCACAGTAGTCAAAACAGCCTGGTACTGGTACAACAGGCATGTAGACCAATGGAACAGAATTGAGAACCCAGATATAAATCCATCCACATATGAGCAGCTGATATTTGACAAAAGCCCAGTGTCAGTTAAATGGGGAAAAGATAATCTTTTTAACAAATGGTGCTGGCATAACTGGATATCCATTTGCAAAAAAATGAAACAGGACCCATACCTCACACCATGCACAAAAACTAACTCCAAGTGGATTAAAGACCTAAACATAAAGACTAAAACGATAAAGATCATGGAAGAAAAAATAGGGACAACGTTAGGAGCCCTAATACAAGGCATAAACAGAATACAAAACATTACCAAAAATGACGAAGAGAAACCAGATAACTGAGAGCTCCTAAAAATCAAACACCTATGCTCATCTAAAGACTTCACCAAAAGAGTAAAAAGACCACCACAGATTTGGAAAAATTTTTCAGCTGTGACATCTCCAAACAGCGCCTGATCTCTAAAATCTATATGATTCTGTTAAAACTCAACCACAAAAAGACAGACAACCCGAATAAAAATTGGGCAAAGGATATGAACACACACTTCACTAAAGAAGATATTCAGGCGGCTAACGGATACATGAGAAAATGCTCTCGATCATTAGCCATTAGAGAAATGCAAATTAAAACTATGATGAGATTCCATCTCACTCCAACAAGGCTGGCATTAATCCGAAAAACACAAAATAATAAATGTTGGAGAGGCTGCAGAGAGATTGGAACTCTTATACACTGCTGGTGGGAATGTAAAACGGTACAACCACTTTGGAAATCTATCTGGCGTTTCCTTAAAAAGTTAGAAATAGAGCTACCATACAACCCAAAAATCCCACTCCTCAGAATATATTCTAGAGAAATAAGAGCCTTTACACGAACAGATATATGCACACCCATGTTTATTGCAGCACTGTTTACAATAGCAAAAAGATGGAAGCAACCAAGGTGTCCATCAACAGATGAATGGATAAATAAATTATGGTATATTCACACAATGGAATACTACGCATCAATAAAGAACAGTGACGAATCTGTGAAACATTTCATAACATGGAGGAACCTGGAAGGCGTTATGCTGAGTGAAATTAGTCAGAGGCAAAAGGACAAATATTGTATAAGACCACTATTACAAGATCTTGAGAAATAGTACAAACTGAGAAGAGCACATTCTTTTGTGGTTATGAGAGGGGGGAGGGAGGGAGGGTGGGAGAGGGTTATTTACTGATTAGATAGTAGATAAGAACTACCTTAGGTAAAGGAAAGGACAACACTCAATACAGGGAAGGTCAGCTCAACTGAACTGGACCAAAAGCAAAGAAGTTTCCTGGATAAACTGAATGCTTAGAAGGTCAGCGGAGCAAGGGCAGGGGTTTGGGGACTATGGCTTCAGGGGACATCTAAGTCAATTGGCAAAATAAATTCTATTAAGAAAACATTCTGCATCCCACTTTGAAGTGTGGTGTTTGGGGACTTAAATGTTAGCAAGCAGCCATCTGAGATTCATCAATTGGTCTCAACCCACCTGGATCAAAGGAGAATGAAGAACACTAAGGTCACAAGATAATTATGAGCCCAAGAGACAGAAAGGGCCACATGAACTAGAGACTTACATCATCCTGAGACCAGAAGAACTAGATGGTGCTTGGCCACAACCAATGACTGCCCTGACAGGAGCACAACAGAGAACCCCTGAGGGAGCAGGAGATCAGTGGGATGCAGACCCCAAATTCTCATAAAAAGACCAGACTTAATGGTCTGACTGAGACTAGAAGAATCCCAGCGGTCATGGTCCCCAAACCTTCTGTTGGCCCGGGATAGGAACCATTCCTGAAGACAACTCATCAGACATGGAATGGACTGGACAATGGGTTGGAGAGAGATGAGGATGAGGTGTGAGCTACTTGTATCAGGTGGACACTTGAGACTGTGATGGCATCTCCTGTCTGGAGGGCAAATGGGAGGGTAGAGAGGATTAGAAACTGGCAAAATGGTCATGAAAGGAGAGACTGGAAGGAGGGAGCAGGCTGACTTATTAGGGGGAAAGTAAATGGGCGTATGTAGTAAGGTGTACGTAAGTTTATATGTGAGAGACTGACTTGATTTATAAACTTTCACTTAAAGCACAATAAAAATAAAAAAAAACACATTATGATATAAAATAATAATAATGTGGGTCCCAGTTATTTGCTCTCACATCCATTCTTCTGCCTTCCCCTTCTCCCTTTCAAGCTGTATTTCCCAGGCTTCCAACTTGGTTTGGACACTAAGGCATATTATCAGTAGATCGTTGGGTGGGAGTTAAGGAGAAGCCAATTTCTTGCCTTCTCTCTCTGCCTCAGTCTGCATCCCTTCTGTGGCTCAGCTCCCATTAGATAAGATGCCATGGGTCCAATGTCTGCTGAGTGATCCTGTCCCTTGGCCTTCATAACACACCTCCTTCCTTTGTTTCTTCAGCCAAGAGGTAAGAGCAGCTCCAGCTGTTGCTAATTTCTCAGTTGCCTCACTATCTCATCAGTATCGTCTCAGCTGCTCACCTCTACGATTAATACATTATTTCATTCCTGCGATTTAAATGCTTAAGAGTGATTGGTGTTTTCCTGGTTGGACCTGATAAAGCTTGATCCACTGTTTCACAAGTGTAATGATAGTAAAATAGGCCAGTTTGTCTCTGATCTCTATGTCCCATTGTTTTTATTCTGTGAAATCAAAATGTTTAATAATTATGTTCTAAGCGTTGTGGCATTTAAGGTGATCCCAGAAGGTCGGTGGCTTAAACCTATCCAGTAGCTACACAGGAGAAAGACCTGGAGGGTTGCCTTCCACAAAGATTACAGTCTAGGAAACCTTATGGGATAGTTCTACTCCGTCGCATGGGGTCATTAGGAGTCAAAATTGACTCTACGGCACCTAACAACAACAGGTTGTTAAATATCACGTGCAAAGAGAATTGATAAAGGACACAGCAATAAAATTTAAACTATGGAAAGGAAAAAAAACAATATTCTAGAAAAAAAAGAAATAATTGGACCTTGTTTCAGAAAATTCACAATTAAAAATTAAGGAAAGCAACTTCCATTCTGTATTTAGTCAGATAAGACAAATAAATGAAGAGGAATTCTGAATTATTATGATAGACATATGTAAAATATCAAGCATTGATGTAAAGGAATCTCTAAGAATAATGGAATTTATCCTCAGAGATAGGAATGAGCTAATAAATTCTTCAATGTGTCCATTTTAAGCACAGTCTTAAAAGTTGAAATTAATGTATGTTCTTAATTTTTGTCACCTAACTAAAAAGAAAAATGCAATTAATAGTAAATAAAAAATTATGTTTTCTAAAGACAGAGACGCAAAACTGATAATTTCCTGGGGGAAAATGCAAGGCAAATACAAAGTCATTAAACAAGGTTGAGTAAGAGATACCAAGGACAGAAAGTTCAAGTAAGTTTATAGCCTGGAATCACTGCGGTTTAGAATCAGTGCAATTTTTAAGCAGTTAATTTGGCAGACATGATTGACAGCACTGGGACATGCTAGGAATGGAGCTAAACACTGAGAATACAAAGATGAAAAAGACATGGTCTTTGCCCCCAAGAAACTGAGTTCAACTAGGCGGAAAGACACATAAACTTGTATAAAACAATGTGAAAAGAGCTATGACACATTCCCACGATGTGTTCTAGAAATATAGCTTAGGGAGCAATGAGTTTCTTCCTAGGGCATTTAGAGAAAGCTACTAAAAGGAAGTGACATTTGAGTTCATTCTTGGATTTATTCAGTAAGCCAAGAAAAAGAAGAAAATCATTCCAGCCTGAAGGAAGAGGAAGTGCTACAGCAGAAGGAAGCAAAATTGTATCCTGTGTTTGGGGAACTGTCTAGCCTGTTTAAAGTATAGTGCGTTTTGAGAGAAAGGAACTGGAAATGAGGCAGAAAGTTAGGCAGGAGATAGATAATAAAGAGTTTTTCTGAACACACAAAGAGATGTAAGGTCTGTTCTGTGTCACAGGAGTAGAAACTAATGTCACAGTAGAGTCTTCAAGACAAACTGAATTACAATTTTTTAATGTCTGAAGATGTCACCAATAATAATTGGACAATGAAAGTGTTTATGTCTTAGTCGTATACATACCTATTTAAGCTTTAATGTTAATGGTTAATAAACACACACCCCCATTGCCGTCGAGCCAATTCCAACTCACAGCGACCCTGTAGAACACAGTAGAATTGCCCCATGGGGTTTCCAAGGAGCGACTGGTGGATTTGAACTACCGACCTTTTGGTTAACAATGAACTCTTAACCACTGCACCACCAGGGTTCCTAACAAAGAATCTGGACAAAGCTAATCATAACAACAGTGGAATATAATGGAAAGAGCACTGGATTTGGACTCGGAAAATTCAGAACATAGGCTGCTACTTGCTAGATGAGGACCTTGAGCAAATGACTTCCCTGAACTCTACTTTTCTCATCTGTAAAATAAAAACATACCAACCTGCTCTTTCTTTCTCATAGGGTTATTGCAATGATCCAATGCAGTTGTGATCATGAAAGAGTTTTATGTCCTATAAAGCAGGTATAATATACTGTTGTTACAATTATCAAAGCAAAATTTCCATTTAAACATCTTTAGTAGGTGAGTCATAATATACGACTCAAGACATAAAATTAAAAATAAACACTCTAGAAGAGTAATGCTTGACCTTTTCTACTCTAATAAAAGCTGTAAATCTCATTTCTCATAAAAATGCTAGCACACTTTCAAATACTTTTGCACAGAATTTCAGGTATTTCACAAATTCCCTGAATCCACAAAGGACAAGAACTCTTCTTAGTGGATACAAAACTTTGCAAGGGCTCGTGTTAAACCTCTGTGTTGTGCCTGGAGCTTCTGTACCTATTTGCACATCCCATGAGTCTCGTGTTTGTTCACTCTTCCACCCAACACTCCTTTGGAGAGTGATCCATCCTGTGGCAGCTACTACCCTAAATGCTGAGAATGTAGAGGTAGATAATGGTAGTTTCTTGCATTATAGTCTAGCAAGGGAGGCAGACAAGTAAATGAAAGGTCACAGTAAAAGAGTGTAGTAGGCCTGGCAGTATTCAGTTCATATTCTTTCTTCATTGTGCTCCAGATGACTTCCAACTGCCTAACCCTAACCATAACCCTGCATGTCTGAATCTGATTGATTTTTCTGGAACCACACAAGTCTGCTCTGTCTGCAGAGCAGTAATCCCAAAGAATATGAGAATTAGCACCTTCCAGACAATCTCAATCAATGACTGACAGGTGTTGGTGCATAATACCCCAGTTCCCTCCCCCTGTCAGGTGGCTTAGCTTTGAGAGGTATGTTTTGTACCAATTCCCAAAAGTTTCCCTGCAGGATTTAAGTTCCACAGGCCCACTGTGGTTGATCATACACCCTTTATAGCCTGACTTCCCTTCCCTGTATCACTTCCCCACTCCCCTGCCAGTGTTCCATTCACATCCCGAAGAAACTACTTGTACTTGAATCCTTGTCTCAGAGGTCTTCTTTGGGGGGAATCCAAACTAAGTAATATCATAGATTCTAAAGTGGAAGCATACACAGAGCGTCATGGGAGAAAATGAAGATATCTAAATAAAAGACAGGGTTATCATGGAAGGTTTCTTTAAAAAAGGTGACACGAGTAAATCTTGAAGACATTGGCCAAGCAGGAAAGGTGGGGGAGTTGGCCCAGATGGAACAAAAAGCCCATTTGAAGGCACCGAGGTGTGAAATAGCATGATATATTTGGAGCACTACCAATTGTTTCCGCAACTGGAGTGAGGTGTACTTGTCCTTGATAAAGCAGCTGATGAAGCTAGAAAGCTAGGCTGAGTTCACCTTATGAATTACCTTGTGTGCTAAGCCAAGGAGCTTGGATTTTATCTTGAAATAGCAGAGAGTCAGAGATGCTGAAAGACTTTAAAAACAGGAGTCATACTATCAGATTTTTATTTCAGAAAGATTACTTTGACTGCAAAGTAGAGGTGAGATTAGAGGAAAGATGAATGGGAGTCAGGGGAACTAGGAAAGTACTTTTTTTTTTCTTTTTAATAACTTTTTTTTTTGAGTGAAAGTTTACAAATCAAGTCAGTCTCTCACACAAAAACCCATATACACCTTGCTAAAAAAAAAAAAAAAAAATGCTACACACTCCCAATTACTCTCCCCCTAATGAGACAGCCCGCTCTCTCCCTCCACTCTCTCTTTTCAGTTCTCATGGTGGGAGTTGATGATAAAGTTGAAAACAGGATTTGGAGAAAGGATAAATTAAGTTTCAATCCTAGTTTCATTTCTTACCAGATAAGTGACATTTAGGGAATTATTTTACCTTACTGTGCCTTAGTTTCTTCTTGGTAAGATTAAATAATATTACTTTTGTTCAGTATTTGGTGAGGGTTAAATAAAATTTCATGTAAAAAGCCTAACACACCAAAGACTCAAAAGCAGGGACTCAGACAGTTACTTATACACCAATGTTCGTAGCAGCATTATTCATTATAGCCAAAAGGTAGAAACAAGCCAAGTGCCGTCAACAGATAAATGAATAAACAGAATGTGATATATACATACAACTAAATATTATTCACTCATAAAGAGAAATGAAATTTGGACATAGGCTACAACATGGATGAACCTTGAAAACATTATGCTGAGTGAAATAAGTCAGACACAAATGACAAATACCGTAGGACCCCACTTATATGAAATATCTAGAATAGGCAAATGCATAGAGATCAAAGTGTTTTAGTGATTACTAGGGATGGGTGAGAGGAAAAAATGGAGAGTTGTTGTTTTAGGGGTACTGAGTTTCTTTTGAAGTGATGAAAACCTTTTGAAAATGGTTAGTGGTGATGGTCTTACAACATGCTGAATGTAATTAATGTCACTGAAGTGAACACTTAAAAATGGTTAAAATGGAAAGTTTGGGATATATATATATATATATATAACCATAATAATTTTTTTTAAAGGCCTAGCACTGTTCCTGGCAAACAATAGCTATTATTTACTGAGCACCATCATTATGAAGGCACTGAGATTGGAGTTGGAGAAACCAGGGCAGCTAAGAGAGATTTCTGATATAATTGAATAAATTAATGAAAGTGAATTGTGAGGTCAAGAAAAATCATATTACTTCCAGTTTTTTGGTTTGGGTGACTAAATGGATGTTGAAATAATCACCAAGGTAAAACAAAGCAAACAAAACCTGAAGAGGTCTAGATTTTGAACACATTTAATCTTATATATCCCTTCCTATCCAGTTGAAAGGTAGATAAACAGATCTTGAGCAAAAGAGAAAAGTCTAAGCTGGTTATGTTGACTCAGGAATCAGCATGTAGGTGGCTGGTGAAGCCACGCATATGGATGAGTAAGGGCTGAAGGCTGAAAAGACAGGTTGGAAAACAGTGACATTTAAAAGGTGGGAGAAGAAAAAGCAGCTTGAGATGTAGACTCCTCCTTTGGACTCTTGCCCTGGAAAGAGTAACACCTATTCAGCTGGAAAAAGTCCTATGGTTTCACATGTGGGGGAGGCCCAAGAAGTAAGATCTGGACTATCACATAGGAGCTCAGGCTTGAAAGATGCTGTTTGGGTAAAACCACCTATTTGTCTAACTCCGTAATATGAGCGATAACCTAAATCAAGTCAACAGAATAGGCCATGTACTAGACAGGCACAAAAATAGAGCTAAAAAGTTATTACTGGGTGACACTGCATCGATTCCAACTCATAGTGAGTCCATGTGACAGAGATGAGCGGCCTCACAGGGCTTTCTAGACTGTAATCTTTATGGAAGCAGATTGCCAGCTCTTTCTCCTGCAGAGCTGCTGGGTGGGTTTGAACCACTAACCTTTCAGTTAGCAGCTAAGAGCTTAACTGGTGCTCCACCAGGGCTCCTTAGCTAAAAAGAACTTCATTTGACTTGTTTGCCTCCTCTGTACACCTGAACTCTGTTCTACACCTGGGCTCTGTTCTACACCTGGACACTTCAAGCAGGCAGATCTAGTTATTCAAACAGGTTCACTGGAAACCCTGGTGGCACAGTGGTTAAGAGCGGTGGCTGTTAACCAAAAAGCCAGCAGTTTGAATCCACCAGGCACTCCTGGAAACCATATGGGGCAGCATATGGAAACCATATGGGGCAGTTCTATTCTGACATATAGGGTTGCTATGACTCGGAATCGACTCAGTGGCAACGGTTTGGTTTTCTTTTTTAATAGGTTCACTAATATGAAAGGACATTCTAAAAGTAAGATTCTGTAACAGTAAATGGACTGCCTTTTAATGTAGTCAATCCCTAGGCCCTGGAGAAATTTAAGTAGAAACTGAAGACTCTTTCTCATGGAGGTTTGTGAAGTGCTATACTCACCAATTAAGAATTAGATTACAAAGTTTGTGAGAGACTTTAGATATCTTTGCAACTGCTATATTTAAATTAACAAGCACCTAGAATAACTTGTCGAATTATTTATCTAATCTTTCTGAATGATTTACAAAGCGTTGTGATAATGTTACTATAGCCCAATGAGTCTCCATGGGAGTGACACTGCCTTATGGAGGTATTAAAAAAGTATATGATCCTGGATAAGTAAAAGCATTACTGAAAAAGAAGAAGAAAGGGGGAGGTCCCAATCTACCTGATTTTAGAACATATTATACAGCCACAGTAGTCAAAACAGCCTGGTACTGGTACAACAACAGGCACGTAGACGAATGGAACAGAATTGAGAACCCAGATATAAATCCATCCACATATGAGCAGCTGATATTTGACAAAGGACCAGTGTCAGTTAATTGGGGAAAAGATAGTCTTTTTAACAAATGGTGCTGGCATAACTGGATATCCATTTGCAAAAAAATGAAAAGGGACCCTTACCTCACACCATGCACAAAAATTAACTCGAAGTGAATCAAAGACCTAGACATAAAGACTAAAACGATAAAGATCATGGAAGAAAAAATAGGGACAACCCTAGGAGCCCTAATACAGGGCATAAACAGAATACAAAACATTACCAAAAATGATGAAGAGAAACCAGATAACTGGGAGCTCCTAAAAATCAAACACCTATGCTCATCTAAAGACTTCACCAAAAGAGGAAAAAGACCACCTACAGATTGGGAAAGAATTTTCAGCTATGACATCTCCAACCAGCGCCTGATCACTAAAATCTATACGATTCTGTTAAAACTCAACCACAAAAAGACAAACAACCCAATCAAGAAGTGGGCAAAGGATATGAACACACATTTCACTAAAGAAGATATTCAGGCAGCTAACAGATACATGAGAAAATGCTCTCGATCATTAGCCATTAGAGAAATGCAAATTAAAACTACGATGAGATTCCATCTCACTCCAACAAGGCTGGCATTAATCCGAAAAACACAAAATAATCAATGTTGGAGAGGCTGCAGAGAGATTGGAACTCTTATACACTGCTGGTGGGAATGTAAAACGGTACAACCACTTTGGAAATCTATCTGGCATTTTCTTAAAAAGTTAGAAATAAAACTACCATACAACCCAGAAATCCCACTCCTCGGAACATACACTAGAGAAATAAGAGCCTTTACACAAGCAGATATATGCACACCCATGTTTATTGCAGCTCTGTTTACAATAGCAAAAAGATGGAAGCAACCAAGGTGTCCTTCAATAGATGAATGGTTAAATAAATTGTGGTATATTCACACAATGGAATACTACGCATCCGTGAAGAACAGTGATGAATCTGTGAAACATTTCATAACATGGAGGAACCTGGAAGGCATTATGCTGAGTGAAATTAGTCAAAGGCAAAAGGACAAATATTGTATAAGACCACTATTATAAGATCTTGAGAAATAGAAAAAACTGAGAAGAACACATACTTTTGTGGTTACGAGGCAGGGAGGGAGGGAGGGTGGGAAAGGGTTATTTACTGATTAATTAGTAGATAAGAACTACTTTAGGTGAAGGGAAGGACAATACTCAATACACGGAAGGTAAGCTCAGCTAGACTGGACCAAAAGCAAAGAAGTTTCCGGGATAAACTGAATGCTTCAAAGGTCAGCAGAGCAAGGGCGGGGGTTTGGGGACTATGGCTTAAGGGGACTTCTAAGTCAATTGGCAAAATAATTCTATTATGGAAACATTCTGCATCCCACTTTGAAGTGTGGCGTCTGGCGTCTTAAATGCTAACAAGCGGCCATCTAAGATGCATCAATTTGTCTCAACCCACCTGGATCAAAGGAGATTGAAGAACACCAAGGTCACACGATAAGTATGAGCCCAAGAGACAGAAAGGGCCACAGGAACCAGAGACTTACATCATCCTGAGACCAGAAGAACTAGATGGTGCCCCGCCACAACTGATGACTGCCCTGACAGAGAGCACAACAGAGAACCCCCGAGGGAGCAGGAGATCAGTGGGATGCAGGCCCCAAATTCTCATAAAAAGACCAGACTTAATGGTCTGACTGAGACTAGAGGAATCCCAGCGGTCATGGTCCCCAAACCTTCTGTCGGCCAGGGATAGGAACCATTCCTGAAGACAACTCATCAGACATGGAATGGACTGGACAATGGGTTGGAGAGAGATGAGGATGAGGTGTGAGCTACTTGTATCAGGTGGACACTTGAGACTGTGTTGGCTTCTCCTGTCTGGAGGGGAGATAGGAGGGTAGAGAGGATTAGAAACTGGCAAAATGGTCATGAAAGGAGAGACTGGAAGGAGGGAGCGGGCTGACTTATTAGGGAGAGAGTAAGTAGGAGTATGGAGTAAGGTGTATATAAGCTTATATGTGACAGACTGACTTCATTTGTAAATGTTCACTTAAAGCTCAATAAAAATTATTTTAAAAAAAGTATATGAGTGTTTTTGGACACCACAAAGGTTAGAGAGGCACTACAGGTTTTTAGCGATCAGTGCCATGGGTGTGAGAAGTCTTACATTAAAGAATAGCTGACATGGTTGCAAAATCTGGTTAGATACATAATTCTGCAGAAAAGTTAATCATACTACCTTTACGAGAAATTGTTAATGCAATGATAGAAAAATTTTTAATGAAATATTTTCTCCATACTATTGAACAATGATGATGACATTTCAAGAAAAATCAAAGATTTGGTAAAAGTTATCAAAAGGAAACTGAAAATAAACTGCAATCAACAGAATTTTCATTACAATAGGATGAAGGTATCCTGGGTAATGATAAATACTCCTCAGCTGTTAATTTTTTAAGAAATAAGCTTGTTGAGAAATGTTATTTTCAAGATTACTGATAAGAGATACAAAGGAGCTCTCAAAACATAGATTCTTATGATTAGTTCACAGAAAAAAAAAAATTTTTCTAACACCTTTACATTAGAACAAGATACAAATGAGTAACCAAAGGAGAATTCTAAAAGACTATTTTCAAAGGTGCAGGCAAGATGTAGGAAAACCAGAAGGGAACTTGTACTCTAGGCTTGAAGAGGGAAGAGTTAAAAAAAAAAAGGCATTTTCAGTCCAGTTGACTCTGACTCTTGACACCCCACGTGTGTCAGAGTAGAACTTTACTCCATAAGGTTTTCAATGACAATGACTGATTTTTTCAGAAGTAGATCATCAGGTCTTTCTCTGGAGGCACCTCTGACTGAACTCAAGTCTCTAAACTTTTGATTAGTAGCTTAGCCACATTAGCCATTTGCACCACTCAGGTACTCCCTAGGAACCTGAAGACAGAGCCGACTATGAGGAGAGCACAGTTAGGAGCCATGACTTTCTGTGGAGGGAAGCTACCAGCCTATGGAAATCCACATAGAGGGAGAAGGCAGAATAAATAAATACCTAATGTTGTTCTTCTTTCTCCTGCTGCTCTCTTGCTAGTGATCCTCACTAGCAAACATAGTCAGAAGTCAGAAAACCAGGATGTCTATTTAATGTAGCCTAGGAGCCTTTTCTATATTTAGGAGCCTGGGCCACCATGTGTCTGTCAGTTTGTCGTACTGTGGGGGCTTGCGTGTTGCTGTGATGCTGGAAGCTATGCCACCGGTATTCAAATACCAGCAGGGTCACCCATGGCGGACAGGTTTCAGCTGAGCTTTCAGACTAAGACAGACTAGGAAGAAGGACCCGGCAGCCTACTTCTGAAAACGATTAGCCAGTGCAAACATTATGAATAGCAGTGGAACATTGTCTGATACAGTGCCAGACGGTGAGCCCCTCAGGTTGGAAGGCACTCAAAAGATAACTGGGGAAAAGCTGCCTCCTCAAAGTAGAGTCGAGTGGATGGAGTCAAGTTTTCAGGACCTTCATTTGCTGATGTGGCATGACTCAAAATGAGAAGAAAAGCTTCAAACACCCATTAATAATTGGAACGTGGAATGTATGAAGTAGGAATTGAGGAAAATTGGATACCACCAAAAAATGAAATGGAATGCATAAACATCAATATCCTAGGCATTAGTGAGCTGAAATGGACAGGTATTGCCATTTTTAATTGAATAGCCATATGGTCTACTCTGGTGGGAATGACAAGTTAAAGAGGAATAGTGTCCTATTCATCTTCAAAAAAAGAACATTTCAAGCTCTATCCTGAAGTACAACACTGTCAGTGAAAGATATACCCATACACCTGGAAGACCAGTTAATGAGACTATTATTCAAATTTATGCACCAACCACTAATGTATAAGATGATGAAAATGAAGATTTTTACCAGCTTCTGCAGTCCGAAGTTGCAATCAATGCAATCAAGATGCATTGATAATTACTGGCGATTGGAATGCAAAAGCTGAAAACAAAGAAGGATCAGTACAATTGTTGGAAAATATGGTCTTGGTGATAGAAATGACACTGGAGATCACATGGTAGAACTTTGCAAGACCAAAGGCCTATTCATTGGAAATACCTATTTTCAACAACATAAATGGCAGCACAGTGGTTAAGAGCCATGGCTGCTAACCAAAAGGTCAGCAGTTCGAATCTACCAGCTGCTCCTTGGAAACTCTATTGGGGCAGTTCTACTCTGTCCTATAGGGTCGCTATGAATTTTGGTTTTTTGATTTTATACACACGGACCTTGCCAGATTGAATACACGGGAATCAAATTGACTACACCTGTGGAAAGAGATGATGGAGAAGCTCAATACCAACAGTAAAAAACAAGTCCAGGGGCTGACTGAGGAACAGACCATCGATTGCTCATATGCAAGTTCAAGTTGAAGCTGAAGAAAATTAAAACAGTCCATGAGAGCTAAAGTACAACCTTGACTATATCCCGCCTGAATTTAAGAGACCATCTCAAGAATAGATTTGATCCATTGAGCACTAATAACTGAAGACCAGACAAGTTCTGAGATGACATGAAGGACATCATATATGAAGAAAGCAAAAGATCATTATAAAGACAGGGAAGAAAGAAAAAAACAAAATGGATGTCAACAGAGACTGAAACTTGCTTTTGAACATATGATAGCTAAAACAAATAGAAGAAATGATGAAGTAAAATAACTGAACAGAAGATCTCAAAGGGAGCTCAAGAAGACAAAGTATTATAATGAAATGTGTAAAGACTTGGAGTTAGAAAACCAAAGGGAAGAACACGGTTAGCATTTCTCAAGCTGAAAGAACTGAAGAAAAAAATTCAAGACTCGAGTTGCAACATTAAAGAATTCAATGGGCAAAATAATGAACAATGCAAGAAGCATCAAAAGAAGATGGAAGGAGAGGCGGGGCCAAGATGGCGGACTAGGTGGATGCTACCGCGGATCCCTCTTGCAACAAAGACTCGGAAAAACAAGGGAATCAATCACATACATAACAATCTACGAACTCTGAACAACAAGCACAGACTTAGAGGCTGAAAACGAACAAATACGGGCAGAGAGCGACCGTTTTCAGAACTAGGAGCCAGCGTACCAGGCAGGTGACCTTTGGAGCCCGATCTGGGGCAGAGCCTAGGGGGGCAGACGGCACAGAAGGGGGGCCCAGCCCTTCCCCCCCGAACCCATCCCGGGAGGAAGTCTAGCTGGTTGGCGCGGGCGGCGTAGCGGCGCAGCCGGAGGGAGAAGCACCCGGGAGGCAGTGACTGATCTTGGAGTGGGGAGAACAGCGTCCCAGCCAGGGAGCTGTCCCGCCGGGAGTTTGGCAGGAAGCGGGCGGGGCGCAAGAGGGGGAGGGGTCAGCTATATTTCCCTAAAGCGACCCCAGGGCGGGGCCCACACGTTCGTGCGGGGGGACGCACACCCAGTCCGCGCGTGTGGCGTGGCGCACTGGAGGGAGAAGTCCCCAGGAGGAAGTGACTGGTCTCGGAGCAGGGAAACCAGCGTCCCAGCCGGGGTGCCGTCCCACTGGGATTTGGGCGCGTGCGCGGGCGGGGCGTGAGCACGGGGTCCAATTATATTCCCCTGAATTGACCCGGGGGCGGGCCCACCTGGTCGTGTGGGTGACGCCCACCCAATTCACGCGTGCGGCGCGGCGCTCCGGAAGGGGAAGTCCGCGGGAGGAAGTGACTGGTCCCAGAGCGGGGAAAGCAGCGTCCCAGTCGGGGAGTTGTCCCACTGGGATTTGGGCGCGTGCGCGGGCAGGGCGTGACCACGGGGTCCAATTATATTCACCTGAATAGACCCTGGGGGCGAGCCCACCCGTTCGTGCGGGAAACGCCCACCCAGTTCGCGCGAGCAGTGCCGCGCACCGGAGGGAGAAGTCCCCGGGAGGAAGTGACTGGTCTCCGAGCGGGGAAAGCAGCGTCCCAGCCGGGGACCCATCCCACCCAGATTTTGGTGGGCGGGGGCGGAGCGTGAACGCGGTGTTCAGCTCTATATTCTGTGGTGCTACACTCCTAGCTCTCTGATCCCTCCCCCACCCTCCCCAGGCGGCTCCATTAACATCCGAATACCCGGAGCCAGAGGGAGAATTCAGATAGGGATCTGACTGCATTTTTTTTAGCTGATTACCTGGAAAATCTAGTTTCCCAGTGATGGCTCGGAGACAGCAGTCCATATCAAACCACATAAAGAAACAGACCATGACAGCTTCTCCAACCCCCCAAACAAAAGAATCAAAATCCTTCCCAAATGAAGATACAATCCTGGAATTATCAGATACAGAATATAAAAAACTAATTTACAGAATGCTTAAAGATATCACAAATGAAATTAGGATAAATGCAGAAAAAAACAAGGAACACACTGATAAAACTGTTGAAGAACTCAAAAAGATTATTCAAGAACATAGTGGAAAAATTAATAAGTTGCAAGAATCCATAGAGAGACAGCATGTAGAAATCCAAAAGATTAACAATAAAATTACAGAATTTGACAACGCAATAGAAAGTCAGAGGAGCAGACTCGAGCAATTAGAATGTAGACTGGGACTTCTGGAGGACCAGGGAAACAACACCAACATAGCTGAAAAAAAATCAGATAAAAGAATTTAAAAAAATGAAGAAACCCTAAGAATCATGTGGGACTCTAACAAGAAGGATAACTTGCGAGTGATTGGAGTCCCAGAACAGGGAGGGAAGACATAAAACACAGAGAAAATAGTTGAAGAACTCCTGACACAAAACTTCCCTGACATCATGAAAGACGAAAGGATATCTATCCAAGATGCTCATCGAACCCCATTTAAGATTGATCCAAAAAGAAAAACACCAAGACATATTATCATCAAACTTGCCAAAACCAAAGACAAACAGAAAATTTTAAAAGCAGCCAGGGAGAAAAGAAAGGTTTCCTTCAAGGGAGAATCAATAAGAATAAGTTCAGACTACTCAGCAGAAACCATGCAGGCAAGAAGGGAATGGGACGACGTATACAGAGCACTGAACGAGAAAAACTGCCAACCAAGGATCATATATCCAGCAAAAGCCTCTCTGAAATATGAAGGAGAAATTAAGATATTTACAGATAAACACAAGTTTAGAGAATTTGCAAAAACTAAACCAAGACTGCAAGAAATGCTAAAGGAGATTGTTTGGCCGGATGACCAATAATATCAGGTACCAGCACAATACAAGGTCACAAAACAGAACGTCCTGATATCAACGCAACTCAAATAGGGAAAGCACAAAAACAAACAAATTTAGACTAATTCTAAAAAATAAATAAATAAACAAAATAATACACATAACAGGAAATCATGGAAATCAATAGATAAACGATCACAATAATCAAAAAGAGGGACTAAATATAGGAGGCATTGAACTGCCAGATGGAGAGTGATACAAGGCGATATAGAAGGATACAAGTTAGGTTTTGACTTGGAAAAATAGGGGTAAATAATAAGGAAACCACAAAAAGGAATATCAATTCCATAACTCAAGAAAAAAGCCAAGAAAAACGTAACGACTCAACAAACACAAAGTTAAACATTATGAAAATGAGGATCTCACAAGCTACTAAGAAAAACGTCTCAGCACAAAAAGCATGTGGAAAAATGAAATGGCCAACAACACACATGAAAAGGCATCAAAATGACAGCACTAAAAACTTATTTATCTATAATTACGCTGAATGTAAACAGACTAAATGCACCAATAAAGAGACAGAGAGTCACGGACTGGATAAAGAAACACGATCCATCTATATGCTGCCTACAAGAGACACACCTTAGACTCAGAGACACAAACAAACTAAAACTCAAAGGATGGAAAAAAATATATCAAGCAAACAATAAGCAAAAAAGAAGAGGAGTAGCAATATTAATTTCTGACAAAATAGACTTTAGACTTAAATCCACCACAAAGGATAAAGAAGGACACTATATAATGATAAAAGGGACAATTGATCAGGAAGACACAACCATATTAAATATTTACGCACCTAATGACAGGGCTGCAAGATACATGAATCAAATTTTAACAGAATTGAAAAGTGAGATAGACACCTCCACATTTATAGTAGAAGACTTCAACACACGACTTTCGGAGAAGGACAGGACATCCAGTAAGAAGCTCAATAGAGACAAGGAAGACCTAATTACGACAATCAACCAACTTGACCTCATTGACTTATACAGAACTCTCCACCCAACTGCTACAAAGTATACTTTTTTTTCTAGTGCACATGGAACATTCTCTAGAATAGACCACATATTAGGTCATAAAACAAATCTTTGCAGAATCCAAAACATCGAAATATTACAAAGCATCTTCTCAGACCACAAGGCAATGAAGCTAGAAATCAATAGCAGAAAAACTAGGAAAAAGAAATCAAATACTTGGAAAATGAACAATACCCTCCTGAAAAAAGACTGGGTTATAGAAGACATCAAGGAGGGAATAAGGAAATTCTTAGAATGCAACGAGAATGAAAATACTTCCTATCAAAACCTCTGGGACACAGCAAAAGCAGTGCTCAGAGGCCAATTTATATCGATAAATGCACACATACAAAAAGAGCCAAAATCAGAGAACTGTCCCTACAACTTGAACAAATAGAAAGTGAGCAACAAAAGAACCCATCAGGCACCAGAAGAAAACAAATAATAAAAATTGGAGCTGAACTAAATGAATTAGAGAACAGAAAAACAATTGAAAGAATTAACAAAGCCAAAAGCTGGTTCTTTGAAAAAATTAACAAAATTGATAAACCATTGGCTAGACTGACTAAAGAAATACAGGAAAGGAAACAAATAACCCGAATAAGAAACGAGAAGGACCACATCACAACAGAACCAAATGAAATTAAAAGAATCATTTCAGATTACTAAGTAAAATTGTACTCTAACAAATTTGAAAATGTAGAAGAAATGGATAAATTCTTGGAACAATACTACCTACCTAAACCAACACATTCAGAAGTAGAACAACTAAATAGACCCATAACAAAAAAAGAAATTGAAACGGTAATCAAAAAACTTCCAACAAAAAAAAAACCTGGCCCAGACGGCTTCACTGCACAGTTCTACCAAACCTTCAGAGAAGACTTAACACCATTACTATTGAAGGTATTTCAAAGCATAGAAAAAGACGGAATACTACCCAACTCATTCTATGAAGCTACCATCTTCCTGATACCAAAACCAGGTAAAGACATTACAAAAAAAGAAAATTTTAGACCTATATCCCTCATGAACATAGATGCAAAAATCCTCAACAAAATTCTAGCCAATAGAATCCAACAACACATCAAAAAAATAATTCACCCTGATCAAGTGGGATTTATACCAGGTATGCAAGGCTGATTTAATATCAGAAAAACCATTAATGTAATCTATCACATAAATAAAAGAAAAGATAAAAACCACATGATCTTATCAATAGATGCAGAAAAAGGCATTTGACAAAGTTCAACACCCATTTATGATAAAAACTCTTACCAAAATAGGAATTGAAGGAAAATTCCTCAACATAATAAAGGGCATCTATGCAAAGCCAACAGCCAACATCACTCTAAATGGAGAGAACCTGAAAGCATTTCCCTTGAGAATGGGAACCAGACAAGGATGCCCTTTATCACCGCTCTTATTCAACATCGTACTTGAAGTCCTAGCCAGGGCAATTAGGCTAGACAAAGAAATAAAGGGTATCCAGATTGGTAAGGAGGAAGTAAAGCTATCACTATTTGCAGATGACATGATCGTATACATGGAAAACCCTAAGGAATCCTCCAGAAAACTACTGAAACTAATAGAAGAGTTTGGAAGAGTCTCAGGTTATAAAATAAACATACAAAAATCACTTGGATTCCTCTACATCAACAAAAAGAACACCGAAGAGGAAATAACCAAATCAATACCATTCACAGTAGCCCCCAAGAAGATAAAATACTTAAGAATAAATCTTACCAAGGATGTAAAAGACCTATACAAAGAAAACTATAAAACTCTGCTACAAGAAATTCAAAAGGACATACTTAAGTGGAAAAACATACCCTGCTCATGGATAGGAAGACTTAACATAGCAAAAATGTCTATTCTACCAAAAGCCATTTATACATATAACGCACTTCCAATCCAAATACCAATGTCATACTTTAAGGGAACAGAGAAACAAATCACTAATTTCATATGGAAAGGAAAGAACCCCCGGATAAGCAAAACATTACTGAAAAAGAAGAAGAAAGTGGGAGGCCTCACCCTACCTGATTTCAGAACCTATTATATAGCTACAGTAGTCAAAACAGCCTGGTACTGGTACAACAACAGGCACATAGACCAATGGAACAGAATTGAGAACCCAGATATAAATCCATCCACGTATGAGCAGCTGATATTTGACAAAGGACCAGTGTCAGTCAATTGGGGAAATAATAGTCTTTTTAACAAATGGTGCTGGCATACCTGGATATCCATTTGCAAAAGAATGAAACAGGACCCATACCTCACACCAAGCACAAAAACTAACTCCAAGTGGATCAAAGACCTAGACATAAAGACTAAAACGATAAAGATCATGGAAGAAAAAAGAGGATCAACCCTAGGAGCCCTAATACAGGGCATAAACAGAATACAAAACATTACCAAAAATGATGAAGAGAAACCAGATAACTGGGAGCTCCTAAAAATCAAACACCTATGTTCATCTAAAGACTTCACCAAAAGAGGAAAAAGACCACCTACAGATTGGGAAAGAATATTCAGCTATGACATCTCAGACCAGCGCCTGATCTCTAAAATCTACATGATTCTGTCAAAACTCAACCACAAAAAGACAAACAACCCAATCAAGAAGTGGGCAAAGGATATGAACACACATTTCACTAAAGAAGATATTCAGGCAGCCAACAGATACATGAGAAAATGCTCTCGATCATTAGCCATTAGAGAAATGCAAATTAAAACTACGATGAGATTCCATCTCACACCAACTAGACTGGCATTAATCCAAAAAACACAAAATAATCAATGTTGGAGAGGCTGCAGAGAGATTGGAACTCTTATACACTGCTGGTGGGATTGTAAAATGGTACAACCACTTTGGAAATCTGTCTGGCGTTATCTTAAACAGTTAGAAATAAAACTATCATACAACTCAGAAATCCCACTCCTTGGAATATACCCTAGAGATACAAGAGCCTTCACACAAACAGATATATGCACTCCCATGTTTATTGCAGCTCTGTTTACAATAGCAAAAAGATGGAAGCAACCAAGGTGTCCGTCAACGGATGAATGGGTAAATAAATTGTGGTATATTCACACAATGGAATATTATGCATCGATAAAGAACAGTGACGAATCTCTGAAACATTTCATAACATGGAGGAATCTGGAAGGCATTATGCTGAGCGAAATGAGTCAGTTGCAAAAGGACAAATATTGTATAAGACCACTATTATAAGATCTTGAGAAATAGAAAAAACGGAGAAGAACACATACTTATGTGGTTACAAAGAGGGGAGGGAGGGAGAGGGTTTTTTATTGATCAATCAGTAGATAAGAAATGCTTTGGGTGAAGGGAAAGACAACTCAATACAAGGAAGGTCAGCCTAATTGGACTGGATTAAAAGCAAAGAGGTTTCCGGGATAAAATGAAAGCTTCAAAGGTCAGCGGAGCAGGGGCTAGGGTCTGGGGAACTTGGTTTGAGGGGACTTCTAAGTCAATGGGCAAAATAATTCTATTATGAAAACACTCTGCATCCCACTTTGAATTGTGGCGCCTGGGGTCCTAAATGCCAACAAGCGGCCATCTAAGATACATCAATTGGTCTCAACCCACCTGGAGCAAAGGCAAAGGAAGAACACCAAGGTCACACGACAACTAAGAACCCAAGAGACAGAAAGGGCCACATGAACCAGAGACCTACATTATCCTGAGACCAGAAGAACTAGTTGGTGCCTGGCCACAATCGATGTCTGCCCTGTCAGGGAGCACAACAGACAACTCCTGAGGGAGCAGGAGACCAATGGGATACAGACCCCAAATTCTCATGAAAAGACCATACCTAATGGTATGATTGCGACTAAAGGAATCCCAGAGACAATGCTCCCCAGAACTTCTGATGGCACAGGACAGGAACCATCCCCGAAGACAAATCATCAGGCATGAAAAGGACTGGTCAGTGGGGGGGAGAGAGATGCTGATGAAGAGTGAGCTAATTAAATCAGGAGGACACTGGAGAGTGTGTTGGCAACTCTTGACTGAAGGGGGGATGGGAAGATAGAGAGAGAGGGAAGATGGCAAAATTGGCACGAAACGAGAGACTGTAAGGGCTGACTCAATAGGGGGAGAGCAAGTGGGAGAAGGGAGTAAGATGTATGTAAACCTACATGTGACAGACTGATTGGAATGGTAAATGTTCACTTGAAGCTTAATAAAAATTAAAAAAAAAAAAGATCATAAAAAAAAAAAGAAGAAGAAGGAAGGAATATAGAGTTACTGTACCAAAAAGAGTTGGTCAACATTCAACAATTTCAGGAGGTAGCATATGATCAAGAACTGATGGTATTGAAGGAAGAAGTCCAAGCTGCACTAAAGGCATTGGTGAAAAACAAGGCTCCAGGAATTGATGGAATATCAATTGAGATATTTCAACAAATGGATGCAACGCTGGAAAAGTTCACTCGTCTATGCCAAGAAATTTGGAAGACAGCTCCCAGGCCAACTAACTGGAACATATCAGTGTCTGTGCCCATTTCAAAGAAAGGGGATCCAATGGAATGCAGAACTTACTGAACAATATCATTAATATCACTCACGAATGAAAGTTTTTTTTTTTAATTGTAGTTTAGATGAAGGTTTACAGAGGGAACTAGTTTCTCATTAAACAATTAATACACATATTGTTTTGTGACATTGGTTGCCAACCCCACAACATTTCAACACTCTCCCCTTCTCAACTTTGGGTTCCACATTACCAGCTTTCCTGTTCCCTCCTGCCTTCTTATCCTTGCCCTTAGGCTGGTGTGTCCTTTTAGTCTTGTTTTCTTTTATGGGCCCATCTAATCTTTGGTTGAAGGATGAACCTCGAAATCACTTCATTTCTGAGTTAAAAGGGTGTCCAGGGGCCAACTCTGGGGGTTTCTCCATTCTCTGTCAGACCAATAAGTCTGTTCTTTTTTTTTTTTTTTTTTGGTGGGGTGTGTTAGAATTTTGTTCTACATTTTTCTCCAGCTCTGCCCAGGGCCCTCTATTGCGATCCCTGTCAGACCAGTCAGTGGTGGTACCGGGAACCATCTAGTTGTGCTGGATTCAGTCTGGTGGAGTCTGTGATTCTTGTGGTCCATTAGTCCTTTGGACTAATCTTTCCCTTGTGTCTTTGGTTTTCTTCATTCTCCCTTGCTCCAGACATTGTGAGGTAGTGGAGTATCTTAGATGGCCACTCATAAGCTTTTCATACCCCAGACACAACTCACCAAAGCAGAAAGAAGAACATTTTCTTTATAAACTATGTTATGCCATTTGAGCTAGATGTTTCTGAGACCATGCTCCCCACAGCCCTTGGCCCAGTAATTTGGTCCCTCAGGGAATTTGGATGTATCTATGAAGCTTCCGTGACCTTGCCTTGGACTAGTTTTGTTGGCTTCCTCAGTATTGTACACACAAGTAAAATTTTGCTGAAGATAATTCAAATACTGTTGCAGCAGTACATTGATAGGGAAACGCCAGAAATTCAAGCCAGATCCAGAAGAGGACATGGAACCAGGGATATCACTGCTGATGTCAGATGGATTTGGCTGAAGCAGAGAATACCAGAATGATGTTTACCTGTGTTTTATTGACTATACAAAGGCATTTGACTGTGTGGATCGTAACAGATTATGAATAATGTTGAAAAGAATGGAAAATCCAGAATACTTAATTGTCCTCAGGCAGAACCTGTACATAGACCAAGAGGCAGTTGTTAGAACAGAACAAGGGGATACTGCATGGTTCAAAGTCAGGAAAGGTGTGTGTCAGTTGTACCCTTTCACTATTCAATCTGTATGCTGAGCAAATAATCAGAGAATCTGGACTACGTAAAGAAGAACACACTATCATAAACAACCTGCAATATGCAGATGACACTGCCTTGCTTGCTGAAATCGAAGAGGACTTGAAGCATTTACAGATGAAGATCAAAGACTACTCCCTTCAGTATGGATTACACCTCGCATGAAGAAAATAAAAACCCTTACTACTGGACCAATAAACAACATCATGATAAATGGAGAAAATACTGAAGTAGTCAGGGATTTCATTTTACTTGGATCCTCAATCAAAGCCCATGGAAGCAGGAGTCGGGAGATAATTTACACCCATAGTGTAACTTATTAAGTGATAAAAACACAAACAGGAAATTACGTATCCAACATAATCCCAATTCTATAAATAAAAATATATATACGACCTCAAAAAAAAAAAAGACTAGAAAGAACTATATCATATTATAATAATGATAGAGTCTTGGAATAGATTTACTTTTCTTATTTTATCTTTTTAAAAAACATGATATTTTTACCATCAGAAAAATTTGAAGCAACTGTTTCAGTAATTATTTATGCACTGTGATTATAATGTTCAGTAAATGCTGACTTCATGGGCCCACTGTTCCCTCTCTAAACACCCTCCCGAAACCTGCACATGCTGGAGCCCGCAGCGAAGATGATGCTCCCCAGGATACTCCAGCTTCAACATTTCCAGTGAAGCGTTATGTTTACCAAATAAATAATGTTTACCAAGAGTTCATTATTGTTTCGCAGGCTTGTTTATGTCAGTTGTACTTATTATTATTATTCTGTAATTTAATTAACTAGTTTGTAAATAGATGAACTAAGATCAGGGAAACAAAGAGACCTATTTTTTGTATGAGCTAAGTCGAAGGTTTTGAAAAGACTCCATGAAAGGGCTAGTTATTTTTAAAAAAAGATGGAGAGAGAGAAGAAGAAAAATGAAAGGATGAATTGCCTAAATGAGTGGAGCTGAGAGGAATTTAAAAGAATAAGGAGCAGGACTGATAAACGCCTGGAAAGATACAGCGCTCAGGTTACCTTGCAAGTGTATTTAAGTTCTCCCACAAGCTAAAGAAACTGACGCTAGCAAGAGTAAAGGCTGTACTACCAGATTGGTTCATGGGAGAAAAAACCATGGATAAACTAATCAGTGGGTCCGTACCAAGAGAAATGACCAGGGCTTTCTATCAAAAGATTAGTGAAAAATGCACATTTATAGGTTTTTATTTAAAATGCATGCATGTTTTTGTTATGAGTCCCTCTGTCTTAGGCTGGGTTCTCTAGAGGAACAAAACCAGTGAAGCATATATAGAGATAGAGAATGAGAAACTTATTTCAAGGAAATAGCTTACGCAGTTATGGAGGCTATCAAGTCCCAAATCCATGGATCAGGCGTCAGGCTGGAGGCTTCTCCTGATTCACGTGGTTGCAGGGGCTGACGAACCAAAGTTTGGCAGGTCGGATGGTAGTAGGCTGCTGGCTCATGGGGCTATAAAACCAAAACCCAAAACCCAGTGCCATTGCACGGGGCTATGGGAACTGGCTAATTCCAAAATCTGCAGGTCAGACAGCAGACTGCTGGCTCATGTCCCAAGAACCGGAGGTCAGAGGATGATGACGAGTTGAAGGCAGAATTGAGAGAGGGCCAAGCTTTGTTAGAACATCCATATATATTTAAGCAGTCCACGCCCTCAAGGAAACTCCCCTTTCAACTGATTGGCCACTTACATAAAATCATGAAATGTGAATGATTACATAATATCTGCCAAACCACTGTGAATTATTGCCTAGTTGAGTTGACACATAATTTTAACCATCACACCCTCCAATCAGTTTTTTAACTTAAACAGCCATCTGCCTATTACTTTGCTTTATCAATATTGGCAGATAGATGTTGTTTAAGTAAAAAAAAACTGTGCTTGTTGTTAAAGGTTTAGGTTTAATCTTCACTATAGTGGAGTGGAAAGAATGCAAGCTAGCTTTTTCTGATCTGGATTATGGTCCTAACCCTGTTGCTAACTATTTATGTACTTTGGAGCATGTCTTTTAACCTTTCAACCTTAATTTTCTTATTTGGAAATGAGGCTAGAAAATGGACTCAAAAGTCGCTTGCACTTTTCATAGCAATTCTGTTATGTCTAAATAGGAATTTATAAAGTAACCACTAAGTTTGCAACGCTAGAAAACAAAAGTATTTCAGTGATTTATGGCATACAAAGTGCAATTAAAATTAGGTTTATTTTGGAGAACACAGGAATGTAGAAATATATCAATTATTTTGCAGAAAGCAGAAAATTATGCTTATAAATTTGAATGAATAGAATAAATTGTGCATATCCAGTATTTAAAATTGCTTAGATTTTGAGAATTTTATCTCCTTGAAGTTAAATCTGGTCTGAAGCTATTTTGTGGCTAAAGAATTTAACGCAGTTGAGCTCCGAATCCAGATCTTTACTGAATTGCTTTGGTACCATAGGGAAATCTCCCAATTACAATTTGCCAGGAAAACATCTATTTTGTCATTTACTCCCCAGCCCTACTCTAGAATGTAAGAATAAAGCTAGTATTATTCCAAATAAAATTGAAGAGTTTGCAGAAATACGTTCCATAAATTAATAATTATAAACCTGGTTGTTGCCATTAGGTGCTGTAAAGCTGATTCTGACTCATAAGCAGCCCTATATACAACAGACCCACTGACCACAAGTGGCCCAGGAGACTGCAATTAAAATCCCTGACTTGTTTTAAAGGCCTCTACATTCTGCTGAACTGTACACTCACAACAACAGAGATTTAAAAAACAAAAAAATCACCCTAAACTGGTTCAAAATATCCTGGGAAAAAATGCCCCAAATATCCTTATAACCAAATCGTGTTTTATATAAAAAGCTAACCAAAAAAAAGTCAGTTAACCAGCTCCTTAGTAACTATTCAGAGCTAAGTTTAGTTTTAAAACTGAAGGGGCAAGGAAAAATACAATCAATACCAGATATTTTTTGGTAAATTTAGCTTCTTCAAATCCTTCAAGTAGGAACCAAGGAAAACATCATATGCAAGGAAGTATACAATAATACTGATTTCATTTTAATACTTAACTTTTTGATTCTCAAATAACAGGTGTTTCTTTAATTCTCTGTCATATTTTTTATTTTTAGAGTTGGCAGCTACAATGTAAAGTACCTTACAACCTAAAATTAGAATTTAAGTAAAGCTCCCTTATTTTTTGGTTGAGTTACTGCGGATTAATCACTGAGTCTATCAGAATTCTGGTTGTTTATGAAGAATAGTTGGATTATAGTACATATTTGCCTACCTTATAGCATTATTAAGAAAATAATATGAGATATCAGAAGAGATAATATACGTGAAACACTTTGTAAACTTTAAATTCTATATATTATAATTTTTTTATTTCCAAAATTTTTTCATCACCTATACAGTTTTTATACCTAAACATTTATAAGTGTTTAACTATGTATAATTTATGTACATTGTTCATTTCCTTTCCAAGATTATAACCTTCACAATATATTACACATCTTAGTCTCTTTCAGAGAAGAAACTTAGATTCTTTTTATTTATGTAATCATTCATTTGTTTGTTTGTTAACGTAATATCATTGATCAATGGAAGAACTAGAACATAAACAATTGCTCCATCTTCCTCCCACCCCCATTCTATTGTTTGTCACATTATCCAGTTGCAAGTGTTCTTTATATATTTCTGGATACAAATCATTTATCACAAATATGATTTGCAAATAAATTCTATCAGTTTGTGGCTTGTGTTTTCATTTCCTTAATGGTCTCATTTAGAGAGCAAAAGTTTTTAATTTTGATGAGATCCAATTTATCAATTGTTTCCTTATATGGATCATGTTTTTGATGTCATATCTAAGAAATCTTTGCTTATTCTAAAGTCACAAAGAGTTTCTCCAGTGTTGTCTTCAAGAAATGTTATAGTTTAAACATTTAGGTCTGTGATCAAATTTGAGTTATGGTGTAACAGTCTGTTATTTTTTTGTTTTTTGTTGTTCTTTTTCTTCCGGAAATGAGCAATATGCATAAATTATCCATAGTCAAACACTTATTAATGTTTAAGTATAAAAACAATGTATATATGGAGAGAGAGAGAGATTTATCTCAAGGAAATGGCTCACAATGTTGTAGAGGCTGGCAAATTCCAAGTCCATGGGTCAGGTGTCAGGCTTGGGATTCTCCTGACTCATGTAGCTGCAGGGGCTGATGAGCCCAAGATTAGCAGATCAGATGACAGGCTGCTGGCTCACGGGCTGTGGAAGTTGATGAATCTAAGGTTGGCAGGTATCATGGTAAGATGCTAGGTCACAGACTGCAGAGACTGACGAATCCCAAGCTCAGCAGGCAATATGGCAGGGTGTTAGTTCAAGTTCTAATTTCGAGAAGTCAGATGATGATGAGCCAGATGCAGGATCCAGAGTGAGCAAAAGCCAGCAAGTTTGCCAGAACATCCATATATACTGGATGCAGCCACACCCCCCAAGGAAATTCCCCTTAAAACTGATTGGCTGACCAAATCAGATCACATCATCAGAAAGATTACATTATAACACAAAATGGAGGATAACTACATGGTTACATAACTGCCAAGTTACATCATTACATAACTGCCAAACCACTGAGAATCATGGCCCAGCCAAGCTGACACACAACTTTAACCATGACATATGAATTTAACATGACATATTGTAATATATGTACATATATCTAGTTTACCACTTCCCATACTGTGTTTTTATTATGAATAAAGAACCCCTTAAACAAATAAACTTGGAAAATTCCAAAGTTAAATGACTAATTTCTGAGAGACTTCTCAAAGTATTTAATTTGCTAATACACACTGTGATTTTCCAGTGGAAAACAGATCATATTGCCTCCTACCACATCCAGTTCTAAAACTCAGCAAAGTTTCTAAGGAAAAACTAGCCATGCTTAAGAGGCCCCTCGATCTTCAATTTTGTGTCTCCAGTATCATGAGACCACTAAATCTACTGCTTTCTTAGTACCTTGTAGCAGTCCTCTTCCCAGGCAAAGTCCAAATCTCAATTTCTTGCTCTGTGCTCCCAATGAGCAAAAATCCCAGGATAAAGCCAACTTCTCTATGATTCTCCTCTCATCTGAATTTTGTACCCTCTGGCCCTTATTATTTCAGCAGCAATTTGGTGCCTTAATTTCTTTTTTAATTCATCTTTCCTAAAAGTTTTCATCACAGTGTTGGAATATAACAAACTATAACATCCCACTCAGAATCAGAATTCTGCCCTTGAATTTTTAATCTAAACAAATAAGTGAAAAAAGTAAAACAGGACCTATGAATTTTGAAAGCTAGGAGAAAATATGTAACTTACAATGACATTATTACCTTGAAATATCAGTAGATTTAAATGAAAAACAATTAGAAATAACAAGAGTGTTCAGTAAATAGGCCAGTTAGAAAATATATAAAACACAAAACCAAACCCGTTGCCATCGAGTCAATTCTGACTCATAGTGATCCTATAGGACAGAGTAGAATTGCCCCATAGGGTTTCCAAGGAGTAGCTGGTGGAATCAAACTGCCAACATTTTGGTTACTAGCCAAGCTCTTAACCACTGCACAACCAGGGCTCCAGAAAATATGTAAGCATACTGTCAATTGCTACTTAAAAATTGTAAAGGCACTGAGTCCATTAATAATACCAAAAAAACGATGAAAAACATGCATGCATCTTTGCATATGTATGTAATGATTTGAAATAAATCTCAACAGATGCATACAGGACCTTTAAGAAGAAAATCATAAAGTCTTACTAAAAGAGATAAAGTGGTAAAAGATCAATAAAGGCTAATAAACTTTTCTTATTAGAGGTTACCAGGGGCAGGTGGAAGGAGAAGGAGGGGGCAGTATTGCTTAAGAGGGTCAGTGTTTCCACTAAGGGTGATAAAAAGTTGGAAAAGGATAGTGGTAAATATCGCAGAACAGGGTGAATGTAATTAATATCACTGGATTGTACATGTAAAAATGGTTAAAATGGCCAATGCTTTGCATATAGATTTCAACACAATACAAACTTTTTTTAAAAGCTAACAAAATTTTGAATACAAAGAGTAATAAGGGGGTATATTGCCTTATCAGATGTCAAAATGCATTAATATAATGTGACTGAAGTGTATAACTAGGCCAGAAGCATGCCTAAGTATATACATAAGATAAATACGTGGAAAAGGGGTGAAATTAATAAGGAAAAAAAATTCTTTTTAAATGGTGTTTGGCCTTTCTATTTTGAACTTACATACATCTAAATGAGTTAAGCCATGAACAGATGCTTCACACGAGAAAAAGTGTGTTTATAAATAAACATATAGTAAAATATTTTCATTAGTTATCAAAGCTTACAAATTAAACTCATAATAAAGTACCATTTATCACCTATCAAATTAGCAAAATTAAACACAGACATATAATACTGCATGTATGAGTCCACACAGGTGTGTAAAATACTGATAAAAATTTGGGGAAATTATTATTATATACACAGGTGGCTATGTAAATTTTTACAACCTATTTCAAAAGCAATTGGTATATCAAGGGTCATAAATAATGCTGCCATATTATCTATCTTAAGGTAAAACTAATTATGAACACTTGCTGATAGATTTTTTTTTAAATGTATTTATCACAAATTTAAAAACAATATCTAAAGATAGAAAAAATCTTCTGATATTAACAAATCCTCTTAGCCCGGTACCATACCCTCAGTGCCTAGTGACTGAAATATTATAAGAGCTTAACAAATCTTTTTGAATGAATTAACAGAGTAAATGATTCATATCTTTTAAATAAAATATTATAGGAATATTCAGGATAAAAAAAAAAACCCTAAAAACTAAATAGCAACATGAATATATACCGTGATAAATGTAAAAAAATGGATATATATATTTTACTTTTTTTATGTATATTATGGTTATAAATAAGTAAAAGTGCATATGCATATAAAAAGAATGAAACTGTATAAAGGTAAGTCCAGCTATGAGAGAGTTATTAATCATGCAATAATGGGGAAGTCATAACCTAAACGGACCTCAGCTTCCTTATGTAACAAATGTATGGCCTTTTGGGGAGAGACGAGTGAAAAAATTTATATGAAAACCATTTCATAAACTACAAAGAACTGCATAAATATAAAGTAGTAATTATCATGATACACCATGATTTATGATCTCCACTGATTATCAGCACTTTTGTTATGAATAAGTGACTATTTTCTCTTTAACAATTATTTTTGTGTAAAAATACGAACATTTGTAAGAAAAGGAAGGCAGAGATAGACAGGTAAGTAGGTAGACAGACAGACAGTGTCTTAGTTATCTAGTGCTGCTATAACAGAAATACCACAAGTGGATGAATTTTAACAAAGAGAAATTTATTCCCTCACAGTTTAGTAGGCTACAAGTCCAAATTCAGGGCACCGGCTCCAGGGGAAGGCTTTCTTTCTCTGTCAGTTCTGGAGGAAGGCCCTTGTCATCAATCTTCCCTTGGTCTAGGAGCATCTCAGCACAGGAACCTCAGGTCCAAAGGATGTGATGTGCTCCCAGCACTGCTTTCTTGGTGGTATGAGGTCCCCAACTCTCTGCTTCCTTCCCTTTTCATTTATCTCTCGTAAGATAAATGGTGGTGCAGGCCACACTCCACGGAAACTCCCTTTATATTGGATCAGGGATGTGACCTTAGTAAGGGTGTTACTACCCCACCCTAATCCTCTTTAACATAAAATTACAATCACAAGATGATAGACAACCACAAAGCACTGAGAATAATGGCCCAGCCAAACTGATACACACGTTTTGGGGGACATAATTTAATTCATGACAGACAGGTAGATAGATAGATGATAAATGATTAGATAGATAGATGATAGATAGATAGATAGATAGATGATTGATAGATAGATAGATGATAGATAGATAGATAGATGATAGATAGATAGATGATAGATAGATAGATAGATAGATAGATAGATAGATAGATAGATAGATAGATAGATAGATAGATAGATAGATAGATAGATAGATAGATAGATAGATGATAGATGGTAGATAGATGATAGACAGACAGACAGATAGATGATAGATAGATAGATAGATAGATAGATAGATAGATAGATAGATAGATAGATAGATAGATAGATAGATAGATAGATAGATGATAGACAGATAGATAGATAGACAGATATAAACAGTTGCTGTTGAGTCAACTCCAAAACCTGGTGACCCCATGTGTGTCAGAGTAGCACTGCACTCCATAGGTTTTTCAATGGCTGATTTTTCATTTGCACCACCCAGGAACTCTACACACACATACACACACACACATACATACTCTATCTTTTTAGTTTACCATCTTCTATTTTGCTCTTAAATATAAATAATAAATTCAGAATAAATTAGGCACTACTGTATATAACAATGAATTTCAAGTCTGGGACAAAGTTTAATCAAGTGGGCGTACATCGAATTATTTTAAGGAAAACCCAATACCTACTGAAGTGAACCCTTCATGTGTCTGTCAGTTTGTCATACTGTGGGGGCTTGTATGCTGCAGTGATGCTGGAAGATATGCCACTGGTATTTAAGTACCAGCAGGGTCACCTATAGCGGACAGGTTTCGGCTGAGTTTCCAGACTAAGACAGACTAGGAAGAAGGACCCAGCAGTCTACTTCTGCAAAGAATTAGCCAGTGAAAACCTTATGAATAGCAGTGGAACAGTGTCTGATATAGTGCAGGAAGAGGAGCCCCTCAGTTTGGAAGGCACTCAAAATAGGACTAGGGAAGAGCTGCCTTCTCAAAGTAGAGGTGACCTTAATGATGTGAATGGAGTCAAGCTTTCCAGACATTCATTTGCTGATGTGGCACAGCTCAAAATGAGAAGAAACAGCTGCAAACTTCCATTAATAATCGGAACCTGAAATGTACGAAGTATGAATCTAGGAAAATAAGAAATCATCAAAACTGAGATGGAGCACATAAAATCAATATCCTAGGCAATGGACTGTTATTGGTTATTTTAAATTGGACAATCATATTGCCTACTATGCCAGGAACGACAACTTGAAGAGGAATGGCTTTGTATTCATCATCAAAAAAAAAAAAAAAAAAAATTCAAGATCTATCCTGAAGTACAACGCTGTCAGTAATAGAATAAGATTCACATGCCTATAAGGAAAACCAGTTAATACGACTATTATTCAAATTTACACAACAACCACTAAGGCCAAAGATGAAGAAATTGAAGACTTTTATCAACTTCTGCAGTCTAAAATTGATCCAACGTGCAATTAGGGTGCACTGATAATTACTGGAGATTAGAATGCAAAAGTTAGAAACAAAGGCGGAATACCGGTAGTTGGAAAATATGGCGTTGGTGATAGAAATGATGCCGGAGGTCACATAATAGAACTTTGCAAGACTAATGACTTCTTCATTGCAAATATCTTTTTTCACCAACATAAATGGCAGCTATACACGTGGACCTCACCAGATGGAAAACACAGGAATCAAATTGACTATAACTGTGGAAAGAGACGATGGAAAATCTGGATATCATTAGTCAGAACAAAGCCAGGGGCCAACTGTGGAACACACATCAATTGCTTATATGCAAGTTCAAGTTGAAACTGAAGAAAATTAGAAGTCCACAAGAGCCAGAGTACAACCTTGAGCATATCCCATCTGAATTTAGAGACCATCTCAAGAATAGATTTGACACGTTGAGTACTAATGATCAAAGAGCAGATGAGTTGTGGAATGACATCAAGGACATTATACATGAAGAAAGCAAGAGGTCATTAAAAAGACACGAAAGAAAGAAAAGACCAAAATGGATGTCAGAAGAAACTTGCTCTCGAATGTCAAGTAGATAAAGAAAAAGGAAGAAATGATGAAGTAAGAGCTGAATAGAAGATTTCAATGAACAGCTTGAGAAGACAAAGTGAAGTATTGCAATGGCATGTGCAAAGACCCGGAGTTAGAAAACCAAAAGGAAAGAGCATGCTCAGCATTTCTCAAGCTGAGACAACTAAAGAAAAAATTCAAGCCTCAAGTTGCAATAGTGTGCAAAATACTGAACAAGGCAGGAAGCACCAAAAGGAGATGGAAGGAATACACAGAGTCACTGTACCAAAAAAGAATTAATCAGTGTTCAACCATTTCAGGAGTAGCATATGATCAAGAACCGATGGTAATAAAGGAAGAGGTCCATGCTGCACTGAAGACATCCTCCAAAAACAAGGCTCCAGGAATTGACAGAATATCAATTGAGATGTTTCAATGAAGATGCAGAGCTGGAGGTGCTCACTTATCTATGCCAAGAAATTTGGAAGACAGTGACCTGGCCAACTGACTGGAAGAGATCCATATTTATGCCTATTCCAAAGAAAGGTGATCAAACAAGATGTGGAAATTATTGAACAATATCATTACTATCCCAAGCAAGTAAAATTTTGCTGAAGATCATTCAAAAGCAATTGCAGCAATACATCAACAGGGAACTGCCAGAAATTCAAGCCAGATTCAGAAGAGGACGTGAAATGAGGAATATCATTGCTGATGTCAGGTGAATCATGGCTGAAAGCAGAGAATACCAGAAAGATGTTTTAAAAAAAAATACCTGTGTTTTATTGACTATGCAAAAGCATTTGACTGTGTGGATCATAACTAATTATGGATAACATTGCGAAGAATGGGAATTCCAGAGCACTTAATTGTGCTCGTGAGGAACTTGTACATGGATCAAGAGGCAGTTGTTCAAACAGAACAATAGGATGTTGCGTGGTTTGAAGTCAGGAACGGTGTGCGTCAGGGTTGTATCCTTTCACTATACTTATTCAATCTGTACACTGAGCAAATTACCCAAAAGCTGGACTATATGAAGAACATGTCATCAGGATTGGAGAAAGACTCATTAACAACCTGCCATATGTAGATGACAAAACCTTGATTACTGAAAGTGAAGAGGTCTTGAAGCACTTACTGATGAAGATCAAAGACCACAGCCTTCAGTATGGATTACACCTCAACATAAAGAAAACAAAAATCCTCACCACTGGACCAGTAAGCAACATCATAATAAACAGAGAAAAGATTGAAGTTATCAAGGATTTCATTTTACTTGGATTTACAATTAACACCCATGGAAGCAGCAGTCAGGAAATCAAAAGACACATTGCATTGGGCAAATCTGCTGCAAAAGATCTGTATAAAGTTTTTAAAAAAGCAAAGATGTTACCTTAAGTACTAAAGTGCGCCTGACCCAAGCCATGTTGTTTTCACTCACCTCATAGGCATGTGAAAACTGGACAATGAATAAGGAAGACCAAAGAAGAATTGAGGCCTTTGAATTATGGGGTTGGCAAAGAATATTGAATACACCACGGACTACCAAAGAACAAACAAACCTGTCTTGGGAGAAATACAACCAGAATGCCCCTTAGAAGCAAGGATGGTGACACTTTGTCTCACATACTTTGGACATGTTATTAGAGGAATCAGAACATCATGCTTGGTAAAGTAGCAGGTCAACAAAAAAGAGGAAGGCCCTCAACAATATGGATCGACACAGTGGCTGCAACAACAGGCTCAGGGATAACAATTGTGACTATAGTGTAGGACTGGGTAGTGTTTCGTTCTGTTTTACAAGGGTTGCTTTGAGTTGGAACCGAACTCAACGGCACCCAACAAGAAGTGATGTTACACAAGAAAATACAGAGTAAAAGAAATCTTTGAATCTTCAATTTATATTTATAAATCCAGATAGAAATAAGTTGACCAACGGATGGCTCTTTTCAAAAAATCATTACAGTTTCATTAATCATTTAATGTTCTACCCTGTTGGGTTCATTATTTATTACATTATAAATTTCATTCCCTGTTGCACACGGCAGTGTCAAGTTATGTTGTCTTCTGCTAACTCCCAGAATGTCTGGTACGGGACATTGCATGCTGGTATGGGCTCAAAAAGCATGATTTTGTAGACTGGGTTAATTGTCATTTATTTGGCCCCATTACATTTTCCAAATAAGGAGAGTGTGGGATTTAATGACTTAAATTTCAAACAAAAGCTCAATGATTTGATCAACTAAGAAGTATAGACCCATAGCACTTGAGGGAATAATTTCTGCTCGCAAGCAAAACATCAGTAGTTTCTTATAGTACCGGTAGGTCCATTTTCTGGTAACATTTACATCCTTGTAGTTTTTGTCCAAATCCAAGCAGTGTGGGCAATTTTAAAATCTAGATTACAATTGGAATTCATTGGGAAGTAATCTGCCAAATGGATCAGAATACTTTTAGGTCAGATGAAAGCTTACTTAAAACACATGGATTCTTCCCTAGTCAAAAATTCTTAATATGTAGCAGATGTAGCAAGATGCCTAGTAAAGATACAGCCTTGTGTAAATGATTAACTCTATGAACACTTTTTTTCTTAAAGCATTGCAAATAAAATACACTTTTAGCAATCAATTACACCAAACTAAGATTTCTTTTGTATGTTTTTGCAATTACCCAAAAACCCATTGCTGTCCACTCGATTCCAACTCATAGCGACTATATAGGACAGAGTAGAACTGCCCCATAGAGTTTCCAAGGAGCTCTTGGTGGATTCGAACTGCTGACGGTTTGGTTAGCAGTTGTAGCTTTTAACCTCTACACCACCAGGGTTTCCGTTTTTGCAATATAAGTATGTTTTTGTTGTCATGTATCATTGAGTCAATTCTGACTCATAGCAATGACAGAGTAGAACTACCCCTAAGGGTTTTCTTGGCTGTGATCTTCACAGAAGTAGATTGCCAGGTTTTTCTTCCACAAGGCCGTTGGGTGGGTTTAAATCACCAACATTTCGATTAGCAACAGAGCGCTTAACCATTTTGCTACCACGGCTTCTCATTTCATGTAAATGTAGACCAGCCCAGAATCTTGAGAAGGCTAGATCATGCAAAAAAAAAAAAAAAAAGGAGCCCTAGAAATAACTAACTAGCCACATTCAGTTCATCGTGTATGAAATTGTCTTCCACATCAACAGCAGAAGTGGAAATACCGTTGCTGTATTGTTCTCTCAGAATAATTGTCAAGGGTATTTACATGAAGAGTAGCTCTTGGGAATTACAAAATCTTCACGACCATTCTAATTACAATGTTCTGTATTTTTGTAATCACCACAGAGTCTACACTTTTACTTTACAGAGGCATCACTCAAATACCTTGCCCAATAAGTATCCTTTGTCGATCATATGTTATCATCAGGAACTCTCAGTTCTAATTAGTAAGATGGTCTCTTGATTGGAATTCACTTTTTAACAACATATACGATTAACACTAAATTGAAAACAATGTTAGTAGTTTAAATTAGATTAACTTTGGATTCTCAATTCTGATTCAGCCAAAGATATAAAGTGATTGCTTTTTAAAAAACATTCGGATTATCTTGTAAAGTTGAACAATTACATCCACTTCATCCAAGCAATTCTAATTACAGGTATGCACCTGAAGGAAATTCTAGTACATGTGCAAAAAGAAGTATCTAAAAATGTTCATGGCAACACTTTTCATACTAACAAATAGGTGAAAAACAAGCCCTCAAAAGTCCATTGACAGGAGAAGTAGTGAATAAGTTATGGATTACTTGCAAAATGGATTAGTATACACTAGTAAAACTGGATGAGCCACAGCTGTGCAACAACATAGACGAATCTTAGGAGCAAAATGTTAAGTGAAAAAAACAAGTTTCTGCAGACTTCATAGAGTTTGAAACCATGTTTTGTAAAGCCCAAAACTAAACATATATTTAGTATATATATATAAAAAAAAAAAAATTTTTTTATATAGTATGTAATATATTATTTAGACATATATGTATACAAAAATATAAAGAATAAAATGACAGAGTGATAAATACACATTTTAGAAAGTCTATTTTGGGGGGAGGCAGGTGGATGATTCAAGGGAGAAATAAATGGGTAAGTAATAATTATTGGTAATGATCTAGGACCTGATATGGATGGTGAATCACGATTAGTCATTGTGTCATTATGTTTTATGTATGTGTGTATCTCTCTCTCTCTCAGTATATATGTATATACACCAGATATTCTTTAGTGTATATCATTTTATTAAAAATGAACATAATGCAAATAATATTAAAATATAAAATTAATTGACTAGATAATGACTGTTTCAATAAATATTATTCTCTTCTACCATTTTAAATATAGCAGTCTTCTCATTCATTTATTCCCTACTTACTAGGGAAATACAATGTGTTAGACACCATGATAAAAAAAAATAGATAGTAACAATTCAGAGATAAATAGGATGGTCAGTGATCTTAGAGTTTATGATCTAATGGAAAACCATTACCAACGTGATCATAATTTTCCATAAATATAAAAGATAAGGAAACATTGTATAAGAATGCCTAGTGCATAGTAAATGTTTAAAATTATTAACTATAATTATTATCATGACTATTACTATTGTTATTTGAACTTGGGTGAAAAATAGCCTTAAGGACAAAGACACAGAGCACTTGATATTCTTCAAGACGTATATTTTCTTTCTTACTAACCCAATGTGTGCACAATAATGAATGTTTCTGTTTAATATGGCGCCTCCGAATAAGCAGAATTTTAAAGGTAAGAGAACAAAGCAAACCAAATACTATTTAATCTAATCTCTACACCACATTGCCTGTTCTTTTAATATTTACCTTCTTTTTAAATGTTTGCCCTTCACTTTAGTCTAATAATGCTAGGAATGCAATTTCCTCCCAGGGTTCTACTTATCTTCAGAAAGTCAAAGCTAGGAATAGTTTATGGGCCAAATAGAAGAACTAAAAAAGCAACACATAACATAAAAGGCTTATGCATAAGAGACTCAGCTGTGCTCATTGAGTCAAATGGCCTTTGAATCCAGTAGCCCACCTCTTAAAGCTTTCGTGGTTAAGTGAGATGCCCTATCAGATGAAGTGTCTCATACACATATCAAGTGATGATGCTTCGAAACCAAACCAAACCCACTGCCGTCCAGTGGATTCTAACTCTTACCGATGCTATGAGTTGATTCTGACTCATGGTGACCCGATAGGGAGAGTAGAACCCCCAAAGTGTTTCCAAGAAGTGGCTGGTGGATTCAAACTGCTGACCTTTTAGTTAGCAGCTGAGTTTTTAACGACTCTCCCACCAGGGCTCATAGCAACCCGATAGGACAGTGTAGAACTACCCCATAGAGTTTCCAAGGAACAACTGCTGGATTCAAACTGCCAACCTTTTGTTTAGCAGCTGTGGCTCTTAACTACTACATGAACCTATAGGACAGAGTAAAACTGCCCCATAGGATTTCCAAAGCTGTTTATCTTTACGGAAGCAGACTACCACATCTTTCTCCCGCAGAGCAAAGCAGTTGGAGCAGCTGTTGGGTTCCAACAGCTGACCTCTTGTTTAGCAACTGAGTGTTTTAACCACTGCACCACTATGGCTCCCCAGATGATGTGTCAGTCTGGGATTAAAATTAGAAGTGTAAATGAAATACATTAGCCAAAATGTATTAAAGCTTAAAAGTATCAGAGAAAACTACATATTTTTGCACATTATTCAGCAGAACAATCTACTATCATTGTATAAACAAACTTGGAGGTAACCTATAAAACCTTCTTTTACACACAAAAATCTTTTATTCAGATATTGGACAACAACACACAAACCTGAAACCGTGTAATAACCAAGCGCTTACATGCAATGTCCGTATCAGCGACGAAGGTTTCAAATCGAACCCGCAACCTAGTAATATCACCACTGGAAATTCTAAAAATATCTCCACCAAATGCATAATTAGAAAATAGAAAAAAACACAGCCCTTGGCATAGGTTACCCGCTAAATGGAGCCCTGTGGGCTCACTCCACAGCGGGCCATCTGTTATTTCATGTTGGTGAGTTAATAGGCGGTTGAGAAAAGTGACTCATTTCACTATAGAGGGCAACTCATTATCCAAAGCTCCCTCACAAAATGAAATTCTAATTGAACTGTGTGTGCTCTATCCTATATTTTATTGGGGTCAGGGGAAAGAAAGGGCTCTTATTTAATCATTCTTATCTTTTGGCTTTACTTTCTACAAATAGCCAAAAACAAAAGCGAAATAATCCCTCAAGTGGTAAAATATTTCAAAAGCAAATCACAGGATGAGGCGGCCTGGCTACAGTGGCCTGATTTTGATTTGGAAAAGGGAGAAAATGTTCAGAGCTGTGAGACAAACAGGAAATTCATGCTAGCGATTACAGTTGCCAGATAAAATACAGATGCCCACTTAAATTTGAATTTCTAATAAACAATGAATTATTTTTTAGTGTAAGTATGTTCCATGCAATATTTGGGATGTACTTATACTAAAATACTATTTGTTGTTGATTGGAAATTTAAATTTAACTGGACATCTTGTATGTTATCTATTAAATCTGGCAAAACCACTAGTAGATGCCAACAATTATACCAGCAGTGTCTACCTGGGCTCAGATAGGAACTATGTGATCTCCACACAGTGAATGACAATATACTCACTGAAAAATGGTATAATGTGCAATACATGGAGCTCTAGAGGCACAATGGTTAAGTGCTCAGAGCTGGGTTCAAACCCACCCAGCAACTCCGTGGGAGAAAGACCTGGTGATCTGCTCCCATAAAGATTGTTGTTGCTCTTAGGTGACATGTAGTCAGTTCCAACTCACAGTGACCCTATAGGACAGAGTAGAAACTGCCCAGTAGGGTTTCCAAGGAGCTGCTTGTGGAGTGGAACTGCTGACCTTTTGGTTAGCAGCCAAGCTCTTAACCACTATGTTACCAAGGTTCCCCATAAAGATTACAGCCTAGGAAACGCTATGGGGCAGATTTACTCAGTCACATGAGGTTGCTATGATTCAAAATCGACTTGATGGCGCACAACAATAACAACACACAATATATAATTAATATACTCACACAGACATAGTCAAAATTTACAAAATAATAAAATTAATTCTGTTAAAATATACTGAAACTTTGGGGGTTATAGCATAGATTTGCATAGTGAAATATCTCATTATCTTTTCTATTGCTAACACAGTTGGAATGATTATTAAGCATACTCCATTCCCATTAGGCACTGAGTATAGAGCAAACCAAAACCAAACCCATTGTGGTCAAGTCCATTCCAACTCATAGCAACCCTATAGGGCAGAGTAGAAATGCCCCATAGGGTTTCCAAGGAGTGCCTACTGGATTCCAACTGCTGACCTTTTGGTTAGCAGCCAAGTTCTTAACCACTGTGCCACCAGGGCTCCAGTGAACAAAAAGCTTTACCTAGCTTTATCTTGAATGGAGTTACGCAGAAAACAAATTAACAAATAAAAATAAAGTGTGTCACAGAATAAGTGTTATGGAGAAAAATAAAGATGAATAAGGAAGCTAAGGAGTGTTGTAGACAGGGCGAGTAATGGTATTTACTTTGGGTCATGAGGAACGCCTCTCAGGTAAAGTGACATTTGAGCAGAAATTTGAAAAATATGAGGGAGTGAGTGATGTAGGTGAAGAAGTAAGTCTGAAGGTCCTGAGGTCGATACCTTCTTGGTGCAGTCCACAGATAGCAGGAGTCAGTGTGGCCACGGTTGAGTGATTGAAGGGGAAAGTGGTAGGAGATGAGGTCAGGGAGTCAGTGCTGGGAGCAGTACTTAAAAAGGCTTAAGCTTTTACCCAAGGTGAAAACAAGGTTTTAAACTCTACTTGGGACCACATCACACTTCAGCTTAATAGAGCCACTCTGGCCTTTGTGTGAAGCATAGACTGCAGGCAAGCAAAAGGAGAATCAGGGAGAGCTCTCAGGAGGTTCTGCAACACCCTGGCAAGAAATGATAATGACCAGCATCAGGCTGGGGCTCGTAGCATTGAAGATGGTGAGAATTGGTTGGATCTGAATACATTTTGAAGGTAAAGCCAATAAGAAGGAGCAAAGAAGACACAATCTCTGCCTTCAAGGATCTTTTTCTAGTGACACCAAAAACAAAACCAAACCAGTTGCTGTCAAGTGGATTCCAACTCATGGTTACCCCATGTGTTTCAGGGTAGAGCTGTTTTCAATGGCTGTGATCTTTTGGATGTAGACCACCAGGGCTTTCTCTGGGTAGATTTGAACCACTATTCTTTTGATTAGCAGCCTAGCGTTTAACAGTCTATACCACCCAGGGAATCCTTTTCTAGTGATATTGTTGTTAGGTGCCATCAAGTCAATTTTTGACTCATAGCTACCCCATGTGAGAGAGTAGAACTGCTCCATAGGGTTTTCTTACCTGTAATCTTTACGGAAGCAGATCTCCAGGTCTTTCTCTGAAGGAGCCTCTGGGTGTGTTTGAACTGGCAACCTTTCAGTTAGCAGCCCAGCACTTAACTATCGTGCCACCAGGGATCGTTTTTCTAGTGATAGCTGCCACTTACTGAGTATTCGTGCATCAGGGACTATACATACACTGAGCTGAACTCTTTACATGCATAATCTCACTAGTCTTCACGACAATCCCATGAGGAAACTGAGGCTAAGAGAATCTAAGATATTCGCCAAAGGTCATATAGCTAATAAGTAAAAGAGCAGTGTAGAAACTCAGATTTGACTGATACCAAACAATGGACAAGACAGTGTGCATGCAAGCAAGATGTAAATTCTAACTTTGTGGAGCTTATAATTTAGTTGGGAGAAATTTTAGATCAATAAATGAAATACAGTTAAATTATCATTCTAATCACTGTGCGATTGAGGGTCAAATGAACTGTCAGCATTTAAGTGTTTTTGCGAGCCCAGAGCCTTAGGAAAAGTGTGACTGAAAACAAAACAAACCCATTGCCTTTGAGTAAATTCCGACTCACAGTGACCCTATAGGACACAGTAAAACTGCACTGTGGGTTTTCCAAGAAGCGGCTGGTAGACTCGAACTGCTGACCTTTTGCTTAGCAGTTTGAGCTCTTAGCCACTGCACCACCAGGGCTCCATAAGGATTGAAAGAAAGATTCTTAGAAGAAGGACTACCAATTGGGCCTGGTAGAAAACAAGCATGTGGACTAGGTGGAGAAGAGGAAGAAGGTAAAAAGCAGTAACAACAAACATAAGTCTTAAAGTTATTTGGAGATAAACATGACATGTCTAGGACAGAATGTTGGCCAACTTGACTGACACTGAAAGAAATAGCAACAGTATCCACGCTACTGTAAACACGGGTCGCTTTAACTGATTCTGTCTTTTAAGCAGAAGTGTAGTATATACAAGTATTGACAAATAGAACAAGTATGCTGCAAATTTTCACATGGAGCCATTCAACTTTGTCACGTGAAAGAAAGTATCTTTTTCTTATTCATATTCAGGTACATATTATTTGACAGTCACCCCCCCCCCATAAGAAATTCTAGTTTTGGTTAGAAACAGGTCATAGTTGAGACAGTGATGGTGGTGATGTGTCAAAATTTACAAACTACAGCTCAGATGTAAAATATAAGCAAAATGTCTTCATTTCTCTACAAATACACTAAGCTTCCTGCCAAGCCCCAATTATAGCATATGGCTGAGGGTGTGGTGGGGGTAGAGCACTAAAATGCCAATTAGAGGTGAATCATTCTCGCTGGTTCAAAATGGTCTCTTTTTATCTAACAGTTCCTTTCAGGAAAATATTCAGCTAATTCAAAGTTCAAACTATGAAGGACTCTCTTCCTCCTTCACAATATGGTTTCTGGTAACATGGGTAAAGCTTACGTATGTCCAGGGAGTTGGAGGAGCAGGGGCCCCAATCCATCTCTGGTTGAGGTCCAGATGAAAAAGAAGTGTACAATACATAATGCAGCAACTTAATCTTACCAGGTCTGTCAGCTTCTACCCTCACTACATGTGGTTCCAGAATGTTGTTTCAGCTTGTGTAAATCATGGTCTGTTGTCACAGCCTGTTAGGTGATTCTCGCCCCCATCTTCGTGCCATTCCACTTCAGCTCCTGTGTGTGGTTTAGATCCTCTTGGTCTCCTTTCTCCACCTGTCCTCTGTCTTAGGCTGGCCATACTGTGGTCTCTGCTACATAGGCAAAGTAGTCCTCATCACAGCAAAGCCATCAGTTCTAGCTCAGCTCCTTTCTGAATCCTCCATAAAAAGTGAATTTGAAATTCTGAATCTTCCATTGTGCTACCCAGGTAAGGGATCCTTGAAGAGGAAGGAGCAACCTCAGGCATGTTCCCTGCCCAAACATGCCAAAGCATCATCATTTCTCCTCTGTCGTGGTTCCTCCATGTTGGTCTGGAAATGAAGGTACAATCTCTTTCTGCTTTCACATCCCACCTCAATTTATCTGTGAATTCTCCCATTCCTCTACCACTACTTCCTGAGTTTCTTCTTCAAATAACTTTAGTGAGGTAAAATCCATATGCCATAAAACTTACCCTTTTTTAAGTGTACAGAGTAAAGTTATATAGTCATGTACCCATCACCCAACACAACTTTAGAACACTGCCATCACCCTAAAAGTTTCCCTTGTGACTTTCATTTTCCACTCCAACATGTAAAGAGCTTGGAATTTGTCATTCCCATCCTAACAATAAGAAAGAAGCTAAAAATCAACACCGCTCCTTAAATCCATCATAGAATTGAGGTCACAGGGCAAGCCACTGCCCCCAAAACTTGAGAGGCGGAAAATGCAGAGAACCACAGTTAACCTGGAACTGTTGCCCAGGGGAGCAAAAGCCGTCCACTGGAGGCAGTACCAAGTATAGAAACACTTAAACTGTAATTGACAAATTGCTGGCTGAAGCCTCAGTGTGGACTAGCTTAAGAGGTAAAAAATAAAATAAAAATAAAACTTTGCAGGCAGGAGAGTCTCAGAGAAGCCACACACTTTTGTGAGTTTTCTCTCCAGGAGTCCCACCAAGTTCTCACTATAAACATTGGAGGAAAATTCCCTCATGCTTCCATCAGGCAGAGAGGAAAACTAACCATTTTAAAATACACTCAGAGCATTCTGTTCTCCTTAACAAAAGTTTGACCTCAAGGGAAATTATTTTATCAGTGTCAAACCAATTTGGAAGAAGCCCTGCTGGTCCAAAGGACGCACTCCCCTCCTAGTTCATTCTTGGTATTAGGAGGTCCCCCTGTCCCTCTGTTTGCTTCTCTCTTTTATATTTCAAAAGAAATTGACCTAAGATTCAACCTGAACTTGTAGATTGAGTCTTGCTTCATTTACATATCTGCCTCATTAATATCATAAAGGTAGGATTTACAACATGTAGGAAAATCACATCCGATGACAAAATGGTGGACGGTCACAAAATTCTGAGAATCATGGTCTAGCCAAGTTGACACACATTTTTGAGGGGACACAAGTCAATCTATAACACTAACCAAAAGGCTGGCAACCCGCCAGCTGCTCAACAGGAAAAAGATGTGGCAGCCTCCTTCCATAAGGATTTACAGCCTTGGAAACATTATGGGGCAGTTCTACTCTGTCCTACAAGGTCACTACGAGTCAAAATCAAATCAACTGCAGTGGGTTTGGTTGGAAACCTATGTGGGAAAGGGAAATACCCAACTCCAACCCCCTCTACCCTTCCACATGGGGAAAGGAAAATATTCAACTTTGGCCTCCTCTAGTTTTCCATGTGGGGGAAGGGAAACACACAACTCCAGGCCCATCTAGCCTTCCTGACTCATCTAAGGGCAGGAGGTAGAGTAGTGGAAAAGCTAAGAAGTACTTGTGAAAATAACATCACAGAAGTACAGGCTCACTTAAAGACTGAGACCTAATCATAGGGTTATCCAACACTTCCCCAACCCCCACATTTTACCACCACATCAACAGGGTTCATGTATAATAACAGGATTACAACTGAAAGAACTGCGAGTCTCAGACATTATTTTAAAAGAAGTATGTAGGGAAACTTAAGGAAACCCTGGTGGTGTAGTGGTTAAGAGCTACAGCTTGATTGCCTGTGCGCCTTGATTGCATATATGTGAACAGAAGGTCAGCAGTTCAAATCCGCCAGGCACTCCTTGGAAAACCTACAGGGCAATTCTACTCTGTCCTATAGGGTCGCTATGAAACTTAAAGACAATAAAAAAGAACCCCATGGCCATTGAATCAAATCCAACTCATAGCAACCCTAGGGAAGACAAAGAAGAAGGATACCAGAGAAAAATTTTAACCTTTGACACCTACAGCTACAGCAAATAGTATACAAAGCCTAACTCCTAGCTAGATAAACATAAAACCTTACACTAAGGGATTATTTACCTCAATTGTTTTTACTCAACACATCTTACCATGTCCAGCTTTCAACAAAAAATTACAAGGCATACTAAAAAGAAAAACACCAAATCAAATTGTTAGGTGTACAACATAAATTGATAAACAATACCTTTCCATTCACATAAAAGAAGAAAACTATAAGATAGGACATACAGAAAGAAGAGACATGTGAAATAAAGATTATAGTTATCTGACAGTAGACTAGATGACAGAATGCTGGGGCAGGTATAAGGATTAAAACTATTTTAGTGGGGTCAATGGCAGTAAAAATTTCAAAGTCTGGAAGCAATGAGAACAAAGCAGAACTGAGTGAGTAGGCACTTTACCACTATCAAAAATAAGTTGAAGGCCTAAGAGTTCAGATAACACAATAAAGTGCCTGGAGTCGTAAAACAGTATCTGAAACTGCATCAGAGAGAGAAACACTTTCTCGGGTAAAAGAAAACAAAGGGTACATCCTCAGCAACTAGATGAAATAATAATTTAAATGCTAAAAAAAACAACATAATAATTTTACTTAAAATAAAGAAGGAATGGAGTATGCACCAAAGATTGTTTCCATTTTAATCCCTATTGCTTTCTCATGTGCTGGCTGTATCAGCTGTTAATTTTAATTCTTCAGTGTCATTAATTTATCAATCTACAGAACAGAATTTTTCAGGTATAAGAATGTAAAACAGATCAGGACAAAAAAATAAATAATAATAGCATTTTGTCTCTATTGTATTTTGGTGGAACTGTATAGTAAAAATAAAATGCTCTTTGTATTTTTATTAAAATAAGTGATTTCCATCACGTATATACAATCAAGATTCATTGATAATTACTAGTGATTGGAATGTAAAACTTGGAAACAAAGAAGGATCAGTAGTTGGAAAATAAGATCTTGATGATAGAAACAACACTGGAGATCTCACGATAGAATTTTGCAAGACCAAGAACTTATTAATTGCAAATATCATTTTTCAATAACATAAATGGTGACAATACACAGGGACTTCACCAAATGGAAAACACATGAATCAAATCGGCTACATCTGTGGAAAGATATGATGGAAAACCTCAAAACCATCAGTCGGAGCAAGGCCAGGGGCCAACGGTAGAACAGTCCATCAATTGCTCATATGCAAGTTCAAGCTGAAACTGAAGAAAATTAAAACAAATCCATGAAAGCCAAAATATGACCTCGGCTATAACCCACCTGAATTTGGAGACCATCTCAAGAATAGATTTGACTCATTGAACACTAACGACTGAAGATCAGACAAGTTGTGAGATGACATCAAGGACATCATACCTAAAGAAAACAAAAGGTCATTAAAAAGACAGGAAAGAAAGAAAAGGCCAAAATGAATGTCAGAAAAGACTCTGAAACTTGATTTGAAGGTACAGTAGCTAAAGCAAATGGAAGAAATAACCTGAAAAGAGCTGAAGAGAAGATTTCAAAGGCAGCTCGAGGTGTTATAATGAAATGTGCAAAGACCTGTGGTTAGAAAACCAAAAGGAAAGAACATGCTCTGCATTTCTCAAGCTGAAAGAACTGAAAAAAAAATTCAAGCCTCATGTTGCAATATTAAAGAATTCTACAGGGAAAATATTGAACAACACAAGAAACATCAAAAGAAGAGGAAAGGAATATACAGAGTCACTGTACCAAAAAGAATTGGCCGACATTCAATCACTTCAGGAGGTAGATAGGATCAAGAACCGACAGTAAAGAAGGAAGAACTCCAAGCTACACTGAAGGCATTGTTGAAAAACAAGGCTACAGGAATTGACGGAATACCAATTGAGATGTTTCAACAAACAGATGTGGTGCTGGAAGTGCTCACTTGTCTATGCCAAGAAATTTGACAGACAGCTACCTGGCCAACCAAATGGAAGAGATCCATATTTGTACCCATTGCAAAGAAAGGTGATCCAACAGAATGTGGAAATTATCAAAAAATATCATTAATATCACACACAAGTAAAATTTTGCTGAAGATCATTCAGAAGCAGTTGCAGCAATACATCCATAGGGAACTGCCAGAAATTCAAGCCAGATTCAGAAGAAGAAATGGAATGAGGGATATCATTGCTAATATCAGGTAGACCTTTGCTGAAAACAGAGAATACCAGAAAGATATTTACCTGTGTTTTATTGAATATGCAAAGGCATTCAACTGTGTGGATCATAACAAATTATGGATAATATTGTGAAGAATGGGAATTCAAGAACACTTACTTGTGCTCATGAAGAACCTGTACTTAGACCAAGAAGCAGTCATTCGAAAAGAACAAGGGCATACGGCGTGATTTAAAGTTGAAAAAGGTTTGTGTCAGGATTGTATCCTTTCACCATACTTATTCAATCTGTATGCTGAGCAAATAATCTGAGAATCTAGGCTCTATGAAGAATAACGAGGCATCAGGATTGGAGGAAGACTCATTAACAGCCTGCGATATGCAAAAAAAAACCTTGCTTGCTGAAAGTAAGGAGGACCTGAAGCACTTACTGATAAAGATGAAAGACTACAATCTACGGTATGGATTCCACCTCAACATAAAGAGAACAAAAATTCTCACAACTGGACATCATGATAAACAGAGAAAAGATTGAAGTTGTCAAGGATTTCATTTTACTTGGATCCATAATCAAAGCTACTGGAAGCGGTAGTCAAGAAATCAAACAACACATTGCATTAGGCAAATCTGCTGCAAAAGACCTCTTTCAAGTGTTAAAAAGCCCAGATGTCACTTTGAGGGCTAAAGTGTGCCTAACTCAAGCTGTGGTGCTCTTAACTGCCTCATATGCATGTGAAAGCTAGACAATAAATAAGGAAGATTGAAGAAGAATCCATGCCTTTGAATCATGCTATTGGTGAAGAGTATTGAATATACCATGGACTGCCACAAGATGAACAAAACTATCTTGGAGGAAGTACAGCCAGAATGCTCGTTAGAAGCAAAGATGGTGAGACTTCATCTCACACACATTGGACATGTTATCGGGAGGGACCACTCCCTGGAGAAAGACATCACACTTGGTAAAGTAGAGGGCCAGTGAAAAAGAAGACCTTTAACAAGATGAATTGACACAGGCACTGCAATAATGGGCTCAAATATAAAAACAATTGTGAGGGTGGTGCAGGACCGGGCAGTGTTCCATTCTGCTGTACACAGGGTCACTATGAGTTGAAACCAACTTGGCAGCACCTAACAACAACAGGTAAACTTATGGTAATTTTTAATGTAGAATATGATTATGTCTTATAGTGAGTTTTTTTTTTTTTTGCATTTTTGACAGTGTGTGATTCAAAATAAATGACATTTTTTGTTTTTTAAAATAAAATAATGAAATATTTAAAACATTTAGGATTTGCCTTGGTGTTAGCTATTAGACCACAGTCCTTTGTTCCAAATAAATTTCTCATGGATTTCAGGTGAATTAATACGCTAAATATTAATGTGTGCTCAAAATCATCCAAAGAGAGGCAGAGCCAAGATGGCAGAATAGCCAGATGCTTTTGACGATCCCTCTTACAACAAAGACCTGAAAAATCAAGTAAATGATTATATTTATGACAAGCTAGGAGACTTGAATATCAAAGGCACAGTTAGAAAACAGACTGAGCAGCATGGGGAGAGAGAGACGGTTCAGAAGCGGAGAGGAGTTGCCAGAACTGAACTGCTGAGATCCCTCAGGCACCATTCCCAGGAGCAGCTGCAGTGTGCTGGTAGTAATAATTGGCTGCAGTTTCCTCGGGGAGAAGCAGCCAGCCGCACAGCCTACTCACACCTCCAGAACCAGAGAACAGCTCTCTTGGCAAAAGCTAAGTACTTGCATATATTTTACTGTGCCCCCAACCCCCAAGTCAGCTTCACTGGTGGTTGATTTCCTTGGGCCTGAGATAGGCCCATTTGAGCTCCCTGAGCCATGCTCCCAGCCTTGGAAATGGAAAAAATTCACAACAGAGAGAAAAGATAATTTGCCAGCTCCACTTTTTACTAAAGGGGGAAGCTCAGGACAGAAGTGGCTCCTGTCCAGGCATAAACAGTCCATGGATGTTGAATACCTTTCCCCCCTGCATGGACCTATGTGGGCCTATTTTAGGAGAATAGGCCCCTGCTGAAAGACTGCAACTGTTTAAGCTGTGCAGCGGAGAGGTGGGTGTTTGATATTTCATACTACTTTTCCTATTAAACAGGGTCCTCACCTACCCACATCAGGGGCCTAAGGACTGGTGGCACCACTCAGGTTACCCAGCCACCCATGACAAGGGTCCAAGGATAACTGTTACCTCCCAGTCCTTACAACTAAAAGCATTGGGTGCCCATGGTCCATCTACAGAACCCACCTACTTGTATGCTCGAGGGAACAGAGAAGCACTTTCCTCAGAGACACTTGGGGGACAGTTGTCAGTCCCCACCTTGTTCAGAGTGTGACCCCCTGCTGCAATCAGATACCAGTACCTACACCAAACACCCCTACCCCTCTTAGACTGTAGGACAGAGCTTGTACCACACATGTGATGACCTGGACCCCTGAGCTGAATCCACACAAGAAAAGTGAATGGATTCATAAGCTCATATACCTGACAAGCTCTAGCCATCTGGTGGCAGGACTTCAGAGCCCCAAAGGGGAAAATAATCAAGCTAGCTCACTGAAGCAACCCATTTGGGCATACAAAACAAAGCACTCCACAATTATAGTAGGAGGCTTCAACCCACCACTTTAGGTGAAGGACAGGACATCCAGAAAGAAGCTCACTAAAGACACAGAAGATGTAAATGACACAATCAACCAACTTGACCTTATAGACATACACAGAGCACTCCACCCAACAGCAACCAAGTGTACTTTCTTTTCTAGTGCACATGGAGCATTCTCTAGAATAGACCACATGTTAGGTCATAAAGCAAGCCTTAGCAGGATCCAAAACACTGAAATATTACAAAGCATCTTCTCTGACCATAAGGCCATGAAAATAGAAATCAATAACAGAAAAAGCAGGGAAAAGAAACCAAACACTTAGAAACTGAACAATACCCTACTCAAAAAAGACTGGGTTATAGAAGACATTAAGGATGGAATAAATCAATTCATAGGATCCAGTGAGAATGAAAACACTTCCTATAAGAACCTGCTGAACACAGCGAAAGCAGCACTCAGAGGCCAATTTATAACAATAAATGCACACATACAAAAAGAAGAAAGGGCCAACATCAAAGAATTATCCCTATAACTTGAACAAATAGAAAGAGAGCAACAAAAGAAACCTTCAGGCACTAGAAGAAAGGAAATAATAAAAATTAGAGCAGAACTAAATAAAATAGAAAACAAAAAAAACAACTAAAAGAGCTAACAAGACCAAAAGCTAGTTCTCTGAAAAAATCAACAAAACTGATAAATTATTGGCCAAACTGACAAAAGAAAAACAGGAGAGGAATCAAATGACACAAATAAGAAATGAGATGGGTGATATTACAACAGACCCAACTGAAATTATAAGAATCATATCAGATTACTATGAAAAATTGTACTGTAACAAATTTGAAAACCTAGAAGAAAAGCATGAATTCCTGGAAACACACTACGTACCTAAACTAACACAAACTGAGGTACAACAACTAAATAGACCCATAACAAAAGAAGAGATTGAAAAGGTAATGAAAAAACTTCCAACAAAAAAAAGCCATGGCCCACATGGCTTCACCACAGCGTTCTACCAAACTTTCAGAGAAGAATTAACACCACTACTACTAAAGGTATTTCAGAGCATAGAAAAGGACAGAATACTCCTAAACTCATTCTATGAAGCCAGCATATCCCTGATACCAAAACCAGGTAAAGACACCACAAAAAAAGAAAATCACAGACCTATATCCCTAATGAGCTTAGATGCAAAAATCCTCAACAAAATTCTAGCCAATAGAATTCAACAACATATCAAAAAAATAATTAATTCACCATGACCTACTGGGATTCATAGCAGGTATGCAGGGATGGTTCAACATAAGAAAAACAATTAATGTAATCCATCATATAAATAAAACAAAAGACAAGAATCTCATGATTTTATCAATCGATGCAGGAAAGACATTCGACAAAGTTCAATACCCATCATGATAAAAACTCTCAGCAAAATAGGAATAGAAGGAAAACTCCTCAACATAATAAAGGGCATTTATACAAAGCCAACAGCCACCATCATCCTAAATAGAGTCTGAAAGTATTCCCCTTGAGACCGGGAACCAGACAAGGATGCCCTTTATCACCACTCTTATTCAACATTGTGCTGGAAGTCCTAGTCAGAGCAATTAGGCCAGATAAAGAAATAAAGGGCATCCAGATTGGTAGGGAAGAAGTAAAAGTATCTCTATTTGCAGATGACATGATCTTATACACAGAAAACCCTAAAGAAGCCTCAAGAAAACAACTGAAACTAAAAGAAGAGTTCAGCAGAGAATCAGGATACAAGATAAACATACAAAAATCAGTTGGATTCTTCTACACCAACAAAAAGAACATCGAAGAGGAAATCACCAAATCAATACTATTTACAGTAGCCCCCAAGAAGACAGAATGACTCTTACCAGAGGTGTAAAAGACTCACACCTAGAAAACTACAAGACACTACTGCAAGAAACCAAAAGAGACCTACGTAAGTGGAAAAACATACCTTGCTCATGGATAGGAAGAATTAACATTGCAAAAATGTCTATTCTACCAAAAGCAATCTGTAGATATAATGCAATTCTGATCCAAATTCCAACGACATTTTTTATTGAGATAGACAGACAAATCACCAACTTCATATGGAAGGAAAAGAGGCCCCAGAGAAGAAAAGCATTACTGAAAAAGAAGAACAAAGTAAAGTGGGAGGCCTCACTCTACCTGATTTTAGAACGTATTATACAGCCACAGTAGTCGAAACAGCCTGGTACTGGTATGATAAAAGATACATAGACCAATGGAACAGAATTGAGAATCCAGACATAAATCCATCCACATACAAGCAGCTGATATTTGACAAAGGCCCAAAGTCAGGTAAATGGGCAAAAGACAGTCTTTTAACAAATGGTGCTGGCATAACTGGATATCCATCTGCAAAAAAAATGAAACAAGACCCATACCTCACACCATGCACAAAAACTAACTCCAAGTGGATCAAAGACCTAAACATAAAGACTAAAACGATAAAGATCATGGAAGAAAAAATAGGGACAACCTTAGGAGCCCTAATACAAGGCATAAACAATATAAAACGTTACCAAAAATGACGAAGAGAAACCAGATAACTGGGAGCTCCTAAAAATCAAACACCTATGCTCATCCAAAGACTTCACCAAAAGAGTAAAAAGATTACCTACAAACTGGGAAAAAGTTTTTAGCTATGACATTTCCGATCAGCGTCTGATCTCTAAATCTACATGATGCTACAAAAACCCAACTACAAAAGTCAAATAACCCAATTAAAAAATGGTCAAAAGATATGAACAGATACTTCACTAAAGAAGACATTCGGGTAGCTAACAGATACATGAGGAAATGCTCTCGATCATTAGCTATTAGAGAAATGCAAATCAAAACTACAGTGAGATTCCATTTCACTCCAACAAGGCTGGCATTAATCCAAAAAACACAAAATAATAAATGTTGGAGAGGTAGTGGAAGGACTGGAACACTTATACACTGCTGGTGGGAATGTAGAATGGTACAACCACTTTGGAAATCGATTTGGCCCTTCCTTAAAGAACTAGAAATAGAACTACCATATGATCCAGCAGTCACACTCCTAAGACTATATCGCAGAGAAATAAGAGTCTTTACATGAACCGATACATGCACACCCATGTTCATTGCAGCACTGTTTACAATAGCAAAAAGATGGAAGCAGCCAAGGTGCCCATCAATGGATGAATGGATAAATAAATTATGGTATATTCACACAATGGAATACTTATGCACCGATAAAGAACAATGATGAATCCATCAAACATTTCATAACATGGAGGAATCTGGAAGGCATTGTGCTGAGTGAAATTAGTCAGTTGCAAAAGGACAAATATTGTATAAGACCACTATTATAAGAACTTGAGAAATTGTTTAAACAGAGAAGAGAATATTCTTTGATGGTAATGAGAGGGGGATGGAGGGAGGGAAGGAGAGGAGTTTTCACTAATTAGATAGTAGATAAGAACTATTTTAGGTAAAGGGAAAGACAACACACAATACAGGACAGGTCAGCCCAACTGGACTAAATCAAAAGCAAAGAAGTTTCCTGAATAAACTGAATGCTTCAAAGACCAGTGTAGCAGGGGTAGGGGTTTAGGGACCATGGTTTCAGGGAACATCTAAGTCAATTGGGATAATAAAATCTATTAAGAAAGCATTCTGCATCCCACTTTGGAGAGTGGCATCTGGGGTCTTAAACACTAGCAAGCAGCCATCTAAGGTGCATCAGTTGGTCTCAACCCAACTGGAGCAAAGGAGAATGAAGAACACCAAAGACACAAGAGACAGGAAGGACCACATAAACCAGAGATACATTAGCCTGAAACCAGGGAACTAGATGGTGCCTGGCTACAACAAATGACTGCCCTGGCAGGGAACACAACAGAGAACCCCTGAGGCAGCAGGAGAACAGTGGGTTGCAGACCCCAAATTCTCGAAAAAAGACCAGACTTAATGGTCTAAATGAGACTAGAATGACCCCAGAGGTCATGGTCCCCAGATCTTCTGTTAGCCCAAGACAGGAACCATTTCCAATGCCAACTCTTCAGACAGGGATTGGACTGGATTATGGGATAGAAAATGACACTGGTGAAGAATGAGCTTCTTGGATCAAGTAGACACATGAGACTATGTGGGCATCTCCTGTCTGAAGAGGAGATAAGAGGATAGAGGGGTCAGAAGCTGGCCGAATTGACAAGAAAAGAGAGTGGAGGGAAGGAATGTGCTCTCATTAGGGGGAGAGCAATTAGGAGTATATAGCAAGGTGTTTATAAATTTTTGTATGAGAGTCCAACTTGATTTATAAACTTTCACTTAAAGCACAATAAAAATTTTTTTTAAAAATCATCCAGAGAATGTAATAGCATATATTCATTTAATGAGTCCCTGGGTGAAGCAAACAGTTAAGCACTTGACTACTAGTTGAAAGGTTGGAGGTTGGAACACACCCAGAGCACGTGGGGAGACAGGCCTGGTGAACTACTTCTGGAAGGTCACAGACTTGAACTCTACAGAGCGTTCTACTCTACACATGTGTGGTCCCACGACATTGAAATCGACTCAACAGCAACTAACTACAACAACATTCTTTTGATATGGGGGTAGGGGTGGCCTCTCTGAGATAATTAGGAAAACGTAAAGGAAAAGTTTGAGTTGACTACAGAGAATTAAATATTTCTGTATATAAAAAGCACTATATTCTCTCAAACTATGAACCACAAATAAGAAAAAAGACAAATTACAACAAAAACTAAGTATGTAATGAATGCATTCTTATAGATAAAGAAAAAAAATCTTTGAATGCCTTAGTATAAAAGCATTCAAAAATATAGTTTTATTTTACTAATAATCGAAGTAAAAGAGGTTTAATAGCATATTTTTATTATTGAATTGGCATAAAGTTTAAAAAATTATAATACCCAGAGCTGGGAAGGTGAAGCGAGATAAACTATATTCTTATGGACTAAGTGGGTCAGCTTACATTAGTATAAGCTTTCTGGGGGCATTATGGCATATCTGGGGGCATACATTTTGAAAATCTTTAAAATATTCATAATCTTGATCCAGTAATTCCAGTTTTAGGAAGTGGTATTTAAGAAATAGTTAGACATTTACTCAAGGTTTTATGTAAAAGACCTATACAAAGAAAACTACAACACACTACTGCAAGAAACCAAAAGAGACCTACATAAGTGGAAAAACATACCTTGCTCATGGATAGGAAGACTCAACATCGTGAAAATGTCTATTCCACCAAAAACGATCTACAGATACAATGCAATCCCTATCCAAATTCTAATGGCATTATTTAATGAGGTGGAGAAACAAATCACCAACTTCATATAGAAAGGCAAGAGGCCCCAGATAAGTAAAGCATTCTGAAGAAGAAGAACAAAGTGGGAGGCCTCACACTACCTGCTTTTAGAATCTTTTATACAGCCACAGTAGTCAAAACACCCTGGTACTGATACAACGACACATACATAGACCAATGGAGCAGAATTGAGAATTCAGACGTAAATTTGTCCACCTATGAGCAGCTGATATTTGACAAAGGCCCAAAGTCCATTAATTGGGGAAAAGACAGTCTCTTTACCAAATGGTGCTGGCATAACTGGATATTCATCTGCAAAAAAATGAAACAAGACCCATACCTCACACTATGCACAAAAACTAACTCAAAATGGATCAAAGGCTTAAATATAAAATCGAAAACGATAAAGATCATGGAAGAAAAAGTAGGGACAATGTTAGGAGCCCTAATACATAGCAAAAACAGAATACAAAACATTACTAACAATGCAGAAACACCAGAAGAGAAACTAGACAACTGGGGGCTTCTAAAAATCAAATACACTTATCTATCAAAAGACTTCATCAAAAGAATAAAAGACAACCTACAGACTGGAAAAAAAAATTTGACTACAACAAATCTGATCAGCATCTAATCTCTAAAATCTACAAGATACTGCAAAACCTCAACAACAGAAAGACAAATAACCCAATTAAAAAGTGGGCAAAGGTATGAACAGACACTTCATCAAAGAAGACCTTCAGGCGGCTATCAGACACATGAGGAAATGCTCACTATCATTAGCCATTAGAGAAACGCAAATCAAAACTACAATGAGATACCATCTCACCCCAACAAGGCTAACAAAATAATAAATGTTAGAGAGGTTGTGGAGAGTCTGGAACACTTCTACACTGCTGGTGGGAATGTAAAATGGTACAACCACTTTGGAAATTGATCTGATGCTTCCTTAAAAAGCTTTTTTTTAAAAAAGCTAGAAATGGAAGTACCATACGATTCAGCAATCCCACTCCCTGGAATGCATCCTAGGGAAATAAAAGCCTTCACACGAATAGATATATACACACCCATGTTCATTGTGGCACTATTCACAACAGAAAAAAGACGGAAACAATCTAGGTGCCCATCGATGGACGAATGGATAAACAAATTACAGTATATTCACACAACTGAATACTGTGCAACGATAAAGAACAACGATGAATCCATGAATCATCTCATAACATGGATGAATCTTGAAGGCATTATGCGGAGTGAAATTAGTCAGTCACAAAAAGACAAATATTGTATGAGACCACTATTATAAGAACTCAAGAAAAGGTTTAAACACAGAAGAAAATATTCTTTGATGGTTACAGGGTGAGGAGGGAGGGAGAGGGGAATTCACTAACTAGACAGTAGGCAAGAATTATTTTAGGTGGAGCAGGAGAAAAGTGGGGTGCAGAATTCAAATTCAGGTAAAAAGACCAGGCTTAATGATCTGACTGAGACTGGAGGGACCCCAGAAGACATGGCTCCCAGACTCTGTTAGCCCAGAACTGAAACCATTCCTGAAGCCAACTCCTCAGACAAATTTTAGACTAGACTATAAGACATAAAATGATATTCGTGAAGAGAGTGCTTCTTAGCTCAAGTAGATACCTGAGACTGAATGGGCAGCTTCTGTCCGGAGGCAAGAGGAGAAGGCAAAAACGGACAGGAGCTGGTTGAATAGACACAGAAATCTGGGGTGGAAAGGCAGAGTGTGCTGTCACATTACAGGGAGAGCAACTAGGGTCACATAACAACGTGTGTATAAATTTTTGTATGAGAAAGTAACTTGAGCTATAAACTTTCACTTAAAGCACATTAAAGAAATGCAAAGTGGGGGAAAAAATAGAAATATACTCAATGTTTAGTTAAGTATTGACTTCCTACACTCTGCTTAGTTCTATCTTCCAGATCCTTTACTTTTTACTGCCCCTAACCCCAAATGAAGAGCCCTGGTGATGCAGTGGTTAAGAGCTCAGCTGCTGACCAAAAGTTTGGAAGTTCAAACCTGCCAACCACTCCTTGGTAACCCTCTGGGGCAGTTCTGCTCTGTCTTACAGTGTCACCATGAGTCAGAATTGACTTGACAGCAGTGGGTTTGGTTTGGGGAACCCCAAGTAACATATTTCTTATTATTTCTTATTTCAGCATTATTTATAATGTCATTGAAGTAACCTCAAATCCAACAAGATAATAATGACCATATTAACTATATCTGTTTATATGGTAGACTATTAGACCATCATAATTTAAAAGACTAAAAATGATAGAAGGTTTAAAATAGATACACAGTACACTTCCATTTTACTTATATATGGAAGTATACAAAAGATGAAGGAAACATCACAAAATATTGAGTACCAAAATTATGAGTGAGCTTATTTTTTTCCATATTATGCTACACTCAACAGATGATCTTCTATATTCACTTATTTTTGTAATTGTATCAAGCTACTAATGTAATAATTTTATGAAGAATATTTCTCAATTGTACCAGGCAGAAGTTTATTTTTATTTAAAAAGGAATGTGTGGGGGAAGGAGAGAGGTGCAGTAGGAATAGACAAGAGAAGATGCAAAAGAAATGTTTTCTTTGCTATAAGTTTCAGAAAGTGCCTTGTACTAGGTCTCAGTGGCAGGAGATGTGAATAAAAATGAAAATATAGGGATAATATCTAACTATATGGATTTGATGATCAACTTAAATGTATTGTTGTGATCGTGATGCTTCATTTTATCATTAATACATAAAAATAGGCTTACAAATGCAAAAAAATTTAGCAGTGTTTGACACATTTTTGGTCCTCAAAAAATGAATCAAAGCAGTTTTGCCCACTTGTTCCCCCCTGCTCCCTATGTGTGAGAGTCATCCTTAAAGAGAGTTAAAGTAGTCATTTAAGGGTGCCCTAACACTGACTGTGAAGAAGCCCTGGTAGCACAATGGTTAAGTGCTCAGTTATTAGCTGGAAGGTCAAATGTTCGAACCCACCAGCCGCTCCACAGGAGAAAGATGTGACATTCTGCTTCCACAAAGATAACAGCCTTGGAAACCCTATGGGGCAGTTCTACTCTGTCCTATAAGGTCATTATGAGTCAAAATCAACTCATAGGCAGAGAGTTTGTTTTGGTGAACATTGACCTCTAATACACAGCATACACTCAGGATGGTAAATCAATTCCACCTAAATGGTCATGAAGGACAGATGGTGAGAAAGTTGCCACATCTTCCAGGTCCAATGGAAAAGAGCAGGTGGGTTGGCTGATTGGAAGTCTCTGTTCAATTTCTTGCATAAATCCTTCCCACAATGCAGTATTTATTTTTTCCTGTTTCTGCTTTCTCATATACGAAGCAAGAATTTAAAGATATCGCAAAGCAATTTGAAGGCCAAACGTTTCTCGTTTTTTATGATTTTGCACTCTATATTTTTAGGTTGTCTTTTCTACAATCAATTCAATAGTAATTTTATACTCGGTTTTATTGAGTTTTTCCAATGTAGTCAATGAATTTTTTTCAGAAAAACAGCATTCTTTTCACACTCTTATTTCTTCAGTTTACATAATATTAATTAAGTAATTAATATTGCAAGATTGTTACACAATAAATACAACTGGCATAAACTGTTTTGGGAAGAAATACAACTTAGTCATGCTTGGCATACTACTCATTTGGGGGCGTGGGGAGCAGAAGAGCAGGCACACCTCAGGGATTGCCCAGTAACACAACTAACACCAATAAAACATCAATAAGTTTTAAAGCAGGAAAGCAAACTTAAGATTAGTCCAGTGAGTCAGTTAGGTAGAAGTTGATTAAAAGTGCTTGTACAAACTGAATTATAGACTACCACATGGCTTTCTCTTTCGGGAAACAAAAAGTGAATATAAATATGGCCGTTTTTTTGCAACACTCAACATTCAGAACAAAATTGCAAATTAACATCTACCATCCACATGTTTTAGCTTGTAAAGACATAATTTTAATGATTGGATATTTCAGTTTTCATCTGAATGTTCTTATTTTTTTAACATACCCCTTCATTTTAGGTGCTCGATAAATACTTCATCAATTTTTAAAAGTGAACTCAATGAAATTGTGTCACCTTAAAGAAAATCTTAAATAGCTGTGCTACCTTGGGAATTTATTCATAAAGGAACAAGCTTACATAATAACGAAGCCCTGTGTGATGGGCTTCAGCATGTAGACTGGATAAGACTCTCAGACTTGGGTAAAAGTGTACAAATTAAGTGAAAAAAGAAGAGATATGTGATGAAGAATGAAAAAAGTATACCCAAAAGACATGAAATTGTTTCAGTGAAAGAAGTTCAAGCAATAACAGTCTTAATTGCATAAGACAAGGCAAAGAGAAAGTAGACTATATTCTGAAAGATGAAGAAGACATTAAAAGGGAGACTGAATTTAAAATAGAGCATTCTGGCCTAGCATGAGTATTTCCCAGTCTTCAAAAAAAGGCTGAAGGCAAAGCCAGAGACAGCAAGAGGCAAGCAAAGGCAGCAAGGAGTGAAATATGTATGCAAGTTACTTGTTTTGGACAGTAGGATAGTAGCCATGAGCCACTACTGACTTGAGACCACTTTTCTTCCCTTAAGGGTCCTGGGCACACTTGGGAGACTCAGGTTTGGTGAGTAGGTTTTGAGTCCACAGGTGCTACGCTAGTATTGTTATTTACCCAGGGAAATGCAGACTTGCTTTTATGTTCTTGCAGGTTTCAACTACTTTTCTTTTTCCTCTTGCCCTTAGAATTTTTACTTACTTTCTTATGATCTCAGCAATATACCCAAAAGCATGAAAATTATAAATTATCTAGGACAGGATATTGTTGTCATATAGCAGATAAGTTCTTTGGAGAAGTACTTTGCCCATAAAATTGAGGGAAGCTGGTCTGGTAATTTCTTGTCGTTGTTAGGTGCTGATGAGTCAGTTCTGACTCATAGTGACCCTAAGTACAAAAGAATGAAACATTGGCCAATCCTGCACCATCCTCACAGTTGTTATGTTTGAGCCCATTGTTGCAGCCCCTGTGTCAATCCACCTTATTAAGGGTCTTTCTCTTTTTTGCTGACCCTCTACTGTACCAACCATGATGCCCTTCTCCAGGGACTAATCCCTCCTGGTAATATGTCCAAAGTATGTGAGACAAAGTCTCATCATCCTTCCTTCCAAGGAGTACTCTGTCTGTATTTCTTCCAAGACAGACTCATTCGTTCTTCTGACAGTCGATGGTACATTCGATATTCTTCACCAAAACCATTATTCAAAGGCATCAAATTTTCCTTGGTCTTCCTTATCAACTGTCCAACTTTCACGTGCATATGAGTTCTTGGGTCAGGCACACCTCAATCCTTAAAGTGACATCTTTACTTTTTAACACTTTGCAGAGATCTTTGGCAGCAAACTTGCCCAATGCAGTAAGTCATTTTATTTCTTGACTGCTGCTTCTATGAGTGTTGATTTAGGAGCCAAGTAAAATGAAATCCTTGACAACATCAATATTTTCCATTTATCCTCATGTTGCTTATTGGTTCAGTTGTAAGAATTTTTGTTTTCTTTATATCAGGGTGTAATCCATACTGAAGGCTGTTGTTTTTGATGTTCATCAGTAGGTGCTTTAGGTCTTCTTTGCGTACAACAAGCAAGGTTGTGTCATCTGCATATCGCAGGTAGTTAATAAGTCTTCCTCCAATCCTGATGCTGAGTTCTTCTTCATAGAGTCTAGATTCTCAGATTATTTGCTCAGCATACAGATTGAATAAGTATTGCGAAAGAATACAACCCTGACACACATCTTTCCTGACTCTAAACCACGCAGTATGTCCTCATTTGAATGGCTGCCTCTTGGTCTATGTACTGGTTCCACATGAACAAAATTAGATGTTCTGGGGTTCCCATTCTTCACAGTGTTATTCATAATTTGTTATGGTCTACACAGTTGAATGCCTTTGCATAGTCAAGAAAACACAGGCAAACATTATTTCCAATATTCTCTGTTTTTAGCCGAGTTCCATCTGACATCAGCAATGATATCCCCCATTCCACATTCTCTTCTGAATCTGGCTTGAATTTTTGCCAGTTCCTTGTTGATGTACTACTGCAACTGCTTTTGAATGATCTTCAGCAAAATTTTACTTGTGTGTGATAACAGTGATATTGTTCAATAATTTCTGCGTTCTGTTGGGTCACCTTTCTTTGGAATGGGCACAAGTATGGATCTCCTCCAGTTGATTGGCCAGGTAGCTGCCTTCCAAATTTCTTGGCATAGATGAGTGAGCAATTCCAACATTGCATCCGTTTGTTGAAACATCTCAATTAGTATCCCGTCAATTCCTGAAGCCTCATTTTTCACCAATGCCTTCAGTGCAACTTGGACTTCTTCCTTCAATACCATCAGTTCTTGATCATATGCTACCTCTTGAAATGGTTGAATATCAACTATTTCTTTTTGGTACAGTGACTTTGTATATTCCTCCTATGGATAACATTGAGAAGAATGGGAATTCCAAAACACTTAATTGTGCTCATCCAGAACCTGTTCACAGACCAAGGGGCGGTCATTCAAACAGAACAAAGAGATGCCATGTTCTTTAAAATCAGGAAAGGTGTGTGTCAGGGTTATATCATTTTCATGTATTAATGATACAATGATAAAACAGCAACGGGTTTGGTTTTCTTTTCAAGCCTGTTTAATCCTCACAACAGTGCCAATGGATAGCTATTATTCTCATTTCACTACTGATAAAAGATTCCAGGAGAAAATAAGTAACATGGCCCCGGACCCCAGGCCAAGAAGTGATAGGGTCTGGATTTCAGCCTGTTTTTTGGATTCCAGAGCATGGCTCTTTCTACTCTCCCATTTCTTTAGCAATCTAACTCCTGTTATAAATTACCAATTTAAAACAATTTCATTTTTCTTAAAAATTCTTAAGTGTGATCTAATGAATTTTAGGTAAATGCATTAGTTGATAAAAGGTAACATGAAAATGTTTATATAGCAATTCACAGAAATATTTTTCAGCAACACATAACTTCAAAACATCTATGTATTAAATCTTCAAAATTCACAGGGGTGATCCAATAAAAAAATTTACTTTTAACATAAAAAAATTAAAACATATGGACAAAACAATGACTTTTATGGCTGAAAACTTTCCCAATATATCATTCGTATTAAAAAAGAATTAGTTTGTTTAATTCTGTGTGTTATAATATTGAATGTATAACCTCACCATATTTTTCTGGGACTTCCTCCTCAAAAAAAATAACCATTTAAGAGGGCCTTCAAAATATCTCCATCACCACCTAACCAAAGAATCCCTTGCTCTAGGGCCTTTATGCTTCTTCTCTAGTTCAACTTGTCAGTGTTTTCCCTTAAATTTCCCCATGGACTTCAGTGCTTCTGTTGAAATTTTTTTTAACAGAATCTTTTCATGGTTACTAAAGCTTTTTATGACAAAGAAAGAGCAAAGGCAGGGGGAGAAAAATGACAAAACATATCAAGGAGAAAAAGTAGAGTACCTATGATATCATATCTCACAGAAAACATTAATTTCAGCTTTTGAGAGCCAATAAATAAACTCAAGTTTAAAAGTAATAAAGACAGAGATTTAGGTCTCAGGCTTTGGAGATCAAAATGTCTATTTTATTACTGATTTTAAATGTAAAGCTATACTGGAAGACACTGCATAAGTGTTCAATTAAATGGGCTTTCCAACATTTCTTTGAATAGGACTTATCCTCCTGCCCTCTCTGTCCACTCCTTACTCTTCTTGTGGTAAAAGAAAAAAAAAAAAAAACTTGAACCTGATTGATGTATTTAGAAGAAGAATATGGAAATACTCAGCAGAACTTTCCATTTTGGATCTATCTACCTCCAGAGAGAGAATATTCTGGTCTACTCTCTTAGATGTGTGTTTAACTCAGCTAGTTTGTTTTAGTTTGTAGGTGTCTTCAACTGGGTTCTCTAGAGAAGCAAAATGAGTAAAGGGTTTAAATATAGAGAAAGAGGGATTTATATCAAAGAAGCAGCTCACACAATTGTAGAGGCTGAAATGTCCCAAGTCCATGGATCAGGATAGAGACTTCCCTTAATTGACATAGTCACAGGGATTAGCGAACCCAAGATCGGCAGGTCAGAGAACAGGGCTCTTGCTCACAGCTGTGCAGATCAACGAATCCCAAGACTGGCAGGCAAGACAGCAAGGCTTTTCCTGATTCATGTAGTTGCAGGGGCTGGCAAACCCAAGATCGGCAGGTTGGAGTCAGGGCTCCCGTTCACAGGCTGTGAAGATGAACCAATCCCAAGATCAGCAGATACGCTGATACCTCAAGTTCCAAGAACTAGAGGTCAGACGAACAGGAGACAGCCATAGGATCCAGAGTGAGCAAAAAGTCAGAACGTCTGCTTACATTTGGATGTTGGCCACACCCCCAAGGAAACTCCCCTTCAATTGATTGGCTACTCACAGCAGATTCCATCATGGAACTGATCACATGTAAATACTAAGAATTATGGCCCAGCCAAGTTGACACGCAATCTTAACCATCACAGTAGGGTTGCAGATTAACCCCCAAAATTCACTCTGCAAAAAACATTAGCAAGGGTAATAACAGTTCACCACTAATTTGTATCTTAACCTGCTGGATTTAACATGACTATGGAAAATTTAGAAACCCTGGCAGTATAGTGGTTAGGTGCTACGGCAGCTAACCAAAGGGTGTGCAGTTTGAGCAGATCAACAATTGTGCACCAATCTCCAGAAGACAGTTTTGCAAAAAAAAGTACTCTAGTTTTTTAAGTATTCCAGGACTACTGGTTGGTAGTTTAAGTGCTCACCACCTCATTCCTCCCCTTCTGCCTGTGTTGATGAAAGCTCTGAAATGAATTAGAATGATATTAACTAACTCCAAGACCACATTGTTCTTAAGGCTGAAAATTCAGTCTTTATTTCCCTTTCCAAATGTTTCTGTCAAAGAGTAGATCTGAAAATTTCTGCAATAAGATTAATTGACAACACCTATGGACTCTAATAATTAAATTCTTATAATGCCAAGAATAAGATATGCAATTTTAATTTAATTTCTCCCATTATACAATTCCCAGAAAGACTTGAAGTCCAAAGATTAAGTCCATTTATCATTCAATGAAATTAATGTTTAAAATTTAATCATCTTGCCCTTGAGAGTTAAAAACCAAAGAAATCAAAGTAAAATATCATTGTTTAACAAGTTAAAAAAAATTAAATAGAAACTTTTTAAAAACATTTATTTTAGTTTTTTCAATCCAAGGAGACTAGTAACTGGTATTAAGTTTCTCTTTACAGAAGAATTTTAGCTGATAGATGTAAAAGGAATGCAAAAATTAGGTGGAGGAGATATCACCATTTTACAACCCCTAATGAATCAACTTGATGGCAACAGGTTTGGTTTTTTGTTTTTTGGGTTTTTTTTTTTTTAATGAAATATTGGATTCAGGCAATAATCAATAATGGTCAAAATCAATTGAGAATAGGTAGATGAGCATACTAAAGAGAATGAGCTATCCTATACTGTAGTAATAATAAAAAAATTTTTAAATCTCAACAGCTTAAAACAAATAAAAGTCTATCTTTCTGTAAAGATGGCATGGAGGAGTCATCTGACCTCCTCTAGCCTCCCCAAAGGCAAGGAGAATCAAGATCAACAGCCCAAGGCTGATTCCTACGAAGCAGTGGTGAGACATAGCTCCTCTCTCCAACCTTTTTACCAATTCTGGCACCAGCCATCCCTCCCACAGCACTCTACTTCTCTGCTGGGTTTGATAATTCATTGCAGTGGCCAGATAGAACCCACAGACCATACTCACTGTTACGGGGTTTATTAGGGAAGTAACAGCAAAACTTGAGATCAGAAATGACTCAGCATACGGTTCTTTGATCAGCACAGCTTCTTCTCATCTGCGCCTTCAGGAAGGCCTCCCTCTGGCCCTTGGCCTCTCAGACTTGCCTCTACCCTGTTACAAAGCTTCTATCTCTATACGTCAGCAAGCCCCATTGCAGCCATCTCCCACTGGTCTCCTGGTCCCTGCCCTCTCTCTCCGCTATCACTCTTGCTACTGCTGCACCACTGTGTATCACTGTCTTCCGTTTTACAGCTCCTCTCTCTCTACCTCTCTGTCTCCCTTTAAGCCTAGAGGGGTGCCAAAACTGACCAATCCCCTCATTAGTGTTCCATACACCTTATTTGCATGACCCCACCCACACAAGGGTGTCATGCACCTTATTTGGATTATTAGCAAGCTGTCTAATCCCCTTGGTGGGCCACAAGCACCTTATTTGCATAGCCCTACCCAGTCATTTGGCAGGAGTTACAAGACCATGACGAGAAAGGCCATATAAAAGCAATCTTATCATATCACACTCTACTCATGATTTATGTCCAATGCCAGTTGATAAAAGAACACGTCAGAGTCACTCAGGGATACATCTCAACACATCTTCCATGATTCCGAGGCAAAAAATGGCGTATGATGATTTGCATAATTTCTGCAATGAGATTAATTGGCAACACTCATGGACTCCGCCTGTAAGTGTCCTATTTCATTGGCCAAATGAAGTCATGTGCCCACACCTAATGTCAAGTGAGTTTTGGAGTTTTAATCATACTTGTGCCCAGAAGGATGGAAAATAGAGCATTTGTGAGCAGCACTAATGAAGGAACTTTAAAAAATAGAAATCAGGCAGTTATTACCTTAACTCACTGATGACTATAAATTGAAAAAAGCAGACACTGTGTGTCCCTGGTATGATGCATTACCACCTATCATGGATTAGATTTTGTACCCCCAAAAATATGTGTGTCAATTTGGCTAGGCCATGATTCCCTGTATTGTGTTCCACCATTTTGTCATCTGATGTGATTTTTCTATGTATCGTAAATCCTCTCTCTATCATGTTGAGATTTTTCTATATATTGTAAATCCTATCTTTATCATGTTGATGAGATAAGATTAGCGACAGTTATGTTAATGAAGTAGGACTCAATCTACAAGATTGGATTGTGTTTTAGGCCAATCTTTTGAGATATAAAAGACAGAAGTGAGCGGAGAGACATGGGGACCTCATACCACCAAGAAAGTAGAGCCAGGAGCTCAAGTCCTTTGGGCCTGAGATCCCTGCGTTGAGAAGTTGAGAAGTCCCTAGTCCAGGGGAAGATTGATGACAGGGGCCTTTCTCCAGAGCCAACAGAGAACGAAGGCCTTCTCCTGAAGCTGGAACCCTGAATTTGACTACTAGACTGTGAGATAGTGAACCTCTGTGTTTTGGAGCCATCCACTTGTAGCATTCCTGTTATGGCAGCACTAGATAACTAAGACACCACTTTTGAAGCATGCTTGAAAAATCAAAACCAACCAAACAAAACCTTGAATGTAATGGAGCCCTTAGAATTAGCTCTCAGCTAATAGAAAAAGGAAAATAGAGAAACAAATTAAATGGCAAGACAAGAAAGTAAGAAGACAAACCTAGAATCTAAGGCATTTTATAAGATAACAAATAATCTCCTCAATAGGTCAGGGCAATTAAAAAATGGTTACTGGTGGGACTTTTCCAGATTAAAAGAGTCATAAGAGGCATAAAAGGTAAATGCACCAAATGAGCCTTTTTTAGACGCCAATTTAAAGAAAGTGAATTATCTGGAAAGATTTTTTTTAAATGAAGAAACTTCAATATACAAAGGATATTGGGTGATACTGAAGAATTATTAGTTTTGTTAGGTTTGATAATAAGATGCTGGTTGCATAAGAACATTTCCATATTTTTTAGAGATGCATACACACTAAGTTCAGCAGTGAAATGAAGTGACGTCTCAAAATTACTTTAAAATATTTGTATGAAGAATTGAAAAGGGAATACATGAAGTAAGTGTGGCAAAAACTTGACAATTGTACTAGTCAGGATCCAATCAGAAACTACTCTAGGGATACACACTCCGGCTTCTCCCTTCTTCCCACTCTCCAATGTTCCACAAGTTCTTCCTTAGGCTGAAAGTACAGGAAGCCTGAAAGAAAGAGAGCCTGGGAAATGTTGTTCCAGGTATGTGGATATTCCTTGTTTTGTACATGCTTGAAGGATAACTTTAAATTTATTATGAAAATATTCAATCTCTTTATTTGTAGCATTGGGATCTGTCTGCCTCCGGAGAAGAGCAGAACATTCTGGTCCACTCCTTGGCCTTGTGTTAATTTCAATTAGTCTGTAGAATTTCTTAATTACTGGGTAGAACTGGGGTTCCTACAACAAAGCCTGGAGCCCTGGTGGCGCAGTGACTAAAAGCTCCGCTGCTAACCAAAAGGTTGGCTGTTTGAATCCACCATTTGCTCCTATGGGGCAGCTCTACTCTGTCCTATGAGTCGGAACAGCAAAGCTCACAGGAGTTCCTGGGTGGAGCAAACGGTTAAGTGTTCACCTACCAGGAGAAAGGATGTCAGCTGAAACCCACCCAGAGGCACCTCAGAAGACAGGCATGGCAATCTGCTTCTGAAAGGTCATAGTCTTGAAAATTCAGCCCTGCACACCTGGGGTGACTGTAAGTTGATTAACCGGAGGGCAGCTAACAAACAACAACCAAGTTCAGGGGCTTTCTCCAGTGAGGATGTTGCTCACTAGAATAGGTAGAATTCTTTCAGGGTGTAAGAAATTGAATTAGCATCCAAAGTGCTCCAATTTTAAAGGGTCCAAAATGTTAGTGACACCTAGGGGATTATCAAGTATTGTTCCCACACCTACCAAACTGAGGAAACAAAAGGATTCCCTGCCTCTGAGGCAACTATTCCAAACAAAATTTTGTTCTCAGAACCACTCCTAGTGTTGCCTAGCAGAATCTCAGTGGTGCCTGAGGGAAGAACACAGAAAAAGATACTCTTTTCTTTTACCATTGCAAACAGGCAATCAAGTTCCATAACCTGTAGACCTGATGAGAGATTTCACCAAATTGATTTAAACGGTTAATCTTGGCACATGCATTTACTGCACCCAGAGGGGAAATCCACCCGACTGCTTTGTCTCTCTGGTTATAATATTGAGACAGTCTTGCCTTCTTGCTGTAGTTACAAACTTGAATTAAGTAGGACCCAGTTACCTGTCCTTAGAGGAGTCCCTGGGTAGTACAAGTGGTCAAGCACTAGACCACTAACCAAAAAGTTGGTGATGGTTCGAACCTACCCAGAGGTGCCTCAGAAGAAAGGGCTGTTGATCTGTTTCCAAAAGGCCACAGCCATGAAAACTCTATGGAGCATTCTGAAACACAAAAACTCAACGTGAGTCAAAATCAACTTGAAGGCCCCTGGTACCTGTCCTTAGAAGAGAGGATAGAAGACTCCATCTTGCTTACTTTGGACACATCATCAGCTAAGACCAATTCCTAAAAAAGATCCCGGTAAATTAGAAAGTCAGTGAACACAAGGGAAACCCTCAGTGAGATGCACTGACACAACAGCCACGACAACGCACTCAAACATACCAATGATCATGAAGACGGCGCAGGACTGGACAACCTTATGTTCTGTTATACATAAGGTCACCACGAGTCAGAGGTGACTCGGCTACAACTAACAACAACAACAACCTGACCCGATGTGAAGTAATTTTTCACTTCCTTTCTGCCTATTCCAAACTCTATCTCATCCCTGGAAATCCAGGAATCAAATGGAAAATGGGAACTGAGGGGGGCTCTGTTTAGTGGCAGAGCCTCTTTGGTATCTCGTGCAGATACTTTTACCTCCTGTGCCACCGGGGTTGATGCCAAGACCTCTTACTGGAGCATTATCGAGGGCTGAGAAATCTTCTTAGGGAAAATCATCTCCTACTTCTCACTGTTGTTACAGCTGGAAAATCACATCTGACCTGAAGATTCCCACAGTTGAAGCTGCTAAAGACCAAGCCTCTAGGTGTCTGGAGGACTAATACTGCTGGCATGTGCTGCTCACAACACTGGTTTTTGTTTTGTTGTTTTGTTTTGTTTTCTCCTCAGCTACTGACTGTTCCAGCCCTTGAGAAGCCATTTCTTTAGGCTGTGATCATTGAGAATGGCCCTGCTGAGTTTGTAACAGTTTGACTTTTATCTCTGTACACCCAGAGCTAGCACAGTTTCCTGCTTATGAATCTTTACTTTCTTTTGCATAACCACACTTCTATTTTTCAAAAAGTACTCCTTTAGACTTTGCTTTCCAGGTGAAATAAGAAATAAACACGTTCAAATTCTGCCTGATTTGAAAAATAAATGCACCCCAAACATCTAACCCTAGCCTAAAAAAACAAAAACAAATCAGTTGTCATCGATTCTGACTCATGGGAAACCCTGGCCTAGACTTGAGCTATTATTAACCATGCCTTCTAATCTAACTTATCTTGCCTCTGGCTTTATGTAGAGTCCTAACCCTACAAATTTCTCAAGAATGTTCCCTCAGGAAAGTGGAGATAGTTGTATCACTTCCTATGATAATTGCATCGCTTTAAAGCCCACCAGTAATTCTTTGAATATTTTACTCCAATCTTACTCATCATCTCCTCTAAATCTCCACACACTGTATGCAGTCATTTGGTATAACTATAGCAAGTTTACTGGGGCGATTTTCCAATTGCCCTTCCTAGATCCTGCAGCACTAAGTGGCCGCTGTTGATAGTTTCCTGGACCCTGACCCTCTGGGGCAGTCATTCCAGTCTGCTCGCTATGATCCTGTCCCTCTTCCTTTAATTTTTTGGCCACAGTCACTCTTTCTACTATATTTAGAAACTAAAATATCTACTCATTTTCTAATACTCTCTTTAAGAGCAATTAAGCATAATCTTTTTTTTTTTTCTAACTTTTATCTCTCTTCATCTTAACCTTCAAGTCCTCATTTCCCCGTTGGTATCTATCAGGTCTGTCCTTTAAGTTTCAACCTACCTTCTAAGGAAATATTTTTCTTGCTCCAGTTTAAACAAGCTGTCTATCTTGAGTTTCCCCAGATAAGGTGAATGCTAGTTTATTTGACCGGTGATTCCAGGAAGCACCAGTAGGGGAGGAGGGGTGAGACAGGGAAGGGAAGGGAGCCAGCACAGGGTTCAGTCATGAGCAGATGACCTCTGTAGGCAACTGAAGCTCAATCTCTCTGAGGATTTCTGGTCTGTAAATAGACCTCAGAGATGTCACACCGGAGTACACGTCCTCCAAATCCTGTGTATCATTGGCTGAGAGCTACTCCCAGAGAAGTTAATTCCCTATTACCTTCTGCTGCCTCTGTTTCTAAAGCCAGAGAATGCCTTCAGAGAGAGCTGTAGGGTCTTGCAGAAAGAAGCCGCCTGTGTAAGGGAGTGGTGAGTGTTTGGTAGCAACAGAGCACTGACAGAGGCGTAGAGAGGGTAATGATTGCCCAGGGGCAATCTCTAAGTTTGCACCCCTCTTCGTTGAGGGGAAATGTGATTCACCAACTGACTTCATCTGGCACGCCCTTGGACTGTGCCCAAAAGTAAGTGCCCCCCCAACTACCCCCCTCATAACGCTCCTTCTGACAGTCAGCTAACTCTACCCCATGCTGTCCTCAGATCCACTCATGCCCCACATTAAATTTAAATTTACTCAGTCCTATCATTTTTTTTTTTTTTTTTTTCCTTATCATTAGCTCTTTAAGGTGGTGGCCGATCAGGACTTCTCGGGGGAAAAAAAAAATCAGGATGGTCACAGGGATAAACGAAAAGGTTAATTGTTCAAAGCTGCAATAAGTACCAAGGTCATAAAAAAAAAAAAAAAAAAAAAAACTTTTTTTTTTTTTTTTCTTTCTATTCTGGATTACTCTCACCTTTGGCCCGTTTCTTTTGGTCTAGTTTGATTGCTTAGTGGGATAATAACACTGACTTTCACCCATTTGGATTTTGACCTTCTAATGCCGTTCCCCTACCAAGCCATGATGGTATTTTCCTGTTGATGGTAATACTGGAAACCCTGGTGGTGTAGTGGTTAAGTGCTATGCCTGCTAACCAAAGAGCAGTTCAAATCTGCCAGGCGTTCCTTGGAAACTCTATGGGGTGGTTCTACTCTGTCCTATAGGGTCGCTATGAGTCGGAATCGACTCAATGGCACTGGTTTTTTTTTTCACTGCCTGTGAAAGCACCAAAAGATATCCCAGTGAATCCCTGAGGTTCTGTCAGAGTTCTTCCTGTCCATACTATACAGTAGCAACCCTCTCTCGTTAGGATAATCACAGTTAATTACCCATGCCAGGATAGTATTGACTGCTTGTCTACTTGTGTGAGTAGCCCAAAATGATCCAATAACAGTTGAAGCTTAGGTTTATCAGAATCATTATTATGTTCCTAGGTAGAAGTATTTCTTCCCTGGAAATAAAGAACTCTAATCCAGCAGAGACTAAAGTTGTAGGGATGGGAAATACAAATTTCTAAGGGATCTCTAGAAGTGGTAATGAGATGAACCATTCCTACTCCTACCTCTTGGTTCCTGGACCTATGTATTGTTGCTTTTGGGGGTAAACAGCACCATATGATAGCTGTTAGTTCAAAGTATGTTCTGAATCTTTAAAAATAGTCCACAAACCCTACCGGGTGTGATCCCCAAGCTGACAATTTATTAAGAGATCATCTCTACTGTATTCTATCAAGTAGGCAGATTCTCAGTGTTATACTAGGCCCAAGATGGAGTCACTCATTTTAAGCCCAACATCAGCAAACCAAAGCCTATTTCCTGTGAATGCTTGATCTTCTCAGAATTTGAAACCTGAACTAGTGAATTAGGACTTCCCTGCTTAGTTTAACCTAGTTCAAATTTCTCCTTAATCCCAAATAAGGAAAGAAATTGCCCGGTATAATTTCCTGGTTCCTATGTGTCTGTGTTTATGAAACCCTTCCTCTTTGTACAGCTCTTTGGAACTCGTATCTGACTTCCAGACCAAATGCTTCCCAATTCATGAATTATACATAAAGTTTATAAGTTTGTACACAAGTTTAATCTTGTGGAAATTTTATTTTTAATGTGGGCAATGCAGCATTTGGTAGGACCAAAGGATCTCATTTTGTGTGCCCATCTGTGGCACCTTCTCTATCATAAAATAGGTCCCTTAGATGGAAGTGGTTATGCAGGATCCCATGACAATATACCAGATCCTCTTTGAGCCCTCTTATGGAGATCTTATATATTTTGCACCTGTCTATTTTTTTTTTTTTTCTATTTCAAGTTACATTTCTTGATGTGGAACTTTTGGGTTAAAAGGGAAATATATATATATATATATACTCCTTATTTAGAAACCCTGGTGGCGTAGTGGTTAAGTGCTGCAGCTGGTAACCAACAGGTCGCAGTTCGAATCCGTCAGGTGCTCCCTGGAAGCTCTGTGGGGCAGTTCTTCTCTGTCCTGTAGGGTCGCTATGAGTCAGAATTGACTCAACGTCAGTGGGGTGGGATACTTCTTATTTATGGACATGGTTAGGTTTCAAAGACCAGGTCATTATGTGAATATAAACATTATGTGAAAATGGGGGATGACCACATCAGATCATGAAATGAAGGATGACTGCAGCATTGCATAACTGCCAAATCACTGAGAATCGTGGCCCAGCAAAGTTGACACATAATCTTAACCGTCACAGCCAGCATTACTCTCACCTCACAACTCAGTGAACAAATTTGTCTTGAAAGAAGTACAGCCAGAATGCTCCTTGGAAGCAAGAATGGCGAGAATTTGGACTCATAATTTGGACACGTTATCAGGAGGGACCAGTCCCTGGAGAAGGACATCATGCTTGGTAAAGTAGAGGGTCAGCGAAGAAGAGGAAGACCCCCAAAGAGATGGACTGACACAACGGCTGCAATGTTGGGCTAAAACATAACAGTGATTGTGGGAATGGCGCAGGACTAGGCAGTATTTTGTTCTGTTGTACATAGGATTGCTGTGAGTTGGAACCAACTTGACAGTACCTAAGAACAACAATAATGTTTTTTACCATTGTAAATGCCAGATAACAAAATAGTCGCTATATATATAATGCGTTTGAGAAAAGTTAATGCAATTTAAACTCCAACCAGTAAAAAAAAAAAAAAAAAAGAGCAGTTTCTATGAATCTTTTCCAATATAGAAATGAGTATTTTAATTTTCTCTTTATCTTAGACAAGACATAGAGTGACATAGGTTGAGGAAATATAATTAAAAACAAAACCTACTTCCAAACCAGGAAATCTCTCCACAAAAATGGAAGAGAAGAAAAAGTTTTATTATTGAATAAGCGTTAAACCAGAATGTGATGCAACACAGGCAATCAGCTGAAGAGACTGCAAAAACAGAAAGAAATCTTACCCTTTATATAGATGAGTAAGAAGCCCTGGTGGCACAACGGTTAAGACCTCAGCTGCTAACCTAAATATTGGAGGTTTGAACCCACCTAGCAGCTCCCTGAGAACCTTGGTGCCATAGTGATTAAGTGCTATGGCTGCTAACCAAAAGGTCAGCAGTTTGAATCCACCAGGCACTCCTTGGAAACTCTATGGGGCAGTTCTTGTCTGTCTTATAGTGTCGCTATGAGTTGGAATCAACTCGATGGCAATGGGTGTGTTGAGTACGGTAGCGGCTCCATAGGAGCTGGTAAAGATTACAACCTAGAATACCCAGTGGGGCCGTTCTACTCTGTCACATAGGGTCACTATGAGTTGAAGTCTACTCAACAGCACCTAACTACAACAACAACACACTTTAAAAGAGGTGGCTGCCAGATCTTTGGGTTATCACCTTAGATTTACATACTTTCCAAAGAGACAGAGAAAGAATTTACAATTAGGAGTTTCCTAGAATGAATTTTGGGAAAATGCGGGCCTCTTTAACAGGATTTTCCATCTCCAGCTCTTTGCACATGTCATTATAATATTTTACTTTGTCTTCTCAAGACATCCTTTGAAATCTTCTGTTCAATTCTTTTACTTCATCAATTCTTCCTTTTGCTTTAGCTGCTCGACGCTCAAGAGCAAGTTTCAGAGTCTCCTCTGACATCCATCTTGGCCTTGGAGATGGAAAACCAAAAGGGAAAAACACGCTCAGCATTTCTCAAGCTGAAAGAACTGAAGAAAAAATTCAAGCCTCGAGTTGCAGTAGTGAAGGATTCCATAGGGAAAATATTAAACAACGCAGGAAGCTTCAAAAGAAGATGGGAGGCATACACAGAGTCATTATACCAAAAAGAATTAGTCAATATTCAACCATTTCAAGAGGTGGCATAAGATCAGGAACTGATGGTACTGAAGGAAGAAGTCCAAGCTGCTCTGAAGGCATTGGTGAAAAACAAGGCCCCAGGAATTGATGGAATATCAATTGAGATGTTTCAACAAACAGATGCAGCGCTGGAGGTGCTCACTCATCTATGCCAAGAAACATGGAAGACAGCTTCCTGGCCAACTGACTGAAAGAGATCCATATTTATGCCTATTCCCAAGAAAGGTGATCTGACCAAAAGTGGAAATTATAGAACAATATCATTAATATCCCACGCAAGCAAAATTTTGCTGAAGATCATTCAAAAATGGCTGTAGCAGTATATCAACAGGGAACTGCCAGAAATTCAGGCTGGACTCAGAAGAGGACATGGAACCAGGGATATCATTGCTGATGTCAGATGGATCCTGGCTGGAAGCAGAGAATACCAGAAGGATGTTTACCTGTGTTTTATTGAGTATGCAAAGGCATTCTACTGCGTGGATCATAAAAAACTATGGGTAACACTGTGAAGAATGGGAATTCCAGAACACTTAATTGTGCTCATGAGGAACCTTTATATAGATGAAGAGGCAGTTGTTCAGACAGAACAAGGTGATACTGATTGGTTTAAAGTCAGGAAAGGTGTGCAGCGGGGTTGTATTCTTTCACCATACCTATTTAATCTGTATGCTGAACAAAGAATCCGAGAAGCTGGACTATATGAAGAAGAATGGGGCATCAGAATTGGAGGAAGACTCGTGAACAACCCGCGTTATGCAGATAACACAACCTTGGTTGCTGAAAGTGAAGAGGACTTGAAGCACTTACTAATGAAGATCAAAGACCACAGCCTTTAGTATGGATTACACCTCAACATAAAGAAAACAAAAATCCTCACAACTGCAACAATGAGCAATATCATGATAAACAGAGAAAAGATTGAAGTTGTTAAGGATTTCATTTTACTTGGACCCACATTCAACAGCCATGGAAGCAGAAGTCGAGAAATCAAAAGACACATGGCATTGGGCAAATGTGCTGCAAAGGACCTCTTCAAAGTATTGAAGAGCAAAGATGTCACCCTGAAGACTAAGGTGTGCCTGACCCAAGCCATGGTATTTTCAATCACATCATATGCATGTGAAAGCTGGACAATGAATAAGGAAGACCAAAGAAGAGTTGACGCCTTTGAATTGTGGTGTTGGTGAAGAATATTGAAAATACCATGGAACGCCAGAATAACTAACAAATCTGTCTTGGAGGAAGTGCGGCTAGAATGCTCCTTAGAGGCAAGGATGTCGAGACTGCGTCTTACATACTTTGGACATGTCAGGAGGGATCAGTCCCTGGAGAAAGACATTATGCTCGGCAGAGTACAGGGTCAGCGGAAAAGAGGAAGACCCTGAACAAGGTGGATTGACACAGTGGCTGCAACAATGAGCTCAGGCATAACAACGATTGTAAGGATGGAGCAGGACTGGGAAGTGTTTCGTTCTGTTGTGCATAGGGTTGCTATGAGTCAGAACCGACTCGAAGGCACCTAACAACAACAACTTTAACAGGGAGAATTAAACCTCTTATTTTTGATTTGTATTTGTCTGCATACATGTATCATTTAAACTATATTATAATGATTTTGAATGGTTTTATAGCCTTATTGCTCACTAGCATTTTGTATTTGTGTATGAATTGCTTGTTGATTTCTTTGTCCATTTTTCTGTTGCAGCGTTTGTGAGGTCTCTCAGTATTAATTTAACAACTATTTGTCACATTATAAATATTTTCTAAACTTTTCTGTCTGCCTTTTAAATTTCTTTATATTGTGAATATCAAAGATATATAATAATAGAATCAAATCTAATTATTTTAAAATATTTTTAATTATCGTGTCTCTAAACTGTTTTCTTTTTCTTTTATGATTTTTCCCATTGTTTTTAAGTTTAAGTCTTTTCTCAACTCTACATCAGAAATATATACCTAGCTTTTCTTCTAGTTTTTAATGATTTTTTTTTACATTTAATACTTGAATATATAGAGAGAGAATTTATTTTAATATACAGTTTTTTCCCAACTTGTTATCTAATTGTCCCTAAAAAATTGGTTGAATCCATCTTTTCCTCAGTTACTTGCAATGTGCCTTTATTATTAATAAAGTTAAACATATGCACATGAGGATGCCTTTGTAGGTTATTTTCTTGTCCCATTCATCTTTAAATCCTTATTCTAATATCACATTGTTTTGTTAAATATCTGATGTGTCAAATACCCCCACATTTAATGCCATTTACAAAATTTTATTAGCTATCCTTATTTGCTTATTCTGCAAGTGAACTTCAAAAATTTATTAGCTATTCTTACTTGTTTATTCTTCAAGTGAACTTCAAAATCACCACCAAGTTCCAAAAGTATTCTGATAGAATTTTAATAGGCATGGCATTAACCTATATATTAACTTAGAAATGGATTTTTTAATGATATTTAGCCTTTCCATTTAGATATGTAGTATGCAGCATAATTTAGTTGCTCCTGCTTTTTTGTCCCACCGTAGGGTTTTTTTTTCCCCCAGAAGGTCTTGCAACAGTAAGAAATATATAAGGCCAATGTACAAAAACAAAAACCACTTGCCATCATGGCAGCCTCATGTATGTCAGAGTAGAACTGTACTCCATAGAGTTTTCAACTGATGGCTTTTTGGAAGTAGATCACCAGACCTTTCTTCCAAGGTGCCTCTGGATAGACTCAAACCCCCAACCTTTAGGTTAACAGTAGTAACTGCATTAACCATTTGCATCACCCAAGGACAAAAGCAAAAGATGTATATAAATAAACGTACACATATTCACTACACATACACATACACACACATACTCTGATAAACATCTATTCTGGTTGATAAACATTTGTTCTGGTACCTGGGCCTCTTTCTATACTACCTACCAGTCATTGCTGGCATATTGGAAACCTACTGGTTTGTGTATATTTATTTATAACCAGTTTTAATCACTGGGGTTCTGACATAAAAACAGATGACACACTCAAAAGGATAACTGATAACAATTTAAAGAAATGTCTATTTACAAAGGCATATAGACAAATAACAAAGAATGGTGAAGCACCCAGGAACTGGCAGCAACCAGAGGCCAATATTTTGACAAGCATGAAGGGACAAAGGAAGGTTTCTGTTTTTTCGAAACCAAATGAGAGCTGTAGCTATGGGAGAAGACCACCTGAAGTCCTCAATAAATCCATGGCCTGACAGGTAGTAAGTCAGCATAAATACCATGGTTTCTGTCTGCTCTTACACTTTACTTTGCAGTTGGTACTTCCCATTTACTGAACTCAACCAAAAGGGAAAGGACAGAGGAATCCAGGTGATCTATTCTGAAGAAGTCAGCCTCCATTCCAGGGCAGAGGAGGGCAGGATAGGACAAAGGAGGACTCTAAAGGGCCAAAAGGATAAGGAAAATAGGCAAAGCATGGCTTATTAATAGAATACACCCACATACCAGTTGCTGACAAGCTGATTCTGACTCATGGCAGCCCCATGTGTGTTTCAGAGTTGAACTGTATTCCGTAGTGTTTTCAAAAGCTGATTTTTTGGAAGTAGGTCGCCAAGACATTTTTCTGAGAGGCCTCTGGGTGGACTTGAACCTCCAATCTTTTGGTTAGTAATGGAGTGTATTAATTGTTTGCACCACCCAGGAACTAATATTAATAGAATAGAAACCAATATATCTGTAACAAAGAAGAAAGGGAGGGAGGGAGGAAGGAACAAAGGAAGGAAACTAACATGTTGATAAGGATAAATATCAAAAATATTGAGTAAAACACATTAAAAATGTTAGTTCATCTAAGGTACAACTATTGGTCTTTATTCATCCAGAGAAAAAGAAAAAGAAGAAAACTCAAGAATCAGAAAAGGAACGAGACTACACGACTAATTATGTCCATGAACCAACGCTTCCTCTACCTTGATACCAGAAGAACTGGTGCCCAGCTACCACTAATGAACATTCTGATCAGGGATAAACGGATCCTGATAGAAAGCAAGAAAAATGTGCAACAGAACTTTAAATTCTTAAAGAATCCAGACTTACTGGATCCATTCAGGCTGAAGGACTCCTAGAGACTATTGCCGTGAGATACTCTTTAAACCTTGAAGTGAAACTATACCCTAAAATCATCTTTTAATTAAATAGCAGATTAGCTAAAAACATAAAGAATGTCATACTGGAGTATTGCGCCCTTTAAAAAATTATCTATATGAGGCCAAATGGACAACAGCTACTCTAAAGCATAGATGAGAAGTTTGGAGGGCAGTGAAACTAAGTTAACGGGACTATACATAAGAATCACATGGGAATTTTATAAAAATGTAGATATATACGTAAGAATCACCTGGGGATCATGTTAAATTGTAGATTCTGATTCAGTGTATCTGGAGTGGAAAGGTAAATTTTCAGCAGGTGGCGGAACTGTAAAGAACCAGTTCCAAGCCTTGGAATAAATCAAGGTCCCTTAGTCAGCACACACAAATTAAAGGGGCAAAATGCCTTCCTGCATTCTCCCAGAAGCCTCTGCTCCATTAGCCAAGCTTGTACGTATCTTCCTCAGTCCAGCACCAATTCTCTCAGCGGTAGTGCAACTTTCAACCAGATCTGGAACTAGAGTTTTTTACAAGCCTTAGTTTTAAGTGATATTGGTGGTTTTCCTCATTTACTGTAACTTCATGAGTATTTTGGCAAGGAATTCAAGATAACCTACATCAGCATCTGATATCCAGGCACAGTTTTAAACCAAAGCCCATAATACAAATCAGTTTGTATTAAAAGTTCTTAAAACATTGTATTGTGATTTTTCTGTTTTTTCATTTGTTTTCCCTAGTACCTTACAAGCTCCTCCAGGCAGAAAACATTTTTTATTTATGTTATTTATCTTTGTGTTTTCAGTACCTGGCATAATCGCTGGTATCAATCAAAGCAAACACCTGTGTTCAAGATGTAGTGGAAATTTAAAAGTGTAGAGATTTGGAACAGTAGAAGGAATAAAATCAAAAGGAGACCAAAGGAAAATAATTTTGAGAAAGATTATCTCACAATGAAAGATATTTACTGCAAATTAGGACAATTTTGACAATAAATTTATTTCTTAATATGAATTAATTGTAAGATGTATTAGTCTAGTGTGCTCTGCTGCTAACCGAAAGGTTGGCGGTTCAAATCCACCCAGAGACACCTCAGAAGAAAGTCTCAGCCATCTACTTCCAAAAAATCAGCCGCTGAAAATCCCATGGAGCACAGTTCTAGTGAACTGACTCAATGCCAACTGGTACACATGTATATATGGAGTTTATAACACTATAACACACCCTATGTTTTAGATGGAGTGTGTTATGTCATTTGGCCTAATCTTTCCTACTGGAGGCCTCCGCAGAAATTGGCAAATGCTACAAATCAGGACTTTTTTTTTCAAAGGTTGATTCTACCAGCACCTCACATCATCTCCCTCTTTGTTTCCTCTATAGCAGGGCACTTTCTGTGCTGCAAAGGCCACACACATTCTGTCTTCTCCTACCCATCTTCAGTCTTTTAGAACTTTACCTATCATTCAAGCCCCAACTCTAATGACGCGCTTCCTGAAGCTTTTCCTGATTAACTTCAGCTAGAATTTATCGCTCCTTAATTCACAGCCCCCAAACAGGTTCTTTAACTCTATTTAGATGTTAATCCATCCTACTTTCTTTTATATCAAAGTATCCTAGTAGACTGGTAACTCTGAGGAGAGGGACCTTTATATCTTTTTAACTCGTTAGCATCTAGCTCAGAGAATTGCATGCCAGACATGCCATAAAGCTTGTTTCAGGTGAATTGAATTAATCATCGTGCTGCTGTGTATTTCTCTCCAGTTAGAATGTAAATAACTTCAGCTTTAAAGTCAGACCCAGTTCAAATTCTACCATCTTACTACCGAATGACTTTGGGAAAGAAAGTAAACCTCAGGTTAAAGATGGGGGTAATAATAATCGAACTCGTGGGATTATTTTGATAATTCAATGAGATACCGTACTTAAGGCATTCAGCCTAGTGCCTAGGAAATAGTAAGCATTTGATAAACATTAGCTATTACTGCTGCTATAATGATTATATTATATGTGCAGTAAAAATATAGGGAGGGAGGGTGGAGAGATACATAGAAGTGCATTTTAGTGATTCAATGTAGGGTTATTAACCAAAAAAAAAAAAAAAACCAAACCCAGCGCCATTGAGTCGAGTCCGACTCATAGCGACCCTACAGGACAGAGTAGAACTGCCCCAAAGAGTTTCCAAGGAGCGCCTGGCGGATTTGAACGGCCGACCCTTTAGTTAGCAGCCGTAGCACTTAATCATTATGCCACCAGGGTTTCCTCAGTGTAGGGCAGATAATTTAAAATACACTGTACATTTTCTTCAGCATTTTAATTACAAGCGTCTCTCTTCAATGTGTACTAAAAATACCTTAGGAAATATTGCTCAGCTGTAAAGAAAAATGAAGTCCTGATAATGCTGCAACATGGATAACCCTTGAAAACATACTGAATGAAATAATTCCTTCACAAAAAGATAAAATATAGATCCCACTTACATAAAATAGGCAAATGTACAGAAACCAAAGGTAATTAGTGGCTACCGGGGTGGGAGGGAGAGGAAAACAGGAAGTCATTGCTTAGAGGGCATTGTATTTGTGTATCTATATATATAAAATCACAATAAAAAATAAATAAAAATGTCTCATGGGAACTCTTTCCTTTTGGCTCTCACTACCAGGATGCATTACTAAGAGACACGTCAACAGGGTAAGACAAGCCCAGCTGCCCAGGGAATTCCTGAGATTGACAGGCTATTAAGTTTCGGCTTCAGGTGGAGGTTTGTCCAAGGATAGGGCCTCTGAAAGATAAAACGTCCCAGGTGATGTTAAGAATGGCACAGTCCTGAATTGGAGAAAGTAGATCTAAGCATCTGGACAATACTGTCACTCCCTTCTAGAAAACGGTGTTTTTGCACCAGGGTCACTTTAGTATTTGAAAGTAAAGTTTTACAGATAGCATAAGTAGTAAAATACATGTGTTCAGATAGGAAAATTCAGTCAAGAAGAAGATACCATAGGCTGATGTTATTTTTTAAAAAGCAAACATGATAAATTAGGGTCCTCCGGTGTCTGAGACCACAGTAAGGAAAACACAGATTTTACTTCAGGCAACAGGTAACATCCTGTGTTTTCTTTTTTTTAAACACCTTAATTTGCTTAACACATTAGTTAAGCAATGGAGACCTGGTGGTACAGTGGTTAGGAGCTCTGCTGCTGACCAAAAGGAAGGCAGTTCAAACCTACCAGCCGCTCCCTGGAAACGCTATGAGGCAGTTCTACTCTGTCCTGCAGGGTCGCTATGAGTCGGAATTGACTCAACGGCAAAGGTCGTTTTTTTTTTTTTTTTTTTAATTAAGGAAAGAAGTAACAGGGGAGAGGAGAGGGTTAAGGAAGAGGCAATTGTGTAAAATAAGGCCATGAAAGGTACAAGTGTAGGAAGTACAATCTGATCCCAGGCATCTCAGTTTGAAAAAGTAGACATTGGCAACTGATTATATCTTTCCTTTATCTTTTACAGATGGACTAGGATGCTTCTGTGCCCTATGGGGGCCACCTGGTCCTAACAGCCATGATTCTTAAAAGTAACCAAGAAAATCTAAATTCCGTTAGGGTACTATCAATTGGCGTTTCACTCTTACAACATCTCTTGGGAGGAACGGGCCTGAGCCATGTGAAATACCGCAAACCAAAATTGGTCTTGTTCTTAGCAATAAGACATTTCCTTCTCTCCAGCATTCGGCTTGTCTATACAGTCCACAGATACAAAACCTGCAGAGGCTTCCAAAACCAGCACATACCAGAATGCCTGAACACCATCTCCCACCCAGCAGGACGAAACACCCACTCCTGTGAGCAAGCCATATCCCAAATTACTTTACTCTCAAGAAATTTACAGCAGCCTTATCCTCAAATTACCTCCATGATTTTTATTCTCAGCTGAGACAGCTCCCCAGCTACTCCTGTTATCCGTGAGGCACTCACCCCCAGATAAAGTGCCATGGACTCGTCTTCCATATTTCCATCCCTGCTCCTTCTCTGAAATTTGGGGCACTACTGAAAAGATGAGAGATCCTTAGGGAGCTTTCTACTGGAAAATTTATGACTTTCTACTTGTTATATTCAGAGAACGGTACTCTGTGATTAAAAATAAATGAAATATGGTTGATGTTTTAAAAGTAAACACAGATTTCGATCTGCATGGATGTGCCCCTTCGTAAAAATGTGTGTTCGCTTTCTTTTAATAACTTCTTGTCCTGTGACTGATTTCTGAGAAAATGCTGTATTACAAACACCAGGTGGGTCATCAGTCTCACTGATGCATAAACCAGTCATGGCCCTTCCCATTAAACTTTTGACAATCACAATACCCCACCGCTGATGATGCTGAAAGAAAAACATTTTCCTAGAGAAGCAAAAACCATTTATGGAAATGTTTGAATTGCTGTTCGGTAAACACAGACACTTGAGAAGAGTCAGCCATAAACTGAAAAGCTTGAGTACGGGGGAGTGGGTGGAAAGGACAGCAGGCAGCAAAAGGTTTTCATGACCTGAGGGTAGACAGTTTGTACATATTGTGTCTATTACCATAAATATTTCTACAAGCCATTGAGTCAATGGCCTCTTTTCTGAAAATGAACTGACTTGTAGCTATTTAACGACTCAGTTTGTAATAGTTGTATCTGTGCATTCGATTTATGGTATTTCCTTGGATCGACATTTAAAACTGTTGTTCACTGAATTAAAATTGTATTCATCAGGTGTAGCAGATACTTTTTATATCCCGCATTTCATCCCTACTGCCCACCTCTGATTGCAGCTGCAGCTGGGATGGATGGTCTACGCAAGGGAACAACATCCCATCTCAGGCATGTGCGTTGGGCGTCTCTTTTGTACATCAAGGCCTTGTCAAAATCTAAAGAGCTTGCTCAGCCCAGGGAAAAGCACAGTCCAAAAGTATTCAGGAGGTAAAGGCTCAGCGACACGGTGAGTCAGTCAGTGGAGAGTGGGAGCTGGGGATAAGTGCTCCAACCCCCCGTCCTTTAGGTGGGCAGTTCCGGGAGGCATTCTGTGTGCTTCTTGGAAGTCCTTTTGAAGTTGTGCCACCACCACGGCTGCAGCATCAATAACACATCGTCATACTGGCACCCCCTCTTAGTCTAGTTCATTCTTTCTGCTCCTGTGCTACGGCTTCCTGAGTTCCTTTTCCAATTACACTACCTGCCTCCACCATCTAATCTCATACTCCACTTTCAGGAGAACCCAAATGAAGACGTAAGTATCTTAAAATCTAATGAAACCTAGACAGAGGAAATCTGGACAATTAAATGAAGTCAGGAAAGGCCGTTTGGAAAAGTTACCATCTGATCATTAAACAAATACTTGTTTAGCACTTGCTAAGAGCCAAGCACTGTTCCAGGCACTGGGGGCACTGCTCCAGGAGCTGCCTAGTAAAAACAGCCATTTACTATTAATATTTCAAAGCAGTTACAACCATGCCTACTACATAGTAAGTGCTAAACGCATCTGTAAAATAAATAAATAATAAATAAATGTATTAAGTCTTAAATATCTGCTGATTACATCTCAGAGTTTAAACCATCTCTCAGCTTTTACACAAACTTTGATAATATTTTTTTCAACTCACAGAATTTTCAAAGAAGTATTATCATCAGCCACTAATAATAATTTTCATGGGGATTTCTTTTCTTTAATTTTATTTATTTTGTTTCTGTTGTTGAGGATGTGCACAGCAAAACACATCCTAATTCAACAGTTCCTACATGTACGATTTAGTGACACTGACTTAAATCTGTATATGTAAACGTATGTAATAGATGTCAGTCAGCATCGCTTGTGAAAAAAAACGGTGCATGCCTGCAGAGCAAAAGCAACTTTCATGGAATGAGTTTCCATCCCTTTTACACTATTCTACCTATAAAAAAAAAAAAAAAATTTAGGCTATCATCAATTCCTGGGTCAAAATCACACCACTTTGTTGGAACAAAAATCCAGAAGAATAATCATGGAAAGATGCTTTCCCTACTTTGATCTGACTGAACGTCTACCAGTGAGCTCATCTTTGACAGCTGTGACTGAAAGCAGCAGGTCCTGTTTTAATCCCACGTGCCCTACCTCTTCTCTCACCAACTAGACCCTTCTACTCATCCTTCTAAAACCCAGATTCAGATCAAAGTCAGCCTCTTGATGGAGCCTAGGAAATACTTCCATGCACACTCATCTCATTTGTCTCAGCTTCTAGAGCACTTATTTCTAATATTTATGTTTGTTTTTAATAAAATAACATAAACATCTAAAACTCCTAAAGACTAAAAAAAAAAAAAACTAGTATGGTAAAAAAAATAAATAAACCAAACCCATTTCCATCTAATCGATTCTGACTGCTAGCAACCCTATAGGACAGAGTAGAACTGCCCCATAGAGTATCCAAGGACCTGCTGGTGGATTTGAACTGCCGACCTTTCAGTTAGCAGCAGAGCTCTTTACCACCACACCACCAGGGCTCCTTCAGAAGGATGATAGCGCCCTTTAAAAGCATCACCCATCTGTTAGTTTGTCATACTATAGTGGCTTGTGTGTCGAAGTGATTCCGGGAGGTATGCCACCAGTATTTCAAATACCAGCAGTATCACGCATGATGGACAGGTTTTAGCAGACCTTCCAGACTAAGACAGACTAGGAAGGAAAGCCTGGTGATCTACCTCCAAAAATTAGCCAGTGAAAACCACAACCAATCGTTGGCCAATCTTGTTCTAAAAAATGAACCTCCACAGTTGGAAGGGACAAAATACACAGGGGCTGCAATAATGGACCCGAGCGTACAAATGATTGTGAAGTTGGCACAGGACCAGGTAAAGGTTCGTTCTGTTGTACATGGGGTCGCCGTGAATCAGGGCCGAGTCTACAGCAACTAACAACAACAACACTTTAAAGACTGAAAGTCCTTGAAGACAAAAACACTGTCTAAACACTTTAATTTTGTACCTATCTGAATGCTTGGTGTATAAGACGTCGCCTAAAAATGTACTGACACCATCTTCCTTACCAGTAGGCCCACAGAGCAATTGGCCTCTTGGGCCATCATTCAATTATTCACTGCCTTAGTCATGAGTCTACAGAATGCTTAGTATTTTTCCGACTTCCACTATCTTCTAAAAATAAAATAAATACCAAAGTGATGAATATTGAATCAAAGCAAAAGGCATCAAGTTCACAAATAGGCAAGTTCATAATACATATCTGGTTTGTTTGTTTTTTTCTCCATTCCAGCCAATTAAAATTTCCAGGCATTTATACTCACATACCTGGATTTGAGAAGAAAACATATTTTCCAATCTTCCTTTAAATGGCCAAAATATTCCCCAAATATGTAAGAACACAAACTAATAACAGTGAGAAAAACATGTGGAACAAGAAAGTGTTATTTTAGGAAAATTATCACGCATTTTAAATGTTCTTTTGTGTGTCTGTGACATGTAGAATTTTTGAGTCACGTATGCATCTGAGTCATATATAATTAATAACCTGTCAAATTGTCCTTTTTCCACCTGAGCCAGATGTCTGGGGTAATAGTGGTGTGGAGGTAGTAATGTTGCCTTTTATGCAGGAGGTGCTGGCCAGGGAAATAAATCTGTACAATGTACCTAATAATAAAACATCTGACAATTAATTTGCATTTCCTACGTGCCAGGGACTGTTCTATGTTCTTTACTTAGATTGAGTCATTTAAACTGCACAAGTCTAAGACATGAGTACTATTTTTGTCACTTTTTGCAACACATACAGAGGTTAAACAACTTGCCCAACATCACACAGCTACTAAGTGGTAGAATCTGGTTTCAAACCCAAGCTGCCTCTCTTCAGAGTCAGTTCCGTTAACCACTGGGATAGACTGCCTCTCTCACCACAGGATCTCCTTAGATCTTTTGTGGATGGTGAAAGAAACAATAGCTTCCTAGATGTTGACAATTGCCCACCTGTAGGTTATTGTTATTAGTTGCCTTCTGATTCATGGCAACCTTGTGTATAACAGAACAAAATGTTGCCTAGTCCTGTGCCATCTTCATGATCCTTGATATGTTCAGTCCATTGTCGCAGCTGTTGTGTCAATCCATGCCATGGAGGGTTTCCTTGGTTTCCATTGACCTTCTGCTTTACCAACCATGCTGTCTTTTTCCAGAGATTGGTCTTTCCTGATGATGTGTTCAAAGCAAGCAAGACAAAGCTTCACCACTCTTGCTTCTAAGAAACATTCTGACTGTATTTCTTCTAAGGCTGATTTGTTTGTTCTTCTGGCAATCCACAGTATTCCCTCAAAAAAAAAAAAAAAAGGCAGGATAACATCCTTAGAGAGGTAAGGATAGACTGCTTCATCTTAATTCAGGCGCTGAATATCCATTACCTCCTTGCACTGAAAATAGTCCCTCTTCTTCCAATCCATCCTTCAGGCTGCAGCCAGAATTGTCTTGGTAAACAAGCTTCATTATTTTGTCCCAATTAAAATGTTTGTGGTGGTGTTTTTTTCCATATCCCTAACCCCACCCATACCTCAGCCCAGGAGAAAAAAGGGGAGAATTTCCCTCCTGGTTCTCTTCACTGCCAAATAGAAGAGGGTTTTTGTAACCTAGCCCATGATCAAGAAGGCACAAGTATTCTTTTTATCATAATAAGGTAAAATTTAAAGTGGTAGAATGGGATTTTCTTATGTGGTCCTTACGAGGCCTTTGGAAGGAAATTAATCAGAAGGTAAAGGATTAAAGAGCGATTGGCACTAAGAGAGTGGGAAGTGTATGGCCTTTATAAAGAGGAAGATTTTGTGTAGGATATCCTTGCATTCCTGTTTAGAACTAGCAGATACAGTAGCTACAACAGCAGCAGTACACTTGGTTTTCTACCCTGGCCTTGAGAACTCAAGAGAAGAACCGCTTCTCTGAGGTCAATTGTGGGAGTGTTTTCTTTAGTGAAAGGTGGAATCGGCCTGCCTACTCCCATTACTCAATCCATTCACACAATCCATTCACAGTGATCAGTGGACATCAGAAACACCTTTTCCTGGTGGACTGTGGAACAATTCCTTAACAAATGATGATGATGATCTCCTAGTACCATTTCTTCCCTCCCCATATTCCCAAAGGATACCTAGCTATGTGACTCTGGGCAAGTTACCTTGCCTCTGTGGCTCAATTACAATGTGAATTGTCGAAAAGCACTTAGAAGAGTGCCTAACATGTAGTAAGCCCTCAAGAAGTGTTTATCATTATTATTACTATCATTGCCATTATTATTATCTGTAGCCACCTCCGTAATATATAGGAAGCGCTTCATAAGTGCCTACTGAATGACTGGCTGACCAACAACCAAATGAAGTTGTATTCAAATATGTGATCCCGGAGTTGTGGAGCATCAAACTGTGCAATCACAGTCCAGAAATCATTTTGCTCTGAGGAAAATGTTTTCAGTTGCTGATGGCTGGATTCCTACTCATGGTAACCTCCTGTGTGACAGAGTAAAACTATGCTCCGTAGGGTTTTCAAGACTATGATCTTTCAGAAGCATATCACGAGGCTGTCTTCCGAGGTGTGTCTAGGTGGGTTCGAACCACCAACATTTCTGCTAGTATTTGAGCATGTAATGGTTCATGCCATCCAGAGGCTCCTGAGTAAAATATGAGCCTGGGAATAATTCCACGAGTTGTAGAAATTTTCTTGTCAATTTTTAATAAGTTTAACTGAGCTTATAAACTAAACCTAATTTTAAAAACATTCTCTTATTTGTAATTTTATGTTATAAAACAAATCACTACTTTTTATAACCGAGCTTCTTTAGGCACATAGGTAAAAGAATTAACATCAATTAAGTGAAGGCTGTGTGTTAAATATGCTTCCATAATAGAGTTTGAACGACTACTATCTCGTTTATTTGTGCTTGAAAGATGCCTTCTATTTACTTTTTTGATTCGTGTACATACTATTTTCTCTAATTTCTTTAAGGCTTTTTTATGAACTATGAAACAAAACGTTTTTAAAATGAAAAAAATGTCAATTAAGAACAAGGGGAATGTAGACTATTAAGGACTGACACAGAAGCAATTGGTGTAGCCCTCTTCTGTTGTCCTCTATTGCAATTATGTTTGCTTATGAAGTAACTAAGCTCTATTGCCAAATCAGAGATGACTTTATAAATACATAAAAAATGTGAATGAAAACTTAGCAAAATTCTTGCTGAGGTCAAATGAGGAAAGACTTTGATTCAACCAAATCAATTTGATTGTACAACAGAAGGTAAGTAAAATCTGAAAGCAATATTCTTCTGAGGGGTATTATTAAATTCTATTTGCTCAAGTGTCTTACTCTCATACATATTTAAGACTTCTTTTCCCCCTAAGCAAGTCAGTTTCCTTTTTAATTAGCCTTTTATTCGTATCTAATCCAACTCATTATTTTAGTAATTGAAAAAGACTATTGTAATAAATTGTGCATTGGCATGAAAGTTAAAATTTGAACAAAAGGAATAAAAATTTTTTTTAAATATTTGACAAAAGATGGTGCTATAGAAATCTCTATGATAGGTCTTTGGGGACAGGAATGTGTCACATGTTGCTTCTTTTTTTTTTTTGACAACACTATGTTGAATGCAAAGAAGGCATGGAAAATAAATTCATTATTGAAATAATTTAAATTATTAATTCATCAATAAAAGGACTATGTTCATCTTTCAGGGGCTATGATTACAATGAATAAAATTTGTTCACTTTAGACAGACTCCTTGGCTTTTTTTTTTTCTTTCTACAAAGAAAAGAGATGAAGCAATTATACAACTTCAAGGCAAGAGTCAGGTAGGTAATGAAATACTACATTTGAGGTTCTTAGCTAGTTATCAAGGGCTTTCCAATTCAAAGACATGAGGACATGTTAGCTAAACTAAGAAATTAAAGTTATTTATCTTTGGAGAATAGAATCAAAAGCCCCATTAATTGGTGCTTTTATAACAAAATTTCTGTGTGCTCATAAAACCTTGAATTTCGTGTTATTTATTTAATCCAAAAGTTTGAATTTACATGAAAAGCACTGTTCACGTGTTCGTGTGATTTGCCTTTTGAATGAAGGATCCCCAGGTCTCCCCTTCAGAACCAGTGTGTTAAAGATATCCGGAAGGCCCTTGTGGTGGTCTCCCTCCCTATAAGACCAGGTGCAGAGACCTAGTATCATCCAAAAAAGCTGAGTCAATGGGAGGCATGAAATGGCTAACTGATATTATGAGGTTTTTTTTTAGGGGATTTTGTTTTTTTTGTTTTTTTTTTTTTCTGACAAAGGCTTGTAATTTGCTAATCTTTTTCACATTCTTTGCCGTGGGAGTCCTTCAGTAGACTCTTCAGTAATTCTAGATGTTCATGTGATTTATGAGTGAGTATAACAGCCATAGAAACCCTGGTGGCGTAGTGGTTAAGTACTACAGCTGCTAACCAAGAGGTTGGCGGTTCAAATCCACCAGGCGCTCTTTGGAAACTCTATGGGGCAGTTCTACTCTGTCCTGCAGGGTCACTATGAGACGGAATTGACTCGATGGCAGTGGGTTTGGTTTTGGTTTTGTTTATAACAGCCATGAGTCCCTGAATGGTACAAACAGTTAAAAGCTCAACTACTAGCAGAAAGCTTGGCAGTTCTAGTGCACACAGAGGCACCTCGGAAGACAAATCGGGTGATCTGCTTCTGCAAGGTCATAGCCTTGAAAACCCTGTGGAGCAGTTCTACTCCGCATACATGGAGTCGCCATGAGTCAGAATCGACTCCAGAGCAACTAGCAACATAGTAGCCACATGACGAAGGCACAGCTTGATGAAGGAGGCCAGAAGATTTCACTTCATCTAATTTTAAACCGAGCCTTGTAATCATCTTTTTTCTTAAAATTACTCTAAGATCACAGACCCACCAACCCACTGCTATTGAGTTGATTCCGACTCATAGCGACCCTATAGGACAGAGAAGAACTGCCCTGTACAGGTTCCAAGGAGCGCCTGGCAAAGATCACAGAAGATCTCCTAATTATCAAACAAAAGGATTTTCAATCACAGCTAATTTGTTTTTGTATTTGGCAGAAACGGCCAGTTGAAATGCTTCCTTAGCTACTGTAGTGATGCTCTCCATCAGTTCTCCCACTTCTGCTCCCACCTCCTCCTGCCTTCAGAGGCTCCACTTTCTCCATGTGTCCCTTACATGTTATTGTCCTCATCCACATGATGTTAAAAATGAAAAAAAAAAAAATTAACATGGGAAAAGTGTAGAAGGATCTATACAAAACCATTTTAATCGTGGTTATGTTTAAGTGGTAGATATGTAGCTATTTTCTACTATCTACAAACGCTTCCCTGACTTCAGCCAGCAAGTTCACATCAGTGAATTCTAAATCTATACAAGTTCCCTCCTTTCCAAAAAATACATTCAAAAGTTGAATGTTTGAACGGCAAATAAAGACATACTCATGTTAAGAGAAATTTACACTTCCCAAGAGCTAAAATTTGTTAAGCAAACTCTATGTATGATACCTTTCAGATCTGCAATTCATTCTAAGAGCTAAGGAAATCAAGCCAGACGTCTCCCCTTCTATACCGGTCTATCTCTACATAGGTCATAGGAGCCAGAGCAGAATATCTCCATCTTAATGACCCTTGGCTACCTTAAAGAATCCAAAATGAATTTGACCCCTCCCCAGCAAAAAAAAATCTCTCATAGTTTTACTCTCACTATATGACCTCTATTCTGGTGAATTATGGAATGCAAGTGCTGAGTCCAGGATGACTCCCAGGTCTCAAACTTATGCAATACTCTTTTAATCCTGTTTCTTAAACATTTCCATCCTCCACCCCATCCTCACCAGCTTGCCTTAGTTTAGACAGTCATCATTTCCTAATTGAATTAGTAATCTTGGCTATTCAAATTTTCAGTCTTGCCTCCCAGCTTCAAATAATCCTTCCTCAATGTTGTTTTAGGGTGACATTTCTATGCCATAAATTTGATGAATAGTTGGCATTCAATAAATATTTTTGAGTGCTTGAATGGCCAAAATGGAGTAAATTACTATCCTTAACCTCAAGATGTTTAAAATATAGCTGGAGAAACAAAAACTGACTAATTTTTCCACCTACACCATTGCACGTATGATTTTTTTTTTCTTAATTTGTAAAACAATTCTGTTGCAGTAGGACATGCTACGTTGAAAAACACTTCAGGTGAATTTTTAAATAAACTGAGACTTTAATTTGACGGGAAAATAGCATTATATGTCATTGTTACGTGTTCATTATGGTCTGATGGGGAAAAAACATTGGCAGACTTAATACGTAATTGATGAGTTGGCACCAAGTAAAAACTAAATCATGTTATAGTATATGAACAAATGTTTTACTGTGATCCAATAAGAGAAAAGTGTTGGAAGAACTGAGTTAACATGTGGCTCATGGTAGTAAACGTTTCTACCCAAAGCATTTAGTGCCATAATCATTTAGAGGAACTGCTTGTGCAGATCCCGTCTTGTTCAAAGAAATTTATGATATAGTAGTGAATGAGCACATAAAGGTTCCTCATGAGTACAATTAAGTGTTCTGGAAATCCCATTCTTCGCAGTGGTATCCATAGTTTATTATGATCCACACAGTCAAATGCCTTTGCATAATCAATAAAACACAGGTAAACATCCTTCTGGTATTCTCTGCTTTCAGCCAGGATCCATCTGACATCAGCAATGATATCCCTGGTTCCGTGTCCTCTTCTGAAACCGGCCTGAAATTCTGGCAGAACAAGGGGATACTGGTTGGTTTAAAGTCAGGAAAGGTGTGCGGCAGGGTTGTATTCTTTCCCTATTTAATCTGTATGCTGAACAAATAATACGAGAAGCTGGACTATTTGAAGAAGAACGGGGCATCAGGATTGGAGGAAGACTCATTAACAACGTGCGTTATGCAGATGACACAACCTTGCTTGCTGAAAGTGAAGAGGGCTTGAAGCACTTACTAATGAAGGTCAAAGACCACAGCCTTCAGTATGGATTACACCTCAACATAAAGAAAACAAAAATGCTCACAACTGGACCAATGAGCAACATCATGATAAACGGGGAAAGATTGAAGTTGTCAAGGATTTCGTTTTGCTTGGATCCACAATCCACAGCCATGGAAGCAGCAGTCAAGAAATCAAAAGATGCATTGCCTTGGGCAAATCTGCTGCAAAGGACCTCTTCAAAATGTTGAAGAGCAAAGATATCACCCTGAAGACTAAGGTGTGCCTAACCCAAGCCATGGTATTTTCAATCGCATCATATGCATGTGAAAGCTGGACAATGAATAAGGAAGACTGAAGAAGAGTTGATGCCTTTGAATTGTGGTGCTGGCGAAGAACACTGAGTATACCATGGACTGCCAAAAGAACGAACAAATCTGTCTTAGAAGAAGTACAACCAGAATGCTCCTTAGAAGCAAGGATGGCGAGACTGCATCTTACATACTTTGGACATGTCGTCAGGAGGGATGAGTCCCTGGAGAAGGACATCATGCTTGGCAGAGTACAGGGTCAGCAGAAAAGAGGAAGACCCTGAACAAAGTGGACTGACACAGTGGCTACAACAATGAGCTCAAGCATAACAACGATTGTAAGGATCGCGCAGGGCCAGGCAGTGTTTCGTTCTGTTGTGCACAGGGTCGCTATGAGTCGGAACCGACTCAATGGCACCTAACAACAACAACAAAGTGAATGTGCAGGGGAAAATGTTCATTAAATGGTAATTAAAATTGTTTTATTGCTTTTGTTTTGTTTTGTTTGCCATGCACTATTAAATTGATTGACCATCAGTATAATGAATCTGTAGCCAAAGCAAATACCAACAGGTACTTGTTTCTACTAATAACCTCAAATTAGCTGAATTAACAATAGGAATTCAACTCAATAGAATAGGTAAAAAATATATATATATATTTTTTTTTTACCTATTCTATTGCATTGAATTCCTATTGTCAATTCAACTTATAAAACCTGCAGTTTTGTTTTTTACTTCATTTATAAATGTTTTTGTTTGATAGTTACATAAGAGCTCTAGCATGTACTATTATAACTAGTTTTATGTCTGTACATATTTAAGAAATATCATGTAATATTATTTAAATCAACAGTGGAAATCCTTGAAAAATATTTTCCTAGAGACGGGATTTTTATATTACGTAAGTTTGAGAACACAGCTGAAGACAATGGAGATACTAATTTTAAGTAGGTAAAAGTCAGTCTCTCCATCTTCACTTCTCTCATTTTCTCAAGTCACACTCCCACCCCACAAAGCTACTTGCAGTTCTCTGAACATGTCTACTTTCTCATTTTCCAGTTCTTAACTACAGAACCACAGCAAACCTCCTAAACTTCCCAAATTACTTGGTCCTCTTCCAAGTAATACCTCCACGCTCTTTCACACATTAGTAAACTCCTAGTCATCCTTGCAGACTCAACTAGGAAGTCACTTATTCATTCATACTCCACACCCTGCAAGATCAAATATCCTCCTGGGAGGAGGGAAATCTAATCAAATGACTAAGGAAGAGCATTCTGATCCAAAAAATGTCATAATTTTGTGAAGAATGATTTTAACCAAGCCAAGACTAAAGGGAGGAACTAAAGGAATATTTAGAGAGCAATGGAGAGAAGAGGCCAGTCTTTAGGAGACAGCTCTACAAGCCTTGGTGAAGGATCAGATGCGCATGGTGAAGCTTTGAAGGAATCAAAGATAATTCCCAGATTCAGAGTTTGGAAGAGGAAGTAAACAGCAGAGTTTTCAGTTCAAAAGGAGAATGCCAGAGGAATATGCATTCAGTTTTCCTCCCGCCCCTTTACCACCTGAGTTCAATTTCTCTTACTTGATACAGTCTTCCTCCATATATAGCCAGTTGCCATCAAATTGATTCTTGTGTGCTGCAGAATAGAACTGTGCTCCCCAGGGTGTTCAAGGCTATTGCCTTTTAGAAGCAGACTGTTCTCCATATATAGTACCTTACATTTACTGTTTTCAAAATATTTAACATACTGTCCTGTGATTATTTATTTAATACTTCACTCTAGTTCTCTGAAGATGAGGAACAGCATTTTCTTCATCCTTGTATCAAAAATCACATAGCTGGTTTATGGAGGAGCACAACAGATGACAAAACGGGAAGAGGGTGAGGAGGGGACAGAAGGAGGGGTGGAAAAGAGGAGCAGGTTTGAAGTAACTATTATATCTTCTGTTTGGCTATTTAGTAATAGTTAGGCTGGAGTAGCATTCTCATTCATGTTTTGAGTAACCCTGAAATGTGTCTGGTTTTCTTGAAAGCTAAGAAACTAGAATTCCTGGCATTGTGGTTTGTATTTATGCAAAGCCTCCCAAGAGTTTTTTGCTGTTGTCGTTGTTTGTTTTTGTTCTTTTTAATAAATGAAAGGTTTTTACCCCAACAGTTATCTGAAAATAACTAGTGATGATTTTTGAAAACTGAGGGATTTAGAAAAGACCCGTTGAGTCAATAACAAAAAAATTAGCTATTCCTGGTAATAACCCAGTGAGTAAAAACCCGTAGCAACCAAATGTTGATGGGTGAACCTGTAACAGAGGAGTATCTTTCAAAGGCTTATACTCACGAATTATTATTGTTATTGTAAAGGATAAGGAAAGCAACTACCAGACCTGACTATCATAGAAGACCGTCTCTAATCCGGGTCACACTGAGTGACCTCTGTATTGAGATGGTAGCGGGAAACGGGGGAAAGAAAGCCATGCTGGGAGGGCGGTTTCATTGGACGGCACGTGGCCTTTAAAATGACTAACTCATCAGGGTCTGGCAAAGCTTGAATCAGTTGACCTACAAAGCAAAATACAGAACTTACTTTTCAGGTCAAGCTGTTGACAGAAGCTTGTGAACCAGATGCCTTTTAACTCTTCACATTTGGTTCCTTAAATACACAAGTGCTGAGGAGAAAATGAAAATGAATTGACGTCCTGGAGTATAGAGATCAGAGGAGTTAACCTCATGAAGTTAACAATTTCTGCCACATTTCAATCTAGATGACAGCACAGTATTCCGGTAGATGACAGCACAGTATTCCGGTAGATGACAGCACAGTATTCCGGGCCTTGGAGCCAATGTTCAAATTCTTACTTGTATTCATTGGACCAAATGGAAGCTGAATGGGAAGAAATGTCAATTTGCAAATTGCCAGAGTCGAGCCAACAGACGACACTGTGCAAATAGGCAAAAGTTCCCAGAGCTAAGAGGACAGACTCCTTGAAAAACAACAAGGAAAATATGAAAAATAAGATGAATGATCATCAATGGAGAGTCAACAATTGTAGATGGAAAAATAAGACGGAAACGTTTACATGACGAGCCTGAGCTACTGTCAGTAACTTTTAGATGTTAAGACAAGGATTTCTAAATAAGGTAAGAATTATAATATCTCTGCGACAGGGTTCATTGTCTAAACTTTTTAGTAGCCTAGCCTTCTTATGGGTTTATATTAACTGAATTTAAAACATTAAAACTTTCATTTAGTCTCTTTCGTCCCTTTCTAGATTTCTGTTTTCTTCATTGATCACAATTTGGTTGTATTCAGTATCCTTTTAAATAATTGGTAAATTCCTCAAATAGCACACACTGCTTGTCATATAATTTATCACATCAGATACCTAGCAACAGGAAATACATTTTATGTGGTTCAAGTCAGGCAATCAGCAACCTATTATTTTTTAGGTCCTCTTCTTTGTTACAAAAAATTATCATTATTATCTATTCAAGCGATTTGGATGGATTTGAGTACTTGAGGCTCTATACTGCAAGTACTTTTACTTAAAAATTAAATATGTTATCATTCTTTATTCTGATTTTATGATTTTTAATCACATACATTCTTATGAGAATCACACAGGTGTTCATCAATCCGTGACCTTGGTTCTACCTCTTTTTCTGAGTTGTCAACTCCGTTTTTGTTGGCTGTTTTCTCTAAACATGTAAAATGTTCAAGAATCTGACATCTTAAAACAGCTACGTGTGCGCACACACACACATCCCTCCTTTGAATGTATTCCCAAATCTATCTACCCTATGGCTATACTTAGTTTCACAACTAAATGCTTGAGATACGTGTCTAAATCCATTGACTGCTATAACTCACCTCCCATTCATTCCTCTATTTACTCACATCTGACTTTTGCTCCAACTTCACTAGTTTAATTCTAGTTTCTAAATCCTAAAAGCACTTTTTGATACTTATTTTACTTGAACTCTAATTTAAGCAATCCTTTGGTAAATCACTTGCACAAGAATTCCCATCTCAGGTTCATTTTCTAAGGAGCCCAAGCTCTCAGGGGGAGTTCATAAGGGAGTAAAGAAACTAGAATGGTGAAGAGGAAGAAGTTAGGCAAGAATGTGGTTTCTGGTGAAGATTAGCCTCCTCCTGATCCCTCAGGAAACTCTGGAACATAAATTGTACTGCAGAACCTGTTCTACCCTGAAACAAAGGATCAAAGATTTTACATCCTCTCCAACAGTCAGATATTGGGGTAAATACCGGGCCCTGCAGGTAAGGTCCCTCCCATTGCCCAAGGGTATACTTCCAAAATAAAAGAGGGTACTAGAAGCATCTGCTACAGCTTTCTTCCCACTTGATACTTTAATCACTTTTTCTATCTTAAAACACTCTTTTTTGTCTTCTGTGATACTATTTTGGTTTATTTCCTACTTCGTAGCATTGTGGTTTTTTTCTTCCTCTTCTTGTTTTTTAACCATTGTTATTCTCCAGAGTTGCTCTCATTCTGTCTGGACTCTTGGGTGATCTCATTAACACACATGGTTTCAAATACCACTTCTATGCTGATGATCACTGTCTCAGGTGGGGTTCCTTAGAAACAGCCTGAGATAAGGGTCCTTGTTAAAATTATTTATTGAAACAGTGTTCTTAAGTGAAGTAAGGCCAGAGAAGTGAAGTAAGGCCAGAGAAGTAAGATAGGGTAGGGAAAATAGTCAAGCAAGAACGTGGTCATGTCTGGAGACTAGCATTAGTTTGATCCAATGGGAAAGCTCTATAATGCAAACTGAACCATGCATTTTGTCTCACCTTAAGAAAAGGAAGCTGTACCCCTTTGTACAGTCAGTCAGTCATTGATTTGGGTCTGCCGGTGTATGAGAGAGCTGCATAATATCTTGACAGTCCCGGGATAAGCCTCCAGAGCAGTTGGCGCCTGTGTTAGCCAACACTCACAACAGCTTCTGGAAGATGGGACATAAAATGGTAAAGGTAATCTAGGCAAGGCACCAAAACACCCTCTACAGCCCATCCCTTGCTTTGCTCAGACCTGCTTGTCTATCACCTTAAGTATGCTCTACCTAGGCACAACTTCTCCAGGATCCTGATTAGTGACAATTTTTAGAAAAACGTATAAGAAGTTCCATGGCATGAACTACAGTGTCAGCTGCAGCAATTAGTCTGAAGGCCATAAATAATACTCATTATCTCCCTCTTTTCATGCTATATTTTCCTCCCCGTTGCTTAGCACTACTATTGAACTTCCTGGTGGGTTAACTTAGAACTTTATCTCTGTGGTGCCTCAGCCCTGGTTACCATGGATTTACCAGTCCATGGTTGTGCTACCTGCCCATTAATAGATACAGCTGGGGATGCGAGTACCTTCACCTGTCAGTGGATGACCCAAGTAACAAATATATTCCTCTTTGCCCACATTATGTAGCAGCCACCATTTATCCTGATGATCCTCAAGGTCAAATACCCCTGCCAGTATGATATCTCTGTTGTTGGCTTGCTACTCTACTGACACAAGAAGCCCAAACTGGCAGATTTCACAGTTTCAAGTTTTAGGAAAGTTGAACTGCATTCAATTCCTAGGAAAGATTTGTTTAAAGACTTTTGCTTCTTAAAAAAAAAAAAAAAAGACTTAAAGTGGTCTAACCTATCCTTATCAATTCACAAATGAGAACACTGAGACCAGAACAACCTACCCAAGTCTCTCCATTCTCAGGGTGATGTCCTGTCTACTACTCTGCTGCCTTGTCTGTCTTGGTATGGGTAAATGGGACTTTAAAACAGATTATTAAAGTCTGCCACACTCTTGTGGCAATTTTAGTTTCCTTTTTCTATTTTTCTCACCGATATTTATGTATACTATATTATAATAAAATCATAGACTCAGACATGAGGGTTGAAGAGGGCACTCATAGTTATCTAATTCAAGTTCCCATTGAACTTGAATTTACTCTACTTTATAGAGCCTACAACATCTGTGACAGGTGGTCCTTCAGCCTCATTTAAACACCTGCCCTCTGGTAGACATTTGTTGTTTTGCCTGCTGTGCATACATCTTCCTTCTTCTGACAAGAGTACCCATAATTTTCTTCCAGGTCCCTCTTATGCCCCACCTCATCCTGTGTGGCTCAAGGGAAGGACGTCTGTGCCTGAGGTAGCTTACCTAACTCAGGACTGGTTTGTCAGCACATCAAATCCTCCTAACCACAGTAATTGACTTAGTGATAGATATGTGACCCAAGTTAGTTCATGTATACTGGGATGAGAGTCCCCCTTTTCTACCAACTTATACGTGGGAGGATATGAGTTCAGCTGCTGGTGGCTATTTTGCAGTCCATGGTACAAAGAATAAAGCCAGTCAATTGGAAAGCAGAAATGAAAGATCGAGAGAAACAGGTTATCAATGGCATGATTTGAGCCCTTGGATTATACTGTGCCTGGAATTTTCAGTTGAACTAGCCAATAAACTTCTTTTTTGTTATTGTTTTCACTTAAGCCAGTGAGCTTTGGGTTTTTCTGTCTGTGAAAAAAGTATGCTAACTGACACATCAAATAGATGTGTTCATAAGTAGCTCTACTCTTAGAATGCCATTGAATTAGAGGAAGAACTTTCTATGTCTCTATATCCTGTACTCATCTGCTCATTTTGAACTTGGGACTAACTTTACCCTCCACTGCTAAATTAGTTACATCTCTCTGCTGTGTACATGACTGTGTTTGGCACGCAGAGAACAAACAGTGAAAGTTGATTGATATATAGAAAAATCTACATTTCCAGGATTATATAAAAGTTCAGATTAATACTCAGATTGGATTACCTCATACCATTAATAGAAGTGTCTTTTGCAAGGTTAACTACAATTTGTCTTTTTTTCTTCAAAAGTCTGTGAACTTCTTGAGTACGAGAACTATGACTTATTCATCGTTGTGTCCCCAACACATAAAAGATATTTAGGGCATAGTAGGTTTTTTTATTTGAATCAGGAACCCTTTACATAAAGCCTTAAATACATTTGAAGAGTTAAAAATGTTTGTATTTTAAAACATCACTGTTCTCAATCATTACAATGATACGGAAGCCAAGGTATGGTATGGTAATGAAACAAGTATCAGGCAGGAACTAACTAAGGTATGCTCATATGTAACTAACTAGTCTTAATGACAATGCCACCACCCAACATTTATCAAGAGTTTACTAGGATATAGGCCTACACTAAGTGCTTTACATACATTATTTCACTTGATTCCCCCAAGAACCTATGAGGTACATGCCAGTAATGATCTCTTTGAGCCTTGGTTTCTTCATCTATAGAATGAGGAAAAGTAGTTTCCAAGGTCACATAATCAATAAAAGTTGACACTCAAGCAGGCTGACCTCAAAGCCCATGCTCTTAATCTGAAGTTATAACTAGGAAATCTATAAATCATAGGCAACCATTCTGAATGACAAAATTTTAAAAAAAAAAAAAAAGCTCTCTTCTTTTTTGTTTTGTTGTTGTTGTTAGGTGCCGCCCAGTGGGTTCTGACTCATAGCAACCCTATGTACAATAGAATGAAACATTGCCTGGTCCTGCACCATTCTCCAAATTGTTGCTGTGCTTGAGCCCATTGTTGTAGCCACTGTGTCAGTCCATCTTGTTGAGGGGCTTTTTCTTTTTCGCAGGCCGTCTACTTCACCAAGCATGATGTCCTTCTCCGGGAGCTGGTCCCTCCTGAAAACAGGTCTAAAATACGTGAGGCTAAAGTTTCACCATCCTTACTTCTAATGAGCATTCCGGCTGTACTTCTTCCAAGACAGATTTGTTCATTCTTCTGGCAGTCCATGTTATAGTCAACATTCTCCGCCAACACCATAATTCAAAGGAATCAATTCTTCTCTGGTCTTCCTTCTTCATTGTCCAGCTTTCACATGCATATGAGGCAATTGAAAACACTATGGCTTGGGTTAGGTGCACTTTAGTCCTTAAAGTGACATCTGCTTTTTAACACTTTAAAGAGGACTTTTGCAGCAGATTTGCCCAATACAATGTGTTGTTTGATTTTTTGGCTGCTGCTTCCATAGTCGTTGATTGTGGATCCAAGTAAAATAAAACCCGTGGCATCTTCAATCTTTTCTCTGTTTATCATAACTTTGTTTATTGGTCCAGTTGTTAGGATTTTTTGTTTTCTTTAGGTTGAGGTGCAATTCATACTGAAGGCTGTGGTTTTTGATCTTCATCAAGTCGTCTTTACTTTCAGCAATCAAGGTGGTGTCATCTGTATATCGCAGGTTGTTAATGAGTTTTTCTCCAATTTTGATGCCCAGTTCTTCATAGAGCCCAGCTTCTTGAACTATTTGCTCAGCATACAGATTGAATAAGCACAGTGAAAGGATACAACTCTGACACACACCTTTCCTTACTTTAAACCATGCAGCATCCCCTTTTTCTGTTTGAACAACTGCTTCTTGGTCTATGTACAAGTTCCTCATGAGCACAATTAAGTGTTCTGGAATTCCCATTCTTTGCAATGTTATCCATAATTTGTTATGATCCACACAGTCAAATGCCTTTGCATAGTCAATAAAACACAGGTAAACCTCTTTCTGGTATTCTCTGCTTTCAGCCAGGATTCGTCTGATGTCAGCAATATTCCTGGTTCCACATCATCTTCTGAATCTGGCTTGAATTTCTGGCAGTTGCCTGTTAATGTACTCCTGCAATTTTATTTTATTAACCTAAATTCTTTTATTTTGCCCAAGCACATTCTCTGACTGATACTCAAGAGAGTCTATAGGTTGCCTTTTCATCCTGTAAATATCTTTCGTGTACTCTTCAATCTCTTGGCATAATTTCAAGGTATCACAATGAATACTAAATGATGATGTCCTAAAGTACAAGGGAGTCCACCGTAGGTCAAAACAATATGTCAAGAGGCCATGGGAAAAGAATATTGTTACTAATGAGTCACTCAACTTTTAAAAAACTATTTTAGACTTCTCTTAAATCATGGGTATCTTTATATGTATATTTCTCCAGCAGAGACAGCAATCTTGTTTAATTCTAGTCATTGTCTCCCCTTTAAGAAAAGTTAAACCTAAGATAAGCTAGAAAGTGGTACATAATGTAAAAGAAAAGAACAGCACACAAATGTGGGGAATTAGTCAATGTAGGTTGACATAGGAATTAAACTATAACATTTCTTATAGGAAAAGAGTTAATTTTTTTTTAAACCAATGACCTCCATTTTTCCCCTAAATGTAAAGGATAGTTCATATTGGGATGATTGAGGGAACTCTGGTTTCCTTCCCTGGGGGCTTCTGTCAGTGTATACTATTCATGGAGCTCAGGGGCACAGCTGCTGCCATTAGTGAGTTATCCCTTGATACCAGTTCCTGGTGGCAGCACTTTCTAACAGCTATTACTGGGGGAGTTTTATCCGTGATGACAAGGATTTTCATCCATCTAGCACACACTTAAATCCCGAAGGCAGTGGGTTTTTTTTTTTTTTTTTTTAAGCAATATTTTACCCACGGTAGGCACTCAGTAAATATTTTTTTAACAAATAAATGAATAAAGGGATAGACTATAGCAAACATTGTGACTCCATTTGGCCACAACCACTAATGAAAATGGTCTTCAGAACCTTCTCGCCTTAACCACTTTAAGAGTTTTAGGAATTTCTTGCCACCAGGACAGCTCTTAGATTTCCAGAAGCTGGATCGTTTGAGGGTAATTTCTAAGCACAACTTCTGTTCAGTAATTCAAGAAATGGTCCCTGCTGAGCCTTGTAGGTAAAACCCAACAGATCTCTTTCAAACAACAGCTCTCTTAAGGAATGGATTCAAAGCTCTGTGGAATTGTAATATGAGCAAAAATTCAACAACCATTACAAAGTCACATACCTAACTGTCCTTTCACTTTCTTCTTTCCATGTGCCAAGTCAGGGCATAATTTCCTCAATTCTGTAAACTTTCAGTGGTTGAGGTGATCAATAATTCAGTTCACTGAACATGTACTGAGTACTTACTATGAGACAGGCTCTCTTCCAAATACTTACATATGGCTTATAAATTTCTCCTGAAAAGTTCAAATTTAGTTAAATGTGGGAATCAGCAAAAACTCCAGATTCTTTTTCACAGGTGGTTTGATTTCTTACATTGATATAGCACTTTGCTGTTGACAAAGGACTTTTATCTTTCCTAACTTAGAGCTTCACATTAGTTCTGTGAGGTAGACAAGGAAGACATAAAAAAGAGAATAAGAATGTTGTCTAAGGCCACACCAAATCCTAGGCTCTTGGGTCGCAAAAAAACAGCAGAGCTGGTTCTTGCACCCAGGTCAGGAATATATTTCATTGGGTCCCTCTGTCTACTCTCAGGAGCTCTAGATTTTTGTCACTGTTGTTGTCAAATATACGTATTTATTGATTTATTTATGCATTCCGTTTTTCAGTTGCTGACTATATTCAAGATATTGGCAATATGATGTATAAAGGACCTTTTTTCAAAAGTGCCTTACATTTAATGGAAAAAATAAAATACATATATATAAACTAAAACAGAAATTGGCATATGCCATAAAAGAGATCCAAAAAGAAAAGAGAGACCACTTCCAGCTGGGAGAAAGCAAGTCAGACTTCTTGCAAAAAAGATATTAGGGGTATTTGACTAAAACAAACAAACAAAAATTTAACTTGGTAATCTTCCCAAACAGCCCACTATTTCGGTAAATTACAAGTTAAAGAAAAGACGGAAGAAAACTGTGACTCATTTACAGTTCATGACATATTCTTGCATCAAAAGAAAAAATTGAACTTGAAATACATATGCATAAATTCCCACGCTGGCAAGTTGTAAATGCTGTTAGTAGTAGATCTCCTTCCACCCACCCCCAACTCATTTTCCACTGGATAAAATTTAGAGCCTAAATTGATAGAAAATTATAAACATCCCACTTTAGCAGATTGAAAACCCATCAGAGCATTAGTCATTGCTGGCAGAATCATCTTCCTTTTGTTTAAGACTGAATTTGTTAAGTGAATTTCATATTCTGTTCATTCAGCTGATTATGTTCTTGTTAGGTGGTATCAAGTTGGTTCTGACTCACAGTGACCCTATGTACAACAGAAAAAAACACTGCCTAGTCCTACACCATCTTCACAATTGTTGCTATGTTTGAGCTCATTGTCACAGCCACTGTGTCAATCCTTCTCACTGAGGGTCTTCCTCTTTTTCACTGACCCTCTACTTTACCAAGCATGAGGTCCTTCTCCAGGGAATGGACTCTCTTGACAACGTGTCCAAAGTATGTGAGATGAAGTCTCGACACCCTCCCTTTTAAGAAGAATTCTGGCTTCTTCCAAGAGTTATTTGCTCGTTGTTCTGGCAGTCAGTGGTCTATTAAATATTCTTCACCAACACCGTAATTGAAATATATCAATTCTTCTTCAGTCTTCCATACTCATTTTCCAGCTTTCACAAGCATATGAGGTGATTGATAATACCAAGGCTTGGATCAGGCACACCTTAGTCCTCAAAGTTGCATCTTTGCTGTTTAACACATTAAAGAATTCTTTTGCAGCAGATTTACCTAATGCAATATTTGTCTGATTCCTTGACTGCTGTTTACATGGGCATTGAATGTGGATCGAAGCAAAATGAAATCCTTGAAAACTTCATTGTTTTCTCTGTTGATCATGATGTTGCTTATTGGTCCATGTGTGAAGATTTTTGTTTTCTTTATGTTGAGGTGTAATCCATACTGAAGCCTGTAGTCTTTGATCTTCATTACTAAGTGCTTCAGGCCCTCTTTGTTTTCAGCAAGCAAGGTTGTGTCATCTCTATATCGCACATTGTTAAGGAGTCTTCCTCCAATCCTGATGTGGCATTCTTCTTCATAAAGTCCAGCTTCTTAGATTATTTGCTCAGCATACAGATTGAATAAATTTAGTGAAAGGATGCAACCCTGATGCACACCTTTCCTGATTTTAAACCATGCAGCGTCCTCTTGTTCTGTTTGAACAGCTGCCTCTTGTTCTATGTACACATTCTGCGTGTGCACAATTAAGTGTTCTGGAATTCCCATTCTTTGCAATGTTATCCATAATTTATTGTGATCCACACAGTTGAATGCCTTTACATAGTCAATAAAATGCATGTAAACATCTTTCTGGTACTCTTTGTTTTCAGCCAAGATCCATCTGACATCAGTGATGATATTCCTCGTTCCACATCCTCTTCTGAATCTGGCTTAAATCTCTGGCAGTTCCCTCTTTATATACTGTTCCAACTGTTCTTTAATTGTCTTCTGCAAAATTTTATTTGCATGTGATAACAATGAAGCCCTGGTGGAGCAATGGTTAAGAGCTCGCCTGGTAACCAAAAAGTCAGCAATTCAAATTCACCAGCCACTCCTTGGAAGCCCTATGGGGCAGCTCTGCTTCATCCTATCAGGTCGCTATGAGTCGGAATCGACTCTACGGCAACATGTTTGGGTTTTGGTGATATCAGTGATATTGTTCGACAATAGTTGCATCCTGTTGGATCCGCTTTCTTTGGAATGACCACAGATGTGGATCTCTTCCAGTCAGTTGGCCAGGTAGCTGTCTTCCAAACTCCTTGCATAGATAAGTGAGCACTTCCAGTGTTGAATCATTTGTTGAAACATCTTAATTGGTATTCTGTCAATTTCTGTAGCCTTGTTTTTCACCAATGCCTTCAGAGCAGCTTGGACTTCTTCCTTCAATGTCATCAGTTCTTTATCATATGCTACCTCAGGAAATTGCTGAATGTCAACCAGTTCTTCTTGGTACAGTGACTCTGTGTATTTCTTCCATCTTCTTTTGATGCTTCCTGCCCATAGAATCCTTCAATATTGCAACTTAAGGCTTGAAATTTTTCTTCAGTTCAAGTGAGTTCATTCCTTTTGGTTTTCTAACTCCAGATCTTTGCACATTTCATTACAATACTTCACTGTCTCTCAAGCCACCATTTGAAACCTGCTCAGCTGTTTTACTTCACCATTTCTTCCATTTGCTTTAGATACTTTACATTCAAGAGCAAGTTTCAGGGTCTCCTCTAACATCTATTTTGGTCTTTTCTTATCTCCTTTCTTTCTAATATATGGTGTCCTTGATGTCATTTCACAACTCGTCTTTAATCATTAGTGTTCTGTGTGTTAAATCTATTCTTGAGATGGTCTCTAAATTCAGAAGAGATACACTCAAGTTTGTATTTTGGGTCTTGTGGACTTGTTTTAATTTTCTCTAGCTTCAACTTGGACTTGAATATGAGCAATTAATGGTATGGTCCACAGTCACCCCTGGTCTTGTTCTGACTGATGATATTAAGCTTCTCCACCATCTCTTTCCACAGATGCAGACAATTTGATTCCTGTGTATTCCGTCTGGCTAGGTCCACGTGTACAGTCACCATTTATGTTATTGAAAAAAGATATTTGCAACAAAGAAGCTGTTGGTCTTGCAAAATTCTATCAGGTGATCTCCAGCATTCCTTCTATCACCAAGGCCACATTTTTCAACCACTGATCCTTCGTTTCCAACTTTCACATCCAATCACCAGTAATTATCAATGCATCTTGATTACATGTTCAATCAATCTCAGACTGCAGAAGTTAGTAAAAAAATCTTCAATTTCTTCATCTTTGGCATTAGTGGTTGGCGCATAAATTTGGATAATAGTCCTATTAATTGGTCTTGCTTGTAGGAGTACAGATATTATCACAGAAACAGTTTGTACTTCAGGAAAGATGTTAAAATGTTATTTTGACAGTGAATAGGAACCCATTCCTCTTCAACTTGTCATTCCTGGCATAGTAGAACATCTGATTTTCTGATTCAGAATGGCCAATATCAGTCCATGTCAGCTCACTAATGTCTAGGATATCAATGTTTATGTGTTTCATTTCATTTTTGACAACTTCCAATTTTCCTTGATTCATACTCCATACATTCCATTTCCCAATTATTAATAGATGCTTGCAGATGTTTCTTTTCATTTTGAGTCATACCACATCAGCAATGGTCCCTAAAGCTTTACTTCATCCACATAATGAAGGTTGACTCTACTTTGAGGAGGCAGTCTTCCCCAGTTGTATTTTGAGTGTCTTCCAACCTGAGGGGCTCATTTTCAGGACTATATCAATGTTCCCTTGCTATTCATAAAATTTTCACCAGCCAGTTTTTTTTAGAAGTAGATCATCAAGTCGTTCTTCCTAGTCCACCTTAGTCTGGAAGCTCCGCTGAAACCTGTCCACCATGAGTGACCCTGCTACTATTTGAAAAACCAGTAGCATAGCTTCCCCCATCATAGCAATATGCAAGCCACCACAGTATGACAAACTGACAGACAAGTGGTAGTCAGCTGATTACACATAATGCAAAATTAGCAGTCACGTACAATCCAAATTGAAAACTATAAGCATGTCCTTAGTGTCAATGCAATTACCGTGATTGGCTTAGACACCCAGGTGGAACTTCATCAACTAATATTGTCCTCTTATAGCTGAAAGTGTTCACCAAAAAAGTACTTGTATTGACAGCTGTTTTTAGTCACCACTGAGTCAGCTGTGACTCATGGTGACCTTATGTATAATGGGACAAAGTATTGCCTAGTCCTGTGCCATCTTCATGATATGTTAGCTAGTCTGTCTTTTTTTTTTTTTTAATGTCAATTTTTCTTCAAATTTGAAACTATTATACTGGAAGCAAGGGAAAGAAGAGACAACTCTTGCAGCTAATAGCTATGTAATAGCTGTTTGATTTTTTGCCACGCCTATTTAAGGAGGATTAGTATTCGTTGGTTTGTTTTTTCTTTCAGTGTGCAGCTAAGATAGAAAGACAAATTATTTATTTCAAAAGTTTTAGCACTTTGAGATTAAAAACCCCAAAAGTATTGAAGTAGAGAATTAGGAACAATCATAGGCTTGAAAGCAGGATTCCAGACCAAGTGAAGACAGGAAACTATAGCAACCATGTTGAATAAACTTAAAGCGTTTTATGGCAATAACCAAAATTTAGATTACTGGGATGCTAAAGGAGATTATAAATAAAATAGTTTAGCTACACTTTATATTCATACAGTGCTTTATGACTTTTCACTCTATAATTTTGGGTATTCTTTATGCTCTCATATTAGAGGTAGATAGTCACATTTTTTAATTGCAGAAACTGAAGCTTAAAGAGTAGGTGTTGACCAAATTCATGAATTGATGAAGGAGCCAGAACTTGGTGGAGGAGTCAGGCTTTTAACTCTCAGTGCAGTGCTTCTGTCTGGTAGTTTCAAAAGCTTCTGAAAATGAGAGTAGACCTGGCTCCTTCTATGAAGCTAAGTAGTAGAATGGAGGGATGCACTTCACTCATCAGGAGGGCCCTGAGCAAGTGAATTAAGAACTGCTATTTTTTTTTTTTTATAAACAAATGCCACCACGTGTCTGTCAGTTTGCCATAGTATGGTGGCTTGTGTGTTGCTGTGATGCTGGAAACTATGCCATCAATATTTCAAATAACAGCAGGGTCACCCATGGTGGACAATCTTCAGTGGAGCTTCCAGACTAAGATAGACTAGGAAGAAGGACCTGGTCATCTACTTCTAAAAAAATTCACCAGTGAAAACTTTAAGAATAGCGGCAGAACATTGTCTAATATAGTGCTAGAAGATGAGCCTCTCAGGTTGGAAAGCACTCAAAATACAACTGGGGAAGAATGGCCTCCTCAAAGTAGTTGACCTTAATGACATGGATGGAATAAAGCTTTTGGGACCTTCATTGCTGATGTGGTATGACTCAAAACGAGAAGAAATATCTGCAAACATCTGTTAATATTTGAAATGTGGAATGTACAAAGTAAGAATCTGGGAAAATTGGAGGTTGTCAAAGATGAAATGGAAAACTTGAAGATTGCTATCCGAGGCATTAGTGAGCTGAAATGGACTGGTATTGGCCAATTTGAATCAGACAATCATATGGTTTACAATGCCAGGAATGAGAAATTGAAGAGAAACAGCATTGCATTCATTGTCAAGAAGAACAACTTAACATCTATCTTGAAGTACAACACTGTCAGTATGATAATACCCATACTCCTACAAGGTAAATCAGTTAACATGACTATTATTCAATTTTATGCACCAACCACTAAAGTCAAAGACAAAGAAATTGAACATTTTCACCAACCTACAGTCTGAAATTGATCAAACATTCAATCACAGTGCATTAATAATTACTGATGATTAGAATGCATTAGCTGGAAACAAAGAAGAAGGATCAGTAGTTAGAAAATATGACCTTGATGATAGAAATGATTCTGGAGATCGCATGATAGAATTTTGCAAGATCAATGACTTATTCATTCAAATACCCTTTTAAACAACATAAACAGTGACTATACACATGTGCCTTGCCAGATGGAATACGCAGGAATCAGGTCGATTGTATCTGTGGAAAGAGACAATGGAGAAGCTCAATTTCGTCAGTCAGAACAAAGTCAGAGCCCAACTGCAGAAGACCACGTGGGGTCAATTTGGAGTGTGACAACCCCACCCCCAACTGGTAACTGTTGGCTGCTGGACTGATACAAATTCTTACAGGAAGTTCCTTAAGTTGAGTCAGGAGGTGGGTCACCTAAGTGACTGTTCCCCCAGCCACCACAGATCCACTGGGGCTCTAAAACCAATAAGACAGATCTTGCAGAATGCCAGCCCCTTCTTCTCCTGAAATGGAAGAAAGCTTGCCTGTGCTTCCTCTGAATGCCAGCTCAGATATAAGCAGCCACCACAGACCCAAAAAGGAAGCCTCAGGCAAAACTGAAGGACAACACCCATTCCCAAATGGGGCTCACTAAGTGCAGGCTTTCTGACTAAAAACGTGGTTGCAGAAACAAAGAAGGTAAGAGTAATAACTAGAGAGTGCTGGACAGATTGGTTAGGACATGATATCTCACCTAAATGGCAGTGCCTGCTGGTGGACAGACTGACCACAGTCTGTTCTCTGGTGTGTTTGGAAGAGATTGAAAGTTGAAAACCGAGGCCTGGAACTTTCAAATCCTAATTAGACCAGGGAGGGTGAAGGAGCTATCACAGAAAGGGAGAGGAAACAGCAAGCAAATGACGAAGGCTCTGCCCACCAAAGAGTTTTTTGCAGAAAGTAGCATGAGCAAAAATATCAAATACTGGGGAAAACTGAGACAGTTAACACCCTTGAAAATTCCAATGCCCCAACAAAAAAATCACAAGACACACAAAGTACAGAGAAACAATGGCCCATCCAAATGAACATGTCAAAAAAGTCCACCGCCACCCACTGCCTTTGAGTTGATTCCATGTCAAAGAGAGTGAAAAAGCATCTAGGAATGACCAACAAAAGAAAGAAAAAACTCATTGCTGTCAGTTGGATTCTGACTCATAAAGACTGTATAGGACAGAATAGAACTGCTCCATAGGGTTTCCAAGGAGTGCCTAGTGGATTCGAACTGCTGACCTTTTGGCTAGCAGCTGTAGCTTTTAACCACTATTCCACCAGGGTTTCCTAGGAATGACCAGATAATGAAAAAGGTGGACAAATACAGTATAGCAACATTAGATATAATTGCAGAACTAAGGGAAAACATAGAAAAATAGCTAAAAGAAATAAGGAAAACAATGCAAGAACAAAATAAGAGTCTAAAAAAGAGATTTTGCAACTAAAAGGGACAATAACGGAAAGAGAAACACAATAGTGGGACTTGCAAATTTATTCGGGCTGAAGAAAAATTCTCAACAAAATACTAGCAAATAGAATCCAACAGCATATTAAAAGAGCCATATACCATGCTCACATGAGATTTATTCCAGGAATGCAGGGATGTTTCAACATTAGAAAATCAATCAACCTAATACAGAACATCAATAGAACAAAGGAAAAGAACCATATGGTCATCTCTATGGATGCAGAAGAAGCATTTGATAAAATCCAACACCTTTTCTTGATAAAAACCCTAAAGACTGGAATAGAAGGGAATTTCCTCAATATGATTCAAGGCATATATGAAAAGACAGCAGCCAACATTATACTTAAAGAGGAAAGAGTGAGAGCTTTCCCCCTGAAATCACGAACAACACAAATGTGCCCACTCTCACCCGCTTCTGTTCAATACTGTATTAAAGTCCCAGCCAAAGCAGTAAGACAAGAAAAAGGGGGAAAAGGTATCCAGAATGGAAAAGAAGAAGTAAAATTACCTCTATTCACAGGTAATATGAGCCTATACATAGACAACCCCAGAGTCCACAAGAAAACCTCTAGAGCTAATCGGGGAACTTAGCAAAGTTGCAGGATACAAGGTCAAAAAACAAAAATCAGTTACGTTTCTATACGCTAGCAACGGGAAATCTGAAAAGCAAATTAGGGAAACAAGTCCATTTACAATAGCATCTAAGAGAATAAAATGCTAAGAATAAATCTAACCAGAAATGTGAAGGACTTGTGCAATGAAAATTATAGGAGGCAGGGCCAAGATGGTAGAATAGTCAGATGCTTCGTGTCATCCTTCCTACAAGAAAGACCTGAAAAAACAAGTGAATTAAATATATATGACAATCTAGGAAAGCTGAAGAATCAGACTGAGCAGCAGGTGGAAGGAGAGACAATTCAAAAACAATGGAAGCTGGGAATTACAGATTGAAGGATTTCCAGTGTCTTGTTAGTTGAATTCACTCAGTGCACACAGGCTGAGGCAAGCAGCAACAACCCTAACCAAAACCTATCCCACCTGCTGCAGCCAAGCAACAGTGAATCTGCACACATCTCCAGAACCAAACAGGAGCTATGCCAGACCTTCAAAAATTAAGTGCAAGCTCCCGACCACAACCATAAGTCCTCCGCCTACCAGAGATCCATAGCCAAGAAGCACTCCCTTCCCCTCACCCATCCCCAGCCCATTCCAACACTAGTCCTGCAGCATTCAACATCACCACGTCCCCTAAGCCAGAAATTCACAGCAGGTCTAGAAGTGCCTACTCCTTCATCCAACCACCAGCATAGGGAGTCCACAGACTTGCAGCACCCTTCACTGCCGCCCTTCACCACTGCTCCAAAGCCTTGAGGGCTGATCCAACACTGAATGCCCTCATTATCACAAAACAAGCAGGGCATTCACCTGAAGCCCATTTTCACCTGAAGCAGCCAAGTGGGAGCTGCAGATCTGTGACATTTAACACTGTCCCACCCCCTAAGATGGGGCCTCACTCACCCACACGAGGGGCCTGAGGGCCAATGGAACCACTCCATCTTGCCACCCACAACAGGGGCCTGAGAATTAGTGGTGCTTCTCAATCCCTCCAGCTGATGGCACCAGGTGCACAAGGACCAGCTGCACTACCCCTTTCCCCACTATGCTCTCTAGGAAACAGGGCATGCACTATAGCCAGGCACCTAGGGGCAGCCAACACCCCCCTGCCTTACCCCACACATCACCCATCACTACAACCAGAAACCTGTGCCTGCTTTAAACACCTCTAGGTATCCCTGCCCACCTAGGACTATAGGTGAGAGTCTCTACACCACACACTTGGTGACCAACAACTCAGACAACTGAGTCCAGAGCAGCTGTACCCCACAAAAGCAGTGAACAGACTCCCAGGCTCATGCACCTAGTAGCTGCTCTGACCACCTGGAGACAGGAGGTGAGAGCTTCAACAACACTAATAATCAGAGTAACACACATGCCCAGCCTACTCTGACATATCATAACCAAAGAAAAAAAATACTGGATGCAGAAAATGAAAATACAATAACTTATTGAAGCCTCAGAGGCAACACTCGAATCAAAACACATAAAGAAACAGGACAAGATGTCTTCAGCAAGTGACCAAAACAAAGAACCAGAAAAACTTCCAGAGGAAGAAAAGGGCAATGGAACTACCTAGTAAAGAATTCAAAAAACTAATATACAGAGTTCCCCATTAGATCAGAGAAAACTGAGACCAAACCAAGGAACACATAGACAAAGCAAAAGAAGAATTTGGAAAAACAATATGAGAGCAAAACAACAGAATATACAGGCTGCTAGAAACCATACCAAAACAGTAACTAGAAATCCAAAAGATTAACAATAAAATTTCAGAATTAGACAATTCAATAGAAAGTCATAGGAGCACAATTGAGACAATGGAAATCAGAATCGGTGAGATTGAAGATAAATCCCTTGACACCAGTTTGAGGAAAAATCATAAAAAAAAGAATGAAAAACATGAAGAAAGCCTAAGAATTATGTGGGGTGCTTTCAACAGGAAAAACCTACAAGTCATACGAGCGCCAGAACAGGCGGGATAACAGAAAACACAGAGCGAATTTTTGAGGATTTACTGGCAAAAAAAAACTTCCCTAATATGAAAGACAAGACGTTATCTATTCAAGAAGCTCAATGAACCCTACGGGGTATGCTGAACCCTATGGGGTATACTGTATGCACTACAGACACCAAAAGAAAGACACCAAGACGTATCATAATCAAACTTGCCAATACCAAAGACAAAGAAAGAAACCTGGGAGTAGCTATGGATAAAAAAAAAAAAAAATCACCTACAAAGGAGAACCAATAAGATTAAGCTCAGATTACTCAGCAGAAACCGGATAGGAAAGCAGGCAATGGGATGCCATATATAAATACTTGAAGGAAAAAAAATGTCAACCAATAATTATATACCCAGCAAAATTGTCTCTCAAACATGATGGCAAAATTAGGTCATTTCCAGACAAACAGAAATTAAGGGAATTTGTAAAAACCAGACCAAAATTATAAGAAATATTAAAGGGAGTCCTCTGGTTAGAGAACCAACAACATCAGACAACAACCCAAGACTAGGACATAGGACAGATCAACCAGATATCCACCCAGATAAGGAATTCACAAAACAAATCAAAGCTAAAAGACTGAAAATAGGGAACCAGAGACATCAATATGTAAACAACGACAACACCGAAACAAGAAAGAAGGATTAAACCCTGTAGTCATAGAACTGCTGTATGGAGAGGATATCAAGGCGATATCAAGAAATAAAAGACTGGCTTACAGCTGAGAATCATGCATCCAGCAAAACTGTCTCTCAGATCTGAAGGTGACATTAGGACATTTCCAGATAAACAGAAGTTTAGGGAATTTGTAAAAACCAAAGCAAAACTACAAGAAATACTAAAGGGAGTTCTTTGGTTAGAAAATCAATAATATCTGCTATCAACACAAGACTAGAACACTGGGCAGAACAATCAGAAGTCAGCCCAGACAAGGAAAGCATAAAAATAAATCAAGATAAAAAAAAAACACTCAAAACAGGGAGACAGTGATGTTATTATGTAAAAGAAGACAACATGAAAACAAAAAGGGACTAAGAAATGCAGTCATAGATCTTGCATATGGAGAGGAAGATACGGCGATACAAAGAAATAAAAGTTAGGTTTAAATTTATAAAAACAGGGGTAAATAATAAGGTAACCACAAAGGAGACAAACTATCCTACACATCAAAATAAAATACAAGAAAAAAAAATAGAGACTCAGCAGAAACAAAATCAACAACCACAAACATAAGGAAAAGACAATATATAAAGATAACCTACTCAGCACAAAAAATTAAGTAGGAAAAAGAAACTGTCAACAACACACACAAAAAAGACATCAAAATGATAGCACTAAATTCATAACCTATCCATAATTACAATGAATGTAAATGGACTAAAGGCACCAATAACGAGACAGAGAGTGGCAGCATGGATTAAAAAACACGATCCATCTATATGCTGCCTACAAGAGACACACTTTAGGCTTAGAGACACAACAAACTAAAACTCAAAGGATGGAAAAAATAAATCAAGCAAACAATAATCCATCACAAAGGATAAGGAAGGACACTATATAACAATTAAAGGGACACTATACCAGGAGGAAATAACCATATTAAATATTTATGCACCCAATGACAGGGCTGCAAGATACATAAAACAAACTCAGCATTGAAAAGTGAGATAGACAGCTCCACAATAATAGTAGGAGACTTCAACAGACCACTTTCAATGAAGGACAGGACATCCAGAAAGAAGTTCAATGAAAACACAGAAGATCTAAATGCCACAATCAACCAAATCGACCTTATAGATATATACAAAACACTCCACCCAACAGCAACCAAGTATACTTTCTTTTCTAGTGCACATGGAACATTCTCTAGAATAAACCACATATTAGGTCATAAAGCAAGCCTTAGCACAAACCAGAACTTTGGAATATTACAAAGCATCTTCTCTGACCATAAGGCCATAAAAGTAGAAATCAATAACAGAAAAAAGTGGGGAAAAGAAATCAAACCCTTGGAAACTGAACAATACCCTGCTCAAAAAAGACTAGATTATAGAAGACATTAAGGACGGAATAAAGAAATTCATAGAATCCAATGAGAATGAAAACACTTCCTATCAGAACCTTTGGGACACAGCAAAAGCAGTGCTCAGAGGTCAATTTATATCAATAAATGCACACATACAAAAACAGGAAAGAGCCAAATCAAAGAATTATCCCTACAACTTGACCAAATAGAAAGAGAACAACAAAAGAAACCCTCAGGCACCAGAAGAAAACAAATAATTAAGATTAGAGCAGAACTAAATGAAATAGAAAACAGAAAAACAATTGAAAGAATTAACAAGGTCAAAAGCTGGTTCTTTGAAAAAAATCAACAAAATTGATAAACCATTGGACAAACTAACAAAAGAAAAACAGGACAGGAAGTAAATAACCCAAATAAGAAATGAGATGGGCAATATTACAACAGACCCAAATGAAATTAAAAGAAATTATATCAGATTACTATGAAAAATTATACTCTAACAAATTTGAAAACCTAGAAGAAATGGATGAATTCCTAGAAACACACTACCTACCTAAACTAACACAAACAGAGGTAGAACAACTAAATAGACCCATAACAAAAGAAGAGATTGAAAAGGTAATCAAAAAACTCCCAACAAAAAAAAAAGCCCTGGCCCAGATGGCTTCACTGCAGAGCTCTACCAAACTTTCAGAGAAAGGTTAACACTACTACTACTAAAGGTATTTCAGAGCATAGAAAAGGACAGAATACTCCCAAACTCATTCTATGAAGCCAGCATATCCTGGATACGAAAACCAGGTAAAGACACTACCAAAAAAAAAAAAAAAAATTACAGACCTATATCCCTTATGAACTTAGACGCAAAAATCCTGAACAAAATTCTAGCCAAAAGAATTCAACAACACATCAAAAAAATAATTCACCGTGACCAAGTGGGTTGCATACTAGGTATGCAGGGATGGTTCAACATTAGAAAAACGATCAGCATAATCCATCTTATAGATAAAACAAAAAACAAGAATCACATGATAACTGGGAGACCCTAAAAATCAAACACCTTGCTCATCCAAACACGTCACCAAAAGCGTAAAAAGATTACCTACAGACTGAGAAAAAGTTTTTAGCTGTGAGATTTCTGATCAGTGCCTGATCTCTAAAATCTACATGATACTGCAAAAACTCAACTATAAAAAGACAAATAATCAAATTAAAAATGCGTAAAAGATATGAACAGACACCTCACTAAAGAAGACATTCAGGTAGCTTACAGATACATGAGGAAATGCTCAGGGTCATTAGCCATTACAGAAATGCAAATCAAAATTACAATGAGATTCCATCTTACTCCAACAAGGCTGGCATTAATCCAAAAAACACAAAATAATGAATGTTGGAGAGGTTGTGGAGAGATTGGAACACTTATACACTGCTGGTGGGAATGTAAAATGGTACAACCACTTTGGAAATCGATTTGGCACTTCCTTAAAAAGCTAGAAATAGAACTACTATACGATCCGCAATCACACTCCTTGGAATATATCCTAGAGAAATAAGAGCTTTTACATGAACTGATATATGCACAACCATGTTCACTGCAGCACTGTTTACAATAGCAAAAAGATGGAAGCAACCAAGGTGCCCATCAACAGATGAATGGATAAATAAATTATGGTATATTCACACAATGGAATACTATGCATCTGTAAAGAACAGTAATGAACCTGTGAAACATTTCATAACATGGAGGAATCTGGAAAGCATTATGCTGAGTGAAATTAGTCAGTTGCAAATGGACAAATATTGAATAAAACCACTATTATAAGAATTTGAGAAACAGTTTCACCAGAGAAGAAAATATTCTTTCATGGTTACAAGAGGGGGGAGTGAGGGAGGGAGAGGGATATCCACTAATTAGATAGCAGATAAGGACTAGTTTAGGTGAAGGGAAAGACGACACACAATTTAGGCGAAGTCAGCACAACTGAACTAAACCAAAAGCAAAGAAGTTTCCTGAATAAACTGAATGCTTCGAAGGCCAGCGTAGCAGGGGCAGGTATATGGGGACCATGGTTTCAGGGGACATCTAAGTCAACTGGCATAATAAAATCTATTAAGAAAACATTCTGCACCCCACTTTGGAGAGTGGTGTCTAGAGTCTTAAACACTAGCAAGCAGCCATTTAAGATGCATCAATTGGTCTCAGCCCACCTGGACCAAAGGAGAAGGAAGAACACCAAGGACACAAGATAATTACAAGCCCAAGAGACAGAAATGGCCACATAAACCACAGACTATATCAGCCTGAGCCCAGAAGAACTAGATGGTGCCTGGCTACAACTGATGACTGCCCTGACAGGGAACACAACAGAGAACCCCTGAGGGACCAGGAGGACAGTGGGATGCAGACCCCAAATTCTCACAAAAACACCAGGCTTCATAGTCTGAATGACCGTTAAGTGGTCGTGGCTCCCAGACCTTCTGTTGGCCCCAGACAGGAACTATTCCCAAAGCCAACTCTTCAGGCAGGGATTGGACTGGACAATGGGATAGAAAAAGATGCTGGTGAAGAATGAGCTTCTTGGATCAAGTAGACACTTGAGACTACGTTTGCATCTTCTATCTGGAGGGGAGATGAGAGGGCAGAGGGAGTTAGAAGCTGGCGGAATGGACATGAAAAGAGAGTGGAGGGAAGGAGCTGGCTGTCTCATTAGGGGGAGAGCAATTAGAAGTATATAGCAAGAAGAATATAAATTTTTGTATGAGACTGACTTATTTGTAAACTTTCACTTAAAGCACAATAAAATTAAAAAAACAAAAGAGTGGCTTAAACTTAAAAAAATAAAGGTAAATTCCAAGGCAACCACAAAGGGAGCTAACAGATCTATTCACCAAATAAAAAGAAGAAAAACATAAAGACTTAGCAAACACAAAATCAACGATATGAAAGAGGTGAAAATAAAATACATAAACCAAAAGAACTCAGTATGGAAAAAAAATTTTTTTTTTTATATATATATTTATAAAAGAGAAATTGACTTGAGCTGTAAACATTCTGCTAAGGCACCATCAAAAAAAGGAAGCTGTAAAACACTGCCAAAGGAGATTAAAGAAGACTTAAATTAATGGAAAGATGTTTCATGTTCATGGATTGCAAGACTCAATATTCTTAAGATGTCAATACTACCCAAAAGAATCTATAGATTCAATGCAATCTCAATCAAAATTCCGACTGCCTTCTTTACAGAAACAGAAAAACAAATCTCTAACTTTATATAGAATGGCAAGAGGTCCCAAATAGATTAAGCACTGTTGAAAGAGAAGAAAAAAGCAGGAGGACTCACACTTTCTGATTTTAAAACATTCTATACAGCTACAGTAATCAAAACAGCCTGGTACTGGTATAACAATAGACACATAGGCCCGTGAAATAGAAGTGAGAGTTTAGAAATAAACCCACCTGTCTATGATCAACTGATTTTTGACAAGGTTGCTAAGTCCATTTGATGGGGAAATGGGCTCTTTGATAAATGGTGCTGGGAAAATTGGATTCCACATGCAGAAAAATGAAACAGGATCCATGCCTCATATCATACTCAAAAACAAATTAAAAATAGATTAAAGACCTAAATGTGCAAACTAAAACAATAAAATTCTTGGAAGAACAAGCAGGGGAAACATTGTCAGGCCTAGCTTTTGACAATGGATTATCTAAAATGGTAACAAAAAAAATAGCAAAAGACAAAATAGATAAATGGGACCTCATAAAAATTAAAAAAAATTGTTCATCAAAAGACTTTACCAAAAAAGTGAAAAGACAAGCTACCAACTGGGAGAATATCTTCTGAAACCATATATCTAGCAAGAATCTAATAACTAAAATATATTAAAAAAAAAAAAAAAGCTTTGACAACTTAACAGCAAAAAGACAAATAATCATAAATGGGCAAAGGACTCGAACACACATTTCACCAAAGAGGACATTCAAATGGCCACCAAACACATGAGAAGATGCTCAGCATCATTGGCCATCAGAGAGGTGCAAGTCAAAACAAAAATAAGATACTTTTTCACTCCCACTAGGATGGCTAAGATAAAAAAACTGAAAATAACAAATGCTGGCTAGGATATGGGAAATCAGAACACATATCCATTTTTGGTGGGAATGAAAATGGCAGACGCTGTGGAAAACAGTGTGGCGGTTCCTTAAAAAAAAATAAAAATAGAATTTCCATATGACCCAGCCATTCCACTCTTAGGTATATACACAAAAGACTTGAAAGCAGAAACTCAAAAAGAGACTTGTACATCAATGTTCATTGCAGCACTATTCACAAAAGTCAAAAGGTGGAAACAACTTAAGTGTTCATCAGCAGATGAATGGATAAACACAATGTACATACATACGAAGCCAGTAGGAGAAATGAAGTCTCTATACATGCTATAACATGGATGGAGCTAGAAGAAATTATGAAATAACTCAATCACAAAAGGACAAATACTCTACAGCCTTGCTTACATTAAAAGACAAGAAAAGGCAAATGTATAGAGAACTTAGATTAGTGGTTACCTGCGGAGGGAGGGAGAGGGAAAGAGGGAATTAATGGTAATGAAAATATCTATTGATTAAGGGTAGGGTCACACAGCCAATTACAGTAATTGCTGTCAATAAGTTGTACACCTGTAAAACTTGAATTGACAAAAGTGTGATAGACATATTTACAAGCACAAAAAAAAAAAAAAAAGTAGCTGCTGAGGCTGCTTATGTACAACCAAAACCCTCATGGGGTTTCGTTTCTTGGTTTGGAGGTTTAGGGTCATTGTTTCATGGGACAACCCATTGAATTGGCCTAACTATTGTCCTGAGATAATTTTTAAATCTTAAACCAAAAATATCCCTGAAGTCTTCTTAAAACCAAACAATAGTTTAGCTTAACTAGCAAAAAGTACCTGTCTTGAGCATATGCTCTTTTAAGGACTATCTATATGAGATCAAATTGACAACAGCAAATTGAAAGATTAGATAGGAACCATAGGGGGCAGTGAATCTCTGTTAGTGGGGGAGGAACAACACAGAAAAGGAGTGTGAGAATGGCTGCATAACTTGAAGGATATAATCAATGCCAAAAACGGTACATGTAGAAATTGTTTTACTGGTGTGCATTTTGCAGTGTATATCCTCAACAATAACAAAATAAAATTTAAAAAAAGAAAGCAAAAGATCATTAAAACCACAGGAAGTAAAGACCAAATGGATGTCAGAAAAGACTCCGAAACTTGTTCTTGAATGCAGAGTAGCTCAGGTGAATGGAAAAATTGATAAAGAACTGAACGGGAGACTTCAAAGGGCAGCTTAAGAAGACAAAGTGAAGTATTATAAAGAAATATGCAAAGACGTGGAGTTAGAAAACCAAAAGGGAAGAATACGTTCCACATTTCTCAAACTGAAAGAAGTGAAGAAAAAATTCAAGACTCAAGTTGCAATATTGAAGGATTCTATGGGCAAAATATTGAACAATGCAGGAAGCATCAAAAGAAGATAGAAGAAATACACAGAGTCACCACTGTACCAAAAAGATTTGGTAGGTGTTCAACCATTTCAGGAGACAGCATATGATCAAGAACTGATGGAACTGAAGGAAGAGGTCCAAGCTGCACTGAAGGTATCGGTGAAAAATAAGGATCCAGGAATCAACAGAATATCAATTGAGATGTTTCAACAAATGGATGCAACACTGGTAATGCTCACTCGTCTATGCCAAGAAATTTGGAAGGCAGAAACCTGGCCAACCGACTGGAAGAGATCCATATTTGTGACCCAGCAGAACTGTGATCCAGCAGAATGTGGAAATTATCTAACAAGATGATTAATATCACATCCAAGTAAAATTTTACTAAAGATCATTCAAAAGCGGTTGCAGCAATACCTTGACAGAGAACTGCCAGAAATTCAAGCTGGATTCAGAAGAGGACATGGAGCCAGGGATATCATTGCTGATGTCAGATGGATCTTGGCTGAAAACAGAGGATACCAGAAAGTTGTTTACCTGTATTTTATTGACTATGCAAGGGCATTCGTCTGTGTGGGTCACAATAAATTATGGACAACATTGCAAAGAATGGGAATTCCAGAGCACTTAATTGTGTTCATGAGGAACCTTTACATAGATTAAGAGGCAGTCGTTCAAGCACAGCAAGGGGATACAGTATGGTTTAAAATCAGAAAAGGTCTGTGTCAGGGTTGTATCCTTTCTCCATACTTAATCAATCCGTATGCTGAGTAAATAATCCAAGAAGCTAGACTATATGAAGAAGAACCAGGCATCGGGATTGGAGGAAGACTCATTAACATCTGTGACTTGCAGATGACACAACTTTGCTTGTTGAAAGTAGAGAAGACTTGAATCACTTAGTAATGAAGATCAAAGACTACAGCCTTCAGTATGGATTACACCTCAACACAAAGAAAACAAAAAATCCTCACAGCTGGACCATAAGTAACATCATGATAAACACAGAAAATACGGAAGTTGTCAAAGATTTTATTTTATTTGGATCCACAATTGATGGTCATGAAAGCAGCAGTTAAGAAATCAAATGCTGTCTTTGGCACATCTCTCTAAAGTGTTAAAAAAGCAAAGATGTCACTTTGAGGACTAAGGTGTATCTGACCCAAGCCATGGTATTTTCAATCACCTCATATGCATGTGAAAGCTGGACAATAAATAAGGATGACCGAAGAAGAATTGATACCTTTGAATTATGGTCTTGGCGAAGAATATCGAATATACTATGGACTGCCAGAAGAACAAACAAATCCATCTCGGAAGAAGTACAGCCAGAATGCTCTGTAAAAGTGAGGATGGCGAGACTTTGTCTCATGTACTTTGATTATGTTATCAGGAGGGACAAGCCCCTGGAGACAAACATTACGCTTGGTAAAGTAGAAGGTCAGGGAAAAGAGGAAGACCCTCAACCAGATAGATTGACACAGAGACTGCAACAACGGGCTGAGACATACCAACGATTGTGAGGATGGTGCAGGACCGGGCAGCATTTCATTCTGTTGTACATGTGGTCGCTATGAGTTGGAACTGACTAGATGGCACCTGACAACAAATCACAACAACATGAGCAAATGTGCTCACAGTACTTAAAACCTTTTAAAGACATCAATTAAAGCTACTCCAAGAAGAAAAATGAAAGGTTGGAGAAGCTTGGGGTCACTGAGTGACAAATAGAAAGTTAAAGCTGATTTAGGGACATTTTGTGATTCAACTGAGTAATAAAATAAGATTTCTTTTATTAACTGCTAATAATTATTGAGAACTTATTATTTACCAAGAGCTGGACTAAGTACTTAATGCACACTAAGTCACTGAGTTCTCATAACCTTATGAGGCACGCACTGTTGTGGTCTCCATCTGACAGATGAAGAAATGAAGAAACAGAAGTTGAGTAATTTAGCCAAAGCCACAAAGCTGAAATGTAAAGGCAGGATTTGAATGAGGACATCTGAGTCCACAGTCTAAAATCTTAACCACAGAATATTGTCTCTCGCAGCTATTAGTTATTGACTCCAAACTATGACAAGATGTTTTGTTATGTTCTTTTTTATTCCTGAGAATGCTAGAATAGATAGAATTTTTACTTTATACTTGGGGAAACTCTCGCAGAGAGAAGTTAAGCAACTTGCCCAAGTTTTCATAACTAGGAAGAGACAAAGCTGGGAATTGGATCTAGAAACAGAAATAAAAAAATTCTTCCAAGTAGAATATCTTGAAATTCAGGGAATGCTAAAGGAATACTAAAACTAGTGGTTATAAAGTGCCTTACTATTTACTAAGTACTTCCACATATTTTCCCTTTTCTTCCTTACTTTACAGAGTGGTTACAAGGATTAAATACGAAAAGGCAAACTAATGATTTTCACGCTAAATACCAGGCATTGACTTTCATTTCTCCCTCACAACTAGAATCCAAGATAGGTGCTTCAATCTCACCCAAAAAAGAGGAAACCAAGACTCAAAGCAATTAAGTGATTTCCTTCACACTTGAATAGTAAAGGTGAGACTTGAATCTGTCCGGCTCGTTTTTCTTCAGTCCCTGGTTATCATAAGCAGTTTGGGCTCAAGTACTACTAACATAAAGGTTGGCGGTTCAAACCTGCACAGCACCACTACAGAAGAAAGGCCTAGCAATCTGCTTCTGTAAAAATTATAGCCAAGAAAACCCTATGGAGCCATTCTACTATGTAACACATGGGGCTGCTGAGTCAAAATCAACGGCAATGAGCTTTGTTTTTTGGCTCATTTTTCACTGCACTATTATGAAACCCTGGTGCCATTGTGGTTAAGAGCTACAGTTGCTAACCAAAAGGTCGGCAGTTTGAATCCACCAGCACTCCTCGGAAGCCTATGAGGCAGTTCTACTCTGTCCTACAGGGTCTCTAGGAGTCAGAATCGACTTGATGGCTACAGGTTTGGTTTTGATTTTATTGTAAAGAGGCATTTACATTAGTATTTAGCATTACAAAAAAGTTGTTAACTTGACACATCTTATCAATAACCCTTCTTTTTAGATATATATAGGTGGACAAAAATCAAGCCCAACACAGTAGGCAGCTCCTCTCTCTTAGTCACGTTTAAGAAAGTTTCTCTCATTCCTTCTATCAAACACACATACACCTAAATGCATGTCCCTGAGGAAAACTTTATTGTCAGTCCTGTCAGGGAAGAGGCGGTAGGGTCTCAGAGGACAAACATTATTAAGACATTATCTTTATGTTCAGACACACTATTTCAAAAAGCATGCCAAGTACTGGTGTGCAGGTGGACATAGGGTGCCAGGGCAATATATGGGAGGGAGCACATAGCTGAACCTGGGCCACGGATTGGCACCTCCACTAGATGGCACCTGATTAGAGTTATAACTGACTGGACCCGTGGCTCTTAATCCCAGATGCACCTTAGAATCACCAGGGAGTTTTCAAAAATGTTTATGCCTGAGTTCCAACCAAAACCAGGAGAAACAGAAACTCCAGGATAAGGCTTAAACATTGATATTTTTCAAAACTCCCCAGAAGACCGTAATGTAGAATCAGGATTGAGAACCATGGCATTAATAGGAATTAGCCAAGCAGAGTAGAGTCAGGGAAGCTCAAGGGAGAGAGGTCATTCCAAACAATTTCAAAAACTGCCAGGGTTGGAGCATATCTAGAGCATACCAAAAACCAAACCCAGTGCCATCGAGTTGATTCCGGCTCATAGCGACCCTATAGGACAGAGTAGAACTGCCCCATGGACTTCCCAAGGAACACCTGGTAGATTTGAACTGCTGACCCTTTGGTTAGCAGCTGTAGCACTTAACCACTACACCACTAGGGTTTCCATCTAGAACATAGTGAAAGGGAAAATAACAAAAGATAATGTTGGAGACGTAAGCCAGGGCTTGATGATGAAGGCCCATAATGATGGGTCTGGACATGATTTACCTGTGTCCATTTGGAAGCCTGATGTAACAAACCAAAAGGGAAAGCAGAAACCAAACCAAGATGATGTTAGCATGGATAGAGAGAAGTGGATAGATTCAAAAGTTACTAAAAAGATGTTAGAATCTCTAGGAGTTGATGACAGATGTGGACAATGATGCAGAGGTAAAAACAATCAAACTATGATGCCTACCCACTTTGCCATCCACTCAGATATCTCTGCTCTTTGAAATAAGAAATACAAAAAGAAAATATCGAACTCAGGCTTGGGCGTGTTTAAGTTTAAATTTTTAGGAGGCAACTGGATATATGTGTCAGGATTCAAGAGAGAGACTTGAAGTGGAGAAGATGATGATAATAATAATTAACATTTCTTAAAAGCTTACTATGTACCAGGAACATTGCTAGTGCTTAACATATATTAGATCTTTTAATTCTAACTTTACAAATTAGGAAACTGAAGCACAGGAAGTTTAGTAAATTGCCCAAGGCCGCAAAGTTAAGACTGGGACCATATGTCTAATGCAGAGTCCAAGCTCTCAACCACCCACTTCTAGGTACTAATTAAAGACATGGGAGATGATAAAATCTCTCAAGAAGAGTACATGGAGAAAAAAAGGAAAAAATAAAAGGATGAAACCTTTACTGTGGATGGAGTGGAAAATAAAAGCATCTGAGGAGGACCTCTTATATGAAAGGAAGGGATCAGTAGCATGAAAAATAGACGTTACATCAAATAAAATATTAAAATGATCATTCCATTAACAGTTCGTTGATGACTTGGCAAGAGCCACCTCAGGAAAGCCATTTCATGTAGGGAGTAGAAATCAGATTGCAGTGACTTGGTGAATGAATGTGAAAAGAGGGTAAAGGGTGGAGGAAGTTTAAATACCGTGAAAGGGAAGAAGGAGGGAAGTGGCTAGGGCAAAACATAAGTCCAGAGATTATTGTTTCTAGCACAGAAGATGGAAACCCTGGTGGCTTAGTAGTTAAGAGTTCAGCTGCTAACCAAAAGTAGGCAGTCCAAATCCACCAGGCATTCCTTGGAAACCCTATAGGGCAGTTCTACTCTGTCCTATAGGGTCACTATGAGTAGGAATTCTCTCCACAGCAATGGGTTTTTTTAATACAGAAGATAGTTGGGCATGTTTAAATAAAAGTGGCAAAGAGCCTTTATGTTGGGAGATAGAGAAGATAGAGGGAGAAGATGACTTAATCAACGAAACTAAATCCCTGAAAAGGGGAAAGAAAGAATTCACAGTACTTAGTGGGGAGGGAGGGGATTTGCCTTAGACAGGACGAGGGCCAGCCATTTCAAGATGTTTGCTATGACAAGAGAAGATTGAAGAAATAGATAAAATGCAAAATGCCAAAATATTAGTTTATTTTGATAGGTGAATCGGAAGAAAGATGAGTGGTGCAGAGTCATTTGAGCATGTGGGGTCATGGGAAGACTTTGGAGTTCAAAGGATGAGACAGTCTCCATCAACAAAGAGTAGATCAAAAGCTTAAGTTTTGGAACACTGGGCACATGGATTAGGATTTAGTAACAGTTTGTCATTTGGGGAAGGATAGCATGTAAACATTACCCGATCCCACCGAACACTCAAATATTTTGCTAAATGAATGTATTAATCTTCAAAATTATTGTGAGTCATCAGCTATATGGAACTGCTTTCACCATGAAATTTTAATATTTTTTCAAAATTAATTTTCCCTCGAACATTCCCTGCCTGCTTCCATGCCTGTTCTTCCTGCCTGTTCAGCTCTACCTCCGGGACAAAGTCCAGGGAAGCCTGCTGGCCTATTCACAGGGCAGCTCCCATGAGCCAGGTCCCTACTGCCAGGACTGATTGCTCTGCTCTGTTCTCTTAGGTGGTAGCTCCTCGTTACCCAAAGGGTAGTCTGCATGCCAGCAGCCCGGGCAACACCTGGGAACTTGTTAGAAATGCAGGGTCTCAGGTTCCCCCCAGACCTACAGAATCAGAATCTACGTTTTATCAAGATTGCTGTGTGAGTTGTCTGCACATTAGAAATGAAGAAGCACTGGTTTAGATTTTTTATCACAATTTGTCTTAACTTTAGTAAATTTGTTGGGTTGTCTCTCACTAGATTGCAATTTCCAGAAGAAAACGAATCATTTCGTACTCATGCTCCCTACAGCGCATTTGCCTCTGGACTATGGTTCCAAACTCCCTCAGGTCAGTGTGGGCAGCCCTTCAATTACATTTTCAGGTTCAACTTCTGCCGTTACACCCCTCTCATCCCAACCTACCTGGCTCTACCCAAGCTCATGTACCTCCCCCTAAAAGCAAGCTCTGTTGCTATTATGGCTTTTGTCATGCTGTTCCTTTGATCTCTTCTAATCCTAATCCTTTTCTTCCTGGTGAACTACTAATCATCATTAAGGTCAATCATCACTTCTCCTAGAAAGCCTTGTCCAACTGCCCTATAAGGAGAGCTGCTCTCCCCTCTACCATTATTTTTCTTTGTTAGACTTCCATTATGTCAGATAAACACTATAATAATTATTCTTATGCCTATTTCACCAAATAAAATATTAACTCCATGAGGCCAGGGACTGTATATTGTTCATCTTGTGAACTAGTGCAACTTCTAGCATCTAGTTAGAAATCAATACATGCTTAAAATATAAATATAAATATAGATATAGGTATGGATATATATATAGATTACTTACATAGCATATAGTTCATTTATATATATACATATAACTATTATGTATTTAGTTTATATATTTATTTATATAAATACCACAACATATTTAGTTTATTATTTAGAATATGTTATAAATGAAATTGTGTGTCCCCAAAATATATATTGGAACTATAACCCTTATGCCTGTGGATGTAATACTGTTTGGAAATAGGGTTTGCTTTGTTATGTTAAATAGATCATATCTTAGTAGGGTGGGTTCTCAGTCTAATCACTCCTGAGTTATAAAAACAGCAGTTTAGATAAAGACACATGCACACAGGGGAATTCAGATGCTGTGTGAGGATTCCCAAAGAACCAAAGTACGCGCAAAGCTATCAGAAATGAAGGAATTCATACATCCAAGATCCTCATTTAGATTTTAAGTTTTCAGAACTGTGGGGAAATAAATTTCTGTTCTTTAAAGTCACCCGTTTGTGGTATTTCTGTTACAGCACCACTAGGAAACTAAGACAGCTTATATACTTGACTAACATGTATAGAATTCATAATGTGTATGTGTGTCTTTTGGGTATGTGGATCATGAGAATATATTTAAAATGCAAGAGCTGGGATAAACATTTTATTTTCACATCTCCAAAAATGATTGAGATTATTGCATAAACTCCATGAGTTTATGGGATTTGTTCTTAGCCAAAAACCTCACATGCTAACAGTTACCCAAATATCTAAACCATCTAGATTTCCAAACCTAAAATTGCAATAGTGTTACTTTAGGCTCTCCAAGAATTCAGGTTTTTCCAGTTCCTCTTTGAAGCACTTATAATACAAAACCTTTTTCTTTCATAGATCCAACAATCAACAAATTTTCAGAATGTTCAAAATGTACAAAGGCAGAGTTGTAGAAGGAGTGATCCTTATCCCAAAGGAAAGAAAGAGGGGTGTTAAAAGGAAAGAATTGAGTGACTACTGTATACCAGGCATTATTCTAGGCATTGTACACATATTCTCACTTTTATCTTCATGACAGCTCTAAGGGGCATCGGTTGTGATATCATAGTCCAAGGATATGTATTCATAAATTATTTTAACAGAGTGACTCAAAATCACCAAGAGCAAAAATACTCATCCTAGCACTCATCTTTCAAAAGAAATAATAATGACCAATGTCTAACAGTTTTAATGCATCCTTTGAGGTGACTTTTGACACCACTGTCAAACGGACACTGGCGTAAAATGAGTTCAAGAGATAAATGTGGTGAAAAACTTGTCGGGCAAATTGCTGTTGTTAGCTGCCATCGAGTCCACCCCAACTCATGGCAATCTTATGTACAACACAGTAACATATTGCCTGGTTCGGCATCATCTCCATCATCACCAGCATGTTCAACTCCATCATTTCAGCTCTTGTGCCAATTTATCTCACCAAGGGTCTCCACGTCCTCATTGGCCTTCAACTTCACCAAACGTGATGTCCTCCTCTAGCGACCGATCCCTCCTGATAACATGTCCAAAGCAAGTGAGTCAGACAATGTTCTCTTGTGTTCCTTAAGATTTTCATTCACATAACTGTTACAGGTTGCTATTTAGAAAAGAACGATTTAAAAGGATCAAGCTCTATCTGCATATTCTCACACTAAAAATAAATAAATAAAACTAAGCAGTTATTCTTAAAATAGAGAATTTTTAATAAACCAGTTAAAATTTCTAACTTGCTGCTACCCAGTCAGTCCCAGTCTAGTATTTGGTGTATTGAGATCTATTTTACATGTTGTTAATAGCTTTTGGAAATTATGGTTTTCTCTTAACACTATTTTCAAATGTGGTTTTCTAGTCTCATAAGTGTAATGCTTAATTTATTCTTTTAATTATATGATGGTTCTTGTGATATTGTATCAATCATTTTCCACACTGCAGATTATGCTTGAAGTGAATTTCAGTGGCTGCCAAAAGCAAAGAAATACCATACAGGCCCGTTGCCTTTCCTGCACAAACTTGGTACAGGACCCTTTCCAGACAGTGGTTCCTACAGTGTGAGTGGCTTCTTTAACTAGATTCCAATCCTTTCCTGACTGGTGAAATTGATTCAAAATTTGGGATTCATTATTTAAGGAAATAGTAAATCCTTCTCCTTTGTCTGTAAAAAACTTAAATATTGTAAAAAGAAATTCTTAGTTTTAAATTCACTTCTTTCTCTCTTTATGTCCACACTTGCTACATTTTTTTTGTTGAATGCATGACTTGACACTATGACTACTATTTATAAAAACCAGAACCCTGGTGGCACAGTGGTTAAGAGCTCAGCTGTTAACCAAAAGGTCGGCAGTGTGAATCGCCAGCCACTCCTTGGAAACCCCACGGGACAGTTCTACTCTGTCCTGCAGGGTTGCCATGAGTCAGAATCCACTCAATGGCAATGGGTTTGGTTTGGCTTTACTAATGATATTCATGTCTGAATATGATAAATTAGATACAAGACTTTTTTTATATTTTAAGTTCTCTTCCAGAAACTTATTTTGTAGGAGTGTTGTTTTTAATAGAATGGATACCAATTCCTTATCTAGTCATGTGTTTTCAACTACAACAAGCCTTGTGTACAACTTCACTTATTTATTGCTATGCTTCCTTTCTGTGAATTTTCTAGAAATTTATTTCTAAATTTTTTATTGTGGAAAGTATATATATCACAAAACATTTGGTGTGTCAGCATTTTCTATATTTATAATTCAGTGTCATTAATTATGTTCGTCATGTTGTTCAACCATCACCTTATCCGTTTCCAAATATTTCCATGACCCTAACAGAAGCTCATGGCCCTGATGCAATGACTCCCCTTTTCTCCCTCCCTTCCATCCCTGGTAACCACTAATAAACTTTAGTCTCTCTATATTTGTCTATTCAAGATATTTCATATAGGTGGGATGATACAATATTTGTCTTTTTATGACCAGCTATTTCACTCAGCATGTTTTCAAGGTTCATCCATGTTGTAGCATGTATCAGAACTGTATTTCTCTTTATGGCAGAGTGATATTTTATTTTATGTATGTACCACATTTTGTTTATCTGCTCATCTGTTAACAAGCATTTAGGTTGTTTCCATCCTTGGCTATTGTGAATAGTGCTGCAATGAACATTGATGTACAAGTTTCTGTGTGAGTTTCTACTTTCCGTTCTTTTAGGTATATACTTAGGAGCTGAATTCCTGGATCTATAGTAATTCTACGTTTAATTTTTTGCAGAACTCCCTCCCTTATTTAAATTTAACATACTCTCTATAACTGAAAAATCTCGGTAATATGTCTTTTACATAGTAAAACTAATTCTTTGCCAGCATTAAGCCAATTTTTACTCTCAGATATTTATGCATGGATCATAGGGTGAATTTATTTTGAGAATAATATGCAAGTTTCTGAAGAGACAATATACTCACTCATGAGAAAAGTAAAATGATAATGAGATAAATGGAACAAAATCATTTTATACACTCTTTTATTTCATTTACCTAGAGGTGGTTCTTATTCATGAACGACAGGGAAAGAAAACATCGTAAGGAGTCTCAAGCAGTAAAACACAGTTTCTGCGTGCCTCAACTTTATTTTTTTTCTTCCCATTCCATCTGCCCAGCAACCATGGCTGCTCCAGCACCCGAACCACTTCATTCAATTCATAAGCGTGGGAAGGGGGAGCTCTGGCCACACCCAAGATAGCTGAAGAGTAAAAAAAAAAAAAACAATCTGCCAGAACAATCCCAAGATCCAGTGAGGTCCAGGCAAGGAATCTCTGTGCCTGCCTCGCTTAACTAGCCTCCGTGGGTCTGCTTCCCAAAGCCTCTATCTTCCCCTATTTGACTCAGTGGTTATCCTCAGGAAAGTACAGGGAGAGAAGGTGGCTGATGAAGGAGGTCTTCATTCTCATTGGATAGTGGTTCAAGAGGAAAGAGTAGCAACCACATAATTTTGTGTCTCACGTATATTATCTTTTTTATTCTCATAATCTATAAAGTTGCTATGAGTCGGAATTGACTTGATAGCAACGGGTTTGGTTTGGTTTTTGGAATCTATAAACTACATACTCATAGCAACTCTACAGGACAGAGTAGAACTGCCCCATAGTGTTTCCAAGGAACAAATGGTGGGTTAAAACTGCTGGACTTTTGATTGGTAGCCATAGCTCTTAACTGCTGTGCAACCGGGGTTCCATAAACTACATAGCACTCTATAAATATTAGCAGCTACTTCACATTTCCAAGAGATGTTTAAACTGTTTCTAACCCAAGCAAAGACTCTCTCACAAATCAAGAAATCATTCTGACTAGTCTACAGGACTAACAGCCCACACAAACCATGTCTCATCCATCTTGAGACCAGAGCTAGATGGTACCAAGCTACAAATACTGCCCATTCTGATTAAGAACACAATAGATAGTCCCAGCCAGAATGCGAGGAAAATGTAGAACAAAACTCAAATTCCTAAAAAAGGCCAGACTTACTGCACAAGTAGAGACTTAGACTATTGTCCTGAGATGCCTTTTCAACTTGGAACTGAAACCACCGCCAGAGGTCACCTTTCATCCAAATCACAGAGTATCTCATAAAATAAGCAATATCACTCACCCATGAGTGCTGTGCTCCTTGAAGTAATCATCTATACGAGACCGAACAGTTGACATATTTACTCTAAAGCAAAGAAGAGAAGATAAGGAGGGCAGGGAAGCTGAATTAACCCAGTAGAACAACCAGAATGGAAATAATGAGAATTATCATTTGAGAATGCTGATCTATCGTGAAAAATGTAATCAATGTTGTTGAACAATATGTATTAAAAAAAAAAAGTTTGTTTTAAATGTATAAAAAAAAATGTATAGGATATGTTAAATGGGAACCTAATTTGCTCTGTAAACTTTCACCAAAAACACAATTAAAAAGAAAGAAGAAGTCATTCCACCACCTTAATTGGATAATACTTGAGAGAAAATTCTAATGAGGTGAATTATTCTCATGATTCTATACGTTTTTGCAAACGAAAACAATTAAATGAATGATGACATCAAAGCTTTTTTCTCAAAGCAACCAGAAATCTGGTGGTGAGGGTACATCTAACCTCTGAGGAAAATAAACAAGAGTAACAGGAAACACTCCTCAGTTGTACTCAGCTAAATGAGGAATATCACATTATAACGTTCCTAAAAAGCATGCTTGTCCAGCCTCAGTAGTTTTAGAAGTAACGATTTTCCTATTACTTCTCAGGGAGGAGCTGTTAATCTTACACATAATTTAAAGTCATATTCGAGTTGCAGTATACACAGCCTCAAATATAACTTCAAATTATGTGTAAGATCAACAGCTTCTTCCCAAGAAATAATAGGAAAATTGTTACTTCTAAAACTACTGAGGCTGGACAATTTAAAGTTATATTTGAGGCTGTGTATACTACAGCTGGAGCCTTGGTGGTGCAGTGGTTAAGAGCTCAGCTGCTAACCAGAAGGTCAGCAGTTCAAATCCACCAGCTGATCCTTGGAAACCCTATGGGCCAGTTCTGCCCTGTCGTATAGGGTCGCTATGAGTCGGAATTTACTCAACGACAAGTATACTACAGCCAATTCAAATACATGGAGAGATGAGGAGGGACTCTTTCTTACTATTAAATTAAATTTAAAAATAGCTCTGACAACAAAGAAAACTCCTGAAAGCTTCATAATACTGTCTTCTTGCTATTGTGGACTGTTGAGTCAACTCTGACTCATAGTGACCCTGTAGGACAGAATAGAACTGCCCAGAGGATTTCCTAGGCTAAAATCTTTATGCGAGCAGATCACCAGGTCTTTTCTTCCTTGAAGTGGTTGGTGGGATGAGGCCTGAGAATTTACATTCCTACCAAGTTTCCAGGTGATGATGATCTTACTAATCTACTACTTTTTTTATGACATCTCTCTAATATTAATTTTTTTTCCTGTGATGGAATGTTAACAGATAAATACAGAGGTGACATAGCTACTCTTATGTTCTGATATGGTAAGAAAAATCCATATTAGATAATTCAAAATTTAACTCTTTCAAATTACAAAGTGATGTTAGGGTCCAGAAGCCATCCACACCACAACAAAGCTAAGTGAGTTGGTCAGTTGACAGGATGGTGGTGAAATCCACAGTAAAAAAAAAAAAACCAAAGTTGTAATCTTTACAGAAGCAGCCTGCCACATCTGCCTTCCACGGAGCAGCTGGTGGGTTCAAACATCGACTTTTCAGTTAGTAGCTGAGCCAGGGCTCCTTAAAATCCACAGTACTGTGAATTTTCCCAAGGTGGTGCAAACAGTTAAGTACTCAACTATTAACAGTAAGTTTGGTGACTAGAATTCACCTAGAGATGCCTCAGAAGACAGGCCTGGCGATCTGCTTCTGAAAGGTCACATCCTTAAAAACCCCATGGATCGCAGTTCTACTCTGCGTACATGGAATTGCCATGAGTCAGAACTGACTCTTTGGCAACTGGTTTGGTTTGGTTTTTTGGTGACAAGGTACCAGGTCAGCTTTTCTGTCCCTAACCTACAGCAGACCCGCCAGCCAAATGTCACTGATTCCATCTACAGAGGAAAGAGTAACTGAGTAGAAGAGACTGAGATTACAAAGAAAAAATGAGGAAAAAAAAAAAGGCTATGAGAAAATGAGGTTTTGAAAAGCAAAGCAGTCTCATCCATGGTCTATTGTCACGGCATTTGCTTATCCTGCCAAGGAAAGTCTATTTGATATTGAAAGTTCGATATTGAAAGCCTTTCCATTCTTTGCTCTATGGCCATTCGTTGTCTTTTTCCTCCCTTCCTTTCTACTTCCTAATGGTAGTAACTTCCTATCAATGTTGTTTTTTTTGTTTTTTTTAATTAAAGGGTCACATAGAAGTGATATATTTCGTATGGTTTTATTTAAAGAAAAGTGTTGTCATGTTATAATATCTCTGGAGGGTTATTGGCTATATAAATCAAAAGCTTCTAAAATGCATATTCTCTTTGACACAGGAAATCTATTTCTTGGAATTTATCTTAAGGTAAATCAACATGAACCTATCTTCAAGTGTTTAGTAACATGGATATTCAGCAGAGCACAATTTATTTTTAAAGCACTGAAAAAAATCTAAATGTCTAATAATATAATCTTTTAAAATCTGTTGCACATAATATGAGCCATTTAAATGTTGTAGAAAAATTTTCGATTGGCATAGGAAGATATTCAAGATATAGCATTACATTTTTTAAAAGTCCAAAACAGTATATCCTGAATATTTTGGGAAAATTATTTTGGAAAAATATGTACGTGAAAAACCAAAAGTAAACCCAAAAATATTAATATATAATGCCCTTCTCTAGAGTCTAGTAATCATTTTGACTTATTTTTCTTGTTCAGATGTTTTACAGTAAGCATGTAGATATTGTAATAAGAAAAATGGTTTAAATTTAAATAATTTCAATATTCTTAAATAGTTATGGAGATAATTTTTTGAGTCCATAAAGGATAATGAAGATACTTGAGAACTTTAAAAAAGTTCACTTTATGTTCATATATAGGTAAACTGTTTGGGCTAGATAGCTCATGATAGTAAGATCTTACTCAATCCAGAGATGATAAGAAAAAAAATCATCTGAATTAATTAGAGTAAATATTCAATAAAACAATTATAATTCCATTTCACTAGTAAAAACATGCTTTTCCATGAAAATATCCCAGGGTGAGTAGGAACTAACCAATTTTTAAGGAGTACCACATCATCTTATTGAAAGAAATTCTTTGGCTAGTAGGATGCTACTAGACACAATACTTTCTCACTAAAAATAAATGAATGTGTGGAATTTTGTTTTCATATGGTGTCCAGTAGACAATGCTTATGTTTATGAGAAGGCAAATATTCCAATGTTCATAGAACCCACCCGTTAAAGAACACAGACTTAATTTCCTTTAGTTGATGTGTCCTTTAATGTTCTATGTTAATTATAGCTAGTACAATTGTTTACGTCATACATGGAAACTACAACCTACTGAGGAACGTAGAGGTATTTCTGAACTGTGGCATTTTTTTCCTTCATGCTAAAGCATCAACAGCTAGCATGCTACGATAATCTTCTAACAGTTCTAAAACTTACCAATGATGAATTTTGTTTTTATTTTAAAAATTGCCTCAGAACTGGATCCTACATCTGAGTTCTAGTTTCAGATCTTCCACTAACTACTGTGTGGTTGTGGTTCAAGTACCCAAACAGCCCCAAATTCTCAGATTCCTCAATTCTAGTGGTGAGAACTTTGAAAAAGGTAATCTGGAAAGCATAAAATGCTTTCTGGCTCTAACATTTTTATTCTAAGAATTCCTTCACTCATTAAATATTCTTCACTTTGCATAAACTCCGAAAACATGAAACAATTGCACAAATAACTCACATCATTTTAAGTGGATTCTTTTTAGAAATGTTGACTGGAAACAATTATAAAGCTATTTATAAAGACTCACTATTGGAAATGGAATTTTCTGTTTGTTCTGAAGTAAGCAATGAAAGACAATTTCCTATTAAGAAATCGAAAACTAAGTCAAGCTGTTACAGAAATACCGACAAACACAAATGACAATTTTTCATCTATTTTTAAATAAGTTTATTAATGACTTGCCTGAAGTATTTGACTATATATTGTATTTAATTTGTATGTTTCTATGCAATTGAATTCAATTCTCCCTTTCGAGCACACAAATAAATTTACATCCTTGACTTGTTTTGATTTAAAAAATCAAAAAATGGTACTACAGTTGAAAGTTTCAGGGCCTAAAGTGTTTAGCTATTACTTTGAGTGGTTGATATCAGGAAAGCTCTTTGAAGTTTTCATAATCCATTTACATAATTTATTATCATGTGTATCAAATCAGAATGTCGTACAGGCAAATCATAATTATTTTCATTTTTAAGTAGAGGAATAGTAAAAGAAAACTAGTATTATAATTTAACACCTATAAAGTCAGTCACTGAGATTTTTTGTTTTTAAAGAAAATTTTCACTTAAACCTCATAGTGACTGCACAGCGTAGAATTGCCTCAGAGGGTTTCCAAGGAGCAGCTGGTAGTTAGCAGCCAAACTCTTAACCACTGCACCACCAGGGCCCCTCACAGTGACTAGAAGGTATGAATATTCTCTAGATGTGCAAACAGAAGCTCAATAATTTTAAGAAGTTGCTCAAGACTAAGCAATAAATAATGGTGGGTTTGGGGTAGTTATTGGTTAAATATATAAAAACATCTACAGTTTATGACTCTTCATTTATTTGGGCATTTCTGTTTTTATACTTCAAGCTGATAAATGTTACAACTCCTTCTTTTAGATATTTAGAAACATTCCACTTAATATTCTGACAATAAATATCCTTATTCTCAAGATAATTCAAATGGGTCTTTGTGCCTTGCAAACTAAGAAGTCTTAAATAAATCATTTGTTGAAGTACTCATTTATTCAACATGAAATATTGCAAATATGCTAGGTACCATATATTTTCATACATATGAATAAAATAAGGTTCTCTAACAGTTAATTTTGTTAAGCAGATTAATTTTCCCTCTCACTCTCCATATCCTTTATTTATTCATCCATCCATCTCTTCATCTATCCTCCCCTATTACAGGCAGCAAACCATACCAGGGACAAGGATAACAAAGACACTCCCTGTCCTCTTAGGGCTTACATTCTGGTGGAGGAGTCACAAATAAAACTAATGTAATTTGAAAAGAACATTATGGAATGATAACAAAGATCTTAGGACCTACAGAAATAAGAAACTGTAAAAACTTTTTATATTCTTAATATATCTTTGCCAGTCTTTAGTCATTTTTTTTTAATTTGACATTTCTAAAGCAACACTGTTTAAAATCCATGACCAATATTCCCATTGTGAATTTTAGTTATATGAAGCAGTGACTTTTAATGTTTTTTGGAAGTGGACTTTACATAATTTTGTTAAAATGTTCAGGGTGGAGCTAGGAAAAAAAACCACGATTTACATTTTAAAATAACATATAAAAAAGTTGCACTAATACAAAATCTGTAGTGATGCAATTTTTCACAACCAGTGATAAGACCAAGATACATGAGATATAATGCTTGCTACATGGTACAGATTAAATTATGTCCCCCAAAAAGATATGTTGAAGTCCTAACCCTGGTACCTATGAATGTAACCTTATTTGGCAATAGAGTCTTTGAAGATGTGATCAGCTAAGTAAAAATGAGGTCATACTGGAGTATGACCAATCCAATCCAAGTACTGTCCTTATAAAAGAGAGGAAGAGACACAGAGAAAGGATGGCTATGTGAAGATGCCTTTTCAAGTCAAGGAATGCCTGAGACTACAAGAAGATGGAAAAAATAAGAAGGGACCTTCCTCAAAAGGCTTCAGAAGGAGCACGGCCCAGCCAATACATTGATTCAGACTTATACCCTTCAGAGCCATGATACAATAAAGCCACGCAGTTTGTGGTATTTTTTTTTTTTTTACACATAAAGTAAAAAAAAAAAAAATGAACTACCTTTATTTTTTTGTGACCCAGACAAGGAAATCAAAAACCAAACCCTTTGCCATCGAGTCAATTCCAATTCATAGCAACCGTATAGGACAGAGTAGAACTACCCCACAGCGTTTCCAAGGAGCTGGTGGATTCAAACTGCTGACCTTTTGGTTAGTAGCCTAGCTCTTAACCACTGCTTCTTCAGGGCTCCCAGACAAGGTACTTTATAAAAAGAAAAGGAAAATTACATTTCCTCTATTATCCCTAGTTTCATATGCTTATAGTATTTTGGAGCTAGAAGAGACCTCAGTGACACCATCCTCCCCACTAGTTTTCTAACAAAAGTTGAGGCCCTAGAAAGACAATCAAGTGGAGCAAAAAGGACAGAGTTCCCTGTGACACACACTGAGTTTTGATGCTAGTGGGAGAGGTAGGGAAAAGTATTACTCATGTGGTTGGAAAGGAATATTAGCAAGAGCTCAGATCCAGGTTAATGCTTGATGGCTAGGGACATTGTTTGGGTGTTTGTTGCCATCAGCATCATACATGAAGAAAGTAAAAGGTCATTAAAAAAGACAGGAAAGAAGGAAATGGTGGTTATCAGATGAGACTCTGAAACTTGTTCTTAAGCACATAGTAGCTGAAATGAATGGAAGAAATGATGAAGTAAAAGAGCTAAACAGTAGACTTCAAAGGGCAGCTCAAGAAGACTAGGTAACATATTATGATGAAATGTGCAAAGAAAATCAAAGGCAAGAAAACAATTGGCATTTCTCAAGCTTAAAAAACTGAGGAGAAAATTCAAGCCTCCAGTTTCAATACTGAAGTAATCTATATGTAAAAAACTGAGCAATGTAGGAAGCATCAAAAGAAAAACAGAAGGAATACGCAGAGTCATTATACCAAAAAGAATTGGTTGATGTTAAACCATTTCAGGAGGTAGCATGTGATCAAAAACCACTGGTACTGAAAGAAGACATACTAGCAGCACTGAAAGCATTGGCGGAAAACAGAATACCATTTGAGATGTTTCAACAAATGGATGCAACCCTGGAAGTTCTTACTCATCTATATCAAAGCATTTGGAAGACAGCTACCAGGCCAATAGACTGCTTGCTGTTGTTGTTGTTAGGTGCCATCAAGTCGGTTCCGACTCATAGCGACCCTATCAACGAAACACTGCCCAGTCGTGCGCCATCCTTACAATCGTTGTTATGCTTGAGCTCATTGTTGCAGCCACTGTGTCAATCCATCTCATTAAGGGGCTTCTTCTTTTCTGCTGACCCTGTACTCTGCTAAGCATGATGTCCTTCTCCTGGGACTCATCCCTCCTGACAACTTGTCCAAAGTGTGTAAGACACAGTCTCGCCATCCTTGCCTCTAAGGAGCATTCTGGAGGTACTTCTTCCAAAGCAGATTTGTTCGTTCTTTTGGTCCATGGTATATTCAATATTCTTCACCAACACCACAATTCAAAGGAGTCAATTCTTCTTCAGTCTTCCCTATTCATTGTCCAGCTTTCACATGCATATGATGCTATTGAAAATACCATGGCTTGGGTCAGGCACGCCTTAGTCCTCAGGGTGACATCTTTGAAGAGATCCGTTGCAGCACATTTGCCCAAGGCAATGCATCTTTTGATTTCTTGACTGCGGCTTCCATGGGTGTTGAATGTGGATCCAAGTAAAATGAAATCCTTGACAACTTCAATCTTTTCTCTGTTTATCATGATGTTGCTCATTGGTCCAGTTGTGAGGATTTTTGCTTTCTTTGTGTTGAGGTGTAATCCACACTGAAGGCTGTGGTCTTTGATCTTCATTAGTTGAGTGCTTCAAGTCCTCTTCACTTTCAGCAAGCAAGGTTGTGTCATCTGCATAACGCACGTTGTTAATGAGTCTTCCTCCAATCCTGATGCCCAGTTCTTCTTCATATAGTCCAGCTTCTCATGTTATTTGTTCAGCATACAGATTATATAGGTATGGTGAAAGAATACAGCCCTGACGCGTATCTTTCCTGACATTAAACCAATCAGTATACCCATTGCTCTGTCCGAACAACTGCCTCTTGATCCATGTAAAGGTTCCTCATGAGCACAGTTAAGTGTTCTAGAATTCCCATTCTTCGCAGTGTTATCCATAGTTTGTTATGATCCTCGCAGTTGAACGGCTTTGCATAGTCAATAAAACACAGGTAAACATCCTTCTGGTATTCTCTGCTTTCAGCCAGGATCCATCTGACATCAGCACTTATATCCCTGGTTCCACGTCCTCTTCTGAAACCAGCCTGAATTTCTGGCAGTTCCCTGTCAATATACTGCTACAGCCGTTTTTGAATGATCTTCAGCAAAATTTTGCTTGTGTGTGATATTACCAATATTGTTCTATAATTTCCACATTTGGTTGGATCACCTTTCTTGGGAATAGGCATAAATATGGATCTCTTCCAGTCAGTTGGCCAGGAAGCTATCTTCCATACTTCTTGGCATAGACGAGTGAGCACCTCCAGCGCTGCACCTGTTTGTTCAAACATCTCAATTGATATTCCATCAATTCCTGGAGCCTTGTTTTTTGCCAATGCCTTCAGAGCAGCTTGGACTTCTTCCTTCAGTACCATCGGTTCCTGATCATATGCCACCTCTTGAAACAGTTGAATATTGACTAATTCTTTTTGACCTTGTGTATTCCTTCCATCTTCTTTTGATGCTTCCTGTGTCATTTAATATTTTCCCCATGGAATCCTTCACTATTGCAACTTGAGGATTGAATTTTTTCTTCAGTTCTTTCAGCTTGAGAAACACCAAGCGTGTCCTTCCCTTTTCATTTTCCATCTCCAGCTCTTTGTACATGTAATTATAATACTTTACTTTGCCTTCTCAAGAGGCCCTTTGAAATCTTTTGTTCAGTTCTTTTACTTCATCAATTCTTCTTTTTGCTTTAGCTGCTCAACACTCAAGAGCAAGTTTCAGAGTCTCCTCTGACATCCATCTTGGTCTTTTCTTTCTTTCCTGTCTTTCCAATGACCTCTGGCTTTCTTCATGGATGATGTCCTTGATGTCATTCCACAACTCGTCTGGTCTTCAGTCACTAGTGTTCAATGCATCAAATCTATTCTTGAGATGGTCTCTAAATTCAAGTGGGATATACTCAAGGTCATATTTTGGCTCCTGTAGATTTGCTCTGATTTTCTTCAGTTTCAGCTTCAACTTGCATATGAGCAATTGATGGTCTGTTCCACAGTCAGCCCCTGGCCTTGTTCTGACTGATGATATTGAGCTTTTCCATTGTCTCTTTCCACAGATGTAGTCAATTTGATTTCTGTGTGTTCCATCGGGCGAGGTCCGTGTGTATAGTCGCCGTTTATGTTGGTGAAAGAAGGTATTTGCAATGAAGAAGTGGTTGGTCTTGCAAAATTCTACCATTCGATCTCCGGCATTGTTTCTAACACCAAGGCCATATTTTCCAACTACTGATCCTTCTTCTTTGTTTCCAACTTTTGCATTCCAATCCCCAGTAATTATCAATGCATCTTGATTGCATGTTTGATCAATTTCAGACTGTAGCAGCTGATAAAAATCTTCTATTTCTTCATCTTTGGCCCTAGTGGTTGGTGCGTAAATTTGAATAATGGTCGTATTAACTGGTCTTCCTTGTAGGCGTATGGATATTATCCTATCACTGACAGCATTGTACTTCAGGATAGATTTTGAAACGTTCTTTTTGACCCTAGACACCACTCATCAAAGTGTTATGCAGTACATTTTCTTAATAAACTTTGCTGTACCAATTGACCTAGATATCCCCCAAAACCATGGTCCCAAGTCCCTTGCCCCTGCAACTCTGTCCCTCAAAGCATTGGTCGTGTTCAGGAAACTTCTTAGCTTTTGGTTTAGTCCAGTTGTGCTGACTTTCCCTGTATTGCATGTTGTCCTTCGCTTCACCTGAAATAATTCTTGTCTACTATCTAGTTAGTGAATTCCCCTCACCCTCCCTCCTCAAGCTGTAGCCGTCAAAGAATGTTTTCTTCTGTGTTTAAACCTTTTCTTGAGTTCTCATACAACATTTGTCCTTTTGCAACTGACTAATTTCACTCAGTATAATGCTTTCCAAATTCACCATGTTATGAGATGTTTCACAGATTTGTCTTTGTTCTTTGTCATTGTGTAGTATCCCACTGTGAGAATATACCATAATTTGTTTATCCATTTGTCGGTTGTTGGACACCTAGGTTGTTTCCATCTTTTTGCTATTGTGAACAGTGCTACAATGAACATGGTTGTGCATGTATCTATTTGAGTGATGGTTCTTATTTCTCTAGGATATATACCAAGGAGTGGGATTGCTAGATCATATGGTACTTCTATTTCTAGCTTTTTAAGGAAGCACCAAATCAATTTCCAAAGTAGTTGTGCAATTTTACATTCCCACCAGCAGTGTATAAGTGTTCCAGTCTCTCCACAACCTCTCCAACATTTATTAGTTTGTGTTTTTTGGATTAATTCTAGCCTTGTTGGGGTGAGATATGTCTCATTGTAGTTTTGATTTGCATTTCTCTAATGGCTAATGATCATGAACATTCTCTTATGTATCTGTTAGCAGCCTGAATGTCTTCTTTGGCTGACTTTTATTTTTATATTATTTTTCTTAAAAGATATTAGTAAAGAAGGGTAAAAATTATTTGAAAGCAGTTTAAGTAGGGATCTGCCTGTATGTTAATGAATTGTTTCTCAAAAGCCTTTCAAGTAATATTTTTCATTGTTTTTCTTACCCAAAATTCAAAAAAAAAAAATGTATCAGGAGGCAGAGCCAACATGGCAGTATATGCAGAAGCATCTTGTCATCTCTCCACAGAAAAACTAAGTAAAACAGAGACAAATGTCAATCCTGGAACCCTAAGCATCAAATGTAGAGGTAAAGAACTCAACCAAGCTCCAAATGGAATAAGAAACTGATAGAGAACAGACAGCAAGGAGAGGTACAGAGCAGAGGTCCCCTATCAGCTAACACAGCATGGATTCGCCATGTTGGACTCCTGTTGGAGATTGGTGGACAGGCAGTAAGGGAAAGCAGCTTCACAGAACTCCCAGCAGGAGACAGAGAACCCAGTAACCAGCGATGTTCACTTTCCCACCTCCCACCCTTCATCCCTCTGCTTGGCCTCCGCCACTTCCAGCAAACCACAGTCACTGGGCCAGAAGGTGTCAGCTTCGTACCGCTTGGATTCACCCCACCCACACTAGCTGGCTCCTTTAGTGCCATTCCTTTGGTGCTGGTTTTACTTTTTCAAGCTTCTTTTGGTTTCTTCCCTTTTTCCCTCCTCCTCCCCTACTTTTCTCTTGAACACCTGGCTCTGTGTGCCACCTCCATTTCTTCTTGACAGGCTACGAGGCACCGTTCGACTAGACAACTGCTTCCGCAATCCACACTGCCAGCTGGTGGGATCTCTGGGGCCTTTTTTTTTTTTTTTTTTTCTCTTTTTTCCTTTTTGAATCTCTTCACTTCTTGGTTTCTCGTCTCTCTCTACTTACCTTCATTTCCTGTCTTCTGAATTCCTGGCACTGGGTGCCATCTCCACCCCTTCTAGCTGGGCTGTACTGCATGGCTTGGGAGCCACTTCCCCAATCTGTGCAGCTGTGCCGGTGGGATCCTAGAGGCATTTCTTTTTTTTCTTTTCTTTTCACTTTTTCTTTTTGTTTTTCTTCATTTCTCAGTTTCTTGCTTCTCCCTACTTTTCTTCTTTTCCTGTCTCCTCAGTACCTGGCACTGTGTGCCATCTCTGCCCCTTCCAAATGTCCAGAGGCCTGGGATCCAGTTCCCTGGTTGCTTGTGGGATTCCTAGGGGCATTTCTTTTTTGTTTTTTTTTTTTCTTCATTTCTTGGTTTCTCATCTCTCTCTACCCTGTCTACTTCACTGCCTTTCCTTCCTGCCAATCACCTGGCATCATTTTTTCCTCGCAGTTTCTTGTCTCTCTCTACATTCCTTCCATTCCCTTCCCCTCACCACCTGGCCACATGTGCCTTTCTCTCTCCTTTTTTTTTTTAAATCTAGGTTCTTATCTCTCTCTCCCTTCCTCCTTTCCTTTCCTTTCTCCTGCCCATCTTGCTGTATGTGCTGTATCTGTCCTGTCTTGATGGGCCGTGCCTCACTCCCTGGCTAGAAAGCCACAAGCACACAGCTTCCCTGAGTCTGTGCCACTCCAATGGCAGGCTCCCTCAGCACTTTTTTTTTTTTTTTTTGGCTCCTGTTCCTCTCTGCTCTTTCTTTTCTTTCTCATACCAGTTAGCTCCACACATCACAACCTTTCCCCTCCCTCCTGCCTATCTGCATCACGTGCTGAACACTGCACCCCTAAGAAGCACAGACACAATCTACCGGAACCTGCCCTGCACTGACCCCCAGCCCCACCCTGCCAGCCCCAGAACATGCCACAAACAACCCATCCCACCTCTTTCCCTTAAGCTGGACCCGCCCTGCTACAACGTAGCTCTGTTACTGCCCTGCCCATTGGACAAGGTGGTGAGAAGTATCATGCCTATAGACAACCAAACAACAAAAAACACATAGCCCGCCTGCTCAGACATAACCAAATAAAATAAAAAAAGCAAAACAAACAAATCTACAATCAATAAATGAAGAAAATAACTACTGAATGTCCTGAAGACAGCAGACTATATCAAAACATAAAACAGGACAGAATGCTTCCAGTAGGCATCCAAAATAAAAACACCACATGACTTTCCAGTAGAAGAAAAGGCACAGAAACTACCTGATAAGGAATTCAAATATCTAATATTCATAGTTATCCAAGAGTTGAAGGAAAAGTAAGCAAAAATGAGGAAAAAATAGACAAAATCATGGAAAAGACAGATAAAACAGTGGAATAATTCAGGAAAATATACAGGAACAAAATGCTAAAATAAATTCACAAGTAGAAATCATACAAAAACAACAATTACAAATCCAAACGATAAACAACAAGATTTCAGAAATGGACAGTGTCATAGAATGTCTGAGGAGCTGGTTTGAAACAACGGAAGACAGGATCAACAACACTGAAGACAAATATTTGGATACCACTTTATCTGAAGAAAAATCAGAAAAAAGAACTAAGAAAAATGGAGAAACCCTGATGATGATGTGGGATACAATCAAAAGCAAAAAATTGCAACACAAACTCCAGTCTAACAAAGACTGGAGAAACCTTGAGAGTATGGGACAGGAAAGCTGGTAATCGGGAACCCAAGAACAAGAAAGGAGAGTGTTGATGTGTCATGGGGTTGTTAACCAAAGTCATAAAAGAGTATGTGTATTGTTTAATGAGAAGCTAGTTTGTCCTGCAAAGCTTCTTCTAATGTAAAATAATTTAAAAAAAGAAAAAAAATGCATCAGGTATTCTTAGAAGCCAAGGGGGAGAATCTAGGAATGAAGTTCAGCTAACTGTGAGGTGGTTAAAAATACACTCACACACGTGCATATCTCCTGGAGAATAGGGGCCAAAGTTTTAAGGTGCACATAGCGGCCGAAACCACCCCAAAAAAGATAAAAACCACTGGTATAAATGATCTACTGAATCCTTTCCACTCTAAAATCCTATGCCTCTATCATTGAATCTGTTCATTATAAATAGCTAGGAATTTGAGGTCAAGTATTTCATAATTAGCATAGATTAAAATGTAATAGATACTGTTTTGAACTTCAAAAAAGAATAAGCGATTAATTTCTATTTTTAATACAATGCTAAATATTTTCATCCTTTCTGGTCTTGGGTCACTGCATTTTGGAACTCAGAGAATGAACGAACTTTATATTACAACAGAGGGCAACGCAGCACAAACTGCAGATGTGCTTGTTTTCAGGAAGGCCACATCATCCCTTTTCATCTCGGTAAAATACTGCTTTCCAACCGTAGATACCTCAAGCTGTGCATTGTCATCTATAGCTATGTTCTTCTTCCAGTTAACACCAGGTTACTCACTTTTGTTTAAGAAATAAAAACATAATCGGTTGGAAAGCAAGTGTAGTAACTGGCCCCAAATCATGAAGGTTACTGGGATCAAGAGACATCTCTATATTCTTTGGCAGGTTGCTTAACCTCTACAGGCTCAAATTCCTCTGCTCCAAAAATAAGGAACTCAGACAATCTAATCTCCCCCAGTTTCAGAGGTTTTTTTCCCCTCAATCTTCCAAAACCTTACTCAGCCTAGAGGTGGTTGCTTTCTCAAATTTTTGTACCTGGCCAAGCAGAGGATCCTTGGAAGACAGACCTGGCAATCTGCTCCCAAAAGGCCACAGCCTTGAAAATTCTATGGAGTGCAGTACTACTCTGCAATACATGAGGTAACTATGAGTCAGAATTGACGTGACAGCAACTTATTTATTTATTTTAGCAGAGAATGGAAGGATAACCAAAGAACATAGCAAAGGGTGAAGTAAAAAGAAGGCTTGTAATTATTCCTGAGTCAGGTCTTCAGAATGTATTATTGTGTATATTTTTGCCTATTCCACATGAATACGAATAGTTTCTGATCTTTTTCTTCTGATTGTGATATAAAAGACCACATTTGCTGAACCAATATCTACATACCATTTACCTGAGGCCTTGTTAACCTGCTTTAACAGTAATTCAACACCCAGCACAACAGCTACAACTGAGGCTGCTACTTAGTTGAGCTTAACATCAATCTATCATCTTTCTTGAGGATTCATCTGGCTTCTGCAGGAGAGAAGCTGGTGAATTAAATGGATGGATGGTACATTCTTACAATCCTTAAAGGCATCACCAATTAAAGGTGGCACCAATTCCCATCATTTTCCTTAAGATGTGAGATGTAATACTGTATTTGATTTATTATCTCAGCAGAAGGTGGAGGTTAGAGGGAGTGCACACAGTTTCAGAGTTTCCAACTTGGCTTTCCTCACTAAAGGCCAAGGATCTGGTATAGAAGCTACTGCCCTGTATGTCAGTCCTACCTACACATTCACATGCCAAGGAAATAGCCATCAGACTCCTGAATCCTGAACTCAGCAGACCTACTGTAAGCTGATCCTCGGCCACTACTCCATTTGTTACCTGACGGAGTCAGTGATATTTCTGGTCTTCAGGTATCAATGTCAACTCGGGTCCTGCATTCAATATTCCTCAAAATGTCTAGTGCATAGTCACTCAAGTAAATAGCCATAGGTCCCTTTGGGGAAGGATCAGGGGAATCTTATAGTACATACTTTTGTGATGTTGCAGGGCCCTTTCCTCCTGGGCTAAGCTTGCCAGATTTAGCAAATAAGAATACAGGATACTAAGTTGAATCTGAATTTCAGATAAACAACAATTAATATTTTAGTAAAATATACCCATACAATATTGGGGACACGCTTACAGCACAAAAAGTATTCATCATTTATCTGAAATTCTAAATTGACTTGGCATCCTATATTTTATCTGGCAACCGTATCCTGGCTACATCTTCAGTCAACAGATTCTGAGTCTGAGAAATGAATTAGGTTGAGGTTCTGAGCAAGAGATTGTTGCTTTTGGGGATGGCAACTGACCTCAACCTCCTGTTCATCCATTCTTTCCTTCTTCTGATTCTAAATGTTTAGTGGTACCTTTGATGTCTTCCCTTCTATTTTACCTGCTACCTCATAGCAACCCTATAGGATGGAGTAGAACTGCCACTTAGAGTTTCCAAGGTACACCTGGCAGATTTGAACTGCTGACCTTTGGTTAGCAGCCATGGGGACACCATATTTTATTGATCATTCCTACTACTCCCTATCGGTCAACTCACTTTGATGATTACCTTTCCAGCCTTGCTGATCATCATGGTAATTGTAGCCACTTGACTTCTGTAGGTTAAGCACCACCAGCCTCTATTACTTTGTGACCCCGTAATCCCCATTGCAATTTACAAGCCCAGTTCTGTCATCACTTTTCCTACTGTCAACCCTGGCCTGCAGACAAGAGCTGCCTAGGGGCAGTACCCAGACTGAGTAATCCGTCCCTGTCAGGGATTGTAAATTTGAAGAGGCTTTGATTCTGTAGGAAGGTGCTGTGGGGTTGGGAAACAGAGAGATACCAACCACACCTAGAAGCACAATCTTTGATGTGGTGAAAAATGTGAAATTGTTCACTACAGATGATCTGGTGAGCAAGGTAAGCACTCTGCTTACCTTGCCTATTGCATAATCTGTCCCTAGAGCCACCCTCTCGCCAGTGCATTCACCAGTATTGTCCCCTGAGCCGTCCCATGGAACATAATTCTCTTCTGGCCTATATAGCACGTCCATTTCAGTACGACTCCTTTCTTTCCTACATCGTTTAATACTTTCCTACACAGTGTCAATTACAACATTGAATAATCTCTACCATTTTTTATTACAATATTTTCATTTTATTTTTATAATTTTTTTATTACAATATTGGAAACCCTGGTGGCGTAGTGGTTAAGTGCCACATCTGCTAGCCAGGAGGTCAGCAGTTCAAATCCTCCAGGCTTTCTTTGGAAACTCTATTGGGCAGTTCTACTCTGTCCTATAGGGTCGCTATGAGTCGGAATCAATTCCTCGGCACTGGGTTTGGTTTTTGTTTATTACAATATTGGTGAGCACATGCATATGTTGTATTGTTACACAAATAACTCGAGCCTTTTACATTGGTCTGTCAACTACCCTCCTCCCCCCCAGCAAGTATTTTCCTAAATGCACTAGGAGAATTTTTTTTTAAAAAACAGCTTCTTAAAATACCTCATTGAGGGGAGGAAGTGGTTGGCAAACAAACGTAGAAGGTGCATGTTATTTGCATAAAAAAACGGTATTTGCAGACCAAAGTTACTTAGAGTGTGTTACCAGTGGTTAGCAGGGAATGGTGAGATTATAGAGGACATTTTTCTTTATGCTTTAACATATTTTCTAAGATCTTTCTTTCAGAATGAAGGAAATAATTTTAAAAATTAAAGTGTTGAAAAAATTAAGCATATTGGAAAGGATACAAAATACCCTTGAGCAGCACAAACCATTTGTTCCTATTGTTAGTTTCTACGGCGATGCTGAGCTTCGGGTACTAGACAAGAAGTCGTTTGATGTGCATAAGTCCAATACATGGCAAGAAAACCTAGGCTGTCATTTTTTTTTTTTTTTGAATAGGAGCTACCAAAAAATAAAAAGCCCAGCAATTTGAAGTAGTATTTTTAAAATGAGAGCCAGACTCTAGTTCTCAGAAAATTCAATCAGTTTTTATTCTTACCTAGAATTATATCACGCCTTCTTCCATTTTAATAGGATTAAATTGATTTGGACTGTGCAAGGAGAGGAGGTAGAGCTTTTTCAATTTTATGCAATATGAACAAATACCCTTTTACTGATGTTTCAAATGGCAGCTCTAACTTTATGATTTGAAAATGTACTGGTACACACAATTATTGACTAAGCTTTTCTAAAACCACTGCATTTAATGGGTACAAAAAAATGAAGGAGTCACAAGAGATGACCTCCGCAGCCACCTCCCACACCAAATATTACCAAAAGCTCTTCTTTCTTCTTTATTTAAATTGCCCATGCTACCAGAAAACCATGATAAAACAACCAGGAAAAGAATGAGGGAAGCTGAGACAGAATCATAAATAAATCTCAATTCTCCATGTTTCTCCCAGGTTATTCACCCTCGAAATTTGCCACCAAGTTACCAAGCAGCCAGACATATTGCTTCAGCCTTTACCACATGATGGCCATTTGTAATCGTAGCTGACACCAAAAGGCAAGTAAATATGAGGGTAGGTACATATTACTATTTCTTCCTGCCTCATCCTGGTTTTCAGAAGCCTGAAACAGTAACCCCAGTGAGTTAATTCTCCTCAAAATAAAAGGTATCTCCAGAACTTGATCTTTCCTCTGCTCCCATTATTACTATTATTGCAGTGTAAGATTTTGGAGTTGGACACCCTTGGTTTCAGGTTCTAGTTCTCATGTGTGAATTTTGGCAACTGTGAGCCTAGATTTCATTATCTATAAAATGAGAATATCTACCACGTGGCATACTGATAAAGATAAAAGAATGTATGCAAAGTATTTAGCATTGTACCACTATACAGGAAGTGCTCAGTAAAATGGTGGCTAAATTGCAATCAAAATTTTATATCTAATAATGATTATTATGATGTCTTTTATCTAATAAGACTCCCTGTTTTCTCTCTTCCCTCATTAGTGCAGCTTTCCTGTTGCTGCCAAAGCTCCTATATCTAACAAAAAAAAACTGACACAAGTTCCCTACTGAAAATTTTTATCACTCAATGCTTACAAGTTCAGCTCTCAAATCCTTACCACAGCATAAAATGCCTTCATGGCTTGACTCTCATTTCTTTCCACGCCTATCATTGAGCCGACCGCAATATTTGAAGATCCACTATATGCCAGGTATAGCAGATGACTGTTAAGGAAGACTCTTTACCTGTGTTCACGGAGCGTATGGGCCAACCAAGCTGCAGACACTTTCAAATGTTAACTCTTTCCTGTGCAGAATGTTTATTCACCCCATTTCTTCTATGGGAATTATTAAACATTTACCCCTTCGAGTATCAAATAGGGCTGTAGCAGAGACAAAGATGAGGACAGGGATCAAATCTTATTCAGGGAGCTTTCAAAGGAAAGAAAAAAGTATAAAAAAGACAAAATCCGCCTATGATTTTAGTTTTGACACTAGGGGGCGGTAAGGGGAAGTGCTGCTGGAGCCAATGGGGATATGCACAGCTGGAGGAGAATTCAGATCCATCTGAGGTGATTATCAGAGAAACACCCTAAACAAATTATCATCCACGCAGGGCCTTAAGAGTGGATAGAATTTCTACAACTAGAGATGGTGGGAATGCATTCCAGCGAGTAGGAAGAGCATCAAACCAGGCTGATCATCTTGCCAGCCAAGGTTAAAGGTTACAGCGAATTGCTCAAGTGATAATCTTCAGGATTGCTCAGGGACAAGAATTCTGGTTGTTGTCTTAAAGCAGTCATCCTCAAACTTAGGTATCAGTCATCCTCAAACATAGGTATCAGTCGTCATCCTCAAACTTAGGTATCAGTCATCCTCAAACTTAGCTATGTGGCAGCATCACCTGGAGAGCTAATAAAAATACAAGGGTCCAGGCTCACTGAAGTAGATAAGGGGCTGAGCTTTTTTTCATCAATTTCCCCTAGCAATTCTAACACACACACAATTTTGAGAACCACTGTCTTACAGGGCTATGCCACTGCTTTCAAAATGTGGCCCATGGCCAGCAGCATGAGTATCACCAGGGAGCTTGGTAGAAATGCAGAACCTCAGGCCCCAACCCAGACCTTCAATGAGAACCCATCGTTTAGCAAAGATTCCCAAGTGATCCATATGGACAACTAAGTGCGAGCATCACTGATCTAAATCAATGGCTCTCAAACCTAGTTTTATATTAGGATCACCTGGGGAGCTTTAAATATTACTGATGTTTGTGTCTCATCCTCAGAATCCCATTTAATTAATAAGGGTGAGGCCTGGACATTGACATACTTAAAGGTTCCCAGGTGATTTTAATAGGCAGTAAAGTCTGAGAATCAGTGCTTTAAGTAAAAGAGCAATTTCCAGGTATTCTTGATTTTTATTTTTTAAGTATATCAAACTAAGATGGGTTCCTTGATAGTTTTAATTTGTTCCATAAATTAAAAAAAAATCTAAGAAGTTTAGATTAAATAGGGAATATTTTTAAGAAATTAAACTATTTTTGTTTTACATACATATAGACACCTTTGTTTGTAATATACATATAAAAGGAACAATAGGTTTTAACAATGTGGATCCTATATATAAGCTCATAGATGCAAACTTTAGCAGTGGGTGACAAAAGGCTCTGTTAATAATTTAATTAGCTGGGGAAAAGGCCTGATTTTATGAAAACCTCTAATGGGTAAGATTCTGGCATTTCAAAGAGAACATTATAAACTTTAGAATTCAATAATACTCACATAGAGACCATGTCGGAATTTTCATAAATTCAGAACTAGTATATACATATGTAAAATTTGGTTTGATTTTATAATTAAAGATATATTCTATTGATGCTATATATTTTAAAAGTCATAAAGTTGATGACTTTTATGGCTTTTAAATAGATAAATGGAAAAGTCTTGGTGCAGGAAAATCATATGGGAGAAATTGAATTTAATCTATAGGTTTAATACGGTGTTCCATTTGTAAATTATTTAAGTTCCTGTTACTAGTAATATTGGGATTATGCTGCCACCTGCTGGTAGATATTTTAAGACTATCACGTACTGAACCCAAACCAAACCCATTGCCGGTGGGTGAATTCAGACTCACAGAGGCCCAATAAGGCAGGGTAGAACTGCCCCCATAGGGTTTCCAAGGCTGTAAATCTTTTTTTTAATTGTGCTCTAGGAAAAATTTTGCAAAGCAAGTTAGTTTCTTGTTTTAAAAAATGTGTACACGAATCATTTAGTAACATTGGTTGCAATCCCCGCAGTGTGTCAGCACTCTCCTTCTTTCCACCCCAAGTTCCCCGTGCCCAATAGTCCAGTTTTCATGTCCCTTCCTGCCTTCTCATCTTTGCTTTTTGGCAAGTGTTGCTCATTTGGTCTTGTATACTTGAATGAACTTAAAGAAGCATGTTCTCCACATGTGTTACTGTCTTATAGGCCTATCTAATCTTTGGCTGAAAAGTAGACTTCAGAAGTGGCTTTAGTTCTGAATTAGGAGGGTGTCCAGGGGCCATAGTCTCAGGGGTTCATCCAGTCTCTGTCAGACCAGTAAGTCTGCTCTTTTTTTGTGAATTTGAATTTTGTTCTACCTTTTTCTTCTGCTTTGTCTAGGACCCTCTACTGTGATCCCTGTCAGGGTGGTCAGTGGTGGTAGTTGAGCACCACCTAGTTCTTCTGGGCTTGGGATGGTGGAGGCTGTGCTTTATGTGGTCAATTAGTCCTTTGGACTAATATTTCCTTGTGTTTTTGGTTTGTTTTTTGTTTTTTTTTTTTCATTTTCCTTTGCTCCTGTTGTGATGGGACCAATGGATGTATCCTAAGTGGCCACTCACAAGATTTTAAGACCCAGACACTACTCACCAAAGTAGGATATAGAACATTTTCTTTACGTAATATGTTATACCAATTCATCTAGATGTCCCCCAAGACCATGGTCCTCACCCCTCAGCCCCAGCGACTCTATCCCTCCAGGTGTTTGGATGTGTCTAGAAAGCTTCTATAACTTTGCCTTGCTCAAGTTGTGCAGACTTCCCCTATATTGTGTGTTGTCTTTCCCTTCACCAAAGTTAACACTTGTCTGTTCTTTCTAATGTTGAACCATCCTTGCTTACCTGGTATGAATCCCACTTGGTCGTGATGTGTTTGTTTTTTTTTTTTAATGATGCTGCCAATAAAAAAATACATATATTTTTTTTTATTGGCTAGAATTCTTATTGGCTAGAATTTTTTTTTGAGAATTTTTACATTTATATTCATGAGAGATGCTGGTCTGTAATTTTTTTTGGGGGGGGGAGTGTCTTTGCCAGACTTTGTTATCATGGTTATACTGGCTTCATAGAATGAATTTGGGAGTATTCCTTCCCTTTCTATGCTCTGAAATAGGTTAAGTAGTACTTGCGTGGGCTCTTTGAATGTTTGGTAGAATTCTCCAGTGAAGCCATCTGGGCCAGGGATTTTTGTTGTTGTTCTTATTGTTGGGGGGGTTATTACTTCTTGAGTCTTTTCTCTTGTTATGGATCTGTTCAGATGTTCTACCTCAGTTTGTGTTAGTTTAGGTAGATAGTGTGTTTATAGAAATTTGGGCATTTCCTCTAGGTTCTCAAATTTGTTGGAGTATAATTTTTCATAGTATTCTGTTATGATCCTATTTATTTCAGTTGAGTCTGTTGTAATGTTCTGGGTGTGTAGGTGTTTATTAAGGTTATATCTTCTTGGTGAATTGTCCTTATAATCGTGATATAATGTCCTTCCTTGTCTTTCATGGTGTATTTGCCATACAGTCTATTTATTATGAGATTAGTATTGCCACTCCTGCTCTTTTTTGGTTACTGTTTGCTTGATATATTTTTTTCATCCTTTTGAATATATTTATGTCTTTGTGTCTAAGGTGTGCCTCTTGTAGATAACATATTGATGGGTCATGTCTTTGTACATTCTGCCACTGTCTGTCTCTTTATGGGTACATTTAATCCATTTACTTCCAGTGTGATTATTGATAGATATGAGTTTATTGCTGTCCTTTGCTGTGCTTTTTCTTTTCTTTTCCTTTTTTTGTGGTACCGATGTTTTCTTTGTTCCTCTTACTTTCCTGTGTTGAGTTCCTTTTCTTTGTGAGTTTTCTTTTCATTTCCTTTGTGATTAAAGATTTTGTGCTTACTGAGTCTGTATGTTTATCTTCTTTTTTATTTTGATGAGTAGGTTTGTTAACTTTCTTTCTGGTTACCTTTAAATTTACCCTTCTTTTCCTAAGTTTAAACCAGTCTTTTATTACTTGATTTCACTTTGACTTTCTCTCCATTTGAAAGCTCTATACCTATACTGTTTATTCTCCCTTTTATTGTTTTGACATTGTTGTCATTTGCAGATTGACATCTTTTGTTTTAAATCTTTTAGCTTTGTTTTATTATTGAGAGTTTTTAACCTGGGTTATATCTGGCTGATGCTGTCCTGTGTTCCAGACTCAGGTTGTTGTCTGATGTTGTTGGTCCTCTAATGAAGGGTTCCCTTTAATATTTCTTGTAAGTTTGGTTTGGTTTTTACAAATTCCCATAATTTCTCTTTAACTGGAAATGTCCCAATTTCACCATCATATTTGAGAGAGAGTTTTGCAGAATACATTATTCCCTGTCGGCAACTTTTTTCATTCAAGGTTTTATATATGTCACCCCATTGCCTTCTTGCCTGCCTGGTTTCTGCCAAGTAATCAGGGCTTAGTCTTATTGTTTTCCCTTTGTAAGTGACTTTTTGTTTTTCTTGAGCTGCTCTCAGGATTCTTTCTTTGTCTTTGGTTTTTGCAAGTGTGATTATATGTCTTTTTGACTTTCTTTGGGGGTCTATTCTACATTAGGTTCACTGAGCTTTTTGCATGGTCAGCTTTTCGTCTTTCATGATATTTGGGAAGTTTTCTGACAGCAATATTCAACAATTCTCTCTGTGATTTCCATTTTCTCCATCTGTTCTGGAACTCTGATCACATGCAAGTTTTTGCTCTTGACTGTATCCCACATAATTCTTAGGTATTCTTCATTTTCTTCATTCTTTTCTCTGACTTTTCTTCAAACAAAGTGGCATCAATGGATTTGTCTTCAGTTTTGCCAGTTCTGTCTTCCATTGCTCAAAATTTGCTTCTAAAACCTTCTATTGAGTTGTTCATTTCTGAAATTTTGTTGTTTATCTTTTGGATTTCTAGTTGCTGCTTTTGTATGATTTCTAGCTGTCTGTTTATTTTTGACATTTTGTTCTTGCTTTATTTTCCTGAATTCTTCTATTGCTTTGTCTGTGTTTTCCTTGATTTTGTCTATGTTTTCATTGGTTTTGTCTATGTTTTCCATTATTTTGTCTATTTTGTCCTTGGTTTTGTCTGTATTTTCCTTGATCGCTTTCCTAATTTCTTGTAGAGTACTGATATTAGACTTTTAAATTCTGTATCAGGTAGTTTTAATGCCTTTTCTTCTACCAGATGGTTATCTGATCTATATTTTGGTCACTTGCTGGAGACATCTTGTCCTGATTTTTTATGTTTTGATATTGTCTGCTGTCTCCTAGGCATTAAGGTAGTATTTTCTTTATTTATTACAACCTGCTTTTCTGTTTTGTTTTGATACGTCAGAGCGGGCAGGCTGGCTATATTTTGCTGCTTGCTCATCTGTGATTACGATAGTTTTCACCACCTTGTCCAGGTGGGCAGGGCAGCAGCAAGCAGGGCAAGCTTACTTTGCTTTACACTGGTTTGGTGAGGTGGCTGAGGGTGGACTAGGTGAGCTCAGTCTGTCTCCCAATGTTGTTCCAGCTTTGTGGGAGTGTTCACAGCCCCTCACAAGACGGGCGAGGGTGTCAGACAGGGAGAGGTGTGGGCTTGCTTCCCACTGTTCAGTAGCTGGTTGAGTGGTGGGAAGGGAGAGGCAGTGTGAGTTAGGGTTAGCAGTGGGCCTGTGTGTGAGAGGCACTATAGATGTGGTGGCGCAGTGGAGACCAGTGGGCGGGGGGGTGGCATAAAGGACAGAAGGGTGAGGCGTAGGAAAGCATTTTTCTGTGGTTACCAGGTGCTCTGTCAAGATGGCCATGGAGGGGCGGGGCCAGCGGGAAAAGAGGGGTGCGAGGCCAGGTTGCTCAAATGCAGTGCAGAGGGGCAGGGCCAGTAGGTGGGGAGGGGCACACGGCCAAGATGCTTCACTGGGTTGCAGCTGGATGGGGCCGGTGGGGAGGAACTGGTGTGGGATTGGGTCACTGAGCCACAGTGTAGCAGGACAGAAGGGGTACAGGGCTAGTTTGCTCAGCTACGGCACAGCTGGCCAGGCCAGAGGGAGCGAAGAGTTCAAGGCTAGGTCACTTAGTAATGGTGCAACTGAATGCGCTGGCGGGGAGGGAGAGGTACACGGCCAGGTCACTCAGCTACAGTACCACTGGACAAGACCAATGAGGAGGGAGGTGAGTGGGTCTGGGTCACTCAGTTGCAGTGCAGCTGGACTGGACCAGCAGGGATGGAGGGGCACGGGGCCGTGTCACTAAGCTGTGGTACAGCAGGGCAGGAGTCTGTAAATCTTTACCAAAGCTGGCTACCACATCTTTCTCCCCCAGAGCATCTGGTGGGTTTGAATAACTGACCTTTCAGTTAGCAGCCAAGTGTCTAAACACTGCACAATCTAAGCTCCTTATTATATACTGTCGTAATGTTAATTTTGTTTTAAATTTAATTTGATTCTTTGCTATTGTTTTCAATGAATGTATATTTCACGTTAAAACTTAAAATCCATAGAGAAAAACATTTAACTGTCCTAGAAGCCTGGGACATAGTTAAGGCTCCTTTGTAATATGTATTAGGGAGGTACACAAACTGAGGACTTGCATGGAGTGTTCATTCACATGCAGGATTCGGCCCATTGTCATCCTCAGTTCTAAGACTACAGGACACTTAGCCGTGTCACTAAAGCTAAGGTTGTCTAGGACCAGGGACAGAGATGCACTCTTTGGCAAAAGCATTAAAGCAAAGAAGCAGAGAGGTCTGGGGTTGTTGGAAACCATGAATGTGCAGTGTTCACATAACAACTGGTGGTGAGACAGAAAATTACACACACATGAACATATACGTGTGTGTGCACGTGTGGGTGTGAGTGTGTAAGAAGGAAAGGTTAGGGGTGTAACTGGACTCCTGTTCCTAAGGAAACAAGTATCTAGAATCAATAGAAGAGGCCAACATATGTTCCAACTTCCGAAAAGTGGCACAACTGACTCAGGCCCTTACAGCATTGCCACTGATACAGAGACACTTACACAGACCGTATCACCTACTGGATGCCACCAGTATAACTTTATAAACAGTTTATTACACTTAGAAATGAAGCATGGGCTGCTGTTGGTATTTACGGACAGTTGTTAGGTATATGTTCAAAGATAGAATTCACAAATGCTGCTTGATACAAATAGGGATAGTTGACACTCATGGGTATTAACATAAGACAGATGAGGACAAAGTCTTAACCGATTGTGAACTGAGAATACTGTTACTCCGTAAATTAAAGATTGTCATTGCTTTTATGTCAGTAATAACCATTGTTATCCTTAAGGAGGGAAAGTACACGTGTGTTTAAGGGATGTTATAAAGTAGGAAATGTAATTGCACTGCAGCAGGTGAACATGTTTACAGGCCTCCTGTTTCCACATTGGAATCCATGGACTCTGGTATTATGGAAAGGGTTAAGAGCTTTGCCAATACCTGTCGCATGTCCATTTGTACTGCATTAGCCTCTGTCGTTACATGAAGTTCATTCATTCCTAATTGACAAAATGCAGTGACCCAAGACCAGAAAGGATGAAAGTATTTAGCATTGTCTTAAAAATAGAAGTTAACTCAGCAAATTGTTCATTGCACAACTCTAGAGGGCACCATTCACTATTATGACAATTTTTTAGCAAATGGCCATTAAGTATCTCAAAAATAAGTTGCTGCTTTCTAATCTATTCAAAGTCAGTGCTAAAAATCAGATAGATCTGATGGAGAATCTTTCCATAATATCATGAATAAACCAAAACCAAACCCGTTGCTATCGAGTCAATTCTGATTCATAGTGAATAGGTATAGTAATTCATCTTCCTAGTATTCTCCAATGGAAATGACTGAAAATTGCAAGGCTAATTGTGCACTGTGGAAAGACAAATACTCAGGCCTTTATTGAACATTGGTTTTGACAGTAAAATCCTAAGAAACCAGAATGCCACTGTGGTCTTTCTTTTCGTAGTAGGATTTATGGGGATCAAAAGATGAGTGGATCTTTGACCCAAGACCACTTTATCATAAGCCCACCGAGACCCAAAGATATCACATGGTAATTTCCCCTAGTTCCTCAATGGATTGTTGGAATAGATATCCTCTGCAACCAGCGAAATCTCCACAATAATTTACGGTGTATGAAATAATGGCCTTAGTCGCGGAAAAAGCCAACTAGAAGCACACTTAGCTCTCTAACTCTACCAATAAGAAATCAAAATTAACGTTTCATCCATTATCAGTATCTCTGAAGTCTTGAAGAAATTCAGAATTGAGGATTCATATCACATTACCATCTAAAATTCTAGTTTAGTCACTGCAGAATGTAGATGATTCTTAGAAAATAAGAGAAAAACATTGTAAGCTTAATCAGGTGGAGAATGCCCTTACCATTCTTGTGCCTGAAATCTGATAGCATCTCATTGAAAACATCTGTGACCCCTGGGATCAGTCATCATCAATGACTTATGGAAGCCTTTGGTTGGGATAAGATGATTTCTTCTCTGCCTCCCAGAGATTCCCAGGGAAATTGACCCCAGTTGCCCATAGAAATAGCCTGCTCAGTAACTCACCCCGGATTGGCTTCCTTCCCTTCCTTGCTTTGTTCACATCACTACACCTTACTGGTGTTTCCTGTGTGTATCTTACCCTTACTTGGTTATCTTGCCTTTACCTGGTTATCTCCCAAGTAAATAACCACTTACACTCAAATCCTTGTCACAGGGTTTTCTTCTGGAGGAACCTAGCATAGGAGAATTCCATGTTAAGTTAAAAAAACAATGCATTATAAGTCAATTCCTTTACAATTAAAGGAAACTTTGTTTGTAAGGAGAATGCTCTGGAATATCCCAAGATTTGATGTATAGACAGACTTAGTTTATTACTAAGAAACTTAGTTTATTACTAAGAAATTTAGTAATATTGACATCATCGTAATAAGCATAAATAAACAGCCTCAGCTTATGAAGCCTCATGCCCAACTTGAAGTCTCCAGAATCTTCTGGGCTTCTAATCATCCCAGAATTTATCATTCCTCTTCCTGGCTACCAGATTTCCTGGAGTCATCAGTGGCTGAATCTTGTTCCCAGGTGGTTTCAATTTCTCAGAAGGGCTATTTTTTTCAACTTTCCTCCCCAGACATAAACTCACATAGCCACAACTTCTACTAAAGTGCTACATGGTCTCTTCTACCTCTTCTCTTTAACCACATCTACTTTTCCTATGCTTGAACCCTGGCATCCTATGACACTAGTTTGCCCAAATCCTATTAACCACCACAACCAGCCCCAGGACAGCTAGGTGCTCTGACTTTAGAGGCAATCTGAAAGTCTGGGAACAGCCCACCCACTCACTTTCCATCAGCCCCTGCCTATGGGGCAGAAAGATGAACATAAGGTATGTAGACCATAAGCAATTGATAGCAAGGACAGAAATTAAGCTGCAACATTCCTTTCAATGGGATATTAAGAAAAGAATACTCCTGCATTTCTTGGGCATCTATTATCAGACCAAATTGAATGCTTGCTCTCAGCTGCCCCAGGGTTCAAGAGTAAGGTAGTATGCTGTCGAGTTGTATTAAACGACCCTGTCCAATTGTCACAATGGTCTTGGAGTGACACCAACATGAAGGGTAAGACTTGAATTCTTAGTTGTTTGGTTTTTTTTTTTTATATACAGAATTTATTTTCGTTGTTGTTGAGAGTATACACAGCGGAACATACACCAATTCAACTGTTTCTACATGTACAGTTCAGTGACACTGATTACATTCTTTGAGTTGTGCAACCATTCTCACATTCCTTTTCTGAGTTACTCTTCCCTCATTAACATGAGCTCACTGCCCCCTAAGTTTCCTATCCAATCTTTTGAGATGCTGTTATGAGTTTGATCTCATACAGATACATCTTAAAAGAGCACAATGGTCTAGGCAGATATTCTTTACTAGCAACACCAAATTATTGTTTGGTTTTAAGAAGATTTCGGGGGATATTTTTGGTTTAAGGTATAAAGATTATCTCAGGGCAATAATTTCAGGGATTCATCCAGAGATTCATCCAGCATCTCTGGATTCCATGAGAATTTGAAATTCTGCTTTGCATTTTATTCCTTTTGATCAGGATTCTTCTATAGAATCTTTGATCAAAATGTTCAGTAATGGCAGCCAGACACCATCTGCTTCTTCTGATGTCATGGCCAAGGGGCAGTTGTTCATGGAGGCAAATAGCCACAGATTCCATTTGCTCCTCCTATTCCTTATTCTCTGTGAGAAGTAAGTTCTTCAGACAAGCCAGATAGCCATGGTTTTCTTCGCTCTTCTCCCTGTTGGCATCTTTAGGCCTCGTAAAAAAACACCACCCCTGATGTTTATTAGCAGGGATAAAAAGACATAATTCTGGGCTAACCACCTCCCCTCCTCAGAAAGTCAGAGGAGGCATGATGCAGCAGAATGTTTTGTTAGTAAAGTTAAAAAGATACAATTAGTCACTCAGACTCAGGGTATGAAATAGATGGGAGAGGAAGTTTTCTGAGTCTCTTCAGCTTTGGTGCAGGTGGAGCACATACATCGTAAGCTTACAGTCTGCCTAAGTGGACCTACCTGGCCAGGGGAAGACTAGCAGTAGACACAGTCCCATTTAAGCCCCTCAGCCATGGCACCAAGTGGGATGTGCAAGGAAGAGTCATCATCTCTGCCCAGATAGCTTTTGAGGGTGAACTGCTCATGATGGAAATTTTCCTACTGTACGCTGTCTGATTCTTGTAAGTAATAAAAGCTGCTTTCCATGTGATAACGTGTGTTCAGGCTCTGATTGGAAGGAGATGTTTATGGAGCAAGCCATATTAGTTATTGGCGCCCTTTTTCTAATGGCCTCCTGGCTATCTAGAAATCAAGTACAACCTGTACTGTGAGCACCACACGGCTTTGGAGTGTTGTCTTCCAGTTATGGCATGGTTGAGCAGGACATGTTGTCCTACATTGTCCTTATTCTGTTGCTCCAGGCAGATAGAGACCAATGGTTTCACCTTGAATGGCTGAATTCTTGTTTAAAAGCAGTAGGAACTGAAACTCATCTAAGCAAAATTTATTAACAGTAGTGTCCACATGCTTGTTTCCCATTGCTCCTAAAGTTCAATTGCTTTTATGGCCTTAGAACTTGAAAGAAATATCATTGTGTCCGTGAAAGAGCAAGTAACTTATGAGGACTACCGCCTTGCACAACCTGCTGCCCTTATTAGATTCTGACACCTGCTATGATGTGCTCAGTTCAGGAAAAGAATTTTTCCACACTTATAGGGCGTATGACACAACCTGGACCAGCAGGAAAATTTGGCCACCAGAAGGCTCTGTAACTCAAAGCTTTGGAACAGCCATTCAAATAGCTGTGGCACAATTGCAATGTATGCAAGGAGTAAGAAAAATTGCACCAGGAAGGCATGATTATATATCCGAGTGGCTTTCTTCAAACCTGAGGAATGGGGAAGGGAGCCTGAGAAAGCCAAATTTCTATTTCTTCAGCCATTTCAGTGCTTCAGATACAGATGGCCCAGAGATGAAGTGTCCTTTAGTTTCTGGGAAGTTTTGAGATTTTCCCTAGAGTGGACTAAGCTTCTAGCTAAACAAAAGCCTTAGGGGCATCCTGTATGTTTCAGGTTATACATATATAAGACCCCCTGCTGCCTGGGCTGCATGTGTTCTGTTCACATCCTACTATTTTATCTGGCTTATCATCTGTAACTCTCCTTACTTATAAACTTTTTTCCAGGCATTCCAGACTTTCAGTCCTTCCAGCTCTCTCCCCACCTGAGGGCCAAATCGTAACATTCAACGTTCTGAGCCCGGCCGTTTAGGTTGCAGACTCATATACTTGACTGGTCCTGCTCTTAAGCAAGAGGGCTGTTCCCTGGCATGTAGACCTTCCCAGAACAGGGGCCCATGTTAGCCCAGATCCCCTAGAAAATAGATTCTAACGCACAGCTTAAGTGCCATTGCTTTATTGGGAGGGGCAATCCCAGGGCAGCAACAGTTAGGAAAAAAGAAGCGAGGCAGGGCTTACCAGGGAAGTTCTGGTATTTCGACCTCCTTAATTCTAAGCTTCCTTGGGATTCAAGCTTGAGTTACCCACCCTATCCGATTATTAACACTGCTTCCAGATACTCAAGCCAATTTGTTAGCTCTTCAATCCTGGATCAATGCATTTGGCCTTATTAAGGCTTATATTTTATTCCCATATTTTAACATCCTTGTAATCCACTCCCATAATGCTCCTCAGACTCCTAGGAAGGACTATATTTAACGACCCAGGAAAGAGGGAGAGGCATATGTTGATTACCTTCCCCACAAAATTCTGTGCCTTGTAAAATCATTGCCAAGCTGTGATTCTTTGTATCTCCAACCTTGTACTCTATCTGGAGCCCTGGTGGCATAGCGGTTAAAATCGCAGTTGCTAACCAAAAGGTCAGCAGTTTGAATCCACCTGCTGCTCCTTGGAAACCCTATGGGGCAGTTCTACTCTCTCCTATAGGGTCACTATGAGCTGGAATTGATTCAAAGGCAACGGGTTTCGAATACTGTATCTAAATGTCAGTCAGATTCTAACTAGAGTGAAACCTGTGAAAGCCAGAACTCAATTGGACTGCCTTACTTTTCTGGGTCTCACGCTTTTCCACCTTTGACAGGATGTCATCTAATCACTTTTCTATTGCTCTCTGTTGGTGGAAAATATTTGAGTTTTCGTTGTCTGACAGGTTTCTGCCTTACGCAGGTTCCAGCCTTTGTAGGTTTTACTGTATTAGGGCCCAGGTGTCAGAGCTTAGCCTGGTGTCTGTCTCAGCCCCACAAGATACTAAGAAAGTAATGATATTTAGGGATCTCAAGCAATTGAGGCCATTAACTAAAAGTGTGCCTTGTAGAAACAGGACAAAATAAGTCCTTGCTTCAGTAAACAAAGCGCTAGGACATATTTTGATAGAAGGTTGAATCCTCCAACCTTTGGGGGTTTGCCAGAGTGCCCCTTCTCCCCACAAAACAGCCCTATCCAGAACAACTATCCTCATTCTCTGCATCACCCTCAGATGTTTCCCAGGCAAAGGTTGGAAGCCATCTGCACTCATTTATTCACAAGTTTGGGGAACAGAAGGAAGCTGCCCATGGATGTGAATCTCTTTAGACAGGAAACAATCATGGAATGAGAAACAACTACCAAGCAAAACTGAGCTAAAGACAAAGGCAAAGACCACAATGGGCTCTGAAAATAAAAAGTCCATTAGTTCTGGAATTATCCACTGGATGACAAGCAATGTATATAACGTATACACACACACTTTCATACACACACACACACACTTTCATACACACACACACACACATCTGAGCCTGGCACTTCCAGTAGAGTCCTGCAATCAGCTAAGAAGCTATTTAAAGGAAACCTTCTACCACCAACTCACCACCCTGAAGACCCTAGTCTCAATTTTGGTCCTTGAACTTACTCCTTACAAACTATAGTCTATTCAACAGAAGGCCTCTTAAATCCTTTCTAATCTACCTACCACAGCATGTAAAGACCTTGTTCTGACAAGGGACTGGAAGAGCATGTTTCACCCAAATAATTACTAAAAGAGACCATAACAGATCGAAGCCTTCATAGCCAAGTTGTTCTCATCCTCCTAGGATGAGCCTTGCAGTCTCAAGGAGGGCTTTTTCTACCATGAAAGGTTCCCAGGAAATGTGCAGGAGTCAGGACACATATCAAAATAGCTAAAAACTAACCAAACCAAACCCAGTGCCATCAAGTCAATGCCGACTCATAGTGACCCTATAGGACAAAGTAGAACTGCTCCACAGGATTTCCAAGGAACAGCTGGTAGATTCGAACGGCCAACCTTTTGGTTAGCAGCCAAGTTCTTAACCACTGTACCACCAGGGCTCCAAAATAGCTAAAAGGTACATTTATACTCCATCCTTTGAATGTCCAGTGATAGAGAAGTGTCATCTAAGAAATAAATGTGTTCATGGGTAATCCAGCATAATTGACTAGGTGACCAACACTGTAAAGCTAATTGGTTAGTGGGTTATGTGAAGTAAAACAAAACAAAAAGGTAGTGATAATAGGGAACTAAAACAAGTAAGGATGAAGGCTATATTATCTGACTGATTAGTCATATTACACGTACCAGCAATCACACCCAGGGAGCAGACACACCCAGATGTATAGCTCTGGTCTATTAGTGCTGCCTCAAAGACTAGGTCACTGTGTACTCAACAACAGCCTATAGAGGTAAAAACAGCACAAGTCATGATGATGCTGGCTGTAACTATCTCCTGCTCTTCAATTAGATACGATACTTAAAATTGCTTGTAAAAGTCAAATAATTTTTTACAAAATATTGTCAAACGTAGGAAAAACACAGAGATTTTGAGAGAGCTTATAAACATGGACTGTTGAGGTCATTGTGCTTAGAAAATACGGTATTGCTTTACAGAGAAGAAAGAAATTGGTGGTAAATTCAGACTTAACTGGTGCCCATGGAAAATTTCTCATCTGCTCTCTGAGTTCATGCTGTTGCCATTCCAGTTCCAACTGCCATTGAGTCAATTCTGACTTATAGTAACCCCATGTGTACCAGAGTAGAACTGCACTACACAGGCTTTTCAATGGCTGATTTTTCTTCCAAGGTGCCTTTGGGTGGACTCAAACTGCCAGCCTTCCAGTTAGCAGCTGAGCATGTTAACCATTTCCACCACCCAAGGATTCCATGCTGTTGCAACAGTATATTAATATCTTTGGCAATAAGAATTTCATTTATTCACATAATAGGAAATCTGAAAATAGAACAGTCTAAAATAAGAGTGATTTTCTCAAAAAAAAAGAAGACCTTTAGGTTGACAGGGCTAGGTGACTGCTTATGACCAAAGATGTCTTCTATTTTTCTACTCTGCTTACCCCAGCACTTCTGTAACTTCTGTTCCCAAAGTTGCTTCATGGTCCAAGATGACTACTGAAACTTCGTCATAGTTGTGTCTATGCAGGCAGAAGGAAAGAGGAGAACCCCACTCCTACCCCAGCTGTGTCAGCAACCTATAAAACGGAGTATTTAAGAAGGCTTCCAACTTCCATCCCCTCGGTAAGAACTTAATCACATGGCCACACCTATCAGCAAAGGAAGCTAAGAAATGTAGACTTTTTGCTGGATTGACAATGTTGATTTTACCCAAGTTCTGTGATCCTAGAAAACAATCTACAGGTTAAGGAATTTCCCCTACCCTTGTGTTCCCAGAAATGGTTTACAGCAAAGAAACACCCTTCCCTATATGACTTAGATAAGACTTACTGGTGCCCTTTTATTTATATAGGACAAGACCAGACATAAACCCTTCAAATTCCTGTTCTTTGCCTCATAAATGATTAGCAGAAGAACTATTTTGTCCCCACTGATGAATGTGAACAAAATACTAGTTAACCAAACTTTAACTAAGTTTCTCACCTTTGCCCAGGCCCCTGAATTTTGATCCACTCTCAATCTGAACTAGGTTATAACTCCATTTTAATGGTCCTTCCCAGAATAGGCTGTCTTCAGGGTAAAACATTCTCTGATCTACTGTCCCATCCCTTCACCGTTCATCCCATTTTCTCACACTTCGTTCTTTCTAGCCTTGGGGCAGTGATGGTTCAGTGGTAGAATTTTCCAGTTCCATGAAGGAGGCCAGGGCTCAATTACTAGCCAGTGCACCTCAAGCTCAGTTACCACCAGTCAGTGGAAGCTTGCTCTGAGTCTAAACAGGTTTCAGTGACACTTCCAAACTAAGACAGACTAGGAAGCAAGGCCTGGTTACCTACTTCCAAAAATCAGCCAGTGAAAACCCTATGGATCACCATGGTCCAATCCCCAACCAATCATGGGCATGGCACAGGAATGGGCAGCATTTTCTTCCATTGTGCATGGGATCACCATGAGTTTGGGGGCCTACTCAATGGCAGCAAACAGCATGAGACGCTTGCAGATCTCATGATCAACATTCTCTCTATTGCAATAGGAGCCCCTGCAATTGCAGTAATCCTTCTCTCCACTCTTGCAATAATCCTTTGGAATAAAATCTCTCCTTCCCTAAATCTAGGTTTGTTTTTTATTTGACATGTGTTGCTACTCTAATTAAAATCAAGGGTCTGTTACAACAAAAGAAAGGAAGGATAGATATCTGATAGCAAATAAATGCTACCTCATCTTTCAAGTCATTCTCAGAAAATAATTTAATTTAATCATTAGGTACTAGGCTGTAGGCCTTTTTCACAAGTCAAAGTGCTGATATAATTTCTAGATAAATTACACAGGAACAAAATAAACACATGAACCAAAAAAAAAAAAAAGTTCTGATATATTGCAAGTTAGTCAGCCAAAATCAAAGCTTGAGCTAAACATCTCTGCTGGGCAATCTTTCAGGAATCCAATTTGCACCTCTGGGCACTGATGGCAAAGGGCCCTGTGGAAGAGAACCAAACCCCAACAAGCATCATCTCATGGAAGGTTAAGCGACTGTTCCACAGGCCTTAGCCTGTCAGCAGGGAATGGCCTCCCATAAGCTCTGAAGAGAACAAGACTAAGTATCTTGTGATAGCTAGCATTCCTGCTGCCCATCTTCAGGTAGAAAACTTAAAGCCTGAGGTCTGTCCATACACATGTTCCCAAGGATCAGACTCTAGCAGTAGGGTTCTATCAAGGAGGATTGTGGCATTGCAACGAGACATCCCTATCTGTTTGTGACCCATAATGACCTACTGGGATGGACTCGTAATCATGGACTTATTCTTGAACGTTTGTAAAATATGCCTTCAGAACCCCACTCCAATGGGCGAAACAGCCATACCACAGAGAGCGAAGGCATATCAAGCCTAGGCAAGTACTGGAAACAACCCTGCTAGAACAAGAATTTTCACACCAATCTCAAATTTTTTGTAATGCTGTAGACCCAAGTTGCAGATCCACTACGGCACCACTAGAGGGAGCACAAGTAAAGTTATGGCTGAAAAAAAAAAATGTCTGGAAAAGACCGTGCTAAATATGTTCTGAGGTTACAGTGGGGGGTAGATAAAACTGGAAAATTAATAGGTACATGGACTGCACAGAGGAGTGGGAGTGGCAGTGCAAGAGCAAAAGTGGAGGGCATGCACAATGGGGTCATTTTTCATGAGGCCAGGGAGCAGTTTAAAAACAGCAGAATCCCATCATCAGACATTTCTAATCAGCCATGGTCATTCAAAAGAAAATTCATGAATAATGTGGGATCAAATGTTTCAAGGATTAGGGACATAAGATTTAGGGAAACTCAGCTTCCCTTTCTCAGTTAATAATCAACCTTAAATATAATGAACAGCAATTCCCAGAACAGGAGGTAAGGCTGAAATGAATTCTCTGACCCTTATCCCAAGCTTCCCTGCTACGTAGGATTTAGCAACACAAGGGGTTCTGTGTGTACAGGTATGCTCTCCAGATTTGCAAAAAGGATGTATTTGACTAAACTCTAGGAAATAGACATTTTGTAGGTCAAAATAGCTGCATATTCACAATTTCCTGTGGTTGTATACATATTTTATCTAAAGTCCCATATGCCTAAATTTCTCTCAAGATATGTCCTCAAAGTCATGAAGCAAGACCCTGCTTTTACTGTAGCTGATAGCCCCATTCTTTCCAGGCTACTGTTGTCTTTGCTGGTAACTTGATGTAACTTCTGACCATACGCCATGGACCCTGACTCTCACACTTACGACTTCTCCAAATCACAACTTTTAAATGTGAACAGATCATAAGAGACCTGTGGAATATCGTTAAGTGGACTAACACATGCATTATTGGAGTCTCAGAAGGAAAGGAGAAGAAAAAAAAAAGGACAGAAAGAATATTTGAGTAAATAATTACTAAGGTCCCAGGGTGGCGCAAACAATTTGCATTCACCTACTAACCTAAAGGTTTGTAGTTCAACCCCATCCAGCCGCACCGTGAAAAAGAGGCCTGGTGATCTTCTTCCATAAAAATTACATCGAAGAAAACCCTTTTACAGAGCGGTTCTACTCTGTAACACATAGGGTCACCATGAGTTGGGGGCCCAACTCCATGGCAGCTAACGACAGCAGGACCTACCACTAACTGTGATAGAGTCACAGTATTAAGATTGAGATGCGATATATTTACAAAAAAAAAAAAAAACTAGTAGCTGCTGAAGCTGCATGTGTACAATCAAAGAGTCCACAGAAGAATTCTGATTAAAAGGGGAAAAATGCAGAACAGAATTTCAAATTCTTATAGAATCCAGACTTTCTGGATCCATGGAGGATGGATGAAGCCCTGAAACTATTGCTCTGAGATAGTGTTTAAACCTTAAACCTTCAACCAAAAATATCCCCTGAAATCTTCTTAAAACCAAGCAATAACTAGTAAAAAAAAAAAAAAAATGCCTACCTTGAGCATCACGCTCTTTTAAGAACTATCTGTTCAGGATCAAATCGACAAAAGTAACTCAAAAGATTAGACACGGAGTTTAGGGGGCAGCAAGTTCATGTTAATGGGGGAGGAACAACTCAGAAAATTAGTGTGAGAATGGTTACACAATTAGAAGCGCGTAACAGCATCATTGAATTTTACGCGTAGAAACTGTTGAGTTGGTAGACATTTTGCTACGTATACTTTTGGAGCCCTGGTGGCGCAGTAGTTAAGAGCTTGGCTGCTAACCAAAAGGTCAACAGTTTGAACCCATCAGTCATTCCTTAGAAACTCTATGGGGCAGTTCTACATTGTCCTATTCAACAACAATAAAAAAGTTAAAAAGCCAAAAAATAAATATAAGTTCTTTAAATTCAAAAAAGAACAAGGCACTAAACAGCTGTGAGCTGTGGAAGCTGTGAAGAATGGTTACACCCCTGATTTATAAATGACTTTCCATGATACAACTGGTAATTATTGGAGGTGCAATATCTGGAATGGAGGTGCAGATTTAGAGTCAACAGCCTCAGGTGGCATCTGAAGCCCCATGTGTAAACAGAGTCACTTTGGAAAGAGGAGAAGGCTAAGAAGAGATCCTAGAACAGAATTCAGGAGAGCATCAGCACTTAAGGAGATCCAGGGCCTAGACCATATGAGGAAAGTGAGGTGTCTGGGCATGAAATTTAAGGACATGCTCATTCCCAGGGCCGTGCAAATGCAGGCCAGAATGAAGTAGGGAAGGGAGGAACTGCAGGGGGGATGCAATGGTCAGTAAAGGTCTCCTTAGCTCACAATGAGGACTTAGAGTGTTTGTTTGTTCAGAAAGAGGGTAAGAAGCCTGCTGTGTCCTGGCAGTGTTAGGAAAGGAATAGCCTTGAAAGGTTTGCTATGTCTAGTGTCTATGCTGGATATCCAAACTGGACAGAATGATGTTGTTGGAATAGTCTTTGAAAACCAGTATCAAGTTTATGTTTGGGTAACTTAAGCACCCAAACTTCACAGTGGTGCCAGATGGAAAAAAGATTTCACTTCCTCTGGAGCAATTTATCTTCAGTAAAGAAGGAAAAGATAAAGTTAATGCTTCTGCCTTCTGCTGGGTTTGGCATTCAGGCTGCCTCCAGTGGAAGCCTACAAATGTCCTTGTGGCCTGAGTAAGGGCTTTACTCAGCGTAAGTGTTGAGGTTGTAGCCCCAACACCTTTAGCAGTGGCAAAAGGGTTGCAATCAGATATTTCACTTTGTTTTTCTTAAGAGACAGTATCTTGAGAGTGGGTGATGGTATTAGTGGAATATACATACCTCCTTGTGGGTAGTGGAGGCCTCAAGAGCTGAAAATTGTGAGTATATGTTCATGATGACAGGGCCAGACCTCACGGGAACAACCAGAAGCAAATAGAGGTATTGAGATACCTTCAGCCTTCCTGACTTGTCTGCGTGTGTGTGTCTGCGTTTGGTGGTTTAATCATGGAAATGAATCAGATGCTGAATATGTGGCTTTTTGGCCTAGGTTAGTGTGGCAGTTGCGTGGATTAGTGCAATTGCCAATAAGAACTTCCCAAATCAAATGACTCTTGGGAGATCAAAGAGAACTTATCAGAATTCTAAGGTGACAATTGCCCTAGAATTGTGGGCAACTGGCTCAAACTGAAAACTTGTCTTCCTCATGCGTGAAAAATACTCAGAAAAGTCTTGCTGAGTTATCTTCAGAAAAACAGTTGAATGTGGGGTTTTAAAATGGTCTACTCGTTTTCCATGTGCCATGTGGAATTAGGTCAATGAATATAGCATACGCCTTTAACTTCTACCCATAAATCAGCCACCTCTTTCTTGCTGAGAGAATGAACATCAAGTGAGGCATAAAGATTCATCCAAGCTAATAATGAGAATTCTTGTAGTTACAGGTAGCCCCGTGACACAGTTCTGGCCAGTGAGCTGTAACAGGAAGATGTTATTTCTAATGCCTTTTGACTGAAAGCAGTTGTGTGGCTTTGCCTTTTTTTTTTTTTTTTTAAGGTTACACAAAGTGGCAGACCATGATGGGACAGGAATGCAGTCCTAGATGTTTGATACCATTCTGACCTCAGAGCTGGCACCTGCCCTCTAATAGTCTTCTCATGTTGTGTTCAGCCCCTGCAACCTCACACTAAGATGGCTTGAAGAGTCAGAGGCCAATCTATTACGGCTCGTATAGCATTTCACATTCTTTTAGCCCTAAAATCATGTGGTCATGGGTCTTCATGTCTCCCAGGGCTCAGGACTAGGATATGTCTCATTACTAGCAGGCTCTAGAGGATTGAGTTACCGGGTAACTACAACCCACTGTAGTCAAATCAATTCCAACTGAGTAGAATGGCCCCATAGGGTTTCCAAGGCTGTAATCTTTACGGAAGCAGACTGCCACATCTTTTTCCCCCGCCAAGCCACTGGTGGGTTCAAACCATTGACCTTTTGGTTAGCAGCTGAGCACTTAAACACTGCGCCATCAGGACTCCCTTCAGGTAACTATAATGAACAAATTTTGCTAATAAAGGCAGGTCAAGACTTGAGCAGAATTCTTCCTACTTTCATTGGCAGTCAGCTTTGTACAAGAATTTGAAGGGAAATTTCTATAAAGAAAACTGTAACCCTAAACAAGCTAATATAGCGTATACTAATGCTCTCTGAAAAGCAGAAGGAGCCAGACTGGAGGCCCATCTCCCAACTAGGGGCAATGAGTACAGATCCAAGCTTTTATCTGTGGTGCCAATATGACATGCAAAAATGACAGTAGTGTTTTTTTGTTGTTAGGTGACACCCAGTCAATTCCAACCAACAGTGACCCTATGTATGACAGAACGAAATGCTGCCCAGTCCTACCCCATCCTCACAATCATTGCTATGTCTAAGCCCATTGTTGCAGCCACTGTGTCAATCCATCTCGGTGAAGGTCTTCCTCTTTTTTCGCTGACCATCTACATTACCAAGCATGATGTTCTTCTCCAGGGAATAGTCCCTCCTAATAACACATCCAAAGTACGTAAGAGAAGTCTCACCATCCTTGTTTCTAATGGGCATTCTGACTGTACTTCTTCTAAGACAGATTTATTCTTTCTTCTGACAGTTCATGGATATATTCAATATTCTTCATCAACACCATAGTTCAGAGGCATCAATTTTTCTTCAGTCTTCCTTATCCACTGTCCAGGTTTCACATGTTTACGAGGCAATTGAAAACACCATGGCTTGGGTCAGGTGCACCTTAGTTCTCAAAGTGACATCTTTGCTTTTTAACTCTTTAAAGAGACCTCGTGCAACAGATTTGCCCAGTGCAATTCCTCATCTGATTTCTTGACTGCTGCTTCCATGGGTGTTGATTGTTTTTCTAGGGCTATGGATTATGGGAAAGTAGGGAAAATTTTCAGACACCCAATATAGAATGAGAGAACAGCCCAACCTAGTTCTAGTATTATGAGACAAGGACTTTTACGTGCCTGGCCTAGTTTTAAAGATTGGCCAAAGCTTCTTGGAGTACTATAGAAATATGGTACTGAATATATTTAGGTCAGAATTTTGTAACCAAGATGTGTGAGGGGGTCAACCATGCCAACCTATTTGTGAGGGAACTGCTTGGAGAAAGCCGATGGCTGTGTCTGGAAGGAGTCACATCAAAGCATCTATGCAGAGAAAGTTCTGCAATCACTAACTCCTCTCTGAAGTAATTTCTTCTGCTACAGTAAGCAGCTAGATGGAGTATTTTTTTGCAGGGGGATGGGAATATGTTTTAATGGTATAAGAGGGAGAATGTTTGTCTCAGAGGTAAGAAGCCATTTGAAGCAGATTTTCCTGATAGGCTGTATTTGTCTTTGGGCTTGAGACTGTCCACAATCTCTACAAGTACATTTATGGTCCAAAATCACTGAACTAGTATCACTGTGAGAATGTCACTTCTAAGACCACAAGAAGGAACTAATTCTAAGGGCTCCAATTAGGAATATAGTTACCTCTCCTTTGAAGGACAAAGTTTCCCAAACTCACTAGACTCTGAGGTCCAGGGTTTCTATTATTCACAAACTATATTCTGGTGTATGGTAGACCATCAATGACGGAAAAAGGCTTCTTAAGCACCTCAGAGATGGTCTTTTCTGCCTCTGGCTGGGCTGGTATCTCTACCATGAATGTCCAAATTTGGTTTTACAGTGATTGAGGGATAGCATAAGAATAATCCTTAACAACATGTGTTGAACTTCAGAAAAAAATCAGTACTCTGACTCCTTGCACATATTTCTTGTACTTCACAGGAAAGAAAGAGAAAAGGACAGTCAAGCTGTGGGTCTCAGGTACTTCTCTACGCCTCATACTTGCTAGAAAAAGCACCCTGGCCTTGGGGCGGTTAATTATTAAGATTTTTCTGGAAGTTTCTTCAGAGCACCTGTGGCCATGAGTGCCTCCTATAACTATCCCACTCCATGAGGTCACTGTGTGGGCTGTGAAGATTCACCTTGGTGTGTTCCTAGGATTCTGGCTATAGTCCTGGTACTCACCAACTCCTTTCCACCTACAGTGGCTGCTTCTGATAATGTCTTTCCTCTCAGAAGCTACTGTGGCTAAAGGTCTCCACCAATTCTCCCATTTTCTAAGAAGTTGGCATTAGAATGACTTGTTGTTTTTAGGTGCCATTGAGTCGGTTCCGATTCATAGGTACCCTGTAGGACAGGGTAGAACTGACCCACAGAATTTCCAAGGAGCAGCTGGTGGATTCAAACTGCCAACTTTTTGGTTAGCAGCCGTAGCTCTTAACCACTGTGCCACCAGTGCTCCTGGAATGATTTAGACACTATCATTTCCATTATATAGTGAGGTTGAGAAGTTACATAATCTTTCCAATATCGCACAGTTAGTATGTAACTGAGCGAAGTGTGGCGTGAAATTGTACTTCACATATAAACACCTTCTGATACCATTTATGTTGTCCTATTTCATGCTAAATGAATTCTATAAAATCCTGAGTCCTGACCTCACCATTTTCCCTGAAGCCCCAGCAGAGCCTGAATATTGGGTAAATGTATCTTAGCTCAAGTTAATTCCTGAGCAGGAGACTGGGTACCCTGGACAGGAAGTAGGATGGTTCCAGATAGGAGTGGGCTCTTGCCTCGACTGGAAATATAGCCTCACAGCCTCTGTGAATAAACCTATCAAGGACATCTCAGAAGATGTCAGGAGGCCAACTCAGGATTAGAGCCTGAAGTTTTCTAAAGACTAAGCCCAAGGAGGAGACTGAGCCTTTCTGGACCCCCTAAGGGATTGTTCTGGGGAATCAAAGGGGAGAATAGTACTGTCCATTCTCCACACATGGGGATCCTCAGTTGGAGAAGAATAAGCGCTTCCAATCACTAACACCCTTACACCCCACCAACTCACTTCCTATGATGACTGTTGCCAGCCTTGCTAATGACTGTTGCCAGCCTTGTTAGGAAGCATTAGTCATTGATTCACCTACAAAACTATTTCTGGAACTTCTGAGCCTTGTTCACTTGAAGACAGAGTTCCTGATCCTCCGTGATGGAGGGCAAGGGTATCATTTCCTCATTTCAATATTTTTTAAGAACAAAGCACTACCTGGGGTCTTCAAATCTTACAAGTGGTCATTCAAGGTACAACAATTGGTCTGTATTCACCTGGAGCAGCAGAGAAAGAGGGAAAGTCAGGAACAGGAGAAGGAAATGAAATGTGTGCCTAAATGCCTCCATGAACAACTGTCTCCTTTGCCAGAAGACCAGCATAACTGGATGGTGCCCAGCTACCATTACTGAATGTTTTGATCAAAGATTCTATAGAAGAGTCCTGATCAAAAGGGAGAAAAACACAAGAGCATTTCAAATTCTTATGGAATCCAGACTTTCTGGAGCCACAGAGACTAGATGAACCCCTGAAACTATTGCCCTGAGATAATCTTTAAACCTTAAACCTTCAACCAAAAATATCCCGTGAACCAAGAGGCAGAAAGGACCACATAAACCAGAGACTACATCAGCATGAGACGAGAAGAACTAGATGGTGCCCAGCCACAACCAATGACTGCCCTGACAGGAAACACAACAGAGAACCCCTGAGGAAGAAGGAGAGCAGTGGGATGCAGACCCCAAATTCTCATAAAAAGACGAGACTTAATGGTCAGACTGAGACTAGAAGTACCCCGGAGGTCATGGTCCCCAGAGCTTCTGTTCGCCCAAGACAGGAACCATTCCCAAAGCCAACTCTTCAGACAGGGACTGGACTGGACTATGGAATCGACTTGATGGCATTGGGTTACTGGGTGGGTATGGGAAGGAAAATGATACTGGTAAAGAATGAACTTCTTGGATCAAGTAGACACTTGAGACTATGGTGGCATCTCCTGTCTGGAGGGGAGATGAGAGGGCAGGGGGGCTCAGAAACTGGCCAGATGGACACGAGGAGAGAGAGAGGGAAGGAGTGTGCTGGCTCATTAGGGGGAGAGCAACAAGGAGTGTAAAGCAAGGTGTATATAAATTTTGTATGTGACACTGACTTGATTTGTAAACTTTCACTTAAAGCACAATAAAAATTAATTAAAAAAAAAAAATCCCCTGAAGTCTTCTTTAAACCAAACAATAGTTCAGCTTAATTAGTGAAGAATGTCTGCTCTGAGCATTGTGCTCTTTTAAAGAACTATCTATATGGGATCGAATTAACAACATCAACTGTAATGGTTAGATGGGAGCCTAGGATCTGGGCCAAGGTACTTGTTACTTCTGTTTAAGGCAAAAGAGAGGGATTTGTTACAAGTTTGCTAGCTCATTTCACAGTACTCAAGGAAAAAATGTAACTGCATGACCCTACGCACAACGGCACAAAACCCTACCTGGTCTTGCGCCATCCCCAGATCAAACTATTGTGATCCACAAGTTTTCGTTGGCTGATTTTCAGAAGTAGATCACCATTTCTTTCTTTCTAGTTCATCTTAGTCTGGAAGCTCCGTTGAAATCTGTTCAGCATCACATCAACACGCAGCCTCCACCAACAGATGAGTGCTGGCTGCACATGAGGTATATTCGCCAGGAATCAAATCCAGATTTCCCACATAGAAGGCAAGAATTTTATCACTGAATGACTGATATCTCTGTTAGTCATTAGGGAAATACAAATCAAAGCCACAATGACATTATTACCGCACACCCACTGAGATGGCTATGATTTAAAAAAAAAACAGAAAACAAGTGTTGGCGAGAATGTGGAGAAATTGAAACTCTCATTCATTGCTGACAGGATTTTAAAATAGTACAGTCACTGTGGAAAACTGGTGATTCCTCAGAAAGAAAAACATAGAATTACAATATGATCCAGCTATTCCACTCCTAGAAAATATATATATATAAACACATACATATATAAAGAATTGAAAGCAGAAACCCAAACACTCGTACACCAATGTTCAGTGCAGCAGTACTCACAATAGCCAAAAGGTGAAAGTAGCCCAAGTGTCTATTAACAGATGAATATATTAAAAAAAAAAAAAATGTGGTACATAAATACAAAGAAATATTATTCATCCATAAAAAAATAAAGTCCTGATATGCTACAACATGGATGAACCTTGAAAACACTCAAAAGAAAAAAATTAAAAAAACAGCTGCCGTCGAGTTGATTGCGATTCACCGACTCATGGTGACCCCAAGTGTGTCAGAGTAGAACCGTGCTCCACTAGGTTTTTAATGGCTGTTGTCTTTCCAAAGTCAGTCATCGGGGAATTCTTCCTAGGTGCCACTGGGTGGATTTAGTGACCACCAACATTTCTGTTGGTACCCCAGCATTTAACTGCACCATCCAGGCACTCCTTTGAAAACATTGTGCTAGGTAAATTAAGTCAGTCACAAAAGGAAAAATATTGTGTGATCCCACTTATATGAAATATCTAGAACAGACAGGTGTATAGGGACCAAAGCGTGTTAATGCTTACCAGCGGCATGTGGGAAAAAAGGGGACTCACTGATTAGGGGACACTGAGCTTCTGTTAAGGGTGATGGAAATATTTGGAAATAGATATTCATGATGGTTGAATAACATGATGAATGTATTTAATATCACTAAATTTTACATGTAAAAAATGTTCAAATGGCAAATATTTTGTTACATATATATTTGCCATAATAAAACAAAAGGCTATTGCATAAACTAATCTATGCTGTAAGAAGTCCGAATCATAGTTACTTTTATGGGATTAGTGACTAGAAGGCTGCATGAGGAAAGCTTCCAAAAGTTCAGGAAATGTTCTGCTTCTCTTCTGGGAGCTGGTTACATGAATATTTTTGATTTATGGCTATTCAAACTACACACTTATGGTATGTGAATCTTCCTATACACATATTGTGCTTCAATAAAAAATTAAGATTAAAAAATTCAGATTCTAAACCCTATCGTAAGTGCCTTTTTGTAATAAAACTTACATCCAAGTGTGAAATTACTATATTGTTAAACACGTAAATTAAATATTTTCAATCAGTTTCTAGGAAATTTGTATAATTTTCAGGAAATCAAAGTTTTCATTATACCATTTGTTTCAGAAGACTGGTCTTTTGAAATACAAAATGCTTCAGGCATTAGTGGAAAATGAAATACCTCAAGTCTCATTTCCAGCTGTTTAAAGCATTAAATTCTTAAGTGCCACGTAACAGGTATTTGAACTTCTTAAATTCTACTTTTATAGAAAACAAAAAGCTTGATTATATTAAATGTATAATTCTAGGACCAATGAAGTAAAAAAAACCTTTTTACCTTATTCTCAATTTTTCTCATTTCTATTTCTTAAAGCTTTTCTACTTATGTTTGTTTATTTGAATTGAAAGCATGAGTCCTGTGAACCTCTTACATCACTCCTTGCATAGTGAGCGACCTCTTTGAGCCTGATGACAAGCCTGGTTAGGGCAGATTTTAATAAGCAATAAGGGATTGTTTTTGACTTTGTTTCTCCTACCTTTCCTGGGACCTCTCGCTGTTACGTCAACATAAAAGGTTTTTCAAACTCTTTCCTTATAATATCACTAAAACCCAGTCTCACTGACCTGATTTGTAAACTTTCACTTGAAGCACAATAATAAAAAAAAAAAGATTATGTGTAAAAAAAAAAAAAAACAAACCCAGTCTCAGAACTGGCATAAGAATTGTCTTGTCCTTTCTTATAAGAACATTGCACTACCTGCTAGCACAATGGAGACAAGGTCTTTAAAGTAGATTGGAGTCAGGGTCAGCCGTCAGTAAGCCTCCATATTGCACACCTCACCTAGCTGTTTCAGCATGGTGGAAGGGGTTGAGAAGGGGTTTAAACTTCATTTTACCTACACATAAGTGGTATAGCTATGGGTATTCAACTGTCCTTATTAGTCAAATGAGGATAATACCTACCTCATAGGATTTTTCTGAGGACTGCATGAGATCCACGTATACTATTTAGCACCTTGTCAGGTGCAGAATAAACACTGAATGTTAGATATGATTAAACATTCATAATTACATGTATGTGTATATGCTTCATAGAATTGGGACAAATTTGTTTCTTCTTGACTTTATTCCTCAGCTCTAGACAAATACTATGAAAAGTGCCTCTCAACAAGGTTATACCAATTTACATTACTACAGAAGTATGGATAAGCCTATTTCCTAGCTTCTTTACAAAAACTGAGCTGTGTTCTCTCATATAAATGCTGATTTGACAGATTCAATATTAGGTCTTAATTTTCATGATGATTCATGAGACTCAATTTCATATGCTAATTGACGATTTATAGTCTGTGAATTGCCGTTCAAGTCATTTGTCTATTTTATTTGTTGCTGCTAGGTGCCATTAAGTCCACTTTGACTCAGAGACCTTATGCGTAATAGAATGAAATGGTGCCGGGTCCTATACCATCCTCACAATCGTTGCTATGTTTGAGCCCATCGTTGTAGCCACTCTGTCAATCCATCTCATTGAAGGTCTCCCTCTTATTCACTTGAAAGCATTAAATTCTTAAGTGCCACGTAACAGGTATTTTGACTTCTTAAACCCTCATAGAAAACAAAAAGCATGATTATATTAAATGTATAATTCTAGGACCAATGAAGTAAAAAAAACCTTTTCACCTTATTCTCAATTTTTCTCATTTCTGTTTCTCAAAGCAGTTTTAGCAAGCATTATATCCTTTTCTAGCAATTGGTCTTTCCGGATAATGTGTCCAAAGTAAGCAGATGAAACCTCTCCATCCTCACTTCTAAGGAGTATTCTGGCTGTATTTTCTCTAAGGCTGATTTCTTCATTTTTCTGGAAGTCCGTGGTATAGTCATTATTCTTCACAAACATTTGAACGTGCCAATTCTTCTTCGGCCTTCCTTTTTCACTGTCCAGCTTTTGTATGCATATGAAGTGACTGAAAATTAGGTGCACCTTAGTCATCAAAGTGACATCTTTGCTTTTTAATATTTTGAAGAGGTCTTTTGCTGCAGATTTCTCCAATGCAACATTGATTACTTGACTGCTGCTTCTATGGGCATCCATTATGGATCCAAGTAGAATGAAATCGTTGACAACTTCAATTTCTTCACCATTTTTCATGATGTTGTTTATGGGTCCAGTTGTGAGATTTTTATTTTCTTCACATTCAGGTGCTATCTTCATCAGTAAGTGCTTCAAGTTGTCTTCATTTTTGGCAAGCAAGTTTGTGTCATCTGTACATTGCAGGTTTTTAACGAGTCTTGCCCCAATCCTGATGCCATATTCTTCTTCATATAGTCCAGCTTCTTATTTTTTAGGATGCATTACATCTAAGGAATATAAGATGTCATTTGTTGAAAACACTTCTAGTTTTTCACTTATCTCTAATTTTATTTATGATGTTTGGAATATATATAAACCAGTAAATCAGTTGCCGTCAAATTGATTCGGACTCAGGGCAACCATATGTGTGTCCAAGTAGAACCGTGCACCATAGGATTTTCAATGGCTGACTTTTCAGAAGTAGATTGCCAGGAATTTCTTCTGAGGTGCCTCTAGGTAGACTTGGGCTTCCAATCTTTCAATTAACAGCTGAGCGTGTTAATCATTTGCACCATCCAGGGACTCTTTGGGATATACAGAGGATTCAAATATTCACATAATCAAATGAAATGTTTCTGCCTTTGATATCGTGCATAGAAAGTCCCTACCTCCAAAGAAACTAAAAGATTTTTCTGTTTGACTAATACTAAATAATTTTGCTCCTTCAGGTACTCAATCAATCTGAAAACATTTTGGTACAATAAGATATTGCTTTTTTTTTTTTTTTTCAAATTATTAACCATTTTTCCTATCACCATTTATGGGTTTGTCTCTTCCCCTAATGATATAAAACTCTGCAAAAAATCTATGAGAAAATCATATACTACATTATATATCTTTAATCATGTTCTGGAATTTCTAGTCTATTGACATTTCTGTTTTCCTACATTTCAACTGTTTTGATTTTGTTTATTGGGATAGGCAGAATTCTCAGATGGCCTCCAATATTCCTGACCCCTACTGTGCACACACCTTCTTTCAGTTATTAAATCAAACACTAATCTAAGTACTGCTCTGAAGGAATTTTGCAGATGTAATGAGGTTTCCAAATCAATTAATCTTAAGGTAGGGAGAGTATACAGGTGGGCCTAACCTAAATTCATGAGCCCCTTAAAAGCAGTTAGTTTTCTCTGACTGGTCACAAAAGAGAAAGTCAGAGAGATGCCTTCTGGTTGGCCTGAAAGAAAGCAAACATCCATTTTATGAAACATCCATCTTAAGGGAGTCACATCGCCAGGGATTGCAGGTGGCCACTAGGAGCTGAGAGTAGTCCAGCCCACAGCTAGATGGGCAATAGGGACCTCAGTTCTACTACCTCAAGGAAATGAATCCTACCAATAACTAGCAAGCTTGGAAGAAGACCCCAAGCCCAGAGGAGAACTCAGCTGGATGACAGGCTCCATCAATCAACACTTTTTTGAAACATGTCATCCGTTCTCATGTTTGAGAACACTATACTTCTAGATGCACTTCAAAATTTTTCAGAACTCAAAAAGTCCTGTTGATCTTTCATGGTGTCTGTGATGGTTGTGTGTCAACTTGGCTGGCCCATGATTCTCAGTGGTTTTGCAGTTGTGTAATGATGTAATCACCTCCATGATGAGATCTGATATAATGTAATCAACTCCATGATGAGATCTGCTATGAGCAGCCAACTAGTTGAAAAGGAGTGTCCCTGGGGGTATAGCCTGCATCCAATATATATGGACTTTCTGGCAACGCTTAGCTTTTGCTCTGCTATGGATCCTGCATTTGGCTCATCATCATCTGACCACCAGTTCATGGAACTTGATCCAGCAACTTACTCTTACCTACCAATCAGGTTCATCAGTTCCCACAGGTATGTGAGTCAGAAGAAGCCTCCAGCCTGATGCCTGACCCATGGACTTGGGCCTTTTCAGCCTCTACAACCATGAGAGTCATTTCCTTGAGATACATACACACACACACACACACACACACACGCTTCACAGGTTTTGCTTCTTTACAGAACCCAGCCTAAGACAATGTCCTCATGCCACATTTATCAATTGCTTTAGGGACAGATCCAGATGGCCCTGGCAGCTCATTATCTCACTCCTGTGGTAGCTTATCAAAGAGCAGGCTCAGCAGATCTCAGGTGGCTCAATGGAAACAGCAGACCAGGGTGCTAGCCACTTGGCTCCAGTGAGCTCTCCATTTCAAACAAGACCACTCCTCAATACCCTCCTAGAGCTCAATGCTTGTTAGAATGAGTGGGCTTTCCTACCTACCTGCCTGTATGTTTTTTCCTGATGACCTATGTGCCACTGAGGCAATGGTGGTGGTTATTGGTAAACCCTTGGCACAACATAAGTATTTCTCATATATTGTTCCCACAATGCCAAACTGCTCTTGATTCTCACCCCACCACATAGCTTCATACATCTGAGCCCTTTGCATCAAATCTTCTAATTGAAAATTACGACGTGTGTTGCTACTGAGAGCCCTTAATTTTTTCAGCAATGTTTTATCACTACATTTAAATCATTACTTTTTTTTTTAATCTTAACTCTAAGGACTTTAGCTCTCAAACCTTTACAAGGAAGTTCATTTTTTTCTATGTACACCTAATCGATGCTGATATAGAGAGAAGTGATTGAATTCTATATTCTCTTTTTTTGTTTGTTTAATTTTTAACTGGATACAGTGTTTACTAATAAGTTAGGTGTAAGTTCATGAAAGAATAAAGCATTTGTGTTTTTAAATGGGACAATTTAGTCAGGGAAGTCCTAGGAACCTGAAAGAATGAATCTATAATAGTGTCATTCAGGCCATAAGCAGGTGATTGCTACCTTTCACGCCTACTCCCAAGGAATGAGTGCATCCTTGTGGGGGCTAGACAGCAAAAGGGGACCAGTTGTCCTGACGTCTTAACTTCTGCTAAGTCAGGTCACTTCATTTCTGGGAGTCCAAGGCTCAGAATTATTACCCAAAATGTACCTTCTTGTCTGCAATGGTATTTGAGAGCTCTTAATTTTTTTTTTTTTAAACTTGTACAGCTTCTCATCCTGGGGACCATTAACCACCCATAGCCATTCACGAGTCAAATGTATCCTCTATACCCAAGCCCAAAGAAATTAAATTTTTTTGCTGCTCTCTGAATCTGTCTTTCACTTAGCATCCTAACACTTATTCCCATTCTGCCTTACTCTTCATGTTTCCTCATCTCCACAGCCTTTATGGAGGGATGAAACCGTGAAGTCACTAGAGTTTGCAAAGCAGACCTAGATAAGCAGAGATTGCCCCTGTACAAGCTCAGCAAGAATTCTGAGGAGTCCCTGGGTGACACAAACTGTTAACCACGTGACTACTAACCGTACTGTTAAAGGTTGGTGATTCGAACCCATCCAGCAGCACCTTAGAACACAGGCCTGGTGATCTGCTTCTGAAAACACACAGCCTTGGAAACTCTATGGAACAGTTCTATTCTGCACATGTGGGGTCACCACGAGTTAAAATCAACTTGATGGCAACTAACAAGTAACAAAATTATTACCATAATGTTTAGGTTAATTTACCTCCTAAATCATGTCACTGCAGGTATAAAAGGCAGTGAACCCACAGTTCTGTGCTCCACCAACTAGCAGATATCTTACTCAATCGCTGCGACAACAGAACCTCAGCTGTGCCTCTGTGAAATGCAAGGAAACCATGCTCACCCACCTGCAACTTTGCCTCATGTATATCCTGTTCATATTTTACTCACTGCTTTGATAGGAGATCAGGCTGAAAGCAACTTTGAAAGGAGACCATGTTGTCATATTTGCCTATCCCTGAACCCAGATCAAGTTCTGCTCTGACATAGCTCAACCCTACTCTGCTCAGGTATCTATATCCTCAGACCTATTTTTAATCCAGTCCTTTTCTCACCTCATTTTTCAGCTACTTCTCCTTTGTGTGTTGTATAACGCTGGGTGGCACAAACACTTAAATGCTCGACTATTAGCTGAAAGGTTGTCAGTTCAAACCTACCCAGAGATGCCTCAGATGGCAGCCCTGGTGATCTGTTTCTGCAAGGTCACAGCCTTGAAAACCCTATGGAGCAGTTCTACTCTGTACACATAGGGTCGCCAAGAGTCAGAATCAATTCAACGACAACTAACAACAACAACAACTCTACTGCGGACAAAGTACTTTCCCGTTCAAAACTAATTCTTAATTGTTTCCCTCTTCTTTCTTATCAATAACTGACACTTGGCTCCAATCTTCCTACTGTCTTCTCCCATGGAATCCTTACCGTCCCAACGTCTTCCAACTCAGTGGAAGAAGTGGAGGCGACCAGCTTGCTCCTAGAGCCATACCTAGACTACTGATTCATCACTCTTTCTCCGCTGTCCTTCACTTCAAGTTCATGCCATTCCTATCGGTTTAAAAAGAGTAAAGAATCAAAAGTGTTTTAGAATGCAATTGATCAGGATATAAATATACAGTAAATTTATTATAAATAAGAACAAAATTATTAACCATGATAAGATGTAAAAATAAGTAGGACTTTATTTTGGCAGTAAACTCTTATTATTGTGGTATCACCTGGAAATAGTAAGGTTTTCAAACTGCATAGAGCTTATATGTTAATCTGCACAAAAGCTATTCTATGTAATTGTCTTCAATAGAAATTGTTTTCAGATTATACAGTTACCCACTTAGGATTAATAGTGTAAGACTCTCTTCAATCTTCCCAACAATTTACTCTGGTATAAGTGCTTCAAAGGAAGGGGAAGTCCTCGAAAGCACTGAAGACTCCAAGACAAGTTGTAATTCACTCAAAACAAACTTAATATAGTTAGTAGAAAAAAAAAAAACATACACTGAGTCATGCTTTGTTTTATAAAACTCTATAAAATTAAAAGATTTGAATTAAACTCCTAACACCTGGGTGCTATCTATAGTTAAATATTGGCTAATATGTTTGAAACACTAAATACGAAGAGAAACTATGTAGAATCTTATATACACTATCAAAAATAACTATGGAACTTGAATTACAATTTAAAATGAGATCACTTAAAATATGGATTGTACATTCTTCTGATTTTCATGGAAACAGATTTAATCTTGACGGGTGAGTTGTTTTTGATCCATGTACCCCACTGAATTCCAGTTCCGAGTAATTTTCTGGGGAAGTGATGAATGCCATTCAGATTTGCCAGGCCACACTGACTGAACCACCAACCAGTGTTGTTACTGAAGTGACTGCAGCTCTTTACAGACTGACCACAGACCAGGCACATGGGACGACACCCGTCGTTATCAACATCTGACGCGCTGAAAGGCATTGCATTTTGATTATCTTCCTTTCTGAGGCCCCGGAATGCATCACCTGGATGAAATAGATTTTTTTTTTAATAGTTGAATTTAAAGACACTTTTCATTATTTTCATTGATCATTACCAGCCTATTATGCAAAATCATTGCACCTAAAAATAAGGTTTAAATTATTTTTCTACTATTTATCATGTTAAAAAATCTCTCTTCCAGGTTGCAATATGCCCAAACCTGGTGATAAATTCCTCAGTGTGATAAGCATCATTAAGTGGACATTTGATATAAAATCACAACCGGAAATAGAAGTTTTGGCTGTGCAGGCAGAATCAGATGGTTTAGCCAAAAATAATGGTGTATATACCTATCATATTTCAGAAAAAAGTAATAGTATAGGTTTAAATTCATTGAATTAATTAACTAATTAAATTAATGTAGATTGATGATTTTAAAAAATAAAAATCCCTCACACCTAATAAGTGTTCCTACTTCCTACCATTTTACTTCACTGTAAACAGAGAGGTATAGAGGAAGGTGAAACACCTACCTTTAAGAAACTTAGATTTATAGTTGCAAAAGATGTTTGGTTTTGTTTAGGGCATATAAAACCAATGCCCTCAAGAAAAATTCAGCTACTCCTGAGATGTGCCTTTTCTCTGTATCTCCTCACAAGATACGTGGACTAAATTGGATAGCAGCTAAAACAATACCATTTTTAAAGGGCTTACACTGCACATTGTATTACGGCATCCTCGATCTTCACAAAAACCCTTCAAAATTAAGTACCTTGTCCAAGGCAACCCAGTTAACTAAGTAGTAGAGACAGGAGATTTGTTTTATAAAAGTTAATAAAATTAAAAGACTCTAATTAAACCCAAAGCACTTAAATATCACCTATAGTTAAACTTCGGCCAATACATTTTGAAACACTAACTAAAAAAAGAAGTTCTGTAAAATCTTGAGAGACACCAAAGCCCGTATTTGTTTCATTATGCTTCTGAGTATTTGGCATCTCTTGAGATATATCTTTGAGGACTGTGGAGAACTTCATTAGCACCAGTGGCCCATCCAAGACCCCAGCTCTGCTGATTATCCAAGCCTCTGACTGCCCTTCATAGGAAACAAAATAGCCACATTTCAGGGGTTTGTCAGGGAGAATATTATTTTCCATACCCTACAGGGCAATACCTTTCAAAAGTTCAAAGAGACAGACAACACTTATAGGGCATTGCCTGAATTATGCGATCATTCCACAAGTACTCTTCCTTGAATAAGTCCAACCACCAGAAAGATCATCCATCATTTTGGCTCCTCACTGTATTAAATTTAATAACTTATTTTTTAAATATACTGCATAGATCTATTTCTTAAGAAACAGCCCTTTGAATCTCACCACTGTTTTCTCTGAGAGTGTGGTTGGAGAATATGACACATTGTTTTCTCTGAGAACTCAGAGACATTTCTCTCAAGTTTTAGAACCAGGAATATTTGTGCCTCTCATGGAACAACTGTGCTGCTAAAATGTTCAAATTCATATTTCTTTTTTGGCTCTGAGCTAAAAGCCAAATGTGCAGCCTACCTCTCCCACACACGATCACACTTAACCCTCTGGTTTTGTCTGTTTCTAGCTATCCTTACGTTCCACTGACTCCTTTTTTTTTAGTTGTCTTGATCATATTAAGTGATCAACAGCTGAAAGTTATTTAACAACCTTGTTGGAAAAATGTAGAGTAGATGGCAAAATCTGAGGGTTCTGCAATGAAAAAAAACTTTTGCCATTCATTACAAATCTTATCCTCTAATTAGATCCAGTTGTCTTTTAGAGAATTCCAGGACGGATTACCCAATAAGCAAAGTATGCACGGGCTTACTTACTAATCTGTAGTGCACAATTTTCCTGTTTTTCACCACATCAAATGGAGACATGGTGAAACCCATGTGAAATTATGCACTACACATTAGTACGTAAACACAAGTGAGCCCGTGTGTGCTGTGCTTATGTAAGCTAGTGCATACCTTGCTTACTGGTTAATCCGACCCTGAGAGCACCCATACATAAACGTTTCCTAACATAGCATATTTTGTATTTATGTCTTTACACTCTCAGAGATGAGGCACTGAAAATTGTATACAGGTAGTCCCCAGTTTACGTTTTCTAGTTACAACAAACCACATTAATGACCTTCCGTTTTCTTTTTTTTTGTACATTTTATCGTTAGTAATTTTTTAATATGTACTACATACAATGTTGCAGTGTATAATTTCCTAATGTTATCATTCTCAGACGTAATGTTTCCAACCCCCAAAGACAAAGATCGTGTTTATAAAGATACTGATAATAAAAGGCAATAATAATTAAAACATAAAAAAAAAAGAAAGAAAATGAGGTATTCAACATCCTTGAGAACCAACTTACAATGAACAGAGGCCAGGTAAGTCAGGGACTACCTATATTGTAACCCTTTAAACTTTTACCTACATAAATTTCAGACTTTTACCTATAATTCCGAGCCTAAGCCCCTCACATGTCATAGATGGCAAGCATACCAGACAATTATCTGCTCTGTAATTTTTCTCCCTCTGTGCCTTGACTGCAAGCTGCTTCTTTTGCCAACATTCATGTGCCAAAAACCTGTCCATTGCTCTGAGTACAGACTAGTGGCTCTCAACTGCAAAGGTGCCAATATATCCATCCATGGAATGTGGGTACCACAGAGGTATAAGTAGGGTATGGAAGGTATGGCATGTGTTGCGTTGGCCCTGGGTGCATGGTGCCATTGAACAGTTTCTATTAACCCAGTACAGCCACCGGCGTATCTGCAGAAAATGGCGCCTATGGCAAGCACTGAAATTGTGCCCCTGTCCAAACATCTGACACCCCTCCTTTAGATAACTTCACTATAATATCAGCTCAAAAATACAAGTTAAGCGCTTTAATCTTTTAATTAACACGTTACTGTGCCTGAGAAAAGATGTTGGGACGTACCAGGTTAATAGAAACTGCTCCGTGGTGCCAAGTGCCCAGGACCAGTGCAGTACCCTAAGTAAATAACACCATTAAGCCCAAACTTAGTGAATCAGATTCTCCAGGAACATGTACTTTAAAAAGTTTCCTAGATTAAATCTAATATTAACTCCTTGTTGATAACTACTCTTCCCTAAATATTTTCTAGATATAACAGTTGGAATCATTCTCTCTCTCTTTTTAACCCCAAAGCACTATCAGTATTCTGTGTTTCAGTTTTGTTTACCTCCCACTCTATTTTGTGATAGGTTAGAGAGCTGAGAACATAGCTTATTCAATTTTGGATTTCTAACAAGCACTTTCTATAATCAGCAACAACACGAGAATTGAATTTAGCATTTCTGAACTCAAGTACCTTTAAAATTTTAGCATCAGAATGTAAATTTAACATGAAGTACTTTGAAGTGCTAACAAATTAAAATGATTTGGAAATGAGTAGATGCACTAAAGCATAGAGAAAACGGCACTAAACTAGTTGTTCTATATCAACCTGGATTCTTGCCCTGCCTCAGATGTAATAAACTGTGAAGCTTGGGCAAGTCACTTAGTCTGTCACGTTTCCTCAACTGTGAAGTGAGAAGAATGGAGATCAGCTCAAATGTTCTATAATTTCTAAATGTCAGCCTCTCCCAGCCTATCTCACAGGTTATCTGTCCAAAGAATCAACTGAGATCGCATATGGCAAATTGTAAAGATAGAAAACACCTCAAAATTTTGATTTGGTACAATGATCATAGGACAGTTTCACAACTCAAGACATGGCAGTTTTCTCAGTTTTGTTACCACGTATGTGTCATATATTTTTAGCTTCACCTAATATTGAGTCAATTCTTTTTAAACCTTTTGGATAATTTTATGAGTAAAAACTTACCAGCATTTCCTGAATATCGTCCTAAGTGCAGTTTAAAAAATCTTGTTTCGTCCTCTAGCCAAAAATTTTCGTAGGATGCGTATGCTAATGTGTTATCTTCAGATTTCAAAGCCACATACAGCATAAAACTGGTGTTTTTCTGATTCACAATATAAAAAATCTTTTTCAGTCCTAGCCAAAATTCTCCTGTAAAAGAAGATGCTTTCTTTTAATATATTTTAATACAAATTAGACTAGCCCTTTATTATTGAGTGTCTGGTGTTGTTTAATGTTTGGATAACTCTGAGATGACTCACATAAATAATTTGAGAAGACTGGATGACTCTAGCTCAAATTGTCAACATTTGTATGATTTTTTTTTTTTTTTTTTTAATCCAACCACTTCTTCTTCACTAGGCTGGGGATAAGAAACTCTCTTTCACTTTTATCTCTCCAAAAGTTCATTTAAAGATTTGTTGTTGTTGTTGTTAGGTGCCATCAAGTCAGTTCCGACTCATAGCAACCCTATGCACAACAGAATGAAACACTACCCGGTCCTGAGCCATCCTTACAATCGTTGTTATGCTTGAGCTCATTGTTGCAGCCACTGTGTCAATCCACCTTGTTCAGGGTCTTCCTCTTTTCCACTGACCCTGTACTCTGCCAAGCATGATGTCCTTCTCCAGGGACTCATCCCTCCTGACAGCGTGTCCAAAGCATGAAAGACGCAGTCTCGCCATCCTTGCCTCTAAGGAGCATTCTGGAGGTACTTCCTCCAAAACAGATTTGTTCGTTCTTTTGGCAGTCCATGGTATATTCAATATTCTTCACCAACACCACAATTCAAAGGCATCAATTCTTCTTTGGTCTTCCTTATTCATTGTCCTGCTTTCACATGCATATGATGTGATTGAAAATACCATGGATTGGGTCAGGTTCACCTTAGTCTTCAGAGTGATATCTTTGCTCTTCAACACTTTGAAGAGGTCCTTTGCAGCACATTTGCCCAATGCAACGCATCTTTTGATTTCTTGACTGGTGCTTCCATGGCTGTTGATTGTGGATCCAAGTAAAATGAAATCCTTGACAACTTCAATCTTTTCTCTGTTTATCATGATGTTGCTCATTGGTCCAGTTGTGAGGATTTTTGTTTTCTTTATGTTGAGGTGTAATCCATACTGAAGGCTGTGCTCTTTGATTTTCATTAGTAAGTGCTTCAAGTCCTCTTCACTTTCAGCAAGCAAGGTTGTGTCATCTGTATAACACAGGTTGTTAATGAGTCTTCCTCTAATCATGATGCCCCGTTCTTCTTCATATAGTCCAGTTTCTCGTGTTAATTCGTTCAGCATACAGATTAAATCGGTATGGTGAAAGAATACAACCCTGATGCACACCTTCCCCGACTTTAAACCAATCAGTATCCCCATTGTTCTGTCCGAACAACTGCCTCTTGATCCATGTAAAGGTTCCTCGTGAGCACGATTAAGTGTTCTAGAATTCCCATTCTTCGCAGTGTTATCCATAGTTTGTTATGATCCACACAGTCGAGTGCCTTTGCATAGTTAATAAAACACAGGTAAACATCCTTCTGGTATTCTCTGCTTTCAGCCAGGATCCATCTGACATCAGCACTTATATCCCTGGTTCCACGTCCTCTTCTGAAACCAGCCTGAATTTCTGGCAGTTCCCTGTCGATATACTGCTACAGCCGTTTTTGAATGATCTTCAGCAAAATTTTGCTTGCGTGGGATATTACCGATATTGTTCTATAATTTCCATGTTCGGTTGGATCACCTTTCTTGGGAATAGGCATAAATATGGATCTCTTCCAGTCAGCTGGCCAGGAAGCTATCTTCCATATTTCTTGGCATCAACGAGTGAGCACCTCCAGCGCTGCATCTGTTTGTTCAAACATCTCAACTGATATTCCATCAATTCCTGGAGCCTTGTTTTTCGCCAATGCCTTCAGAGCAGCTTGGAATTCTTCCTTCAGTACCATCGGTTCTTGATCATATGCCTCCTCTTCCAATGGTTGAATATCGACTAATTCTTTTTGGCATAATGACTCTGTGAATTCCTTCCATCTTCTTTTGATGCTTTCTGTGTCATTTAATATTTTCCCCATGGAATCCTTCACTATTGCAACTCGAGGCTTGAATTTTTTCTTCAGTTCTTTCAGCTTGAGAAACGCCAAGGGTGTCCTTCCCTTTTCGTTTTCCATCTCCAGCTCTTTGCACATGTCATTATAATACTTTGTCTACTCGAGAGGCCCTTTGAAATCTTCTGTTCAGTTCTTTTACTTCATCAATTCTTCCTTTTGCTTTAGCTGCTCAACACTCAAGAGCAAGTTTCAGAGTCTCCTCTAACATCTGTCTTGGTCTTTTCTTTCTTTCCTGTCTTTTCAATGACCTGTTGCTTTCTTCATGGATGATGTCCCTGATGTCATTCCACAACTCGTCTGGTCTTCAGTCACTAGTGTTCAATGTTTCAAATCTATTCTTCAGATGGTCTCTAAATTCAGGTGGGATATACTCAAGGTCATATTTTAGCCCTTGTGGACTTGCTCTGATTTTCTTCAGTTTCAGCTTCAACTTGCATAGGAGCAATTGATGGTCTGTTCCACAGTCAGCCCCTGGCCTTGTTCTGACTGATAATATTGAGCTTTTCTATCATCTCTTTCCACAGATGTAGTCAATTTGATTTCTGTGTGTTCCATCTGTTGAGGTCCATGTGTATAGTCACCGTTTATGTTGGTGAAAGAAGGTATTTGCAATGAATAAGTCGTTGGTCTTGCACAATTCTATCATTCGATCTCCGGCATTGTTTCTATCACCAAGGCCATATTTTCCAACTACTGATCCTTCTTTGTTTCCAACTTTCACATTCCAAGTAAAAACCAATCCCCAATAATTATCAATGCATCTTGATTGCATGTTTGATCAATTTCAGACTGTAGCAGCTGATAAAAAGCTCCTATTTCTTCATCTTTGGCCCTAGTGGTTGGTGCGTAAATTTGAATAATAGTCTTATTAACTGGTCTTCCTTGTAGGCGTATGGATATTATCCTATTACTGACAGCGTTGTACCCCATGTGTCTGTCGGTTTGTCGTACTGTGGGGGCTTGTGTGTTGCTGTGATGCTGGAAGCTATGCCACCGGTATTCAGATACCAGCAGGGTCACCCATGGAGGACAGGTTTCAGCTGAGCTTCCAGACTAAGACAGACTAGGAAGAAAGACCTGGCAGTCTACTTCTGAAAAGCATTAGGCAGTGAAAACCTTACGAATAGCAGCGGAACATTGTCTAATACAGTGCTGGAAGATGAGCCCCCCAGGTTGGAAGGCACTCAAAAGATGACTGGGGAAGAGCTGCCTCTTCAAAGTAGAGTCGACCTTAATGACGTGGATAGGGTAAAGTTTCCGGGACCTTCATTTGCTGATGTGGCATGACACAAAATGAGAAGAAACAGCTGCAAACATCCATTAATAATCAGAACCTGGAATGTACGAAGTATGAATCTAGGAAAATTGGAAATCATCAAAAATGAAATGGAATGCACAAACATCAATATCCTAGGCATTGGTGAGCTGAAATGGACTGGTATTGGCCATTTTGAATCAGACAATCATATAGTGTACTATGCTGGGAATGACAACTTGAAGAGGAATGGTGTTGCATTCATCATCAAAAAGAACGTCATTTAAAGATTAATAAAGTAAAATCTAAAGTTTCACCTTCAGGCATGTCAACAAAAAGAGAATTGAAATTTTATGACAGATAACAAAATAGGGCAACAAAATAATGACAGATAACCAATGACTGTGGAGGTTTAACCTCAAAATCAGCAGCTCCTAAAGAAACATTTGCTGCAAATACTCGGTGGAAATTTTTTTTTTTCTGTCTTGGAGAATACTTTCTGAACAAGTGTTTGTTATAATGGAGTTTGTTAATTGCCTATGACTGCAAACACCATGTAGCAACATTGGCGTATTCCCAGGTTTAGTCAATGTTTCTAGAAGCATTGTAGATCTAGGATAAATTCTTAAACTCCGTAGTTCAACTACATATTTCTTGCATGCATAGTCTAGCTGATGGCATTTTATCTCCCTTTTACGTACCATGCCATACCTCAAATGTGTACACCCCTGTTCTGAGATATATCCCTCTACCTGAATTACAAAATTACTGAAAGAAGTAAGGGTGTAGTCAAAACAAACTTCAAGGAGTAGAGAATACTGTGATAGAGATGAAACTGAAACTCTTAAAACTATAGCATTCCAGGGTTTACAGGCGCATTTAAGCTACACAGTCCCTTAGAATTGAAAAGTTTCCTAAAGAAGTGTAAGAAGAAAGGGAAAATAGTAAACTGGGTCCCTAAGGGATCTGTTTAGTCTCTCAATCTTTAACTCTTCAATTTATGTGTCCCTGCCTTCTTTCCCCTCTACCCCAGCCCCAAATTTAGTACTTAATAATCTCTTTTCCTTAATCCTAAATTTGGAAACTTGTTGGCACAGTGATTAAGAGCTTGGCTGCTAACCTAAAGGCCAGCAGTTCGAATCCACCAACTGCTCCTAGGAAACCCTATGCGGCAGTTCTACTCTGTCCTATACAGTCACTATGAGTCAGAATCAACTCGATGGCAACAGGTCTGGAAGCACAAAACAGTCTCAGTTTATATGAAGGATATCTGAAGATCTTATTACTCAAAACTCACATAATTTCCCCATAGAAATATGCAGAAAGTAAGTAGATGACAATTCAGAGCCTGTAGATCTACGATTACTTAATTCAAAAGGAAGCACTAAATGGAAAATCAGAGGTAATACTGAGAAAATACAAGTATATTAAATGCCCTCATACCAAGACTGCTATTTGATTTTACTTATTCACAGCATTTTATTACATTAAAAGTCTCTTCTAAAATCACCGGCATCTAGTAGGGTTTTTTAGCCCCAGAACTAGCACCACCACTTGCTGACCCCTTGGATGATGTTATTGTGGGAAATTAAAGATTTTAAACTATACTAGCAGTAATTATTAAAATAGCAGCACAAAAATTACCAAAATCACCCACAGAAGTTCCAACTAATGTAAAATTCTACAGGGTTCAGAAACACTGGTGTTTCTATTCTCCAGCAAAAATAGTGCTGCCATGTGGCATAATGTAAACAGATATTACAATTCACCTGGGGTTTATATTTTTTCAAATTTTGAACATATTAATTTGTACTGATGTTTTTATAAAACACTACATCTGGTTGACATAATTTGAATTTTTATAGCAGTGTACCTCAATTCTCCATTTCATTTGCTTATACAGGCACAGCATACACCTCAAGAATGTTAAGGTCCATGGCAATCCTGCTCGGTCAGTTTTTTATTCTGCAAATAGTAGGTGAGAACCTACAATATGACAGAACACTGCTCGTTACATAGTAGGTACCTAATAAATTCTCAGGCTAGAATTTTCACTCAAATTACATTTTGACAAATATCTATAAATAAAGATATCAAGATCCCAACCAAAGACCTACTTATGACAAAAGAGTGCTTTAACTCATATTTTGATATTCATGAAGATTTGACCTGTCTTATTAGAGATCTGATCAATAGGGACATTGTCTATAACAGTAATGCTAGAAAGCAGAAAAAGGATAGGGGAGAAATACATAAAATCTGACCTAAAAGGTCTCCAAATCCATCCAGATAGTCACACCACAACCTTTGAAAATCAATAACTCCATCAATTCTTTTTTGTATCACAGTCCATCCACCTCCTCTGTAATCCATGTCACACATTACCTAAAATTGACACAGAAAAGAAAAATTATATACTATTGTATTTATTCTTCTCTAATATTATAAAGCTTATACTTCATCCTTAAGCCTAAAGAAAAGATATTTCCACCAAAAGTTTCCAATGCAATTATATGCCATTAATATACTCAGATTTTTAAAAACCTTTAGAAACAATACTGTTTATTATAGAACAAACTTGCAGCTTGCCTAATTATCCCTGTATCAGTTATTTTTAAAAATGCATAAATGATTGTAGCATCTTAAGTTTATTCTTTTACTCCTCAACTCTAGATGTATTTTTCAGCTTAGTAATAACAGTACTGATCCGATGTGGCAGTGACATATATGTTTCTTTGTAAATTATTTTCTCCTTTGAATTAAAACATTCATTTTTTCTGTAGTGTTAAACATGCCTGACCCTGATTACTCTTTTTTCCAACGAGCCTAGAAGGCCTGCGTTCAGATGGGCATCTTCAGACAGAAAGGCATATGTGTGCCCACATCTGAGCAGGATCCATAGATGCATCTGTTGGTGCTGTGTAAAATGTTCCTGAGAGCACCCGCATAAAGGACCTGTAGGAGTGACATGGGGAGGAAACCTCTCTCTCCTTTAGAAACTTCCCACATGGAGGCAGAGAAAGGCGACGTGGAAAAAGTCAGAGAGCCAACACTTTCCCAAAAGAGAAGTAATTATTCATCCCACTCCTCACAAAATTAGAAACCTTCCCTTTCCACATCTGTTCAAACCCATTTTTGAATCTGTAGGAGGAGTAATTTAGGTAATTTTTTAAATTATTCCCCACTTAATTCCCAATTTTTTGACATTTTGTCAATAAGGATTCAGAAAATAATATTAGTGGCTCCAAGAAGAGAAACTGGTAGTATCTACTCAGAAAAAATATTTCATTGTCTCATAAAGACTATCAATAAATACTGTATCGATTAGTATCATAAACTTTCTTATGCACAAAGAAAAATTACCCAAAAAAATAAAGCTATGTATAAATATATCAATAATACATAATTTCTAGTAGACATTTCTGCTAGAAATGCTAGCATAGAACTACTAAGGATAGAGATGTGAATATTTTACTCAAAGAATGGATCAGGAGGACTTCTGGCCAACATGGCACCATAAAAGCACCACGCCATGCATCCACAGCAAAGACTCAAAAAACAAAGTAAAACAGAGACAAACATCGCTCCTGGAACCCAGAGTGTCAAATGAAGAGATAAAAGAACTCAGCCAAGCACCGAACGGAATAAGAAACTGACAGCAAGGAGAGAGACCTGCGAAGTTTCCCTATCAGCTAACACAGCACAGATCCACCACCTTGGACTCCTGTCGGAGATCGGCAGACAGGGACCGCAGGAAAGCAGCTTCATGGAGCTCCCAGCAGGAGACAGAGCACCCAGTAACCAGTGATACAAGCTTTCCTACCCCCCATCCTCTCCCCACTGCTCTACCTCCACGCATCCTGGCTGGCAGTGGTGGCTCCACCAGCCAGGATTGCAGCGTCTGTGCCACTTGGATTTGCCCTGCCCACATCAGAGATCAGCAGACAGGGAGTACGGGAAAGCAACCTCACAGACTTCCCAGCAGGAGACAGAGCACCCAGTTATGCTTTCCTAACCCCACCTTTCCCACCCCCCCCCCACCCCCCGCCTCCTCTGCTTCCAGTCAGCTGCAGTGTCTTGGCTAGAAGGCAACAACTTCCACCCCGGCCACCTGAATTCACCCCACCCACACTGGCCAGCTACCTGAGTGCCATTTGTCTGTTGCTAGTGTCACTTTTATCCATTTCTTTTGGTTTCTTCCATGCCTCCCACAACCTCCCTGCCACTTTCTCTTGAACACCGGGCTCCTTGTGCCATCTTTCCTTCTTTGTGAAAGGCTATGGAGCACCCCTCCGCTAGAGAACCACTCCCCTAGCCCCAGACACCACAGGGGTGGGATCCCTGGGGCTTTTTTTTTTTTTTTTTTTTTGCTTTATTTTATTTTTTCTTTGATTGTTCTGTTCTATTTGTTTGTTTGCTTTCTTTTTCTTTTTGTGCCTTGGGAGCCCCTTCTAGCTGGGCTGCACTGCATGGCTCAGGAGCTACTTCCCCAGTCGGTAGGATCCCTGGGGGCATTTTTTTTTTTTTTTTTTTTTTGGTCTCTCTTTTTTACTGTCTTTCTTCATTTCTCAGTTCTCGTCTCTCTATACTTACCTTCTTTTCCTGTCTCCTGAATACCTGACACTGTGTGACATCTATACTCCCTCTAACCAGGCTATACTGCGCAGCCTGGGAGCCACTCCCTTGTGTTTGCAATCACATGGGTGGGACCCCTGGGGACTTTTCTTTTTCAAATTTTTATCTAGTTACCTTTTCTTCTTTTCCCCATTTTCTTTTTGTTTTCTCTATTTACTGGCTTCTCACTTCTCCACTCTAATGGCAAGCTCCCTTAGCACTCTTTTTTTGTTTGTTTTCAGCTCCTGTTTTTCTCTCTGCTGTCTCCTCTTTCCCATACCCATATTAGCTCCATGCATCACAGCCTTTCCCCTCCTTCCTGACTACCTGCACTTGTGCTGAACATCATAGACGAGCAGCACAGGCACAGCCTACTGAAATCTGCCAACACTGATTCCCAGCCCGACCTGTCGGCCCTAGTACATGCCAAAAACAATCCATCCCAGCCCGTCCCCTTCAGCTGGACCTGCCCTGCTGCACTATAGCTGAGCAACTGGACCTGCCTATAGGACAAGGAAGTGAAAGTATCGTGACCACAGACAAGCAAACAACAAAGAACAAAGAGCCTGCCTGCTCAGGCATAACCAAATAAAACAAAAAAGCAGGATGAAACAAACAGATGTACAGCCAATAAATGAAGAAAATAATTACTGAATGTTCCAAAGACACCAGGCAATATCAAAACATATTAAAAAAAAAAAAAAAAAGACACGATGGTTCCAGTAGGCATCCAAAAAAAACAGCAGATGACTTTCCAGTTGAAGAAAAGGCACTAGAATTACCTGATACAGAATTCAAATCTCTAAATTCAGAGCTATCCAAGGGTCGAAGCAAAAAGCAGACAAAAATGAGGAAAAAATAGACAAATTCATGGAAAATACATACCAAAAAAATGGAAGAATTCAGGAAAATAATACAGGAACAAAATGCCAAAATAAATTCACAACTAGAAATCATGCAAAAACTACAATTAGAAATCAAAAAGACAAACAACAAGATTTCAGAAATGGACAGTGTCACAGAAGGGCTGAGGAGCAGGTTTGAAATAGAAGCAGTGAAATTCAACACAAATACCTGGATACAACTCTGTTTGAGGAAAAATCAGAAAAAAAAAAAAAAAAAAATGAAGAAACCCTGAGAATTATGTGAGATACAATCCAAAGCAAAAATTTGCGTGTGATTAGAGTTCCAGAACAGGGAGAGAAAGTGGAAAACACAGAGAGGATCATTGAAGAATTCCTGACAGAAAACTTCCCTAATATCATGAAAGATGAAAAACTGACCATCCAAGAAGCTCAACAAACCCCGTACAGGATAGGCCTCAAAAGAAAATCATCAAGGCATATCAGAATCACACTAGCAAAAACCAAAAACAAAGAAAAAATTCTAAGAGCAGCTCAAGAAAAACAAAAAGTCACATACCACGGAGAAAAAATAAGACTAAGGTATGATTATTCAGCAGAAACCATGCAGGCAAGAAGGCAATGGGATGACATATATAAAACCTTGAATGAAAAAAATTGCCAACCAAGAATAATATATCCTGCAAAACTCTCAATCAAATATGATGGTGAAATTAGGACATTTCCAGATGAACAGAAATTGTTAAAGGAAGTCCTTTGGTTAGAGAACCAACATCAGACTGCAGCCTAAATCTAAGACACAAGATTGTACCAGCCAGATACCAACATAGGAAATTAACTCTCAAGGACTATCCAAAACTGAAAGAAATACAACAAGGAACCAGAGAGGTTAATCTGTAAATGACAAAAAATGTCAGAACAATAAAAAAGGGACTAAATGGTGTATGTATAGAACTTTCTAACGGAAAGGAAGACAGGGCTATACCAAGTAATAATAGACTGGTTCAAACCTAGGATGGTAAGGGTAAATTTCAAGGTAACCACAAGAAATTTAACAAACCTACTCATCAAAATAAAGAAGAAAAACATAAAGTCTCAGTAAACACAAAATCCACAAAAACTAAAGAAACAAAAAAGAAATCCACAAACAAAAGGAATTCAGCACAAGAGGGTAAGCGAAACAAAGAAAACATCAGCACCACAAAAAGAAGCACTACAAAATGATAACAATAAACTCACATCTATCAATAATTACACTGAATGTAAATGGCCTAAATGCACCCATGAAGAGACATAGAATGACAGAATGCATAAAAAAACAGGATCCGTCAATATGTTGTCTACAAGAGACACGCTTTAGAAACAAATACATAAATTTATTAAAAACCAAAAGATGGGAAAAAATATATCAGCAAACAGCTACCAAAAAAGAGCAGGAGTGGCAATACTAATCTTAGATAAAATAGACTATAAAACAAAATCCACCATAAAAGACAAAGAAGGGCACTATATAATGATTAAAGGGACAATCCATCATGAAGACTTAACCATAATAAACATCTACGTACCCAATGACAGGGCTCCCAAATACATAAAACAAACTCTAACAGCACTGAAAAGAGAAATTGACAGTTCCACAATAATAGTAAGAGACTTCAACACACCACTCTCAGTAAAGGACAGAACATCTAGAAAGAAACTCAACAAAAATACAGAAAGCTAAAGGGAACAATCAGCCAACTTGACCTCATAGACATATATAGAACACTCCACCCAACAGCTGCAAAGTACACATTCTTTTCCAACACTCATGGAATGCTCTCCAGAATGGACCACATCTTAGACCACAGAGCAACCCTCAACAAAATCCAAAACATTTAAATAATACACAGTATCTTCTCTAACCACAATGTCATCAAATTAGAAATTAACACCATGAAGAGCAAGGAAAAAAATCAATTACATGCAAACTGCATAACACCCTGCTTAAAAACCACTGGGTAATAGAAGAAACCAGAGATGGAATCAAAAAAATTCCTAGAGTCAAACAAAAATGAAAACACCTTATACCAAAACCTTTGAGGAACAAGAAAAGGCAGTCCTCAGAAGTCAATTTAGAGCAATAGATGCACACATCAAAAAAGAAGGGACAAAATCAAACCATTAGCTACACAACTTGAACAAATAGAAAGACAACAGCAAAAGAAGCCCACAGCCACCAGAAGAAAGGAAATAATAAAGATCAGAGCAGAAATAAATGAAATAGAGAATAGAAAAAATCAACAAAACCAAAAGTTGATTCTTGGAAAGGATCAACAAAATCAACAAACCACTGGCCAAACTGACAGAAGGAAAACAGGAGAGGGTGCAAATAACCTAAATAAGAAGTGAAATGGGGGATGTTACAACAGACCCACTTGAAATAAAAAGGATCATAACAGAGTATTATGAAAAACTATACTCCAACAAATTTGAAAACCTAGAGGAAATGGACAAATTTCTAGAAACACACTACCTACCCAAACTAACACAAAATGATGTTGAAAATCTGAACAGACACATAAGAAGAGAGGAGATTGAAAAAGTGATTTTAAAAAAAAAAAAGCTCCCAACAACAAAAAAGCCATGGCCCAGATGGCTTCACTGGAGAATTCTATCTAACATTCAGAGAACAGATTACACCAGCACAACTCAAACTATTTCAGAACATAGAAAAGGAAGTGATACTTCCAAATTCATTCTATGAAGCCAGCGTAACCCTGATACCAAAACCAGGCAAAGATACCACTAAAAAGAAAATTACAGACCAATATCTCTCATGAATATAGATGCAAAAATTCTCAACAAAATTCTAGCCAATAGAATTCAGCATCATATCAAAAAAATAATACACCACGACCAAGTAGGATTCATACCAGGTATGCAAGGATGGTTCAACATTAGAAAATCAATCCACATAACCCACCACATAAATAAAGAATCATGTGATCATCTCAATCAACACAGAAAAGGCATTTGAGAAAGTCCAACACACATTCCTGATAAAATCTCAGTAAAATAGGTACAGAAGGGAAATTTCTCAACATAATAAAGAGCATCAATGAAAACCAACAACCAACATCATTCTTAATGGAGAGAGGCTGAAAACATTCCCCTTGAGAACAGGAACAAGACAAGGGTGCCCTTTATGGCCACTCCTATTTAACATTGTGCTAGAAGGCCTATCTAGAGCAATAAGTCAAGAAAAAGAAATAAAGAACATCCAAATTGGTAATGAAGAAGTTAAACTGTCCCTATTTGTGGATGATATGATACTATACATAGAAAACCCAAAAGACTCCACGAGAAAATTCCTCGAACTAATAGAAAGATTCAGCAGAGAAGCAGGATACAAGATAAATACACAAAAATCAGTTGGATGCCTATACACCAATGGAGAGAATGATGAAAAGGAAATCAAGAAAACCATACCGAGTTAAAGAGGCGGGGCAGAGAAGTTAGACACTTCCGGTGGTCCCTCTTACAACAACGAACCAAAAAAACAAGTGAATCGATTATATATATGACAAGTTAGGAACCCTGAGCGTCAAAGACAAAGTTAAGAATTTGGATTGAGTGACAAGTGGAGGGAGAGATGGTGCGGAAGCAGGGAGGAGTTGCCGAGTCAGCAGCAGCACATCAGCCCCTATTCCCCTGCGGCAGGGCTGGTGGTAGTGTTCGAGGATATGGCTACTTCAGCAAAAGAAGGCAAGTGAAGTGGCGCAACCCTGACCCCCTGGAGTGACGGTGGTGGAGCTGGTAGTGGATTTTAGGATGCAGCTGCTTCAGCGTAAGAAGGCAAGCGAAGTGGCGCAGCCCCGAACCCCTGGCGCGACCGCAGCAGGGACGAAGGAAGCACACAAAATCTACACATGCCTCCAGAATCTGAGATAAAACAGGGCTCTCAGCACAAGATAAGTGGTTTTCTCTAATTTACCATGAAGATCTAATAGCTCCTCCTTTTGAAAGAACTCTCTCCTATCTATCTGATCCCTCCTCCCTCTGCCCCAGCCAGCTTCATTAACAGTTTATTTCCCTGGGCCTGAGATAGGTCCTGCTGTGCTTCCTGAACTATTCTCCCGGCCTTGGAGAAGGAACAAATTAACAAATGGGGGGAAAATACTCTGCCGACTCACCTAATCTGGAAACTCAGAGCAGAAGTGGCCCCAGTCCATGTACAAGCACCTAATCTGGAAACTCAGAGCAGAAGTGGCCCCAGTCCACGTACAAGCAGTCCACAGACTTTGTCTTTCACCCCTGCATAGATCCACATGACCCCATTACAGCAGATGGGATCTGGCTGCTATATTGCAAGGATGAATCTGTTTGAGGTCTGACTATAACTGTTTCAGTAGTTTGGTGGAGAAGCAGGTTATTGATGTTTGATACCACTGTGCCTATTAAACAAGGCCCTCATCTACCCACAGAAGGGGCCTGAGGACTAGGGGCTCCACCTACGCCACCTAGCCGTCTACAACAGGGGTCCAAGGATAAGTGTTGCCTACCAGTACTTACAGTTAAAAGCATTGGATGCCTATGGTAAGGCAGCAGAGCCCACCCACCAGAGTGCTCTAGAGAACAGGGATGTGCCTTCCTCACAGACATTCAGGAGAAGGTTGTCAGCTCCCTGCCTTCCTCAGAGCGTGACCCCCTGCTGCTACCAGAAACCTGTGCATACACCAACTGCCAATTCTCCTCTAGATTCTAGGTGAGAGCCTACACCACACACTAGGTGACCAACTACTGGGACACCTGAGCTGAATCTATACAAGAATAATGAAAGAACTCCTAGGCTCATATACCTGGTAACAGCTCTAGCCATCTGATAACAGGACATTAGTGCTTCAAAGGCTCCAATAATCAAGTTAGCTCACTCTAGTAGCCTATTTGGGTATATTGAAGCAAAACAAAGCAAGAAGCCAGGACACAGTGAGTAAAAATAAAATAGATAAATACAATAACTGAGAGACAACAGTCGATATCAAATCACATAAAGAAGCAGACCATGATTACTTCAACAAACTCCCAAAACAAAGAATCAAGGATTCTTCTGGATGAAGATGTATGCCTGGAATTACCAGATATAGAATACAAAAGATTAATATACAGAACTCTTCAAAACATCAGGATGGAGATCAGGCAAACAAGGAGCACACAGATGAAGCAGTCAAGGAAATTAAGATTATTCAAGAACACGATGAAAAATTTAATAGGCTGCAGGAATCCATAGAAAGCAATCAGAAATTCAGAAGATTAACAATAAAGTTTCGGAATTAGACAACTCAGGAGAAAGTCAGTGGAGCAGAATTGAGGAGATGGAAGTCAGAATTAGTGACATGTAAGATAAAACACTTGGTGACAATATATTTGAAGAAAAATCAGATAAAAGAATTTTAAAAAATGAAGAAACCCTTAGAATCATGTGGGACTCTATCAAGAAGAATAACCTACAAGTGATTGGAGTACCAGAACAGGGAGGGATAACAGAAAATACAGAGAGAATTGTTGAAGATTTGTTGGCAGAAAACTTCCCTAGCATCGTGAAAGATGAAAGGATATCTATCCAATATGCACATCGAACCCCATCCAAGACAGATCCCAAAAATGTCACCAAGATGTATTATAATCAAACTTACCAAAAACCAAAGATAAAGAGAAAATTTTAAGAGCTGCCAGGAATAAGTGAAAAGTCACCAGCAAAGGAGAGTCAATAAGAACAAACTTGGACTACTCAGCAGAAACCTTGCAGGCAAGAAGGCAATAGGAGGACATATATAAAACATTGAAGGAGAAAAATTGCCAACCAAGAATCGTATATCCAGCAAAACTGTCTCTCAAATACAAAGGTGAAATTAAGACATTTCCAGATAAATGGAAGCTTAGACAATTTGCAAAAACCAAACCAAAACTACAAGCAATACTAAAGGGAATTCTCTGGTTAGAAAATCAATAATATCAGATATCAGTCCAACACTAGAACACAGGACAGAGCAGCCAGATATAAACCCAGACAGGGAAATCACAAAAATATATCAGGATAAAAAAATGCTCAAAACAGAGAATCACCAATACCATTATGTAAAAGATGACAACATTAAATCAATAAAGGGGGACTAAATACAGTAGTGATAGATCTTCCATATGGAGAGGAAATCAAGGCAATATAGGGAGATACAAGTTAGGTTTAAATGTAGAAAAATAAGGGTCAATATTAAAAAAAAAAAAACAATATTAAGGTAACTACAAAAGAGACTAACAATCCTACACATCAAAATAAAATACAAGAAAAACATAAAGACTCAGCAAAAACAAAATCAATAACAATGAAAAAGAGGAACACACAATTTACAAACAAAAACTACTCAGCACAAAAAAAAGTGGAAAAATTAAACTGTGAACAACACACAAAAAAAGGACATCAAAATGACAGCACTAAACTCATACCTATCTATAATCACATTGAATGTAAATGGACTAAAAGCACAAATAAAGAGACAGAGTGGCAGACATGATCCGTCTATATGCTGCCTACAAAAGACACACCTTAGACTTAAAGACACAAATGAACTAAAACTCAAAGAATGGAAAAACATATACCAAGGAAGCAACAATCAGAAAAGAGCAGGAGTGGCTATACTAATTTCTGACAAAACAGACTTCAAACTTAAATCTACCACAAAGGATAAGGAAAAAGGACACTATATAATGATTACCGTATTAAATATTTATGCAAACAATAGGGCTTCAAGATACATAAAACAAACAGCACTGAAAAGCGAGATAGACAGCTCCACAATAATAGTACGAGACTTCAACACACCACTTTCAGTGAAGGAAAGAAAGAACATCCAGAAAGAAGCTCAATAATGACGCGAAAGAGCTAAATGCCACAATCAACAAACTTGACCTCACAGACATATACGCAACACTCACCCAACAGCATCCAACTATTTTCCTTTCCAACATACGTGGAACATTCTCTAGGATAGACCACATATTAGGCCATAAAGCAAGCCTTAACAGAATCCAAAACATCGAAATATTACAAAGTATCTTCTCTGACCGTAAAGCCATAAAAGAGAAGTCAATAACAGAAAAAGCAGGGAAAAGAAATCAAACACTTGGAAACTGAACAGTATCCTGTTCAAAAATGACTGGGTTATAGAAGACATCAAGGATGGAATAAAGAAATTCATAGAATCCAATGAGAATGAAAACACTATCAGAACCCTTGGGACACAGTTAAAGCAGTGCTCAGAGGTCAATTTATATCAAAAAATGCATACATACAAAAAGTAGAAAGGGCCAATATCAAAGAATTATCCCTACAACTTGAACAAATAGAGAGCAACAAAAGAAACCATCGGGCACCAGAAGAAAGCAAATAATAAAAATTAGAGCAGAATTAAATGAAATAGAAAACAGAAAAACAATCGAAAGAGTTAACAAGACCAATTGAAAAGATTACCAAAATTGATAAGCCATTGGCCAGACTGACAAAAGAAAAACAGGAGACGAAGCAATTAACCCAAATAAGAAATGCGATGGATTATATCACAACAGATCTAGCTGAAATTAAAAGAATCTTAACAGAATACTATAAAAAATTGTACTCTAACAAATTCGAACACATAGAAGAAATGGACAAATTTCTAGAAACACATTACCTACGTAAACTAATGCAAACAGAGACAGAACAACTAAATAAACCCATAACAAAAGAAGAGATCAAAAAAGTAATTAAAAAACTCCCAGCAAAGAAAAGCCCTGGCCCTGACAGCTTCGCTGGAGAATTCTATCAAACTTTCAAAGAGTTAACACCACTACTACTAAAGGTATTTCAGAGCATAAAAAAGGATGGAATATTCCCAAACTCATTCTATGAAGCCAGCATAACCCCTATGCCAAAATCAGGGAAAGACACTACAAAAAAAGAAAATTACAGACCAATATCCCTCATGAACTTAGATGCAAAAATCCTCAACAAAATTCTAGCCAATAGAATTCAACAACATATCAAAAAAATAACTCACTGTGACCAAGTGGGATTCATATGAGGTATGCAGGGATGGTTCAACAGGAAAAAAAACAGTCAATGTAATCCATCACATAAATAAAACAAAGACAAGATCCCCCTGATCTTATCAATTGATGCAGAAAATTCATTTGACAAAGTCCAACACCCGTTCATGATAATAACTCTCAGCAAAATAGGAATAGAAGGAAAATTCCTAAACATTAAAAAGGGCATTTATACAAAGCCAACAGCCAACATCATTCTAAACAGACAGAGACTGAAAGCATTCCCCTCAAGAGCAGGAACCAGACAAGGATGCCCTTTATCACCACTCTTATTCAATATTGTGCTGGAGGTCCTAGCCAGAGCTATTAGGCTGCATAAAGGTATAAGGGGCATCCAAATTGGCAAAGAAGAAGTAAAGGTATCTCTGCTTGCAGACGACATGATCTTATACACAGAAAACCCTAGGGAATCCTCAAGAAAACTACTGAAACTAACAGAAGAGCTTACCAGAGTATCAGGATACAAGATAAACATACATAAATCAGTTGGATTCTTCTACACCAACAAAGAGCATTGAAGAGAAAATCACCAAACCAATACCATTTACAATAGCCCCTAAGAAGATAAAATACTTAGGAATAAATTTAACCAGAGATGTAAAAGACCTATACAAAGAAAACTTTAAGACACTACTGCAAGAAACCAAAAGAGACCTACATAAGTGGAAAAATATGCCTTGCTCATGGATAGGAAGACGCAACATGGTAAAAATGTCTATTCTACCAAAAGCAATCTATAGATACAATGCAATTCAGATCCAAATACCAGTGATATTTTTTAATGAGATGGATAAACAAATCACAAACTTCATATGGAAAGGAAAGAAGCCCGGGATAAGTAAAGCATTACTAAAAAAGAAGAACAAAGTGGGAGGCCTCACTCTACCTGATTTTAGAACCAGCCTGGTGCTGATACAACAAAAGCTACACTGACCAATGGAACAGAATTGAGGATCCAGACATAAATCCATCCATATATGAGCAGCTGATATTTGACAAAGGCCCAAAGTCTGCTAAATGGGGAAAAGACAGTCTTTTAACAAATGGTGCTGGCATAACTGGATATTCATCTGCAAAAAAGTGAAACAAGACCCATACCTCACACCATGCACAAAAACCAACTAAAAATGGATCAAAGACCTAACTATAAAATCTAAAATGATAAAGATCGTGGAAGAAAAAATAGGGACAATGCTAGGAGCCCTAATACATGGCACGAACAGTATACAAAACATTACTAACAATGTACAAACACCAGAAGAGAAATTAGATAACTGGGAGCTCCTAAAAGTCAACCACCTATGCTCATCCAAAGACCTCACCAAAAGAGTAAAAAGGTTACCTACGGATTGGGAAAAGTTTTTAGCTATGACATTTCCGATCAGTGTCTGATCTCTAAAATCTCCATGATACTATAAAAACTCAACAATAAAAAGACGAATAACCCAATTTAAAAATGGGCAAAGGATACGAAGAGGCACTTTACCTAAGAAGACATTTAGGCTGCTAACAGATACATGAGGAAATGCTCACGATCATTAGCTATTAGAGAAATGCAAATCAAAACTTCAATGAGCTTCCATCTCACCCCAACGAGGCTGGCATTAACCCAAAAAACACAAAATAATAAAGGTTGGAGAGGTTGTGGAGAGACTGGAACACTTAAACATGGCTGGTGGGAATGTGAAATGGTACAGCCACTTTGGAAATCAATTTGGCCCTTTTTTAAAAAGCTAGAAATACAACTACCATACAACCCAGCAACGTCACTCCTTGGAAAATATCCTAAAGAAATAAGATCCTTCACAAGAACAGATGTATGCACACCCATGTTCATTGCAGCACTGTTTACAATAGCAAAAAGATGGAAGCAACCAAGGTGCCCATCAACGGATGAATGGATAAATAAATTATGGTATATTCACACAATGGAATACTACGCAATGATTAAGAACAACGATGAATCTGTGAAACACTTCGTAACATGGAGGAATCTGGAAGGCATTACACTGAGTGAAACTACTCGATTGCAAAAGGACAAATATTGTATGAGACCTCTATTATAAGAACTCTAGATAAAGTTTAAACAGAGAAGAAAATAGCCTTTGATAGTTAAGAGGGCAGGGAGGAAGGGAGAGGGTTCTTCACTATCTAGATAGTAGACAAAAATTTTTTTAGGTGAATGGAAGGGCAACACATAACACAGGGATATTCAGTACAACTGGACTAAACCAAAAGCAAGGAAATTTCCTCAATACAACAAAAAAAGCTTTGAAGTCCAGAGTAGCAGGGACAGGGGTCTGGGAACCATGGTTTTAGGGGACACCTAGGTCAACTGGCATAACAAAATGTATTAAGAAAATGGTCTGCATTCCACTTTGGTGAGAGGCATCTGGGGTCTTAAATGCTAGCAAGCAGCCATCTAAGATGCATAAATTGGTCTCAACCTGCCTGGAGCAAAGGAGAATGAAGAGCACCAAAGACACAAGGTAAATATGAGCCCAAGAGACATAAAGGGCCACAAAAACCAGAGATTCCATCAGCCTGAGACCAGAAGAACTAGATGGTGTCCAGATACCACTGATCACTGCCCTGACAGAGAACACAACAGAGAATCCCTGGTGGAGGAGGAGAACAGCAGTGGCACGCAGATCTTAAATTCTCATAAAAAGACAAGGCTTAATGGTCTGACTGAGACTGGAGGGACCCTGATGGTCATGGTCCCCATACCCTTTGATAGCCCAAGATTGGAACCATTCCTGAAACCAACTCTACAGACAGGGATTGGCCTGGACTATAAGCTAGACAATGATGCTGGTGAGCAGTGAACATTGAGGCTCAAGTAGACACTTGAGAATACGTGGGCAACTCCTATCTGGTGGTGAAATGAGAAGGAAGAGGGGGACAGAAGCTGGTTAAATGGACATGGGGAATCCAGGATGGAGAGGAAGAATGTGCTGTCTCATTAAGGGGAGAAAACCTGGGAGTGCATGGCGGGGCATCTATGGGTTTTTGTATTAGAGACTGACTTGATTTGTAAAGTTTCACGTAAAGCAAAATAAATTAATTAAAAAAAAGAAAATAATACCATTTATAATAGCCCCTAAAAAAAATAATAAAATGCTTAGGAATAAATCTAACCAGGGATGTAAAAGACCTATACAAAAAACTACAAAACACTACTGCAAGAAACCAAAAGAGATCTACATAAATGGAAAAACATACCATGCTCATGGATAGGTAAACTCAACATTGTAAAAATGACAATTCTACCCAAAGCAATTTACAAATATAATGCAATCCCGATCCAAATACCAAAAACATTATTTAAAGAGATGGAAAAACTAATCATTAACTTTACATGGAAATGGGAGAAGCCCTGTTGAAGAAGTAAAGCACTACTGAAGAAGAATAAAGTAGAAGGACTCGCACTACCTGACCTCAGAACCTACTATACAGCTACCACAGTCAAAACAGCCTGGTACTGGTACAACGACAGACACGTTGACTGATGGAACAGCATTGAGAGCCCAGAAGTAAATCCATCCACCTACGGTCACCTTATTTTTAACAAAGGCCCAAAGTCCATCAAATGCAGAAAAGACTCTTTTTTAACAAATGATGCTGGCAAAACTGGATGTCCATCTGCAAAAAGAATGAAACAGAACTTATACCTCACACCATATACAAAAACTAATTCAAAATGGATCAAAGACCTAAATATAAAGCCAAAAAACTATGAAGTTCATAGAAAAAAAAAAATTAACACTAGAGGCTCTAATACACGGCATTAACAGAATACAAACCACAAAGAACAACACACAAACTCCAGAAGATAAGCTAGATAACTGGGACCTTCTAAAAACTGAACACTTATGCTCATCAAAAGACTTCACCAAAAGAGTAGAAAGAGAACCTACAGTACCAGAAAAAGTTTTGGTTACTACAAATCAGAAACAGTTCTAATCTCTTACATCTACAAGAAAATCCAACACCTCTACAACAAAAGGACAAATAATCCAATTAAAAAATGGGCAAAGGAAATGAACAGACACTTCACCTAAGAAGACATTAAAATGGCCAACAGACACATGAGGAAATACTAGTGATCTCTAGCCATCAGAGAAATGCAAATCAAAACCACAATGAGATACCATCTCACCCCAGCATTACTGGCACGAATAAAAAAAACAGGAAATAACAAATGTTTAAGAGGCTGAGGGGAGATCGGAAGTCTTACGCACTGCTGGTGGGAATGCAAAATGATACAACCATTTTAGAAGACAATATGGAGCTTCCTTAGAAAGCTAGAAATAGAAATACCATATGATCCAGCAATCCCACTCATAGGAATATATCATAGAGAAATAAGAGTTGTCATATGAATAGACATATGTACACCCATGTTCATTGCAGCATTGTTCACAACAGCAAAAAGATGGAAACAACCTAGATGCCCATCAACAGATGAATGGATAAACAAACTATGGTACATACACACAGTGGAGTATTACACAATGATAAAGAACAATGATGAATCTGTGAAGCATCTCATAACATGGATGCATCTGAAGGACGTTATGCTGAGTGAAATAAGTCAATCACAAAAGGAAAAATATTGTATGAGACCACTACTGTAAAAACTCATGAAAAAGTTTACACACAAAAAGAAACAATCTTTGATGGTTATGAGGGTGGGGAGGGGTGGGGATGGAAAAACACTAAATAGACAGTAGATAAGTGGTAACTTTGCTGAAGGGTAAGACAGTACACAGTACTGGGGAAGCCAGCACAGCTTGTACAAGGCAAGGTCATGGAAGCTCCATAGACACATCCAAACTCCCCGAGGGACCAAATTGCTGTGCTGAGGGCTGTGGGGACATGGTCTTGGGGAACATCCAGCTCAACTGGCATAACATAGTTTATAAAGGAAATGTTCTACATCCTACTGTGGTGAGTAGCATCTGGGGTCTTAAAACCCTGTGAGTGGCCATCTAGGATACTCCACTGGTCTCACCCCTTCGGGAGCAAGGAAGAATGAAGAAAACTAAAGACACAAGGGAAAGATTAGTCCAAAGGACTAATGGACCACATCTACCATGGCCTCCACCAGACTGAGTCCAGTACAACTAGATGGTGCCCAGCTACCATCACTGACTGCTCTGATAGACAATAGAGGGTCCTGAACAGAGCTGGAGAAAAATGTAGAACAAAATTCTAACTCAAAAAGAAAGACCAGACTTGCTGGCGTGACAGAGACTGGAGAAACCCTGAGAGTATGTATGGACCCCAGACACCCTTTCAGCTCAGTAATGAGGTCGCTCCTGAGGTTCACCCTTCAGCCAAAGATTGGAGAGGCCCATAAAACAAAACGAGACTAAAAGGGCACACCAGGCCAGGGGCAAAGACTGGAAAGCAGGAGGGGACAGAGCGTTGACATGCCTTGGGGTTGTTATCCCATGTCATAAAACAATATGTGTACTAACTTTTTAATGAGAAGCTAGTTTTTTCCGTAAGCCTTCATCTAAAGTGAAATAAAAATAACAAAAAGAAAAAAAAGAATGGATCAGCATTTCAATCTTCCTCAAACACTAGGAAAAGATTTTTTTTATTAATTTCTTATGTAATCATGTAAAATTGTTTATCTTCAAAGAAAATTAAAACCATATGTGGAAAGAGAAATCAGAAGTATTCTTAGTAAGCCCCAAGCCAGTATGCACAATTATTCTTTAATATCCATATGGTAATTAAAGCAAATCTGTATTTATATAGCAAAGTTCTGCCTGCCTTAAGGGCAATATAAGACCCTGCTCCAAATGGATTTACTTTAAAGAGTCCAACCATGAAAACTCAAATAGAAAAGTGAAAGATAAACTGTCTAGTCCTTTTACTGGACTGGGAATTAGAATTAAGAAAACCAAAATTTTGAAACTGGAGCTTTTATTAGTTTATAAAATTTTTTCAAGAAAAAAATGTAAATATCAAAACAAGTAAAATGTTAATGTTAATTAAATTGGATGCCTATTTTATTCCACATAATAAGGGGAAAAGGTCTGTAGGTGGCACAGATAGTTTGTGCTCAGCTACTAACCTAAAGTTTGGCAGTTTGATCACCCTGCAGTACCGTAGGAAAAAAACCTGCTCACCTGCTTCTGTAAAGATTACGGCCAAGAAAACCCTAAGAGGTAGTTCTGCCCTGTGATACTTGGAGTCACCATGAGTTGCCATTGGCATGATAGCAAGGGGTTTGGTTTTTAGTTTTCAATAAAGGAAAACTTTACCTCAAATGGGTGACTAGCTCCTTCTGGGTGGATTATATATAAGCCACTTGGTGTTTTGGTGACAGAGCCAATGGTATCTTTAATATCAGTGCAATCCAAACCTGGAAAAGTAAAATTAGTTATTTGGGGTACGTTCAAATGTATGTTTAAGATTTAATCATTTTATAAGAGAGATTTGATAGTGCTATCTGAAATTGGTATTAGAATCTCCAAAATAATGTGATGGACTTCTTGGAAATGAAAAATAATCTCAATTTTAGAAATAAAGAGAAAATATATGGAAGAATAGGGATTAAGGGATTTATGCTGCAATGAGCCTTCACTGATAAAATCAGTTATTTTAGTGTTCTACACAGTTTAAAAGTTTCATTTGGGATAGACACTTATTTAACATATTTTAAAATTATGTATCCTCTTTCCCAATAAATAATGCCCCTTCAGGAATTTAGGTTTATCTTATTAGGCATAATGTGTAAAGGAAACTATATAAATGGAAATGAGGAAACCCAGGGATAAATGGATTAACTACTGTTGACACACATTTGACTACTCTGCTTGAAACTTCAGAGACTCCAATGTGTTTACGGACTACTAAACCCTGGTGCCGTAGTGGTCAAGGGCTATGGCTGCCAACCAAAAGGTCTGTGATTCAAATCCATCACGTGCTCCTTAGAAACCCTATGGGGAAGTTCTACTCTGTCCCATAGGGTTGCTATAGGGATGTAGTGACTTCCTATAGGAAATCACTTCACCAAGAAGAAATTACCGCTCAAGGCAATACTCTGCTCTGTTCACTGTAGTTGAAATTGGAGTACCCCATAGTCACTCTCTCCAAAGAACCCCACTCCTCAGGGAACTATAAACATAGATACATGGAGATGGATAATACATTTTACTGTAAGATACTCTATTTTGTGGTATCTCTTATGAATGTAATAAAATAAGTTCAATCCTGACAGCCTCAATTACCTAGGTAAATAAAATGTGAGACCTTGGGATTCAGGAGTCAGATGCCAGGGTCAGAGTTCTGGTTCTACTCCTTACTAGCCAAGAACTATTAACTAAGTTGCTTAACCACTTGGAACCAAACAATGGTTTTGCCTGACTAGTGACGAATGCCTGCCTTGAGTATTGTGCTCTTTCAGATCTATCTATACGGGATCAAATTGACAACAGAAATTCGAGAAATTGGATGGGAACCTTGGGAGGCAGTGAGTTTGTGTTGATAGGGAAAGAGCGACTCAGAAAGGAAGGGTAGGAATGGTTGCACAGCTCAAAAAATACGGTCAATGTCCATGAATTGTACATGTAGAGGCTTTTGAATTGGTGTATGTTTTGCTGTGTGTATTCTCAACAACAAAAAAAAATTTTTTAATCATTTTAAAAAAGCTACTTAACCACTCAGAGCCTAATTGTCTTCATGTGTAATATCAGAACAATAACAATACTATCTATCAAATCTATCTTGTAAGAAGTACAGCCAGAATGCTCCTTAGAAGCGAGGACGGCAAGACTTCGTCTCACATGTTTTGGACATGTTATCAGGAGGGACCAGTCCCTGGAGAAGGACATCATGCTTGGTAAAGTGGAGGGTCAGTGAAAAAGAGGCAGACCCTCAGCGAGATGGATTGACACAGTGGCTGCAACATGGGCTCCAGCATAATGATCGTGAGGATGGCAAAGGACCAGGTAGTGTTTCATCCTGCTGTACATAGGGTCGCTATGAGTTGGAATTGACTCCGCGGCACCTAACAACATCTACTTCACAGTGTTATTCTGAAAATTTACATAGTAAGGCATTATGTAAAGCACTTAGCACATTGCCTAGCACACAGTAAGTACACAGATAATGCTATCTACAAAATGTTAGCTATAAAACAATGTTATATTATGTTTGCTTTACACCCCTGGAAATGGAACAAATAAACGTAAACAAATTATTTAGAATTTCTGAGTTTCATTTTCCTCATCCAGCAATGATGGTGATCATAAAAAATCCTTATATTGCTCTTACTATTTACTATTTTAAGAGCTTTTCATGTATTTACTCATTTAAATCTCACAACAACCCTATAAGGTAAGTACTATCAGTCTGCTAATGAGGAAACTGAGGCTGAAGAAACAGTGGATCAGGGATCTGAAGCCAGCAGTCCGGCATCAGAGTCCTTGTTCTTAACCTCCATGTTACACTACTTAGCCAGGGATACAAAACACAAACCCATTGCCATCGAGTTGATTCTGTAGATATGGGAAATAAATGAGATACAACAAAGTAATAAAAAATAACATGTGAAAAAGCCTGTCTTAGTACCTGGCACATAGGATATTCTCAGTAACGTTCATTCCTTTCCTTTTGGAAGGAAAAAGAAAGATCATATACTAGGCCCTCAATTATATTTATTTGTTTGGAACTTCTTGGTATTAATTTATAAATTGTAAAGTTTTTAAGGTTTATAGGGCACCTTTCTTAGGAGCCCAAGCCTCTAGGAATTAATCTACCATATTTTATTACAAAATTTCAAGTTTATTTCTGTCTTGTTTCTTTTTTAAATTTTATATCCAAATTCGCAAGCGTTTGAACATGTTAAAAATTTTTTTTATAGGCAGAAGGAACTCTGAAATTATCTCTTCTTCTAACTGGAGGTTAATTATTACTAACATATAAGGGGAGGCCAGAGCCCAGTTACATAAAACAATGCTATTTTCAACAAATTCAGGATATCTTTATACAGCCATGACTTGTAAGTGATCAGAAAAGTTTCCCAATTTAGGAAAGGACACATTATCTGCAATGTAATTTGCTTAATGGCAGGTGTTACCTGTCTAGTCTGCTAGATAGAAATGAGCTATGTTTAAAAAAAAAAAAAAACTTTTCAATGCACCAACCTATTCAAGAAAAAGGAGCCCGGGTGGCACAGTGGAGCCCTAGTGGCTCAGTGGTTAAGCGCTTGTCTGCTAACCAAAAGGTCAGGAGTTCAAACCCACCAGCCACTTCCTAGAAACCTTAGGGGAAAGTTCTACTCCATCCTATAGGGTTGCTATGAGTCAGAATCAACTTAATAGCAATGGTTTTTTTTGTTTGCTTGTATTTTTGGTTTGGTTCAAGAAAATTTTAAGCAATAGAAGACAAATATTAAAAGGCTGAAATATGAATGTTCTCACCATGTGACTGAACTGGTCTGTGAGGAAAAGAATCCAGCTGTTTTCTGAAAACTTCTGTAGTCAAAAGAAGAACTCGATTCATGAGCTCGTTAACCTAAATACACACATGCACACACATACACATTAAAGCAAGTCTGTATTTGAACAAACCTTATTTAGCTGAATTCTCTAATATCTCCAAGCCCCTTATAAACCCAGCTCTGAAATATGTAATGATGCATATTTTTCTAAATTGAGCCCCTTACTGCTTTAACAAAGCATTAAAGGCTTAGCTAGAAACTCTGGTGGTGTAGTGGTTAAGAGCTAAGGCTGCTAACCAAAAGGCTGGCAGTTTGAATTCACCAGGTTCTCCTTGGAAATCTCTATGGGGCAGTTCTACTCGGTCCCATAGGATCACTATGAGTTGGAATCAACTGAAGGGGCAATGGGTTTGGGTGGGTTTTTTTGTTTGTTTTTTGTTCTGTTTTATTTTTTTTGGTTAAAGGCATAGCTAAATAGCAATCATTAAGCTCAGTAGCATCTACCTCCCTAACATTGCCTGTCTGCCCCTTTTCTGCATCTGACTGCTGTTGTAGTTCTGCTCCTCATATCTTGCCTGAACCACTGCTCTAGTTTCTTCATTGGCCTCCTCCCTCTTCCCTCTGCCCTTCCCCAACCATCTTCCACACAAGCTGTCTATCTGATCATGTCATTTCACTGCTCAAACACCTTGGTGGCTCTGTGGTGTGGCATGATTTAGTTCCTGCCTACCTCAATTTACCTTACACACTCTCAACCTCACCCACCACTCCACCCTGCACCAACCCCAAGTAGTTCCCATCTGACCCAACCTTTGCGACCTTGGAAGCATTATTCATCTTCCATGACTCAGCTCACAGGCTTCCTTCTTTAGGAGGCCTTCTTGAATCTCTCCCTCTTTTGTGTTCTCATTCTAACAACATCCACAACACTTTTTCAATACAGTATTTTGTCCTTCTGTTCCCATAGCCTGTATATCCCTTGATAAAAAAAATTTTTTTTTTTTTTTTTTTTTAGCAGGCCCTTTTTTTTTTTAATTCTTTTCCATTTGCCTGAGACTTACTATCATGCCTCTCAAATAGTAGGCACTAAGTGAATGTCTATAATATGATTGCATGAAAGAATGAAAATGATTGTGCCTTCAACGAACTCTATGTCCATATACACATGCAATAACAACATAATACTAAAAACATCATACCTGATTAGATAAATAATCCAAGGAAGCTTGTTGCTCATCCATCATATTTCTTAGTAGTTTTTTGGTACTTCGTGTGTAGGAAACAATAGAATTTTGCAAATTTCCTTAAACCATAATAAAAATGGGGGCTAAATATAATATTATTAGAGGAAATGAAGATATAAAATTTCAAATGATTTTATATAAATACATAAGCACAATAATATCTCATTTATAAATACTCAGAATTATATATTCTAATTAATACATTTTTCTTAACTCAGGATTGTTGTTGTTGTTAGGTGCCATCAAGTTGGTTCCAACTCATAGCAACCCTATGCACAACAGAACGAAACACTGCACGGTCCTGAGCCATCCTTACAATCGTTGTTGTGCTTGAGCTCACTGTTGCAGCCACTGTGTCAATCCACCTCATTGAGGGTCTTCCTCTTTTCCGCTGGTGCTGTACTTTGCCAAGCATGATGTCCTGCTCTGGGGAGTGATCCCTCCCAACAACATGTCCAAAGTATGTAAGACGCAGTCTCGCCATCCTTGCCTCTAAGGAGCATTCTGGCTGTACTTCTAAGACAGATTTGTTCGTTCTTTTGGCAGTCCATGGTATATTCAATACTCTTCGCCAACACCACAATTCAAAGGTGTCAATTCTTCGGTCTTCCTTATTCATTGTCCAGCTTTCACATGCATATGATGTGCTTGAAAATACCATGGCTTGGGTCAGGGGCACCTTAGTCTTCAAGGTGACGTCTTTGCTTTTCAACACTTTAAAAAGGTCCTTTGCAACAGATTTACACAATGTAATGGGTCTTTTGATTTCTTGACTGCTGCTTCCATGGCAGTTGATTGTGGACCCAAGTAAAATGAATACTCAAAATAATTATATAGAATAATATAGTATAGTAATATAGAATATAATAGAACAGTAATATAGAATAATCAAAATAATTTCATCTGTTATAATTGAGAGACATTCTGAATGTCAATTCTCACTTTGTAAGATGGGGTATAGACACAAGAGGTTCAAGACTCATCAGTTTTTACTAGATAAGATAGGAAAAAGTAACAGTCCCATACCATACCATGCAAGTTCATCTCAAAAATAAATCTTTGCTTATATTTTTTCTGTTAATGCTGCATTTTTAGATAAATAAATTGCAAACACACATATCCATATACACAACAAGATAAACCTTAGTCAAATGTTTGGGTTAGTTTCTGATTGAACTTATACTGTACATTTTTCTTTTTTTATCAAACTTGTTTTTTGCACCAATCTTACTTACAGAAAATTCACAAGAACAGTACAAAGAACTTTTTTTCCAAAATAATTTGAGAATGAGTTCTCATGATGTCCCTTCATCCCTGAATAATTCAGTATGTTATTTCCTAGACCAAATACATTCTCTACAATTCTGCCATCAAAATCAGGAAATAAACATTGACTACCATATCTTTTTCAGACCCTCTGAAAGTTTTGCCAGTTATACCAACGATGTCCTTTTTAACAAAAGGATCCATACATTATTGCATACATTATCCTTTAAAAATTTTTATTTCTATGTATGTTCCCAAATTTTACTCTAGAAGTAAAATACATTAATAATTTTTATCTTTTTTTAATCTACCTCACCCAGTTTCATCTCTTTTTTTTTTTATTATTATTTTCAGTATCTCACTTTCTATTATCTTTTTCCTGGATGTAGAAATCTGGGCTAATGGACCTGAAGTTGCGCTCACTGGTTTGAGAAGGTTGAGACACTTGTATTACACATAGAATTAGCTACATTAAAGCGAGCTTTTTATACTTCTGACCCAAGAGTTACAGCCCTATAGCTGAATCAGATCATCACCAACTCCCCTTCTGATCCTCCTTCTCCATCCCTGACCCTACATACATATGATAGACCATGAAAATTATTGTAATGTTACTAAACAGTTTGAAACAAAAATCAAGACTTTAAAACTTTCTATTTTTTGTCATTTGCTACCATAAATCAAAGAAGCGCTTGGCTGTTAATGGAGTGGTTGGTGGTTAAAACCCACCAGCTGCTTCACTGGAGAAAAGGCCTGGTGATTACAGTCTAGAAAACCCTATGGGGCAGTTCTACTCAGTCTTATAGGGTCACTATGAGTCGGAATCAACTTGCTGGCACACAACAACAACAACCATAAATCAGCTGCAAATTTGTATTACACCTATTGTAATTGTTGCTTCATATGAATGAATGAAACTTTCAAACTAAGATGAAATTTGCTAATGGTTCAGACGAAAATAAGAAAATAGCCCTAGTTCAATTGTACAATACTATTATTAGTGCCCTCTGGTTTTCCGCTTCCCTATGCGGTCAATTGATGCCACAAGGCTCTAAAGAGGAAGGGTTCATTAATCTACCAAATATTTACTAGGCACCTTTTACTATGTAACCAACACATAAAGCCTCTAGCCTAGGATGATAAAGATGTAGATAAAATGACCCAGACACCATTGTGGAAAACAATCTGGAGGTTCCTCAAAAAACTAGAGGTAGAGCTACCATATCACCCAGCAATTCCACTCCTAGGTATATATCCTAGGGATCTCATAGAAGTAACACGAACAGACACACTCACACCTATGCTCATCACAGCATTATTCACAATAACAAAAAGACTGAAATAACCTAAGTACCCATCAACGGATGAATGGATAAGTAAAATGTGGTACACACATATAATGGAATACTACTCAGTGATAAAGAAAAATGAGTTTCCAAAACATCTTGGAACATGGATGAACCCAGAGGACATTATGTTAAGCGAAATAAGTCAATCACAAAAAATAAACGTTGTATGTTCTCACTTTTATGAAATGACATGAACAAGTAAATTAAAGTTCATTAGTGGTTACCAGAGATTGGGGGTGGGTAGGGGGATTCACTCTCTAGATAGTACACACTTGTTATTTTTGGTAATGGGAAAGGTAACAAAGAATGAGGGTGAAGTGCACACAGCTTGACAAAGGTAAACAATGTCACTAAAAAAGTACACAGGAAAAAAAGACCTGTTAGTAATTGCTATGGCATATAAAATGTTGAAACAACAGCAAAAACAATTAAAAAAATATGTGCGGGCATATACGTATGTATGTATGTAGGCATAAAGGCATAGGTATGTATAATATTTGTGTACATGTAGGTGTATTCATATGTATATGTATATGCATCTATGTGACTGTATGCACATATATTTATATATATAATAATGCTCATAGGGAGCACAGTTATGGATACTTCTTAGACATAACCAAATACCTTGCAGGACTGGACTCCTGAATTTGAAGGATTAGGACCATAGTCTCGTGGGATATCTCGGTCGATTGACATAATATAGTTCATAAAGTTGTATTCTGCATCCTAGTTTGGTGAGTAGTGTCTGGGGTATTAAAAGCTTATAAGTGGCCATCTAAGATACAACTATTGGAGTCTACTTGTCTGCAGCAAAAGGGAAAGAAGGAAACCGAAAACTGAAAGAAGAAACTAGTCTACCAGACAGTCTACAATAACAATGGCCTCATCTACCTTGAGACCAGAAGAACTAGGTGGTACCTGGCTCCCACTACTGACCATCTGGTCAGGGCCACAATAAATGGACCCTGATAGAATCAGAGAAAAATGTGGAACAAACCTCAAATTTAAAAAAATTAAAGTTAAAAACCAGGCCTGCTGGACTTGTTGAGACTGCAAGACTCCCCAGGACTATTGCTGTAAGATATTCTTCAAACCTTGAACTAAAACTAACCCCTGAGGTCACCTTGTAGCTACATAACAAATTGGCTCAAAAAATAATGAATATCACCCATGATTACTTTGCTTCTTTAAAAAATCACGAGTATGAGACCAAATGGTCTACAATTACTTAAAATAAAGATGAGAATGTAGGGGGCAGGGAAACTAGATTAATGGATGCAGAAAAACCAGAATGGAAATAATAAAAATGTTCATGTACTCTGAAGAATGTAACCAACGTACTGAACAACTTGGGTAAAAATTGTTAAATGGAAACTTAAACTCCTGTGTAAACCTTTGCTGAAAACGCAATATTATTTTAAAAAAACGTTTTTAATGAACAACAAAAAAATGACCCAGACAAATGCTAAAGTATATTTTTCCTATGCCTACACAAAAAATAATAAATCATATACCTTTACAATTTTGGTTATTCTTAATACTTACTACACATGAAATGCTTTTCTTCTCGTGTAACTTTAGGCTTAACATCATATGATTCTTCACAGTTTTCCTGGTAAAGAGTATCATTACTTTTGCTTTCGTCTTTTGCATTAGATTCATCTTCTACAACGTTGGCAGATGAAGAATCCTTTCAATAAAAAGAAAGAACAAAAAAATATTAAATATGTTATATGATCCAATACAATAAATAAGAAGACTATAGGAAAAAGGTGAGATTTCAGGACATACATGAGGATAATTGTTAGAAAAAAACATAATGAACTGGTTAGTTCAAACTTCCACAGATAAACCCTAAAGATAAATTTGAACTATAAATAGTAAGTGTAAATGAATGCAAAACTTTCACTCTCTATTTTCTCTCATATTTTAAGAGGGTTTCTTTAGGGTCTACTTTCCATAACTGTGACATTGTGGGCTTGACCTTTAACTTTTTTACATTTCTACATGTGATATAGTGTTGAGCCATTTCTCTTCCAGAAATCTTGCAATTTTAAAATTCTTTGAAAAGGGATTAAAAGGTTTCCTTGAGATGCATGCAACAATTCTATGACAAATAGACTTTCTGCCACCTTTATTAGGAATTGGGAGGAAATATGTAGGAGGCATGTCTCTCCTGTATAATTTAAAATAGTCACAGATTTGAAAGTTAAAGTATTCGTAGTTTTGAAAGGTTAGCAGTGACGACAGAAACAAAACTTAGCATGGAATTTTACTTTGCAAAATCAACAACAGATGTCATTATAAAAAGCCAACTACAGTCATTCTAAAGGTATCTCTAATTGTTGGTTTCTTCAACATAAAAGCATTCTTTGGTAGAAGTTATATAGATGTGATAATTCTGTCATTAAAAGAAAAAAACAACAAGTTTTGTTCTGTTTTGACCTGGATATTGAGAAAAAGGTAAAAAGCAAATCAAATTATAAAAGTGTTTGCCCCAAAAAATGCTTACATATTTTTTATTGTTGTAAATATATAGATGACACAACATTTGTCAATTCAACATTTTTCGTGTGTATAATTTAGTGAGACTGATTACATCAATCATGTTCTGTAACCATCACCAATATCCATTGCCAAATTTTCTATCACCATAAACAGAAACTCATTGCTTCCTAAACACTGATTCCCTCTTTTCCCATCCCCCCCTTTCCTGGTAACCATTATTAAACCCTTTTTATGTACTTCCTATTAGTGAGATCATATAGGTCCTTTTGAAATTGACTTATTTCACTCAACATAATATTTTCAAGAGTCATCCATGTTGTGACATTTATCAGGACTTCATTTCTCTTTACTGCACAGTAATACTCCATTGTACGTATATATCACATTTTGTTTATCCATTCATCTGCTGATGGGCATTTGGGTTGTTTCCACTTTTTGGTTATTGTGAATAATGCAAGGGTGCTTGGATTTTGTTACATAGATCTATTTTTAACTTCCTGCTTTTTCCCTATATTCCTACAATAATTGACACATGAGATGTTTTCAAAAACTTAAGTTGCAAGGTATGTTTTTTCAGATCTAAATAAGGATCTTAAATTTTACCAAGTATTTTAGAGAATTAACTTATTTACTATTTCTACGAGCTTTCCCAGAATTGTTCTTGCTTCAGTCAGGGAACTTTGGAATTTGATTTTGGTATTTCATGACACTTAAAAATTATAAATCAATATTTAAGTACGTGGACGTTAAAATCCCAGCTACCGATAGTATTGCATACACGATATTAGATATCATTCTGACATTGAGTTGAAAAAAATTTCTAATTTCCTTGGTAATCACTCAAAAGACAATAGTTGAAGAAAGAAGTTTACAGACTGGTTAAAAACAGCAAGGTGAACTTTTTATTACCCATCAAATATTTCATTATCAAAGTGAATTGGAAAGCTGCTAGCTAGTTTTTAACCTAGGTCAGCAATTTCTTTAAAATATTTTCTCAAGAAATGTGTTGAGCCAGTTCTCAGCTTATGATTTCCTAAGTTTAAGAATATTATCATTTAAGTGAAATCTTAACATTTCTAAATAAATACCTAAAATATTCTCCAAATTATACTTTGTAGTACAATAAATTATTTAGAAATTCTAGACTCTATGTTAAAAGCTATCTAATCATACTTTCCCAGCAAAAGCAACATTGCTGAAATTCTTACCATGGAATGATGTACACAGTTACCTTGTATAGGTTCTCCACAAATAAAAGTACATATATTGAAGAATAAGAGTGAAGCTTGAAAAAGATGCATCATATTTTTCTTGGAGAAACGAAAACACTTCTTCAAATATCAGTCAGCTTTCTGTGGAAAGAGCTACAGTGCAAAGAGTCTTCAGTTAAAAAGTTCTGGAAGGTACACAACAAAAACAGGAGCCAACATTTGCTGGTTTCCACACCCTCATTTGAAACAACGCTCTTTATATGAAAAACAAGATAGCCTCTGGAGAATCTGTCTAAGTTATATAATAGTGCTTTTTTTTTTTTTTTAAATCACTGCATGCCTGCATGATAAATTCATGCTTTTGGAATCTAGGAAAATAATTAATTAATGTACTAATTAATTCATTCAATTTGTCCAGTTTGCATTAATTCCTTTTTTTTTTTTTTTGCCTTGAGAAAAATGTCTGTAATAAATTAGGTCTCGATAATTGTGAAGAGGTTTGCACAAAAATAGTAACAAAGTAGAAATGGGTGATGAGGTAGGAAAAATATTACATTAGAACTACTTCTCCAAACCACTAAGCAGAAATTTTATCCCTGTTGGCACCTAGAGAAGATAATTCTGACTTAAAATATGCCTTTAACTGAATTTATCCATCAATAGCAATCATATTCACCACATAAATGCCAAGTATCTAGGATGCTAATTGGTCTGTAAGTTTTACATCTATAAAGGAACTATTGTTATTGAAAATTACTACTGTCTGAAGGTTGATAGATGAGTCTGGTGAGTTTTCAAATTCTCCCTTACAATGGCTTTTTTCCTTTAATCTATAAATATGCCTAAATCTTCATTATCTTAGAATTAAGAAACAAAGCAAAGCCTTCCTGAGTCTTGCTTCCTGTTCAAAGTATTATTTTTCAATCTCCTTTCTCCATCTCCTAGCCTGAGAATTGCAGGGCAAGGACTACACCATAGTTTTTAAGGCACACACAGTAGGGACTGGTACAAAATAAGCACTCAGATATTTGATTAATGAAGAAAATATCCTGAACTGAAAATCTATTCTCTGTCTTTGCTTCCTCATCACCTACTATTTAAAACCAAACACACTTATTTCTGCCATTCTCATTCTACTGAAATGACTTTCTCTGAGTTCTCCAGTAAGAAGTGCTTGGGAATGCTGGCTCTGGGATGGGATAGCCTAATTTGAACCTTGATTCCACCACTCCCTTGCTCTGAGACCTTGGGCAGGTTTACCTAATATTGTTATAGCTCAATTATTGCCTTTCTAAAATGAGGATCGGTACGTGGATTAAATGATTTAGTGCGTAAGGGTTTAGCACCAAAAAAACCCCAAACCCATTGCAGTAGAGTCCATTCCAACTCATAGCAACCCTATAGGACAGAGTAGAACTGCCCCATAGAATTTCCCAGGAGCTCCTGGTAGATTCAAACTGCCAACCTTCTGGTTAGCAGCTGTAGCACTTAACCACTACACCTCCAGGGTTTCCAGGACTTAGCACAGTATGTAGGAAACATTAAGCACGCCACTGTTAGGTGGTATCATTATTACTTGTATTATTATTATTATCACTATCATTATTTTTTTGACTTGATCTATATGCAGTTCTCCACCACCGAGCTGTTTGTTATATTGGGATAGCTTACGTGTTATTACGACACTGGAAGCTATGCCACAGTATTTCAAATATTAGCAGGGTCACTTACAGTAGACAGGTTTCGGCGGAGCTTTCAGACTAAAAGGCCTGGTAATTGACTTTTGAAAATTAGCCAGTGAATACCCTACAGATCACAACAGAATGTTGTCCAATGTAGCCTTGCCTTGGAAGATGAGCCTACTAAATTCAAAGGCATTCAAAATACACAGTGGCCATAACAATGGACTCAGACATACCAACGATCACGACGATAACACAGGACTGGGCAACAGTTCATTATGTGGTACGTGGGGGTCTCCATGAGCCCAAGCCAACTGGACAGCAACTATGCAATTCTATCATTGTTGACAATACTTGGAGCCCTGGTGGTGCAGTAGTTAAGAGCTAAGGCTACTAACCAAAAGGTTACCAGTTCAAATCCACCAGCCGCTCCTTGGAAAACCAATGGGGCGGTTCTACTCGTCCTACAGGGTTGATAGGAGTTGGAATCGACTCCAGAGCAATAGGTTTGTTTGTTTTGTTTTTTGACAATATTTGATGACCTTTATAATCGATGTTAGGAGCAGATTAGTATACATATTTAATCTTAAATTTGTAGTTGAACTTTCATATGAAATTGAAATGAAGATGGCAGAACTTTAGCAATTTTAAATCTGTCAGACATTAAAAGTCTTTGTTCTTTTATAGCTTTCCCAGAGACACATTCAGGAAATCTCTAACTTGAGCATGAAAACACTTCAGCAGAAGATGGAAAAAATAGCTTCAGCCAAGATGAAAATGAAAACTTAAGAAATTTTCTATTGCAGGCTGCCTCAAATGACTCACAATGTTATAAAAAACCAGTTTCAGTCAAGTTGTTTCTGACTCATGGTGACACCATATGCATCAGAGCAGAACTGCGCTTCCTAGGGTTTTCAATGGCGGATTTTTGGAAATAGGTCACCAGGCCCTTCCCCAAGGTGCCACGTGGTTATAGCAGTATTCAAATCAGGTAAGTTATGTGAACCTGCTTTGTAACCATAAAGTGTTCTTTTAAGGAATTACTTGTCTATGAGTCTTTGGGTGTTGCAAACAGTTAATGAGCTTGGCTACTAACCTAAAAGTTGGAGGTTCAAGTCCACCCAGAGGCACCTCAGAAGGATTCCCGGTTGCGCTCTGTGGCCTCTGCCAAATGCCTCATTTGAAATGTCAGGAACAGGAAAGATAGGTTTCAGAAACTTAACACTCCTTCTCAACTGATTTTTGTGCCAGGTATGCATTTCCTTTTCTTAAGTTGTCAAGGTTTCTCTCCGCCAACAGAGCTCTTATACCACTCTTTTCTGGGAAATAAAAAGGCTGTGATAATCTCAGTGACTTTTTTCTGAAATAATTTCTTCTTCAGTTTTATAAATGTGCAGCTCTTTAGATGCATGGCTGACATTTTCATTTGCTACGGGAAGATTCCCCTCTTGTCTTTGCAGAGTAAATTCTCTCTAAATGAGATATGGATAAAAATGTTTCTCCTTCTCAATGAAGTTCAGGAAGGATTTGATGTGCTTGCTGGAGCCTTTGCTTCTCACTTTCTAAATGGTTGTTTTCTGGTTGCAGGGGAGCTTTCTTGGTTTTCAGACTTTTTCTATGATTTCGAAGTGTCTTGATTTTTTTGTAGCTTCCTCAGTTAATTTTAGGTACATTTGTTTTCTTTTTTCTTGGAGAGTTTGTGCATTAGTATTTAACCCAGCATAATTCAACACTCCTTTGGTGTCACTTTCTAAGAAGCCTCCCATTTTCAGATGCCTCTGATATATCCAATTCTGTGTTCCTTTCCATACTGTCTTCCTCGAGAACTGTAGCCCAATTACTCATGTTTAGTAAATGTTCATATAGGGGCTTTATCTGACTTTTTTGTTGTCGTTGTTAAGAACTTGCTCCATAGGTAGTTTTCAGTTTTCTGAGATATTTTTGTCTTTAATAAATGTCCCATTCTTTCTTTCCATATTTGAGATTTTTGTGGAAGGAGTTTTTTGCCTCTCTGAAGATGGAAATTTTCCTCCAAAGCCTCTGTTAATGCTGTCTTAAGCTGTTCTTCATTCTTCTCATGGGCTCTCAAAGATGTTTTGGTTGCAGCTCCTTGATGTTGGTTTTGCTTTGATGCATCTTCTAAGGACTTTCTCTTGTTTGTAATATCAGCCACCAGGCAGACTTGTAAACATTTAGATTCTTCTTCTTTCCATGCTTTTCTATAAATATCTATTTTAAGCTCAAGTAAAGAGTTGTAATTTTTATACTTCTTTATTCATGGCTTCCACATTTACTATTTCTGATAGTTCATTCTCGAGTTTGGCTTTAGTATAGTTGATTTAAGGTCTTCAAATTCTCTTTCAAAGCTGTGAAACTTATCAGTAATGTCATCTGTTACCCCCAGAAGGGCAGAAACCCCAGTACTCAGTTATTTGTCTCTCCTTGCATTGTAAAAAAAAAGATTTAAGCATAAAAATTCCCATTATTACTATAAAAGTCAACATATCTCACAGCAATCCTTGGAGATCTGGGCCTGATCTTAATCCCTGGCAATGCTGCCACCACTTCGTACAGCGCCTCTTGGTACAGGGCCTCCAGGATTGGCATTAAACAGAGCATCAAGGCCATCAGTGGACACTCTATGGCTCCTAATGCCACTGCTGTGTCACCTCAGGTTGCTAGGACCCTGTTGCCACAACAGACAACATAGCCCCTTGTTAAGCATTCTGTATAGAACCTGCCCAGTACCTGGCAACCAGGGCAGAGTCAGTGGAGGTGGGGCAGGGACTAGAAGAACAGTGCCTTCTAATCTTCCTCACATCTTGACCCACAAATTCAAGGATCACACCTCATGATCCTTGGGATATGGACTAGGCTCTGAGGGTCGAGGGGAAAGGCACAAGTCCAAAAAAAGCCCCATTGCCATTGAGTAGAATTTCGACACATAACGACCTTATAGGACAGAGTAGAACTGTCTCATAGGGTTTCCAAGGCTGTAAATCTTTACAGAAGCAGACTGCTACATCTTTCTCCCAGAGCAGCTGGTGGGTTCAAACCATCCACTTTTCGGTTAGCAGCCGAGAGCTTAACCACTGCGCCACCAGGGCTCCTCAATTAATGCAAGTAGGCAAGAAAAATAAAAAATGATACTATCTTTCTTGTTTTTCTCTCTGTTTTTAAAATCTATGTGAGGTGTAATAACTGAAGCCCACACAATTCTTTGCCCCTAATTTTTTTTTATGTTAAATAATACTGGTACCATGCAAAAATAACTTCTCTGCATGCTCCAGAAAATACCTCTGAAAGGTAAGACTGTGAAAAGCTAAACAGTTTATTTATCAAGACTAATGTTTTTTTTTAATGAGTTGCCTCTCAAGATTTGCTAAGAATTTTGCTGCAGTAAATCTAACAAACAGCTTAGCTCCAACAACAGGTTTTTCCGGTGGTACTTTGTGATGTAGTCAACAGGCTTAACAAAGGGATTAAATGCTAACTTGCATTCTCTGCTTGCCACATTATCACTTGGGTTTTGTAGTATTCTAACAGTATTAGTAGGAGATTCTCATGTTTCCTTCTTATGTGTCAAGAACTGTGTTAAGCTCTTTCGTGCACATTCTCATGTAATTGTCACATCTTCTCTCCTGAGACATGCATTATCATCTTCACTCTCTTACCCCTGAATCCAACCTTGTCTGATATTAAGATCTTGGCCTTATTTTCCTATTTGATACAATTTTCTGGTGTACCATTCCCATCGTTTTATTTTCAGTATATCTAAATCATTTTGCTTTACATGTGTCTCTTGTATGTAACATATATTTGAGTTTTGGTTTGTGATACAAGGTGAGGGTCTCTTTCCTTTAAGTGATGAGTTTAGTCTATGGTGGCACAATGGTTAAGCACTCAGCTGCTAACGGAAAGGTCATCGGCTCGAACCCACCAGCTGCTCCAGAAGAAAGATGTGGCAGTCTGCTTCTGTAAAGATCTACAGCCTTGGAAACGGAAACTCTATGGGGTAGTTCAACTCTGTCCTACAGGATCACTAGGAGTCGGAATCGACTCTACAGCAATGGGTTATAGATAATATCAGTGTTAGTTTTTCTTATATTTTTGTAATTTTGGTTTTTCTGCCTTAAAAACATATTTTCATATAGAATATTTTTTGTTGTTGCTTTTCTGTATATTTCTTTTGATAGATTAGAAGGCTTATATTATTTTTCCAATGGCTATCATTTTTTCTAAAATGCTACATAATGTACTTAAACCTCTATTTATTTAGACCATGGGTCAGCAAACAATAGCCTAAGGGCCAAACCTGTCCTGCTGCCTGTTTTCATAAATAAATTTCACTGGAACATAGCCCCGTCGTTCATTTATGTATTGTCTGTGGCTTCTTTCTTGCTACAACAGTAGGAATGTGTAACTGTGACAGAGACTGTAGGTCCTGCAAAGTCTAAAATACTTACTCTCTGGTCCTCTACCAAAAAAGTGCTGATCCCTGCTTTAGACCATCAATTGACTTTTTTTATAAACAATTATGGAATTAGTCTGTTTCTACATCTTTTCACTTCTTCCCTCTCTGGTGGAGCAGAGGAAGCAGTGAGTAAACCCTAGGCTCAGGGTTAGTTTTATAGTTTTATCTATAGTTATAATTATATAATATAAATATACAATAAATAACTATATAATCTATAGTTATTTCTAGTATATTTATAGTTATCAATACCTCAGTTTCAACCAAATCAAACCACTATTTAGCAGCTACCCAGATTGCAGGTGTTTATCTTCTCAAATGTAACCTTGGAAGTATAAACTCTTTTAAGTACTGGCATAAAGTCTGTCTAGCTCCTAAATCCATTAAAATACAATGGAATGAATAAAAGCTAAAAGGTAAAAATTTGTTGTTTCTAAAATTCTTATATTTCAGCATAAATATCATTAATCTTTTTTTAAATAATTTTTATTGTGCTTTAAGTAAAAGTTTACAAATCAAGTCAGTCTCTCACACAAAAACCCATATACACCTTGCTACACTCCCAATTACTCTCCCCCTAATGAGACAGCCCTCTCTCTCCCTCCACTCTCTCTTTTCGTGTCCATTTCACCAGCTTCTAACCCCCTCCACCCTCTCATCTCCCCTCCAGGCAGGAGATGCCAACACAGTCTCAAGTGTCCACCTGATCCAAGAAGCTCACTCCTCACCAAAATCCCTCTCCAACTCATTGTCCAGTCCAATCCATGTCTGAAGAGTTGGCTTCGGGAATGGTTCCTGTCCTGGGCCGACAGAAGGTCTGGGGGCCATGACCACCAGGGTCCTTCTAGTCTCAGTCAGATCATTAAGCCTGGTCTTATAAGAATTTGGGGTCTGCATCCCACTGCTCTCCTGCTCCCTCATGGGTTCTCTGTTGTGTTCCCTGTCAGGGCTGTCATAGGTTGTAGCCAGGCACCATCTAATTCTTCTGATCTCAGGATGATGTAGTCTCTGGTTCATGTGGCTCTTTCTGTCTCTTGGGCTCGTAATCACCTTGTATCCTTGGTGTTCTTCATTCTTCTTTGATCCAGGTGGGTTCAGACCAATTGATGCATCTTAGACAGTTGCTTGCTAGCATTTAAGACCCCAGACACCACTCTTCAAAGTGGGATGTGGAATGTTTTCTTAATAGATTTTATTATGCCAATTGACTTAGATGTCCCCTGAAACCATGGTCTCCAGACCCCTGCCCCTGCTACGCTGGCCTTCAAAGCATTCAGTTTATTCAGGAAACTTCTTTGCTTTTGGTTTAGTCCAGTTGTGCTGACCTCCCCTGTATTTTGTGCTGTCTTTCCCTTCACCTAAAGTAGTTCTTATCTACTATCTAATTAGTGAATGCCCCTCTCCCACCCTCCCTCCCTCTGCCCTCTCGTAACCCCAAAAGAATGTTTTCTTCTCAGTTTAAACTATTTCTCAAGTTCTTATAATAGTGGTCTTATACAATATTTGTCCTTTTGCAACTGACTAATTTCACTCAGCATAATGCCTTCCAGGTTCCTCCCTGTTATGAAATGTTTCATAGATTCGTCACTGTTGTTTATTGATGTGTAGTATTCCTTTGTGTGAATATACCGTAATTTATTTATCCATTCATCTGTTGACTATTATTAATCTTGATATTAGTGACATGGGCAAAACCATTCTCCAGCCCCAGTACTACCATTAAAATTTTCCAAAATCTAGAAAAATGTTTAATTTAATAAATAGTCCTGGAAGACATGCTGACAACAAGTGTTAGCCATTGGTTAGCCTTCAAAATTTAAGGATTTTAGTATATTCTTTTTTATTGCTTGAGTAATACTTGCCTTTCTCATCAAGAAATAAAATTTATAAAAGGCTCAAATTGTCTTTGTTATCCAAATATCTAATCTTAAAGGGTTTTTTTTTTTTTTTTTAAAGAATCTAGGTCTGTACAACCTAAAAGAGTGAAAAGCTGGCTTAATTTTTTGAAAAAAAGAAATAAATAATTTAAAGAAAAAAAAAAGCCTGGCAATATTGTGTTTAAAATTTATTTTCTTCTTGATAAGGGTCATTTTTAAGCAACATTTGAATCAAAAATGCTTAAGTAGGCAAACAATTGTAGGCATTTCGGAAACCAAGTCATGTTTTTACTGCTAACATACCATATGACAAAGCAATGAAGTACCTAGGAGTTATGAGACACCAAAGTGATAATATGGCAAATGCCAGGTTCTCAGGGAGGCTAAACATGCCTAACTACTCCAAATAACAACTGCAACCTTCTCAGTTTTATGTGTATTTTGCACTGTCCTACTTTGCTTATTCTCTCAAACCAGCCCTAGAGAAGCAGGGTTGTGATGATAGCGGTGGGGACAGCAGTTTTTAGCTGGACCAGCTAAAAACTTGCTGTGCTAGCTAATTGTCAATGTGTACACATTTAGCCTTTCTTTGGCAGGATCATATATTCTATCCCTCTTTGTGTTGTCCTGAAGGGGGCTTCTGTGTTTTGTATTTTAAATCAATACTAGATTTGCTGAGGCACTTTAAAATCTCAGTCCCAAACCACATTGCAAGTTGAGTCATTGCATCCTGGTTTGCAAAAGCTCCTTTTTAAATAGTTTCAGATGGAAAAGTTTATTATTTAAACGCTAAAAATGAACAAGTTGATTCACAGAGACATTTGAATGGTGGGTGAGTGATCTTTATTTGGTCTGCACATTCTGTTTTCACGAAAAAGTGGCTGGAATACAGTCAGAATTTCTATGTGCTCCAACAAAAAGTCTGACTCTTCAAAATTTCCACTTGCATAGCCATTAAACTGATGACTCAAAATATAATTTTTCCTAGCTCCTGAAAATGGTGCCAAACAGTTTCAATATGATGGTCTCCTTTGGCATATTTTCCCAGGATATTTAGATTCAGATACATAGGAGCAGACAATTGTGGCAATTGAGAAACCAAGTCAGGCTTCTTAATGTTAATATACTGTGTGGCAAACCAATGAGGTGCCGAGAGAGGAGAGACCAGCTGATACCCAACAAAGTTAAATTAAATCTGGGCATCTTTCCAGGCTGACGTTGTTGTTGATGGTCCATTTCCAGAATCTGGCAGCAATAAGCTGGCATTAGGGGTCCGGGAAATGCAAACTGTATGAGTGGGGCAATGGCAAGAAGACAAAAGAGAATAGCAAAAGCAATATAGACTGGGTGAGAGAATGTAGGGAAGGATATTTTCCACTTTATAGTTTTTTAAAGAGAGCGTTTGGGGATAGTGATGCCTCAAGAAAAGACAACTCACAACACAACGGGATTCGGTAGTTAAACAAACCCAACCCCAAATTATCCTCAAGGGTGACATTTGTCTGTATCTGGGAATTCTGCATCTCACTGTCTTTCATCGCTCTCAATATCCAACAAAAACATCTACAAAAAAAAGGTAGATAGAACTGAGTCACCCAACCCCTAAAGCAAAATCCAGCTTTCCCTTCCCTCACAAACGCGTGCTCCTGAGCTCTGAGCTGAGTGGGTTGGGAGAGCCGCTGGGGCCTCCTATTGGCTGCCTCGGACGCCCTGCCCCACGCCGCCTCGCCCGGCTCCCTGGTTTCCGTCGCGAAGGACGCGGCGTCGGCTGGTTGTCAACATGGCGGCGGCGTCAGCGGGCAAGAGCTCCACCGCCGCAGCTGCCGTCGCCGCCCCAGCTACCAGTGCCCCTGCGCGGGAGCCAGGACCGCCGCAGCCGACCCTTCCGCGCCCGTGACCAGGGGCTCGAGAGACGGAGTGCAGGGAGGGGCCGAGGAGGAGGAGGAACCCGGAGCTGCCATGAAGGAGGCGCTAGGGGCGAGCGGGGCGGCGGCGCGGAGGTGAAGGATGCTGGCCGGGAGGCCCGGGGCCCAGAGCGCGGTGGCAGACCTGGGCGCCGAATCCTCGGACACCCGCACCAGAGCCCCCCTCTGCCCTCGGGACAGCAGCGGGCGTCACAGACTTGGCGCTAACCTGTATCCTTCCCAGCCGGGGGCTGCCGGGGTAACGCTGTTGGAAACAGGGCCGATCCTTTTTTCCGTGAGATCATTGCCACCGACGCAAGGTGATGGAAACTAGAAAGTCATCTTAGTGCGGATATTTATAACATCTTATCTAATTCTGTGACCGCTTCCCCACCACCTATTTATCCCACCCCCATTCCTTAACTTCGGTGTAAAATTTTTGCGAATTTTGAAATACATGAACCAGGTATTATGTAGAGATTCTTTTTGCCTTCTAGAATTATGCCGTTATGTTCTTTACTTGCATATTATCCACCCCTTATCATGCTACTTAGAGAGGGGAATTGCACAAATAAGTAAAATATTTTGTTGTCCTGAAAGAGTCCGTTTTAACCGTTAGCCCAACACACCCCTAATCCATTTACCAGAATAATTTGTTTTGTTTCCATCCTCTGCCACGTCTGTTGTCAGAAAGCAGAGAGGAAATGGGACGCAGAGGACCTGTACGCTTCACAAACTGGATTATCTCTGACTCTTCTCCTAAGAAATTGGCCTAGCTCGTCTTTGATGTTCCTGTTGGTTGCATTGTAGAAACTTGTTTTTTTAATGTGAATTTTTTTGGTTTTTCTAAAATATGTAAGCCATGTTAATTCCTTTAGAGAATATTATGATAATTAGAATTTAACCTTTGTACTCTCAAAGGATTTGGTTGGCAGTGATGGTGCTGTATAATCACCTTCATTCTTGTCAGAGAATGGAGTGTCTTCTCTTTCCAAATTAACCCATCTTCCTAAATCTGTTGTTTCCCATTTCTTCTGGGAGGTTGCTTTATTCTCTGAGTGTCTGTTCTACGGCAGACTCTGTGCTAGGTGCTAGGAATGCAAATCTAGTGAGGAAGACAGGTATGTAGAGATCTTCACTAATGGGAAAATATCCCTTCTCAGATGATGTTTTCCTCAAGCTTCCATTCCTTCTTTGTCTTTTCTTTCTGTGCCCACGTTCTCAAAATGGTAGCCAGCAATAGCAGCCTCTAGTTCTTTTTTTTCTGTTAATTGTTAACCCCATTCATTTTGGCTTTTGCCCCTGCTAGACCTCAGAACTATTCTCTCAAAGATGTTCTCTGAAATAAATAGGATCATTCCTATATGAATTTTGCTCTGCCACCTTGGCATTATATTTTCTTGGACACTGAATTCCTATTACACTGATCCTGATTTATTTCTAAATTGAAAATAGAAAAGCATTGCAAATGACTCGTTAACAAAGTATCTTTCCATTATTCCCACTAATGAAACAATCGTAGACTTAATTTTTTAAACTTTATGTGGTATGAACATTGATTACAAACATCAAAGAAAACGTTTGAAAATAGAATTCAACAATACATTGAATGAACACAACTAAATAGACTTTATTCCAGACTGCAATGGTGGTTTTCTGTAAAGAAATATTACTAAAAATATAGTTAAAATTAAGCAAGTAGTAAAAGATCATTTCAATAGCTGCCCAAGAGGCTTTGATAAAATTCAACAACTTTTTTGCTAGTAATAAAGATTTTAAATGGGACTAGAAGAATTACTTTTTTAATATAATAAACACTTTTTTTTAAGGATACTAAATCAAGAGCTATCATTATGTTTACTAGTTGGAGAAACACTAAAACAACTTCGTAAGTATTATTTTGGAGGTTCTTAGGGGCTGTAATGTTTCCCGTTGAATACCCGGTACAGAGTATGTACTCAAATTCATTAAATGAGTGACTAAATTAAAAAAAAAAAAAAAGGAAACCATAAATCATAGGACAAAAGAAATCATACTCCTAAAACTTCTACACGTGATTTCTGAATAAGAATTTAATATTCAGAGGCCATCCAGTTTCCTGCCAAAGATGTTTTCTCATTGAGTCAGAATATTGTGATTCTCAAAGCTATAAAAAAAGCAAAATCTTAAGAAATTCATCTGATTAAAATTTGCTAATTTTCTGTCATTTCACTCCTTTATAAAAATTTAAATAGAAATACAAATTGTTTTTTAAAAAAGTGAATTTAAAGAAAATTGTTTCATATCCCCCTTCATACCATGCCTGTTTTTTTCACAAATAACTCCATTTGATCATAGCACCCACCTTGATACTTTCTTCCCTACCCAGTTTATATCCTATTCTTGAGCTGAACTATGCTCTCACTAACATCCTTGATTCTCTGCACCACTCATACTTCAGCCATCCAAACCAAAACCAGACCCATTGCTGTCAAGTCGATTCCGACTTGTAGTGACCCTACAGGACAGAGTAGAACCACCCCATAGAGTTTCCAAGGAGCATCTGGTGGATTTGAACTGCCAACCATTTGGTTAGCAGCTGTAGCACTTAACCACTATGCCACCAGAGTTTCCTCAACCACCCAGACTACTAAAATCCTACGTCTCTACTCCTTCACTTGAAAAATAAAATACTGCCTGAGAAAAGTCACAAAACAGTGTAATGTGGCAGTATTGAAGATTCATGGTTTCCAGCTTCACCTGAGCAGGGTCCTGTCTTATTCATCTTAATGCCTATGCTGGATCTTTATCATCTTCCACCACTCGAAGTAGACTATCTTACCACTTCTTTGTAAGAAAATTAATTGATGACATGAACTTCCTCAGGTCCCTCCCAACATACAACACACACCTACACCCTCCCTCCACTCTACCACGTCTTTTTTTTCCTCCCCACCTTCCCTCTAGACTCACTTTAAGAAGGTGAATCCATTCACTTGTGCCCTTATTTCCATCCCTTTGGAAACTCTTTAGGGCAGTTCTACTCTGTCCTATAGGGTCACTAGGAGTCGAAATCAAATCGATGGCACTGGGTTTCTCTTCTTAGTAACCCTGCATCATAAGTTATCCCCACCTCACATAATTTACTTTCAATTTCTTTCTAGTGGCCTTCTTTCCCTACAGCCTGTAAACATGCTGAGATTGCCTATACTTAGAATTAACAGACTCTTTGATCACAAGAACCCTATTGGCTATGTTTTAATATCTGTCTGATTCAGTCTTCTAAAAACATTAATATATATTCACTGTCTCTACCTTTGTGTCACACCTTATACTACATCCCAAAGTTAACTTGGACTGAATAAAAAGGGTAAATATAATATAAATGCAGAGTTATTAAAGAAATCCAACAGAAAATAGAATTCCATGTTTTGTACGTGTTTAAAGGTAATTTTAAAAATTAAAACCAGTGTAAGGAGAAACTGCATAATTAAATAAAAGTGGGAATGTCTGGAGAAAATACTTGAACTGACTGTAATAGAGGGTTAATATCTATCCTATCTGTATTGAATTTATTGAAAGTGATTTTTAAAAATCAAGTTTTCTGTAGATGACCAGTGCGTCTGAACTGACAATTCACCAATGAAGAAAATAAAAATTAATAATCAAACATGGGACATATTCTATTTTGCTAATGTATAATAATGGTTTTCTACCTCTCTTTCTAAAAAAAATTGACATTACCCTATTCTTCTGAGGTTTTGAAATTGATATACATATTTTTTTAGACCGTTTGGTCTCATACAGATGATTTTTTTTAAGGAGCAAGGGTGATATTATTTATTTTGTGAGCCAGTCTGTTATTTAACTAAAAGATGACCTCAGGGAATAGTTTTGGTTCAAGGTTTAAAAAATATCTCAAGGCAGTTGTCTTGGGGAGTCTTCCAGTCTCGGCCGGTCCAGTAAGTCTGGACTTTTTAAGAATCTGAGTACTGTTCCACATTTTGCTCCCAGTCTATCAGGATCCGTCTATTGTGTTCCTGGTCAGAATGGGCTGTAGTGGTAGCCAGGCACCACCTAGTTCTTCTGGTCTCAGGGTAGAGGAGGTCGTGGTTCATGTAATTAGTCCCATGAACTAGTTTCATCTCTGAGTCTTTGGTTTCCATCATTCTCTTTTACACCGGATGCGTAGAGACAAACAGTTATATATTAGATGGCTGCTCCCAAGCTTTTAAGACCCCAGATGCTACTCATCAAACTAGGATGTAAAACATGTCAGTTGACTAGGTTGTCCCACAAGACTATGGTCCTAAGCCTTCAGACCCTGTGAACCAATCCCACGAGATGTTTAATAAATATCCATGTGTCATGGGCTGAATTGTGTCTCAAAAATATATGTGTAAACTTAATTAGGCCATGATTCCCAGTATTGAGTGGTTGTCCTCCATTTTGTGATTGTAATTTTCCTATGTGTTGTGAATCCTAATCTCTGCCTGTGGTTAGCGAGGCAAGATGAGGTTATGTTAAAGAGGATTAGGTCACAACCTTGATCCAATGTAAAGGGAATTTTCCTGGAGCGTGACTTGCATCACTTTTTATCTTACAAGAGATAAAACAGAAGCTAGCAGAGAAACGGGGACCTCATACCACCAAGAAAGTAGCACCAGGAGCAGAGCACTTCCTTTGGACCCAGAATTCCTGCACAGAGAAGCTCTTAGACCAGGGGAAGATTGTTCACAAGGACCTTCCTCCAGAACCAACAGAGAGGGCTTTCCTCTGGAGTTGGTGCCCTGATTTCGGACTTCTAGCCTCCTAGACTGTGAGAGAATAAATTTCTCTATGTTAAAGCCATCCACTTACGGTATTTCTGTTATAGCAGCCCTAGATGACTAAGACAGTATTTGTGTCCCCTATGTGCTTTATTGTATATATGAATATATAGGGATGCATACCCTTATATATACACCTGCATATAGATACATCTACATACCCCACCTATATACACATATATACATACCTATACACTTGTATGCATACATACATACACATGTATCCATACTCCTATTATTTAGCTGTTGTTGCAAAGTTGTATATATCCTAGCATTTATCAAAAAATGTCCTTTTTTCTGGCATACTTCTTAGTGACATCATTTACTTTGGTCAAACTGTGTATACTTCACCCACATTTGGTGTTATATTTCCTGTACCCAAAAATAACAAGTGTCTCCTATCTAGAGAGTGAATGCTTCTCCCTACTCCTATCCCTGGTACTACCAGTGAGCATTGGTTTCAGTATGTATACCTACTCTTGTCTTGTTATAATAGTGAGATCATACAATATTTGTCCTTTTGTGATTAACTTATTTCACTCAGCATAATTTCCTCCAGTTTCATCCATGTTATATTTTCAGAACTCATCATTATTCTTTATGGCTGCATAGTATTCCATTGTATGTATGTACCACATTTCGTTTATTCATTCATCCGTTGACAGGCACTTAGGTTGTTTCCATCTTTTTGCTACTGTGAATAGTGCTGCAATGAACGTAAGTGTGCATATGTCTGATTGTGACTTTAGTATTTACCTAGCAGTGGGAGTGCTGTATCATAAGGTAGTTCTAGTTCTATTTCTATTTTTTTAAGAAACTGCCATACCATTTTCCATAGTGGTTGTACCATTTTACAATCCCACCAGCAGTGGATAAGGGTTTGAATATCCCTGCAACCTTATCAGCTTTTGTTTTGTTTTGTTTTGTTTAATCAGTGCCATTTTTGCAGGGGTGAGATGGTATCTCATTGTAGTTTTGATTTGCATCTCTCTTATGGCTAATGATCGTGAGCATTTTCTCATGTATCTGTTGGCCACTTGAATGTCCTCCTGTGAAATGTCCATTTATGTCCTCTGCCCATTTTTAAATTGGATTCTTTGTGTTTTTGTCTTTGAATTGTTAAAGTTTTCTATATTTTTTAGAGATTAGACCCTTATCAGATATGTCATTCTCAAAGGTTTTTTTCCCCAGTCTGTAAAAAAAAAAAAAGTAAGTTGTCTTTTTCACTCTTTTGATGAGCACAAATATTTAATTTTTAGGAGGCCCAGTTATCTAATTTGACTTCTGCTGTTCATGCATTAAGTTATGTTTTGTTTTAAATTAGGCCCTGTAGTTTTGTCCCTGTGTTTTCTTCCAAGAACTTTATAGTTTTAGCTTTAACATTTAGGTTTTTGATTCATTTTGAGTTAGTTTTTGAGTCTGATGTGAGGTATGGGTCCTGTTTAATTTTTCTCTATGTGGATATCCAATTTTGCCAGCACTATTTATTAAAGCGACAGTTTCTTCCCCATTGAGTGAACTTTGACCCCGTATCAAAAATCAGTTGCCCATAGATTGATGGATTTTTTTCTGGGTTCTTTATTCTGTTCTACTGGTCTGTGTGTCTGTCATTGAACCAGTACCAGGCTGTTTTGATACTGTGGCTGTATGGTATGTTGTGAGATCAGGGAGCATGAAACCTAGTTTGTTCTCTTCCGTAATGCTTTGGCTTTCCATATAAAGTTGGTGATTAGTTTTTCCATTTCAGTAAAGAATGTTTTTGGAATTTGGATTGGGATTGCATGGTATCTATAGATCACTTTGGGTAGTATTGACATTTTCACACCATTAAGTCTTCCAGTCCATAAGCAAGGAATACATACATTTTCAATGGCATGTAAATTTGTATAACCACTTTAGAAATCAATTTGTCTCTAATGCACTCGAAGCCATAAAAATGCATATACCTTTAATATATGTACTTCCGAGAATTTTCTCCAAGGATATCATTCAGCAAACTTTTAAGCCATTTCTACATTGTAAACATCATGCTAAGCATTGGAGTTACAGAAATGTAGAGGAGACACATAGATATACTCATGAAGATGTTATCAAGTCATGTGGTTGGAGGTTAGAATTTATCTAGGGGAATATTGAGAAATGAAGCTGAAAAACAAACCGGATTATAGAATGCTTTATGTACTAGGCCAAGAAATTTGGAATTGATCATGAAGGTGAAGGGAGTTTTTGGAGGAGAAGAGTGGGAAACAATCAGATTTACATTTAAGAAAGGTTGTCTGGATTTGTGGAGGTTCAAATGGAGGACAGCAAGTTTGAGTTCGGAGAAGAGCTGGAAGACTACTGAGGTAGTCCAGGAAAGAAAGTGAGAGGTTTGAAACAAGGCAGTAGCAGACGTTATAGAGGAGGAATAGAATTAAGGTATGCTTTAAAAAGTTTTTAAAAAGTAGATTAGACAAGAAAATAGGCTGTATGATACATAGTTATTTGTGATGATAACATATTTAAAACAACATAAATGTACAACCAATTGCAGGACTAAATTGGGAGAAGGAGAGGTGCAGAGGAGGTGGGGTAGCTTGGGCTGTGGTTTTAGTTATTATGTGATACTTACCCAATCCTACAACCCACAGTATTTTGGGGAGTTTAGGATGTTAAGTGTATAAAAATTACCTTCCTTTGAATAAGTCTTTTACAGTGATTCTTATGGAAATACCTTCCTTTTACAGTATAGCTGTATAAAAAAACAAAAATTTAAGCAGCCATTTAATATTTTAACTTGAATACATATTTCGAAAATATGCAGCATTCTTTATAACTCAGCTGGTAAAAATTATATATACATATATTTTTTTTTACAGGTAACTTTGATTAAATTCGAGAACATATAGTTGACAAAACATTACAAACGTTACATTTGTGATTTTTCAGATGCGTTGAACAGAATTATATCTCCCTAAGGCACTTTTTGTCCTGCATGCTTCGCACCTGAGGTGAAGCGACTCGCCTTCTTGCCCTCACCTTCCCTACACGCACGCACACACACACACACACAATGCTGCCCCTGTGTACCCTGGAAAAAGCTTCCCTTTCCTCCACTGCCGTGTTATGACTTTCAGTTGCTGGCCATCTTTTTCAAGTCTGGCTTCTACTAATAAAGTCCTCTGTTAAGGAAGAACAAGATAAATCTTGAGCTGTTTCTGTGCTGGCAAAGAATCAGGTTTCCTTCCCTTTTTGCTTAATTTTTATAAATCCTCCAAAAGGAAAAAAAAATAAAAACCTCTAAGTAAAAATATCATGTGTTTGAATATGTGTGGGTACGTTTGTGTTGAGGTGGTGCCAAATTACATAATAAATCCAAGGTGAAATGAATTATGGCTAATGGCATAAAGGTGGTTAAATAGCAATGTAACTGAAAAAGAATATCCCCCCTTAGCAAAGGTTCTAACAACCATAAAGTTTAAGTAAATTGATTGTATTAAAACATACAATACAGTCAATTGTATGTTTTAACACATATAATATTTACACTGAACCACTGTGGTGGTGGTGGTGGTGTGTGCTGTTGAGGAGATTCTGACTCACAGTGACCCCATGTGACAGAGTAGAACTGTCCCATAGGGTTTTCTAGGCTGTAATCTTAATGGGAGCAAATTGCCAGGTCTTTTATCCTGGAGCGGCTCATGGGTTCTAATGGCCAACCTTCTTGCCAGCCTTCGGTTAGCAGCTGAGCACTTAATCATTGTGTCACCAGGGCTCCTTCAGAAGCGTTGTAGAATCCTGAAATGAACACATTTTGAATTAACAAATTATGTACAGCATAATTTATTGGTCAGTGTATTGCTTGTATCCTGTATTACCACGATTAATCAATTTATGGCATATAAAAAAAAGCTTGATTCAGTCTCTTAAAGAGGATTTTGAGCCTCTACTTTATGGAAAAAAATTTAAAAAAAAAAATAGGCTGTTTGTTCTCAAAAGGGAACTAGGTGTGTCCTACAGTCTGTAACTTCAGTGCAATATCTTATATGTCTACGCCTAATGATGAGGCTCTGAATACTGATAAAGTGATAACTGATATGCAAGATGACCATTTTTTTTAATTAAAAACAAATATTGTGATAAAATTGATAGTTATTTAGTAATGACAGTTGAAACTTAACTACATGAAACTGGAAAATCAATTAAGCACATCCATATATTGTATTTAAAGAAAGCTAAATTTTATATAATTTCAAACAAATGGATGACTAGGATAACCAAAATGTTCATTTTCTTTGGCAGCTTTCTGGATAAACAGATTACTATGCATGGTTTTCCTGTTGTTCTTTTTGGAACCGATAAATAAATCATTAACTTTGTAAATAACTATTTTCCCAATCGTTCCAGTTATATTGCTATTTATTGAATATAGCTTTCATAATGTTGATTCACAGAATCCATTGAAGTGTTTAATTCATCTACTTTCTACTAGTAATATATAACCTTTCCTTTTCCTATGTACATGCCTAAGATGGTATCTTGCTAGTTAAGTATTCAAGTATCTATATGATGAATGAAAAGATATGCAGTCTCTTTATCTGAGCTCATGGCTTATGAAAAGTAGTTTTTTTCTAGGGAAAGGTGAGATATGTCTGGAGCTCTAATATCAAATCACAATTTTTTACATAAAGCCTCTGCCAATCATGTGCGAACATATAAATAATTATTCCACAAAACATCATTACGTCATTAGTATCCGGCTGTTAAATTCATCAGCACTGACACTCATCCACTAAAGACATAAACCATTGTCCTTAATGCTACTATCAGAGATATGAAAATCCATCTAGAGAAAAATTTAGAAGAAGAGCGCCAAATATTACTGCAGCAACAAAAAATATGTCGAAATCGTGCACGTAAATATTTTGTGGAGTCAAACCGAAGAAAAAAGTAAGTAACCATATTCTGTTCAGAAGTGTAGAATTTTCAAAAACATTGTAAATTAATAATTTCTCTGCTTGGTAGCATTTTATGAACTTAAATAATGACAATGCTTTATGTATAAAATACTGATTAAGATCCTTGTGGCTTTCTAAATTTTATTATTGTTTTTTTACCTAAAGCACAAGGATGGTGGTGTATTGTCTAGTTCACTGACTGTGACCATAATGTCTTTTCGCGTCATAGAACTGTTTTTATAAGGTCGTATATACTTCTGGAAACCCTGGTGGCATAGTGGTTAAGTGCCATGGCTGCTAACCAAAAGGTCGGCAGTTCAGATCCACCAGACACTCCTTGGAAACTCTATGGGGCAGTTCTACTCTGACCTTTAGGGTCGCTATGAGTCGGAATTGACGTTTGGTCTATATGCTTCCTAAAATGAATATAAAATGTGTTATCTTTTTTCTGTAGCATTTTATGATGAATTAAAAGCTCGCTAGTTGATATTTAGCTTCTAATGGTATCTTAATCATCCAGTGCTGCTGTAACCGAAATACCACAAGTGGATGGCTTTAACAAAGAGAAGTTTATTCTTTAACAGTCTAGTAGGCTACAAGTCCAAATTCAGGTCGTCAGCTCCAGGGGAAAGCTTTCTCTCTCTGTTGGCTCTAGAGGAAGGTCCTTGTCATCAATCTTCCCTTGGTCTGGGAGCAGTATCCCAGCGCAGAAACCTCAGGTCCAAAGGACACTCTCTGCTCCCTGCACTGTTTTCTTGGTGGTGTGAGGTCCCCATTCTCTGCTTGCTTCCCTTTCCTTCTATCTCGTGAGAGATAAAAGATGGTGCAGGCCACACCCCAGGGAGACTCCCTTTAGGGATGTGACCTGGGTAACGGTGCTATTACAATCCCACCCTAATCCTCCCTAATTACAACCACATAATGAAGGACAATCACAGAATCCTGGGAATCGTGGTCTAACCAAGTCGACACATATTTTGGAGGGACACAATTCAATCCATGACAAATGGAATGCACTGTGATTTTGATTTATTATTCACTTCAATATTATTTGTCTGTATGTGCTACCTTCATTCATCCAATCAGAAAAATGGGGAGGAATATTAATAATAGAGTAAATGTGAGAAAAAGAAAAAAAGCTTTCCATGGAAACTGGAACCCAAAATAAAATAGAAATACAAACCACGCAATCACTGCTTATCATTTTTAAAGATTTTTTTAATTATTAGATTTTTTTATTTTGAGACAGAGTGATTTTGGCATTTTTTACTGTTGGTTTTTCTGCCTTGTCATTTCTTCAGTACATGAAGAACAGAAAACCCCTAGAGTTTACTAACTACATCATTGGCATATGTTGCAAACAAATCCCATTTGGCAAATATAAAATTGTTTCCCTGTGTTTTTTTCTGGTGTTATATGTTTCTTTATATTACCCTTTCATTGTTTTCATGTAGTTGAAATTCTTTAATGAAACTTATTTTTTAGTTTTTGTTTTTCATGTATTTGTTTTTGTTTTACTCTTACCTTTTATCTCCTGAAGGGAACTATGAAAGGCACAAAATAGGTGTTCAGTAAATAAAGGTGAATAATTATATGTTGAAGGGCTTTGGAGTCAGAGATCTAGGTTTAAATCCTAGCTTGGTTTTTGTGAATTACAGCAAGTTACATAGTCTCTTTCAGCTTCAGTTTTTCTCAATTATGATTGGAATTAATAACATCTAGTTCAAGAGGTTGTTATATAGAGCAAAGGTAATGAAGAGGAATATTTGAGAACATACGTAAAAATATCACAGTGTTTGGCACAAGTTATTCTTGCTTATTAAGTTTATTTTATTGATTAATAAATTAATGTTTGTCAATATTTTCCAGTAATTGAATTGCTTTGTGAAATAGAAGGCTTGCATATATACTTTGACATTTTTAGTATTGTGTCCCCAGTACTTCTCAAAGTAAAATGCTTCTATGTGCTCTTATTTCCATTAATTGCTTAAAATCATGCATGTTTTCATTTTCTTCTTATTTACTACTTTATTGCATTTATTTTTGGTTGAGGTTTTTTTTTTTTTCTTGCATTCTGTGCTTTTATTATATTCTCAAGTTTTCCACTTTCTCAGTAGCTATTCAATAAGCCTCCTCTTTCCCTCCAAAGGCCTCCCTTTATCCTCCTACTCCAACAGGCACAAGTGGCACTGTGTCTTTTTAGAGCTACAGTTTCTTGCCTCCCATGTTGTCCCTTCTTCTGTTTGACCCCATTAGTTTTCCAGAGCACATCCTCAGGTAACTTCCTAATATGCTGCTTTGTGTTGTTGTCATTAGCTATTGTCAAGCCAGTTCCAACCCAGGGCAACCTCTTGTGTGCAGAATAGATGTGCTCCGTGTGGTTTTCAGTGGCTGAGTTTTTGGAAGTAGATCACCAGGCCTTTCTTCCAGTTTTAGTATACACACAAACATAAAGGAAATAAATGGCCTTAATTCTTATATGCCCTTCAGTCTACTGCTCAAAACTATATTTGGTAAATACGCAAGCAGACAGTTATTCTCGCAACAAGCGTAGCTTATTGAATACCACTGATTCAGCATTATGTCAGAAGAATTTATTTGTTTAATCCATTCTACAATTAACATTTAGAAAATGGGAATAATATAATTTAACATAAATTCATGAGGAAAAGAAATTTAAGTAAGTTTTTAAGAGTTCAAAGAGAGTCTTTAGATAGTTTGAAACAGTATAATGTAAACTAAGCTACAGTGAAACCTGTGAGAGCCGATACTTGATGGGACTGCCTTATTTTTCTAGGTCTCGCAAGTTTTCCAGCTTTGACAAGTGTGTGGTCTTACCACTTTTCTATCGTTTGTTTTAGTGGAAAATATTTTACTTTTCCTTCTCTGATAGGTTTCCACCTTATACAGGTTCTGGCTTTCATAAGTTTTAGTGTATGACCTGAGCATGTTAACATTTTCAAGTCGCCAGCTTCTTCTGCTCCACATTTGGGGATATATGAAGCAAAAAGAAAGCCCAGGGAACTTACCATGTCATTCCTCAGGTCCAGAGGTCCCTAGCCAGCCTGCCTCCTTCTCTCCACCTTTTAGAGTCTTCTTGTGTTTGTGTTATATATAATATCCAGAGTTTTTAGTTGTACTTAGTGGGAGGAATAGCAAAAAGTGTCTACTCCGACATCTCGGAAGCAGAAGTTGTTTCTTTTTGATGTTAGTGCACCTACTCCTCAATTATCGACTATCTTGTTATCTGACAATTCACATTTACAACAGTAGTAAAAATCTGCTATCCTACTATTTTGCACATTAATGACGTACACCTGGCGGTGTATGCTGTGGTGCGTGCGAGGCGATAGTAACGCTGGCTATAGTGGTTAAGGTTATGTGTCAACATGGCTGGGCCATGATTCTCGGTGCTTTGGCAGTTATGTAATAAGGTAATTTGGCAGTTACATAATAACATAATTTGGCAGTTATATAATGATGTAGTCATCCTCCATTTTGGGATCCAATGTGGCCATCCTCCATTTTCACATAATACCAATTTTTACATAATGACCTTGTCTGTGGAACCTAACCTTTCTTTTTTGAGATTTCTACAGAGAATTATATTAGAACTAAATCTGAGAATAAATGGGCTGTTCCAGCTACCATTTTTGAACGTTTTGATCAAAGATTCTATATAATCCTGATCAAAAGGGAAAAAATGCAGAAAAGAATTCCAGATTCTCATGGAGTTGAGACATTCTGAAGCCACTGAAGTTAGATGAATCCCCTCAAACTGTTGTCCTGAGATAATCTTTAAACCTTAAACCAAAAATATCCTTTGATGTCTTCTTTAAACCAAACAATAAAAAAACAATAGGTTAGCTTAATTAGTAAAGAATGTTTGCCTTGAGCATCATGCTCTTTTGAAGAACTGTCTATAGGGGACCAAATCAACAGCAGCAACTCAAAAGGTCAGATAGGAAGCTTGGGGGACAGTGAGTTTGTTACTGGGGGAGGAATAATTCAGAAAAGGAGGGTGTGGATGGTTACACAACTCAGAATGTAATCAGGGCCACAGAATTGTACATGTCGAAATTCTTGGATTGGTGTATGTTTTTTTGGATATACTTTCAACAACAATGAAAAATAATAATATATGGACTGTGCATAAGGACTTATGAGACTTTTATGATTAAAATTTATGAACTTTAGTTAATTGTTATTGGCATGTTTATTTGGCTGACACCTCAGCCTTTGGAAAAGTGAGGTACTACTATATTTTTTCTTTGTATTGTGAATATTGCTAATTCTTTCTGGTAACTCAGAATATAGATCTTTGTTGATTGGGTATTTTCCCCTCATATAATGTTTTATGGGTCATTTTTTACTTTTCATTTGTTTTCTTTTTCAGTCAAGTGAAAAACAATCAGTTGGAAAATATTCAGGTCTAGATTTTAGGGATTTCAATTAATTTTCAGTCCTGGCAAGTGTGAGATTAGTAACTTTAGACACACATATGTTTCTTTGCCAAGCAATGAAAACTCACAGTATAGTCTTGTTTATTTCTTATAGGCTGTTGGGATTATTGTTTGTTAAAAATGTTATATGTTCTATTCCTAAAAACTATTTCTTCTCCCTTGTATTTTTTATTTGAAAGTGATACTTTGTTGGCTATTTTTCAATTTTTTAAATTTCTAATTATCTTGAGCTGTGGTTGTGTTTCAAACTTAAGTTTGATCATATCTATAGAAAGTTGTAGCTACCTAAATCTGAAATATGATTCCATCCAGAAAAAAAGAAATGCATCACAAAAGGCAAGTGCTCCAGTGCTGTCTATGTCTTCCATGACCTCAAGTACTCTCAATACCACTGCTTAGGTGTCATTGTTAAAGAAAGTTGTTGCCATGATGATTATTTGTTCACTATTTAAGAGTATTTCAACGGAAGAACATGATATCCCATAGCTGTTGAGTTCTGGGAAACCAGCACAAACAGTTTGGCATATGGCCATCAATTGATGAGGTGGCACACTTTGAACCAAGGTGTTCTCCATGTTCCATGGGGCAGAATTGCACATGTAAGTAGACCCTTCCAAAGTGGCTCAGGCAGACTATGTTTCCTCTGTAAAAAGGGCTAATTCCAGAGTTAATGGAAAGCAGCAACACACTTTTCCAACTCCAAGTTCTGCAATGGTAGAGGAACTTACCAGTTTTGACCACCAGTTCCTTCTGTTCCCACAGGACTTACCAGAGTGCCTGGTACATAGTAGCTAGCATAAAAGGAACTCAGTAACTAGTCATTAAACGAGTAAAGGAAAAATCATATTAACCATTGCTAAAATGGCTTACTAAGACTTATGGGGCCTATTATTGAATTCAGGAGTGAAAACTTCTGCTTGTTGGTTCTATTCCATCCCTGGTTCAATTTGATTCAGACTAACATAGGCTTTATTTCCTGTGGTCCTGGCAAGTGCTGTATGAAACTATGAGTACTTTCTCTGTGCATTTTAGCCCTGAGAATGGGGCCAATGTGGAACAGTATGAAATATCAGTGATGATAATTTGCTATCAAAATGACTTCCTGATTATAACAAGGAGGATACCACCTCTTAGGTTTAGAAATACATCTGTCATTCCCCGTTGGCAAACGTTGTTAAACTGGTGATATCCTCTCAATTTCTCAAACATGCTAAGTCCCTTCTCTGGTCCCCCACCCACGCACGCGCGCGCACACACACACACCCCCATACACACACACACACACACGCGCACACCCCTCCAGGCCTTTGCATGCTATTTCTTGTGCCTGCAGCATTCTTTTCACCATTCTTTGTATGACTGGTCTCTATTCTGAACATGTTGGCTTAAATGCCATGTCTCCTGAGAAATATTCCCTGTTTACCTTATCTAAACTAGGTTCCCCTGGCTCATATTAGAGTTTCTTTACTTCATAGCATCTTATGACAATTAACAATTCTTTGTTTACTTGGTTTTTGTTAGTTTGTCCCACTAGATTATAAATAACTATATGGACCATGTTTATTTTACCTACTGTTATGTCCCCAGCAGATAAATCATTCCATCAAAATAATAGATAAATGCTTTCAAAAGTGTTCTGATCATATTTGAAGTTGAAATATGATCAAGCATTCATTCAGCAATTATTAAGCATCTTCCAGGTACAAAGCTTTGTGTTAAGCCAAGGAATTTCAGAAGTTAAAATTTCAATTCTTACACTCTATGAACTTAGAGTCTGATGGGGGAAGACTGACCAAATGTAATTCATTCTCTTACTCAACAAGTCTACCGAGTGCCTGCCATTTTCCAAGCACTATGCTGTGTGCTGACACAGACACTGTCCTTATGGCACTTAGAAACTAATAAACAATACATAAATAATTACAATTTAATGAGATGAATACTATGATAAAGTTAGGCTTATTGTTCCATGAGAGGACAAATTTGTGTTATGTGTGGGTGTTGGGGGTGGGGGTGCTTTGACGGAAAAGAGAAAAATTACAAAAATGCTGTTATCTAGTGTATAGGTATAGATACAGGCACCTGACAACAACATCATATAATAGGGTGGTTACAAACCAGGCAAGGGCAGACTGCCTAGTTTAGAATTCCAGTTCTTTCACTTTGTGGTTATGTGACACTGAATGAATTACTTAGCCTTTTTAAGATTCAGTTTTTTTTATCTGTAAAATACGTCAGAGAGCTGTTATGGCATAAAATGAGGTAATTCTTAGCATATACAATGCCTGCCCATAGTTAGCAGTTAATGAATGTTTATTATTATTTTTCCATTTTTCACAGGTCACCTTAGATGTTGTTCTTGTTGTTGTTGTTGTTAGGTGCTATCAAGTCGGTTCTGACTCATAGCAATCCTTGGTACACAGAATGAGACACTGCCCGGTCCTGCGCCATCCTCAACAGTCTTTGCTATGTTTGAGCACATTGTTGCAGCCACTGTGTCAATCCATCTCATTAAGGGTCTTCCTCTTTTTTGCTGACTCTCCACCAAGCATAATGTCCTTCTCCAGGAACTGGTCCCGCCTGATAATATATCCAAAGTATGTGAGATGAAGTGTTGCCATCCTTGCTTCTTATGAGCATTCTGGCTGTACTTTTTCCAAGACAGATTTGTTCATTCTTCTGGCAGTCCGTGGTATATTGAATATTCTTCACCAACATAATAATTCAAAGGCATCAATTCTTCAGTCTTCCATATTCATTGTTCAGCTTTTACATGCTTATGAGGTGACTGAAAATACCATGGCTTGGGTCAGGCACACCTTAATCCTCAAAGTGACATCTTTGCTTTTCAACACTTTAAAGAGATCTTTTATAGCAGATTTGCCCAATGCAGTACATCCTTTGATTTCTTGACTGCTGCTTCCATGGGCATTGACTGTAGCTCCAGGTAAAATGAAACCCTTGACAACTTCTATATTTTGTCCATTATTCATTATGTTGCTTATTGGTCCAGTTGTAAGGATTTTTGTTTTATGTTGAGGTGTAATCCATACTGAAGGCTGTGGTCTTTGATCTTCAAGTAAGTGCTTCAACGTTCTCTTCCCTTTGAGCAAGCAAGGTTGTGTCATCTGCATATCACAGGTTGTTAATGCGTCTTCCTCCAATCCTGATGCTGTGTTCTTTTTCATATAGTCCACCTTCTCGAGTTATTTGCTCAGCGTACAGATTGAATAAGTATGTTGAAAGGATACAACCCTGACACACACCTTTCCTGATTTTAAACTTTGTATGTAGTGACATGAATTTTCCTTTGCCAGTGGCCTTTCCCCAAAGTTCCTTTCTATTTCATTCCCCAAACCAACATACTGATGATATTCCCCAAACCAACATACAAAAGTCTATCTATAAACACTTACCCACATATACAACGCCTTTGTGAATAAAGTAAACATGGAAAACTTACACATAAAAATATTAAGACTTAAGCAATTGAAAATATGCTGTTGTATTAGAAACTGTCCCTAGAACCTCAAAATGAGGTAAATACAGATGCAAGTAATTTTTTAGGTATGTAACAAGTTCTTTGCTTATGATTTCTATTGTCTCTATGATAAAAGATGTGAGAGTGAGGTAGAAGATGATATTGTGGAAAGTGTGAAAAGACTAGTAAATATTTGATAAATAGAATAAGAAATAAGGAGTCATCCCTGGTCCCATTAGAGCTTCTCACAAAGCTCCCCCTTCTCCCTAAAAGTCCCCCAGTTCTTCTAAAGCACTTGCTACCAGACTATACTGCTCATCACTACCTCTCCTTATTGCAGTTCTCACAGATTCTCTGTGTCATTCCTTTAAAGTTTTAGCACCTACCTCACTGTTTGTCTCCCTACCACTACTTCAGTGATCATTCTTGGTAATTTCAATACCTACATACACCATCCATCCAACCTACTGTCCTGTCACTTTCTTGAACTTCATTCAGTGGTGCCTTATCTCACCTACTCACTCCCTTAGATATTTCCTGGACTTTTTTTTTTTTTATCAGTTACTCCTCCATCTCCAAATTCCAGTTTCAGGCATCTCAATCTCTGATCTGGACTCCATTTTCTTTTCTATTGGTCTGTTTGTCTAACCTTATACCAATACTACATTGTCTTGATTATTGTAGCATTATGGCAGTAATTCTAAACAGCGATACTATTAACTTTTTGGGTGAGTAATTCTTTGTTGAGGGACGGGGGGCTCTATCCTGAACATTGTAGGATGTTTAGCAGCATCCCTAGCCTCTACCCACTAGATGCCAGTAGCACCTCCCAGTCGTGGCAATCAAAAATGTCTCCAGAAATGAAGAAAACTAAAGATACAAGGGAAGGATTAGTCCAAAGGACTAATGGACCACAACTACCACAGCCTCCACCAGACTGAGTCCAGTACAACAAGATGGTACCCAGCTACCACCACTGACTGCTCTGACAGGGATCACAATAGAGGGTCCTGGACAGAGCCGGAGAAAAATGTAGAACAAAATTCTAACTCAGAAATAAAGACCAGACTTGCTGTCCTGACAGAGACTGGAGAAACCCTGAGAGAGCGGCCCCCGGACACCCTTTCAGCTTAGTAATGAGGTCACTCCTGAGGTTCACCCTTCAGCCAAAGATTGAACAGGCCCATGGAACAAAACAAGACTACAGGGGCTCATCAGCCCTGGGACAGGGACTGGAAGGCAGGAGGGAACAAGAAAACTGGTATTAGGGAACCCAGGGTTGAGAAGGGAGAGTGTTGACATGTCATGGGATTGTTAACCACTGTCATAGAACAATGTGTGTATTAACTGTTTGATGAGAAACTAGTTTGTTCTGTAAACCTTCATCTAAAGTACAATTTAAAAAAAAAAAAAGGCAGTAAGATGATAGAAGGGACTTGAAAGAAAAAAAGTCTCTAGACATTACTAGATGTCCACTGAGGGAAAGGGGGGGAGACTTGCCCTCAGCTGAGAACCACTGCTTTATAGTAAGCTTGGAAATAAGGTAGTGACTGTCCTCCAATTTTGTTTATCTTCAAGATTGTTTTGTCTATTCTAAGTACTTATTTTTCCATATAAATAAACCTAATTGGGTTTTGAGTAGAATTGTCATGAATCTATAGATCAGTATGGGAAGAACTGATATCATAACAATATTGAGTCTTGCAATTTATGAAATTCATGAACATGGCATACCTCTCCTTTTTTTAAACTTCTTTAATTTTTCCCAGCATCATTTTCTTGTTTTCAATGTAGAGGTCCTGAATGTCTTTTATAAATTTACTCCTAAGTGTTTTGTATTTTGTGATGCTATTGTAAATGCCACTTCTGTATTCTGAAAAAGTTTGTATATGATTATTGTCTCTCCTTGAAATGTTTGACAGAAAATACTAGTAAAATATCTGGACCTTGATTTTCTTTGTGTCAAGCTTTTTAATTACAAATTAAATTGTATTAGTAAATATAGAGTTCCTTATAATTTTTTTTTCTTCTCTGTCAGTTTTGGTAAATTTTGTCTTTCAAGAAATGGTCCATTTTATCTAAATTGTTTAATTTATTGACATAAAGTTGTTTATAATCCTGTTGCCACTGAGTCAATTCCAACTCATAGCAACCCTACAGGACGGAGTAGAACTGCCCCGTAGGGTTTCCAAGGCTGTAATCTTTGAGGAAGCAGACTACCTGCCACATCTCTCTCCCTCAGAGCAGCTGGTAGGTTCAAAGTACTAACTTTTAGGTTAGCAGCTGAGCACTTAACCACTGTGCTACCAGGGTTCCTTCTGTTTTATAAAAGTCTCCTATTCCTATTATTCTTTTAATGTCTGTGGTATTCCTAATGATATCTTCTCTTTCACTCATAACATTGATAATTTGTGTTTGCCGTCTTTTTCCCATCATTCTTGCTAAGAGTTTATCAGTTTTATTAATATCTTCTTGTCTGTAAATTATCTCTACTTTTAATTTACTATTTCATTGGTTTCTTCTCTTGTCGGTTTTTTTTTTTTTTTCTTCTTCTTTTAGGATGAATTTGCTCTTCCCTAGCTTCTTAAAGTGGAAACCAAAATAATTGACTTTAAACCTTTTTCCTTTTCTGATACAAGCATTTAAGATTATAATTTTTCCTCTAAACACTCTTTTAATTGCATTTAACAAATTTTGATAGGCTGTATTTTTCATTTTTATGTAGTTCAAATGTTTTCTTATTTCCTTTTTGATTTCTTCTTTGACCCATGGCTTATTTCGAAATATGTTTCTTCAATTACCAGCCACTTGGAGCTTTTTTAAGATATCTAAACAGATTTCTAATTTAATTGTATTTGTAAAATGGTGTATTTCACAGCACATATTCTGTAAATTTTAATCTTATGAAATTCATTGACATTTATTTAATGACCAAACGTAAGACTTATTATGGTATACTTGAAAAGAATGTTCATTACAGTCATTGGGTATAAATAATTGTTCTATAAATATCAATTATGTCAATGATGATAGTGTTTTTCCAATCTTCTGTATTCTTATTAATTTTTTTGGTCTGGCTGTTCTATAAATTACGAAGAGAGAGGTGTTAAAATCTACAACTATGATTGCAGATTTGTCAATTTTTCCCTTTAATAAACTTTTATTAGATACATATATGATTTTTATATCTTCCAGATGAATTGACCTTTCAGTTCTACTCAAATCTCAGTTAGGTTTATTTATATGGAAAAACAGTTACATAGAATAGGTAAAACAATCTTGAAGAAAAACAAAATTGGAGGATGCACACTACCTTATTTTAAAACTTACTATAAAGCATTATAAAGCATAGGAAACCCTGGTGGCACAGTGGTTAAGAGCTTGGCTGCTAACTAAAAGTTGGCAGTTCAAATCTACTAGGTGCTCCTTGGAAACCCTAGGGGGCAGTTCTATTCTGTCCTATAGGGTCGCTATGAGTTGGTATCGACTCAACGGCAATGGGTTAGGTTAGGTTGTAGAGCATAAGCATAAGAAACTTGTTTGGCTATATTAATATCAGCCAAAGTAGACCTTAAGACAGGGAGCATTACCTTACTTTCAGTCTAACAACTTAACCTACCACAACTTCATATACATCATGACAGACTAAAAGAAAGCATAAGACCCTCAGTCAGAGACAAATTGAGACACTTAGTACAAAAAATATATATATAAAATACATCAATAAGTTTTATACTGATTACATGTTGAAAGGATATTTTTGATATATCCAGTTAAATAAAATGTATTATTAAATTATTTTTACCTTCTTTTAATATGACTATTAGAAAATTTAAAATTACATAGCTCACATTTTATTTCTAACGGACAGTGCCGCTGCAATGTCTCTGTAAGGAGGGGCTTAGAGGGAGAAATTAGTTTGAAAGAAGAAAATTAAAGCTGCATTTGCATTGTATATTACTTAATATTGAGGACACATGCTTGATATCAAAGACCTTGTGAGATTCTTAAAGGAGATTACTTTGGGAAGTAAAAAATTTCTTCCCCGCCTGTGGCACCACCACTACCTCCTGTGTATTAGTTATCTAGTGCTGCTATAACATTCTTTTGACCATCTGAGTGGCACCTCCACCCTTTGAGACTCCAGAAGTCATGGCCCTATCCTTTGAGAGTGGGGTAGCTCTGCTTCCTGTGTTCCTTGTCTCTTCAACTTCTGCTTCCTGGTTCCTTGGCCTCTAAGCCTTCAGGCCTCTCCCCCTGCATCTGCCCTGCTGGGGCAAGTGTTCCAAAGTTCTTTAGCTCCACCAATCAGTGCCTGGAGGCACCCCACTCCACCAGTAAACTTCAGCCAGAAGGCACTCAGCTCTCCCACTCCATGGGTCAGCTGCTGCTGCGTCTCGCCGTCTGCACCGTCTCCAGCATAACAGCTTTCCTCATCTCCTTCTGAATTCTCACCAGAATTGTCTTTGATGTTCATAATCCCACCAACAGTCTTTTCAGGGCAATCTAGGCTTTTACTACTAGGCACTTTAAAACTCTTCCAGCCTCTATCTATTCAGTTTTAAAACCACTTCCACATTTTATGTATCTGTTAGAACAGCACCTCACTCTTCAGTACCAAATTCTGTCTTAGTGACCTAGTGCTGTTATAAAAGAACCGCCACAGGTGGATGGCTTAAACAAGCAGAAGCGTATTCTCTCACAGTCTAGTGGGCCGGGAGTCCGAATTAAGGGAGCCAGCTCCAGGGGAAGTCTTTCTATCTCTGTCAGCGATGGAGGACGGTCCTTGTCATCAGTCTTCCCTTGGTCTAGGAGCTTCTCTGCACAGAGACTGTGGGTCCAAAAGACATGCTCTGCTTCCGGCACTACTTTCTTGATGGTATGAGGTCTTTATGTCTCTCACTTGCTTCTCCCTTTTATATCTCAAAAGAGATTGATTTAAGACACAACCTAATCTTGTAGATTGAGTTCTGCCTCATTAACAGCTAATCCCACCTCATTAATATCATAGAGGTAGGGTTTACAACACATAGGAAAATCACATCAGATCACAAAATGATGGACAATAACACAATACTCAGAATCATGGCCTAGCCAAGTTGACACACGTTTTGGGGGGACACAATCAATCCATAACACGCCTGCATCCTTCAGGTTGGACCATCAGATCTCAGCCCTATACCCTAGAAGTATAGTTCCCTAAATCCATGTTATTTAGATTTAAATAATGCTCTAGGGAGTGGAGGTCTCCAGAAGGATGGTGTGTAGTAACCTGTGACACTCCAAACCTCAAAGAGTTTTTGCTCCCTGCCCCCAACGTTATCCATTAGATAGGTTCCCTTGGAGGTTTCTCCACCACACATACCCTTTAATTTTTTTCATGTACAGCCAGTAATTATCGAATCACAGGCACACACACTCACACATTTCCCAAGGACAAATTAATTTTTGAGACAGCACAGTTTAAAGTACAGAACGTAAACCCAAGTGCCTAGGTATAATCAGAAATAAATGAAATAAACAGGTATAAGAAAAAGAGGGAGTTGTAGGGACTATGGCCAGTATTGTACCCAAGTATGAATAAGAGTCTGGGATTGTTAAATCTCCAGATTTTCAAGAGAATTTCTATGTTGAAGTTTTTAAAACTTATTGCCTAATTCTGTTATGTACTTTACATTTTAAATATAGAGCCTTTGAAGAAAAACGAAAAGAACAAGAAGAAAGAGAACACCAACTCAGAGAACAAATACTTCAGCAAAGAAAACAGAAGTTTGAAGAAGTTACTGAAAGATTCCAACGTGCCCACATTCCTCTTTCACAGCGCAAGAGAGCAGGTGCCTTAATTTCTAGAACACTGTGAGAACAAAAATGAAAGTTATCACATTTGATTTGAGTAGATAATAAAACGATAAATTAAGAAAGTAGAAACTCAAACTAAATAGGCATGTATGTCTTTCGAGTAATAGGAATTTAACCAAATGAAAAAAATAATTTGATTTAGCTTTAATTTGGGGAATATTTTGTTGCTTCTATTAGTAAATTTTGGAACTGTTTATATTTTGTCTTTTTAAAATTGATTTAGTAAATAGTTTACTAAAAAAGAAAATTTAACATTTCATTTCAGTAACAGCATCACACTTATTCTGAATTTTTTTACTATTTGGTTTAAATTAAAATTTGAGATACTGACAAAACAAAAAGAAAGCCTACAAAGTGATACAATCCAGCCATCTAGGACCAAGAATTAATTAAGAATTTAAATATACTGATGATTGATTCATTGGCTTCAAATCTACTCTTTTTAATACCTTAAATAATAAGACAATTAACAAAAAGATGTCAAAGTTCATATAGAAAAAGGGTAGGCACCTTTAGAGTTGTTAAGGTTCTGAATTAAAGAAGTGTATTGGATATGAAGATAAGAAGTAATCAGTTCAAGAGATATAATCAACAGATATAATCAGTTACTAATTGAGAGTGGTGAAAGACAGGCTAGGAAGAGAACAGTTGCCTATAGGACTTAGCAGTGAGCTTCACACATTGTAAGCACTTATTTTTAAATAAATTATTTTGGTGTATGGTGGAAATATTAATCAAGGTTACAAATAAGGGAGAAAAAACACTAAGTTTTTTTTTTTTTTTCTTTTCTCCATTAAGTTTTAATTGTTCCCCATGGCCCATCTAAAAGGAGAAATCCAATCAGCAATTGGAAGTACTGGTCTGAAACTCAAAAGAAAGATATGGAATAGAAATGTGGATTTATTGATATGAAATGTCAATGAATAACTAGTTTAAGAGATAAAACTGGAGGCCCAGCCTTGGGAGGGGCTCCCACACTTTCATGAGTTTCACCTCCAGAAGCCCCACTGTGATTCTCAGGGAAAAAATCCCTTGGTGCTTCTGGGAAGGGGAGAGGAAAAGTACCATATTTTTATATGCAAGTAACACGTGTATTTTTTTACTGCAACATGTAAAAAAAATTAGCATTGCACACTTATGAAAATGCCTCACTGAGGGAGGGTGAGGTTGGCAAAAAAAAAACATATAAAGCATGATATTTGCATAAAAATACAGTAACCATCTTGATATAGTGCTCTGTTCTCCTTGACCAAAGCCTGTCCTCAGGGAAAACTACTTTACCAGTGCCTAGCCAATGTGGGCTTTATCAGAGCCTGACCAACTTGGGCAAGGGGAAATACCCAGCTTCAGCCCATCTAACCTTCCATGTGAGGAGGAGAATTGCCAAACTCCAGTCCCCTTCTAGCCTTCGGTGTGAGAAAGGAGAAATACCCAACTACATCCCCCTCTAGAGTTGGATATGGGGAAAAGAAACACCCAACTCCAGGACCCTCTAGCCTTCCTGTTTCACCTACGGAGTGGGGAGTCAGGGAGCTGAGAAGCATTTGTGAAGGTCACAGGCTAACTACAAAACTGAGACCTAATCATAGGACCATAGAATGCTTCCCTAACACACCCTTTACCACCATATCAGCATCAACAGAACTTTGCAACTGAAAGAACCTTGATTACTCTTATCCAATACATCATGTTTGGCTTTCAACAAAAAATTACAAGGCGTGTTATAAGGCAAAAAAAAAAAAAAATACAGTGTGAAAAGACAGAAACAGGGCAAACATCAGCACCATACTTAAATATGGCAGAAATGTTGGAATTATCAGACCAGGAGTTTAAAATGACTATACTTAGTTTGAATCCACCAGCTGCTCCTTGGAAACCCTATGGGGTAGTTCTATTCTGTCTTATAGGGTTGCTATGAGTAGGCATTGACCCCGACAGCAATGGGTCTTGGTTTTATGATTAGTATGCTAAGAATGCTACTGGAAAAAGTGGTCACCATGCAAGAACAGATAGATGGGTTCTTTTAAGCAAGCAGATTGAAACTCTAAGAAACATTCAAAAGGAAATATAAGAGAGAAAAAAGAGGACTCAATTCTTACAGGACACTGAGTTTCCATTAAAAGTAATGGTATAATTTGGGAAAGGATGAAAGTGATTGTTGAACACTGTGATGAACATAATTAATGTTACTGAACTGTGCACATGAATATTGTTGAAATGTCAAATGTTTTATTATATATATATTTACCACAATAAAAAAATTTAAAAAAAGAAAATGTAGGAAATCAAAAACACTAACATAAATGAAGAATGCCCTTTGATGGCTCATTAGTAGACTGGACAAGGCCAGGAAAAGAATCAGCTATCTTGAAGATATGCCACCTAGGAATTTTAAATGTATACTGCTAAGTGAAAGAAACCAGCCCAAAAAGCTAAATACTGTATAATTCTAGCTATAATGACATTCTGGAAAGGCAAAACTACAGAGAGTAAAAAGATCAGGGTCACGGAGAGGGGAAGCACAGGACTTTTTTAGGGCAGTGAAACTATTCTATATCAAACCAAAATGGTAAGTACACATGTGACATTATACACTGTCAAAACCCATAGGAATGTACAACAAAAATTGTGATCCCTAATGTAAACTATGGACTCCAGTTAATGTATAAATATCGGTTCAATTGTAACAGATGTACCAAGGAATGGAAGATGCTAATAATAGGAGAAACTGCAGGGGAGAGAGAAGTATATATGAAAACTCTGTACTTCTGCATAATTTTTCTCTAAACCTAAAACTGCTGTAAAAAAAATAAAGTCTATTTTAAAAAGCGAATGAGTAGACATATAGTTGATAAATGAAGCCATGGGAAACATAAGCTAAATAAACAAAAGGGTATAGACCACAGATTAAGAATACAACCTAAGATGGAACCTTAATGCACACTAGCATTTATTATAGGTAGAGCTAGGAAAACTAAAGTTATATTTTGAGAAGTGGTCATCAAGAAGGCAGGAGAGGGGCAGCAAACAAATAATGTATAAGAAGGCAAAAGATATGATAGTTTTAAGAAAAAGAATATAGTCAGTTACATTAAATCCCTCAGAAAGGGAGTTGCCACTCATGAGCACTGTTTAGATACAAAAAGTAAAGAGTTTTCACAAAAAAAATTACATGCATATTCATAAAATGGAATACTATGAAACTATTTTAAAAAAATAGTGATGGGGAAACTCTACATGGACTGATACAGAAGGCTCTCAGCAGAAGTAGATTTAACATGAAACTAATAAGGCTTTTTTAATAAGGCTTAAGTTTTAGGATCTCTCACTCTCTTAGCCCCTCTATTTAATTTTATACTTCTAATTTTGCATTTTTTTCTTATGAGCCCCCCATATATAAGCTTTGTACCTCATAAAAAATGGATCTGCCCCTGATCTCCAGGATGTGTTGTTAAATGTAAAAACAAGGTCCAGAACAGTGTAAAAAATACTCTGCCTTCTCTATAAGAAAGGGAAAAAATTAGACTATTATATATTCATTTTTCTCATATTTGCATAAAGAAACAGTAAAAGAACACAAAATGACCAGTAAAAGCAAGACTTCCAATTGTATATCTTTTATATAGTTTTGATTTCTGAACCATATGAATATATAACAAAAAAACCAACCCAAACACAATGCCATCGATATACTACCTGTAAAAAATATTAAATTAATGTTTTAAGAAAATCCAATGCTATGTAAAACTATGCAAGGCAACTATTTATTTAGTTGTCTATTAGTCAGGTTTACTCCCAAATAAAGGGCATTAAACCAAAGGATCACCAGGTATGCATAATAGCTGACATTTTCCCTTGCTATAATTTTTTTTTTTTTTATAAAGAATGGCAGTGGATTGGGTCTCAGTGAGTTCAGAAAATTGTTGGAGTGAGAATATTAGAATAAAAGAAAGGATTGGAGCTAATGGACCACATAAACCCATTAGTTTATCAAAAAGACCAGAGGGAGGGAAATAATAAACCCCTAGTACACACAGTAACCACACCAAAACCTAACTCATTGCCATCCATTCGAGGGATTCTGACTCATAGCAACCCTATAGGACAGAGTAGAACTGCCCCTTAGGGTTTCCAAGGCTGTAATCTTTATGGATACAAACTGCAACATCTTTGTCCCACACCGCAGCTGGTGGGTTCGAACCGCTGACCTTTCGGTTAGCATCCAAGCACTTTAATCATTACTCCACCAGGGCTTCTTCTAGTACACAGTAAATGCTCAAAAAAAAAAAAAAAAAAAAGTAGGCTCAAATAGCATCTACCTCATAGGCCAAAATGAGGATTAAATTAATTAATACTTGTGAAATGCTTAAAAATAATGCCTATAACATAGTGGGTACTCCATAAATGTTAGTTTATGCCTTTATATCTTCCCCTTTTCTTCATAGGAATCTTTTTAAATTTTGTCAGAAATGTATGGGATTATGAAATCAAATTACAAAAGGATTCATATGCCAGAATGAAGAGCCTAAACATTTCTTAGTTTCTGTTTTCCAGATTTATATTCTTAAAATTAGTGATGAGAATTTTGAGGTAACTAATTTCTCTTTTGGGAATTGAATCTCTAAATTTAAAATATGTATACTATTCTAAAATATATTTTCTTGTTATAAAAATTTTATAGTAATATTTTGTCATTGACCAATTAAATTATAGGTTCAATATAAAGGTACCATTGAGGATGAGTTCATTTTATAATATTTTATCTTTTCTCCTTATTATCCCTTAGTTTTTAAAAAAACAGTTCCTCCATTAGAAGAGGCCCTAAAACAAATTCAGGGATCCAACTTAAAATCAGAATTAAATCTTCCTACGTCCCACAGACCAATAATTAACTGGAGGTAAGTAATTTATAATTAATATGCATAATTATTAACATAATGATTTTATAGCTTTCTATTTGCTAAGCATGTAGGCCTTTTCATTAGTTGCTCCTCACCTCTGTTTTACAGTTTGCTGTTTTATTTTCAGTTTAAACTGAAATACAGTAGAATGTGAATTGCTCCAAGAGTAAGGCAAAATTCTGATGTATTGTCTTGAAGTCTTTGGTATTACAAATGCTGCATATATTGCATAATTTTCCTATGGAAATTATCATCAAAATTACTACTTAAAAATATTGAAACTGGTTATTATTCATCTTTTCTGAGAAAAGAATGTTGAATTGTAGCAATGGATGTTTAGGTAAAAGGAGAAATATTATGGTAGAAGTGGGGTTTTCCTCACTGAAAGTCTTTCGTGAATGTCATGAAAGGGCTACGGCATCTCCTAGTTCCTCTCCAGGGTGGCTTAAGTGAGTCATCTAGATGCAATAGAATGAACCAGCTAACCACTGGACACCTTCTCAAGTTCTGTATTTATTTATTTATTCTAAATGTTTACTAAAGCTACTACAGGCATAGCACTAGATCCAACTCATGGTGATCGATCCCATGTGTGTCAGAATAGAATTGTGTTCCACAGGATTTTCAATGGCCAATTTTTTTGGAAATAGATCGCCAGACCTTTCTTCCAAGGCATCTTTGGGTTGACACGAACTGCCAAATTTTCAGTTAGTAGCTAAGTGCATTCATTAACTGTTTGCACAACCCAGAAGAATATAGGTACTGCCAAACCAAGCCCACTGGGAAGAGAGCTGGAGGAGTGATTATCAAAAATCTTGTTCTCCTGCCACCCTCCCACCTCCTGCTAGTTAGTGCCTTCCATTGTCTGAACTCAGCCAGAAATCAGAGGACAAGGGATCGTTCCATTGCTGTGGAGCACAGAACCAATAGGTACGAAAAGTGAACCTGGAAGTACAAGGAGAGAACACCCAGCAATATGTCTATTTTTCACAACAAAGAGGTCATTGGCAGCTTTTGTCAGAGCAATATTAGTGGAGTCGGGGGGGCAGAAAACATCACAATGAGGTAAAGAGAAGTGGACAGGGAGATAGTAAAGACAAGTGTAGTGGTTGGCTGTGAAAGGAAACGAATGATTTCTCCCATTCCCGATGGAAGGAACCCTCAGGGCAGGCCACAAGTAGGTGCCGGGGCTCATCTTCGTTGCCATCCCTCTTCTTTCTTCAAGTGACAGCTAAGGTGTAAGGAAATGGGTGGGCCTACAGGACAACAGCCAGAGGGCCATCATAAGGTTTTTCCTTTAAGATGGGAGAGACCTGATCATGTTTAAATGTGGGTGTCAAGCTGATGACTAGCACAACTGCAGTCTAGAAAGGTGCCAGTACCAGCTGTCATCCGTTGATTCTGACTCATGGCAACCTCATATGTGTCTAAGAAGAACTTTGCTTCCTGGGGTTTTCATAGCTGTGGCCTGTAGAAGCAGATCACCAGGCCTTTCTTCTGAAACACTTCTGGGTAGGTTCAAACTGCCATCCTTCGGGTATTAGCCCATCACTTAACCATTTGCACCACCCAGGAACTCCATCTAGAGAAAAGTAGGGTAAAAACATGAAATGTCTTAAGTCTCTATTCTGTCCTAGACATTGATAGCTGGGTTATACATATGACTGAAGTATGATTTTCTGCCCAAGAATTGTTTGCCAATTACATTATAATAACATGTAATGGGGGCTATTACAAAATAGTAGCAAAGTGATAAAGAAGCACAAAATTTGGAGATAAAATTCTTGGGGGATTTTTGGAAAAGTTTCACAAAAGAAAGGAAGATAGAAGAAAGTCTTAAAGAATTGCCTAATAAAGACACATGGTTGGGTTTCAGGCACGCATAGGGTTAGAGAGTTGTAAAAGGTGCAGGCCTGTAAGGAAATAGAACTTGCTGTTAAGAGTGGCAGGACCCTGGATGTGTTGCTGGAAGGACAGGAGATGATCTAAACGTGTAGATGAGATCTGATGTGAAAGACTTCTATAAGTAGTTGAGAGTTTATACTTTATCATATAATTAGTGAAGAGCTAATGGAGCTTTTTAAGCAAGGAGTGACATAATCCTCTTTATTATTTTAGAAAGATAAGTGGTGTGAGTGTTGGAGAATGGGATGGACGAAGAGAACTTGGAGGCAAGGAGACCAAAGAGGAAATCTGGGGGATAATCCCAGGGATAGATTACTACTGCCTAAACTAGAGCAGTACTACTTTGTATAGTGAGGAAGAATGATGAGATTTTTGAGTGACCAGATTAGGAGGATGAGAAAGAAGAAAGAATAAAAGGTAATGTCTTTTCACAATGCAGAGAAATGGCATGAAGAAGTAAGGTGTAATAATGTTGATCAAACAGAAGTATAAGAAGTCAAGTTGGAAAGAACAGTAGCAGGAAAATGAGATGGTGTCCTGCCATGAGTTAAAAAGGACTTATGTTAGAAAGGTGGTAGAAAAGTGGAAAATAAAGGTATTTCGTAGAGAAATAGATAAAGAAAATGAAAAAAGCAAAAAATCAAAAGTTGACATTTGAGTTTTGATGATTAAGGCAATTGTGGTGACTTAAAAAGAAAAAAAGGAACATAATGAAAGGGTACAGGTTGGCAAGATATTGCTAACTTTAACTGGGGATTCCAAGTTCAGGTGATAAATATCCAAGCAGAAATATATAAAAACAATTTGACCAAAGATGAGGTGAGAAGTCAAGGTTATAGAAAGAGATTTGAAAGTGATGATTATGTATATTGTTGCTTAATTTTATGTGTACTTCTGTCTTTCCAGCTAGATTATAATATCCTCAAGAACAGTCTTATATATACAGATATAGATAAGATATAGATAGATAGATAGATCTTATATATACACATATTCCTAATAGTGCTTAGCTCAGTGCTATGCATGCTGGAGGCACTCAGTAAATACTTTGTGTGGAGAAATGCCACTGACATAAGTGAATGCTCCTCAGAGGATATAAACTTGACCTTCTGAAGCTTAACAGTTGAGGGAGATACTCATTAGAGACAAACATCAGGAAGGAATTACAGATAGAGGGAATAAGTAGTGTGTAAAAAAAAAAAAAAATTTTTTTATTTTTTTTTTAAATAGCCATGGAGGCATGGTATGTTAAGAAGGCTGCAAGTAGTTCAATTTGGCTTGAATATACAGTAAAAAAAAAACGGAGTTGTGGGTAGATAGGTTGGAAAGGAAGCTGGGAGTTGAATCATGAAGACCACTGTTAAGTAGTTTATCCTGAAAACAATTATTGAAAGATTTGAATATTTTAGAAATATCATTGCCATATGGTGATGAAAATTTTGGCAACAAATATTGGTAATGGTTATACAACATGATTGATGTAATTGGTGTCACTGATTTTACACAAGGAAAATGTTGAATTGGCAAATGTTATATAACCAAAACCAGATCAAACTCATTGCTGTCAAGTCAGTTCCGACCCATAGAGACCCGATAGGACAGATTAGAACTGCCCCACAAGGTTTCCAAGGAGCAGCTGGTGGATTCGAACTGCCAACCTTTTGGTTAGCAGCCAAGCTCTTGTCCAGTGTGCCACCAGGGCTCCTTGTGTTATATATATGACAAAAATAAAAAAGGATCTCTGGCACAAATAATTAAGCAGAAAGGTTGGCGGTTCAAACTCATCCAGAGGTCCCTCAAAAGACCTGGCGATCTGCTTCTGAAAGGTCAAAGCCTTGAAAGGCCTTATGGAGGACAGTTCTCCTTTGACCCACATGGGTCGCTAAGAGACGAAATCAACTCAACAACTAACAACAACAAAAAGAAAGAAAGAAGTATCATTACCAGAATTAGAAAGAGTAGGGTAAGAGTAAAGGTAGGAAAACCAGGTAAGGTTGTACTATAGTGCTTAATGAAAATGATGAGTTCTTGAGATCTACAAAGGAAGTAGAATCCACATGATTTGGTGACTGACAGTGATTAGAAGGAGGAGTCAAGGATGACTTCAAAGATTGGGTTTGTCCAATGAATGAATGGTTGAAACCATTTATCAAAATGGGGCAGGGGTAGGATTAGTAGAGTGAATACTTGAAATGAGATGATAAATTGTGAGTTTCAGACACTTTGGGAATATTCAGAAGCAAATTTCTTGTGGTGAGAATTCTGGGTCATAAATATAGATATGACAATCAGCAGTGAATGCATGAGGTTAAAGCCATGGCACAGTGACCACCAGTGGTGGTCTTGGGTTCAGCTAAACAAGCTCCCATGACTACAAAAGGCCATGTTTGGTTTCATTTAGAAGGATACAGGACAGAAAACACCACATGTAAAGCAACATTCTTCAATAGGAGGAATCTTCACGGCAGGCCACAAAACAGTTCAATAGCTGGTCATCTTTGCCATCCCTCCCCTCCACCCAACACCCCACAAGTCTCAACTCAGGTGTAAATAAACCAGATTACATGGGTGGGTATATAGCCACCTTGGATTAGAAACCCCATGTTTCAAACAGGAAAAACGGTTTGTAATGGTTTCATATGAATAGCTTCCAGGTCCATGCAAGAGACATGCCCAGTTACAAGAATCACACACTCAGAGAAATCCACAGCTAGGGCTTCCTGCCATGTATCTGTAGTTTATTCAGGTTCTCTCAGTTTACCAATCAAGCATCATTTTTACCATTATCAATGTGCCTGTAACACATCCTACTAATAATCTAGAACAGCTCTAGAAAATTAACTCAAAGTCAAATTTGTCCATATCTGTCTCACACGCAGATATAGATAAGATCATTCAGAGAATATAAATGAGTACAGAGTGTATGGGTAAAGTAAGAAAAGAAAAAGGCCACATAATAAACTCTCAAAAATTCTGGCATAGACTCCACATGAGCCCAAGGGAATTAGTTGGTGCCCGACTACCGCCACCAATCACTCTGACAGGGATCACGATACAGAGTCTCGGACAAAGCGGGAGAAAATTGTAGAACAAAATTCAGACTCACAAAAAAAGACCAGACTTACTGGTCTGACAGAGACTGGAGGAGCTCCTGAGACTGTGGCCCCCAGACATGCTGCTAATTCAGAACCGAAGCCACTCCCTAAGCCCACTTTTCAGACAAAGATTAGACAGCGTGTGAGGAACATGCTTGCTAGTTCGATCAAATGTACACGACCAAATGGGCAGTTCCTGCCCAAAAGCAAGACAAGAGGGCAGGAAGAGACAGGAAAACCGGACAAATGACATGGGGAATCTGGGGTAGAAAGGGGGAGAGTGCTATCACATTGCGGAGCTTGCAACCAATGTCACAAAACAATATGTGTATAAATTTTTTAATGAGAAACTAGAGCTGTAAACTTTCACCTAAAGCACAATAAATTAAAAAAAAAAATCTGGCATATAAAGGAAAGACAATGAAAGAGGAGTTCATTGAAAGAGCCTAAGAAGGAATAATCAGAGAAGCAGGACAACAGCTACACCTTTGGAAGAGTAGAGGAGACAGATGGACAGATAGGCAGGGGATGGTGATGGCAGGTGGGAGAAGCAGTTGGGTAGCTAGGAAAAATTTGGGAATGGTGGGATAGCAATGTGGATGATGTGGAAACCAAGGGACATAAATCAGGAAGGATGGTCGAGAAGGGTCTAATTTTGCAATTTTTAAGTCTATTACTTAATCATTAGCAAAAGCAGCGTATTAAAGTAGTAGATGTGGAAGCCAGATAGCAGTGAGCTAAGGAACAAATAGAAGTTGGAGCAGTGAAGGCAATGTAATTTTAGAGTACTGTATGGAAAAGACTGAACTAAAAGGGAAGGGGACAGATAATTAGAGGGGATCTTCAGGTCCAGAAGAAATTTAGGCCAATTAAAAAAAAAAAAATCCAAACCATTTTAGTATAGCAGTAATGTACATTTTTGTATACAGGTTTTCTTCACGTTCAGCTTTCTTTTTCTGTTATCAGTTGTTATTCTTTATGTTATCAGATATTTTCAACGATAAAATGCCTTTGAACTATGAATGAAAACATCTTCACTTTTCATATTCAACAGCGTGCAGTCACAATGTCTTAGGGGAGATAGTGTCAGAACAACTTTGATTTCCTAATAGCAAACACATATAGTTACAGAAAATCTGTGCTAGGATTATTAAGTAAGATATATCATTTTTGTTTGATAAGAAATGGTTTTCATTCTGCATTAGAACATGGTTCTTATGTTATTGTAATATACTATTATGACTATGATGACTTTATATATATATATACATATGGGTATATATATGTATATACACATATAAATGTTATGTATCTGGAAAATAACATATTTATACAATTTGTAGAGAGAACACTACAGTTTACTTATTAAAAAGTTGGACTTCTCTCCACAGGTAACTTACAGTGTCACAGAATATATGTGAAAGTGCTTTGTAAACTATAAAATGCTACACAAATATGAGCTACAGGAATATTAAGTATCACGTGTTAGATTGGTGGAACAATTTATGTGTATTATTTATTGCAAATATAATTCAGCTACAAATAGAGATAAGCTATTATCACATTAAAAATATATTTTCAGTGGAATAAAAACCTGAGACATGTTAAGAAATAAAGTAATGCCAAGAAACAGGAATTTCCAAGAAAATGGAGGTATATGACTACTCAGGAAAGCTTGCTCTAATGTGGAAAATATTAGTGGTAGATAAAAATAATTTAAGATGGTGGTAATACAGTAAGCTAAAGGAGCAAATGCTGAATAAAAAAAGCAGAGCACATTCAATACTTAAGTCTCAAGAAAAATCAGAGAATATGTCCTTATGAGAATAGAAACTGCTTCAGGAAATAGTGAGATTATAAGAATATTAATAAGGGACTAAAAGTAAAAACATAAGAACTAATTAGGCTTCTATCACAACCAAACCCTTATCACAAAGATGATATACTTGACCCTTCCGATAGCTGCAGGATGAAAGAGGCTGAATTCTCTCCCATATTAAATTCTTAATCTCTAAAATGATATTGTTAGATATCTATCTCCAATATCCATGTATTTGTGGTCAGACAGTTGATCCTGAGCCACATGCTACCCCGAGAAATCTGGCTAGAGCTTAGCAGTGGTCTGTTTGACCGCTATTTGCCCTTTGTGTAAGTGCTTTAAACTAGATTTTCCAGCCCATATTCATGTATCTTTGTGACTAACCAACTTTCTGAGAGGTGAAAATATTCTAAGTATAATGAATGAGAAAAGGAGAACTTGAATAAGCTATGTACATTTCTCAGCCTATGTGAGAGGACACTGGTTGATCAGAGGAGGATCATGCATGGATCCTAAGGACAGAAAATAACATGAATCAAAAGTCTAGAGGCAGCACAACAAGCCAAAAAACAAACATCTTAATAAGGCTGTCTCTCTACCTGCCTGTCCAAATGCTTTTCCACCTGTGCAGATCCATTCCTGCCTGTCCAGCTATCTCCACACCTGATCCCTACTTACCTGATCCCTATTTACCTGATCAGCTGTCTCCTTCATGGGCCCCACTGCTATCCCACCATTCCCAAATTCTTCCTAGCTACCCAACTGTTTCTCCCACCCACCAGCAACATACCCTGCCTATCCACCCATCTGTCCCCTCTACTCTTCCAAAGACCTTTTTACCAGCCCCATTACTGTCCTATCCAATCAAGTATCTTCCTCGTCCTCCAGCACCAGTCACTTCCAGCTTTTCTAGCAGCTTTCCTCGTCTACCAGCCCCAATTTCTTCTGGCCCACCTGGCCACCTACCTACCCCACCCCAAAGTTCTCCAGTCATTCCTGATCTTGACTCACAGAACAAGTTATTTTATAAAACTTTCAGACCCAAACATTTCCTTCCAGCCCAGAGTTCTACCCCAGCCACTCTAATGCCTGCCCTTGTTCGTCGTTCCCTTCCAGCTCAACTGGTTCTTTCCCCAACCCCTTTGGAAACGCTCCCTGTTTTGAAACCTTCCTGTTTATCCAGTCATCCCCCTCATCAACCGGTCCCCACTCTTTCTTATATCACTCCGTGGCATGAACATCCTTCTGCTAGCTTGGATCCCTTCCAGTCAGTCCAGCAATCTATTTCACAAGCTACAACATTGTCAAATCTACCCCAGGCCCTTGTAGACCATCCACCTGGCTCAGTCCTTTCCCATTCACCTCACTGTCGTTCTCCTTCCACTTCCACATCTTCCCCATCTATACTTTTTTCTTTATCATCCATTCTTTCCTCTCCCTCATCTTCCTCTTCTACATCTCCATCCTTACCTCCGTCATCTATCCCTCTTCTTTCCTCTCCTGTGCATTCCCCTTCTCCACATTTGCCTCCAACTTATTTAGATTTTCCCTCTCCAATTTCCCCTGTTTCTTCTTCCTTTATGATTTCCTCCTCCTTTCCCCCCATGCTTCATTCTCCTTCTATTTCTACCTCCCCATCTTCTTTTATTCCTATCCATCCCTTCAATCCTCCTCACTGGGGGAAGAAATTAGAGAAGAGAAGAGAAGAAAGTGGAGTAGAGAAGAAAGGAATAGAGAAGAAAAAGTTGAGAGACGACAACTTTAAAGGTAAATAAATTGAGTTTATTAGATATTTTGTAGATTTAGCAATATTTTATTTGGGAAGGGTGATTGACTAAATATGTAAGAGTAGTAAAGTATAAAAGGAAGAGAGAGAAACATACTCTCAATGTTCAGGAGCTTGTGTTAAATACCTTCTTGCTTTCCATAATCTCCTTGTGGCCACAAAGGGATAGTCAGGAATCTAGTAATTATTGACCTTAACTATTCCAGTCTGTCCATATAAAGATATATATGGATATTGGAGATAGGTACATGTCACATATGACCATGTGTCACCTTCAAAACGTGTTCATCCTTGTTGAACTGGAATAAAGTCCCTTGGGATTTACAATAATAGCCCTATTGCAAGAGGCAGTTAGCTATATGATATACCTCATCCCCACCTCACCCCGCAAAAAAGTCTCCCCTTGCTCGTTGCTTTTTACTTTGAAACCTATTCTTGTGCTGAAATTTGATATGTTGTATATTTCCAGAAGATACAAAACTCTAGCAGATAATGATGTCATGCACTGATACATTTTGGGAGGACACTTTCACACATGAAAAGTAGAGTCTATATTAAAGGTACCTGTTCAATAACATGAAAACCATGATTATATTCCTGAAACAACTGAAAACAAATATGTATACTCTCCTACATGGAGTAAGATCAAAGTTTCCAAACCTAGTTAAGTAGAATGGAAAATCCTGCCTATCCTTACAAACAATTTTCATGTTTTCCATTCACTTGAAACTTTAACCAACTTAGGGTTCTAGGAATACCTGACGGGCGTGACATCAACACAGAATTAAGAGTAATACAGCATATTATTATCCAGATAGGAATGCTTTTAAAGAACTGAAGACTGATTCCGCATACCTATAGGAATAACTTCTATCCTATCCCAAATTGTAGGAGAATAGGATTTAATAATCAAAGCCAGGAATAATTGGGCATTCCTACATGAAGGCGGAGTTCTTTATTGACACTGTAGTCCCACAACCATATTTTTCTACTATTGACTGCATGTAATTCCCATTCTAATATGTTTATACATTTCTCCAATATCCTTATATGTGATTATCTGGACACACACACACTGACACATGTAACACATATGTGCCATTTATATACTTATATAAAGAAGTCAGTTTTATTTAAATGTACTAAATGTATTTTATTTCTGGTTCACAGAGCTATAGACTCTGCCCTGCCTTCAGCATTGTCAAACCGTGATCAGAAGCATCAGACACAACTCTCATCCAAAGTCGGTTGTGATAAAGAAATGAAGGAAAACAGCAGGGCAAACTTGGCCACTAACAAAGACGCATTCCGGCTTAAACTGGAAGAAACTCAGAAACTCCTAGAAGACCAGCATTTAAGCAGTTTACAAGTATGAGACTATAAATGTGTTGTTAATCTTTTAATTTCTAGTAATAATTGTCTCTTTTTTGCAGTATTCTCTGCTAAGGAAATGTATGTTATTAACTGAGACTAGGAAAGAGAGAGTGTGGATGAATCAGCACAAATTCATCACAGATACTGGAAAAATAATTTCTTTTTCCTTACCTTTTATCCATTTTTCCCTCTGTTTCCTCTCTTTTTCTTTTTCTCTCTCTCTTCTATGAATGTCATTTTCTGAAAAAGATGAAATCTATTTGAAAATACAATGTAATATAAATACCCTTGTTCAAAACTGGATTATAAGAACAGCCTGGAAATTATAATGCATGGTATTAGATTCTTTATGGAGATATGGCACAAATAGCTGGAGATAGTGTTTCCAGTCTGCCCCTACTAGGACATTTACTTTGTTATTTTCTCACAAATGAATATGGATTCCAGCTGATTCTCCTACATGCTCATGCATCTTATTTTTCACGAATAATTGCACACATTTATGAGACTCTTAATAGGCCAATATCAAGATTAAATTCATAACTTTGGCATGATTCATACAACTAAGCAATAGTGCCAAGGCTAAGAAAGCAAAGCAGCAGAGCTGCTGACAGTGATGAAGTGCCTTCCTACCATAAACAGCTATAAATGAAATAACGTTTTAGACATTAGACAACAAGCAGTACAGGGTATGACCTTGAAGAAAGAGAAACTAGTGAGGTGAGTCCTGTGATCACCTATGCTTCCTTATATGGAGGTACTTTCTGGACAAAAAAATCTACAAATAATCCAACTGCCTATCAAAAAAAAAAAACCACTCTCTCAAAGGAAACTACAAAACTTAGATGCTCAATAACAAAATGTTCACAATGTTCAGTATCCAATCAAAACTTAGTAGACATGTAAAGAAGCAAGAAAATATGACCTATAATCAGGAAAAAAAATTAGTCAATAGAATCAGACACAGAAATGATGGAGATGATGGAATTAACAAAGAATTTAAAACTGTTTTTATAAATATTTTCAAGGAATTAAATGAAAAATGAATATAATGAGGAAAAACATTAAAAAGAACCAAATGGACCTTCCAGATATGGAAAATATAATATCTGAAATTTTACTAAATAGGCTTAATAGTACAGTCATTTAAAAAGAAAAGATCTCCTGGACAGAGCTGGAGAAAAATATAGAACAAAATTCTGACTTACAAAAAAAGACCAGACTTACTGGCCTGACAGAGACTGGAGAAACCCCAAGAGTATGGCCCCCTGACACCCTTTTAGTTCAGTAATGAAGTCACTCCTGAGGTTCACCCTTCATCCAAAGTAAGATAAAAAGAAAAGAGCAGTGGACTTGAAAACATAAAATAGAAATTACCATACCAAAGTGCTGGGAGAAAAAAGACTGGAAAAAATAATGAACAGAGCCTTCACTACCAGTGAAAGAATGTCAAATAGTCTAACATATATTTAATTAAAATACCACAAAGGAGGGAAGAAGTATTCAAAGAAACAGCAGATGAAAATGTATCACATTTGATGAAAACTATAAAGCCACAGATTTAAGAAGCTCAACAAACTCCAAGCAAGTACACGCATATGTGCGTGCACACATACATACACATAAAATACCAGTATTCATCAAAATCAAATTAAGCCAGAGGAAAAAACAGCACCTGACTTTCAGATAAAGATCAGCATTTCTTAATGATAAAAGGATCAAGAAGATATAAAAATCCTAAATATATATGAACCTGTTAAGAAAAAAAAAAAAAAATTTTTTTTTTGAGAGCTTCAAAATACGTGAAGCAAAAACTAACAGCACCGAAAGGAGAAATAGACAAATGTACAAAGATGGTTGAAAATTTCACACTCTTCTGTCAGTTAATTGATATATTAAATAAGGATAAACAAGATTTATACAAGTCTACCAAACTGAAAAGTATCCAACTAGACCAAACTGAAATTTGTGGAGCAATTCCTCAAAACTACAGAATACTCATTCTTTTTAAATGCACAAAGAATTCACCAAGGAAAATCATATGCTGGAACATAAAATAAGAATCAATAAATTTAAAATCACTGAAATGAGAGAATGCCCTCTGATGGCAACAGAATTACATTAGAAATTATTAACAGAACAATACCTTAAAAATCACCAAATATTTGGAGTTTAAACAACACACTTACAAAAGCATGGAACAAAAAGGAAATGGCAGGGGGATTTGAAAAATATATTAAATCAAATTATAAAGAAAACAAAACATCAACATTTGTGGGAAGTATGTTTATTTGAAAATTTAAAATAATTTAAATATTAATAATCTAAGGTTCCCCGTTAAGAAATTAGAAATGAGCCAGTTAAACACAAAATAAGTAGAAAGAAGGAACTAATAAAAAAAATTGCAAGTATAAAACATGAAATGGAATAAAGGACAAATAATTGGAAAAAAGATCAATGAAATCAAAAGCTAGTTTTTGAAAATGATTAATAAAATTGATAAACATCTAGCAAGGCCAATTAGAAAAAAGACACAGTACCAAAAAAGGGAAAAGCACTGCTGTTCCTACCAATATTAGAAGAGTAGTAAGAGAATATTATGAAAAAATGAGGCCAGTAAATTGGACAACTTAACTGAAGTGGGCAAATTCCTTGAAAGATGTGAACTACCAAATTTTACTATAGAAGAAATAAAAATCCTGAATAACCCATAGGTATTAAATAAACTGAATTTGTAATTTAGAGCTTTTTTTACAAAGAAAAATCTTAGGACAGGATGGCATCAGTATAGAATTCTATCAAACATTTAGAAAGAAATACCAATCTTACACAAACTTTTTCTGAAAACAGAGAAGAAATTACTTCCCAACTCATTTTATGAGATCAGCATTACGCTGATACCAATACCAGACAAAGATGACCAGTAAAGAAAATTACAGACCAATATCCTTCACATGAAAAAATGAAAAAATCTTTAAGAAAGCATTAGCAAATAGAATCCAGTGATATATAAAAAGGTTAATACATCATGACCACATGGGATTTATCTCAGGAATGCAAGGTTGGTTTAACATTTGAAATATAATCAGTATAATTAACCATATTAATAGAAAAAAAGAGAAAAATCACATGATTATCTCAATAGATAAAACAGAAAAAGCATTTCCAATACTCAGTACACATTCATGTTTTAAAATGCTCAGCCAACTCAGAATTGAAGTTCAGCTGCAAAACATCATACCTAATAGTAAACTATTGAGCAGTTTATCTCTAAGGTTAGGAACCATCAAAGCTATCTACAGCAACAGCAGATTAGTGGTTTTTGGTGTTGGATAGAGACTAACTGTATACAAAGAGGCATGAAAGAGCTTTTGGCACGTGGAAAGCTTCTGTATATTGTTTTATATAGTAATTACGGAAGCCCTGGTGGTGCAGTGGGTAAGAGCTAGGCTGCTAACCAAAAGGTTGGCAGTTCAAATCCACTGGCTGCTCCTTGGAAACCCTATGGGACAGTTCTGCTCTGTCCTATAGGGTCCCTATGAGTCGGAGTCAACTCGACAGCAACTCAAAAAACTCAGTGCCGTCGACAGCAACAGGTTTTTTTTTTTTAATAGTGGTTATAAGCCAATAATTTGTGAAATCTCGATGAACTATACACTTAATATGGGTGCATTTTATTGTATATAAAATATATCTCAATAAAGTTTATTTAAAAAGTAAAAAATGAAAAACAAAGTATGTTAAGTCTAGTACAGTTTATATAAGTAACAGAGTAAAACTTAAGCAGATCATATAGTGTTTCATTGTTTACCAGTAGGAAAAATTCTGAAAAAAATAGTATAGTGAAATTAGAAGTAGCTGAAGTCCTTTTGAGGTACTTTGGGAGATGGGGCCATTATAGAACCTATGCAAACAAAAATGTTAGAGCCGTGGATATCATTACTTGTATCTGTTGTTAGTTGCCATTGAGTCAGCTCTCACTTATAACAGAACGAAACATTGTCTAGTCCTGCACCATCCTCATGATTGTTGGTAAACTTACATCTAGAAGGACCATTTAACCAGAATTGCTATATCTCAGGTGATATAACCTCAAAGAAAGCCCTCCAGGACTTATTTAATATTATTGATGGAAACATCTCAGTTCCACGAACAAGCATTGAAGTAGCTGAGCTTCATTTTGTTCTCTTGATTGGGATGAGTGACCATCACTTTAAGAAGAGACACACTGACCAATGATGTGATAAGCAGGGAATAAATGCTGGTAATGCCAAACTCTCATGAGTCATTTTTAAAACTTTTTTCATAATAATATGTCAATAAGCATTAACTATGCAAACTATTTTTATTTGGGAATGTATTTTCTTAACCTTCTTGGTTCACTTTCTGGGCTAGAAAAATATTTTTATTTAATACTAGAATATTTAAATTTTCTTAAAATTTGTGATAAATCTTAAGGGCCACTAACTTTCTTCAAGTCCATTCAACTTTCTGACTAGATTTATAATTTAAATCATATTGAAATTTATTTTTATATATGTCATAGATTAATTCATCCTAGATACATGTGAGGAAGTAGAAATATTTTAAAGTCTTTATCATATTTTGAAGTGATGAAATTTCATTAAAGACTGATGAGTTCCATGGAAATTTTGGTGAGATAGTAATGAGAATGCCTATAGAATTTGTGAAAATTATTACTCTGCTAAATCTCTATAAAGCATACATTAAAATCAATAGGTACCAACCCTATATCTAGTTAATCAACTCTAAATCCACACTAGAATCACCTGGAGGAATTGAAAAATAATAATAATACCAACACATGGACCCCATCTAAGAAAAATTAAGTCAGTGGGACCTAAGCACTGATATTTTTACAAAGTTCCTTATGTGATTCTAATATACGGCCAGAGTTGAGACCCTCTACTATAGACAGTGAATTTAACTTTTGTAAAAAGATGTATTCCCAATCCAGAAGAAGTTTACCATAAATGAAATAAACCCCAAAACCAAGCCTGTTGTCATCGAGTCAGTTCCAACTCACAGCCATCCCGTAGGACAGAGTACAACTGCCCCATAGTTTCCAAGGAGCACCTGGCGGATTCAAACTGCTGACCCTTTGGTTACCAGCCGTAGCACTTAACCACTGTGCCACCAGGGCTTCCAAATAACAATAATAAAATTATTTTCTAAACTATAACTGTGGTTAGAATAACTGGGTACTTTAAGAGTTGAAATTAAGGCAAATACATTTAAGTCTGTTAACTCCTCATTTTTCATCCTGCGCACTGCTCTAGGGATATAGATTGTTTACATGCCTATTGTCCTAACTGAAAATATTCTACAAGTTTATAGTCATATTACTGTGTTTTATATACCAAGGAGAACTGAGCTCAGTAACATGGTATGTTGAACCATTAATTTTGGCATTTAAAAATATCTAAGCTATAAAACAATGTTCTTTCTTTTCTTTTTCCCCCCAGAAATTTCGTGATGAAGTTAATCAGATAACCAATTCCGAAACTCTTTCAAGTATAGACAGTCTTGAAGCTGGGGAGTGTGAAGAGATATATTTAACACTTACTAAGGACCATTCCACATCAACCCAGCAGAATTCCATTTCCCTCAAATCAGCAAATCTGCAATCGACTAACCTAAACTGCTTCGATGAAGATAAACTGTCCTTCTCTAAAACTCAACACATAAATAATTGGCTTATAAATTTAGATGATCCAAACACTCAGACAGCCACGCCGTTCTCAGATATTTTAAGTAAACCTAATGTTCTACCTTCATGTGAACGTCTTAATAGTAAAGAACAAAATTCACCTATTCTGAGTACAACTATGGAAAGAACTACAAATACTGCTAATAATTCGGTAGCCTTTGTACATAGTCCACACGTATTTGTACAAAATACAAAAAACGAAAAGACTTCTGCAACTAGTACTGTTGGGGCAACTGAAGACTCTTCTGAAGCATTCAAAATGGAGAGACCATTTGTTACTGAAAGTCCAGCATTTCAATTCAGTAAAGCCTGGACCACTCCAGATCCTCTAACCCGAGAAGTTGCTACATTTTTAGACCAAGAGGAATATTCCGAATTAACTCAACAAAATGCAGCTACTTCAATTCATACTCCACTTGTACCAGTGGCAACACCTTTAGTTTTGGTGTCTAATGCACAGTCAGCTAGACCTTTATTGGACAGTATACACATAAAAGAAATTGACCCAGTGCAGTGTTCTGATAAGTTAGATGAACTGAAAGATGTTAAAGATGAAAAGATGCACTATTTTAACAATAATAAGAAAGAATTGCCTTTATTTTCAGATGATCCTCAAGCTGCCTGTATGCCTCACAACCCTGATTCAAAAGATAAAACACAGAAAATAGCTGAAACATCGTCTAATGTAATTTCTAATTATGACGTAGTTGGTCATCACAAGAAAATGAAATATAACATTCATGAGAGAAATGGGGTGAGGTTTCTTAAAAGTATTTTAAAGAAAGAATCTAAATATGACCATCATTATTTTAAGGCACTAATCATGAATCAAGACTGTAAGTTTGGAAATAAAAAAGCAGCAGCTATCAGAGATAGTATTGAATTAACAAAAGAAAAAGGAAAAGGTGCAGAAATTCCAAAAACGATTAAAAAGCTGAGGTGGCTTGATGAAACTGGCAATATAGAAAACAATGCTGATGAGAATCATTCACTGAAAAATAGAACAAGAATAGCTGAGCAATGGTCTCAACAATTTCACACCCAAACTCAAAGCAGTGCTGCCAGCAACATAATTAGCGTTCCTGCTTCTGCCGTAAATTCTGCTGACGCTGAAAAGCCCAAGGACGATTCTGTCTCTGAAAGTGTTGCTGTAGGAGGATCTGAAAGAGACCCTGTGCCTTTGAACTGTTTTTTTGTGCCTTCAGGTTATAACTTTGCTAAACAAGCCTGGCTAGCCTCAAAAAAAGAGGGGATTAAATCCCCTGCACATAATGGTGATTCTCAAACTCAGAAAGCTAATCCACAAAGAGATGGCACAAATGTAATTAGAAGAGCAAAACCTGCTAAAGCCCCATCAGCCTCTATACATACGAACAGAAAAGGCACTATCATTACACCACACTCTGCAAGCAAAGCCAAAACATGCATACAAACTCAGGGTAAACTCATTGTACCTCATCCTCCTCCTAAATCCACATCAAATATGAGTGGTAAAAATATAAAAGTGTCTCAGTGTCAACCAGTAATGCCTGAAAATCCTGAAAACATTATTACACATAACTGTTTTAATTCAAAATATGTACTTCCAATGGAATATCACTGCAATCAGTGGACTCAAGAAAGTAGCTCTCCACTCCCAGATGCTTCTTCTGACTTGGTCACTGTGATACCATCTCTACCTTCTTATTGTACTTCTGAGGGCCAAACCTTAACAAAAATAAATCACTCAGATGGCACTCAAATGGTTGCTCAACAAGATGGGACATTATATTGCACCCAAAGAGGCCCTGTTTATGAAGAAAGCCATCACGGTGTTACTCTTAAAACTACTGGAGAAGAATCTATTCCCTTATGGAAAAGAGGGCATAATGTTCTGGGTCAAAATGCGAGGGCTGCTGGTAAGAATAAATTTAATAGCTAAAAGGGACAACTTTTAAAATTCATGTGAAATTTTTCCTATTGAGGTATGGCAATGTACACCTTATAGAATTATAGCAATGTGTACCTTAACCATATAGAAATAATTTACCTCCCTTAATATTGTAATTTATTCTGTCTAGTAGCTAAAGTTTTAAAGAGAATGTCCCAAGACTTTTCTTATTTGTTTAAATGAAGGAAGACAAGGAATAGGGTCTGATTCTTGTCCCATATTATTATTTTTGCTTTACCCCACTATTATTATCAAAATTTCTGTCAGGATAATTGCAGAGAAAAATATGGTTTGTATTTTCTAAATAGGTGGATAAATGTGGTTATAGTACATTCCATTATTTTTCTTTAAAATGTTTGTTGAATTGTAAGCCAATAAGAGGTGTGCCTGATCCTGCCATTCTCTTTCCAAAAGAGTGGCAGCTATGCTTTTATCTGTTATGCATGTTGGTTAGCAAGTGGAGAGAAGAAAAAATATCATGGCTTTAAATTTTCTGAAAACTAATTCTCTGTAGTGTGCCATTGTGCTTAGTAGCTGGCTGACTCCTCATGAAGCCGCTTTCTTCTGCTGAGGGAATGGACTGTTGTTGTTGTTGTTAGGTGTCGACACGTTGAGTCAGTTCCGACTCACTGCAACCCTATGCACAACAGAACAAAACACTGCCTGGTCCTGCGCCATCCTCACAATTGTTGCTGTGCTTAAACCCATTGTTGCAGCCACTGTGGCAATCCATCTCGTTGAGGGTCTTCCTATTTTTTGATGACCCTCTACCTTACTAAGCATGATGTCCTTCTCCAGGGACTGATCCCTCCTGATACACGTCCAAAGTATGTGAGACGCAGTCTCACCGTCCTTGCTTCTAAGGCGCATTCTGGTTGTACTTCTCCCAAGACAGATTTGTTCGTTCTTTTGGCAGTCCATGATATATTCGGTATTCTTCGCAAACACCACAATTCTAAGACATCAGTTCTTCGATCTTCTTTATTCATCGTCCAGCTTTCACATGCATACAGGGCAATTGAAAACACCATGGCTTGGGTCAGGCACACCTTAGTCCTCAAGGTGACACCTTTGCTTTTTAACACTTTAAAGAGATCTCTTTTTTTTTTTTTCTTAAAGCCGATTTGCTCAATGCAGTGCATCTTTTGATTTCCTGACCACTGCTTCTATGGGTGTCGATTGTGTATCCAAGTAAAATAAAATCCCTGATAACCTCAATCTTTTCTGTTTATCATGATGTTGCTAATTGATCCAGTTGTGAAAATTTTTGTTTTCTTCATGTTGAGATGTAATCTATACTGAAGGCTGTGGTTTTTTACCTTCATTAGTAAGTGCTTCAAGTCCTCTTCACTTTCAACAAGCAAGGTTGTGTCATCTGCAGAACGCAGGTTGTTAATAAGTCCTCCAATCCTCATGCCCTGTTCTTCTTCATATAGTCCAGCTTCTTGGATTATTTGCTCAGCATACAAATTGAATAGGTATGGTGAAAGTATACAACCTGACACACATCTTTCCTAACTTTAAACCATGCAAAATCACCTTGTTCTGTTCAAAGAACTGCCTCTTGATCCAGGTACAGTTTCCTCATAAGCACAATAAAGTGTTCTGGAATTCCCATTCTCCACAACGTTATCCATAACTTGTTATGATCAACACAGTGAAATGCCTTAGCATAGTCAATAAAACACAGGTAAACATCCTTCTGGTATTCTCTGCTTTCAGGCAGGATCCATCTGACATCAGCAGTGATATCCCTGGTCCCACGTCCTCTTCTAAACCCAGCTTGAATTTCTGGCACTTGTCTGTCGATACACGCTGCAGCTGCTTTTGAATGATCTTCAGCAAAATTTTGCTTGCATGTGTTATTAATGATATCGTTGGATAATTTCTGTATTCGGTTGGATCACCTTTCTTGGGAATAGGCATAAATATGGATCTCTTCCAGTCAGTTGGCCAGGTAGCTGTCTTCGAAATTTCTTGGCATAGACAAGTAAGCACTTTCAGTGCTTCATCCCTTTGTTGAAACATTTCAGTTGATATTCCGCCGATTCCCGGGGCCTTGTTTTCACCAGTGCCTTCAGTGCAGCTTAGACTTCTTCCTTCAGTACCAACAGTTCCTGATCATATGTTGCCTCCTGAAATGGCTGAAAGTTAACCAGTTCTTTTTGGTATAGTGACTCTGTGTATTCCTTCCATCTTCTTTTTATGCTTCCTGCATCATTTAATATTTTCCCTGTGGAATCCTTCAGTATTGCAACTCGAGGCTTGAATTTTTAATTCCGTTCTTTCAGCTTGAGAAATGCTGCGTGCTCTTCCCTTTTGGTTTTCTATCTGCAGGTCTTTGCACGTCATCATAATACTTTACTTTCTTCTTGAGTCGCCCTTTGAAATCTTCTGTTCAGAGGGAATGGACTAGAAGCCCATAAATTTTCCTGCCAGTAGAAAAAAGCTGTTCCATAAGCTAGAAATAGGGTTGGGGGAGAAAAATCAGAAAGCAACTGTTTTATTTTCCCAAAGAAACGAATAAGTATTAAGAAAATATAAAGAGAGACTTAGTTTAAATTTTTATTGTCAAAGTCTTCTTTGATTAGACCATGAGCCCTTAAGGACAAAGGACTTTTTTTGTAATTCATCACTGTATCCCCAGGGCCTAATAGTGCCTGGCACTTAATAGGTACCCAAATTTTTCTTGAATTGAATAGACACAAACCACATTAGTAGATGGGAAACTAAATGCAAGACTCTAACTTAAAAATCTTAGGTACTTTATCATTATTTGTCTACAAAAACCTGTAATTTAAAAAATTGTTTCTCTCACTAAGAATTTCATTTTCTTTTTATGTAGCCATTTTGCATAATAACTTTAATTTTCATATATTTTCCATAAAATAAAGGTGTCATATGGATTGTTGTTTTTTTTTCTTCTTAGTTGCCATAGAGTAAATTCTGACTCATGGTAGCCCCATGTGTGCAGAGTAGAACTAACTGCTCCATAGAGTTTTCAAGTCTGTGACCTTTTGGAAGCAGATTCCCAGGCCTACCTTCCGATGCACCCCTGGGTAGATCATACAGATTAGATGTTTTAATATAAATAATGATGTTTACCTTTTTTGAGCACCTACTTTGTGCCAGGCACAGTGCTAATTGCTTTATACTTTTTGACTCATTTAAACCTCACAAGTCTGAGAAAGATTTTTTAAAATCCATTTGATAAAGAAGAAATAGATCCAGAACTAATAAATAGCAGAGTTGATATTTTATTTTGAATCTTTATGACTACAAGACCTGTTCTTTTTCTACTAAAATCATATAATAAACATAGTTATTAAGCAAATATCATACCAAATATCATGGGCATTGACTGTGTATCCAAGTAAAATGAAATCCCTGATAGCCTCAATCTTTTCTTCATTTATCATGATGTTGCTAATTGATCCAGTTGTGAGAATTTTCGTTTCCTTCACGTTGAGGTGTAATCCATACTGAAGGCTGCAGAATCAACTAGATTCTGCAGCTGCAGGGAGTATCTGACAGACAAGTGCCAGAAATTCAAGCCAGATTTAGAAGAGGACATGGAACCAGGGATATCACTGCTGATATCAGATGGATCCTGCCGAGAATACCCGAAACCTGTGTTTTATTGACTATGCTAAGACATTTCACTGTGTTGATCATAACAAATTATGGATGACATTGTGGAGAATGGCAATTCCAGGACACTTAATTGTGCTCATGAGGAATCTGTACACATACTCAGAGCTGATCAGGAAAATATTAGGAAACTAATAGTTTAAGCATAACCAAACCAAAAACCAAACAAGTTACCATTGAGTAGATTTCCAGGAAGAATATTAAAATTATGTTTTCATTCTCTGATAAACGAATGGAAAATATACATTTATCTGGAGAAGCCACTATTTTCCTGGCATTTAATCAAAGGAGGTGGTTCTTACAGGGGTCTTTTTACAGAGATATAGGAAAATGTAATGAATTTTAACATTTTTAGTCATGTTTTTAAAGAGAAATTGTCAAACTAATGTATGTATCTGTACCTCTTAATAAGGAGCCCTGGTGGCACAATGGTTAAAGTACTTGGCTGCTAACCAAAAGGTGGGTGGTTTGAACCCACCAGCCACTCCAAGATGTGGCAGTTTGCTTTTGTAAAGATTTACAGCCTTGGAAACCCTATGGGGCAGTTGTACTGTCCTTATAGTTGCTATGAGTTGGAATCAACTCCACTGGGAATGGGGAATAACTCAATATAGTGATGATTTAGAAAATCTAATAGTACTATGTGCACTGTATGTTCAGTCATGCAAACTTTTCTTTTCAAAACTAAAATACCAAACATTCCAAGTGAATGTTTGCTAACACTGGATTATAGTTGATTCATTGTTATATTTCTCATTAAACCAAAAACCAAACCCATTGCCCTCAAGTCCATTCCGACTCATAGGGACCCTAGAGGACAGAGTAGAACTGTCCCATAGAGTTTCCAAGGAACGCCTGGTAGATTTGAACTGCCAACCTTCTAGATAGCAGCCAAACTCTTAACCACTATGCCACAAGGGTTTCCTGAATTTCTCATTAGGTGCTGAAATTTAGATATATTTCCTCTTTAAAAAAGGGTCTGTATTCTGTAGATGCCAGATAGGAAAGGTAATGTTGATAATTAGATCATACGTTCAACAAGTATTTATTATTACTATATGCTAGGAGATGGAGATAGAGGGTTAAATAAAGCAAACAGGCCCCTTAATCTAGCAAAGAAGACAGACTTGAAACAAATGATTACAAGTCTGATAAGCATTTCAAAAAGAAGAATACCAGGTATAGTAAGAACATATAGAAAAGGATGCTAATGCAGTCAGGGATTTTTGGAAAGGACCTCCCTAAAGAAATGATGTTTAAGCTGGAAAAGGCAACATTAATAGGTAATGTTAATCATCAAAGACTGGTGATTATGAATTTATACTGTAAACAATATACTCGACACATTGTGTGAATTCTTTCTGCTATTGAGAAGCCGAGAAAGTGGATAATTTTTCCCCCCAGGGGGTGGGAAGATTGCCTAATGACTGTGACAAAAAGACCAAGAGGAGTATAGTTTAGGATATTGGCAAAGAGTTATCGAAATGATGAGCCATTAAACCTAAGCTGGATCAGGTGTAGGAAATAGAAAGCTGATGAACGGAGATAAGAAGAGAAAATAATGGACTAAAGATCCCAGTGAGGTAGAAAAATGATAGTAGTGAGAGTAGTTGAACAAATAAGCAGGAAGAATAGCATAGTGTGGTCCGAGAGCAGGAAGCAAATTGAATTACTTGTTTCAGAAGTAATTATACATGTTGACAAGGTCTAGAGTATGACAGAGGGAACAGTAGTTGAGGCAGAATGGTGCAGAAAGTCATGCAAAATGAGAAAAGATTTAGAGAGATCAGGGTGTTGGATTGGTCATCACATGAATGTTGGATTTCCCAGTAGGATAGCAAAGACTTTACATGGAAAGGAAGGCTGTTTACCGGGTGCCAAAGTCACCAGTGAATGGAAGGAAATGACTTGAGAGGTCAGGAGTTAGTACAGTTGAATGATTTGGGACTCATGAATAGAGTTTTTGCTACAGAGTGTTGCTAGAGGGTTCTGGAAATGCTAATAGAGAGCAAGAACACCCTCCAGAACCAGTAACCCTGGATTCCTAGAATGTGAGAATAAAAATGACCTGGCAAACAGGAGAGTAGAGGAAAAAAATAAATAAATGTTGGTGAATAAATGAGTGACTAGTGATGCTATTTACATACAAGATTAATCTTTGGGATTTAAAATATTTAGAGTAGTTCACTCACATTGTCTTTTTGAAGTGTTCACTTATATTAAAAAATGCAGATAATGTCTAAAGAGATCCAAAGCCAAGGTATTTCAAGATCTGATCACATCGTCCCCTAGTCTGATAAAAACTACTGCTGCAGCATTAGTGACAGACTTTCCAAGAGCAGGCTACTAAAATGATAACTTCATGGATGAGAGTCATCATAAAGCTAAATCCCATAAGACTGAGATCAAGTATATCCCCACTTACTCTCTTCTCCATCATTTCTGACACCAGCTGCCCACATGGCACTTTCTTTCTTAGCCCCTAGCTACCTGGAGCTAGGTCAGTGCTCACAAGCTAAAAGGACACCATCCTTGGGTTTGTTAATTTGCTGGAAGAACTCACATAATTTGCAAGACATATTATACTTTATTATAGTAAAAGGATATAAATCAGAATCATCATAAGGAAGAGATACACAGGCAAGAAAGTTTCCTGATGTAGAGCCGCCATGTCTCAGAGAGGGCACCTCACCCTCCATTGACCAGGAAGCTCTCTAAGCCTTGGGGTACCAGGCTTTTATCAGCCAGTCCTGTGTGATAGGCTAATCATGCCTCCTGAGGGTTAGTTGGCTTTGGCCTCCCAGATGAGCCTTTTCTGGTCTGGCCATCTGCTGCTTACCAACACAAACTATCTGATGTGGCCTGGAAATCCCAGATCAAGGCACCCCAGTTACTCCAAGGGTTATTTCATATAAACAAAGGACAAAGACCACCTTACTTCGAGTAAAGCTAGGTCCTTTACCCCATACCTAAACTACAGATAAGGAATAAAAACAAAAAAACCCATTGCTATCAAGTCAATTCTGACTCATCGTGACCCCATAGGACAGAGAACTGCCCCATAGGGTTTCCAAGGAGCGGCTGGTGGATTTAACCTGCCAGCCTTTTGGTTAGCAGCCAAACGCTTAGAAAATACTGGTCATTTGTGCCTAGTACACTCAAAGGAAAATATAACTCAAAAAAAAAAAAGCCAACCAGACAACAGTGAGATACCACTATACATCTGTTAGTCAGTTGCCCTTGAGCCAATTGATTTCAACTCATAGTGAACCCGTGTGTGTCAGAGTAGAACTGTCCTGCATAATATTTTCAGTGGCTGATATTCCAGAAGTAAATCACCAAACCTTTCTTCCTCCACACCTCTGGGTAGACTCAAACCCCGGCCTTTTGGTTAGTAGCTGAATGCATTGACTGTTTGCACCACCCAGGGACTCTATACATCTATTAGAATAGTTAAAGTTAAAGACATTGACAACACGAAATGCTGACCAGAATGTGGAGCAACAGGAAATCTCATTTATTACTATTGGGAATGTATAGGCATACCTCAGAGACATTGTGGGTTCAGTTCTAGATCACCACAATAAAGCAAATATCACAATAAAGTGAGTCACAAATTTTTTGGTTTCTAGTGCATATAAAAGCTATGTGTATACTATACTATCGTCTAATAAGTGTGCAATAGCATTATGTCTAAAAAATGTATATACCTTAAAAAATATTGATAGAAAACCCTAACCATTATCTGAGCCTTCAGCAAGTCGTAATCTTTTTCCTGGTGGAGGGTCTTGCCTCAATGTTGACGGCTGCTGACAGGTCAGAATGGTGGTTGCTGAAGGTTAGGGTGGCTGTGGCAATTTCTTAAAATAAGACAACAATGAAGTTTGCTGCATCGATTGACTTCCTTTCACAAAAGATTTCTCTGTAGCATGTGATGCTGTTTGATAGCATTTTACCCACAGTAGAACTTCTTTCAAAATTGGAGCCAGTTCTCTCAAACCCAGCCACTGCTTTATCAACTAAGTTTATGTAATATTCTCAATCCTATGTTGTCATTTTAACAATGTCACAGCATCTCCACCAGGAGTAGATTCCATCTCAAGAAGCCACTTTCTTTGCTCATCCATAAGAAGCAACTCCTCATCCATTAAAGTTTTATCATGAGATCGCAGTGATTCAATCAGATCTTCAGGCTCCACTTCTAATGCTAGTTCTCTTGCTATTTCTGCCACATCTGCCGTTACCTCTTCCACTGGGTCTTGAACCCTTCAAAGTCATCCCTGAGAGTTGGAATCAACTTCTCCCAAACTCCCACTAATGTTGATATTTTGTCCTCCTCCCATGAATCGCGAATGTTCTTAATGGCATCTAGGATGATGAATCCTTTCTAGGTTTTCGATTTTGCCCAGATCCATCAGAGGAATCACTATGGCAGCTATACCCTTACAAATTGCATTTCTTAAATAATAAGATTTGAAAGTCGAAATTACTCCTTGATCCATGGGCTGCAGAATGGATGTTGTATTAAGCAGGTAAGAAAACATCAATCTCCTTGTACATCTCCATCAGAGCTCTTGGGTGACCAGATGCATTGTCAGCGAGCAGTAATATTTTGAAAGGGATCTTTTTTCTGAGCATTAGGTCTCAAGAGTGGGCTTCAAATACTCAGTAAACCGTGTTGTAAACAGATGTACTGTCATCCAGGCTTTGTTGTTCCATTTATAGAGCACAGGCAGAGTAGATTTAGCATAATTCTTAAGGACCCTAGAATTTTCAGAACGGTAAATGCACATTGGCTTCAACTTAAAGTCAATCAGCTGCATTAGCCCCTAACAAGAGAGTCAGCCTGTGCTTTGAAACTCTGAGGCCAGGTATTGACTTTTCCTCCCTAGCTGTGAAAGTCCAAGGTGACATCTTCTTCTCGTACAAGGCTGTTTTGTCTACATTGAAAATCTATTGTTTAGTGCAGCCACCTTCATCAATTATCTTAGCTAGATCTTCTGGATAACTTGCGGCAGCTTCTACATCATCATTTTCTGTTTCACCTTGTACTTATGGAGATGGCTTCTTTCCTTAAACTTCGTGAACTAACTTCTCCTAGCTTCAAATTTTTCTTCCACAGCTTCCTTACCTCTCTCAGCATTCACGGAATTGAAGAGAGTTAGGGCCTTCCTCTAGATTAGGCTTTAATGTAGGGGAATGTTGTGGCTGGTTTGATCTTCTATCCACTAAAACTGGTTCCATATCAGCAATAAGGCTGTTTTACTTTCTTATCATTCGTGTGTTCACTGGAGTAGCGCTTTTAATTTCCTTCAAAAACTTTTCCTTTGCACTCACAACTTGGCTGTTGGCCACAAGAGGCCTAGCTTTCGGCCTAACTCACCTTTCCACATGCTGACCTCACTAAGCTTAATCATTTCTAGCTTTTGATTTAAAGTGAGAGATATGCAACTCTTCCTTTCACTTGAACACTTTAGAGGCCATTGTAGGGTTATTAATTGGCCTAATTTCAATATTGTCCTGTCTCAGGGAATAGGGAGGCCCAAGAAGAGGGAGAAATGGGGAACAGCCAGTCAGTGGAGCAGTCAGAGCACACACAACACTTACCAATTAAGTTCTCGATCTTATGTGGATGCCATTCATGGCGCCCCAAAACAATTACAATAGTAACATCAAAGATCACTGATCACACATCAACCATAACAGATATAATAATAATGAAAAAGTTTGAAATTAATACGAGAATTACCAAAATGTGACACAGAGACATGAGATGAGCACATGCTGTTGGAAAAATGGTGCCAATAGACTTGCTCACTGCAGGGTTGCCACAAACCTTCGATATGTAAAGAATCCAGTATCTGCAAATCACAGTAAAACAAGGTGTGCCTGTAGAATGGTACAGCCACTTTGGAAGACGGCTGGCAGTTTCTTATAAAGCTAAACATAGGCTTACCGTACGATCCAATAATTTTCTCCTAGGTATTTACTCAAATGAGATGAAGTTTATGTCTACATAAAAACCTACATGCCAATGTTTATAGCAGCTTTACTCATAACTGCCAAAAACTGGAAGCAACCAAGAAGTCCTTGAATAGGTGAATGGATACACAAACTGTGGTTTATCCATACAATGGATTATTATTCAGTGATAGAAAGAAATGCGCTGTCAAGTCACGAAGAGACATGGAGGGACCTTAAATGCATGTTACTAAGTGAAAGAAGCCAGTCTGAAAAAGCTACATACTGTATGGCTCCAAATATATAACATTCTGGCAAAGGCAAAACTATAGAGACAGTTGAAGAGATCAGGGGCTGAGGGGGAAGGGATAAAACTATTTTGTATGATACTATAATGGTAGATATATACCATTATGCATTTGACAAAACCCATAGGATTGTACAATATAATTGTGAGCCCTAATGTAAACTATGGACTTTAGTTAATAATAGCGTATCAATATTGTTTTGTCAATTGTAACAAATGTGGCAAGGAATGCAAGATGTTAATAGAAACAGTTTGCCAGGGAGAATGGGTATATAGAAACTATACTTTCTCTAAAATTTTTCTATAGACATTAAACTGCTATAAAAAACAGCCTATTAAAAATATTTTTCAAGGCAGAAAGTCAAAGTGGGGGGAGACTTGCAAACAATTTCAAAAGTTATGCAAAGATTTGTCAGTCTCAAGTCCTTATAAACAACTTGTTCACTCAGTATGATAAGATTATGATAGTTTTCAGTGAGTTTTGGGCTCAGCAGAGACAATAACAAATTAAAATCAATTTTCTTTCTTCCTTCTCATTTGTTTTCCCCATACAAATATTTCTGTAGAGAAACATGTCTATTCTCAAACTTCTCCATTAAGACTCCATGAATGAAGTATTATTCTTCCTTCTGTTCCTGGCCGATTGCTCTATTTGTGTCTAGAACCCATCCCCTCCCACATCCTTAGGCAACTCTGCTCTATCAGTTGTTCTCTACTAGTGTTCTTACAACCTCTGTTCCTCTATAATTGTGTCCAGTTGCTAACATAAACTGCAATAGCAGCAACGCAACTCCAACAAATACTTTCCTTGAACCTATCTTCTCCTACAGTGACCATCTATCTACCTTTCCACCTCATCCAAGCTTCCTTTTAGTAGTTCAATACCTGGTGGGCAAAGAGTTTTCAGTGAGAATAAGAGATGTGTTAGCTGTGCCATTTTCTTGTTCACCTGTGTTTGCAATATTAGTATTATCTTTGCTCTATAACTTTAGAAAAATATATTTTTAATTAAACAGTCATACAAAAAGCATAGAAAAATATAATAAGCATTCTTGTACCCACCACTCACCTTAAATAATAAAACATGCACCTGAAGCCCTACAAAAGTCTTTTCCAGCTACTTTCCCATTCTGAGGACTCATTCAGATACTCCAGGATACCCATAAATCCACTTACCTGGGCACACATAAATTTTAGTACATCGCAGGGAGCTAAAGAGCACTAATGAATGATTCCACTGCCAACCTCTCACACTGTGGAACTTCTACTCTTCCTTCAAGATAACTTGGTTTACTGCATTTAATATATTGCCATCTACCTCACATACTGACAACCATATATTACATGAATAAAGTATTTCTTTCTAATTTTTATGGAATAAATATAAATTAGAACTCTAACATGTTCTTCCTGCACCAACCCAAAACCAAACCCACTGCTGTCAAGTCAATTCCAACTCATAGAGACCCTATAGGACAGAGCAGAACTGCCCCAAAGGGTTTCAAAGGAGCAGCTGGTAGATTCGAACTGCCAGCCTTTTGATTAGCAGCTGAGCTCTTAACTACTGCACCACCAGGGCTCCTCTTCGTGCACACCAGTGGGTTATCTTGCATATCTCCCTGGTGCTCCAGCACCACACTTTGGAGGTTACTGCTCTAAACTATGAACGCCTCAGAAGCGAGGACTTTATTTCACACACCGTTGTAATGTGCCAAGCACAGTGCATATAAGAGTAGTACCTCAATATTTGCTGACTGAATGAATGAAACTTAGAGAATTTTCCGTGATTTTCAAGATAACTTAGAATGTTACAGTGAATATATATGATCTACTTGTGTAATTTTTGACATTGTGCTGGCATTTGTTTAAGATTCTACTGTTACAAGAAGAAAACGAATTGTTGAAAATAAGCGGAGAGGCCTTTTAGAGCAGAAAAGACAAAATCCCGGATATCTAGGACAGAAGCACAGTGAGCAATACCATGTAAGTACAGTGTTAGTAGACATCTCTATTCAATAGTGAAAAATTGTTTGGAAAGCAGAATGTTCTTAAAGGACGGACTGTGCTCTTGCTGTACACTGTATACCACAACATAAACATAAATGTAGTCAAAGGCATTTGTGAAACAGATCTGGAATCTCTATGCTACAAGCTTATTGTACTATACTCATTTGCTGTATTCTACTTATTAGCCTATATGATCAGTTACTAATGAAGATTTTAAACCAACTTTAAGGAGCCACCATTGTTATATTTTGTTATTATTTATAATCAACTCTTTCTGAAAAAATTTGAGGACATTCACAACAAAATTCAACAAGGTTATTTAAATACACTTTAAAAAAAAAAAAAAAGTAGATTAGAACCATGGATAGAGGAAGCAAGTATGCTAATCATAAAGACTAATATGGTCCCATGTGGTTGAATATCCTATTTGGATTTAAAGCTTCCTGGAACATGGCATAAAGAAAAATAGAATGAATTATATAATTTTCAAGGAATATTGATAATGATGATATTGCTTTAGGTACATTGTTTTAAATTTCCCATTTAGACCTTACATAGGGGATTTTGAAATACATAGTGGACAATGAATCTAATAACAGCACAACAACAGGTGAACAAGGAGTTTGACCTGGCTAAGTGAAATAAGAGATCTTCAGTAAAAGCCAGAAGCATAGTAATATTAACAAGAAAAATCAGTGGAGGTAATTCTCTATGTAAATATATACACACAGCATAACCATAGATGTAGTCAAAGCCATTTGTGAAGAAGTCCTGGAACCTCTATGCTATAAGCTAATTGTAATATATTTATTTTGGAGAAGTCTAACTTGAGCCAAGATTGATTCTAGAATATTAGAAAATCTAGATGGATGAGTGAATAGCATTTCACTTGGGGTTTCCACTTTAAATATCACTTCTTCTGATTTTTTAAAATAGAACTGGAGTAGGGTGCCTGATGTAGAATTTGGTATTCCAAGTTCTAGGGTTATATTATTTACATACATAGGAGCTATTGCTTTTTATATGGATAAGATTATTAATATGGAGAAAAACCAACCTAATGTTGATTAGGTTGTCTCATCAATCGACCTAATGATCATGATCAGCAAAACAAAAGTCATTTAGTTATATACTTTGAAAATAAAATTAGTCCCATTACCAATATATTCTTATTACTTAATAACAGATATAATACTTAATTACCAACATAATTTCTTGGTTACAAGTACAATAATGCCTAATAAGTCCTTCCTTTTTATTTCCCTGTTGTTCCCATTAAATATTTTCAACCTTTATTTTTCCATTATTTATATTAATATATTTTAAATTTTAAAAGTACTATGTAGTATTATAACAAAGAAAATGAACAAACTAAAATTTAAATGCCTGTTAGAGTTCCCTTTCTAATCCGTCTTCATTTTTCTAGGTCTGTTTCTTGCTCCTTTGCATTCTATCTTACTGTCTTTAGAGTCCATTTTTGTCCTTCTTTCCAGAAGCCCCACTTCCACTTTTACATACCCACCTTCCGCTTATACATCTTCCAAAGTCTTGTTGACCTTAGAATGGGTCAGTGTTCCTAAATCAAGTTTTGTATTTTAGACTTACATCCCTATTGTTTTGTTTTATGTTTTTGTTTTTTTTTTTTATTATTATTATTATTATTATTATTATTATTATTATTATTATTATTCCAGAGCTTAAGTTCAGTTACTACAGCAGTGGGTCTTGCCATATTCTACCGGAAAAAGTATTTTATGATGCTGGATTTTTCCTAGCCCACCACTTCTATGTGGAGAGAACTTAATAGAGATAAATGAAAGGTATAAAAAGAACACACAGTTGCCACTTTGTGCCAGAGTTTCAGTCCAAGTTGTCTCAAAGCTATAGTGGAGATTAGACAGGGCTATGAGAGCTATGGAAGGAGGGCAGTTTCAAAGACCTGCATCAGTTACTTGTCAGGTCAGACTGAACAAAGGCTGAGTGTAGACATAGGCAATTTTCTCTGAGAAAACAGTCATTTCTTAAAGTGGGGCAGAATGGGAGTAAAGAAGGAAAATAGATCATGTACAGGGAAGGAATGTTAGTATCCCCCAGAGAGTGCCGAATGGGTGCACTTATTGCCAGCACCCTGAGATTCGCCTCTTCCCTGTTCTGTGCAGCATTGGGAGCCGTGGTGGAGCAGTGGTTAAGAGCTTAGCTGCTAACCAAAATGTTGTCCACTCAAATCCACCAGCCACTCCTTGGAAACCCCATGGGCCAGTTCTGCTCTGTCCTGTAGGGTTAACAGCAACGAGTTTGGGTTTTTTTGTTTTTGTTTTTGTTTTTGTTTTATGCAGCATTGAGGCAACTATTTCTGTTTTAAGTCCTTGTTATTTATGATATTTACCTATCCTTGTCATTAGCCACAATGGCTAGTAGTTGTGATTCACTCTTATAATTACAAACCAAGTAGATTATAAACCTTAAGGTAATTTTTGGCCTTTCCTTTAATTAGCACTTTTGATTGCCACCCAGCTTAATTTCCCACTTCCAAATATCCAAGACAACACCACAACTTGAAAATTTTTATAAAAATTTTTTAAAATATTCAGGTACCATAGAAAGGCCTTATTCTAGTAATTCTTGATTTATGCTCCAAAAAAGAAAATGTACAAGTTACATGAACAATAATAGCCAAATATATATATATAATTGAGATATATATTTCTCAATTAAAATTTTTTAAAAGGGAATGCATGTACCATGAATTTTAAATATGTTCTGATTAAATATTCTATTTTTGTAGAATTTTGAGCAAAATGTCCAGATAAGTTCAAGTGAGCCAAAACAAGCTACAAGGGGTATGTCTAATATTGAAGAAGGTAGGTTTTAGTTTTAACTTTCCTTTTGAGCTTTATTCGCAGTGGTTTCCTTATTTTTCTTGTATGTATTTTCCTAAGTACTTATATATTACATAGTTGTTAAACCACCTTTGAGGACCTACACTCTCCTCACCCTGGCACATTGAGGTTGTTGCCAGTTTTCCTGTGTTCTAAATAGTAATAAATTTAACATCTTTCTACATAAAGCTTTTTCTGACTTTTCAATTCTTTCCTTAGAATAGATTCTGAGAATTAAAATTACAGTACCGCCGTGTAATTGGCAACCAATAAATATTTGTTAGGAGGCCCAGTGGCGAAGTGGTTAAGTGCTTAGCTGCTAATGGAAAGGTTGGCAGTTCAAACCCACCAGCTGCTCTGCAGGAGAAAGATGTGGCAGTCTGCTTCTGTAAAGATTTACAGTTCAGCTCTGTCCTGTAGGGTCACTCTGAGTTGAAATCAGCTCAACAGCAACGATTTGGTTTTGTTGTTGTTTTGTAAATATTTGTTGAATGAAATTCTGTGCATTAAGCATTGTTAAGGTTTTTCATACATATTGCTAAAGTATTTTCCAAAAAAATATTACCATTCAAATTCTTCTTGTGGTGCATACCAACTTGAGGTAAAATCATTTCTAATATTTGCTTTATGAAAGGCAAAGAAATGATGTTTTATTAAAAACCAAAACCAAATCCGTTGCCATCGGGTCGATTCTGACACATGGTGACCCTATAGGACAGAGTAGAACTGTCCCATAGAGTTTCCAAGAAGCGCCTGGTGGATTCGAACTGCTGATCTTTTGGTTAGCAGCCGTAGCACTTAACCACTACACCACCAGGGTTTTGTTAGTTACATTTTATTTTTCTTTTATTAAAAATGTGTTTATTTTTCATATATTTATTTTTGGTATATTGTTCACATTCTTTTTTTGTTAGATCTTGGAGTTTCAGTATGTTCTTATTTTTGTGATTTCTTTAAATATCAAGGATTCTAAACCTTACTTTAGTTTCAAGTATTTTTAATACTTTGTTATTTGCATTTTATTCTACTTATGTTGTATTTGTACATATAAAAGTCTGAATTTTTATTTGTTCATTCAATAAATGACTATTGAGAGCTAATTTTCTGCCTAGACCTAGGTACTGGCTATACAATAATGAACAAAACATATAAAAGTCTTGCCCTTCATAAGTTTAAAATTTATACGGGAAGACTGGCCTTAAATAAATATGTTTTTATTCTTTTCTTTGTGGTGTCTCCACTACTTTTAAGCTTAAAAGACCCTTCCCAATCCAGAAATTTGATAAATGTTTATTCCTTTTTCCTCTACTTCACCTTAATAGTTCAGTTCCTGAAATTTAATTATTTAATTGAAATTTTCTGAATTGGATGATGCAAAGTGAACCTCCAAATTGATTATTTTATAAACAATTAACTAATCTATTGAGTCATGTTTCCCTTCTCCCAACTCTTTGATGTTTCTTTGATCATAAGTTAAATTTTTATATCTACTTGGTTCTGTCTTTAGGGTAGGTTCTGTTCAGTTGATCATCTAATTTTCTAATCTTTCCTTAGGTTCCTTATTTCTTATCCTTTTATTTATAACTCATTTTAATTTTTATTATAAAGACAATCTACTTCATCTTCTCTTTGTTCCATGAATGAATAACAAAAATACAACATAAAAATAATCTAAACATAATCTACTTTTCCTTTAGTTTGGGTAACACTCAGAAGTTTTATTACCTCAGTGCCATCATTTTGAAAACTTTTTTTTTTTTTAAATTAGGGATGAGAAAGAGCTAGATATAGAGGATCCTGATAAATAAAATGTAAAATAACAGAATGTTTGCTGAGTTTCCCTTTGTGCAATGAATAAATACATACATAAAGCAGTTAAGTGTGTATAAGGGCTGATCCCAGAAAGAAACGGATCAACGAATAATTAATGTAAAGTTTCTGCAGTTTCAGATAGCACTTCTGAGTTTTTGATGGCTGAAAACCTAGTGAAAGCTTCAGTACCTGAGGATGAAGTTCTAACTGTCCTGAATAGCAAGCTGCTACAGAAACCAAATCTGGCTTTAAATAAGACCCAGAGATTCAACATCTGCACATTATCAGCTGAAGAACAGAAGATCCTACAGTCCCTTAGTCTTCTCAATGAAAGATTATATTGTAAGTATGGAAGAACACCTTTTGAAAGAAATGTTTTGTATTTGGCAGTTTTAATTTATAATCTAAAATTAGAAAATGTATCCAGATTATCATCTACTTAAGTAAATAATGATTCAGAATATATTTGAATATACCATACTATTTCAAGTATACCATATTTGTCTCATTTATTTAAAGACAATTTCTTTAGCAGGCTTAACTATCTTTTAGGAATATACAAATAGACTTCCATTTCAGCAATATGGCAGAATAGGTATCTAGATTGACTATCCATCAAAAACAACTAAAAATTCTGAATAAAGTTTTTTTTTAAATATTAAATATAGCAATGAGCTATTATGAATACAAAGAATTACTAAACTAAGAACTGAATATAGCTAGGAACCCAGAAAGTTAAGGAGAGCACTACATCTAGTTTTTATCCTGAGGACATTTAACCCACAGAGTGAAATTGAGCTTTGTTTTTTGTGGCATCACAGAAGAAAAAGAGAAACGGAACAAAATCAGGGTGAGTAGCCTCATAGAAGATCCTCCCACCATAAAGCTGCCCCCCCAAAGAGCAACACACACACACACCACACAAACACAAGAATTAAAAACATTGCCTATCTTGAACTTCAGTTCTGAGCAGATGAGGGAGAAAAAGTCACCTGTGAGAATTTGGAACTACAGTCTAATTATCACATTAATTTTTATAGCTCATTTTCACATTAAGGAGCTCTGGTGATACAGTGGTTAAGTGCTTATCTGCTAACCAAAAGGTCAGCCGTTCAAACCCATTAGCTGCTCCATGGGAGAAAGATGTGGTAGTCTGGTTCCTTAAAGATTACAGCCTTGGAAGCCATATGGGGCAGTTCTATTCTGTCCTTATAGGGTTGCTATGAGTCAGAATCAGCTTGATGGCAATGAGTTTGGTTTGGTTCATTCACACTATCTGAGTGGTCCTTAAAACCTCAAGCCAAGAATTTAATCTAGAATGATCCTGAACTGGTAATACCCCAAAACACCTGGCAAAAGTAAATTTATATCTGTCTGGGGAAGCCTACCTATATTCCAGGTCTCAAAGAATTAGGATAAATAAAATCCGAGGAAAATGAGCATCCCACACTAAAAATAAATAATAACTAAACACATTTTAAAAAGGCACCATGAAAAAAGGAGAGGAAACCATAAGACAGTATAAAGAGACCCACAAGGATTTTAGAAGTAAGCTTTAAAATATGCTAGGGAATAAGGTTATAAAGAATGACCAAGTAGATTTCAAAAAAGAACTGAACAGAGCTCCTAAAAATGGAAAATATAATCACTGTAATTTAAAATTCAGCAGATGGTTTGAACAGCAGATTAGAGACATCTAAAGAGAGAATTAGTAAACCAGAATATCAGTCAGAGAAACTTGCCTAGAATAAAGTACAGAGAGACAAAGAGATGGAAAATATGAGATAGAGTTTAAAAACATGAAGGAATGAGTTAAAAGATCTGAAATGGGGCAGAGACAATATCTAAAAACATAATGACTGAGACTTTTCCCAATCTGACAGACAGTACCAACCCACAGATTCAACACAGTTAAAACAGTGTAAATAAAAAGAAATCCACACCAAGATGCATCCCAGTAAACTCTCACTAGCAAAAAAAGGCAGAAGACATCTAAAATCTTTTCAAAGTGAAAATGTCTCTCATGAATAAGGGTGAATTAAAGATATGTTCAGACTAAAACTAAGACACTTTGTGAACAGGCAACTCTTACTAAAGGAAATTCTAAGGATGCACTTAAGCAAACTGAAAGTAATCTCAGATGGACATTTCAAGAGGGGAAATTTGAACAAACATTGTATAAAAAAATAAAAGTAATGAAGTGTGTGAGTTTTAAAATACCTGTCAACAAAGTATATAAGAAGGGAGGATATAAACGGAGCAAAAGTATACAAGGATCCTTGCATTGTTAGGGAATTGAGTAAAGATATAGATTAACTTTAAAAAAACGTTGATAATTGAAGTATGCCTGTAGTGATTACTACAGTCACAACTAAGTGAATAGAAATAAAATTTAGAACTTCCAAACTGATAGAAGAGGAAAAATGGCATACAGAAATACAAGATCAATCCAAAATAGGCAGAGAGAGAAAAATAAGCATAGAAGAGAGAGAACAAAATAGAAATACTCTACTATAAGATAAAATGTACAAATAAATGGTATGCATTTATAATAAATGTAAATGAATTAAATGATAAGTAAAAAGACAGAGGTTGTCAGATGAATTTTTAATCTAATTCTATTTAGAAGCAATGTATTTAAAACATGAGGATATAGAAAAGCTGAAAGTAAAAAAATGGAAAATAATGTGGCAAGCAAATTCTAACCAAAGGAAAGCTGGTTTAGATATGTTATTATCAGACAAAATTGACTTTAAAGCCAAAACCATTACTAGACACAAAAAGAATCACTACATGGTGATCAAAATTTTAATTCAGAAGAAAGATGTAGAACATTTTAAAGTCATGTGAACTTAAGAACATAGCTTCAAAATATGTAAAATATTTTTTTAATCATTGTAGGTGATTTTAACATACCATTGTCAATAATTGATAGAACAAATAGACCAAAAAATCAATATAGATATATAAGAATCAAACATGTTAACAAACTTCATCAAAGGGACACATTCTTTGCAAGCACACATAGAACATTTATAAAAATAGACCATATATGGGACCATAAAAAAAAGTCTAACACATTCAAAGGATTGGAGTTTTGCAAGCTACATCCTCTGACCACAGTGAAATTTAGCTAGAAATGAATAACAAAAAAAAAGATAACCATTAAGAAACACACTTATAAATAAACCATGAGTCTTAAATATGTATAAAACCCAGTGCCCATCGAGTCAATTCCAACTCATATCGACCCTATAGGACAGAGTAGAACTGCCCCATAGAGTTTCTAAGGAGGATTCGAACTGCTGGCCCTTTGGTTAGCAGCCGTAGCACTTAACTGCTACGCCACCAGGGTTTCCTAAATATGTATAATAAAGTAAATTACAAAATATTTTGACTTGAACAATAATAAAAACATTCATCAGGGTTTCTCAACCTCAGCACTGCTGACATTTTGAACTAGATAATTCTTTGTGGTAGAGAGGCTGTCCTGTGCATTGTAAGATGTTTAGCAGCATTCCTGGTCTCTACCTTATAGATGTCATAGCATTCCACAGCTGGGACAATTAAAAAATGTCTCCAGACATTGCCAGATGTCCCCTGGGTGACAAAATTCACCCCTAGGTGAGACTTCCCTAGCAGAAAAAGAGACATGCCCATTTTTAGACACTATTTTACCTCAGTCTCTACTACTTTAACATGATGTCCAGCATCCAGTCAAATATTACAAGACATAAAAAACACAGAAGGGAAAAAAAAGCCAATATCATGAAACAAAACAATCAACAGAATGAGACACAGAAATAACTGAAATGCTGGAACTATCAGATAATTTAAGATAATTATGACTATGTTTAACTATGTTAAAGGTTATAACGGGAAAGACAGACAACATGCATAAACAGATGGGGAATTTTAGCAGAGATGGAAACTGTAAGAAAGAGTCTGAAGGAAATTTGCCAAGTAAAAACACTATAACAAGAATGAAGAATATTTCTAAGGGCTCAACAGTAGACTTGTTACAACTGAGAAAAGAACCAGTGAATTTGAAGATTAGGTCAATAGAAATTATCCAAACTGAAACACAAAGAGAAGAAAAAGAGTGGGGAAAAAATAAATAATAAATACATAAATCTCTTGGACAATATCAAGTAATCTAACAAGCACATATTGTAATTAGAATCCCAGTGTGGGAATTTTTAGCCTTTTTTGCTAGGAGGAAGAAGCTATGGATCCCATAGGAAGTTAGTTTTAGACACAGCTCCTCTTACTTGGGGTTAAGTACTTTTCTTGGATCCCAACTAGCATATTGTCAGACAACCTGTAAAGAATGCCTGGGATCATTTTCAGAAAAGCTGCTTGTAATTCCGTATTGGAATAAATGGGTACCCAAGTAAAAGAAATAAAATTGGACTCCTACTAAATACCATACATAAAAATCAATTTCAGGGGCATTACAGATTAAGAAGACATATAAAGCTTTTAGGACATAATATAGGAAAAATATCTTCCAACCTCAGTATAAGGAAGGAGTTCATAAATAGAGTATAAGGAACATAATCTGTAGAGGGAAAATTAACATATTTGACTACATCAGAATTGCAAACTTCATATCAAAATACCATTAAAAGAATGAGAAGACAATCCACAATGTGAGAGAATATGACACATATAATAAAGGACTTGTTCAAAATATGTAAAGAACTCCTATAGATCAATAATTTAAAAAGACAACCCAGTAGAAAAATTGGAAAATTAAAGACTTGATCAGGCACTTCACAACAAAGGAAAAGCAAATGGCCAGTAAACATTGATATATGCTGAACTTCATTGATAATAGGGAAATGCAAATTAAAACATTGAGATGCAGTATATATTTAATAGGCTGACGTAAGTTTAAAAGCCTAACTGTTGGAAAAGATGTGTAGCAATAGGAACTCTCATGTAATACCGGTAGGAGTGTAAGTTGCTGTAATCTCTTTGAGAAATGTTTTGATAAAATAGCACCTAATAAATTGAATATTTAATTTCAATTTGAATCATCAAAAATGAAAGGGAACCCATAAACATCGATATCCTAGACATTAGTGAGCTGAAATGGACTGCCATTGGCCATTTTGAATCAGACAGTCATATGGTTTACTATGCCAGGAATGACAGATTGGAGAAGAATGGCATTGCACTTATCGTCAAAAAGAACATTTCAAGATCAATCCTGAAGTACAGTGCTGTCAGTGATAGAATAATATTATATGCCTACAAGGAAGACCAATTAATATGACCATTATTCAAATTTACACACCAAACACTAAGGCCAAAGATGAGGAAATTGAAGATTTTTACCAACTTCTGCAGTCTCAAATTGATCAAACATGCAATCAGGATGCATTCATAATTACCGGTGATTGGCATAAGAAGGATTGGTAGTTGGAAAATACGGCCTTGGTGGTAGAAACGATGCTGGAGATTGCATGATAGAATTTTGCAAGACAAACGACTTCTTCATTGCAAATATCTTTTTTCACCAACATAAACAGGACTATACACATGGATTTCACCAGATGGAACACACAGGTATCAAATCAACTACCTCTGTGGAAAAAGACAATGGAAAAGCTCAATATCATCAGTCGGAACAAGGCCAGGGGCTGCAGTGGAACAGACCATCAATTGCTCATATGCATCTTCAAGTTGAAACTGAAGAAAATTAAAATAAGTCCACGAGTGCCAAAGTAGGACCTTGGGCATATCCAACCTGAATTTAGAGACCATCTCAAGAACAGATTTGACGAGTTGAATGCTAATGATCAAAGACCAGACAAGTCATGGAATAACATCAAGGACATCATACATGAAGAAAGCAAGAGGTCATTAAAAAGACAGGAAAGAAAGAAAAGACCAAAATGGATGTCAGAAGAGACTCTGCAACTTGCTCTTGAACATCGAGTAGCTAAAACGAAAGGAAGAAATGATGAAGTAAAAGAGCCGAATAGAAGATTTCAAAGGGTGGCTGGAGAAGACAAAGTAAAGTATTATAATGGCATGTGCAAAGACCTGGAGGTAGAAAACTAAAAGGGAAGAACACACTTGGCATTTCTCAAGTTGAAAGACCTGAAGAAAGAATTCAAGCCTCAAGTTACAATATTGAAGGATTCTATGGGGAAAATATTAAATGACACAGGAAACATAAAAAGAAGATGAAAGGAATACACCGTCACTATACCAAAAAGAATTGGTCAACGTTCAGCCATTTCAGGAGGTAGCATATGATCAGGAACCAACGGTCCTGAAGGAAGAAATCTAAGCCCACTGAAGGCACTGGCAAAAAACAAGGCTCCAGGAATTGATGGAATACCAACTGAGATGTTTCAACAAACGGATGCAGCACTGGAAGTGCTAACTCATCTATGCCAAGAAATCTAGAGGACAGCTACCTGGCCAACTGACTGGAAGAGATGTGTATTTATGCCTATTCCCAAGAAAAGTGATCCAACTGAATGGGCAAATTATCGAACAATATCATTAAATTTTTTTTTAATCATTAATATCACTCAAGCAAAATTTTGCTGATGATCATTCAAAAGCAGCTGCAGCAGTATATCAACAGGGAACTGCCAGAAATTGAAGCCAGATTCAGAAGAGGACATGGAACCAGGGATATCATTGCTGATGTCAGATGGATCCTGGCTGAAAGCAGAGAATACCAGAAGGATGTTTACCTGTGTTTTATTGACTATGCAAAGGCATTTGTCTGTGGATCATAACAAATTATGGATAACATTGCAAAGAATGGGAATTCCAGGACACTTAACTGTGCTCATGAGGAACCTGTACATAGATCAAGAGGCAGAACAAGGGGACAATGCCTGGTTTAAAGTCAGGAAAGGCGTACGTCTCAGTTGTATCCTTTCATCATACTTAGTCAATCTGTATGCTGAACAAATAATTTGAGAGGCTGGACTATAAGAAGAAAAGCAGGGCATCAGGATTCAAGGAAGACTCATTAATAACCTGGGATATGTAGATGGCACAACTTTGCTTGTAAGTGAAGAGGACTTGAAGCACTTACTAATGAAGATCAAAGACCACAGCCGTCAGTATGGATTACACCTCAACATAAAACAAAAATCCTCACCACTGAACCAATAAGGAACATCATGATAAATGGAGAATAGACTGAAGTTGTCAAGGATTTCATTTTACTTGGATCCACAATCAACTTCTATGGAAGCAGCAGTCCAGAAATCAAATGGTGCATTGCATTGGGCAAATCTGCTGCAAAAGACCTCTTTAAAGTGTTGAAAAGCAAAGATGTCAACTTGAAGACTGAGGTGCGCCTGACCCAAACCATGGTGTTTTCAATTGCCTCATATGTGTGCAAAAGCTGGACAATGAATAAGGAAGACCGAAGAACTGACACCTTTGAGTTGTGGTGTTGGTGAAGAATATTGAATATACCATGGACCACCAAAAGAACAAACACATCTGTCTTGGAAGAAGTACAACTAGAAAGCTCCTTAGAAGCAAGAATGTCCAGACTACGTCTCACATACTTTGGACATGTTCTCAGGAGGGACCAGTCCCTGGAGAAGGCCATCATGCTTCGTAAATAGAGGGCCAGCAAAAAAGAGAAAGACCCTAAACAAGATGGAATGACACAGTGGCTGCAACAATGGGCTCAAGCATAACAAGAATTTTGAGAATGGCGCAGGACCAGGTGGTGTTTCGTTCTGTTGTACACAGGGTCACCATGAGTTGGAACCGATTGAACGGCACCTAACAACAACAATAAATTGAACATGAGCATATACTACAACTCAGCAATTTCACATCTAGATGCATACCCCAGAGAAAATCTTACACATGTGTATCAGGAGATGTATAAAAGCCGATACAGTCGTCATTGTTTATAAAAACCAAACATCAAAAGCATCTAAATTTGGTATATTCATGTAATGGAATACTATTGCACAAGAAAAATGAACAAACTGTAGCTACACACATCATTATGGAGTAATCTAAAATATATAACTTTGAGCAAAAAAAGGCAAATCACAGGCAAATAAAGACAGTATAAATCCATGAATGTGAAGTTCAAAAACAGGCAAAGGTAAGCAGTATTATTTTGGGGATATACTGGTATGTGTTAAAACTACAAAGAAGCAAAAGTCAGTATACTGAGTTACCTCTGTGGTTAAGGGAAGGGGATGCAATCACTAAGACAGTTTGGAGGCCAGAAGCTCCAGGAAGCTTCCAATGTACTGATACTGTTCAGATTTCTTAATCCAGGTGATTACACAGATGTTAGCTTCATTGTTATTTTAAATATTCATATATATTTTATATAAACTTATGCCTGTATGTTAATTGCAACATTAAAATTTAGTATATTAATAAAAGGTGAGGAACTACAACCACAAAAACAACACAGAACTAAGGCTATAAATTTAAGATTAAAATTATGTGGATGAACAATTAAAAACTCAGGTTAGTCATTTGGAGTTTTTGTTTTGTTTTCTATTAGATGGGTCTACATATTTAAATGTTTCATGAAAAAGGTTGTGCCTACCTTTTTATTCTTCTGCCCAGATGCTTGCTATCCTGTGGACAAAAGCCTAAAAATTGAGAGGGTAAGGGTTGGCCAAATCACTCAACTTTTTTTCCCCAATAATAAATCAACAATTCCTCTTCTTTCTGGAGAGACTACAAGGAGGAAATTCCTTTTCTATTTAAAGAAGAAAAGACGAAGGAAGGAAGATTTAAGAAAAAAAGAAGAGAAAAGAGGAAAGAAAAGGAGGGGGGGAGGGAAGGAAGGAAGAAAGGAAAAAGAAAGAAAGAAAAAAAGACCTAACATTTGAGTAAGGATTGTTATATGAAATTCAAGTACTAGGAATTCTTTTCTGTCAACATAAGTTTTGTGTATTTGTTTTTCATCAAATTACCCCTATTTTCTAACCTAATATAAAGATTATGTCTGGGGTGAATAGAAAAAAAATCTCTTATTCAATTTTGAGTACTTTGGCACATTAGAATTTAACATTTTATTGTTTAGTCACTGTTTCTCTTTCAATATACATAACTAAATATTTTTATATTATGGTACAATTATTTCAGATGTGCAAGAAACTGCTTGCAAAAATCCATCCATCAAAAATATTTTACAAATAATACCACTTCTGGTAAGTATTTAAAGCTTTTTTTTTTTCCTTGCTTTAGGAAACTTCCTGATTTTATGTGTAAGGGTCCTGTGTTGATATTAGTATTAGTGAAACTATCTTTAAAAGGGGTTTCCTCCCCCAATAACCTTTCATATATAAGGTATTTCATTAGAATGAAGCAAATATCCTCTCTAAAAAAAAAAGATCAGGATGTATAGATTTTTAGATCCAGAATATTTCATCAATCATGGGAGTAGTCGTGGGAGGTATCAATGTACCAATCTACAAATATTTTTAAATATTTAGTCTAATGGGAAATTTCCGAAGAAGGTTATGTTGGTAATGATCCCTGTCTTTGATCATATCTCTTCCATATTTTCAGAGTCAAAACTAGACATTATTATTTTGAAAAATGTTTTTTGCCTTGGCACTGGGCTCTGGTAAAGATACACGTATAAATGAGAAAGAATCAGTGCATTTAGGATTTTGTACAGTCTTTTTTTAATTAGGAAGAAAGACATACATGTGGTAAATGAATAATTTATTTTATAAGGACCAGCACAAAGCTGGTTCCTATGAGGCAGAGGTTAAAGATTCCCAAATGTCTAACTTTTCGAGCTGCTGTACCACTCCATCATCATTTTTCTGCATGTGGAAATCCAAATTTCCCCACACCATGTGTTGAAGAGACTCTTCTTTCCCCATCAAATGGACTTGACCCCTTGTCAAAAATCAGTTGACCATAGATGTGGGTTTATTTCTGGACTCTCAGTTTGATTCCATTGGTCTTTGTGTCTGTTGTTACACTAGTACCAGGCTGTTTTGATTATTATAGCTATTGGGTATGTTTTAAAATCAGGAAGTGTGAGTCCTTCTACTTTGTTTCTTCTTTCAACATTGTTTTAGCTGTTCAGGGCCTCTTTGCCATTCCATATAAAGTTGAGGATTGGTTTGTTCTTTTTCTGTAAAGAAGGCCATTGGAATTTTCATAGGGATTTCATTGAATCTATAGATTACTTTGGGTAGTATTGACATCTTAACAACAGTAAGTCTGCCAATCCATGAACGTGGAATAGCTTTCCATTTATTTAAGTCTCCTTTAATCTCTTTCAGCAGTGTTTTATAGTTTTCATTGTATAAGTCCTTTGCATCCCTGGTTAGATTTATTCCTAGGTATTTTATTCTCTTAGATGATACTGTAAATGGAATTGTTTCCCCAATTTCCCTTTCATATTTTCCATCACTGGTGTATAGAAACCCAAGTGATTTTTGTTTGCTGACCTTGTGCCCTGCAATTTTGCTAAATTCCTCTATTAACTCTACAAGTTTTCTTGTGTACTCTGGGATTTCCTATATATAGGGTCATATCATCCACAAATAGAGATAATTTTACTTCCTCTTTTCCAATCTGGATACCTTTTATTTCTTTTTCTTGTCTTAGTGCTCTGGTTAGGACTTCCAATACAATATTGAATAGAAGTGGTGAGAGCGGGCATCCTTGTCTTGTTCCTGATTTGAAGGGGAAACTCAGTCTTTCTACATTAAGTATAATGTTGGCTGTTGGCTTTCATATATAACCTGAATCATATTGAGGAATTTCCCTTTTATTCCAGTCTTCTTTAGGGTTATCATCAAGAAAGGGCACTGAATTTCATCAAATGCTTTTTCTGCATCCATAGAGGTGATCATGTGGTTCTTTTCCTTTGTTTTATTGATAAGAAATGGTAGGTATTTTGGGTTTGCATTGCAGCAACCCTGTTATACTCTATTGTTTTCATGTTGCCTCTATTAAGATGTCATTATAAATATTATTAGAAAGTGTTTTCCTCTTTGTAGTCAGCCCCTAACAGAGTGCTGATACATGGTAGGAACCCAAGCAATGTCTATTCAATGAATAAAAAGAGAACAATATGAAAACTTCGGTAAAAAGAAAAAAACAGGCTGCTGTGGTTGCTGAAAGGAGGTAAATTCTAAATTTTGGGCAGTATGAAGACTTAAATAAATGGAAAAATGTTCCATATTCATGGATTGAAAGACTTAATATTGTTAAGATGTCAATACTACCCAAAATGATCTATGGATTCAATGAAAACGCCAATGGCCTTCTTTACAGAAATAGAAAAACCAATCTTCAACTTTACATGGAATGACAAGAGGCCCTGAATAGCTAAAACAATTCTGAAAGAAGAACAAATTAGGAGGACTCACACTTCCTGATTTTAAAACATACCAAATAGCTATAGTAATCAAAACAGCCTGGTACTAGTGTAACAATAGACACAAAGACCAATGGAATCAAACTGAGAGTCCAGAAATAAACCCACATCTATGGTCAACTGATTTTTGACAAGCGTGCCAAGTCCGTTTGATGGGGAAAGAAGAGTCTCTTCAATAACTGGTGCTGAGAAAATTGGATTTCCACATGCAGAAAAATCAAACAGTATCCATGCCTAACACCGTAAACAAAAACAAATCCATAATAGATTAAGGACCTAAGTGTGCAAACTAAAATGGTAAAATTCTTAGAAAAACAAGCAGGGGCAACACTGTCAGGCCTATAATTGCAACAATAGATTATCTAATATAATAACAAAAGCACAAACAGCAAAAGGCAAAATAAATAAATGGGACTTCTTACAAATTCAAAATATTTAATCAAAAGACTTTACCAAAAAAGATAAGCTAGTGACTTGGAACATATCTTTGGAAACCATATATCAGACAAGAATCTAATAAGCAAAATATATATAAAACTCAGACAATTTAACAGCAAAAAGACAACCGAGTCATAAAATGGGCAAAGGACTTGAATAGACATTTCACCAAAGAGGACACTCAGATGGCCACCAAACTCATGAAAAGATGCTCAGTGCCACTAACCATCAGAGAACTGCAAATCAAAACCACAATGGGGTACCATTTCACTCTGACTAGGATAGCTAAGGTTTATAAAAAGTGAAAATAGAGGCGGGGCCAAGATGGCGGACTAGGTGGACGCTACCGCGGATCCCTCTTGCAACAAAGACTCGGAAAAACAAGTGAATCGATCACATACATAACAATCTACGAACTCTGAACAACAAACACAGATTTAGAGACGGAAAACGAACAAATACGGGGAGGCAGCAATTGTTTTCAGAGCCTGGAGCCAGCGTACCAGTCAGGTGACCTTCGGCGCCCGATTTGGGGCAGAGCCCGGGGGGCAGACGGCACAAACAAGGGGCCCAGCCCTAGCGCCCGAACTCATTCCGGGAGGGGGCCCAGCCAGTTCGCGCGAGCGGCGTGGCGGCGCAGCCGGTGGGAGAAGTCCCCAGGAGGCAGTGACTGGTCTTGGAGCGGGGAGAGCGGCGTCCCAGCCGGGGAGCCATCCTGCCGGGATTTTGGCAGTGCGGGCGCGGCATGAGCGCGGGGAGCAGCTCCATCCCTGTGAACTGACCCCGGGGGGGGGCCCAGCAGGTTCTCATAGGCGGCGTGGCGGCGCAGCCAGTGGGAGAAGTCCTCGGGAGGCAGTGACTGGTCTTGGAGCGGGGAGAGCAGCGTCCCAGCTGGGACGCGCGGTCGCGGCGCAGGCGCGGGGAGCTGCTCCGCTCTCCTGAGCCGACCCGGGAGGGGCCCAGCTGGTTCGCGGAGGCGGCACAGCAACGCGGCTGGCAGGACGGGGAGTCCCCGGGAGGCAGCGACTGATTTTGGAGTCAGGAGTGCACCGTCCCAGTAGGGGAGCCTTAACCTTCGGTGTGGGGCTGACAGCGGAGGATCTGACAGTGACTCCAGCGGGCCAGACCTCCCGGGGGCAATCTCCACACAGCCAGCATACATAGGCGACGCGCCCCACGGAAATCTCAGATATAATAGTCATTCCAAGCAAGACAAGCAACTCTGGCTATATTCTGAGGTGCTACTCTCCTATCTCGCTGATCCCTCCCCCACCCTCCCCAGGCGACTTCATTAACATCCAAATAGCCTGAGCCAGAGGGAGAACTCTGATAGGGATCTGACTGCATTTTTTTTAGCGGATTTTCTGGAAAAACTAGTTTCCCAGTGATGGCTCAGAGACAGCAGTCCATATCAAACCACATAAAGAAGCAGACCATGACAGCTTCTCCAACCCCCCAAACCAAAGAATCAAAATCTTTCCCAAATGAAGATACAATCCTGGAATTATCAGATACAGAATATAAAAAACTAATTTACAGAATGCTTAAAGACATCACAAACGAAATAAGGCAAACTGCAGAAAAAGCCAAGGAACACACTGATAAAACTGTTGAAGAACTCAAAAAGATTATTCAAGAACATAGTGGAAAAATTAATAAGTTGCAAGAATCCATAGAGAGACAGCATGTAGAAATCCAAAAGATTAACAATAAAATTACAGGATTAGACAATGCAATAGGAAGTCAGAGGAGCAGACTCAAGCAATTAGAATGCAGACTGGGACATCTGGAGGACCAGGGAATCAACATCAACATAGCTGAAAAAAAATCAGATAAAAGAATTTAAAAAAATGGAGAAACCCTAAGAATCATGTGGGACTCTATGAAGAAGGATAACTTGCGAGTGATTGGAGTCCCAGAACAGGGAGGGGGGACAGAAAACACAGAGAAAATAGTTGAAGAACTCCTGACACAAAACTTCCCTGACATCATGAAAGACAAAAGGATATCTGTCCAAGATGCTCATCGAACCCCATTTAAGATTGATCCAAAAAGAAAAACACCAAGACATATTATCATCAAACTCGCCAAAACCAAAGATAAACAGAAAATTTTAAAAGCAGCCAGGGAGAAAAGAAAGGTTTCCTTCAAGGGAGAATCAATAAGAATAAGTTCAGACTACTCAGCAGAAACCATGCAGGCAAGAAGGGAATGGGACAACGTATACAGAGCACTGAAGGAGAAAAACTGCCAGCCAAGGATCATATATCCAGCAAAACTCTCTCTGAAATATGAAGGAGAAATTAAGATATTTACAGATAAACACAAGTTTAAAGAATGTGCAAAAACCAAACCAAAGCTACAAGAAACACTAAAGGATATTGTTTGGTCTGAAAACCAATAATATCAGGTACCAGCACAATACAAGGTCACAAAACAGAACATCCTGATATCAACTCAAATAGGGAAATCACAAAAACAAACAAATTAAGATTAATTAAATAAATAAATAAATAAAATAATACACATAACAGGGAATCATGGAAGTCAATAGGTAAAAGATCACAATAATCAAAAACAGGGACTAAATACAGGAGGCATTGAACTGCCAGATGGAGAGTGATACAAGGCGATATAGAACGTTACAAGTTAGGTTTTTACTTAGAAAAATAGGGGTAAATAATAAGGTAACCACAAAGAGGTATAACAACTCCATAACTCAAGATAAAAGCCAAGAAAAACGTAACGACTCAACTAACATAAAGTCAAACACTATGAAAATGAGGATCTCACAATGTACTAAGAAAAACGTCTCAGCACAAAAAAGTATGTGGAAAAATGAAATTGTCAACAACACACATAAAAAGGCATCAAAATGACAGCACTAAAAACTTATTTATCTATAATTACGCTGAATGTAAATGGACTAAATGCACCAATAAAGAGACAGAGAGTCACGGACTGGATAAAGAAACACGATCCATCTATATGCTGCCTACAAGAGACACACCTTAGACTTAGAGACACAAACAAAAACTCAAAGGATGGAAAAAAATATATCAAGCAAACAATAAGCAAAAAAGAAGAGGAGTAGCAATATTAATTTCTGACAAAATAGACTTTAGACTTAAATCCACCACAAAGGATAAAGAAGGACACTATATAATGATAAAAGGGACAATTGATCAGGAAGACATAACCATATTAAATATTTATGCACCCAATGACAGGGCTGCAAGATACATAAATCAAATTTTAACAGAATTGAAAAGTGAGATAGACACCTCCACAATTAGAGTAGGAGACTTCAACACACCACTTTCGGAGAAGGACAGGACATCCAGTAAGAAGCTCAATAGAGACACGGAAGACCTACTTACAACAATCAACCAACCTGACCTCATCGACTTATACAGAACTCTCCACCCAACTGCTGCAAAATATACTTTTTTTTTCTAGCACACATGGAACATTCTCTAGAATAGACCACATATTAGGTCATAAAACAAACCTTTGCAGAATCCAAAACATTGAAATATTACAAAGCATCTTCTCAGACCTCAAGGCAATAAAACTAGAAATCAATAACAGAAAAACTAGGGAAAAGAAATCAAATACTTGGAAAATGAACAATACCCTCCTGAAAAAAGACTGGGTTATAGAAGACATTAAGGAGGGAATAAGGAAATTCATAGAATGCAACGAGAATGAAAATACTTCCTATCAAAACCTCTGGGACACAGCAAAAGCAGTGCTCAGAGGCCAATTTACATCAATAAATGCACACATACAAAAAGAAGAAAGAGCCAAAATCAGAGAACTGTCCCGACAGCTTGAACAAATAGAAAGTGAGCAACAAAAGAACCCATCAGGCACCAGAAGAAAACAAATAATAAAAATTAGAGCTGAACTAAATGAATTAGAGAACAGAAAAACAATTGAAAGAATTAACAAAACCAAAAGCTGGTTCTTTGAAAAAATTAACAAAATTGATAAACCATTGGCTAGACTGACTAAAGAAATACAGGAAAGGAAACAAATAACCCGAATAAGAAACGAGAAGGGCCACATCACAACAGAACCAAATGAAATTAAAAGAATCATTTCAGATTACTACGAAAAATTGTACTCTAACAAATTTGAAAACCTAGAAGAAATGGATGAATTCTTGGAAAAACACTACCTACCTAAACTAACACATTCAGAAGTAGAACAACTAAATAGACCCATAACAAAAAAAGAGATTGAAACGGTAATCAAAAAACTTCCAACAAAAAAAAGGCCTGGCCTAGACGGCTTCACTGCAGAGTTCTACCAAACTTTCAGAGAAGACTTAACACCACTACTACTGAAGGTATTTCAAAGCTTTATAAAAAATGACGGAATACTACCCAACTCATTCTATGAAGCCACCATCTCCCTGATACCAAAACCAGGTAAAGACATTACAAAAAAAGAAAATTATAGACCTATATCCCTCATGAACATAGATGCAAAAATCCTCAACAAAATTCTAGCCAATAGAATCCAACAACACATCAAAAAAATAATTCACCATGATCAAGTGGGATTTATACCAGGTATGCAAGGCTGGTTTAATATCAGAAAAACCATTAATGTAATCCATCACATAAATAAAACAAAAGATAAAAACCACATGATCTTATCAATTGATGCAGAAAAGGCATTTGACAAAGTCCAACACCCATTTATGATAAAAACTCTTACCAAAATAGGAGTTGAAGGAAAATTCCTCAACATAATAAAGAGCATCTATGCAAAGCCAACAGCCAATATCACTCTAAATGGAGAGAACCTGAAAGCATTTCCCTTGAGAACGGGAACCAGACAAGGATGCCCTTTATCACCGCTCTTATTCAACATCGTACTTGAAGTCCTAGCCAGGGCAATTAGGCTAGACAAAGAAATAAAGGGTATCCGGATTGGCAAGGAGGAAGTAAAGTTATCACTATTTGCAGATGACATGATCTTATACACAGAAAACCCTAAGGAATCCTCCAGAAAACTACTGAAACTAATAGAAGAGTTTGGCAGAGTCTCAGGTTATAAAATAAACATACAAAAATCACTTGGATTCCTCTACATCAACAAAAAGAACACCAAAGAGGAAATAACCAAATCAATACCATTCACAGTAGCCCCCAAGAAGATAAGATACTTAGGAATAAATCTTACCAAGGATGTAAAAGACCTATACAAAGAAAACTACAAAGCTCTACTACAAGAAATTCAAAACGATTTGCTTAAGTGGAAAAACATACCTTGCTCATGGATAGGAAGACTTAACATAGTAAAAATGTCTATTCTACCAAAAGCCATCTATACATATAACGCACTTCCGATCCAAATTCCAATGTCATATTTTAAGGGGATAGAGAAACAAATCACCAATTTCATATGGAAGGGAAAGAAGCCCCGGATAAGCAAAGCATTACTGAAAAAGAAGAAGAAAGTGGGAGGCCTCACCCTACCTGATTTCAGAACCTATTATACAGCCACAGTAGTCAAAACAGCCTGGTATTGGTACAACAACAGGCACATAGACCAATGGAATAGAATTGAGAACCCAGATATAAATCCATCCACGTATGAGCAGCTGATATTTGACAAAGGCCCAGTGTCAGTTAATTGGGGAAAAGATACTCTTTTTAACAAATGGTGCTGGCATAACTGGATATCCATTTGCAAAAGAATGAAACAGGACCCATACCTCACACCATGCACAAAAACTAACTCCAAGTGGATCAAAGACCTAAACATAAAGACTAAAACGATAAAGATCATGGAAGAAAAAATAGGGACAACCTTAGGAGCCCTAATACAAGGCATAAACAGAATACAAAACATTACAAAAATGATGAAGAGAAACCAGATAACTGGGAGCTCCTAAAAATCCAACACCTATGCTCATCTAAAGACTTCACCAAAAGAGTAAAAAGACCACCTACAGACTGGTAAAGAATTTTCAGCTATGACATCTCAGACCAGCGCCTGATCTCTAAAATCTGCATGATCCTGTCAAAACTCAACCACAAAAAGACAAACAACCCAATCAAGAAGTGGGCAAAGGATATGAACACACATTTCACTAAAGAAGATATTCAGGCAGCTAACAGATACATGAGAAAATGCTCTCGATCATTAGCCATTAGAGAAATGCAAATTAAAACTACGATGAGATTCCATCTCACTCCAACAAGGCTGGCATTAATCCAAAAAACACAAAATAATAAATGTTGGAGAGGCTGCGGAGAGATTGGAACTCTCATACACTGCTGGTGGGATTGTAAAATAGTACAACCACTTTGGAAATCTATCTGGCGTTATCTTAAACAGTTAGATATTGAACTACCATACAACCCAGAAATCCCACTCCTCAGAATATACCCTAGAGATACAAGGGTCATGGTTTCATCGGACATCCCAGTTAATTGGCCTGATACTGTGTTTAGTGCATCTGTTCCACTTCCTAGTTTGTTTCATAATGCCTGGGGTCTTAAAAGCTTGCAAGTGGCCATCCAAGGCTCAACAATTGGACTCTATTCACCTGGAGCAACAGAAGAAGAAGAAGAGTTAGTACTAAGAGGAGGATATGGAATGTGTGGCTAAAATGCCTCCATGAACAACAGACTAGAAGAACTGGACGGTGCCCAGCTACTATTACTGAACATTTCGATCAAAGATTCCATAGAATTCTGATCAAAAGGGGGAAAATGTAGAACAGAATTTCAAATTCTCATGGACTCCAGCCTTCTGGAGCCACGGAGGGTGGGTGAACCTCTGAAACTATTGCCTGGAGATAATCTTTAAACCTTAAACCAAAAATATCCCCTGAAGTCATCCTAAAATTGAACAGTAGTTTAGCTTAACTAGTAAAAAAAAAAAAAAAAAAAGATCTGCCTTGAGCATTATGTTCTAAGAACTGTTTATATGGGATCAAATTGACAATAACAACTTGAAAGCTTAGACAGAAACCTTTAGAGGGAAGTGACTTGATGATAATGGGGGAGGAACAACTCAAAAGAAGGGTGATGATGGTTGCATAACTCAAAGAATGTAATCAGTGTCACTAAATTGTACAAATAGAAACTGTTGAATTGGTGTACATTTTGCTGTGTATATTCTCAACAACAATAAAATTTTAAAAAACAAAAAACACCTACCATTTTCTAGGATTATGACTTTTCAGTATAAAAACTATGAATCTCAGAAGCAAAGTTTTCATTTTAGAGGATTTTATTTAGTTTTTAAAATTAAAAAAAAAATGAATTTTTAACAATCATCCTCCCAAGCAACTTACTTCTTTAGGCCAATATGTTGTTGTTGTGTGGTTAGGTGTTGTCAAGTCGATTCCCACTCCTAGTAACCCCGTGTACAACAAAACAAAACACTGCCGGGTCCTGTACCATCCTCACAATTGTTGCTATGTCTAAGTCCATTGTTGCAGCCACTGTGTCAATCCAGCTTGTTGAGGGTCTTTCTCTTTTTTGCTGACCTTCTACTTTACCAAGCGTGATGTAGTTTACCAGGGAAGGGTGCCCCCTGATAGCGTGTCCAAAGTGAGATGACGTCTCATCATCCTTGCTTCTAAGGAGTATTCTGGCTGTACTTTTTCCAAGACAGATTTATTCATTCTTCTGGTAGTCCATGGTATATTCAGTACTCTTCCCAACACCACAATTGAAAGGTTCTTCGGTCTTCCCTATTCATTGTCCAGCTTTCTCATGCGTATGAGGTGACTGAAAATATCATGGCTTGGGTCAGGTGCACCCCAGTCCTCAAAATGACATCTTTGCTTTTTAACATTTTAAAGAGGTCTTTTGCAGCAGATTTGCCCATCAGTGTTGATCATGGATCCAAGTAAAATGAAGTCCTTGACAGCTTCGATATTTTGTCCGTTTATCATGATGTTGCTTATTGATCCAGTCGTGAGGATTTTTGTTTTCTTTATGTTGAGGTGTAATCCATACTGAAGGCTGTAATCATTGATCTTTATCAGTAAGTGCTTCAAGTTCTCTTCACTTTCAGCAACCAAGGTTGTGTCATTTGCGTATTACAGGTTGTTAATGAGTCTTCCTTCAATCCTGCTGCCACATTCTTCTTCCTATAGTCCAGCTCCTCAGATTATTTGCTCAGCATACAGATTGAATAAATATGGTGAAAGGATACAACCCTGATGCACACTTTTCCTGATATCGTTAATATCACACTCAAGTAAAATTTTCCTGAAGATCATTCAGAAATGGTTATAGCAGTACCTAGACAGGGAACTGCTGGAAATTCAAGCTGAATTCAGAAGAAGACATGGAACAAGGGAATTCACTGCTGATGTCAGATGGATCTTTGCTGAAAGTACAGAATATCAGAAAGATGTTTACCTGTGTTTTCTTGACTATACAAAGGCATTTTACTGTGTGAATCATAACAAATTATGGATAATATTGGGACAAATGGAAGCGCTTAACTGTGCTCTTACAGAACGTGTACATAGATCAAGAAGCAGTCATTCGAACAGAACAAGGGGATACTGCGTGGTAAACCAATGTATGTTCTTAAATTACCCATAGGTTGTTACATAGGCTGCAAACATCTAGTGTAGAAAATAATCTTTTTTTAATTTTGACCTTTTATACAGCAGGTGATAGAAAGCACCTTTTAAGCACATCTTACTAGTTGTTAAAAGTGAAGGTTATGCATTATTATAGTTAGTATGATGACTTACACATAGTGATACTAAGTTGTGTTGAAGCACTTGAGAATTTGAGTTAAGTTCAGTCTTACTAAAATCTGTAATCTATAAGGAGATCTACCTGTTTAAGTCTATGAACACTGCAGTAAAGAATATTTTTAAATTATGTTACAGAACAGTGAGCCACAGGCCGGCCTTTCTGGATCCAGATCGCAGAGAAAATACTTGTGAAGTATAATATTAACTGTTAAATGGAATCATTATTTTTGAGAATCTCCTGTAAATACATATTCCTAAATTTGTTAATTATTTAAAGCACTGTACTTAACCATAAAATAAAGGTAAATCATAACATAGGTAGTAGATATAATCACCTCATTTACATTTATGCTACAAATTATACTTTATTATGTATTTTATTGATAAATACATTTTTAACGAATGGGAATACTTCATTGTTTTTAATGAGCATGCTCCTGGATATAAACTCATTATATTTGAAAATAAAGGACAACATATTTTGTTATTCAAATTATGTATTAGCTGTAGTTGTGAAGCTTTGTTTTTCTGAAATTCCTAATAAATTCTAGTAAATTTTGTACAATGGTTACAAAGTTTAAGATTAATAATAAATTTCATATAAAGTAAATCTATTTGTTTACGACCGTGCAGGATCTGTATACTTTGGAAATGTTACCAAGGGATCTTGTTATCAACTCTGCATGTTTAAAAACTATTATCAGTTTATCCAAGGGTGATTATCTCTCAAACTCTGGCTACGTTAGTAAAAGTCACAAGGGACTGAATGGTAAATGTGAAAAATAAACTGCAATCCCAACTGGATTACTTAAATTGCCTGATGAGTATGTTCTTTTCCCAATAGGAATATCTACTGGTAAACCAGATTTACAAGTTTGCTGCTTAAAATATGGAAGCAAAGCCAAAAGTTGTATGATCTTAAAAAAAAAAAAAAATTATAGAATTACAATGGCCTTTTCGTTTCCCCCAGCTAGTCTTGCACCAAGCTTTCATAACCCCTCGTCTGCACTATTTCAAACTGAACTTGACTCTGCAAGGAAAAGGCTATTAGAATGGCATATTTTAAATGTGAGTGAAAAGGCCAGAGTGAAAATCTACTATAGCAATCCCCTCTTAAAAGTTTCCAGAGCTCTCCCTCTGGCTTGTGATTGTTAGGTGCCGTTGAGTCAGTTCCAGCTTATACTGACCCTGTGCACAACAGAACGAAACACTGCCCAGTCCTGCATCATCCTCACGATGGTTGCTACATTTGAGCCCATTGTTGCAGCCACTGTGTCAATCCATCTCATTGAGGGTCTTCCCCTTTTTCGCTGACTCTCTACCAAGCATGATGTCCTTCTCCAGGGACTGGTCCCTCCTGGTAACATGTCCAAAGTACATGAGACAAAGTCTCATCATCTTCACTTCAGCTACTGGAGAAAATTTTCACTCCATAGTATAGCATATAAGATACTTCATATTTTGGTTCCTCCCAGTTTACCTAGCATAATCTTTGTCATCTTTCCCACCATACCACTTATTCCAATATACCAAACTATTTATAGTTCCCCAAATACAACTATTTCACGCCTCTGCCTTTACACATGGGATGCCTACACATTGTGCTTACCATCTGCCTGATAAACCTGTATTCATTCTTTTAAATCCTGCTCAAGTTGAAATTTCTCCAGTTTTTCCTAATAATCCTCATCTGTACAAATTTTAGGCCTTTGTACCCTGAATTGTAATTATTTGTGTATTCATAAAAATATATATATATATATATGGCTTTTAAATCAAGAGCTCCTGGGAGACAGAGATAGAGATTGTCAGTCATCTTTGCGCCCTTAGGCATTAAAATAGGGCACATAATGGAGTATCAAAATAATGAATAAAGGAACAAAATATTCAATTATTCAACTTATCAAGCCCTTACTGTGTGCCAGATACTGCTCTAATTGTTTGGGATACAATAGAAGACAAACCAAAGTATTTGGCCTTATGGAACGTATATTTTAATGGGAAATACAAGTTGTTTTTTTTTTTTAATTTTAATAGTCCATCAGTTATAAGTGTACTACAGCAGTTATAAGTAGACTATCACATGGTAAGAGAATAGAGAGTGACAGGAATACTACTTTAGATAGAGGTGGAATGGTCAGAGAAGGTCTCACTTGAACAGAGAGATCTGAGTGAAGTCAGGATGCTGACCTTGGTGATAACATGGGAGAAAACCACCCTACATAGAGGGAACAGTGAGTGCAAAGGACCTGATACAGAAACGTGCTTGGCATGTTTTAGGGATAGCAAGACTGGCATGGCTAAGGAGCAGTGAGTAAAGCAAAATTATGGGAAATTAAGTTGAAGAAGCATCCATGAGTAAGACCATGTAGGTCTTGTAAGCCATAGGAGGGACTTTGGATTTCGATCTAGAACCCTTTTGCAGGGCTTACAATAAGGGAGGGACATGATTCTTTTAAAAAGGATCACTCTGTCTGGTGTCTGACAATACACCTAGGGGATGGAGGGAGGTGGCATGTATTTAAGTAGAGTGACAAACTAAAGTGCTTTTACAATATTTTAAATCAACTCGACAGCAACTAACAACAACAAAGAGAAATTAATGGTTTGGACTTCCCTTAATCACCATTCTGTCAATAAAATAGCAGTACTACATAAATGTTTAATTAACTATTAGTTACAGTCAAGTTGGAAACCCTGGTGGCGTAGTGGTTAAGTGCTACGGCTGCTAACCAAGAGGTCAGCAGTTCAAATCTGCCAGGCACCCCTTGGAAACTCTATGGGGCAGTTCTACTCTGTCCTATAGGGTCGCTATGAGTTGAATTGACTCGACAGCAGTGGTTTTTGGTTTATAGTCAAATTACTGTAAGATTTATGAAATATTCTAGTATCTCAGGAACAAATTTTGTTTTGCTTCTACTCATTTACAGTAAATGAATGGTCTTGCAATTCCTCCTTTCATTTATTAAGCATGTATTAAGTACTGTCTATGTACCAAAAATTTTGCTACATTCTCAGGATACATTATGAGCATGAAATAGCCCTTGTTTTGACAACTTCACCACATGGATCATGGGGATCCATGTTTCCCAGAACTCCTTCCCTATCTGGTTCCAGGTTAGAATGGCCAAAAGAGGAAAGCAGAAGTGAAACAGAAGCTATTAGTCCTGGAAGATCATCATGGTCAGTCTCAGTGATGAACAGACACAGATGTACCCAGCAGGTCCCAACTTGTCCTCCCTCTTCTCTACTCTACATCTCCCCAACTGTGGGCCCTGCTGACCAGCAGAGGCCCAGGCCCACCTCCAGGTGGCTGCAGATCCACAGAGTCAGCAACTTCACAGAAGCGCAGTTTTCCCACATGCAGCAGTTTGCTTAGATTTCTCCATCAAGCTCCATCTACATAGTTCCACTTTAGCAGCTGAGAGTGCTTAGATTCTCAAGATTTCTCTGCAAGCTTCAACTTGTCTACCCACACCAGTGCTTCAAACAGCCGGGTTAGTGACTATTTCTCTAATACTCCAATTCCCTTTTCCAGGTCTTTATTTTCCCAGCTCCTTCTATATTTGGTAAAATTTAATTCCTATAATAAATCCCTTAACCTCATAATTCTTGTAATGACTTTGTTTTCCTCTCTGATGGAGGAGACACACAAATGAGCAGGCAATTATAAAGAAGTGTAAAAAGTGCTAAATTCACAAGCTATATGAACACATGAGAGATAAATGAAATTCTGAATACTGAAGAAAAGTTTCAGAGTTAGCCGAATGAATATTGTTTTGAGAATGAAATGAAAAAAAGAGTCTCCAAGACCTAGATGAGACATCAGGAAAGAATGACAGAAAGCTAGAGAAGGAAGCAGGGGCTAGGGTATTCCGTAGGCTTCCTTCTGAAGTGTGCTAACTACTTAGGATCCAGGCCCTTTCATCACTAGGTCCATTTCCATGGTTTTCACAAGTTCACCCTCAGAACTTCCCTTTCAGCTATACAAAACAGTAGAGATTTCTTGGTATTCAGAATATAACTAAAAAGAGGAGGCAGTCTAAGATGGTGGAGTAGTCAGATGCTTCATAACATCCCTCTTACAACAAAGACCAGAGAAAACAAGTGAATCAGATACAGATGACAAATTTGGAACCTTGAGCATCAAAGGCAAGGCTGAAGAATCAACCGAGTGCTAAACAGATGGAGAGATAGTACAAAAAACAGCAGACATGAAGAATTACAGATTGCTGGTGCCCTGCTAGCCAAACCTGCACAGTGTGGGCATATTAAGACAAAGAAAGCAGTGTTCCCAGCCGGAACCCCCATCACCTGGTACAGCCAAGCAGCAGCGACTTTGCACTCACATCCAGAGCCACGCTGGAGTGCTTCCTGCCCTGTGAAAGTTAAATACACACACCCCACCCTCCACAACCACCCCAGCCCCCCTATGCCAGAGGCCCAGGGGCCTGTAGGGCTGCTGCATCTTCCTCACCCATCCTCCCTCCCTGCACATGATCACAGTCCGGCATTACCCACCACTGTCCTGCTGTCTGAGCCAGGAGTTCATGGACTGGAGGCGCCCGGCCCTTCACTCAGCCACTCACACCAGGGGCCCACAGACCTGCAGTGCCTCCCACTCCAGCCACCCACACCAGGGACCTGAGAGCTGGAGGTACCTCCCTCTCCATCCATCCCCCTGCACTATGTTCCCACAGGCCAGAGGTGCCTCCCACTCACTCCACCCACCTGTGCTGGCATCCTGAGGACCACGGGTACCTCCTCTAGCCACCTGCACCAGGGGCCTAAGGATCAATGGTGCCTCCTACTCCCTACAGCCACCTGCACCAGGGGCCCAAGGACTGGCTACACAACCTCCCTCATGACACACTTTAGCAGACAGAGGCATGACCTCCAACTGGGCAACCATGGACAGAAGACAGGCTCCCTGCCTTGCACCTCATGTCACCCACCCCTCAACCAGAGTATGGTGCCCACTCCAAATGCCCCCATGCAGCCCTGATGGCCCAGGACCATCACTGAGAGTTTCTGCACCATCCATCCAGTGAATGACAACCCAGGCACCCTTGCCCCAACCATCCAGCAATCAGCAGAGCACACACACAACACCCAACCCAGTGACCAGGGAGAAAGCCCCCTGCACCCATAGCCAGGTGACCAGCCAGACAGATACACCTCACCAGAAATGCCGGGTATATCCTCAGCAGCCCCCCAAGACCAGCAAACAGAGACCCATGCTCACACACCCAGTCACTGCCCCACCCACTCGGAGACAGGAAGTGAGAGCTTCAATGTGGCCAGATTAATGACCAGAGTAGCACACATGGACAGCCTACACAGATATATCAAAATGAAACAAAAATTCAAGATGCAGCAAACAAATATACAACAAATAAATAAATTATATAACAACTGCTTGATTCCTCGAAGACAACAGATAATATCAAATCACATAAAGAAGCAGGACAAGTATGGACCCAGCAAGCAAATAAGATAAAGAACCAGAAAACCTCCTGGAGGAAGAAATGGCAATTAAACTTCCTAATAAGGAATTCAAAAGACTAATATGCAGGGTTCTCCAAGAGATCAAGTGAAACATAGACAAAATCAAGGAAAACACAGACAAAGCAATAGACGAATTCAGGAAAACGATACAGGAACAAAATAGACAATTTGAAACCATAAAAAAACAGCAACTACAAATCCAAAAGATTAACAATAAAATTTCAGGAATAGACAACAGAAGGCTATATGAGCATAGCTGAAACAATGGAAGGGAGAATCAGTGAATTTGCAGACAAATCCCTTGACACCAATTTGAGGAAAAATCAGAAAAAAGAATGAAGAAAACTTAAGAATTATGTGCGATACTATCAAGAGGAATAATTTGCACATGATCAGAGTTCCTGAACAGGAGGAAACAATGAAAAACACAGAGAGAATTGTTGAAGATTTGCTGGCAGAAAACTGCCCTAAAATCATGAAAGATGAGAAGACATCTATCCAACAAGGTCAACAAACTCCATAGAGGATAGACCCCAAAAGAAATTCACCAAGACATATCATAATCAAAATTGCGAAAACCAAAGACAAAGAAAAAATCCTGAAAGCAACTCCAGAAAAACAAAAAGTCACCTTGTGGTGCAATTAATTACTTTTGTGTGGCCTTTCCAGCCATAGTCTTGTAACTCCCATCCAGGTGATTGGGCAACAGGGTAATTGTGACCCATCAAGGGGGTTGGCCAGTTTTGCCTTAAAAGAGAGTCAATTCCAGAGCAGAGAGGAGGATCATACCACCACCAAGGAAGAACAGCCAAGAGTGGAGAGTGAGTCATTTGGACCCGGGATCCCTGTGCTGAGAAGCTCCTAGAAGCAGGAGACTGGGAGAGAGAGACAGGACAGATTCGGCCAGATACCAATCCAGATAAAGAATTCTCGAAAATAAAACAAAGCTAAAAAACTGAAAACAGGGAACCAGAGACATCAATCTGTAAATGACGACAACAACAAAACAAAAATTAAGTGGAATAAACAGTGTAGTTACAGAACCCTCATATGGAGAGGAAGTCAAGGTGATATCAAGAAATAAAAGACTGTTTTTTTTAAAACTTAGGAAGTTAAAGGGAAATTTTAAAGTAACCACAAAGAAAGTTAACAAACCTACTACTCAAAATAAAAAAAGAAAAACATGAAGACTCAGTAAACACAAAATCAGCAACAGTGACAGAAATGAAAAGAAAATCAACAAACAAAAAGAACTCAGCACAGAAAATTAAGCAGAAAAGAAACCATCAACACCAAAAAAAAGTACAGCAAAATGACAGCATTAAACTCATACCTATCAATAATCACACTGAATGTAAATGGTTTAAATGTACCAGTAAAGAGACAAAGAGTGGCAAATGGATAAAAAATATTACCCATCAATATGTTGTCTACAAGAGACACAAAGATATAAACAAACTTAAACTCAAAAGGATGAAAAAAATATATCAAGCAAACAATAACCAAAAAAGAGCACGAGTGGCAGTATTAGTCTCTGATAAAATAGACTTTAAGGCAAAATCTACCACAAAAGATAAGGAAGGATATTATATACTGATTAAAGGGTGAATCCACCGGGAGAACATAACCATAATAAATATGTACACACCCAATAACAGGGCTCCAAAATACATAAAACAAACTCTAATGGCACTGAAAAGAGAAATAGACAATTTCACAATAATAGGAGACTTCAACACATTCTTGGTAAAGGACAGAATATCTAGAAAGAAAACGAACAAAGATACAGAAGATCTAAATGCCACAATCAACCAACTGCACCTCGTAGACACATACAGAACACTCTACCCAACAGCAGCAAAGTATACATTCTTTTCCAATGCACATGGAACATCCTCCAGAAAAGGCCACATTTTAGGCCACAAAGCAAGCCTTAACAAAATCCAAAACATCAAAATAATACAAAGCATTTTCTCTGATCACAATACCATAAAGGTAGATATCAATAACAAGAACAGAAAGGAAAAACAATCAAAGACATGGAAACTGAATACCACCTTGCTTAAAAATCACTGGGTCATAGAAGAAATCAAAGATGGAATCAAAAATGTCTAGAATCAAATGAGAGTGAAAACACATCTTACCAAAATTATCAGGACACAGCAAAAGCAGTTCTCAGGAGTTAATTTATAGCAGTAAATGGACACATCAAAACAGAGGAATGGGCAGAAGTCAAAACATTAACCCTACAACTTGAACTAATAGAGAGCAGCAAAAAAGCCCACAGTCACCAGCAGAAAGGAAATAATAAAGATTAGAACAGAAATAAATGAAATAGAGAACACAAAAACAATAGAAATAATCAACAAGACCAAAAGTTGGTTCTTTGAAAACCTCAACAAAATTGACAAACCATTGGCCAAACTGACAAAAGAAAAAAACAGGAGAGGGAGCAAATAACCCGAATAAGAAATGAGATGGAATGGGAGGTGGGGCCAAGATGGCAGAGTAGTCAGACGCTTCCTGTGGTCCCTCTTACAACAAAGACCCGAAAAAACAAGCGAATCAATTATATATATGACAAGCTAGGAACCCTGAGCATCGAAGGCAAAGTTAAGAAATTGGACCGAGTGACAGGGGAGGGAGAGATGGTGCAGAAGCAGCAAGGAGTTGCCAAGCCCTCAGCAGCGCCTTAGCCCTGATTCCTTGGCACAACTACGGCAGTGCCAATGGTAGTTTTTCAGGACATGGCCGCTTCAGTGAAAGAAGGCAAGCAAAGTGGCGCACCTCTGACTCTGTGGCATGACTGCAGTGGGGTTGGCTGTGGGGTTCAGGATGTGGATGCTCCAGTGAAAGAAGGCAACTGAAGTACCAGCACCCCTAACTCCCTGGTGTGATGGCGGCAGGACTGGTGGTGGAGTTTAGGACACGGCTGCTTTGGCAAAACAAGGCAAGCGCAGGACGAAGCCCTAACCCCCTGTGGCAATCTTGGTGGGGACCCAGTGCATACAGGCTACACACGCCTCTGGAATCTGAAATAAAACAGTGCTCTCAACACAAGATAAGTGATTTTGTCTAATTTACCATGCAGGTGTAATAGCTCCTTCTTTTGAAAGAATTCTCTCCTGTCTAGCTGAACCCTCCTCCCTATGCCCCAGCCGGTGTCATTACCAGTTGATTTCTCTGGGCCCCAGATAGGTCCTGCTCTGCTCCCTGAGCCATTCCCCTGGCCTTGGAAAAGAAACAAATTAACAAATGAGGGAAAAACACTCTGCTGACTCCCCTAATCTGGAAAATCAGAGCAGAAGTGGCTCCAGTCCAGACATGAGCAATCCACAGACTTTGTCTTTCACCCCTGCATGGGTGCATGTGGCTCCACTACACCAGATGGGATCAGGCTGCTACATTGCAAGGGCGAATCTGTTTGAGGCCTGACTGTAACTATTTCGCTGTGCGGCGGAGAGGCAACTTTTGGAAGATTGATACTGCTCTGCCTATTAAACAGGGCCTTCACCTACCCACAGCAAGGGCCTGACGACTAGAGGTTCCAACCACTCCACCTAGCCACCCACGAAAGAGGTTCAAGGATAAGTGGTACCTACCACTCCTTACAGGTAAAAGCACTGGGTGCCTGTGGTATGGCTGCAAAGCCCACCCACCAGAGCACTCTAGAGAAGAGAGACATGCCTTCCTCACAGACACTCAGGGGGAGGTTGTCAGCCCCTTGCCTTCCTCAGAGTGTGACCCCCTGGTGCTAACAGAAACCTGTACATACACCAATCACCACTGCTCCTCTAGGATAGTACGTGAGAGCCTACACCACAAACTACGTGACCGACTATCAGGACACCTGACCTGAATCTATACAAGAATAGTGACTGGACTCCTAAGCTCAAATATCTGGTAACAGCTCTAGCCATCTGGTAACAGGACACTAGTGCTTCCAAGGCTCCAATAATCAAGTTAGCTCACTCTAGTAGCCTATGTGGGTATATCAAAATGAAACAAAGCAAGAAAATAGGACACAGTGAGCAAACATAGAATAAATTAATACAATAACTTATAGATGGCTCGGAGACAACAGTTAATATCAAATCACATAAAGAAGCATACCATGACTGCTTCAACAAACTCTCAGAACAAAGACTCAAGAACTCTCCCAGATGAAGATGTATTCCTGGAATTACCAGATGTAGAATACAAAAGATTAATATACAGTACTCTTCAAGACATCAGGAACAACATCAGGAACAAGATCAGGCAAAATGCAGAATGAGCCACAGAACACACAGATACAGCAGTTGAAGAAATAAAAAAAGGTTATGCAAGAACATAATGAAATATTTAATAAGCTGCAAGAATCCATAGAGAGACAGCAATCAGAAATTCAGAAGATCAACAATAAAATTACAGAATTAGACAACTCAGTAGAACAGAATTGAGGAAGTGGAAGGAAGAATTAGTGAGATTGAAATAAAACACTTGGCAACAATGTATTAGAAGAAAAATCAGATAAAAGAATTTTTAAAAAATGAAGAAACCCTAAAAATCACATGGGACTCTATCAAGAAGAATAACTTGTGAGTGATTGGAATACCAGAACAGGGAGGGATAACAGAAAATACAGAGAGAATTGTTGAAGATTTTTTGGCAGAAAACTTCCCCAATGTCGTGAAAGATGGAAGGATAGCGATCCAAGATGCTCATCAAACCCCATACCAGGCAGATCCCAAAAAAAAGTCACCAAGACATATTATAATCAAATTTCCCAAAACCATAGATAAAGAGAAAATTTTAAGAGCAGCTAGGGGTAAACAAAAAGTCACCCATAAAGAAGAATCAATAAGAATAAGTTCGGACTACTCAGCAGAAACCTTACAGGCAAGAAGGCAATGGGATGACATATATAAAGCATTTAAGAAGAAAAACTGCCAGCTGAGAATTATATATCCAGCAAAACTGTCTCTCAAATATGAAGGTGAAATTAAGACATGTCCAGATAAACAGAAAACCAAAAATCCAGTGCCACCAAGGCAATTCTGACTCATAGCGAGCCTATAGGACAGAATAGAACTGCCCCATAGAGTTTCCAAGGAGTGCCTGGCAGATTCGAACTGCTGACCCTTTGGTTAGCAGCCATAGCACTTAACCGCTATGCCACCAGGGTTTTCAGATAAACAGAAGCTCAGAAAATTTCCAAAAACCAAACCAAAACTACAAGAAATACTAAAGGTAATTCTCTGGTTAGAAAATCAATAATATCAGATATCAACCAAACACTAGAACACAGGACAGAGCAACCAGATATAAATCCAGACAGGGAAATCACAAAAATAAATCAGGATAGAAAAATGCTCAAAACAGGGAATGAGTGATGTCATTATGTAAAAGATAACAACATTAAATCCAAAAACAGGGACTAAATAAAGTAGGCATAAATCTTCCATACAGAGAGGAAATCAAGGTGATATAAGGAGACACAAGTTAGGTTTAAACTTAGAAAAATAGGGGTAAATATTAAGGTAAATACAACGAAGACTAACAATCCTACACAGCAAAATAAAAAACAAGAAAAACATACAGACTCAGCAAAAACAAAATCAACTACAATGAAAAAGAGGAACACACAATTTACAAAGAAAAACTACTCAGCACAAAAAAAACAAGTGAAAAAATGAAACTGTCAACAACACACAAAAAAAGGCATCAAAATGACAGCACTAAACTCATAACTATCTATAATCACGCTGAATGTAAATGGACTAAATGCACCAATGAAGACAGAGTTGCAGAATGGATAATAAAAATATGATCCGTCTACATGCTGCCTACAAGAGACACACCTTAGACTTAAAGACACAAACAAACTAAAACTCAAAGGATGGAAAAAAATATATCAAGCAAACAACAATCAAAAAAGAGCAGGAGTGGCTATCCTAATTTCAGACAAAACAGACTTCAAACTTAAATCTACCACAAAGGATAAGGAAGGACACTATATAATGATTAAAGGGACATTATAACAGGAGGATATTACCATACTAAATATTCATATTAAATATTAAATATTAAATATTCATGCACCCAACAACAGGGCTTCAAGCTACATAAAACAAACTCTAACAGCATTGAAAAGTGAGATAGATAGCTCCACAATAGTAGTAGGAGACTTCAACACACCACTTTCGGTGAAGGGCAGAACATCCAGAAAGAAGCCCAATAAAGACACAGAAGAGCTAAATGCCACAATTAATCAATTTGACCTCACAGACATATACACAACAGCATCCAAGTACACTTACTTGTCCGATGCACATGGAACATTCTCTAGCATAGACCACATATTAGGCCATAAAGCAAGCCTTAACACAATCCTAAACATCAAAATATTACAAAGCATCTTCTCTGACCATAAAGCCATAAAAGTAGAAGTCAATAACAGAAAAATCAGGGAAAAGAAATCAAACACATGGAAACTGAACAACACTTTGCTCAAAGACAATTGGATTATACAGCAAATTAAGGACGGAATACAGAAATTCACAGAATTCAATGAGAACGAAAACACTTCCTATCAGAACCTTTGGGACACAGTGAAAGCAGTGCTCAGAGGTCAATTTATATCAATAAATGCACACATACAAAAAGAAGAAAGGGTCCAAATCAAAGAATTATTCCTACAACTTTAACAAACAGAAAGAGAGCAACAAAAGAAACCTTCGAGCACCAGAAGAAAACAAATAATAAAAATTAGAGCCAAATTAAGTTAACAAGACCAAAAGCTGACTCTTTGAAAAGATTAACAAAATCAATAAACCACTGGTCAGACTGACAAAAGAAAAACAGGAAACGAAGCAAATAACCCGAATAAGAAATGAGATGGGAGATATCACAACAGACCCAACTGAAATTAAAAGAATCATAACAGAGTACTATGAAAAGTTGTACTCTAACAAATTTGAAAACCTAGAGGAAATGGACAAATTTCTAGAAACACACAACCTACCTAAACTAACACAAACAGAGGCAGGACAATTGAATAAACCCATAAAAAACGAAGAGATTGAAAAAGCAATTTAAAAACTCCAAACAAAGAAAAGCCCTAACCCTGAAGGCTTCACTGGAGACTTCTACCAAACTTTCAGAGAAGAGTTAACAACACTACTACTAAAGGTATTTCAGAGCATAGAAAAGGATGTAATACTCCCAAACTCATTCTATGAAGCCAACATAATGCTGATACCAAAACCAGATAAAGACGCCACAAAAAAAGAAAATTACAGACAAATATCTGTCATGACTTAGGTGGAAAAGTCCTCAACAAAATTCTCACCAATAGAAGTCAACAATATACCAAAAAAGTAATTCGCCATGACCAAGTGGGATTCATACAAGGTATGCAGGGATGGTTCAACATTAGAAAAGCAATCAGTGGAATCCACCGTATAAATAAAACAAAAGACAAGAACCACATGATCTTATCAATTGATGCAGAAAAGGCATTTGACAAAGTCCAACACCCATTCATGATAAAAATTCTCATCAAAATAGGAATAGAAGGAAAATTCCTCAACATTATACAGGGCATTTATACAAAGCCAACAGCAAACATCACCCTACATGAAGAGAGACTGAAAACATTCCCCTTCAGAACAGGAACCAGACAAGTATGCCCTTCATCACCACTCTTATTCAACAGTCTGCTGGAGGTTCTAGCCAGAGTTATTAGGCTAGATAAAGAAATAAAGGGCAACCAAATTGGCAAAGAAGTAAAAGCATATCTGTTTGCAGATATCATGGTCTTAGACACAGAAAAACCTAAAGAATCCTCAAGAAAACTACTGATACTAATAGAAGGGTTTAGCAGAGTATCAGGGTACAAGATAAACATAATAAATCAGTTGGATTCCTCTACACCAACAAAAACAGTGTCAAAGAGGAAATCACCAAATCAATACCATTTACAATAGCCCCTAAGAAGATAAAATACTCAGGAATAAATCTAACCGGAGACATAAAAGACCTATACAAATAAAACTATAAAACACTACTGCAAGAAACCAGAAGAGACCTACATAAGTGGAAAAACATACCCTGCTCATGGATAGGAAGACTCAACATTGTAAAAATGTGTATTCTCTCCCAAGTGATCTATAGATACAATGCAAGCCTGATCCAAATACCACAGACATTTTTTAATGAGATGGAGAAACAAATCACCAATAAATCATATGCAAGGGAAAGAGGCCTCGGAGAAGTAAAGCATTACTGAAAAAGAAGAATAAAGTGGGAGGCCTCACACTACCTGATTTTAGAACATATTATACCATAGTCAAAACAGCATGGTACTGGTAAAACAGACACATAGACCAATGGACCAGAATTGAGAATCCAGACATAAATCCATCCACATACAAGAAGCTGATATTTGACAAAGCCCCAAAGTCCATTAGATGGGGAAAAGTCAGCCTCTTTAACAAATGGTGCTGGCATAACTGGGTATCCATCTGCAAAAAAAATGAAACAAGACCCATACCTCACTCCATGCACAAAAACCAACTCAAAATGGATCAAAGACCTAAATATAAAATCTAAAACAATAAAGGTCATGGAAGAAAAAACAGGGACAACACTAGGAGCCCTAATACATGGAATAAACAGTATACAAAACATTACTAACAATGTATAAACACCAGAAGAGAAATTAGATAACTGGGAGTTCCTAAAAGTCAAACACCTATGCTCATGACTTCACCAAAAGAGTAAAAAGATTACCTACAGACTGGGAAAAATTTTTAGCTATCACATTTCTGATCAGCATCTGATCTCTAAAATATACGTTACTGCAGAAACTCAACAACAAAAAAAGACAAATACCCCAATTAAAAAATGCACAAAGGAAATAAACAGGCATTTCACTAAAGAAGACAATTCAGGTAGCTAACAGATATATGAAGAAATGCTCACAATCATTACCCATTACAGATATTTAAATCCAAACTACAATGAGATTCCATCTCACTCCAACAAGGCGGGCATTAATCTAAAAAACACAAAATAATAAATGTTGGAGAGGTTATGGAGAGACTGAAACACTTAGACACTGCTGGTGGGAATGTAAAATGGTACAATCACTTTGGAAACCAATTTGGCACTTCCTTAAAAAGCTAGAAATAGAACTACCACACAGCCCAGCAATCCCACTCCTTGGAATATATTTTAGAGAAATAAGAGCCTTTACACGAACAGATATAGGCACATCCATGTTCACATCCATGCCGCACTGTTTACAATAGCAAAAAGATGGAAGCAACCAAGGTGCCCATCAACGCATGAATGGATAGATAAATTACGGTATATTCACACAGTGGAATACTACGCACAGATAAAGAACAGTGAGGAATCTGTGAAACATTTCATAACATGGAGGAACCTGGAAGGCATTATGCTGAGTGAAATTAGTTGCAAAAGGGCAAATATTGTATGAGACCACTATTATAAGAACTTGAGAAATAGTTTAAACAGAGAAGAAAATACTCTTTGACTGTTACGAGAGAGGGAAGGGAGGGTGGTAGGGAGGGAGGGAGAGAGGGATTCACTAATTAGATAGAACTAATTTAGGTGAAGGGAAAGACAACACACAATACAGGAGAGGTCAGCACCACTGGACTAAAACAAAAGCAAAGAAGTTTCCTGAATAAACCGAACACTTCGAAGCCCGGCATAGCAGGGGTGGGAGTTTGGGGACCATGGTTTCTAGGGACATCTAGGTCAATTGGCATAATAAAATCTATTTTGAAAACATTCTGCATCCCATTTTGGAAAGTGGCGTCTGAGGTCTTAAACACTAGCAAGTGGCCATCTAAGATGCATCAATTGGCCTCAACACACATGGAGCAAAGGAGAATGAAGAACACCAAAGACACAAGGTAATTACGAGCCTGAGAGACAGAAAGGGCCATATAAATCAGAGACTACATCAGCCTGAGACCAGAAGAAATAGATGGTGCCCAGCTACAACAAATGGCTGCCATGACAGGGAACACAGCAGAGAATCCCTGAAGCAGCAGGAAAGCAGTGGGATGCAGACCTCAAATTCTTGTAAAAAGACCAGACTTAATGGTATGCCCGAGACTAGAAGGACCCCGGAGGTCATGGTCCCCAGACCTTCTGTTAGCCCAAGATAGGAACCATTTCCAAAGCCAACTCTTCAGACAGGGATTGGATAGAACTATAAGATAGAAAATGACACTGGTGAGGAGTGAGCTTCTTCGGTCAAGTAGACACATGAGACTATGTGGGCAGCTCCTATCTGGAGGGGAGATGTGAAGGCTGAGAGGGGCAGAAGCTGGCTGAATGGACATGGTAACACAGGGTGGAGAGAAGGAGAGTGCTGTCTCATTAGGGGGAGAGCAACTAGGAGTATATAGCAAGGTGTATATAAGTTTTTGTATGAAAGACTGACTTGAATTGTAAACTTGCACTTGAAGGACAATAAAAATTAAAAAAAAAAAGAAATGACATGGGTTACATTACAAAAGAACAAACAGAAATAAAAAAGATCATAACAGAAAACTATGAAAAACTTACTCCAACAAACTGGAAAACCTAGAGGATATGGACAAATTTCTGGAAATACACTACCTATCTAGACTAACACAAACTGAGGTAGAAAAACTGAACAGACCCATAATAAAACAAGAGATTGAAGAAGTAATAAAATAAAATAAAAACGTCCAACAATAACAAAAAAAAGCCCTGGCCTAGACAGCTTCACTGGAGAATTCTACTAAACATTCAGGGAAGAGCTCACACCAATATTACTCAAACTATTTAATAGTATAGAAAAGGAAGAAATAATCCCGAATCATTCTATGAAGCCAGCATAATCCTGACACCAAAGCCAGGCAAAGACACTACAAAAAAAGAAAATTACAGACCAGTTTCCATCATGAATACAAATGCAAAAATTCTCAACAAAATTCTAGTCAATAGAATGCAACACCATAACAAAAAAATAATACATCGCAACCAAGTGGGATTTATACCACATATCGCAAGGATGGTTCAACATTAGAAAATCAATCAAAGTAATATACCATATAAATAGAGCAAAACAAAAGAATCACATGATCATCTCACTCAACACTGAAAAGGCGCTTGATAACATCAACACCTATTCCTGATAAAAACTCTCAACAAAGTAGGAATAGAAGGGAAATTCCTCAATGTGGTAAACAAAAGGTCAAGAGTTCAAATCCACCAGCCACTCCTTGGAGACCCTATGATGTAGCTCTACTCTGTCCTACAGGGTCACTGTGAGTGAGAATTCACTCAAAGGCAATGGGTTTGGTTTTCGGTATACAAAACCAACAGCCAACATTATTCTGAAAGGATAGAGACTGAAAGCATTCCCCTTGAGAAAAAGAACAAGGGTGCCCTTTATCACCACTCTTATTTAATATTGTACTGGAAGTCCTAAATAAAGCAGTAAGGTAAGAAAAAGAAATAAAGGGCATGCGAGATGGTAAGGAAGAAGTAAAAACTATCCCTATTTGCAGATGATATGATCCTGTTATGGATTGTATTGTGTCCCCCAAAAATACATGTCAACTTGGCTAGGCCATGATTCCCAGCATTGTGTGTTTGCCCACCATTTTGTGATCTGATGTGGTTATCCTATGTGTTGTAAATCTTAACCTCTATGATGTTAATGAGGCAGGATGAGAGGCAGTTATGTCAGTGAGGCAGGACACAAATTATAGGATTAGGTTGTATCTTGAGTCAATCTCTTTGAGATATAAAAGAGAGAAACGAGCAGAGAGGAGGGGACCTCACGCCACCAAGAAAGCAGTGCTGGGAGTGGAGTGGGTCCTTGGACCCCGGGTCCCTGTGCTGAGAAGCTCCTAGTCCAGGGGAAGATTGATGACAAGGACCTTCCCCTAAACCAACAGAGAGAGAAAGCCTTTTCCTGGATCTAGTGCCCTGAATTCAGGCTCCTACCCTTCTAGACCGTGAGAGAATAAATTTATTTTTGTTAAAGCCATCCACTTGTAGTATTTCTGTTATAGCAGCACTAGATCACTAAGAAAGATGGAAACTTGGTATCAGGAGTGGGGTGCCCCTCTAACAAATACCTAAAATGTGGAAGCGGTTTTTAAATTGTGAATAGTAGAAGCTGGAAGAGTTTTAAAGTGCCTAATAGTAAACCTCTAGATTGTCTTGAAGAGACTGTTGGTAGAATTATAGACATCAAAGACAATTCTGGTAAAGGCTCAGAAGGAAGTGAGTAGAACTGTAACAGTGTAGACAGCAAGAAGCAGCAACAAAGAAATGGCAGCAGCATAACCAGGAGACTGGCACAAAGTGGTGTGGGAGCCAACCTACAGAGCGAGAGAGCTTCCTGGTGGAGGGGGCTGTCTCTGGGCACTTATTGGTAGAGCTAGGCTTGCTTATCCATAGAGCAAGAAAGCTGAGTGCCTTCTGACTGAGGTTTACTAGTGAAGTAGGGTGCCTCCAGGCACTTACTGGTAGAGCTAAAGAGCTCTGGAACACTTGCCTGAGCAGGGCAGACACCTGGCTAGCCCAAGAAGCTGAAGTGGACAAGAGGCCAAGGAACCAGGAAGCAGAAGCTGAAGAGACAAGGAACATAGGAAGCAGAGCTCCCTCAGTCTCAAAGGTAGGGCCACAACCTTTGGAGTCTCAAAGGGTGGAGCCATGGCCTCTGGGGTATCAAAGGATGGGGCCATAGCCTCCTAGGTTTCAAAGAGTCAGATTTTCACTGACGCAGTTCCGGAGTGCAGGGCTGCCTTTCATGAGTGCCAGTAGGATGGGGCCAGACCCACTGCCTAAAGCTGAGGGGGCAGGGATGCCATGCTATGGAGCAGAAAAACAAGGCCTACTAGTGCCAAGGGGGTAGGGTCACCACTCAGATGGACTAGGAGAATGGGGCTGCCCAAAGCCGAGGGAGCAGAGTTGCTGTTCCAGTGGGCCTAGAAGGTGGAGCTGAACCCCAGGACTGAGAGGCTTCCACCCAGAATCCAGAGAGTGTGGCCAACACCCAGAATCTGGAGGGCAGGGCCATTGCCTAAATGGTCTCAGAGAACAGAGGATTATTTTCAGGTCTTGAAAGCTTAGGTAATGTGTTCTGTTGACTTGCTTGGTGCCTGTTATCTCTTCTTTCCCTCCAATTTATCCCATTTGTAATGGAAATGCCTAACTTGTACCTGTTCCACCATCGTACTTTGGAAGCAGATAACTTATATTCTAGATTTCACAGATGAAGAGAAATTTCTGGATTTGGGACTTGGAGTAGATTTAAGAATTTTGGGATATGATAGGGTGAATGTGTTTTGTATGTGGCAAGAACATGAATTTTGGGGGGACCAAAGCATGGACTATTATGAACTGTATCCCCCAAAATGTGTGCCAACTTGGCTAGGCCATGATTCCCAGTATTGAGTGGTTGTTCACCATTTTGTGATCTGATGTGAGTATTTTATGTGTCATAAATCCCCATTTCTATGACATTAAAGAGGGAGAATTAGAGGCAGTTATGTTAAAGAGGCAAAACTCAATTTACGGAATTAGGTTGTCTCTTGAATCAATCTCTTTTGAGATATAAAAGACAGAAAGTGAACAGAGAGGAGGTGGACCTCATGCCACCAAAAAAGCACAAGGAGCAGAGTGGGTCCTTGGACCCTGGGTGCCTGTGCTGAGAAGCTCCTAGACCGGGGAAGATTGATGACAAGGATCTTCCCCCAGAGCCAACAGAGAGAGAAAGACTTCCCCTGGAACAGGCGCCATGAATCGGACTTCTAGCCTCCTAGACTGTGAGAGAACAAATTTATCTTTGTTAAAGCCACTCACTTGTGGTTTTTCTGTTGTAGCAGCAGTAGATCACTAAGATAGATCCTAAACAGAGAAAACTCCAAAGATTTCACCAAAAAAAAGCTAATGAAACTAATAGGATTCAGCAAAGTGGCAGGACACAAGATTCTCCCATGATGTTGAAGTTCTTGAGGCTGTAGTACTTTACATAACTAGCCAGCCATCCCTTAATAGCCTTAAACTCCTTCCTCCCACTCTCCTCAATCCCCTCACTCTTAGCCTTTGAAAAACTGCTTTGACCATTTAATCGCTTTGTAGGAACGAACAAGACATGAAGCGAACAATACTCAAACAACGAGTGCTGGAGAGAGACTGAGGATCTGTGAAATGGCAGAAGGCTACAGCACAAGATACCTACACATTGCTTCATTAGTGTGGATTCAACATCTTTCTCAGCACAAGGTGAATTCAAGTTTTCCTTTTCGGAACTGTTTTTGCCTCCAAATATTTTCAATCTGTGGTTGGTTGAATCCTCAGGTGTGGAACCTGCAGATACTGCAGGCCAACTGTACAGCCAGAATGCTCCCTAAAAGGAAGGATGATGACACTTTGTCTCACGTACTTTGGACATGTTATCAGGAGGGACCCCACTCCCTGGTGAAGGACATCATGCTTGGTAAAGTAGAGGGTCAGTGAAAAAGAAGAAGCCCATGAACAAGATGGATTGACACAGTGGCTGCAACAATGGGCTCAAATATAGCAACGATTGTGAGGATGGCTCAAGATTGGGCACTGTTTGGTTCTATCGTACACAGGGTCGCTATAAGTCAGAACAGACTCAATGGGCACCTAACAACAACACCACTTCTCAGCCAAATCATAGACCAACTAAGAAGACCAGGCCAACTGCCGTCAAGTCTATTCCAACTCATAGCCACCCTGTGGGATGGCATATAACTGCCCCATAGGGTTTTCAAGACTGTAAATCTTTGCAGAGGCAGATTGCCACATCTTTCTCCCATAGAGCAGCTGGTGGGCTCAAGCTACCGACTTTTCAGTTAGCAGCCAAGAGCTTTGGCCACTGTGCCAGCAGAGCTCCCTAAACCATAGACAAGCCCATAAAATAAACTATAACACTTGAGACAAATCTGCTTCTTAGAGATCAAAACAGTAACATTTGCTCAAAAGCAAAGATGAGAAGGCAGGAGGAAAAGAAACTTAGAACGTAGGATGGAAATACGGAGAGTGCTGACACATCGCGGAGAGTGAAACCCATGTCATGGAATGCTTTATGTACAAACTATCGATGAGCTGCCACAGTTTGTCGTAATGTGGGGGCTTGTGTGTTGCTGTGATGCTGGAAGCTATGCCACCGGGTATTCAGATACCAGCAGGGTCACCCATGGAGGACAGGTTTCAGCTGAGCTTCCAGACTAAGACAGACTAAGAAGAAGGACCCAGCAGTCTCCTTCTGAAAAGCAGTAGCCAGTAAAAACCTTATGAATAGCAGCGGAACATTGTCTGACACAGTGCTGAAAGATGAGCCCCCCAGGTTGGAAGGCACTCAAAAGATGACTGGGGAAGAGCTGCCTCCTCAAAGTAGAGTCGACCTTAATTACATGGGTGGAGTCAAGCTTTCGGGACCTTCATTTGCTGATATGGCACGATTCAAAATGAGAAGAAACAGCTGCAAATATCTATTAATAATTGGAACCTGGAATGTACAAAGTATGAATCTAGGAAAATTGGAAATCGTCAAAAATGAAATGGAATGCATAAACATCAATATCCTAGGCATTAGTGAGCTGAAATGGACTGGTATTGGCCATTTTGAATCAGACAATCATATAGTCTACTATGCTGGGAATCACAACTTGAAGAGAAATGGTGTTGCATTCATCATCAAAAAGAACATTTCAAGATCTATCCTGAAGAACAACACTGTCAGTTATAGGCTAATAATATCCATACGCCTACAAGGAAGACCAGTTAATATGACTATTCAAATTTACGCATCAACCGCTAAGGCCAAAGATGAAGAAATAGAAGACTTTTATCAGCTGCTACAGTCTGAAATCGATCGAACGTGCAATCAGGATGAACTGATAATTACTGGTGATTGGAACGCGAAAGTTGGAAATAAAGAAGGATCAGTAGTTGGAAAATATGGCCTTGGTGGTAAAAACAATGCCAGAGATTGAACGATAGAATTTTGAAGACCGACGACTTCTTCATTGCAAATACCTTCTTTCACCAACATAAACAGCAAGTATACACGTGGACCTTGCCAGATGGAACACACAGGAATCAAACTGACTACATCCGTGGAAAGAGATGATAGAAATGCTCAATATCATCAGTCACAAAAAGGCCAGGGGCTGACTGTGGAACAGACCATCAATTGCTCATATGCAAGTTCAAGCTGAAACTGAAGAAAATCAGAGCAAGTCCACGAGAGCCAAAATACGACCTTGAGTATATCCCACCTGAATTTAGAGACCATCTCAAGAATAGATTTGATGCATTGAACACTAGTGACCGAAGACCAGACAAGTTGTGGAATGACATCAAGGACATCACACATGAAGAAGGCAAGAGGTCATTGAAAAGACAGGAAAGAAAGAAAAGACCAAGATGGATGTCAGACTCTGAAACTTGCTCACAAATGTTGAGCAGCTAAAGCAAAAGGAAGAAATGATGAAGTAAAAGAGCTGAACAGAAGATTTCAAAGGGCCTCTCGAGAAGACAAAGTAAAGTATTGTAATGACATGCACAAAGAGCTGGAGATAGAAGACCAAAAGGAAAGAACATGCTCGGCGTTTCTCAAGCTGAAAGAATTGAGGAAAAAATTCAAGCCTCGAGTTGCAATAGTGAAGGGTTCTACGGGGAAAATATTAAACGATGCAGGAAGCATCAAAAGAAGATGGAAGGAATACACAGAGTCATTATACCAAAAAGAATTAGTCAATGTTCAACCATTTCAAGAGGTAGCATATGATCAGGAACCAATGGTACTAAAGGAAGAAGTCCAAGCTGCTCTGAAGGCATTGGGGAAAAACAAAGCTCCAGGAATTGACAGAATATCAACTGAGATGTTTCAACAAACGGATGCAGTGCTGCAGGTGCTCACTCATCTATGCCAAGAAATATGGAAGACAGCTTCCTGGCCAACTGACTGGAAGAGATCTATATTTATGCCTATTCCCAAGAAAGGTGATCCAACCAAATGTGGAAATTATAGAACAATATCATTAATATCACACACAAGCAAAATTTTGCTGAAGATCATTCAAAAACAGCTGTATTTTGACAGGGAACTGCTAGAAATTCAGGCTGGTTTCAGAAGAGGACGTGGAACCAGGGATATAAGTGCTGATGTCAGATGCATCCTGGCTGGAAGCAGAGAATACCAGAAGGATGTTTACCTGTGTTTTATTGACTATACAAAGGCATTCGACTGTGTGGATCATAACAAATTTTGGATAACATTGAGAAGAATGGGACTCCCAGAACACTTAATTGTGCCCATGAGGAACCTGTATATAGATCAAGAGGCAGTTGTCTGGACAGAACAAGGGGATACTGATTGGTTTAAAGTCAGGAAAGGTGTGTCAGGGTTGTATCCTTTCACCATACCTATTTAATCTGTATGCTGAGCAAATAATCCTAGAAACTGGACTATATGCAGAAGAACGGGGCATCAGGATTAGAGGAAGACTCATTAACAACCTGCATTATGCAGATGACACAACCTTGATTGCTGAAAGTGAAGAAGACTTGAAGTACTTACTAATGAAGATCAAAGACCACAGCCTTCAGTATGGATTGCACCTCAACATAAAGAAAACAAAAATCCTCACAACTGAACCAATAGGCAACATCATGATAAACGGAGAAAAGATTGAAGTTGTCAAGGATTTCATTTTACTTGGATCCACAACCAACAGCCATGGAAGCAACAGTCAAGAAATCAAACAACGCATTGCATTGGGTAAATCTGCTGCAAAGGACCTCTTGAAAGTGTTGAGAAGCCAAGATGTCACCTTGAAGACTAAGGTGCATCTGACCCAAGCCATAGTATGTTCAATCGCATCATACGCATGTGAAAGCTGGACAATGAATAAAGAAGACCGGAGAAGAATTGACAACTTTGAGTTGTGGTGTTGGCGAAGAATATTGAATGTACCATGGACTGCCCAAAGAACAAGCAAATCTGTCTTCGAAGAAGTGCAACCAGAATGCTCCTTAGAAGCAAGGATGCAGAGACTGCGTCTTACATACTTTGGACATGTTGTCAGAAGGGATCAGTCACTGGAGAAGGACATCATGCTTGGCAAAGTACAGGGTCAGAGGGAAAGAGGAAGACCCTCAACGAGGTGGATTGACACAGTGGCTGCAACAATGAGCTCAAGCATAACAACGATTATGAGGATGGCCCAGGACCGGGCAGTGTTTCATTCTATTGTGCATAGGGTCGTTATGAGTCGGAACCAACTCGATGGCACCTAACGACAATCGAATGAGAAACCAATTTTCCCCGTAAACTTTCACCTAATGGACAGTAATTAAAAAAATAATAATAATATATGTATAAAAAGAATTTTTTTAAAATAAAGAGCTTTAAATGCAGATGCAAAGAAATAAGTTATAACATGACTTTCAAACCTGAATTTTAAATGAAATTATAAACCGGGCTTTTCCAAAGTGGAAATTTTTTTCTTTTAGATTAGAAAGATGCTGATGAAAATGACCCAGGATTGAGGCAAATGATCTGTAAAGCCCTCTCCAACCTTAAAATCATTACCTGGGAGAGTTATGGCAGGATTCACTGGATATGTCATTGTTTGACATGCCAGTCTGGTTTCTAGCTGCAGGATTTTGGCATGGGTTTACATGTTTGTTTCTTCCTTTCCATTTCTAGGAGTAGAAAGGGAAAGAATATAGGACTAGCAACTGCAGAGACAAGAGATAGTGCCAGCAGGATCAATCTTAGACAACTTTTCTTGTGCTTTGCTAGGATTAGTTACATACTGTTTACTGGAATCAACCATAGAAAAGCAAGTGAGCAACCCATTATCCATTGCCATCGAGTTGATCCTGACTCCTAGTGATCCTGTAGGACAGAGTAGAACTGCCCTATACAGTTTCCAAGGCTGTGATCTTTACGGAAATAGAATGCCACATCTTTCGCCCATGGTGCAGCAGGTGGGTTCGAACTGCTGACCCCTGCAGAACTAGGACTCCTAAATGATCAACACTCCCCCTGAATACATGCCCTAAGTCAGATTTGAAAAGTGGTGATGTTTAGCAGAGTTCTGAGACTACTGAGAAAGACACTGTGACTGCTTGAAGAAAACGCAGGACACAACATAGCTCTGAATACTAACCAGGATAAGAATCTAGTGTTGATGCTTATGAGTGTAGGAAATATGCATTCTGTTCCCAAAATTCACAGTGCTCCTTTGCAGTTTACACATTTAATGGTTGAAATATATGCTACTTAGAAATTTCTGTTTATTAAACCTCCTACACTAATTGGTGATAAAATTTTTACAAAGAATTGCATTTTGGATTTTTTTTTTTTAATGTCGCTTCAGTGTAACAAATATCCCTGAAGTTACCAGAGGCACAAAATGGTGCCAGCAACAGAGCAGAGGCTACACTTCTGTACAGTGAGCAGAGGCCTCTCTGATTCGAGGACTGCACTGGCTCTTCCAAATTTCCTTTGAGGCACTTTGGCATACAGGAAAAAACGTGAAATTTTTCATTAAAAGTTGATGGGTCAAAATTAGAAATTAAAAGTTTTAAGAAAGCAAATTATTGTGGCCTTTTGTTAATGACACTGCTAAATGCTGGCTCTTTCCCATAATCAGACTTGCAATGCTTGATGTAGTGGGAAGTGAATAAATGTGTGTTGAATACCCATGGGCCAAATACTGTGCCCATACTTTCATTTAACCCAACCACCCAGCCAAAGCAATGGTATTTTTACCTTCATTTTACACACGAGAAATTGGAGGTTTAGAAAAGTTGAACATATCCAAGTTCGTCAGTGACAGAATCAAGATTCAAACCATGGGTATGTAAGTCGACATTAAGGGAAGCAGGGTAATGGGTATATGGGAACTCTCTGTGGTATTATGGCAACTCTTCTTTAAGCATAAAATTATTCCAAAATTAAAATTTTTTAAAGTCTCAAAATATTTAAAACCCTGCTTGTTGCACCATATCCCCCATTTTGGGGGAGGGCAGAGTTTTCAGAACAAATGTCACTATAATTATAAAAATAGAACACATTAAAATAGACATTTAACAATTTATTTTAAAATATATTAAGCACTTAATGTATACACGCCATTTTAATACGGATTATACAGAATAACATTGCTGCTCACAAGGAACTGATAATTAAGTCAGATGATATGTTTCAAACCCATATCCCAAATTCAATAGCAGTGATACTGAAGAATAGAACACTCACCCTTGCCAAAGTGTTGGAAGAGCCTCAAGGGGCTTGATAAAGAGGCAGCATCTCCCACCGTATCTGTAGTGACAGCAAAGGTAAGAACTCTGTGGATGAGGAAAGATCGTGAGAGACTTTTCTTAGGCCCACAGAGTCCTCACTGGGCCACAGCATCTGACAGGGAGCCTTCACGCTCAAGATTTTCAGGGTCACAAGCCTTTGTTTATGGCATATGTCTTATCAAAATGACAAAAATCCTCCTCCTTACAGCCATAGTAGTGGTTATTTGAGAGGAGAAAAAAAAAAGGGTATGCACAAAAAATATATATATTATTTTTATCCTCTAATAAAGATCTTTATCCTGTAATGAGAGCTAGCGTTTATTGAAATCTTCTTGTATGCCAAGTCTTGTACAAAGTTCTTTATATACAAGATCTCATTTAATCCTCTTTGCAACCCAAAGAGGTAGGTAAGATTGTTGTGACCATATTTCAGAAGAGGGAACTGAGAGGTACTGAGGTTGAATAATATGCCCAAGGCCACAAAACTAGGAAGATGCCTACCCAGGAATCAAACCAAAGCCTGTTCGACTCTCGAGCTCACTTAGCCCCTATAATATGCCAGCAGATCTCTTTTCAGAGCAGAGTTTTCTAGATAATTATGAGAATGAACATATTTACAAGATTTAGAACAAGCTACGAAAATAAAACAATATTTTGGAAACATGACTGAAGTGAATATATAACAAAAACCTTTATAAACAAATACATAGACCATTTCAATGCAGAATTATTTAATATGCTGCATCAGTGCTTAAGACATGTTGAAACTTGACTCTAATTCTTTAATCTTTTGTTGACCACAAGTGGAATGTACTAGGCACTCTGTCTTCTTAACAAAAAAGGTATCAGGGGTCGTTACCTGCTAGTCAAACGGCAAACAAAACCGCTTTACCCACTTGGCCAAGTAAACACTGCTACTGCAAAGGTAGGATGGAGCCCTGGTGGTGCGGTGGTTAAGAGCTTGGGTGCTAACCAAAAGGTCAGTTCAAATCCACCAGCCGCCTATTGGAAACCCTATGGGGCAGTTGTACTCTGTCCTCTAGGGTCGCTATGAACCCGAATTGACTCAACAGCAACAGGTTTGGTTTGGTTTGGTTTTTAAGCGAAGGATGGAAGAACAGAGTTTTGTAGTCTCAACCATTACATTTCTAAAGACTACTCTAAAGCAAATATCATGTCCCAAGGTGTTTTGGGGGAATATTAAAGAAACGTAAGTTATCTTTAAAAATTCCCTTTCCCTTTCATATTTTGCAGAGCTTAACTCTCTCACCCTCAGTAAGTCAAAACAGCCTGTCTTTGGTTTGGTTTGGAAGTTAGATAGCTGCTTTTTAGTGGTACAGTAAAACCTGCAAAATTCCAACCTGTGTAAGGCAGAAACCTGTCAGAGAAAGAAAACTGAAATATTTTCAACTAAAAAGAGCAATAGAAAAGTGGTAAGGCTGCACTCAGTCAAAGGCGGAAAATTTTCGAGACCCAGATAAATGAGGCAGTCCCATCTTGTTCCAGCTCTCACCGGTCACACTGTAGGTACAGAAGGAGGAAGTGGGTCAGTGGAGAGATTAGGTAGGAAATTACCTCGTTACAGCATCTGTTCATGCTCTTTTATGTGCCCATTTATTAAATAGGCACTTTTACCATTGCCGACATGCCAGGCAGGAGTCCCTGGGTGGTGCAAACTGTTAACACGCTTGGCTGCTAACTGAAAGGTTCGAGTCCACCCAGAGGCACCTCAGAAGAAAGGTCTGGTGATCTTCCAAAAATCAGCCATTGAAAACCCTATGGAGCACAGTTCTACTCTGATACACATGGGGTCACCATGCGTTGGAATCAATTCAACAGCAACCGGTAGGTAGGTATGTGCCAGGCACCTTACCACAACTAGAGAAACGAATAACACAGCTCCTGGCCTCCAGCAGCATCACAGTTTCCTGGGGAAAAGAGGTGTAAATAATCAACTGTAATAGGGCGAAACTTGGCCCCAAAGGAGTAAGGTGGAGGAAGCACAGGCTTGCACTTAAGGTTGCCTGGAAACGTCAGGATATTGGGGACGGAGGTGTAAACCGGAGCTCACCAGGCAGAGACAGGCACGGACAACATTCCAAGAAGAGAGAGCAACATGTGCAAGGCAACTAGGAGTAGCTCAGTGTGACTGCAGCTCGGGTTGTGAGTTCGAGCGTGGCAGGATATGAAGATGGAAAGGCGGACGGAAGCCAAACGACAGGGATAATGCCCACCTTATATTATCAGTTATCCTTTCTTACTAAATTATATACCGTGTCTCATTCATCAGTGTATCCCTCACTCAGTGTATATCACGTAGTAGATCCTCAAATTACAGTTATTAAATTAACGTTCCAGCGATGTTTTTATGTGTAATTTTATATCTGTCGTAATTAGTTGTAAAACTAGGTCAATTTGTATTAATCCGCAATTTGTCTGAGATTTTAAATAACTAATTGTATACCGCCCTCTGGTGGTCATAAAACAATGAACTTTTTATCACTGTCAAAAAAAAAAAAAAAGCCAGTAGCTTTTACACTTTTTAACAATAATGCTTAACTAAGGATACATCCTGATACTTCTCTATTTTATTGTATTTCACTTTAAAAGCAGTGCTGGTTACAACTCAATGAGATATCTTCACAACTAGTAAATCAGTGGTCTCTGACAAAACTCGTTTTAATACACTGTTATAAGAGATTCTGTTTCATAACCATGCTACATAGACTACAGTTCATAACTTATTCTGAAAGTAGAACTTTTTTCTTAAATGCTAAGTTGCTTAAAGCGTAACAAAACTAATAATAATAAATGAAATTCCCCCATACACTAGAAATTAGTAATTATTCCTAACAAATATATTACATTTTCTAGGTTTTACATATTTCACATGTATTATCTCAAAAAATGGAAACCCTGGTGGCATAGTGGTTAAGTGCTACAGCTGTTAACCAAAAGGTCAGCAGTTCGAATCCACCAAGTGCTCCTTGGAAACTCTATGGGGCAGTTCTACTCTGTCCTATAAGTTGCTATGAGTCGGAATTGACTCGACGGCACTGGGTTTGGTTTGGTTTGGTTTTTGGTTTATCTCAAAAAAGCTTCTAATAAAGATTTCTGTTTACTTCTGTTCTTTAGAATTAAAGGCCAAATCTCCTCAAGGATAACAAAGGCTTAAAGATATAATAAAGCTTACTGTCTATAAGAGAAAAAAAGAATTTAATAAGATGTTCTAAATGAAAAACAATAGGAAAACTTAAATTGTGGTACATTTATATGATGACTATTATGCACCCATTAAAATCATGTTTTTGAAAAACATTAAATTAGAAATAAGTAGCAGCAATTCAGTGCTAAGTGAAAAAAGAGAGAGCTGACACCTATGCTCATCCAAACACTTCACCAAAAGAGTAAAAAGACTACCTACAGACTGGGAAAAAGTTTTTAGCTATGACATTTCCGATAAGCGCCTGATCTCTAAAATCTACATGGTACTGCAAAAACTCAACAATAAAAAGACAAATAATCCAGTTTTAAAATGGACAAAGGATATGAACAGACATTTCACTAAAGAAGACATTCAGGCAGCTAACAGATACATGAGGAAATGCTCACAGTCATTAGCCATTAGAGAAATGCAAATTAAAACTACAGTGAGATTCCATCTCACTCCGACAAGGCTGGCATTAATACAAAAAACACAAAATAATAAATGTTGGAGAGGTTGTAGAGAGACTGGAACACTTAGACACTGCTGGTGGGAATGTAAAATGGTACAACCACTTTGGAAATCGATTTGGCACTTCCTTAAAAAGTTAGAAATAGAACTACCATACGATCCAGCAATCCCATTCCTTGGAATTTATCCTACAGAAATAAGAGCCTTTACACGAACAGATATATGCACACCCATGTTCACATCCATGCCGCACTGTTTACAATAGCAAAAAGATGGAAGCAACCAAGGTGCCCATCAATGGATGAATGGATAAATAAATTATGGTATAGCCACACAATGGAATACTACGCATCAATAAAGAACAATGATGAATCCGTGAAACATTTTGTAACATGGAGGAATCTGGAAGGCATTATGCTGAGTGAAATCAGTTAGCTGCAAAAGGACAAATATTGTATGAGACCACTATTATAAGAACTCGAGAAACAGTTTAAACAGAGAAGAAAATATTCTTTGATGGTTACAAGAGGGGGGAGGGAGGGAGGGAGAGGGATATTCACTAATTAGATAGTAGATAAGAACTATTTTAGGTGAAGGGAAAAACAACACGCAATACAGGAGAGGTCAGCACCACTGGACTAAAACAAAAGCAAAGCAGTTTCCTGAATAAAGCAAACGCTTCGAAGGCCATAGTAGCAGGGGCGGGGGTTTGAGGACCATGGTTTCAGGGGAGGTCTAGGTCAAGTGGCATAATAAAATCTATTAAGAAAACATGCTGCATCCCACTTTGGTGAGCAGCATCTGGGGTCTTAAGCGCTAGCAAGCGGCCGTCTAAGATGCATCAATTGGTCTCAACCTACCTGGAGCAAAGGAGAATGAAGAACACAAAAGACACAAGGTAATTACGAGCCCAAGGGACAGAAAGGGCCACATAAATCAGAGACCACATCAGCCTGAGACGAAGAACTAGAAGATGCCCGGTTACAACCGATGACTGCCCTGACAGGGAACATAACAGAGAATCCCTGATGGAGCATGAGAACAGTGGGATGCAGATCTCAAATTCTTGTAAAAAGTCCAGACATAATGGTCACAATGACCCTGGAGGTCATGGTCCCCAGACCTTCTGTTCGCCCAAGACTGGAACCATTCCCAAAGCCAACTCTTCAGACAGGGATTAGACGGACTGGTGAGAAGTGAGCTTCTTGGCTCAAGTAGACACATGAGACTATGTGGGCAGTTCCTGTCTGGAGGGGACATAAGAAGGCAGAGGTGACAGAAGCTGGCTAAATGGACATGGGAATACAGGGTGGAGAGAAGGAGTGTGCTATCTCATTGGGAGAGAGCAACTAGGAGTATATACTCAGTACCCAGTGCTGGGTGTATATAAATTTTTGTATGAGAGACTGACTTGATTTGTAAACTTTCACTTAAAGCACAATAAAAATTGAAAAAAAAAGAGAGAGAGACGGAACAGTGTCTCAACTATGGGAGAAAACAAAAATCAAAAAAGAAAAGCCAGGAAATTAATGCAAGAGAATATTAGCAGTGGTAGATTCTTGGTACTAGGATTTCAGGTGATTTTAATTTTTTTATAATAAAATTTTCTATACTTTTCATGCTGTCTACATTCAGCATGTATTACTTTTTTAATTGTTGTTGTTGTTGTTAGGTGCCATCAAGTCGGTTCCGACTCATAGTGACCCTACGCACAGCAGAACGGAACACTGCCTGGTCCTGAGCCATCCTTACAATCATTGTCATGCTTGAGCTCATTGTTGCAGCACTTTTTCTTTTTGCCCTCTCTAATTAAAAAAATAAAATAAAATAAAATAACACTTTTTTAATTAGAGAAGGCAAAAAAAAAAAGAGTTCTAAGGCGTAAATAATATTGTCTGCTTTGATATGAAGTGTACACATGAAAGGAGAAAGAATATTCCTCAAAGTCCCCATTTCCAGGGTTCCTATGGAACTGAATTACAGGCTCTACAACAGATTTTTCATATTGTAGTAGTCTTTCATGATGCCTTGCTTGTCATACAAGCATCTTCCAGAGCATTCCTTACACACAAATATTCCTGAAAGGGGCTCCCTCATCTTCAGAATCAGAAGATGAGCAACTAAGCACAAGCTTGCTTTATTTCCTCCTAGATATAAATAACAGTGAAAATAAAATCTCTAAGAACTTCCCTTGGAAAGGTTACATCAGTCTAACTTTTGTTCCAATTGGTTGGCACTTTTGAGAATGAAGCACTATCACACTAAAATGGTAAGCTATCTAAGCATAAATCAATATAAAAGGGTTGTCTTAATCATCATTATTATTTTTATTTCCTAAAATTTATGTTATGACCCAAACAGTATTTATGAAACACCTAAATTTTTTATATTTTTTAGTATTTCATCCTCATATTTTATTGCTTATATAAAATTGGCTTTCCCAATACCCTTCTTTCAGGGATTTTTATAGTACCTGAATATTAGGGAAAAAAAGTTTAAGTAGTAAACTTTCAAAGAACTGTAAAGTAAGAAAGAACACTACTCATCAACTACTCCAAATTCCTCATATTAGAGATAAAATCCAAATACTTCTTAAATGGCTTTGGTTAAAGCTAACAAAAACTTTGTTTGGTTAACATTATGAAACTAACATTCATGAAAGTAAAACTAGTATTTTGTCTTCTGGATTTCAACAGTCAGGCAAAGAAAGAAAAAAAAAGATACATCAACCTAGACAAAAATGTGAGAGCCTTGTAATGTACTGCACTTATTGGAAATTCAAAGCTATAGCATTTATTCATGTATTAATTCAATACAACTTTATTTAGTGCCTCTTAAGTCAGCTCTGTGCTTGGGACTGGGACTGCAATACAGGCAAAATTCAGTTCTGCTCTCAAGAAACATATAGTCAACGAGCTCTTAAAGGAGTCGTAAATAGGCAATTACAGAAAGCATGATAAATGTTACGATAGGAGTAAACACAGGTTATAAAAGGGTCACATAGAAGGGGCATCTAATGCAGACTTGGCTGTAAGGGCAAACTGTAAACTGTAACTACTAAATTGAGACACCAAGATTGGGTTAGACAGCAAAGATGGAAGAAAAAGGGCAACTTCAGGCAACAGAAACAGCATATCTCAAAGTCACCCCAACGATAATGGCATAGATTAAAAAAAAAGAAGAAGAAGAAATGCTGGTGAGGTTGCGAAGAGGTTGGGACTCTCACACACTACTGGTGGGAATGTAAAATGGTACAACCACTGTGGAAAATGTTATGGCACTTCCTTATAAAGCTAGAAATAGGAACACCATATGATCCAGCAATCCCACTCCTAGGTGTATATCCTAGAGAAATAAGAGCCATGACAAGAATAGACATATGCATACCCATGTTCATTGCAGCATTATTCACAATAGCAAAAAGATGGAAACACTCTAAGTGCACATCAACGGAGGAATGGATAAACAAGCTGTGGTACATACACACAATGGAATACTATGCAATGATAAAGAATAACAATGAATATGCGGAACATCTCACAGCAAGATTGAATCTGAAGGACATCATGCTGAGTGAAAATAAGTTAACCACAAAAGGACAAATACTATATAAGACCACTATTATAAAAATTCAAGAAAAGGTTTACTCACAGAAAGAAACATTTTTTGATGGTTACCAGGAATGAGAGGGAAAGAAGAAGAAATCACTAACTAGACAGTAGACGTGTATTACTTTTGGTGAAGGGAAAGACAATACACAATATTGGAGAAGTCAGCACAACATGACCAAGCAAAGGAAGATGCTGAGAGGTACACAAGAGTAAGAGGCTACAACAGTAAATACTATTACATACACATGACTGCAATGACAGTAGTAACAAACAGGAATTTACGAGTGGATACATAGGTAGATATGTAAGCTGAACAGGTGTGGGAGGGCATATGGGAATACACCCACAAGCATATATAGGTTTGTCAGAGTATATTTCTATATATGTATTTGTATGTGCTACAAATATATTCATATATATATAATACAGTACACAGGGGGCAAAGTTATGAAAACTTCTTAGCTATAGCCAAACACCTTGACGGACTTGGTCACTGAGCTTCAGATCTTAGGACCACAGTCTCATGGGACATCTAGTTCAACTGACATATAATAGTCCATAAAGACACTGTTCTTTCTACATCCTACTTTGGTAAGTAGCGACTGGGATCTTAAAAGCTTGCGAGCAGCCACCTAAGGTACAACTATTGGTCTCTTTCCATCCAGAGCAAAAAGGAGTGAAGAGAATCAAAAACTCAATGAAATAATCAGTCCAAAAGACTAACAGGCCACATGAACCACAGCTTCCACTAGCCTAAGGCCAGAAAAATTAGATGGTGTGCGGCTACCACTACCAACAGCTCAGACTGGGATCATGCTAGAAGGTCCTGGACAAAGTGGGAGAAAAATGTAGAGCAAAATTAAATTCATAAAAAAAGACCAGACTAACTGGCCTGACAAAGACTGGTGGAACCCTCTAGACTATGGCCCTGGGACACCCTTCAAACTTAAAATTGAAACCACTCCCAGAGATCACCTTTCAGCCAAACAATATACAGACCTATAAAGTGAACAATAACACCTGTAAGGAACGTGCTCCCCAGAACAACCAACCATATGAGACCAAAAGGGCTGCATTTGCCCAAAAGCAAAGTCCAGAATACAGGAAGGAGCAGGAAAGCTGGGTGAACGGAAAGAGGAACCTCAGGAAGGAAGCGGAGAGAGTGCTGACACATTCAGGGGATAGCAACCAATGTCACAGAACAAGCTGTGTATAAATTGTTGAATGGGAAACTAATTTGCTCTGTAAACTATCACCTAACTACAATAAAATGTTCAAAAAAAAAAAAAGAGCATTGAGAGAACTTCCAGACAACAACAATTAAAGGATAAAAAAAACAGGGAATATAAGGACAAAGAAAATAGGAAAAAAGACAATACCAAAACTTTGGAGGTTAGAAAGCAGATGGTCAATGGTAACTGACTTAGATGACCAGAGAAAGCCGAAACCCATGCCAGCAGTAGGAAACCTAAAAGCAAGACCGTCTCTCCTATAGAACCACAGAAAGGCTCAGGCTTGAGAGACAACAGGTAGTTTTGGAAACTGAAGATAAAGATAAGGCTGAAACAGGATTAGTTGAAAGTCTATTTAAGAAGCACTTAGACCTCAGATCCAATCCTCTGAACCATACAGTGGGCAACTTCTTTTACCAAAGTAGAAACATTCAAGAAATCTAAGAATAAAAGATGGCACTGGGTTTTTGTGTTTTTTTTTAAGAATAAAAGAGAACTTCCTTAACCTGTTAAAGGGCATTTTAGTGGTTGCTGTGGTGTGCTGTCCAGATTTTCTCTTCAAGACTGAGGGAATGTTGGTGGCTGACAATCCTCAATTGAGTCACTCTCCAGGCATTGCCCTCAGCCAAAGACAATCCTCACACAACTTTACCTGAGGGCACCCTTTTATCCAAAGCCTGGTTCAGGTGGGATATAGAGGCAAAGCCTCAAGATACAGCAATTCTGAAAGGCATGACTCTACACCAGCAAGAAATCAAAAATGTAATTTTTAAAAGAAAAAATACCATTCACAATAATGGCAAAATTAAAAGTACTAGTGATGAATCCTTAAAAAGATGGGAAAGCTCTTCCTGGAAAAATATTACTAGAAGGTATTTTAAAATGTATACAAGGAGGCTGTGGTGGCCATTAGAATGCACCTCCCAGCCTCCAACTACAGGCGCATAATTGACCACGGGCTCCAGCTGCTGTCCTATGAAATCCACCCCAGCCCACACTTCCCACACACTCTTCCCAGTGAAGATCTGAGTATCCCAGAGTCACTAAGGCAAGCCCATTCCAGGGAGGCATGGGACTTACCTCACATGCTTAACTTTCCTTAGGCTTCTTAAAGGTCTAGGACGCTTCTATCCAGCATTCTTCCCTCTCTCCTTCACTCAGGGTCAAACTGGCCTAGGAGAAGCATCAGCTTCTCCTAGCTCTCTCCCCTTTTTGTTCACAGGGATTTTAATAAAATCTTTGTATGTTCAACCTCATCTTGGCATCTGGCTCTTGGAGAACCCAGACTAACACAGGAGCCAATACTTGGGGTGGCGGGGGTGGAAATACATCCCAGGAGGATGGTAGATTTTAGGCAGCAAGACTACAAAACAACCAGTCAAAACTGAACTGCAGACAGGATGGCTACAGGAATATAAAACTGACAGAAAATCTACTATGTTTGGATGTTATTAAGGGGATATTTGATATTTGTACTCTGGCAGAGCAAGAATAAATTTTATAACCAAAACCAAACCCACTGCTGATCAAGTCAATTCCAACTCATAGCGACCCTATAGAACAGAGTTTCCAAGGAGCACCTGGTGGATTTGAACTGCCGACCTTCTGGTTAGCAGCTCTAACTCTTAACCACTACACCACCACAGTTACCAAATTACATAGAAAACTTAAGAAAAAAAAAAATAATAATTTTTAATGATAGCCAAAACAAACGGTTGAACTAGAAAGAAAATAGATTCATATCTTGTGTGAGGGCACGCTAAAACTGAGGCACTTGGCCTAACTAAAATGGCTGACACAAGGTCTGGCTTGAACTCCATTTTGTCTTAGTTTCCACTTCCATTTCTGAGAAAGTGACCCATGACTGTTGGTGGGGCAGCTTACCCTCAGGAAGAACACTTGTTGTTAGGTGTTGTCGAGTCGTTCCCACTTATAGTGACGTTATGTACAACAAAATGAAGCACTGCTTGGTCCTGCACCATACTCAAAATCATGGTTATGCTTGAGCCCACTGTTGCATCCACTGTGGCAATCCATCTCGTTGAAGGTCTTCCTCTTTTTCGATGCCACTCTACTTTACCAGACATGATGTTCTTCTCCAGGTACTGGTCACTCCTGATAACATGTCCAAAGTACATGAGACAAAGTCTCACCATGCTCTCTTTCAAGGAGCACTCTGGCTGTACTTCTTCCAAGACAGATGTGTTCACTCTCCTGGCAGTCCATGGTATCTTCAATATTTTTCACCTACACCACACTTCAAATGCAGTAATTCTTCAGTATTCTTTATTCCTTGTCCAGCTTTCGCACACACATGAGGCAACTGAAAATACCATGGCTTGGGTCAGGCGCATCTTAGTTCTCAAAGTGACATCTTTATTTTTTATCACTTTAAAGAGGTTTTATGTGGCAGATTTGCCCAATGCAATCCGTCATTTGATCTCTTGATGTTGCTTCCATCAGCATTGATAATGAATTCGAGTAAAATGAAATCCTTGAGAACTTCAATCTTTTCTCTGTTTATCATGATGTTGCTTATTGGTCCAGTTTTGAGGATTTTTTTTTTTCTTCATGTTGAGGTATAATCCATATTGAAGGCTGTAGTATTGATCGTCATCAATAAGTGCTTCAAGTCCTCTTTACTTTCAGCAAGCAAGGTTGTGTCATCTGCATATTGCAGACTGTTATTAAGTCTTCCTCCAATCCTGATGCTGCAGTCTTCTTCATATAATCCAGCTTCTTGGATTATTTGCTCAGCATACAGATTGAATGAGTGTGGCAAAAGGATACAACACTGATGCACACCTTTCCTGATTTTAAACCATACAGTATCCCCTTATTCTGTTCAAACAACTGTCTCTATGTCTATGTACAGATTCCGCATGAGCACACTTAAGTGTTCTGGAATTCCTACTCTTCATAATGTTATCCATAATTTGTTATGATCCACAAAGTTGAATGCCTTTGCATAGACAAGAAAATACAGGTAAATATCTTTCTGATATTCTCTGCTTTCAGCCAAGATCCACCTGACATCACCAATGATATCCCTGGTTCCATGTTCTCTTCTGAATCCGGCTTGAATTTCTGGCAGTTTCACGTCAATGTACTGCTGCAATCGTTTTTTAATTATCTTCAGCCAAATTTTGTGCATGATATTAATGATATTATTCCATAATTTCCACATTCCGTTGGATCCCTTTCTTTGGAATGGGCACCAATATGGATCTCTTCCAGTTGGTTAGCCAGGTAGCTGTCTTCCAAATTTCTTGGCATAGACAAGTGAGCACGTCCAACGTTGCATCTGTTTGTCAAAACATCTCAATTGGTATTCTATCAGTTCCTGGAGACTTGCTTTTTGCCAACGCCTTTGCAAGTGCAGCTTGGACTTCTTTCACTACCATCAGCTCTTGATCATGTGCTACCTTCTGCAATGGTTGAGCGTTGACCAATTATTTTTTTGTACAGTGACTCTGTGTATTCCCTCCACCTTCTTTCAATATTTCCTGCATCTTTAAATATTTTGCCCATAGAATCCCTCAATACTGCAACTCAAGGCCCTGAATTTTTTCTTCAGTTCTTTCAGCTTGAGAAATGCTGGGTGTGTTCTTCCCTTTTGGATTTCTAACTCCAGGTGTTTGCACATTTCATTATAATACTTTACCTTGTCTTTTTAAGCCACCCTTTGAAATCTTCTGTTCACCTCTTTTACTTCATCATTTCTTCCATTTGCTTTAGCTACTCTACGTTCAAGAGCAATTTTTAGAGTCTATTCTGACACCCATTTTGGTTTTTTCTTCCTTTCCTGTCTTTTTAATGACCTCTCGCTTTCTTCATGTATGATGTGCTTGAAGTCATCCCACAACTCGTCTGGTCTTCTGTCATTAGTATTCAATGCTTCAGATCTGTTCTTGAGATGGTCTCTAAATTCGGGTGGGATATACTCAAGATCGTACTTGTGGCTCTCATGGACTTGTTTTAAATTTCTTCAGCTTCAACTTGAACTAGCATATGAGCAATTGATGGTCTGTTCCACAGCTGGCCTCTGGCCTTGTTCTATTGATCTGCTCCATGGTCTCCTTCCAAAGATGTAGTTGATTTGATTCCTGTGTATTCCATCTGGTAAGGTCCTCGCTGTTTATGTTGTTTTTACAGTATTTGCAATGAAGAAGTCCTTGGTCTTGCAAAATTCTATCATGTGCTCTCCAGCATCTATCACCAAGGCCATATTTTCCAGCTACCCATCCTTCTTCTTTGTGTCCAACTTTCACATTCCAATCACCAGCACTTATCAATGTATCTTGATTGCATGTTTGATCAATTTGAGAATGCAGAAGTTGGTAAAAAAAATATTCAATTTCTTCATCTTCGGCATTAGTGATTGGTGTGTAAGTTTGAATAACAGTCCTATTAACTGGTCTTCCTATGAATATTATCTTATCACTGACAGTGTTATACTTCAGGATAGATCTTGAAAATTTAGGATATTTTAAAAAGATTAACTGAAGAACCCCAGCAAGAGGAGTCCATCCTGTATTATCTTGCTAATCACGTATCTTTTGCAACACTTAACTGAATGTTTTTCTTCTGCTTTTGGTCATTCAGGAAGTCTCCTGCCTTAGGCCACCTGGACTTTAGACTGTCATGCTGAAAAGTTCCTGCTTTTCAACTATAAATATCTCTTCTCAGTTCCAGGGAAAGGGAGTACTTTGTAACTGCCTGGTTACTCTGTGCTACCCTGATTCTCGAATAGCTCTATTCCTCAATAAATCTCTTTTGCTTTTAACTTTAAACAGACTCAGTAAAGTTGCTCTACAGCACATACTAGATGACAACAGCTAAGAATCATATTTACATAGTCCTTATAATGAAAATATTATCTAATAAAAATTATAATGTATTTTAATAGGCTGGGAGCAACGGAAGTGTGGAGGATGAGCATGGAGATTGGTATAAGAAATATTTTATAGTAGAAGGTGACTTAGGAAATAATATTGGCATCATTATTCCCTCTCCTTGAGCATAAAAAATGTGACCCAGCTGGAGCTGGACTCACAAGGACACATCAACTGGACCCTGAGGTATAAAGACAATAGCTAGGATAATCTTGGAAAATATCTTTTAGGAAACCTTTCACATAAGCCAAACAAACAGAACACAAAAGAATTTCCACTCTTATCTTTTTTTATTAGCATTTAGTGAATAGAAAATTTGTTGGGCCAATGAAGACCCTCCTGACTGTGGTTACTGAAACCTGTACCAATGATTGTTAAGAAAGACGATTCAAAATGTAGGATCACAGTTTCTAGCCAATCTGTGAAAAGGTGACGCTTTCCATGATTTTATCTGTTTTGTAATGTTACTATATACTGATGACTCTGTAATATTCTCAAATTCAGGCAGACATGGCTCTAGCAGCGTTCTTGTCCATTTTCCCACTTTCGCACATTCTATAATATTTACTTGGATTCTGGCAGACATAACTCTGGCAGCACGGTTGTGTGTTTCCAACTTTTGCCTCTTTGAATACATGCTGAATAAAACTTCTTTTTGCTTTACTAAACTCTGTGATGTTTTAACCCTAGAACAAAGGTTAATAGGTTATATATGATATGAAACTGAAATATTAAGACATGACAGTGTAGGCATGTTGTTTAGAAATATGGAAGTAACTGAAAGTGAATCTCTCAGGAGAAGAAACAGTGCTTCCCCCACTCCATGAAAAGACTCATAGAAATATTTGATTTTTAAGCTAGCTATGTCTAAATTTGGTAAAATTTAAATTAAAAATAGTTAAAAAGGAATGAGATGACAGCTGCAAAACATATGAATGTAATTAATGTTACAGAGTTATACACTTAAAATGGTAAAAATGGCATATATTTTATTCTATATATTTTATCACAATAAATTTTTTAAAGAAAATTTTAAAAAACCAATGAGAACACTTCTAGGTATAGAACCAAGAGAAATAAAAACATATGTCCACTTGAGACTGTGTTGGCATCTCCTGTCTGGAGGGGAGTTAGGAGAGTAGAGAGGGTTAGAAACTGGCAAAATTGTCACGAAAGGGGAGCCTGAAAGGGCTGACTCATTAGAGGGAGAGTAAGTGGGAGTATGGAGTAAGGTGTATATAGGCTTATATGAGACAGACGGACTTGATTTGTAAACGTTCACTTAAAGCTCAATAAAAATTATTATAAAAAAAAATGTTACAGAAGCTCCTTACGGAGACAATTTTAAAACCTATTTGAAGGACATTAAAGAAAAAGAAAAGTTTCCTTAAGACCTAAATAAATGAAGAAATATATTATGTTCCTGGATAGAAAGAATATTGCAGAGATGCTGGCTTTCCCCAAATTGGTCTCTTCTGGGTCAATGCATTGGTAATAAAATCCCAACAGAGAAAAAATATATATATATATGTCCATGCAAAAATCTGTATACAAATGTTCATAGCAGCATTATTTATAATAATCAAAAAGAAGAAACAACCCAAATGTTCAAAACTTGATGAGTGGATAAATAAAACGTGGTATACCCATATGTAAAAATGACATGGGGGCAGCATCTGACCTTCTTGTCTACTTCATAAGGCAGGAGGAGAATTATTATAAGCGTCAGCCCAAGGCTGATTCCTATGAGGTGGAGGTCAGACATACCTCCTCTCTCCAACCTTTTTAGCAATTCTGACACCAGCTGTCCCTTCCACGGCACTCTCTACTTCTCTCCTGGGTTCGAGAATTCACTGCAGTGGTCACACAGAACTCAGACAATACTCAAGATTATGGGGTTTATTAGGGAAGTAAAAAAAAAAAAAAAGCAGGTTACAATTCAGAAACGACTCAGGGTACAGTTCTTTGATCAGGACAGCCTCTTCTCACCATGCCCACAGGCAGGCCTCTCTCTGGCCCTCAGTCCCTCGGCTCCTCGGCCTGACCTCAACCCTGATTGAGCAAGCGTTACAAACTCCTCAGCTCCACCAATAAGTGCCCAGAGGCGCCCCACTCTGCCAGTAAGCCTTGGCCTAAAGGCACTCAGCTCTCTCGCTCTGTGGGTCTGCAAGCCTAGTTCCATCACGTGCCCAGAGGCACCCTACTCCACCAGTAAGCCTCCTGCCTGAAATGCTCCGTTTTCTTGCTCCATGGGCCAGGAAGCTCATCTTGCCATCTCCTGCCAGTCTCCTGGTAATGCTGCCTCTGCTGCAACCATTTCTCTACTGCTGTTTCTTGCCATTTTGCCATCTCTGGTGTTACAGTTCTCTCTCCATCTCCCGGGTCTAGGAGGGTCTCAGCGCAGGGATCCCAGGACCAAAGGACATACTCCGCTCCCATCTCTTCTTCTTGGTGGTAGTCGGGTCCCCTTTTGCACCTCTGATATGGCTCATTTTGAGCCTAGCAGGATGGCAAAACTGACCAATCCCCTTGCTAGGGTTCCATACACCTTATTCACATTGTCCCATCCTCACAAGGGTGCCATGCATCTTATTTACTTTATTAGCAATCTATCCAATCCCTTTGTGGGTCACAAGCACCTCATTTTCAAAATTCCACCCAATCATTTGGTGGGAGTTACAAGACCATGCTGAGAAAAGCCATATAAAAGCTATCCATCACACCACAGACACCCCCTGGCTTTTACAGCCATGCTTCTTTCATATTTGAAGGGTAACTTCCCCTTCCCAATCATTTTGCCAGTTCAAAGCAGTCACTAACAATTAGTCCTTCAGTAGGGCAAGAAGACCCTGGGGTGAGGTTACTCAGGTACTAGCCATTCAAGTCTGTTGCATGTACCCATCTGATCTGGTCAGGTTCTCCAAAAGTCATCTCAGCTTCACCCTCTCTGGCTTATGAAAAAATTTAACTGAAAGATTATTCCCTTGCTCTGAGTTTCATGAAATATCACCATAAAAAACCTTTAAGTGACTTAGGCTGAGCCAATGTTTTCCAATCCAGAAGCGCCTCTCCCTTAGTCCACCCTTTCACATTTACAGCTTCTACAATTACAGCTTTTACAATCACAATTAACCCTGTTTAAATCACAATTAAACCCTGTTTAAAATCAACACTCACAGCTGAATCATATAATCCTATCAGCATCTTCCCCCACCCTCTATTCCCCAGAATCATCAGGAAGAGAGGAAATTATTCAGTGGGGATCCTCCCTTGTCCTTTCATTTTGAATCTAAGCACGCACCCATGAAAGCATGTAAGCCAGCCACTTCATGTCTTTGTCTCCCCACCCCCAGCCCCTATTTTCTTTAATTTTTTTTATTCTACTTTAGATGAAGGTTTACAGAGCAAATTAGTTTCTCATTAAACAATTAATATACACATTGTTTTATCACACTGGTTGCCAATCCCATACCTTGTCAACACTCTCCCCTTCTTGACTTTGGGTTCCCCATTACCAGCTTTCCTGTTCCCTCCTGCCTTTTCATCCTTGCCCCTCAGCTAGTGTGCCCATTTAGTCTTATAGGCCCATCTAATCTTTGGATAAAGGGTAAACCTCAGAAGTGACTTCTCTACTGAGTTAAAAGGGTGTCCAGGGGTATCTCTCCCCGTTTTAGATAGCCAATGTTTAAATTGCCCATCCCTATCAAACAAGTGGTGGCACAGTGATCAAGAGCTATGGCTGCTAAACAAAAGGTTGGCAGTTACAATCCGCCAGCCTCTCCTTGGAAACTGTGGGGCAGTTCTACTCTGTTCTATAGGGTCACCATGAATCAGAATCGACTCGATGGCAACAAGTTTGGTTTGGTTTTTCATCAAACCAGTTGTCATGGATTGAATCATGTCCCCTCAAAAAATGCGTGTATCAATGTGGCTGAGCCATGATTTCCAGTATGGTATGGTTGTCCTCCATTTTGTGATTGTAATTTTATGTTAAAGAGGATTAAGGTGGGATTGTAACACCCTTACTAAGGTCACATCCCTGATCCAACGTAAAGGGAGTTTCCCTGGGGTGTGTCCTGCACCACCTTTTATTTCACAAGAGATAGAAGGAAAGGGAAGCAAGCAGAGAGTTGGGGGACCTCATGCCACCAAGAAAACTGTGCCAGAAGCAGAGCGTGTCCTTTGGACCCAGGACCCCTGCATGGAGGAGCTCCTTCACCAGTGGAAGATTGAGGACAAGGACCTTCATTCAGAGTAGACAGAGACAGAAAGACTTGTCCTGGAGCTGGCGCCCTGAATTTGGACTTGTAGCCTACTAGACTGTGAGAGAATAAATTTCTCTTTGTTAAAGCCACCCACTTGTGATATTTCCGTTATAGCAGCACTACATGACTAAGACCCCAATGCTCTGATGAGACAGGCATGTTCCTTGGTTTGAAGAATCTTCTATTCAAGTTGGAACTTTGAACATCTGCATCCATAAGGAAAGTCCGTTCCAGAGCAAGCCACCGAATTTCAGCAAACTGCACCACCTCACAATGTCAAACATCTTTATTTTCATTTGGTCAGGCTCTGGTCAGCTCATCCCTAGCCATCTGAGCTAGGTCAATGAGTACCAGCCATAGGCTCAGGAGTCCTCATACCTCCCTCAACTTGAAATCAGCCAGCCCCTCCCCTTTCATTCCTAGGCCCTGTGGGCTAGGTCAATGGGTACCACCAAAGGCTGAGGGATCCACACAACTCCCTGCACTTCAGACCAACCAGCCCTTTCTCTTTTTCTGTCATCATTGCCTCTGTGGGCTGGTGTCAATGGAACACGTCCAAACTAAGCCCATCTCTTCATTGCCGTAGCTTCCACACTTCCACTTATCAAGTGGACCCAGGTGGTCACCAGAAGCGAGCGTATCAGGCTGTTTACTCTTGGGCTCCCTTTAACTTGCAGTCCTAGAAGGGGGTTCTTCTGATAGGCACTGACTTTTCCTGCCTCAATGTATCCAATAGCAAACTACTTGCGCAAAATTCAAAAAGCAAAACAGTCATTCCCCCACTCCCCTAGCAGATCCTTCATTCAAATGCAAATTTCCTCCTCTCCCAGCAGTTCTGGGTAAATCTGCATGTCTTTTAAAATGCACATTTCCTTGGAAGGGCTCAGGTTTTTGACCTAAGCCTCCAATACTCTATACATAGGGCTACTGCTTCCAAACCAACAGCCTGTGTTTCTTTCTGACAAATCTTAGTTCCCCTTTTAGCATATCCAATCAAGTATTGGCTAAAGGTGGAGTTACACGCTCTCCATTATCCATAATACCCAATATTCATTTCTCTCATACATTTAGGTCTGTTTTACAACACTAGGCAGGAAAACACTCAATATCCATTGTACATACAAACACATAACTCTTTAAAACATTCCAGTTTCATCTTCTCTTCTCCACACCTTGACAATCTTCCCATTCAAATGCATATGCCCTTGGGCCTCTGGCTGCATGGAATCAGAAGACCCTGGCCCCTATCAATCATCTAGTTTAATTGCCTGGCTTTTGCCCCAAGTCGTTCCAATTTCTGCTTTGTGCCACAGCTGCAGCATAACATCTCTTACTTTCCTTTCAGCCATTACAGATAATGACAACCAAACTAACCATCTAAGAATCAAAACTTTCACTTCCTACACCCCTTTATTCTTTCTCTTACAAACTGCCATGTTCCTGTGAGTCTGGAGCCATTGCAATGAGTCTCACTTCTGACACCAGCTGTAATAGTAGCATAGGGGAGGTGTCTGACCTCCTCTAATTTCACAGGGGAGAAGGGAAATCACCATCAGCATCAGCCCAAGTCTGATTCCAATAAGGCAGAGGTTAGACGTGCCTCTACCCTCCAGACTTTTCACCAATTCTGACACCATCTGTCCCTCCCTGGCACTCTCTACTTCTCTGCTGGGTTCGAGAATTCACTGCAATGGCCACACAGGACTCACAGACAATACTCACAGTTATGGAGTTTATTAGGGAAGTAACAGGTAACAATTCAAGATCAGGAAAAACTCAGGATACATTTCTTTGATCAGAACAGCCTTTTCTTAGCCGTGCCCACAGGCGGGCCTCTCTCTGGCCCTCAGCTTGGCCTCTGCCCTACTCAGGCAAGTGTTACAATGCTCTTTAGCTTCACCAATAAATGCCCAGGGGCACCCCACTCCACCAGTAAGCCTGGTCCCAAAGGCGCTTAGTTCTCTCTGTCCATAGCTCAGCAAGCCTAGCTCCACCCCACGTCCAGAGGCACCCTACTCCACTACAAACCTTCTGCCTGAAGGCACTCAGCTTTCTCACTTCACGGGCCGGGACGCTCAATCACGCTTTTTCCTACTGGTCTCTTGGTTCTGCTCCCTTTGCTGCCACTGTTTCTCTGCCACTGCTTCTTGTCATCTTGCTATCTCCAGTGTTATAGCTCTCTCTCTCCTGGGTCAAGTAGGGTCTCTGTGCAGGGATCCCAGGTCCAGAGGACATGTTCCACTTCATCTCTTCTTCTCGATGGTAGTCTGGTCCCCCTTTCCACCTCTGAGATGGCTCATTTTAACCCTAGCAGGATGGCAGAACTGACCAATCACCTCACTAGGGCTCCTTACACCTTACTTGCATGGTCCCACCTCCACAAGGGTGTCATTCACCTTATTTATGTGATTAACAAGCTATCCAAACCCCTTGGTGAGCCACAAGCACCTCATTTGCATAGTTACACCCAATCATTCAGTGGGAATTACAAGACCATGGCAAGAAAGACCATTTAAAATCGATCCATGGCACCACACCATATGATGGAATATTATTCAGCAATAAAAAGAAATGAAGTTCTGATACATGTTATGACATGGATAAATCTCAACGATATTATGCTGAGTGAAAGAAACCAGATATAAAAAGCCACATAATGTGTGATTCCATTCCTATGAAACGCCCAGAATAGGCAAATCCTTAGAAACCAAAAATATATTAGCACTTGTCAGAGGCTAGCTAAGAGGTAGTTATTGCTAATAGGTATGGAATTTATTTGGGAGGATGATGAAAATATTCTCAAACTGGATATTGGTGATGGTTGCATAACTCTGTGGATATTCTGAAACCACTGCATTGCACACTTTTAAGAGTGAATTTTATTGTATGTGAATTGCGTGCATCCTCCCCGTTTGTTGGCTGGCCACGCCCTCCGCCTGCGCCACCCTCACAAACACCGCCATACCAATCCTTTCCACATGTTGGTGTAAAAAAAATTAGCATAGCACTCTTACAGAAATACCTCTCAGAGGGTCAGCGCGGCCAGCAAACAAACGCAGAAGGCGCAGGTTATTTGCATTAAAAATACGGCATGTCTTAATAACGCTAATATTAAAATAAAGCCAAAAAAATTCAAAAATTTTTTAAAAGGCAGTAACAAGTATACAACGGATGAAAATAGTAAGATTAAGAGAGAAAGGAACAGAAGAAAAGGAAGAAACTACAATTCAAGCAAATGGACTTCATGGTTAAATAAATGAGGGATAAAGTTATAGCGTTCTCCATTCAGGGGATCACACAGTGAAGTTCATGTCTCAAATTCTGATATGGTAAGCATAAGGGTCACATTCCTATTGATGTGCCATCTCTGTATATGTAATACTTTATTTTGCATACAAATTACCAGCAATAATGCTCAAATAGCTCAAGATTGTTTTTTAAAAAACATTTTTAAAAGCTAAGGATTAGAATAAAAGCTATCACAAAATCTATTTTATCAACATAAAGAAGTAGGGCTGGCTTCTTGACTTGAGAAAAAACGAAGAATAAATGGGATTTTTTTTTTTTTTTTTTTTAAGAGCTATTAAAGCCACAGGTTTAGCAAGCAGGTATCTATTTCCAGGATTTTCTAGTTGATCTACCCTAATGCAAAATATTCCATTGTGTTTATTTAGACTGTTTTCCAAATGTATGCACTGCCTAAAGTAAGTTTTCTAATGGCTTTTTGTCAAAGCATTTGGGAAGACAAGAATATCAAAGACCCAGAGATGCTATTAGAACATTACAAGACTTGGAAGGTGTTCATGACAAGGAAGCCAAGAGGATCGGAGATCCAGATGAATCATGAGCCAGAAAGTATCCATTTAAACTGGGAAGAATGAAATCAGCCTCTTCCACAAGCCATCGTATCACTTTCCAGTTTATTTCCATGACAAACAAGCTAGCGGTGACATGGGATTTCATTGATAAGATGAGCATTTTAATCATTTTTTGAGTCAATTTTATAAATCAGATGAAAACAAAAGATAGTTTCCTCCAGGAAACATCCACCAGAGTATTTATCCTACAGGATTCAGGCCTTTTGTTGACACAGTCTGTCAGACATTCTTAAATAGTTCATGAAACTTTTAAATAGCTTTTATAACTTCATCTTTCAGTCTAACCCACTGCCATCGAGTCACTTATGACTCAGAGTGACCCTATAGGATAGAGTAGAGCCACCCTAGAGTTTCCAAGGCTACGAATCTTTATGGAAGCAGACCGCTATATCTTTCTCCCACAGAGCAGCCGAGCACTTTAACCACTGCATCACCAGGGCTCCTTCTTTCAGCACGTTGTTGTTTTTAGGTGCCATTCGGTTGATTCCTACTCATAGCAGTGTTTCATTCCTACAATAGAACAAAACACTGCCCAGTCTTTGCTTTTCAACACTTTAAAGAGATCTTTTGCAGATTTGCCTAATGCAATACTTCGTTTGACTTCTTGACTGCTGCTTCCAAAGGCACTGAGTGTGGATCCAAATAAAATGAAATACTTGACAACTTCACTCTTTTCTCCGTTTATCATGATTTTGCTTATTGGTCTTGTGAGGATTTTTGTTTTCTTTATGTTAAGGTATAATCCATACTGAAGGCTGTAGTCTTTGATCTTTGATTTTCATCAGTAAGTGCTTTAAATCCTCTTTGCTAGGTACCCAAATAAACACCAAATAAAACACAAGCACTTTAGACATTTTAAAGAAAATAAAAACTAAAAACAACAACAAAAAAGCATTATTTTAAGCAGTAGGACATTCAAGCACTGTGTTTCAGGCATTTGAAGGCAGAATTGTAGGTAAACCTTCAAAGCTGATCTGTCTCCTATTTTTTATTGTTATGAGTCAGAAATATAAGCTCTATAACAATACTGTTTTTAGGTGCCATTGAGTCAATTTTTATTCATAGCAACCCCATGTGGCAGTAGAACTGCCCCATAGGATTTTCTAGGCTGCAATCTATACAGGAGCAGATCTCTAGGTCTTTCTCTAGAGAGGCAGCTGGTGGGTTTGAACCATCAACCTTTCAGTTAGCGGCAAGCATTTAACTGTTGCAATATCAGGGCTCCTTCACAGCAATATTACAACCTACATACTATGTCCATACTCTTGCTAAATAATTTTAAATGTTTCTGTTCAGGTATACTATTTTGAGAATTTCTCACTTTCAAAAAGAATAATCATTTTTATGTCCCACAATTTCCAGAATACATTTAATTTTAAGGTAAAATTTAAAAAATTCTATTAATGAAATATTTTGATATCCCTTTTATTTGATTAAAGCAGACAAATAAAAAATCATTTAACAGTTGATTTAACATATACGGCCCAACAATAGAGCTAAGTGCCTCATAAAAGGAAAGGCAAAAAAAGCTCCCGCTAAATCTTCAGGTTTTATTGAAATACCCACTTTATAAAGCCCTCATAAATTAAGACACTCTAAATAATTTTTCAGAGTCTCTGCATGGTGCCAATGGTTAGTGCTCCCAGTTGCTAACTGAAAGGTTGGCTGAGCTATAAATTTTCACCTAAAGCATAATAAATAAAAAAAGAAAAAGAAAGGTTGGAGGTTCCAGTCCACCCAGAAGGTGCCTCAGAAGAAAGGCCTGGTAATCTATTTCTGAAATATTAGCCATTGGAAACCGTACGGAGCTCAGTTCTATACTGACACACAGGGAGTCATCATGAGTCGGTCGCAGTCTACTCAGCAGCAACGGGTTAGATAATTTTTCAGAAGTAAACACTAGGTTATGACCTGCTAGTGTGCAGTCATGGGCCGCTTTTAAACAAGTCACAGTGATAACAATAACCATGATTGACTGAGCAATTACCATATACTCTACTAGACACAGTACATGATCATCTCATTTCATGCTCTCAAAATCCTAAAATGTAGGTAGAACTGGTTTCTCTATTTTACAGAACATTAAAGCACAGGAAGGTTAAGAAACTTGCCCAAAGCTATACAGCTAGAAGTTTAGACAAGCTAGAATTATAAACCAGCCAATATGACCCAATAACTCACACTCTTAACCCCTGAAACTATTGCCCTGACATAATCTTTAAACCTTAAACCACAAATATTCCCCGAAGTCTTCTTAAAACCAAATAATAGTTTAGCTTATCTAGTAAAGAATGTCTGCTTTGAGCATTGTACTTTTTTAAGAACTATCTTTATGGGATCAGATGCACAACAGCAGCTCAAAAGATTAGATAGGAACCTTAGAGGGCAGTGAGTTTATGTTAATGGGAGAGGAACATCTCAGGAAAGGACGATGGAAAAGGTTGCACACACAACTCAAAGAATGTAATCAATGTCACTAATTTTACATGTAGAAATTGTTGAATTGATGTATATTCTGCTGTATATATTCTCAACAATAACAGCAAAAATAAAATAAATTATTAAAAAAGAAAAAAGAACCCACACTCTTAACTATTATGCAATTCAGAACGAATTTTCCTTTGGAACCATATTTTAACTACGATAGTGTCACGAGTTGCTCACAAAAGCCTGGGCACATGTCTAGACTGTGAACTATAGACAGATAATGGGACTGTAATGACTGCTGGGCTGATTCAGACACAGAAGGAATTGGTAGCATAAGGGGTGTTTAATCTCTATTTTTAGTAGTGGTCATTACCTTGAAAAAGGTTTTCAAAAATTTTAAAGCCAACGAGTTCTGTTTGCAAGTGGAATGTCACCAACACTTCAACTTATAAAACTGGTAAGAGTAGAGCTGCTCTTGGAATAGGAAAGGAAAAGCCAGTCTGTCTTTCCTCCATTCCTCAGAGGCACTTCCAAAAAAACTCAACTTTCCAAAGAAGATAGCCTGAAAACTACTAAAGTAAAAAAAAAGGAGGGAATTACTTTCGACTTGGTTTCTTATTTTCAGAAAATAAACTGGAAAAGCATCTCATAATGTTCTTGTAGGCAAAATAGATAAACATGGGCCGTAAGAGAGTACAGTCACATATACCCACAGATCTGTTCACCTGATGAAAGGTGTTCAGTATTGTGCCACAGGGCTTTGTACCTGGTGCTATCTCATTCAATATTTTTTCAATAACTTGGATAAAGTCATAGAAGGTATAGCTACAGAACAAAGTAGAAAATAGCTGAAAATTATCAACAAATACAATCAAGAAGGGAAAGCTGCAACTGGATAAAGCAAAGCAGTTCAGGAATATAAATTTTTAAATGCTGAATGTTTGCCGCAGAAATCTTCTTTGGTGAGACTAGTGTATAGGGTAGGCCTCAAAGGAGTCGAGGCATTCAAAAATTCATCTTCAACTTAATAAAGCCAAAAGTCAACTCATCTCCCTCCTCAAAGCCAGTTAACTTTCCAGTTTCCTGAATCCTTCTCTCCCCACAAAGATGCAGTAATGGATTGCTCACAGACCACAAGAAATGCCAAAAAATCAAAAGAACAGAGAACTAAGCTTCGAGAAGCCAAAGTGAACCCCAAATTAAATGGTCTAGAAACATATGTTACAACCAGTGTAATGAACCAGGAGGAATGCAAAAACTGGGGAAACAGAAGATAACTGATCCATGGATCACAAGGAGAGGTCTGGGTTGGTCGGTGATTTATAGTTTTACTTATATAAACTGGCCAGGGTGTGAAGCATGGGCAGATCAGTCGAGTTTAAAGGTCCTCAGTAAAAACAGACACAATCTTCTCCAAGGTAGAGCGGATCAGTACTTCCATGGTTAACCCAATGGGAAATTTTAATGTCTCAGGCTATTCTTGAGATGAATACATATTCACAGGACCTCTATTTCAATCCCCAAGCCCTCTTCCAAACGCACTAAGTACTTGGACTGACCTTGGGGTCAAAGCAATCTAATGTCTTTCAATTCTGTACTAAATTTCTCATCTCAAATTGACAAAACCAGTTAGCTATGAGAATGTGAAGTAGAGGGCAGGGTACTAGCTGGCCAGGCGAAGCAAGAAGTGGTGGAAGATGGGACAGTGAGCATGTTTTAAAGACTGAATCAATCGTATCCCCAAATACTTGTGTTATAAATCCCAAATCCTATACCCGTGGATGTAATCTCATTTGGGAAAAGGACTTTCTTTGTTAAGTTAATGAGACCATGTCACTGTAAGGTATGCCTTAAACCAATCACCTGTGAGCTATAAAAAGAGCAGATGAGGCACAAAGAAAGCAAACACAAATGGACGGAAAGTCTGCCAAGGAACCGAGCAGAAGCTGAAAGGAGACAAGGACCTTCCTCCAGAGCTGACAGAGACAGAAAGCCTTCCCCTAACACTGGTGCCCTGAATTCGGAATTCTAGCCTCCTAATTTGTGAGAAAATAAATTTCCACTTGTGGTATTTCTCTTACAGCAGCACTAGATAACTAAGACACCATGGAAGAGAGTAATTGCAGTGAGAACATCAGAAAGTTGGTAATTCTGCAAAGACAAAAGACCCAATCTCTAATCGTTGTTGTTGTTCTACGGAAAGGTAATGCAGATAGGAGAGATGAACAGTATCTCCCTCATTGCCCGGTGAGTGAATGTTTTGTACGATTAGTAATCCATAACAGTGTTTTTGAGAGGATTAAATGATAATCCACGGAAAAAGTTTAGAACAGTGCCCGATAAAACAGTAAGTGCTCAAAAACATTAGCTATTATTTTATTATTATACTATCATCACAGTCATTATCTTGGCACCTATCAAAACACTTCAGCAGCCTATAAATTCTCCAGGTACTACTGGCCAAAGAGCTGAGTCAGAATTGACTCAATGGCAATGGGTTTGGTTTTTTGTTTAGGTCTAGAGTGTGTATGAACATCATCTTAAAAATTCATTTCAAACAGTCTAAAATGTGTCTCTGTTAATTGCTTTCTCCGGACCAGAAGAGTAGTGATGCTTCCTATAGACCTAAGCTCTGGGGAATGTGTCTAAGTTGGGGATCAAAGTAAGTAAGAACAGGTAACGACCGGGGATACTCATTAAACTGATGTCTCAGTAATTGTAACACAAAAAAGAGCACTGGGGAAGTAGAGTGTCTGATGAAATCTCTCTACAGGTTTGCAACTAGGAAAGTATAGAGAGCAGCCCTGGTGGCACAATGGTTAGGCATCCAGCTGCTAACCAAAAGGTTAGCGTTTCAAATCCACCCAGCAGCTCTAACGGAGAAAAACCTGGTGATCTGCTGCTGTGAAGATTTGAAAAAAGATTACAGCCTAGAAAACCCTGTGGGGCAATTCTACTCTGTTAGATGGGGTCACTCTGAATTGAAAATTGACTCGAAAGCACCTAACAGCAACAAGTAGAGAGAAGCTCAACCTTGCACTTGGATGGGGAATATACAACCCAGATCCTGGCCACCAACTCTGTTTTGAAATTATCCCAATTTAGGGCATCTCTTCTACGTACCAGGCGTTGTGGTAGAATCTGAAAAAATCGCCTGATAAGTGATCTTCATTCAAGATTCAAGGGGCATGTGGAATGGGCAACTGGGTTGAAGGAGAAGTTATATGATAGTTTGTAGGGGTCTACAGAGAATGCTCTTGACAGAACAAGAAAGAACCTGCCAGGGAAAGATTGGGGTAAGAGCATTCCAGACATATGCAATAGCTAGTTCGAAGGCCTAAGGCAAAAACAAGCTCAGCTCACTTAAGGGGCAAGAAGCCCAAGAAGACTAAGTATTGTGAGTGAGGAAGACAAGGTCGTAGAGGTTATGAAGGCCTGGACCCCCGAACAGAGGAGAGGGTAGTTTGGAATTCTATTCCAAATGGAAAGAAATGTGATTAGAGGTTATTTTATATAAAGTGTAATATATATATATACACACACACGTATTGGCTTTATTAAGTTATATAATTTATATACAATAAAATTCCCCAATTTTAAGTCTACAACTTGGTTAATTTTAATAAGTTTATACAGTTGTGTAATCAACACCACAATCGTGACGCCAAACATTTTTCCTTCACTACAGAAAGTTTCTTCCCGACTCTTAGCAGTCAATTCCCTTCCCCAAATCTGGCCTCTAACAAACATTGATCTACTGTCACTATAATTTTTATTTTCTAGAATGTACTCTCAACAGAATTATACAGTCAGGACGAGCTACACAATTTACAAAGTCTACTGCAATAAAAATGTGGGGACACTTGCTAAAAAATTAAGAATTTCAAAACAGCAAGAGCAGAGGATTAAAGCAAGCATAGGGTCCTTCTGGGTTTGAGGTCTCGTGCAACTGCACAGTCACATACCCATGAAGCTGGTCCAGTATGCAGTAAGTAGTTTTTTTGTGTCTGGCTTGTTTCACTTGGAGTCCCTGGGTGGTGCAAACAGTTGACACATTTCGCTCCTAACCAAAAGATTGGAGGTTCAGGTCTGCCCAGGAATGCCTCAGAAGACAAGCCTGGTGATGTACTTCCAAAAAAACAGCCACTGAAAACCCTATGGAGCAGGGTTCTACTCTGACACACATGGGGTCATCAAGAGTCAGAGCTGACTTGAGGGCAACTGGTAACCGGTCTTTAACTTAAGCATGGAGATTCATCCAAACTACTGACTACATGTACCTTTGCTGAGTAGTAGTCTATTGTACAAACGTACCACAATTCATTTATCCACTCACCAAGGGATGGACGTTTGTGTTGTTTCCAGTTTGGAACTATTATGAATAATGCTGTTATGAATATTCAGTTATAAGCATTTGTTAGATGTCTTTTGAAGAGTACAAGTTTTTCATTTTGATGAAATCCAATTTGTCAACTTTTTTTTCTTTTATGGTTCACGCTCCCTGCGTGCTATCTAAGAAATTGTTGCCTAACTCAAGATACCAAAGATTTTCTTCCATGTTCTCTTTCAGAAGTTTCATCATTTTAGGTTTTACATTTAGATCTATGACCCATTTAGAGTTAGTTTCTGTACATGGTGCAAAATATGATTCAAAAAAATTTTTTTTCCCTGTCGCATGTGGATAGGCAGTTGTTTCGGCACCATTTGTTGAAAAGGCTACTCTTTCTCCACTGACTTCCTCTGCATTTAACAATGCAGGTCTATGACCCATCAAAGGAATTTAAACGGAGGAGTGACAAGCTCTTTTAACAAGATAATGCAGCTGTTATAAGGAGAATGGATTATAATGAAGCGAAAGCGGAAGCAGAAAGATCAGTTCGGAGACTATTTATAGTTCAGGTGAGAAATGATGAAAGCTTGGACTTGTCTTAAGCAGGGGAGCGGCAAGATCTCATTTTGGTTTTAATTGGTATTTCCCTAATGACTAATGATGTTGAGCAGTTTTCATGCGCTTATTTGCCATCGGTCTATCATCTTTGGTGAAGTATCTATTCAAATCATTCTTTGCCCCCTTTTTTTTTTCTTTTCTTTCTTTTTTCTTTGTACATTTAGTTCTAATTTCCACTGGAAGGTTTTAAGCAGAGCAGTGACCAGACCTCATTGTGGTTGTAATTAGCATCTCTCTAATGACTAATGATATTGAGCATTTTTCATATGCATATTTGCCTTCTATTTATCATCTTTGGTGGTCTATTCAAATCATTTTTTTTTTTACATTTAGCTCTGATTCATTGGGAGGTTTTTTTAATTATTATTACTGTGGTAAATATATATGTAACAAAACATTTGCCATTTCCACATTTTTCACATATACAGTTCAGTGACGTTAATCATGTTCATCACATTGTGCAATAATCGCCACTATCCATCACTGAAGAGTTTTAAACAGAGGAGTGACAAGATCATGCAGCTGCTAGGAGGAGAATGGATTATAACGAAGCAAAAGTGGAATCAGAGAGATCAGTTAGGAGGCTATTTATAGTCCAGGTGGGAAATAATGGAGGCTTGTATTTTTGTATTGGAGTGGGAGAGATGAAGAGAAATGGACAGGTTTGGAAAATGTTTGGGAGTAGAGTTGGAATATGTCGAGGGGTAGGATATACTTAGGGGTATGATTAGCTGCTGTGGAGGATAAGAGAAAGAAGGGAAGCTAGGATAATTCTTATATTTTGGCTCAGATAACAAACGAGATGGAGGTACTGTTTACTAAGGACGAAAAAGACTAAAAAAAAAAAAAAAAATTTTGAAGGGGTAAAAAGAAAAAAAAAAGCAGGACTGAGAAGTGGCCTGTTTTGGCCCTGTTGAATTTGGGTGCTTGTCAAGCAGACACTTGGAGGTACAAGTCTGGAGTTTCAGAAAGAGGTTGTAGTGAGTTTGAGGGAATTCAGGGCTAATCAAGGATGGAGATATGACCACTAGATAGCATTGCTCAACAAGCTGTTTATTGGGGCAGATGCACTGACAGCTGCATGGAGGGTGTGGTCCCCCACAGCAGGAGGTCCTCCAGAGGCAAGTAGCACAGGGAACCCCCAGAGGGGAAGAGGGCACGAAAAACTCCAGGGAGGAGGAGAAGAGAAGCTGGAACTTACACGTCCCTTAGGCAAGGAACTCCTGCAGCAAGGTGGACAGTCTCTGGGTCAAACAGCTCCAAATGGAGAAACACATTCAGGTCCCTATACCTACAGGATTGTATCTTATCTACAGCTACCAGATGTTGGGTGCAGTTTCTAGGTATGTAAAACAGAAGGCTCTAAGTGGCTAAAAATTTTGTTTATATGGGATATCTTTAAAACAATTGGGTGCATACACATTTGAGTTTGGTGCCTGAAGGCTTTTTTGGGCTAACAGGCCTCAGCTTACTATGAAGAAGTGAACAACTTGGGGCGAGGGAGGCAAACAGGCAAGGGCTGTAGCTTTTACCTTCACTTCAAACAGAGGAACTCCCCTTTTACCTGATGCACTTGTTGATGATTCCAGATAAGAATTTACACTGAAGAGATTCTACTGCTTTAAAAAATGTATATGAATCCCATGAAGGAAAAAATGACTTACACTCAACTGCTAACTTAAACGTTGGTGATTTGAACCCACCTAGTGGCATCACAGAAGAAAGGCCTGGCGACCTGCTTCTGTAAAGATCACAGCTAAGAAAATTCTATGGTACAGTTCTACCCTGTAACATGTGGGGTCGCCATGGGTCAGAATCAACTCGAAAGCAACAGGTTTGTTTTTCTCTAGACCAACTGGTCCTTTACACAAGTCTCAGGGTGTCTTCTTGTTGTAGCTTAAGTTCCATGAGAAACAGACTTTAAGACAGATTTGTATACGAGACATTTTTTGAGGCATGCTTTCCAGTAAAGGAATGAAGAAAGTAAGACTGGACAGAGGTATATGTTCAACTGTGAAGCTGTAACAAAAGAAAGTCCAGTCAATCTTAGGGGAAGCTCTAAAGCTGGGAGAAGATGTCCCATATTTAAATAAGAGGGCCGCATTGTCTAGTCATTGCATATGGGCTGTGTCAGGGAGCGGGTGTAAACTTGGGGAGGGACTCCCCTTTGGTCACAGGCAGTTCCGGGAGAGGGATTCAGTTGTGAGACATCAGCAAACCACAGTTCCAGCAGCTCAGGGAATGAGTGTCTCAGTTTCAAAGGTGGCTCTGGGCAGCACGCCACCGCATCTACTACACCACACTTATGCATTTGCCCAGGCCACTCACTTTGTCTAAGATGACGTTGCTTGCCACCTCCTAATCCTACCTTTCTTCAAACCCAGCACAAATACTACATCCTCCATTAAACATTTTCTGATTCTTGTCATGGTAAATAATGTTTTTCTCCTCTAAATTTCAAGTATTTTTACTCATATCCTTCTTCTGGCACTTATCTTTCCTAACTTCCATTACAACTATTTTTCACTTGGATAAATTAAGCACTTAAAATGATCCAGGCAGTGAACTAGGACTTGGAGATATAATATGAACAAAACAGATATGATCCTTTCCATACTTCAGATAAATAATTGGATTTTAGAGAGTTCATAGCTATAGAAAAGCACATAGGATGGGAATTTAATTCCAATAATTTTCAGGGAACGACTCCCTAAAAAAGGTGTTATTTTAAATTCAGACCAAAAGATTAAGTAGAGAGCAAATAGTTAAGCACTTGCCTAGTAGACAAAAGCACGGAGGTTTGAACCCACCCAGAGGTACCTCAGAAGACAGGTCTGGCAATCTACTTCTTGAAAACCCTATGGAGCAGCTCTACACTGCATAGTGGGGTGGCCATGAGTCAGAATGGACTTGACAGCAGCTAACAATAACAACTTAGTGAAGAAAGGGAGTGGGGATAAGGAGTAGGGTGTGTTCAAGTAAGAAAGTGCAGCACGTGCTAAAGTTGACGTTTATTTGATAAATATATATTGAGCCCCTCCTATGTACCAGCATCAATCATCCTAGGGGCTTGGGCTCTATCACTAAACAAAAGAAAAGAAAATTCTTTTTCTCATGGAGTTTACATTCTAGGAAATGAAGGGACTCAATATAACTAGAGTAAAGGAGCAAAAAGAGAGTGATGTAAGACATGGCTGAAGACATAGGCAGAGGCCAGACCACTGCTGGCCTGGTAAGGATTCAAGGGTCTCAGTACCAAAGGCTCTGATTAGACTGTTTTATAAATAATCACTCTGGCTGCAGGGTACATGACCTGTCTTGCCTTCTCTATTGTAAATTTTAGAAGGCTGCTCTGTAATGAATTTACCTTTGAACATGTAATGCCCCCCTTGGCACCCAATAAATAATAACGATGGCAACACTTGAGTGTTTACTATGTGCTGGACACTGGACCAAGCCCATTACATGTATTAACTCACTAATCCTCACAACACACTCTCTCAGTTGACTGGCTGAATGAGAGAATGTATGCTTATTCATTTGGAACATAGGAACCTGGAGACACCTGGGAGTCTGTAGATTTCCCTCTATGTGCATGATTGGGGCGGGGGGGAGCAGCAAGTGAGGAAAAAAAAAAAAAATGCCACTTGTCCAGCTCCAGTATGCCTTTTCAATCTTATTCAAACCAAATCATTTTCAAACATTCTCAGTGAGCTACAAAGCTAAGAAATACATGGACATAAAAATAGTGTGATCTTATATCCATGAAAGACAGTTGTACACATTTGCACATCTCTAGGACCTTCATCCAATCATCTGCATTGATAACTATTAAAGTGTGTGTCTAAAAAACATGATGAACTGGCTCAGCAAAATCATCGTGCCTTCAGAGGAGCTGTTTTTTACAAATTTTAACAATCCCTGAAAGCATCAACAATAGTCTGTCTGTGGTGCAATGATTTACTTAATATGGCCCTTCTAGACATGGTCTTTGTGACTTACACACAATGACTGAGTGGGACTATGTAAATAAGGTATATGGAACCTGTGATGGTTGGGGTTATATGTCAACTTGGTTAGGCCATGATTCCCAGTACTATATGCTTGTCTTCTATTTTGTGATCTGATATAATTATCCAAGTAGCCTCCATTTTATGTGTCATAAATCCTAACCTCTATATGTTAATGGGAAACCTGGTGGTGTAGTAGTTAAGAGCTCAGCTGCTAACCAAAGGGTTGACAATTTGAATCCACCAGCTGCTCCCTGGAAACCTTATGGGGCAATTCTCCTCTGTCCTATAGGGTCGCTATGAGCCAGAGTCGACTCCACGGCAATGACATTATATGTTAATGAGGCAGGATTAGTGTGGGGTGCACATTGAGTCACAGCACACAGAAGTCTCACTCTTACTCAAGTTTCTTCTTCCCTGGGGTGTGACCTGCATCCACTGTATATATATGTAGGTCGCTCTGGAGGGGCTCCCTCTCTCTCTCTTTGGATTCCGTGTCTGGGCTATGATCATCTGACCTCTGGTTCCCGGAACTTGGGCCAGTAGCCTGCCATCTGACCTGGAGATTTTGGGATTCCCCAGCTTCTGCAGCCTTATGGGCCAGCGGCCTATCATCTGACCTGATTTGCCAGTGTCTTAGTCATCTAGCGCAGCTATAACAGAAATACCACAAGTGGATGGCTTTAACAAAGAGAAATTTATTTTCTCACAGTCTACTAGACTAGAAGTTCAAATTCAGGGCGTCAGCTCCAGTGGAAGGGTTTCTCTATCTATTGGCTCTGGAGGAAGGTCCTTCTCATCAACTTTCCCGTGGACTAGTAGTTCTCTGCACAGGAACCCTGGGTCCAAAGGATGCGCTGTGCTCTTGGTGCTTCTTTTTGGTGGTATGAGGTCCCCATGTCTCTCTGCTTACTTCTCTCTTTTATATCTCAAAAGAGATTGGCTTAAGACACTATCTAATCTTGTAGATCTCATCAATATAGCTGCCATTAATCCATCTCATTACACCAGAGTGATAGGATTTACAACACATAGTGAAATGACAAAATAGTAGACAATCATACAATACTGGGAATCATGACCTACCCAAGTTGATGGATATTTTGGGGGGACACAATTCAATCCATAACAGCCAGCTTCTACAGCCTTGTGAACCAGCAGCCTGTGGTCTGACCTGCCAGTTTGGGTTCGTCAGCCCCTGCAGCTACCTGGGTTGGGAAAAGCCTATGCCTGACCCATGGATTTGGGACTTGCCAGCCTCCACAACTGTGTGAGCAATTTCCTTGATACGACTTGTGAGTTCCATGAGACAGTGCAGCAAATTACAGAACTCAAAGATGGGAGGGAGAGTACTGAGGGGAGGAGTAGTTGATGTTAGAGATGATGGAGTGGCACAGCAATTTGGAAAAGTTAGATTTGGGGGACATCTTTAACCTCTGCTTCATAGGAGCCACTTTTGTTCTGATCCTTATAAAAGAAATTATTCTTTTACCATCCTTTTCTGAAAAACAATAAAAACTTAAAAAAAAAATTCTTTTTGTCACCTGGAATCTTCAAAGGGACTCACCTGGTTAGGAGACTTTGGGTAGCTCTCTGACATTGCAACATACAAATGAAAAAGGCTCCCTTGTGGCCTGAAAGAGTGGCTGTACCTGCTTGCCTGAGAAGTGGCACCAAGCAATGGTCACTGACCGAGCCTTACAAAGTTGTTCGTATTTTCAAATGAGAAACAACACAGTGAACCATGGCATCTTAGAAGATGAGGAAAAGCAGATAAAGATGTGAGGCTATGTCTGTGTTGTGAAGTGCAGATCACAGTTAATATGCAGGACCTTTGGCCAGAATTCCGTCTTAATACAAAATAGTTCTTATATTAATAGTCAGTTCTTAGATTAAGTGTAGGTTTCTCAATAAATTTATCCATGATGAAAAACATGTAAATAATAATCAAGAACCCCCCCCCAACACACACACACACAGAGCTTTGTTTCTTTGCATCAATTTGCTGATGCCTCTTCGGCACTTTCCTCCATCATAGGCAACAACAGTTAAAACTGAACCCCACGCTACCGGCAGTGCCGGAGGTGTGGCAGATTGATTTGGGCAGGAAATTGGGGTACCTTGCTTTAGAACATTTCATAAACTTTCTTTAAACAAGTGTAAACAAAACGCAGGCTTTTGCAATAAAAAGTATTTTTATAGAAACCAAACAGACTAACAGGAGTTGTACCCAGTCATTAGGAAGACAAAGAAATTGCTTTCCTTGACAGCCCTAAAAAGCTTTAAATTAATGTCAAAGGCAGGAGTCCTGTCACAGAACAGAGAGATACATTCCAGCCCCTACATGTTTATATCTTCCTGGGGCCATAACTCTACCTCCCACCACCACCCAACCCCCACCACCACCCAAACCACCTACCAGACATCTTCCAGAAATAAAACACAGCTGAGTTTAACCCTTTCTTTCCCACAAGGCTGTTTAACTGCCAGCAGATAACATGGTATGAACCACAGCCTGCTGCTATACTAAGCGGAGCCAAAGCTAATAATAACCAAATCATAATGCTTATTTATTCAGCACATGCCATGGCCTAGGCACTGTATTAAGCACTTACATACATTTTCTCAATTAATTCTTACAACAACTCAGTTGAGAAAACTGAGCCTTAGAGAAGATGTTGTTGTTGTGGAACATACTTATCCCAATTCACACAATTAGTAGCAGTAAGTGACAGAGTCAAGAGTGAAAAGCAGATCTGCTGGACTCTCAGATTTGTTTTAATCACACAGTATGACACTACCTACAAATTAAACTTATAAAATATTATCTTTAAATTAGGCTTCTTCATACTTAAGGGCTCAAATTGTTTTAAATTAAATACATTCAGGCAGCAAGTGTGTATGTGGCGGATAAACTTAATGTTGTTGTTGTTGTTAAGGGCTGCTGAATCGGTTGCTACTCATACCGACCCTATAGGACAGAGAAGAACTGCCCCATAGGGCTTCCATAGAACTGGTAGATTTGAACTGCCAACCGATAAACTTAATACTTACAATAAAAATACAACTGGCTAACTTAGTCAAATCATGTGTATTTTCCATACATTTACATCAATAAAATGAGATCACTGATTTATTTACTCAATAAATTGTTAGGAATCCTTAGCCACTAAGAACACAACGTTGAACAAAATAATCAATCTCTGACTTCTTGCATTTTACTAGCTAGTGAGGGAGACAAACATTAAATATATAAACACACAATTGATATAAATTGTTCAAAGTGTTGTGAGGGACAAGTACAGTGTTATGAGAGAATAACCAGAAAAACTCATATTGATTGAGCAGTCAGTGAAGTTTTTCTAGGGAAGTGACTTGTAATCTGAAACCTGAAGGATGGGTAGCAAGTTGGGCTAAGAGTTGGGAGGGGGAGGTATTCAAGGCAGAGGACGTGCCCTTTGCCAAGGCAATGAGCAAGAAAAAAGCTTGGCTCTTTCCAGACCAGTGAGAATTGAGTGGAGAGGCAGGTAAAAGCAGTAAGAAATGAGGCTGGAAAGGAGGGCAACATAGGTCATAAGAATTTTGGATTTTACTTTAAGTGCAGTGGAAAGTCACTGAAGGATTCTCCATAGGGTGGTATCTTAATCTGATTTATTATCTGTTAAAGCTCAAACTGGCTGCTCTGTACAGATGGATATCAGGAGGGCAAGAGTGAAAGCCGGGACACCTGCTTAGGAAGTTTTACTTAACGTCAAAAGGTCATCCAGGAAAAAAGATGGTGGCAGCTTGGATGAAAGTGGCAACAATGTAACATAGAGAGAAGTAGACAGATTTTATATGCCTTTAGGAGATTATAAGGTTTAGCCCTGGTGGCGCAACAGTTAAGCGCTCAGATGGTAAAAGAAAGGTTGGTGGTTTGAACCCAGACAGTGGCTCTCCGGGAGAAAGATCTGTGGATCTTCCCCCATAAAGATTACAGCCAGGAAAATCCTATGGGGCAGTTCTACTCTGTCACATGGGGTTGCTATGAGACAAAATCAACAAGACAGCACACAACAGTGATGAATTTGACAAGGGGGGAGTGGAACAAGGTGAGACCAAGATAATTCCCAGGCTTCTGAATTGAGCAACTGGGTGGATGGAGGAGTAAAATGTCTTGAAAGAAGAGCAGATGAGATAGTGGGGAGGGCTGGTGTGTACAGTGGATGGATACTGTTGAGACCAGAGCTTCTCACTTTATTACATGTATGCAAACAATGTAAAGAATCTTGTTAAAATGCAGATTCTGATTCAGCAGTTCTGTGCAGGGGGCAGGCGGGCAGCAAATTCTGTATTTCTACAAGCTCTCAGGTGAGGTTTACGCTGCTGGTCCATGAACCACATTTTGAGTAGAAGGCTGTGCTGTTATAAACCTATACACATAGGGTTGCAAATTTTTTGCCAAGTAAGAATAATTATAAAAGGATTTTTTTATATAACTAAGCTGTGCACCAGAAAAAAAAAAAATAGGGCAAAATAACAAATACAGTTTTATTTATAATTTTACAACAGCAGCAGCAGCCAAAATAAAAAGGCTGCCCTTGTTGATATATTTAGCTACAACTAAACATCTCCTGGGATTAGATTTCTTTGTTCGAAGATTTAAGGTTATGGCTTTGCGGGTCTATCCACTCAATGGGCCTAATGTTTTTGGAGCTTCTGTTCTACCTCCCAGTTTGATGAGTAGTACCTGGGGTCTCCAAAGCTTGTGTGTGGCCACCCACGATACAACAATTTGTCTCTGCTAACCTGGAGCAGTACAAGAAGGACACCCCAGAAATGGAGAAGGGAATAATCTGCAGGTAGAACTGCCTTCCCTTGCCTTGAGACCAGAAGAAACAGCTGGTGCCCAGCTACCATTACTGGACATTTTGATCAAGGACCCAATAGATAGATCTCGATAGAAAGGAGGAAAAACGTGGAACAGAACATCAAACTCTTATGGAAATCAGACTTTTTGGATCCATTGAGACTGGGCAAAGCCCAGACTATACTGTCCCGAAATAATCTTTAAACCTTGAACCAAAACCATCTCATGAATTCATATTTAAACGAAACAACAGTTTAGCTCAATTAATAAATGTCAGCCTTTAGCATTATATTCTTTTAAAGAATTATCTGTATGAGATCAAATAAACAACAGTAACTCCAAAACACAGATGAGAACTTTAACGGGCACAGAGAGTAAAAGTTAATGGTATTGAAACAATACGAGTAGAGACAATGAGAATGCTGATACAATATGAAGGTAACCAATAGCATTAATCTGCAATGTAGAAATTGCTGAATGGGTATATGTTTTATTGTGTATGTTTTCACCAGAATTTTTTTAAAGGAAATTTTAATTATAAACAAAGCCTACATTAAAAATAAGGTAGGCTCTTAACATAAATAGATTTGGTTTTTTTTTTAAAAAGTACATCCCACTTATTTTTCTTACTTGGCCACAGATGAAGTGCAAATTTTATCATGGACTGATTTTGAATAGCCACTGATCTAGACAAAACAACTTACTGATGAACAATGTTTTTCAAGTTTCAACTGGTTGTGGTCACAGTCACTATTTCACTCCTCTAACAAAGTCAAAACGTTGTAATCGTTTATCAGGAAAAACAAAATCCCTAGAGTTTACCTAGTATGGTCCTTGACTTCTAAATATGTTCTGTAAATCTTTTTCAAATCATTAGAATCACAGAAAATTTACACCAAGTAGAACTCCAGAAAGAAAATAAGTGTTGTTTTGGTGATTTGGTGTAAGACAAGTTAACATTAGAATTCTTCCATCTTTGCCATTTTTTATCATAACTTACTTTAGGTCAAATATATGTGAATTCTAAATTATCAGATAAAAACAGTACCTTGTCACAGGTTTTTCAGGACGCTTTCGGCTACAAGTAAACAAAACTCTCTAAAGCTAGCTTAAACAGTAAGTAAATGTAAATTACACAGAACAGTTAAGTCCGCGGTATGGTCTATGTGCCAGGTATTAAGCTATTGGCTCTTAGCTTCATAGCCATCCTTCTGCACTTTGCATTGGGATGCTGAGACCGTTGTTGTTAGGTGCCAGCGAGTCGATTTCGACTTATAGCGACCCTATGTACAACAGAACAAAATACTGCCCAATTCTGCACCATCCTCACAATTGTTGATATGTTTGAGCCCACTGCTGTAGCCACTGTGTCAATCCATCTCATTGAGGGTCTTCCTCTTTTTTGCTGACCCTCTACTATACCAAGCATGATGTCCTTCTCCAGGGACTGGTCCCTTCTGATAACATGACCAAAGTACATGAGACAAAGTCTCATCATTCTTGCTTCTAAAGAACATTCTAGCTGTGCTTCTTTCAAGACAGATTTGTTTGTTCTCCTGGCAGTTCATGGTATATTCAATATTCACAACCAGCACCACAATTCAAAGGCATCAATTCTTCTTTGGTCTTCCTTATTCATTGTTCAGCTTTCGCATGCATATGAGGCAATTGAAAACATCATGGCTTGGATCAGGCACACTTTAGTCCTAAAGGTGACATCTTCGCTTTTCAACACTTTAAAGAGATCTTTTGCAGCAGATTTGCCCGATGCAATACGTCGTTTGATTTCTTGACTGTTGCTTCCATAAGTGTTGATCGTGGATCCAAGTAAAATGAAAACCTTGATGATTTCAATATTTTCTCCATTTATCACGATGTTGCTCATTGGTCCAGTTGTGAGGATTTTTGTCTTCTTAATGTTGAGGTGTAATCCATAATGAAGTCTTTGATCTTCGTCAGTAAATGCTTCAAGTCTTCTTCACTTTTGGCAAGCAAGATTGTGTTGTCTGCATATCACAGGTTGTTAATGAGTCTTCCTTCAGTCCTGATGCCACATTCTTCTTCATATAGTCCAGCTTCTCTCATTATTTGCTCAGCATACAAACTGAGTAAGTATGGTGAAAAGATACAACCCTGACACACACCTTTCCTGATTTTAAACCATGCCATATTTCCTTGTTCTGTTTGAATGACTGCCTCCTGATGTACGTACAGCTCTGTATGAAAACAATTACATGTTCTGGAATTCCCATTCTTCATAATGTTATCCATAATTTGTTATGACTCCCACAGCTGAATGCCTTTGTATAGTCAACAAAACACAGGTAAACACCTTTCTGGTATTCTCTGCTTTCAGGCAAGATCCATCTGAAATCAGTAATAATATCCTTCATTTCACATCCTCTTCTAAGTCCGGCTTGAATTTCTGGTAGTTCTCAGTTAATGTACTGCTACAATGGTTTTTGAGTTTTTTTTCAGCAAAATTTTATTGTGTGTGATATTAATGATATTGTTTGATAATTTCCATATTCTGCCGTATCAACTTTCTTCGGAATGGGCACAAATAAATATGGATCTCTTCCAGTCGGTTGGTCACGTAGCTGTCTTCTAAGTTTCTTGGAATAGACGAGTGAGCACCTCCAGCGCTGCATGCCTTTTTTGAAACATCTCAATTGGTATTCAGGCAATTCCTGAAGACTTGCTTTTCGCCAATGCCTTCAGTGCAGCTTGGACTTCTTTCTTCAGTACCATGGGTTCTTGATCATATGCTAGCTACTTCCTGAAATGGTTGAACATTGACCAATCATTTTTGATACAATGACTCTGTATATTTCTTCTGTCTTCTTTTGATGCTTCTTCGCTTGTTCAGTATTTTGTCCATAGAATCCTTAAAAATTGAAACTCAAGGATCACAGACTAAAATAGAACAGAATAGAATAGTCAAATGCATAGAGGCAAAAGTTTATTAGTGGTTGGTTACCAGGAGCTGGTGGAGGGTAGGCTAGGGAGTTAATGCTTATAAGGGGTACCGAGTTTCTGTTTAGAGTGATGAAACCTTTTGGAAATAGTGGTGATGGCTGCATAACATGATGAATGTAATTAATGTTACTGAATTGTATACTTAAAAATGAATAAATGTCAGTTCTGCTATATATATATATTTTATCATATTTTTTTTAAAGAACCGGGTTGTCGAAGAAATTGTTTCCAAAGTAGTCACATAAACATTTGTCTTCCAAAATCGATAAACCTAATTAATTCAGAATAACTCGTTTCTTCAGAAACATTTGAGTCATAAAATTTAGATCTAAGTAAGATTACAGTGCTTTGAGTCTAGGTAATTAGCCTATGCTGAGTAATTATTATTAATAATTAATTTCAACGAGTATTGACTGGCAATTTTTCTCAGACCAAAAGCCCGAGTTTCCATACCTGGCTAAACCGAGAATGGACGGCTGTAGCGCTTCTCCTTGGAAAGCAGAAGCCCAGCCCGCGACCCTGCGGAGGGGCGGGGACCTCTGGACCCAGCAACACTTAGCCCCGCCCCTGCCCCGCCCCACCTCCCCTCCTACCCCGCCCCCTCCCTCGGAGCGCAGGCGGGGCCGACGGCGGCCGTGTCTCCCTGGAAACGGCCTGGGCTTCCGCGGAGCCAAGGCCACGATGGCGGCCGGGGAGCCGGGGGATTTGGGAGGCTATTACTTCAGATTTCTACCTCAGAAAACCTTCCCGTCCCTCACCTCCCAGGAGACCACCAGCCGGCTCCGCCAGTGGTGAGGGGCGAGGAGAGAAGAGCGCCTTGGCCTTCACGGCTGTGGAGGCGCGAGGCCGGGCGCGGGCCGGGCGTCGAGGCGGCCCGTCGGCCGCTGGGGCCTGGAGATTGAAATCCCCTCGAGATTGAAATCCTGAAGCTCCTGTAATGGGGGGTGAGGGCGGATTCCGTGGGGAATGTGTGCTCTGAGAGGGCGCCGGCCCCCGCTGACTTTTCTTTCCTCCTCTGCCCCAGGTCCATGCTGGGTAGAATAAAGGCGCAGGCATTCGGATTTGACCAGACCTTTCAGGCCTATCGGAAGGATGATTTCGTTATGGTTGGTATGGGGTTGGAAAGTTCTTGGGTCTCTGCTGATATCAACATTTCCCCACTTTGCATAGATTCTTGTGAACACACACTGTCTTAGGAACCATTTCTCTTGGAGTTTGGGAATAATAAAATACGCAAGTGATTTTTTTTTTTTTTTAAGAAATTTCTACATTTCCCATCACCGTAAATTCGTTTTTCCCTTAGCACATTCTTTCCCTACCTTCATTCTTCTGCGGTGGAGAACCTTCCAATTCTAGGCTTATACTCAAAAATCAGTCTCCCTCTTTTTAATAGACACACTTCATTTTTAAAACACTATTACCTAGCTTTATCACCGGCTTCATTTACCAGGCTAACTCCAAATTAATTTTGGTTATTCCTCAAAATCAAGTCCACACTTTGGGAATTGAGCCTCAGGCGCTAACAGCAGTTCAAATAGGGAAGTCCAAAAATATCTTTTAAGCAATTGGAGAGTTGTTGGACTAAGTCATTATAGCTTCTAGAGGTGACTGCATCGAAAGAGGAAAAATTCATTTGGAGGTATAAGTTTTGTGTGTTAAAATTCAGTCACATTATTTTAAGTCCCACCATTCATTTCCTTTTTTTTTCCTCCAATCACATAGAAAATATTGTTATAGTCTGTGAAATTGTCTTCCTTCTTCCCCATTCATGTCCTTGAGGCATTGACTTTAATTTATAGTTGGCATAGTTTATTCAGTCATTCACAAACACTTCCTGAGGGCCTTCTATGTGCTAGGCATTCTGCCAAGTGCTGGGAATACAAGGATGAACAAGACAGACAAGGACCTTGCTTTCAAGGATCTTACAGGCCTGTGGGCAAGACTGTCAATAAGTTAATTAAATCAGTTCATGTAAGTGCAGTGAAGACAATAAGAGGGAACAGAGAAGGCAGAACATTAGATAGGATTGTCAGATTTTTCTTAACCTAATTAATATTTACTATGATGGTAAGCGGGTTAAATATCTCTTTCCCTTCCCCTCAGATTGTATAAAACCCTTTGGTCTCAAGTCAATTCCAACTTATAGCCACCCTGTAGGACAGAGTATAGCTGCCCCATAGGGTTTCCAGGCCCCGGTGGCGCAATGATTAAGTGTTCGACTGCTACCCAAAAGGTCAGCAGTTTGAGCCTACTAGCTGCTCCTTGGAAACCCTATAACCTGTTGCTGTCGGGTCGGTTCCAACTCATAGCACCCCTCGGTCCTATAGGGTTGCTATGAGGTGGAATTGACTAGATGGCAAAGTTTTTTTTTTTTTTTTAGATTATATAATATGAGCTTTGGTGGTACAGCGGTTAAGTTTTCCACTGCTAACTGAAAGGTCAACGGTTTGAACCCACCTGTGTTAGAACCCACCAGCTGCACCATGGCAGAAAGATGTGGCAGTCTGCTTCCATAGAGATTTACAACTTCGGAAACTTATAGGGCAGTTTTACTCTGTCTTATGGGGCAACTATGAGTTAGAATTGACTTGAAGGCAAGAGGTTTAGGTTTTTTAGGTTGTATAATACTGTTATAATGCTACTTTTTAATATTTTTCATTTATACCAGTGCTAGCTCTCAATAATAATTTTTTTAAGAAAGATTAGAATTTTAATTCACTGGATCTTAGTATACTGTACAGTTGTTTAATATGAGTCATTTATGCAATAAATATTTGTTGAATACTTAACTGTGTCCATGCTAGGGTATTAAGAAATGAAGAGACCAATTTTGCAAGGCATGTACAGTTTGGGAAACTAAAAATATAAATAATGCTATACAATACATTGCTGTAATCAGGATTTACAAGGTGTTCTAGCCACAAGAAAAAAGATTACCCAACAAACGAGCATTAGTGTCAGAAAAAAATTCATGGTCAGGAAGAAATTCATGGTGGAAGGTGTAGAATTAATTTTGATTGTTCAAGAGAGACAAAGTTCTTAAACAGACTCAAGGCTCATTCATAAAGCACACCAGATTTCTTTAATACCGGGAATTGCTTTCTAATTTTCAAGTTCTTTGTGTTTATTTATAAGTGTTTTTTTGACTGTCAAATGAACAATCTTATTCTCGTTTTTTAATTCAAAGAAATGTGCTCATACAATCATTGTATTTACTCAGGTAACTAGAAGGAAATAAAGCATTGTGGCTAACAGCATAAACCGGAACAGGATTTACTGTGAAGCTAATAAAACTTCAGGGTCCCTCACGAGCGTGAGCTCCTCACTTGCAGAAGCCCTTTTCACGTTCCTCTTAGAGACTGCCCTAGCATATATGCTCATATGTTTTTGAAATTTTTCAAAAATAAGATTTTTGTATTCTTACAAAGGCCCCCTAAAGTTGTATAAGCTCAAGGCCCTGCAAAACTTGAATCCTCCCCTGATTTGTCCTAGGTTCAGATTCCAACTCTGCAGCTTACAAGCTATACAACATTAGGCAAGTTACTAAACCTTCCTAGGCCTCTGTTTACCTCTTTGCAGATGGTTACAGTTCTTGGCAGATAAACCAAAACCAAATCAAATCTGTTGCCATCAAGTCAATTCCGACTCATAGCTACCCCATAGGGCAGGGTAGAACTGCTCCGTAGGGTTTCCAGGGAACAACTGGTGGATTCGAACTGCCAACCTTTTGTTTGTTTGTTTTTTAATTATGCTTTAGGTGAAAGTTTATAGCTCAAGTTAATTTCTTATACAAAAAATTGGTACGCATATTGTTATGTGACGTTAGTTGCAATCCCCGTAAGGTGACAGCACACTTCCCCCTTATTACCCTGGGTTTCCCATGTCCATCCAACCGACTCCTGTCTCTTCCTGCTTTCTCATCCTGTCTTCAGAAATGAGCTGCACATTTGGTCTCCTGTATCTGAACTAAGAAGCACACTCTTCAGGAGAATGATTTTATGTTTTATAATCCAGTCTAATCTTTGTCTGAAGAGTAGGCTTCAGAAATAGTTTTAGCTCTGGGTTAACAGCATCCAGGGGCCAAGTCTTCTAAGGTTCCTCCAGTCTGAGTCAGACCATTAAGTCTGGTCTTTTTACGTGAATTTGAGTTCTGCTCCACGCCTCCCACTCTGTCAGGGACTCTCTGTTGTGTTCCCTGTCAGGGCGGTCATTGGTGGTAGCCAAGCACCATCTAGTGCTTCTGGTCTCAGGCTGGTGGAGTCTCTCTTTTTTAATTCAAAGAAATATGCTCATTTTTATCTCTTGGGCTAATATTTTCCATGTGTCTTTGGTGTTCTTCATTCTCCTTTGCTCCAAATGGGTTGGAACCATTGATGCATCTATGTGGCTGCTCACGAGCTTTTAAGACCCCAGACACCACTCACCAAAGTGGAATGCAGAATATTAATAAGCTTCAACATGCCAGTTGACCTAGATGTCCCCCAATACCATAGTCCCTAGACCCCAGCCCCAGCTACTCTGCCCCTCAAAGTACTTTGTTATGTTCAGGAAACTTCTTAGCTTTTGCTTTAGTCCAGTTGTGCTGACTTCCCCTGTATTGTGTGTTGTCCTTCCCTTCACCTAAGATGATTCTTGTCTACTATCTAGTTAGTGAATTCTCCTCTCCCTCCCTTCCTACCCTCATAACCATCAGCGAATGTTTTCTTCTGTTTAAACCTTTTCTTGAGTTCTTATAATAGTGGTCTCATACAATACTTGTCCTTTTGCGACTAATTTCAGTCACCATAATGCCCTCCAAATTCATCCATGTTGTGAGATGTTTCACAGATTCATCATTGTTCTTTATACTTCCATAGCATTCCATTGTGTGTATGTACCATAATTTGTTTATCCATTCATCTGTTGATGGGCACCTTGGTTGTTTCCATCTTTTTGCTATTGTGAACAGTGCTGCAGTGAACATGGGTGTGCATATATCTATTCATGTGATGAATTTCTGTAGAATATATTACAAGGAGTAGGGTTGCTGGATCGTATGGAACTTTTATTACTAGCTTTTTAAGGAAGCACCAAATAGACTTCCAAAGTGGTTGTACCATTTTACATTCCCACCAGCAGTGCATAAGCATTCCAGCCTCTCTACAACTTCTCCAACATTTATTATTTTGTGTTTTCTGGATTAGTGCCAACCTTGTTGGGGTGAGATGGTATCTCATTGTAGCTTTGATTTGTATTTCTCTGATGCCTAATGATCGTGAACATTTCCTCGTGTATCTATTAGCTGCCTGAATGTCTATTTTGGTGAAGTGTCTATTCACATTCTTTGCCCATTTTTCAGTTGGGTTATTTGTCTTTCTGTTGCTGAGGTTTTGCAGTATCTTGTAGATTTTAGAGATTAGGCCCTTATTGGATATGTCGTAGCCAAAGATTTTTTTCTCAGTCTGCAGGTTCTCTTTTTACTCTCTTGGTGAAGTCTTTTGATGAGCATAAGTGTTTGATTTTTAGGAGCTTCCAGTTATCTAGTTTCTCTTTTGGTGTTTGTACATTGTTGTTAGTTATGGTTTGTATTCTTTTTATGCCATGTATTAGGGCTCCTAGCATTGTTCCTGTTTTTTCTTCCATCATCTTTTTCACTTAAATTTTATATTTAGGTCTTCAAACCATTTTGAGTTAGTTTTTGTGTATGGCGTGAGGTATGGGTTTTGTTTCATTTTTTTGCAGCTGGACATCCAGTTGTGCCAGCACCATTTGTTAAAAAGACTGTCTTTTCCCCGTTTAACGGACTTTGGGCCTTTGTCAAATATCAGCTGCTCATAGTGGATGAAATTACTTCTGGATTCTCAATTCTTTTCCATTGGTCTGTGTATCAGTTGTTGTACTAGTACCAGGCTGTTTTGACATCCGTGGTGATATACCCAAAAAAAACCCAAAACCCATTGTTGTCGAATGACCCTATATAATTGGTCTAAAATCAGGTAGTGTGATGACTCTCACTTTGTTTTTCTTCTTCAGTAATGCTTTACTTGTCTGGGGCCTTTTCCCTTTCCATATGAAGTTGGTAATTTGTCCATCTTGTTAAAAAATGCCATCGGAATTTGGATCAAGATTGCATTGTATCTGTAGATTGCTTTGGGTACAATTGACATTTCACCATGCTCAGTGCTCCTATCCATAAGCAAGGTATGTTTTTTCACTTACGTAGGTCTCTTGGTTTCTTGCAGTAGTATCTTGTAGGTTTCTTTGTATAGGTCTTTTATGTTTCTGGTTAAGTTTATTCCTAAGTATTTTATCTTCTTGGGGGCTATTGTACATAGTATTGATTTGCTGATTTCCTCTTCGAAGTTCTCTTTGTTGATGCAGAGGAACCCAACTGATTTTTGTATATTTATCTTGTATCCTGATGCTTTGCTGAAATCATCTATTAGTTCCAATAGTTTCCTTGTGGATTCTTTAGGGATTTCTGTGTATAAGATCATCTCATCTGCAAATAGGGATACTTTTTTTTTCTTCCTTACCACTTTGGATGCCTTTTATTTCTTTATCTTGCATTATTGCTCTGGCTAGGACCTCCAGCACAATGTTGAGTAAGAGTAGAAAAGGGCATCCTTGTCTGGTTCCTGTTCTGAAGGGGCATGCTTTCAGACTCTCTCCATTTAGGATGATGTTGGCTATTGACTTTGTATAAATGCCCTTTATTATGTTGAGGAATTTCCTTTCTATTCCTATTTTGCTGAGAGTTTTTATCATGAATGAGTGTTGGACTTTGTCAAATGCCATTTCTGCATCAATTGATAAGATCATGTGGTTCGTATCTTTTGTTTTATTTATGTGATGGATTCCATTGATGGTTTTTCTAATGTTGAACCATCCCTGCATACCTGGTATGATCCCGTTTGGTCATGATGAATTATTTTTTTTGATATGTTGTTGTTAAAGTCTGTTGGCTAGAACTTGGTTGAGAATTTTTGTGTCTATGTTCATGAGGGATATTGGTCTGTAATTTTCTTTTTTTTTGTAGTGTCTCTGCCTGGTTTTGGTATGTTGGCTTCGTAGAATGAGTTCAGGAGTATACTACCTTGTCTATGCTCTGAAATACCTTTAGTAGTACTAGTGTTAACTTTTCTCTGAAAGTTTGGTAGAATTCTCCAGTGAAGCCATCAGGGCCAGGGTTTTTTTGTTGTTGTTGTTGTGAGTTTTTTTTTTTTTTATTACCTCTTCAATCTGTTCTTTTGTTACAGGTTTATATAGTTTTTCTACCTCGGTTTGTGTTAGTTTAAGTAGGCAGTGTGTTTCTAGAAATTTGTGCATTTCCTTTAGGTTTTCAAATTTGTTGGAGTACAATTTTTCATAGTATTCTGTTATTTTAATTTCAGTTGGGTCTGTTGTGATATTGCCTATCTCAGTTGTTACTTGGGTTATTTGCTTCCTCTCCTGTTTTTCTTTTTCAGTTTTTAGTTTATCGATTTTGTTGATCTTTTTCAAAGAACCAGCTTTTGGTCTTTTTGACTCTCTCAGTTGTTTTTCTGTTCTCTATTTTGTTTATTTCTGCTCTGATTTTTATTATTTCCTTTCTTCTAGTGCCCGAGGGCTTATTTTGCTGCTCTCTATTTGCTTGAGTTAGAGGGTTAATGTTTTGATTTTGGCCCTTTCTCCTTTTTGGATGTGTTTATTTATTGCAGTAAATTGATCTTTGAGCACTGCTTTTGCTGTGTCCCAAAAATTCTGGTAGGATGTGTTTTCATACTTGTTTGATTCTGTTAATTTCTTTATTCCATTCTTTGATTTTTTTCTATAACTCAGTAGTTTTTGAGCAAGGTAGTGTTCAGTTTACATGTATTAGATCTTTTCCCTTGCTTTTTCTGTTATTAATTCCTACTTTTATGGCTTTATGGTCAGAAAACATCCTTTGTAATATTTCAGTGTTTGGGATTCTGTTAAGGCTTGCTTTATGACCTAATATATGGCCTATGCTGCAGAATGTTCCATGTGCATTGGAAAGGAAGTTATACTTGGCCGCTGTTGGGTGTAGTGTTCTGTATATGTCTGTGAGATCAAGTTGGTTGTCGCATTTAGATCTTTCATATCTTTATTGAGCTTCTTTCTAGATGTTCTGTCCTTAACTTAAAGTGGTATGTTGGAGTTTCCTAATACTATTGTGGAGCTGTTTATTTCTCTTTTCAATGCTGTTAGAGTTTGTTTTATGTATTTTGGAGCCCTGTCATTGGGTGTGTATATATTTAATATGGTTATGTCCGCCTGGTGTACTGACCCTTTAATCATTATATGGTATCGTTCCTTATCCTTTGTGGTGGATTTTGCTTTAAAGCCTATTTTGTCAGAGATTAGTATTGCCACTCTTGCTCTTTCTGATGTTTGCTTGATGTATTTTTTTCCATCATTTGAGTTTTATCTAACTGCCAACCTTTTAGTTAGCAACCAAGCTCTTAACCACTGAACCACCAGGGCTCTGCTTGGCACATAGTAATTGTTTAATAAGTATATTTAAATATGAAAATACTGCTGAATTCCTGATGAGATTGACATAAAGATTAAATGAAATGATACATATTAAATATTCAGCCAAGTACCTATGTCATAATAAGTGCTTAATAAATACTAACTGTTGGCACTATTTTTTTTGTTGTTGTTGTTGTTATTAGGGCGCTTCATAGGACAAATGGTTAATGCACTTGGCTGTTAACCAAAAGGTTAGAGATTCAGGTCCACTCTGAAGCACCTCAAAATATAGGCTGGCAATCTACTTCTGCAGATTTAGCCATTGAAAACCCTGCGTAGCACAATTCTGTTCTGACACACTCGGATTGACTCAATGGCAACTGGTTTATTATTGCTATTATAACTCACATACTGCATTGCAAAGTACCTTTTTATAGCAATAGTCACTGCAGTGTGCCAGATAGAGCTTTCACCAGTTTTTATATATTTATCACTATGATCTTCACAACAATCTGGCTGGTTTTATAGCTGAAGAAACTGAAGCTCAGAAAGGTTAGGTAATTTGTCCAGTGACACCCAGCAAATGGCAGAACCAAGAGCAAGCCCAGGCATTTTGACTAAATGCCATGCAGTCTCTACTACAAACACTGGAAACTGAACAAAGGTACTGCTCAAACTAGAATTCTAGATTTTGAATTTTCTCTTTCAATTTAAAAACAAATTGTGTTTCAAAAGTTCATTTGCAAAGTGGTGAATAGATAGAAAGAAGGAAGGGAATGTTCACTCAGCAAATATTTCTTTAGTTCCTGGGTTTGTTGAGGTGAATATGACCCAGTTATAGAGAGGGAAACAGACCAGAAATTACACTGGAGAGTGAAAAGTGATAGAATATATACTATATGCATAAGGTACTTTGGTGGCACCAAAGAGGAAGTAATCATTTTTGATTGATGCAACCAGAGGAGGGTTTACAAAAGAAGAGACGCATTAGCTTAGGGCCTGAGAGATGAACAGGTAGACAGAGTGGGGAGATGATGTTTGTGGTGTGATGTTTTAGAAGACCTTTTTTTTTTCTAATAATTTTTTTTGTGCTTTAAGTGAAAGTTTACAAATCAAGTCAGTCGCTCACACAAAAACCCATATACACCTTGCTACACACTCCCAATTGCTCTCCCCCTAATGAGACAGACTGCGCTCTCCCTCCACTCTGTCTTTTCGTGTCCTTTTCACCAGCTTCTAACCCCCTCCACCCTTTCGTCTCCCCTCCAGGCAGGAGATGCCAACATAGTCTCAAGTGTCCGCCTGATCCAAGAAACTCACTCCTCACCAGCATCCCTCTCCAACCCATTGTCCAGTCCAATCCATGTCTGAAGAGTTGGTTTTGGGAATGGTTCCTGTCCTGGGCCAACAGAAGGTCTGGGGGCCATGACGACCGGGGTCCTTCCAGTCTCAGTCAGACCATTAAGTCTGGTCTTAGAAGAATTTGGGGTCTGCATCCCACTGCTCTCCTGCTCCCTTAGGGGTTCTCTGTTGTGTTCCCTGTCAGGGCAGTCATCGGTTGTAGACTAACACCATCTAGTTCTTCTGGTCTCAGGATGATGTAGTCACTGGTTCATGTGGCCCTTTCTGTCTTAGAAGACCTTTTGTGCTATGTAAAGAAGCTTGAGTTTAGCTAACAAGGAACCACTGAAAGATTTTAAGACAATAAAATTTAAAAGATTTTAAGACAATGAGACTTGGTAGCAGTGTGGAGGGTGGATTGTTAAAACTGAGCCTGGAAGCAGAAGACTAAATTGAAAATTATTGCTCTCCAGACAAAACATAGTGATGTACTCCTGAATTAAGACAGTATCACCGGGATGGCCTGGAGAGATGTTTAGGAGAAAGGCAGTATTCAAGGACTGATAAGATGTTCAGAGTAAGGGATGGGGGACACGTATGATGACTCCCAAGCTCTGGCTTGGTTGACTGGAATGGCTGAGAATGCCATTGAATACATAGAAAATGCAGAAGAGCAAGCAAGGGAAACAAGTTTTAGGAATGATGAATTTGAGCTGCATCTAAGCGGCAATATCAGGTGAATGGTGGAAGTATCAGTATAGCCCTGGGCTCGATCTAGTGCCAGCATCCTCACATGGGTCAGAAATGATGAGGCTTCAGGACTCCCATAGAAGTAGGAATGAAAGAAGCCTCCCACATGAACTGCAAGGATGGTCCCTAATTTAGAGAGTTTTCCTGAAGTCCTGCACAACACTTCTGCTTACATCTTAGGACCAGAACTTGGGCATGTGGTACGTACCAGAAAGGTTTAGAAATACAGACATAGCTGAGCACATTGCTCTGGCAAATAATATCAGGATTCCTTAATTAAGGAAGACAGAATTGATATTGGATAGGAAACCAACAGTCTGCAGAATAGACCATAAAGTCAGATATCTACTTTTTTTCGTATGTAACAATAAACATATTTAAAATTACGTACCCTATAAAAATTTTGAAATATTTCAACCTTCACATTTTATGAAACATTTTTGAAAGTTTATTCAAAGTCATGTGCATTTTTGACATGGTATCTTTGTCTTCACTATACCAGTTTTTGAGTCATCTAATATTTTTGCAAATCACATCAGCTTTCCTTTCATCTAAGTTGCTTAAAATACAGAGACTCCTCCTTCCTCATGCCACACTGGAAATTCTATAACAAACCAAAAATACCCCTTGCATTCATCAGGGCAGTTTTTTTAGAAGTTCATTCTTTAGATACATAATTGTAATATAAATAACATACAATAATATAGTAATGTCCCGCATGTGTCTGTCATTTTGTTGTACTGTGGGGGCTTGTCTGTTGCTGTGATGCTGAACACTATGCCGCCAGTATTCAGATACCAGCAGGGTCACCCATGGCAGACAGGTTTCAGCTGAGCTTTTGGACTAAGACAGACTAGGAAGAAGGACCCAGCAGTCTACTTCTGAAAAGTATTAGCCAGTGAAAACCTTACGAATAGCAGTGGCATATTGTCTGATACAGTACCTGAAGATGATGAGCCCCCCAGGTTGGAAGGCACTCAAAAGACAACTGGAGAAGAGCTGCCTCCTCAAAGTAGAGTCAACCTTAATGATGTGGAAGGAGTCAAGCCTTCGGGACCACATTTGCTGATGCAGCATGACTCAAGATGAGAAGAAACAGCTGCAAACATCCAGTAATCGGAATGTGGAATGTACGAAATATGAATCTAGGTAAATTGGAAATCATCAAAAATGAAGTGGAAGCCATAAAAGATTGATATCCTAGATATAGGTATTAGTAAGCTGGAATGGACTGGTATTGGCCATTTTGAATCAGGTCTGCTATGCTGGGAATGACAACTTGAAGAGGAATGGAGTTGCATTCGTCATCAAAAAGAACATTTCAAGATGTATCCTGAAGTACAACACTGTCAGCGATAGGATAATATTCATACACCTAGAAGGAAGACCAGTTAATAAGACCACTATTCAAATTTACACTCCAACCACTAAGGCCAAAGATGAAGACATTGAAGATTTTTACCAGCTTCTGCAGTCTGAAATTGATCAAACATGCAGTCAGGATGCATTGATAATTACTGGTGATTAGAATGTGAAAGTTGCAAACAAAGAAGGATCCATAGTTAGAAAATATGGCCTTGGTGACAGAAACAACACCAGAGATGACATGATAGAATTTTGCAAGACCAAGGACTAAATTTGAAATACCTTTTTTCACCAACATAAACAGCAGCTATACACACAGGACTCACCAGATGGAATACACAGGAATCAGATCGACTACATCTATGGAAAGAAATGATGGAGCAGCTCAGTGTCACTCAGAACAAGACCAGGGGCTGACCGTCAATTGCTGATAAGCAAGTTCAAGTTGAAACTCAAGAAAATTAGAACAATTCCAAGACACCCAAGGTATGACCTTGAGTATATCCCGCCTGAATTTAGAGACCATCTCAAGAATAGATTTGACACGTTGAACACTAATGACCAAAGACCAGAGGAGTTGTGGAATGCCATCAAAGACATCATACATGAAGAAAGCAAGAGGCCATTAAAAAGACGGGAAAGGAAGAAAAGACCAAAATGGATGGAAGAGACTCTGAAAAATTGCTCTTGAATGTTGAGTAGCTAAAGCAAAAGGAAGAAATGATGAAGTAAAAGCAACCGAACAGAAGATTTAAAGGGCAGCTTGAGAAGACAAAGTATTACAATGAGACGTGCAGAGAGCTGGGGATAGAAAACCAAAAGGGAAGAACATGCTCGGCATTTGCCAAACTGAAAGAACTGAAGAAAAAATGCAAGCCTCAAGTTGCAATAGTGAAGGGTTCTATGGGAAAAATATTAAACAATGCAGGAAGCATCCAAAGAAGATGGAAGGAATACACAAGGTCATTACACCAAAAAGAATTTGTCGACATTCAACCATTTAAAGATGTAGCGTATGATCAGGAACCGATGGTACTGAAGGAAGAAGTCCAAGCTCCTCTGAAGGCATTGACGAAAAACAAGGCTCCAGGAATTGACAATATCAATTGAGGTGTTTCGACAAAGGATGCAGCACTGGAAGTGCTCAGTCCCCTATGCCAAGAAATTTGGAAGACAGCTACATGGCCAACTGACTGGAAGAGATCCATATTTATGGCTATTCCTAAGAAAGGTGATCCAACCAAATGTGGAAATTATCGAACAATATCATTAATATCCCACGCAAGCAATATTTTGCTGAAGATGATTCAAAAGTGGCTGTAGCGGTATATCGACAGGGAACTGCCAGAAATTCAGGCTGCATTGAGCAGAGAACGTGGAACCAGGGATATCATTGCTGATGTCAGATGGATCCCAGGTGAAAGCAGAGAATACCAGAAGAATGCTTACCTGTGTTTCATTGGCTATGCAAAGGCATTTGACTGTGTAGATCATGACAAATTATGGATAACATCGCAAAGAATGGGAATTCCAGAACACTTACTTGTGCTCGTGAGGAACCTTTAAACAGATCAAGAGGCAGTTGTTTGGACAGAACAAGAGGATACTGTGTGGCTTAAAGTCAGGAAGGGTGTGCGTCAAGGTTGTATCCTTTCACCATACCTATTCAATCTGTATGATGGGCAAATAATCCTAGATACTGGACTATATAAAGAAGAACGGGGCATCAGGATTGGAGGAAGACTCATTAACCTGCGTTATGCAGATGATACGACCTTACTTGCTAAAAGTGAAGAGGACTTGAAGCACTTACTGAGGAAGATAAAGACCACAGCCTTCAGTATGGATTGCACCTCAACATAAAACAAAAACCCTCACAACCAGACCAATAAGCAACATCAAGATAAATGGAGAAAAGATTGAAATTGTTAAGGATTTCATTTTACTTGGATCTACAATCAACACCCATGGAAGCAGCAGTCAAGAAATCAAAAGATTCATTGCACTGGGCAAATCTGCTGCAAAAGACTAAAGTGTTGAAAAGCAAAGATGTCACCTTGAAGACTAAGGTGTGCCTGACCCAAGGCATGGTATTTTCAGTCGTATCATATGCATGGGAAAGCTGGACAATGAATAACAAAGACTGAAGAAGAATTGACGCCTTTGAATTATGGTGTTGGAAAAGAATATTGAGTATACCATGGACAGCCAAAAGAACGAACAAACCTGTCTTGGAAGAAGTACAATCAGAATGCTCCTTAGAAGCAAGGATGGCAAGACTACATGTTACATGTCGTCAGGAGAGATCAGACCCTGGAGAAGGACATCGTGCTTGGTAAAGTAGAGGATCAGGGAAAAAGAGGAAGACCCTTAGCGAGATGGATTGATGCAGTGGCTGCAAAAATGAACTCAGGCATAACAACAGTTGTGGGCATGGTGCAGGATCGGGCAGTGTTCCGTTCTGTGGTACATAGGATCACTATAAGTTGGAACTGACTTGACGGTACCTAATAACAACAATAATATAACCACTTATTTCATTGCTTTATATGAGGGGCCTTTACAAAGATTTATTTTCATTGGCTTTAGATCAGTTCCCTGCACACTGGTTAGACTACTTACAATGACATCCAAGACATATAATTGTAAATAATTAGTAAATATGAATTAAATTTCTTTTTCTCTCTTTTTTACTGGCCCTTTTTAGTTGGCCTTTAAAAAGTCTCCAAATCCAGTATTAATTGAGGTTAATTCCAGTTTATTTTTCTCAAAATATAGTGTAATATAAATTAAAATTGTTGCATGAGCACTCTTTAATTTGAAAGACTTTGTAAGGTTATAAGGCAATGCCCTTTTTTTCCCCCCTGTGGAACAATTTTGTGGAAATATTATCTTTTTATATTTGGTCATATATGGTGCTCCCCCTCCCCCCACCCGCCAAGGAAGTCGAATCTATCACTTTTATATGTGCCACTTGGACAGAATTAAATTGATGATTACTTTTAGATTTAGATCTAGTAAGGTTACTAGACAATTAACTGGCAAAACAGGATTGAAAGAAAACAATTTTCAAACATTATATAGCCTACTACTTCTCAGTATAAATCATTATTTTCTCTATTAAGTCCCAAAGATGTCTGTACTTGCACACAATGTTCATACTGTTCCAACTTGAAAGTAATAAAACTTCATTTCTTTATAAAATATTGTTATTTAGACGTTATAGCCATTTAAAATTGTTCTTCCTTTCTAGCTTGAATTAAATGAGATTTTACTATAGTTATTTTAGAAGTTAATTTTTGTTGTTTATAATAAAGTGTCTAACTTGTTCCCCTCAAATTTTTGTTTTAGGCTTTTTTCAAAGACCCAAATGTTATTCCCAATTTGAAATTACTTCCAGATTCTTCTGGACAATGGATTACATTAGGTAAATAAAGCTTACTTTCATTTTTTCAAATGACTGTTCTGGGAATTCACTGCCACTATCCTGGTTTCTTTTTTTATCCTGTTTAGCACAGAAGAGCAATTTTTCTTTCTTTTTATTCATTTAGAAAATACTGTGCACCTTCTACACATTCTGCTTGATGTCGGGAACATTAAGATGAAAAAGAAAAATCCTGTACCCAGGGAACTCAAACTATATGAAAAAACATATGCAATTATGTATCACAGGTGCTACCATAGAAGTGGGAACAAGAGGAGGGGGTGGTTGGTTCTGCCCAGGGGAAAGGATCAGGAAAGATTCCACTGATATGGAGCCCTGGTGGCGCAGTAGTTATGAGCTTGGCTGCCAACCAAAAGGTCAGCAGTTCAAATCCACCAGTCACTCCTTGGAAGCCCAGTGGGGCAGGGGCAGTTCAACCCTTGTCCTATAGGGTAGCTATGAGTCGGAATCGACAGCAACGGATGAACTAAATCTCAGTTGCAACCGGGCTTGGATTTCTGACAAAGGAAGCAGTTGCCATAGAAGAGCTTTTAAAAATATATTTTAAATCATGAAGGAGAGAACCTTAAATTCTCAAAAGGAGAACTTTGTATAAATAATATTTTCATAATATATTGAAACAGCTAGAAAATTTTAAAGAAAAATACTCAACCATTTAAATGCTTAACATTCATTTAAATTTCTTAACTTTTAGATTAAGTAAGAAATCAGTTAATAGGAGAGTATTTTGTAAACAAAAACATGAACACTATGTTTTAAACTTTAAAAGCATCATTCCATTTACTTCGGTAATGTGGGTTTGTACTCAGAATTGATTTTAAATACTAGATGGGGATTTTTTTTTTTTTTAACTTTTAAATTTTTTTTTTTTGTAGATTCTTAATTGTTCTTTCAGAATTCAACAGCCTTACACACACACACACACACAAACTTTTCTTAACATATTAGTCAAAAACAAGATTACAAACAGTTCGTGATTTTTCAAATTAGTAGATAAGATTTTATTGCTTTCGGCTAAAGACCACTGCAAAATTTATAGAGCAAAAAAGCTGGTACGACGTGATCTTAAGACTACTTACAAAGTTAGACTGAGTATCTGAACAAATACATTTACCAATTCAAATAATTTTTCATGGAGAAAATGATCAGTCACATTTGCAGCATTAGAAAACATGTTTACAGCAACTTGTCAATTCTTTAAGGAAAAAAAAAAAAGGTTTACTAAAACAAGTGTCCAACCTTCTCCCATCTCAGTATATAGGTCACAAAATAATACTTGACTTTTCTTCTAATTTTTGAAGAAGGCATTGCCAAAAGAGGGGTTCTAAAATTCCACATGTGCCTGACAGGAAATATTAGAAGTACCTTGAAAAATAGAGCAGACGAGGTAGTAGTTCATTTCAGAGAAGTTTCTGGTGGATCTCCTGTGCTCTCCCGTGAGCTTGTTTTTATCTCCTGTTTATTTCTGCTTTTTCTCATTGGCTACCTTATCTCTAATTTTCTGCTGAGGACCTTTATAAGCAAAAGAAACAGCTTTTAAAAACGGGAGAAAAGAAACCACTCCTGAAGCCCACTTGTCAGACAAAGATTAGACAGGCCTATAAAACAATAACAATGTGAGGTACATGCTTCTTAGTTCAAGTAAATACAGGAGACCAAACGGGCAACTTCTGCCCAAAAGCAAGGCAAGAAGGGAGGATAGGACAGGAACTGGACAAATAGACACAGGAAACCCAGGGTAGAAATGGGGAGCATGCTATCACGTTGTGGAGATTGTAACCAATGTCACAAGGCAATACGTATATAAATCTTTGAATGGGAAACTAACCTGAGCTGTAAACTTTGACTTAAAGCACAATAAATTTTAAAAAGACACTCTTCTAGCAAGTGAACTAGTTCTAAAGAGGATGATCACAAAGCTCTTTCACTACTAGCTGTACCACCTAGATTGCCAGTTGTTGGGGCTGCTTCATCCTCTCAGCCAGCTGCCATAACCCCCTTCCTTTAGACACGCTAAGTTCTTTTTTGGTAATGCATAATGGGTGCTTCCTGCGTGCTCAACTAAGGCAATTACACACATTAAACTAAAAAAAAACAGAGGTACATTACCTCCTTTACTTCTCAATCCTGAGATAGGTATCATTATACTGTGTATATCCCTATTTTACCAATGAGTCAAAGGCATAGGTTAAACAATTGGAACGGTTTCTCGAAGCTGGATCGGTGGAGCCAAGATTGAAATCCAGGCTCCAGAATTCAAGACTTTGACCAGATACTCCTTGGAAACTATGGGGCAGTTCTACTCTGTCCTATAGGGTCCGTAAGTGTCGGAATTGACTCAATGGCAACGGGTTTGGTTTTGGCTTTTTTTTTAGCAGTGGATTTTCTACCACTGAACTGTTGAAGTAGAGGCTCATATTAAGAATTCAGGCTTCAAAAAACAAAGGTTCTTACTTTTTTTTCTTCTTACGTTTTAATTTGTCTAGGAATCTCTTATCACAATGTTCCTTGCCTAGAATTCTGATTCATTAACTCTGGGATGGAGTTGAAGCCCAAGATGGTACACTGTCTTTTTCACAAGGACCCTTAGGAATTAGGCTTTGAGAAGCAGTGAAGTATTGGATTCATTGACCTCTATCTAACATGTCTTCCAATAGTAACTTTGTGATTATCCTTCATAATAAACATCATTAGTACTCCAGTTAATGAATTTGCAAATACCTATGTCTTCGTTTCTAGGTATCAGCCTAAGTTCAGAAACCCTATAGGGCCCCTGGCACTTTCCTTGCCTAGATGCTTCTCTGCCTTTGCCAAGCTATTCCTTCTACCAGTAAAGGCTTCACATAGCTTCCTTTTGAAATCCTACCCTTTCATCAAGCCTGTATTCAATGCCACTACATATGTCAAACCTTTCTTGTTTCCAGGTGAGAAGTTATTTTCTCCCTTCAAGTCTTCTAATTTCATTTTTTTATACTGTTACTGGATTTGTTGCATTCAGTCACTGTGGTGGTTTATAAGAATGCTCTTCTTCTCCCATTATATAATTCATTCAACTTGATAGTTTCATAATGCTTACCTTGTGGTAGAGGCACAAACTTTTTTTCTTGAATAAGATAAATCGTTCCTCGTAACTAATAAAAGTACACAGGTTTTATAAGACTTGATGCAGTAACTGCTTTTATGCCCTTTCATGGGCAAATCACCTTTTATGTTCTAGTCTGTTTGAAGATATCTAAACATTGAAGAGTGAGATAGCTTAGTGATATCCAGAATAGCTTGTATTATTTTCATATTAAAATTAAACTTTTATCAGCTTAGATTTACTGAGTTGAGCAAAATTATCCTCATTATTCTTATGGTAAACATCCATAGTTTAATTTTAATAAAAAGCTAGTTTAGTTTTTAATCAGTAGAAACTATCAAATACATATGAGAATTTAATAAATAACACTAGAATTGTGACTTGACAGAACCCTAAAAGAGAATTTAGTCCATCTTTCTACTTTTGACATGACCAGATCTAAAATATTTAACTTCCTTAGGAATATATTTCTGAACCCCCACTGGGAGCCCATGTCTGTGTTTAATGAGAACAAGAAGTTCAGCCTTGAAATCTGTCTGTCCCTTAAAAAGACTAGGGTTCTGCAAGCCTAGAAACATTACCAATAGCAGGGTAATTTTTACATTTAGACAAACCTTTGTAAGGGTCGCTAAGATTCAGAATCGACTAAAGGGAATGGGTTTGGTTTTTGTTTTTGTTTTTAATGAATTGAGCACCCACTGATAAAAGCACAGTTGAAAATAGTATTATTATTTTACATTCCTCAGAACAACAAACATGTAAATACAATATTAAATAATAATGAATAATGACTATATTTAATATTGATAATTTAAAACCAATACATTCACTTTTTATTTTATTACTGTGCTTTCATTCAGAAATAAATGTTACTACAAACCTGTCTTAAAAATTGGTCTAGTCTGTAGTCAAATCAAGAAATGCCCTAATAAGTTTGACCCAATTAGAACCAATTCAAAATATATAGAATCTAAATCTCTCATGCTTTAGTTTTTACTCTCTTTTCCTCTGGTGGATAATTGATCACTATAGTTGAGATAACAATAATTGAACTTTATGTAAGGTCCTTTAAATAATTAAACTTTCCAACAAGCTGAAGTCATGAATATTTATATTAGCATCTTATAAGAATTAACCACAATTGTAGAGAAAAGTAGATTCCTGAATTAATACAAGTCCTTTCAGAAAGGAGAAAAGAATATTAAATATCAAAAAGAGAAAAAAACCTTTGCTATCACGTTCTACCCTGTGGCTGTATTATTTATTCATACTGATAGTTAAGACTAACAACCAGATGTTCTAACTAATAGCAATAATAGGTAAGAAAACTTATTAATACAATTTAAAATTTATATAGAAGTATTTTTGTCCTTGAAAAAAACTCTTTTGTTTCCTAGAAGAATGCCGTGTTCATGCCTCAGATTCAGTGATTTGAATTTAATTACCTTCTTTCATCATCCAAACCTTCCCTACTGCTCTCCAAATCAGAGCTAGAATAGATTTATTAAAATGATATGTTGCCCAAAATCAATTCCTCATCCTGTGACCACTAACCCATCTTCTGAGACTGACAGACCTGCCACTGCTCTTGTTTTCTGGTCTTCCAACATTGCTCAGAGCTACTCTGATTTGATTTTCATTTTATCTAATCCCACAGAGGATTTTGCCTCATTAAGTGCATAGCTTTTGAAATTACTAAAGCATACAGTTTCTGGCTTGAGGCATCCCTCTTGCCTCCAAACTAGCCCAGCTCAGAATTAGAACATAGAGCAGCAGGTCCCGGCAGGACTCCAGGTGGACAGCCAGAGGGAGGAAGCACAAACAATTGCCAGTATTACTTACTCTTCTTAAATACAATCTGCTTCTCAGGTCACAGATTCAGCAGATACATCCAGGGAGAGGACACACCAAGGGCCACCACAGCAGGTTCTGCAGTCTGCCTAGAACTTTGAACAAAAGAATACAACGCCTTTATATCTGAATGAGCATGTGTGTGTGCATGCACATGTTATATGTGCATATGTGAGAAATTGAGTGACCTATTGGGATAATAATAAAAATAATTTGCTTTTTATGTCTTTCTGTAATTTAATAGAACCTCTAGTAACAGAAAATCCATTTCTGAAAGGCACATTTAGAAAATAGGCATGGAATCCAGAAAAGGGGCATTGGGGGAAGTTCTAATTTAGAACTCATGATAATTTGATTAGGGCCTGGTTTGCAATTTACCTTGACTTAGGACACCACTTTGTAATAAACACTGTAAATGAGATTAAAAAAAAATTTTAAACCATTGCTATCCAGTCAATTCTGACTCATAGCGACCTTACAAGACAGTACAAGTACCCCATAGGGTTCGCAAGGGTGGATTCGAACATGCTGACATTTTGGTTAGCAGCCAAGCTGTTAACCACTGCGTCACTGGGGCTCCTAAATGAGATCATGGGGAGATTTTTGAATGGAGAGAAAATGTTTTCAAGACACCCTCAAAAACTTAATACTTATTACTTATATTTATTGGTATAATTTTATTAATATACTTTTTTGTAATAGAGAATTATAAAGCATTAAGCATGATACAAATTCAGAGTCATGTAAAGTAATTCCTATGCTATTATAGACAATTTTAATATATATACAGTAAAATTTCTAAGAACCCCCACTACACAAAAAATATATTTCATTTTTAAGCATTCTGTAATCCACATATCCCTTGATCTAGTCTTGAATTAATGAGATTTTTGTTATAAACTTTTAATGATTAATAAAAATGAACAAGCTTCAAGAATTTAATGTTTCTTTTAAATATATCAAAGCATGTCCTATTTGATTTCTTCTTAGAATCGCTACACAGTGATATTTTGGAAATAATTGAGAATACTAAATTAATTTTTCTATCTATGTTTATAAAATATCTTTTTTTCAGGAACTCAAGTGAAAAAAATTGAAGCTATAAATGTTCCTTGCACACAGCTTTCAATGTCATTTTTTAATCGCTTATACAATGAAGATATTGTACGAGACAATGGACATATTGTTAAGTGTTTGGATTCTTTTTGTGATCCCTTTCTCATTTCTGATGAGTTAAGAAAAGTAAGTACAGAATTTTAATATTTCACAGTAAAGGTTTATTTCAGGAAATGCAAAATGTCAAAACCTTTTGCCTGACTAAAATCCACAAAACAACTCTAGTCAGTGTAACAGTTTTTTGTCAGTGGTAACGTGTAACACTTTTACTCTCAACTATTTGTGGATTTCATTGGTTCTCAACTGGGGTGATTTCGTCCCCCAGGAGACATTTTTGGTTGTCACAACTCAGGGAGGGGTATGTAGAGGTCATACAATGCATAGGACTGCCCCCGACAGCAGAGTTACCTGGCCCAAAATGTCATAGTGCTGAGGTAGAGAAACGCTGCTCTACTTAATAAATGGCTATTTTCTTCACTATAGGGCTCTTAACATATCATATGAGTGTTTAAAAATCCTTGGAGTAAATCTTTTTATCTCTTTGCTGAGATCAACACAACCATTTGATTAGCTAAATTAAATGTTTTATTGAGAAGTGCACTGAACTAGGAATCTCGGAGACATGGATTATTTACCTGATTGCTGATTTATTATGTACAAGATAATAATAGCCTTAGGCAAGTCATTCAGTCTCCTGAGCCTCAGGATCTTATCTACACAGCATGGTGATAAAATGCCCATTCTACCTCCTTCCTGGAATCCTTGAGAAAATTGGTTGAGAAAGCATTTAAATATGAAATGCTGTTAAGATGAAATATTAATATTATCATTATTGTAATTGTTCAGGGAGTATTACAAAGTGGCTAAAAATTAGGATTTTGACATAAAATAGACATAGATTCAAATCCAGACTCTTAATAGCTGTTATAATCTCTCTAACCTCAGCTTCTTAATCTATAAAATAGGAATAATACAGTAATTATGTGAGATTATGCATTTAAAGTGCTTAGTGCAATGCCTGACACCTAGTTAGCTTTAGATAATGTTAACTACTACTCTTATTATTATTCTACATTAAGAGAGAGGGGATAAATCCAGATAGGAATGAACTGAAGAAGCCGCTGACCCACCACTCTGCTCACAGGACTCCTGTCTGCAAGAGGCAGGAAGGCATCTCGCCAGTCTATACATTGGTCTACACTAGGGCAATACCCAAGAGGACTCTTCAGCTTAGTTCAAGAAGCAAATAAGATTAGCTAATTGAAAATAACCAAACTCAGAACTGAATGAGACAACTGTATGTAGTTTGCTCTGCAGTTAAATGAAGCATATGTTACTACAAGGCAGTGCAAACACTACACGGTGAGGATCTGATATCAATTTCCACTCCTTAGCTAGGATTGGAAATTATTTAGGAAGTGTGTAGTCTGTGTTTCCCTTCTAATCTCAGCTCTCTTCCCCTCACTGATCTGCCTCTGTCTAAAGGTCTTTGTCTCTAATTTTGGAGATTTCATACTCATTTCTACAGCGAGAACTTCATCAGTTGACTTTTTTAGAGGTAGATGAGCTTTCCAACAGAATACTCTACAACACAGCTTGCTGCCTGTCTTATTTCTTGCTCTGAATAGCACCTCTATTCATGAAGTCCTCTGACTCAGTGTTTTTCTGGTAGTTGCCTGTATGTTTTGCTCTGTGTTCTTTGCCACCCTGTGGCAACAAGGAGGGTTTTAACTTGCTTGCTTTCTGGCTGGAAACAACAAAAACCTCCAGCTTTAGCCTGAACAAAAAAAGGTCCCCCATTGTGCAGCAACACAGATTCTGTTGGCACACTGTGTAATTTAAGTCCTGATAATAACCTCCTTTCTGATTGCTGTGGCTCAGAAATTTGGTTCATTAACTATTACATACCTACTATTTGAGGGCAAAACAACCTAACAGATCTGTATGTAAATGGAGAATGGAGAACAGCCATAGGATGTTACTGTTTTAAAAGTTATTCCAAAAAGCTTTTTTTTTCAATCATTTTAACTTTTAAATATGCACAGCATAATTCAATATATGGTAGTGTTCTCCTCAAGACTTTATTCATCCTTGTATTAAGCCAGATCTCCAGGTAGCTGCGAACTTGAGCTTCAATAACAAATCATTTCATTACAAATAAAGATAGAGAGGCAGAGAGATAGGAGAGGAGAGAAGGAAGGAGGAAAGATGTACAAAGTTACCTACATGTAACACCTTCAGAGAGCATCTCCTTTCCTCTTACCTGACCTTTACTGTAACTGTGGCTTTCATCAAGTCATTGTAAGTAAACTGTTTATGTACAACATTGAAGAATTTTTTTTTTAATCCCTCTTATACAATGACTTTGTCATAAGTTTTCCTTAGAGATTGAAGTAAAATGTTTAGCCTAATCAGTTTTCCTTATTACGTGTACTTCCTTGCTACTAGACAGTGGTTGTTGTATAACTCATCATATTTCCCCCCTTTTCCTGTATCACCACCAAAAACCATAGGGTTCAATGTCATGCACAATTTCTATAGCCTTTTTCCATCTAGAGTTCCTTATATGTGTTTATTTTCTCTTCCCACTTCATTTCTTGGTTACAGTTTTGTCTTCTATTAATTATTTTGGTCCAATCATATCTATATTTTTATTGTTAACTATTTCACATTCTTCTTTCATAAATTAGTGGACTATAAACAATTCAATAAAAGAAATATATAGTCTAACTTACATTAATCAACTTATCCATGTCCAATAAACAACAAATTAATCAGTTGTCTGTAATGCCTAGCACTATAAGAAAATTCTCCCCATCAGACAGAGTCACACTGTTTTCTGCAAAGAGGTATCAAGGTCTCAAAAAAGCAAGAGTCAATGTAAATAGATGGTGTGTAAAAAAAACCAGTTGCCATCAAGTCAACGCCGAATCATGGCAGCTCCCTGTGTGTTAGAGTAGAACTTTGTGCCACAGGGCTTTTCAGTGACTGATATTTCAGAAGTGGGTCCCCAGGCCTTTCTTTCGAGGTGCTTCTGGGTGGTTAGCAGCCAAGCTCATTAACCAGTCTCACCATGCAGTGTAAGATGATATCATTAGAGAAGAGCAGGAAGAGAAGTGGGTCTGAGGCTCCAATTACCTGAATGGTTCAAAATGGAGTAACTGTGGGAAAAAGAAAAGGAGTAATCCAAATGCTGTAAGGTGAGAGGGCTTAGAAAATGACTGTTTCAGCCTCTGGACAGAAGCAAAGAAGACAGACCTTATCTGATGAAGTTTCCCCATTTACTTATATTCCCATTTATTTCCAAGTAAGACTTGAAGTGACTTAATACTGAAAATGCAATAGCACTTAAACAAAAAATATAAACTAGAACAAAGAGATACAGTGGAAGAAAGAAAGATTTAGCAGCTGTATTTTAAATTTTGCTTTATTCCTTGCATTGAATGTCGGTACCTAAAGATAAAATGTAGCGGGAATAAATGTAAATCTCCCAGATCACTCTCTCTAATTGCCTCAGGATTGTTTCTCAAAATAGCTCTAAGATTACTTTAAATACATAATGGAAACTCTTTTGAAAACATAAATTAGAACCTCAAGTTATGTTACATTAAGATGGATTTATCATTTTACATAGGTTTTGCTAATGGAAGACTCAGAAAAATATGAAGTGTTCAGCCAACTAGATAGAGAAGAGTTCCTGTTTTGTCTTTTCAAACATCTTTGCCTTGGTGGAGCCCTTTGTCAGTATGAAGATGTGCTTAATCCGTATCTGGAGACAACAAAACTTATCTATAAGGATCTGGTGAGGTAATGTTGCTAGATCACAATATGTAAATCTCTGGTGAATTGAGTGAATTATTTGTTTAACCATGACTATTTCCAGTCATGGTAGCAACCAAAGTGTATAAAAATAGTACCACCTGGCCCTGTCCATACAAACAAACAAAAACAAGGAAACCCTGGTGGCATAGTGGTCAAGGGCTATGGTTACTAACCAAAGGGTCGACAGTTCAACTTCTTGGAAACTATGGGGCAGTTCTACTCTGACCCCTGGGATCGCTATGAGTCGGAATTGGGCCCTCTCCATAGCCCCCTCTTTTTCTTTCAGGCTAGGTAGTTTCTAGATTTCCCTCACCCTCTCTTAGCCTTCCATCCCTTTATTCTTCATCTGCCTCTTCTCTGTATTTCCTGATTCCGATCTGTTGCCCACTCCATCCTTATTAGTAACTGCCATCTTATTAAAAAAAACCAAAAAAAAAAAAAAAAAACCCAGTGCCATTGAGTCAATTCCGACTCATAGCGACCCTATAGGACAGAGTAGAGCTGCCCCATAGAGTTTACGAGGAGCACCTGGCGGATTCGAACTGCTGACCCTTTGGTTAGCAGCGGTAGCACTTAACCACTACACCACCACCATCTTATAGACCTCCTTTTTTTTCTCTAGGCCTCCTTTTAAATCTCAAGGAAACATGAGAAATCTCTTAGGATATTTGAATTTGCTTGACTAATAGTAAAAAATAATAAATAAATATACATATTATATGTAATAAAAAATAATCCCAACATTATATAGTTTTTTATAAATATTCCTTGGGGTTTTTTTTCCTTTTTAAAGATTAAGTAGGGATAAAAACTTTGCAGATCTCTTCTTTATACTTTTATCTTAACAGAAGTGAATATTTATCAGTTTTGTTTTTCAGTGGTGAAGATATTTGATTATCTTTGTAGGCAAAGGAGAAATAAACAAATGAGAACAAAGCATCCCAATGTTTAGGTATATAATTTTACTTTAAGAGAAAAACAACAGAATTAGCTTCTCGTCTGACTCTTGATTGGTGCTTTACTTATACTCAATTTTTCAATTCTGGTATCCATTCCATGCATGTGTTGCATAGCTACACGACAAACTGCATGAGTTAGTTATTTTATTATTTAATTAGTTATTTTTCTGACATGGTTTCAAAATCAAGAATATTTCTATAATCAGTCTCTAATTTTAATGAAAAGTTACTGTGTCAATGCATAAAGAATGTTGGAAGAAATACGCTAGAAACAGAATTTTAGAAAGAACATAAAAATACATCAAATATCATTTGCGTCTCATGAAAAGTTACTGGCCTGCTTTAGCACTCCTCAGTGTATCCCAGACATGCAGACACACATACACTTCATCATTTCCACCACGGTGTGCTGTGCCCTGTCAGCCACATGAATCTGTGGAATTCCTCACTACCGCATGCTATTCTGGAGGAGAAAAAGGAGATGGAGTAGAAGAGTCTGTTAGAGATATTTGAAATAGGAATAACTTTAGGACCTAAACATTAAAGAGATTGCTGTTTTTCCCGACATTTCCTTCCCTGTATTCTCACCTGTGATTCTCTTCTACAATTTTGGGATGCTAAGAAAAAGTATGATTCCAAGAGTAAAGACCACTTATAGAATGAGTGGCCAAAATGCATAACGTCTTACAGAATGAATAGGAATTGTCTCCATGGAATCACTTAATCAGGCAACCAAACCAAAAAAACCAAACCTGTAGTCGTTGGGTCAGTTCCAACCCATGGTGACCCTATAGGACAAAGCAGAACTGCCCCATCAGGCAACCAGCAAGTATTAATATTGTGCACAGAACTCTGCCAAGCTCTAAAGAGGCTACGTGAAGAGCATCGGACAAGAAAATTTGAAACTAACAGACAAGAAAATTAGAATAAACTAACATATTAAACAATAGTAAAGTAATTGTTCAAGATCTTGTATAAGTAAAATTTTACAAAGTAAGACTTTTGTATGATCACATGTTCAGTTTTTTATAGGCAAATGTTTACAGATCTTTAGGCTATAATCTAAATACGCCAAAAGATCAAAAAGGAAGTTATCAGCGTGGGTGTTCACAGTCAGGAAAGTCTTGATGGAATGGAATCCATGGAGGCTGGCAAAGAGGAGGGTAGCCTGCTCTTGTTTAGGGGCAATGCATCACAAGTTTGTCATTCTGGAGGAGACCAGGAAGCAGACCAACCCAGTTGTAGCAGTGCTTTTCTTTAGGAACCATTAAATATTTCTCTAGATAATCTAAGCCTAAGCAAGCTTAAGAACTTCTTTGCTGAATGAGGGGGATATGAAATTGTCTCCCCGAAGTGACGTCAGTAGAAAATTATATTAGGATAAATACTTATTTAAAGTAGTTTACAGGAGAAAAGCCTAATGACCTGCTCTCATAAAGATTACAGCCTTGAAAACCCCATGTGGCAGTTCTACTCTGTCACGTGGGTTTGCCATAAGTCAAAATCAGTTTGACAGCACAAGACAACAAGATGGTTTAGGTGGCAACACAAAACAGTTGAATAGATTAAATGACTTCAGGGTACCGCAAAAGCTATGTTCATTTGCTTATCACATGTGCTACTTGTGGTTTTTCTAATTTTAGCTCATGCTGATCTGGGTCAGATGCTGTGTTACATGGTTAAGGCCATAGCATGTAATAGTAAAGATAGAGAGTGGATCAATATAGCAGTTGTCAAGAAATACTTAAGTAGTGTAAGCATAGGTGAAACTTGAATTATCTTCAGTAATTTACTCAGAATTCTAAGACACATAACAAATCAAGGCATTTGTACAAGCCAACTTACCCAAGAAGGTTATTTTTTCCTATTCTTTTACTTGAATGTTGGATGCTTTAGAAAAATATCTGCTATCTTTCTAATATACCTGCAGTAACTGCTTTATAGTGTCTAACATAATCACTAATCCATTCTACAAAGACATCCATTTCTAATGTTTGAAAGTACTGAGAACGTACTACAGAGTGTGATTGTAGTAGTCTGTGGTTGAAGCAAAAGGCTAACCATGTTCTTACAAATATTTATTTCCTCACCCAGTACAGTTTAAAAAAAAACCTTGCTGTCAAGTCAATTCTAACTCATTGCAACCCAGTACAATAGGCCTATGAAATATATCCTTTAAATGTTTTAGAAAATGCATTCTTTTCAAAGATATTATGGTTCCTTTAAATGAAGTAGGTAATACTTTAGAACCATTTTATTAGAGAGCAAATTACCAGTTATTTCATTACATTTCAAAAAGGTTTATGCATATAAAATAGTAAAGAATAATAGTGAGTCTGTGAAACATCTCACAACATGGATGAATCTGGACAGTTTTATGCTGGGTGAAATAAGGCAGCCACAAAAGGACAAATATTGTATGAGACCACTATTATAATAACTCAAGAAAAGGTTTAAACACAGAAGAAAGCGTTCTTTGACAGTTACGACGGGGGGGAGGGAGGGTAAAGGGAAATCGTGAACTAGATAGTAGACGAGGGTCAACTTCGGTAAAGGGAAGGGGACAACACACAATTCAGGCGAAGGCAACACAACTGGACCAAAGCAAAAGCAAAGAACTTTCCTAGACACATCTAAACACTTAAAGGGACAGAGTAGCTGGGGCTGGGTCCTGGGGACCATAATTTCAGGGGACATCTAGGTCAGTTGGCATAACATAGTTGATAAAATGTTCTACATTCCACTTTGGTGAGTAGCATACGGGGTCTTAAAAGCTTGTGAGCAGCCATCTCAGATACATATATTCGTCCCATCCCACTTGGAGCAAAGGAGAACCAAGAAAACCAAAGACACAAGGAAAATACTAGCCCAAAGGACTAAAGGACCAAATGAACCAGAAATTCCACCAGCCTGAGACAAGAAGAACTAGATGGTGCCTGGCTACCGCCAATGATCGCCTTGACAGGGAACATATCAGAGAGTCCTGGACAGAGCAGGAGGAAAATGTAGAACAGAATTCAAATTTACGTGAAAAGATAAGACTTAATAGTCTGACAGAGACTGGAAGAACCCCTGAAGCTATGGCCCCCTGGACACTGTGTTAACCCAGAAATGAAACCATTCCCGAAGCCGACTCTTCAGACAAAGATTAGACAGGACTATAAAACAAAAAATACAAGTGAGGAACGTGCTTAGTTCAATCAGATCTACAAGACCAAATGGAGAGCTCCTGTCCAAAAGCTGGATGAGAAGGCAGGAAGGGACAGGAACTGGTTGAATGGACACGGAACCCGGCGTAGAAAGCGGGAGTGTGCTGTCACATTGTGGGGATTGCAACCAATGTCACAAAACAATATCTGTATAAATTTTTGAATGAGAAACTAACTTGAGCTGTAAACCTTCACCTAAAGCACAACAAAAAAATAAAAATAAGTAAAAGGCTTTAGGCTCTGTGAGTTAAAAAAAAAAAAAAAAAAAAGATGCACGCAGAAATAATTCCATAGTTAAACTAATGATGCCTGTCTCTTTTCTACTTTAGACATTAAATTAATGCTCTTGGCAAAGTTTTTGGAAAAGTTCCCCAAGCTACATGTATACTCCAGATGTGAAATTATGTGATTTGAATTGAGAGGCTTAGATTATGGCTTTCAAGATGCTAATTAAGCAGTGGGATTCTTTTTTTTTTTTTTTGTACTTTAGATGAAGATTTACAGAACAAACTAGTTTCTCTTTAAACAATTAATACACATATAATTTTATGACATTGGTTGCTAACCCCACAACATGTCAGCACTCTTCCCTTCTCAACCTTGGGTTCCCCATTACCAGCTTTTCTGTCCCCTCCTGCCTTCTTGTCCTTGCCCCTGGTCTGGTGTGCCCATTTAGTCTCATTTTGTTTTATGGGCCTGTCTAGTCGTTGGCTGAAAGGTGAACAATAGGAGTGACTTCACTACTGTGCTGTAGGGGTGTCTGGGTGACATATTCTCGGTTTCTGCAGTCTCTGTCAGACCAGTAAGTCTGGTCTGTGTGTGTGTGTTTGTGTGTGTGTGTGTGTATGAGTTAGAATTTTGTTCTACTTTTTTCTCCAGTTCTGTCCAGAACCTTTTATTGTGATCCCTGTCAGAGCAGTTGGTGATGGTAGCCAGGCACCATCTAGTTATGCTGGACTCAGTCTGGTGGAGACTGTGGTAGTTGTGGTTCATTAGTCTTTTGGACTGATCTTTCCATTGTGTTTTTGGTTTTCTTCATTCTCCCTTGCTCCAGGTGGGGTCAGACCATTGGAATATCTTAGATGGCCGCTCACAAGCTTTTAAAACTTATGTTTACCAAAGTAGAATGTAGAATATTTTCTTTAAAAACTGTGTTATGCCAGTTGAGCTAGATGTTCCCTGAGACAATGGTCCTAAACAGTGGGATTCTTGTTAAAATCAGGGGAGTGACCTAGCATGGTGTGTATATTCTGATGTTTAGAGTCAATATTGGACCGGTCCTTAGAAATTAGCACAAATTATAATGATAAGAAATCATCCATTGCATTATTTTATTTCTAAGCCATTAATGTAATCACACTATTTAAAGAACTATACGGAAATTATGTTCCAGCATCCTTAAAAAAAAAAAAAAAAAAACCATAATGTCGTGGATTGAATTGTGTCCCCCCAAAAATATGTGTCTACTTGGTTAGGCCATAATTCCCAGTATTGTGTGATTGTCCTGTTTTGTGATTGTAACTTAATGTTGAGAGGATTAGGTGGGATTGTAACAGCACCCTTACTCAAGTCACCACCCTGATCCAAGGTAAAGGGAGTTTCCCTGGGGTGTGGCCTGCACCACCTTTTATTTCTCAAGAGATAAAAGGAAAGGGAAGCAAGCAGAGAGTTGGGAACCTCATACCGCCAAGAAAGCAGCACCAGGAGCAGAGTGTATCCTTTGGACCTGGGGTCCCTGCACCTGAAAAACTCCTCGACCATGGGAAGAATGAGGACAAGGACCTTCCTCCAGAGCCGACACAGAGAGAAAGCCTTCCCCTGGAGCTGACACCTTGCATTTGGACTTTTAGCCTACTTTACTGTGAGGAAATAAATTCCTCTTTGTTAAAGCCATTCACCTGTGGTATTTTTGTTATGGTAGCACTAGATGACTAAGACACCTAGTTACCTGGAAAGTGAGTGAGTGACTGCCAAATATCTAATATAATGCAGTTACTAGTAGAACAGCCTAGGACACTAATGAATATCACTTTAACTTTTTTTTTTCCTTAAAGAAATATAAACAAAAAAAAACAAACCTGTTGCTATCAATGTGATGCCAACAGACATAGGACAGAATAGAACTGCCTCATAGGGTTTCTAAGGAGCAGCTGGTGGAGAACTGCAGACCTTGTAGTTAGCAGCTGTAGCTCTCAACCACTGTGCCATATAGGATGAGTAATATTATGCTTTACTTAGCTTATAAAAAATGAAACAAATTATTTTAAAGATAGATAAAAATAGCAGTAATATAGGATCAAATGTAGTAGAGTAATACGATTTATTACTATTAGGAACCAACTTTTAGTAAAGTACAAATGGTGGGTTCTTTCCTTTTCAAATAATACATTCATTGTATGTGTTAATATGTGGAAAACAGGAATCAAATCTACTGCGTATGTGGAAAGAGATGATGGAAATGCTCAGTATCATCTATAAAGACAAGCCCGGGAGCTGACTGTGCAACAGACCATCCCTTGTGCATATGCAAGTTCAAGTTGAAGCTGAAGAAAATTGAAACAAGTCCATGAGAGCCAAAATATGACCTTCAGTATACCCCACCTGAATTTGGAGACCATCTCAAGAATAGATTTGATGCATTGAACACTAATGACAGAACACCAGATGAGTTGTGGGATGACATCAAGGACATCTACTTGAAGAAAGCAAAGGATCATTAAAAAGATAGCAAAGAAAGAAAAGACCAAAATGTATGTCAGAAGAGACTGAAACTTGCTCTTGGATGTCGAGTAGCTAAAGGAAACGGGAGAAATGATGAAGTAAAAGAACTGAACAGAAGATTTCAAAGGGAAGCTTGAAAAGAAAAAATAAAGTATTATAATGAAATGTGCGAAGATCTGGAGTTAGAAAACCAAAAGGGGAGAACACGCTCGGCATGCCTGAAGCTGAAAGAACTGAAGAAAAAATTCAAACCTCGAGTTGCAATTTTGAAGGATTCTGTGGGCAAAATATTAAACTACACAGGAAACACCAAAAACAGATGGAAAGAATACACAGAGTCACTGTACAAAAAAGAACTGGTTGGCAGTCAACCATTTCAGAAGGTAGGATATTGAGAGAAGAAGCCCAAGCTTCACCGAAAGCATTGGCAAAAAGCAAAGCTTCAGGAATTGATGGAATACCAATTGAGATGTTTGAAAAAAAAGGATGCAACACTGGAGGTGCTCTCTCGTCTATGCCAAGAAATTTGGAAGACAGCTACCTGGCCACCCGACTGGGAGAGATCCGTATATATGCCCATTCCAAAGAAAGGTGATCCAACAGAATGCAGAAATTCCCAAACAATATCATTAATATCACATGCAAGTAAAATTTTGCTGAAGATCATTCAAAATTGGTTGCAGCAGTACATTGACATGGAACAAGGGATGTCAGATGGATCTTGGCTGCAAACAGAGAATATCAGAAAGATGTTTATCTGTTTTATTGACTGCAAAGGCATTTGACTGTGTGGATCATAACAAATTATGGATAATTTTGCGAAGAATGGGAATTCCGAAACAATTGTGTTCATGCAGAATGTGTATATAGACCAAGAGGCAGTTGTTCAGGCAGAGCAAGGGAATACTGCATGGTTTAAAATCAAGAAGGGTGTGCGCCAGGGTTGTATCATTTCACCATACTTATTCAGTCTGTATGCTGAGCAAATAATTCGAGAAACTGTACTATATGAACAAGAATGTGGCATCAGGATTGGTGGAAGACTCATTAGTAACCTGTGATATGCAGATGACACAACCTTGCTTGCCGAAAGCGAAGTGTAGCACTTACTAATGCTAAAGACTGTATCCTTTGGTATGGATTACACCTCTACATAAAGAAAACAAGAATTCTCACAACTGGACCAATAAGGAACATCATGATAAATGGAGAAAAGATTGATGTTGTAATGGATTTCATTTTGCTTGGATTCGCAATCAACGCCCATGGAAGCAGCAGTCAGGAAATTAAACAATGTATTGCACTGGGCAAATCTGCTGCAAAAGACCTCTTGAAAGTGTTGAAAAGCAAAGATGTCACTTTGAGGAGTAAGGTTCCCCCGACCCAAGTCATGATATTTTCACTTGCCTCATGTGCATGTGAAAGCTGGACAATGAATAAGGAAGACTGAAGAGGAACTGATACCTTTGGATTGTGGTGTTGGCAAAGAATATTGACTGCCAGAAGAACAATCAAGTCTGTCTTGGAAGAAATACAGCCAGAGCGCTCCTTGGAAGTGAGGATGGCAAGACTTCATCTCACGTACTTTGCACATGTTATCAGGAGGGACCAGTCCCTGGAGAAGGATATCATCCTTGGTAAAGTAGAGGGTCAGCGAAAAAGAGGAAGAGCCTCAACGAGATGGATTGACACAGTGGCTACAACAGTGGGTTCAAACATATCAGCCATTGTGAGGATGGTGCTGGACTTGTCACTGTTCCATTCCGTTGCACATAGGGTTGCTATGAGTCATAAACGACTCTATGGCAGCTAACAACAGCAACAACAATTATTAAATGCAATATCAAATGTTAAGCTTATTTTACAAGTTTTCTTCTTCTTAGATTTTTTTTTAAACTGAGTGATATCTTACATAAAGTATAGTGCATGGAGTCCCTGGATAGTACAGTTAACACACTGCTAACCAAAACGTTAGAGGTTCAGATCCACCCAGCAGTGCCTCAGAAGAAAGGTTTGGAGATCTACTTCCAAAAAATTAGCCATTAAAAACCCCATGGAGCACAGTTCTACTCTTACACACATGGGGTTGCCATGAGTCAGAATCAACCCGGTAAGAACAATAGTGCACAAATCATATGTATATAGCTCAGTTAATTTATATATGTGATTGTACCCATATAACCACCCCCTAGATCAAGATTTCGAATAAGTTAAAACCACAGATAAGTTCTGTATTTTGATTAAATGGTAATATAGATATATACCAATGTTTTATATGTAGTGGGTATAGTCATCCCTTGGATAAGCACAATATTTTAAATGTAGTCTTCAACTTTAAAGCAGCATATCTTAGACATTGTTGGTTGTTACCATCAAGTTGGCTCTGACTCATGAGGACCACATGTACCCCAGAACGAAAACTTGCCAGGTCCTACACCATCTTCACAATCGTTGGTATGCTGAAGTCCATTTTTGCAGCCACTGTGTATTTTGAGTGTCTTTCAACTTAAGGGGCTCATCTTCCAGCACTGTATTGGACAATATTCTGTTGTGATCCATAGCATTTTCATTGGCCGATTTTCGGAAGTAGATTGCCAGACATTTCTTTTAATTGTCTTAGCCTGGAAGCTCCACTGAAACCTGTCCACTATGAGGACCCAGCTGGAATTTAAATGCCAGTGGCATAGTTTCCAGCATCATAGCAACATGCCAGCAACCACAGTACAACAAACTGACAGATGGGTGGTGAATCTTAGGCATTAAAAATATGGCCTCTCCCCATGTCATAGAGATATTTGGAAATCAGTTTAATTGCATGATTCCTGGGTTTAATTCTGAAGGAAATCTCTAGTAAGGAAGAAAACCACCTAAGAATCTGGAAGACCTGAAATGGCTCAGGACTGACCATCTCCATTAAGTACACAAGCTGAAACCCACATATACACACCTCGCACAGAGTTCACCTTCTTACTCCTCCTCTCCGTCTCCCCATTACTTTTACATATGTAGTAGAAGGGGGAAAGCAATGCTTTCACCTGAAAAAGTGGAAAAGAGCGGTATCTTCCTTTAAATTTAACCTACATATGTCATACATGAATTATACCTCTGAAATAAGTCAGGAACAAAAGGACAAATATTGTATGATCCCATTTATATAAAATATCCAGAATAGGCAAATGTATAAAGACCAAAGCTTATCAGTGATTACCAAGGGCAGGTGAGTAGGGGTAACATTACTTAAGAGATACAGAGTTTTTGTTAAGGGTGATAAAAAATTTGTAAATGGATAGGGGTGATTGTTGCACAACATGGAGAATGTAATCAATGTCGCTGAATTGTATGCATAAAAATGTTTAAAATGGCAGATGTTTTCTTATATGTATTTCATCACAATAAAAATTTAAATAATAATACTGCTAATACATATGTACTTAGGGAGTATAAGAAAAGGGTAAGCAGAAAGCAGACTCAACTCTGAGTCACCTGGATCCTGTTCCCAGAAATAGCGATTTTAGTTGGATTGTCTTAAATAAATAATAACTTACCTAGTTTTATCATCTATAAAATTGGTAAAATATTGCCCTCCTCACTGAATTGTGTGATTTTTAAATGAAGTAATGTATGCAAAGATATCTTAAAACATTAACACATTATAAATGTAATGTATATATGTATTTATAGAGAGATGATAAACATATAAATATATATTTGTAGCTTCTTTTCTCAGATCTCAGTTGCTTCCTTACTATATATTGCCACAGATACTCTTTTGTGGGCAGTGTAACTAGAAGAGAACTACTAAGGGGAAATTATTCTTAATACAGTATAATTTAATAGTATATAATTTAACAAATTATTTTCATATACATTATCTCACTTCATTCTTTTATAATCTTAAAAGGAATCATATTATGCCCAGTTTACATATAAGAAAATTGAGATTCAGTGAGGTTAATCTTGCCTAAAGGCGCCCTGGTAGTACAGTTGTTAACACACTTGGCTACTTACCAAAAGGTCAGTGGTTCAAACCCACCAGCTGCTCCACAGGAGAAAGATGTGGCAGCCTGCTTCCACAAAGATTTACTGTCTTGGAAACCCTGTGGGGCCGTTCTACTGTCCTATGGGGTCGCTATGAGTCGGGATTCGACTAGATGGCAGTGGATTTGTTTTTGGGGATTTGGAAGTAGAATAACAAATCACAGTCAGAGCTGACATTTGAATTTAGATTAATTGTTTAGTGTGCGTTCATCTACCCCTAACAGCTGTCTACACCTCAGTTAGTCTTCTACCAGTCCCTGTTTTACCAGTAATTGTCTCTGTGGCCTGAGAGAGTCAGTTCATCGTCTGAATCTCAAATTGAGCTCAAACTTTCTAACTGTAAAATTCATTTTCCCCCATTTCACTTCAGTTGACCTTGCCCCATACTTGGATGAAACCTCAGATACCATCCTTTGTAAGCTACTTTAATTGGGCATTATGTATTTCCATATTCTATACGAATAAGAACACCTAAATAAATACTAAATCATTATTTACTGCATTACATTTAAACTTTATCTCTTTTTTTCTTTTTTAGTGTTCGAAAGAACCCTCAAACCAAGAAAATACAAATTACATCTTCTGTCTTTAAAGTTACAGCATACGTAAGTGTTGAGGGGATATGGGCAACCAGTTTAATTACTTGCTATTAATAGTGTTGGAGTCAGCAACTAGGAGAATGTTATGCCTAGGAGAAAAGATGATATTTATTTTTTCTTAAAAGTTGATAGCATATGCTTTTGTTTGGGGAACAGTATGGACTTCTTACCCTGGCTTCCTTTCTGTTGTCTGTATTTGAAAATATTCCCTACTTACTTTGGAACTAAATCTGTGACTCAGATGGAGTAGGGCACAGTTCTCTAGTTATAAACTGTACTTTACAGGACACATAAATAAGAATGCCATACATGTCTTTATATCACAGAATCCAGTACTTGAATTTTAATGTCATACAGTGCTGGGCTAGAACACAGTGATAAATAAAAGAGGCATAGTCCCTGCTGTCATGGTGCATAGAGACCATGTTCTAAAAGAAAGCAAAGATAGAAGAAAACTGCAAATAGACATTTTTGCAACATTAGTACTTTAAACACACTATTTCAAATAATGGAATTTCTCTTTGGACTAGAATTTCCTTAGAGACAAGAATTATGAATATATGCATAGTAGACATGTATTGTTAGTATGGTATACACCGCTGTTAATAAAGGTTTAATAATATTACCTAACCACCAATTTATTATCAAAGGTTTTGTGTAGGTGTCAAGATGTTTTGACAGAAAATGTGTAATCAAATATATTGATTATCATTGCAGTGTGGTTGAATACTAAATAATTCAGGTTTATCTTTTTCAGGATTCTGCCGGTATGTGCTACCCTTCAACAAACAGTCATGAACAGACATTTTCTTACTTTATCGTGGACCCCATCAAGCGTCATGTTCATGTTTTGTACCACTGTTATGGTGTGGGTGAAATGTCTTAACAATGCTGTTTCAGATTATCCATGTCTACTATTCTGTTTTTCAATTCATCCATTTTTAATTTTAATTCTCATTTACAGGTAAACATTTACTTTGCAACTTAACTTGAGTAAAATATAAAGAGCTTGCTTAGAGCAGAAGAAAGCAAACACCAAAATGCCTTTTTTCAAATTCACCTGGAATACTAACACAGGAACCAATTTCTATCCCTAATATGATCTATACTAATACCAGTTGTAGAGTTTTTACAGACTTACAAGGAATTAAAAATCTAGTTCATATTTATTGCATTAATACTCAAGTAAGTCCTCAATTTTCCATACATCTTATTTTGGAAGCTAATTCTGAATTGAAACTATAACGTAGCAGAAAACTAAGCACCTTTACCACTGATTATTAATATTCATTACTAACTCTTTAAACTTGAGTTTCATTTAATTACATTTCTTCATTGCATAAAGATTTATGTCTCTAAAGCTGTGAAAAGTATCCTAGTAATCCTTTGTATACATTGTACCACTGAAAAGTCTCAATTAAAAAAAAAGTTCTGAAAGCATTTTGTAAACTTTTCTAAATCACATGATAAATTGAAATTAAAATTAGCCCTGCAGCTAATATAAGAAAACCCAACCTATGAATAAAATGAGATTGCTGCCTTGCTGGTATTATTAAGTTGGCAAAAGAGCGAGGAACAGAGTCTCGTAGTACTGTCTCTTCATTACATTAATAGAGTGAAGTATAACTTAGATTTTTTTTTATGGGAAATGTAATTGACATGTATCCCATAGGCAATGAAATGCTGAGCCTGCAAGAAATGCTGAGACTGAGAAAAAGCAAGTTTGAAATACGTGTTTCTGTGTTATAGGAATAAGGATGATAATTTTGGATTTGAACCTGTGGATCTATCTGGAAAGCAGCTGGCAATTTGGGTGTAGAGTTCAAGAGAGAAAATTTGTAGACATAGATTTGAGAGATGAGATGAGTACAGATCTCATTATATAAATTCAGGTGTATAAAAAATGTAATTTTTACTATTTAAAAAAAAATTGCCCTCGAGTCCATTCCAACTCATGGCAACCTCATGTGTTACAGAGTAGAACTGTACCATAGATTTTCTTGGCTGTAATCTTTATATATGGAAACCCTGGTGGCATAGTAGATAACAGCTACAGCTGCTAACCAAAAGGTCAGAAGTTCAAATCCACCAGGTGCTCTTTGGAAACTCTATGGGGCAGTTCTACCCTGTCCTATATGGTCGCTAAGAGTCGGAATCGACTCGATGGCAACAAGTTTGTTGTGTTTTTTTTTTTAACCTTTATAGAAGTAGCTTGCCTATTCTTTCTTTCATGGTGCCATTTGGTTGGTTCAAACCGCCAACCTTTAAATCAGAAGATCAGCACAAACAGTTTCCGCCACCCAAGGACCTATAACTCCCTCTATTTCCCCAAAGTTGTAGTGGGGTGGACTTGTTATGTGCCATCGAATCAGCTCCAACTCATAGCAACCCTATGCACAACAGAACGAAACACTGCCCGGTCCTGAGCCACCCTTACAATCGTTGTTATGCTTGAGCTCATTGTTGCAGCCACTGTGTCATTCCACCTCATTGAAGGGTCTTCCTCTTTTCTGCTGACCCTGTACTTTGCCAAACATGATGTCCTTCTCCAAAATATGTAAGACGCAGTCTCACCATCCTCGCCTCTAAGGAGCATTCTGGCCACACTTCTTCCAAGACAGATTTTTTTCATTCTTTTGGCAGTCCATGGTATATTCAATATTCTCCAACACAATTCAAATTCTTCTTAGTATTCCTTATTCATTGTCCAGCTTTCACATGCATATGATGGTATTGAAAATACCATGGCTTGGGTCAGGCACACCTTAGTCTTCAAGGTGACATCTTTGCTTTTCAGCACTTTAAGAGACCCTTTGCAGCAGATACACCCAATGCAATGCGTCGTTTGATCTCTTGACTGCTGCTTTCGTGGCTGTTGATTGTGGATCCAAGTAAAAAGAAATCCTTGACAATTTCACTCTTTTCTCTGTTTATCATGATATTGCTCATTGGTCCAGTAGTGAGGACTTTTGTTTTCCTTATGTTGAGGTGCAATCCATACTGAAGGCCGTGGTCTTTGATCTTCATTAGTAAAAAAATTTTTTTTTTTAGTTTCAAGTCCTCCTCACTTTCAGCAAGCAAGGTTGTGTCATCTGCATACCGCAGGTTGTTAATGAGTCTTCCTCCAATCCTGATGCCCTGTTCTTCTTGATATAGTCCAGCTTCTCCCATTATTTGCTCAGCATACAGATTGAATATGTATGGTGAAAGGATACAACCCTGACGCACACCTTTCCTGACTTTAAACCGATCAGTATCCCCTTGTTCTGTATGAACAACTGCCTTTCGATCTATGTAAAGGTTCCTCATGAGCACAATTAAGTGTTCTGGAATTCCCATTCTTCCCAATGTTATCCACAATTTGTTATGATCCACACAGTTGAATGCCTTTGCATAGTCAGTAAAACACAGGTAAACATCTTTCTGGTATTCTCTGCTTTCAGCCAGGATCCATTTGACATCAGCAGTGATATCCCTGGTTTCATGTCCTCTTCTGAAACCAGCCTGAATTTCTGGCAGTTCCCTGTCAATATACTGCTGCAGCCGTTTTTGAAAGATTTTCAGCAAAATTTCACACGTGTGTGATATTAATGATATTGTTCTATAACTTCCACATTCGGTTGGATCACCTTTCTTGGGAATAGGCATACATACGGATCTCTTCCAGTCAGTTGGCCAGGAAGCTGGCATATTTCTTGGCATAGACTAGTGAGCACCTCCAGTGCTGTATCCATTTGTTGAAATATCTCAATTGATATTCCCTCAATTCCTGGAGCCTTGTTTTTTGCCAATGCCTTCAGAGCAGCTTGGACTTCTTCCTTTAGGACCATCGGTTCCTGATCATATGCTACCTCTTGAAATGGTTGAACATCGACTAATTTTTTTTTGGTATAATGACTCTGTGTATTCTTTCCATCTTCTTTTGATGCTTCCTGCATCATTTAATATTTTCCCCATAGAACCCTTCACTATTGCAACTTTAGGCTTGAATTTTTTCCTCAGTTCTTTCAGCTTGAGAAACGCCGAACATGTTCTTCCCTTTTGGTTTTCCATGTGCAGCTCTTTGTACATGTCATTATAATACTTTACTTTGTCTTCTCAACCCGCCCTTGGAATCTGTTCAGTTCTTTTACTTTATCATTTCTTCCTTTTATTTTGGCTGCTTAACGTTCTAGACCAAGTTTCAGAGTCTCCTCTGACATGCATCTTGGTCTTTTCTTTCTTTCCTGTCTTTTCATTGGCCTCTTGCTTTCTTCGTGTATGATGTCATTCCACAACTCCTCTGTTCTTCGGTCACTAGTGTTCAACGCGTCAAATCTACTCTTGAGATGGTCTCTAAATTCAGGGTGGATATACTCAAGGTTCTATTTTGGCTCTCATGGACTTGCTTTGATTTTCTTCAGTTTCAGCTTGAACTTGCATATGAGCAACTGATGGTCTGTTCCAGTCAGCCCCTGGCCTTGTTCTGACTGATTATACTGGGCTTTTCCATTGTCTCTTTCCACAGATGTAGTCAGTTTCATTCCTGTGTGTTCCATCTGGTGAGGTCCATGTGTTTAGTCACCATTTATGTTGGTGAAAGAAGATATTTGCAATGAAGAAGTCGTTGGTCTTGCAAAATTCTGTCATTCAATCTCTGGCATCGTTTCTATCACCAAGGCCATATTTTCCAACTGTCGATCCTTCTTCTTTGATCCAACTTTCACATTCCAATCACCAGTAATTATCAATTCATCCTGATTGCATGTTTGATCAATTCCAGACTGCAGCCACTAATAAAAATCTTTTGTTTCTTCATCTTTGGCCTTAGTGTTTGGTGCGTAAATTTGAATAATAGTCGTATTAACTGGTCTTCGTTGTAGGCGTATGGATATTATCCTATCACTGACAGCATTGTACTTCAGGATCGATCTTGAAACGCTCTTTTTGACGATGAATGCAACACCATTCCTTTTGATGTTGTCATTCCCCGCATAGTAGAGTCTGTGATTGTCTAATTCAGGATGGCCAATACCAGTCCATTTCAGCTCACTAATGCCTAGGATATCGATGTTTATGTGTTCCATTTCATTTTTGACAATTTTCAGTTTTCCTAGATTCATACATCATACGTTCCAGGTTCTGATTATTAATGGATGTTTGCAGCTGTTTCTTCTCATTTTGAGTTGTGCCACATCAGCAAATGAAGATCCCCAAAACCTGACTCCATTCCCATCATTAAGGTCGACTCTACTTTGAGAAGGCAGCTCTTCCCCAGTCGTCTTTTGAGTGCCTTCCAATCTGGGGAGCTCATCTTCCAGTGCTATATCAGACAATGTTCTTCTGATATTTGTGAGGTTTCACTGGCTAATGCTTTTCAGAAGTAGACTGCTGGGTCCTTCTTCCTAGTCTTTCTTTGTCTAGAAGCTCAGCTGAAACCTGTCCTCCCATGGGTGATCCTGCTGGTATCTGAATACTGGTGGCATAGCTTCCAGCATTACAGCAACACACAAGCCCCCACAGTACGACAAACTGATAGACACGTCTGGGGGGGAGGGCGGTGGACTTACATGATGTCAAAATGATAGACTAGGTTTCAGACTCTTGATATCTTCCAGCCACACTAACATCTGCCATCCTATCTTTGGTCATCAAACCACACGGACTACTGCATCCTCTGACCTAGAGACATGAAACACGGCTGTTTTTTCTCTAGTGTCCTTTTCCGGAGATCTTACCTAGGAAACAGGGCACAGTTGTGCTGCGTCTTGGGAAACTCAGTCTTTTGAGTAGAGCACAGGATCCCTGTCTCGGAGACCCACCAAAAATATTGATACAGTCTTGACTTTCCTTCCCACTCCCTGCCCAAGGGATCTTCTTCTCACCACATTTGGGATAAGGGTGGGGTTGGGGGTCTTGGACTTTTGAATTTATTCATATTTTCTTCAAAATCCATGAGCCCTTTCTTGCTCCCCTAAGGGCCAGGCCTTTGAAACATAAAAGTTGAGGGATAAATTCTCTCTCTCTCTCTCTTTTTTTTTTCCCTAGTACATCCTTTCCCTGACGCAATTGGTGCAGAGTAGTATTGCCCTGTAGGGTTTTCAAGGCTGTAAATCTTTATGGGAGCAGTCTGCCACCTCTTTCTCCTGTGAAGAGACTGGTGAATTCAAACCACCAACCTTTCTGTTAACCGAGCACTTAACCTCTGTACCACCATGGCTGGACAATAGCAAGAATTAAATAAGATTTTTTATGCATATAAAAATCATCTACCATATAACAGTTTAGTGTGTGCTCATTAAATGTTAGTTCTCTTCCCCTTCGCACAATAGAGGCAACAATTCTATTTGACTCTTTCTATCTTAACATCTTCTAATTTAGTATCTAGTGTAATCCTAAGGTCTTTTGTGTGTGTGTATATTTATTTATTTTCTTTTTTGTTGTACTTCAGATGAAGGTTTACGAGAACAAACTATTTTCTCATTAAACAGTTAGTACACATATTGTTTTGTGACATTGGTTAAACCTGTAAGATCTTTGAGGTAGACATTACTATCTTGATAACTGTTGTGCTCCTAGTACCTACAATGCCTTGGCACATTAAATGTTCATTGAATGAGAACTACTTTCCAGACATGATCACAATATCCATAGATTTTTTAAAAGTAGTATAAAAACATAAAATCAGGACTAAAATGTCCCTCTGCTATCAGCCTTGCTACCTCCACGCAGGTCCATTTGACCTGGGGACCTCCCTCTTTATCAGTCAGGCAATCAGCAATTCTTTCTGAGTACAAGTTCTGTGCAAAAAAAAAACATGGATTCCCTCAAAATTCCAAAGCAACAATCAGGAAAAGCAACTTGAAAACAAAATAATACAATGGCCGGAGAAGCACAGGCCTTGGGAATGTGACCAACTGCTAGCAAGCATGCCTTAATTACACCAAAACCAAAAAAACAAACCCACCGTTGTCGGGTTGATCCCGACTCATAGCGACCCAAAAGAACAGAAAAGAACTACCGCACAGAGTTTCCAAGGAGCAGCTGGTGGATTCAGACTGCCGACCTTTTGGTTAACAGCTGTAGCTCTTAACTACTACGCACGGCACTCTACTGTTTACTTTGGGGAAATAGGCACTCCCTAGATCTGCTCACATAAAGATTACAGCCTGGAGAATCCTATACGGCAGCTCTACTCTGTCACATGGGGTCACTTTAAGCCAGAATCAACACATTGGCACATAACAACAACATATAAACCTAGTTGGGAAGGTGACCTATAAGATTGTGGCTACAGACAGTGGTTGTTATATGACTTCAGAAATAGAAGAATCATTGCAAATCAGGGGTAGGGTTTGGTCTGGCTACTATGGAAGAACTGGTAGTTTCAGCAGCTGAAGAGGAGAGCATTCCAAGGGCATGAAAGGAGCATGATATGGCAGGGTGCTCGGAGCCTGGCCCTGGGATAGAGTCCAGAGATGGGGAACTGATACTGAGTTTTTTCCAGTGCTTTCTCTGCTATAAAGCTGAAGACAGAATATACCTTTGAGGAAAGATTGCTCCATTGTTTGGCAAAAAGCTTTTTAATGACCCCTCTGTGATTATGCAAATTCTCTGTATAGTGAGGCATAATATCATAGTGATGAAGAGTTAGGGCTGGGGAGTCAGATTGCCTGGATGCTTGATTCTTGCCATTACTTGCTGTGTGCACTTGAGCAAGTTCTTAAACCTTTCTGTGCCTCAGTTGCCTCATCTGTGAAACAGGGAAAATAGTAGGATTCCCTCATAGGTTGTTGTGAAGATTACAGAAATTAATAAATATGTTGTGCTTAGAATGGAGCTAATCACATAATTTAAGTACTCATGGATTTTGGCTGTTTTCATTCTCTATTTAGGAAATAAGAAAAATGAGGAACTAAACTGCAAAATTATGTAAAAAGCTGCCTTGCTTGTGGTAGAATTGCCTTTCTATAGATTATTATTATTAATTTGACTAGATAGAATACAAGAGGTGGGAAAACTGGTTCTTTCTCTCTTCATGGGCCTCAGAGAATTTAAAAAAAAAAATTTTTTTTTTTTTTTTTCAGAGAATTTAGAGGACCTGAATTTGGATTCCAGGGATTTCTTTGGCAGCACTTGGCACACTTGGAATTATTTGCTTAACTAATTGTAATAATTTGTTTTATATCTGTCATGAAAAGAGACTGAGTCTATTTTGTTCTCTTTTATTCCCAATGCCTAGCACAGTGCCTGGCACTTGAAAGACTCTGACAGAGTCCTTTTGACAGAGGAAAGCTGGTCCTTGAAATGTGACTGTGGATGTGGAGAGTGAGAGAGGAGGTGGGTGCGTACAAAGGTCAGAGAGCATCAGTATGGAACCTATGGAACCCTCTTCTGCAGGGGCACAGACAGTGGACTAGCAGCCTTCATATCTAGGAGCCCATTCTAAGTTTTCTGTGCAGCAATCCGTCCAGTTATTCCTAAACCTTTTGAAAATTTTGCAAACTGTTATAGTCTGGATTTAGCTATACTGTGTGGGATCAGATATGAGGCCCGGGAATATGGCTGAGGCGAAATCGTCCTTCGAAAACAGTAACAGCCTGTAGAAGCTGGCTTTGAAAGAGCAAGCTGTGATCAACTGAGGGTGGAGGGTGGAGGATTTGTCCGATGTAAGACAGCAGACCATGGTGACAAGTGACATTTTCTGGGAATTGAGAGGACTCTTCAGAAATTCTGAAAGTCACTTAAGGAGGGAGGCTTACAGAACTGTAATTTGGGCATTAAAAGGAAGGACTATGCTGAAGGCTGGAGAAAGTGGGAACATTTAAGCCCCATGAGCAAAAATAGAGGAAGGGTGGTTTGGGCGTACATGAGTACAATTGACTAGTTAGAACTGAAAAGTCCTGTCCCCAGGAGTTCTGTGGGTAATAACATAGGGAAGACAGATTAGTGGGGACCCGGTCACTGAGGACTGTGAGTGCAAAGCTAAGAAATTTAAATCTTCTCAGTAGGTCATTAATAGGAGTCATTAAGGCTTGTGACCAGGGTAGTAAAATCATGAAAGTGATATTTCTGTGACATCTAGTCTGCCAATGATGAATTGGAGTAAAGAAAGTTCAAAGATAAATAGAAGATTATTACAGTTGTCAAGACACAAAATTGACTGGTCTGAGTCAATAGCAGTGGAAACCTCTCTGGGCATCATGAAGTATGTGGCAATGGAATGCTTATTACAAAAAAAAATCAAGTATTGCCCCCAAAAGGGTCAGCAGACCAGGGTAAATTAAGTGTTGAGTGTTTGAGGTACTGAGGGTTGGTAAGTGGGAACTGTGATAGGACATTGTGGTCAGAAAGGGGAAATCTGTCATCCTGAGCCCTCCCCCTTGTATTCAGATCCACAGGCCTATCATTCCTGTCCCAGCCCATTCCCAACTAGCTTTGGTCGTTACAACTTGGGAAATCTAGGTCAGAAGGCACTGAAGACTGACTGGAGGCTTCTTAGAATTATCTCTCCTGAGGGCTTCTCATTCATCCAGTCAGCAAGTGTTCGTTAACAACTAATATCTATTCATTTTTTCCACAAATGTTCATTGATCAATTGCTGATTGTGTGCTGGACATTGTCTAGGCACTACAGATACAGCAATAAACAAAACATAAAATTTCTGTATTATTTCTATATTTTTGTTATTACATGTAAGATTGTTATATAATGGTACCCATAACTGTGTCATGTACAATGTGAGATAGAGAGAAATAGCCAGTTACTCTAAAGAAAATTGAAATCTTGTTGAAGACAAATCCATTGCCATGGAGTCGATTCAGACTCATAGGGACATAAGACACTCGTAAATGTTGCTGTTACTAACATGTAACTAGAAAAGACCATGATTACTAAAAGATTTCAGAGAAAGAAATCACATCTACAAGGAGCGATTAGCAAATTCTTCAAAGATGATCTGGGAATCCAGTTAGGTAAAGTTTATGAAGGAATAGAGAATGAGAAAGGGCAATGTGATGATTAAGGTTGTATGTCAACTTGGCTGGGCCATGATTCTCAGTGGTTTGGCATTTAGGTAATGATGTAATTTAGCAGTTATATAATAATGTTGTTATCCTCCATTTTGTGATATAATGTAATCACCTCCATGATGTGACCTGATGTGATCAACCAGCCAGTTGTAAGGGGAGTTTCCTTGGGGATGTGCCCTGCATCCAATATATAGGGACATTCTGGTAAAGTTCACTGGCTTTTGCTCGCTCTGTATCCTGCATCTGGCTTGTCAGGTTATCTGACCTCTTATTCGTGAGACTTGAGCCAACACCCTGCCATATTGCCTGCTGATCTTGGGATATGTCAGCCTCCACACCCTGAGTCAGCAGCTTGCTGTCTGACCTGCTGATCTTTGGTTCATCAGCCCCTACAGCTACGTGAGTCAGGAGAAGCCTCTAGCCTGATACCTGACCCATGGACTTGGGACTTACCAGCCTCTACAACCACATGAGCCATTTACTTGAGATAAATCTCTATCTATACACACAAATACGCATCACTTAACGTCTGTTTGGGCAATGTCCAACTGTATATACATCCATGGTCCCATAAGGTTTTTTGTTTTTTTTTTAAAGGAAGGAAGCTCTCCTTTTGTTTATTATTTCCCCGTAATGGTTTTAAAGACCCCAAACCCAGGCTCTTGCAGGACTGTGACTGGCCTGTGGGTGGGATATAAGCAGGTGAGGCAGAGGACATGGCTCTGGGCATGGGCTCTCAGGCTTTGTCTGGTGGCCAGGTGGGTGGCGACAGAGGGAGCTGTGGGGCCTGGGCTACTGCTGCTTGTCAGGCAGGCAGAACAGCAGGTGGGTTGGGGATGCTCTGCTCCCTCCCTGCTTGCTTTTCTTGCTCTGCTCTTGCCGCCACCCTCTCAGCTGCCAGTGCTGCCACCACCCATTCTTCCAACCTCCTCCAGCAGCTCCAACAGCACTAATGGCAGTGGCAGCAACAACTAGAAGCAGGACCCTATAAGGTTTTAATATAATGTTCACACAACCTCCAAATCACATAACATCCTATTTCACAGAACATACCATGAATGTTAAGTAACGCATATCTGTGTGTATATGTGTGTGTGTGTGTGTGCACTTCGCTGGTTTTGCATCTCTAGAGAACCCATCCTAAGACATTTGGTTCCAAGAGTGGTTCTAGAGAAACAGAATTGTAAGGATGAGTTTTATAAATTGGTTCTCAAGTCTGGTTAGTCCTACAGGTGTTGGTAACTGTTTCCAGTAGTAGAGAGGGCACTGCTAATCCATGATGTGAGGCAGCAATAGAAATATACAAAATATCGCCACCAATAGATCAAGTGTTGGTGAGAGGCAAGGCTTTTGGTAATCACAAGTTTGATGTTTTTCTACAATTTTATCATAATGAAAAGTATAAGGAAGCCAGTTGGTTGGTCCTACTTTCACTAGATAACATGGTGAAAGAGATGAGCTCAGGGCTTCAGAGCCATAGCTCAAGCACCACATAAATGACCTCAAAGATGCCACTTGTACTCTGAAAGAAAGTTTATCTCTTATAATAACAGAGCTGATATTGCCAAAAACCAAACCCAGAATCTTCAGATTGGCTGGATTACAATGCCGACTGAATCCCCAAACTCAAATGGTATCTAAAGTGAAAGTGAGGGCATTGATTGGGAAGAAATGGGATCCTGAAACTTGGGATGGGGACATATGGGCAGATAATCAGGAAGGTGGGGACACTGAGCCCCTAAATTCCATTGAATCACTCCTGACAAGAACCAGAAAACCAGCCCTCTCACTTGTATCTGAAGAGATTATCTGCTAAATCACCCTCCCCAGTAAAACCATTTCCCTCATCACCTGATGAGATTAACCCAGCTGTGTCCGAAGAGCCTTTGTCTGAGCTGCCGCCCAGGGCAGTGTTTGAGTCATCACCTGGGGAGGCATCAGTTGTTGCCTGGGGCATTGTCTGAGGCAGATGCCTTATAAGACATTGTAGAATGTTCTCAGAACATATCCCCACCACCCCTTTTTGCTTTTAGACCTATAACTAGACTTAAGTCCCAGAGAGCCCAAAAAGGTACAGTACAAAGTGTGACCCAGCAGGAGGTACACTACTGTCTTAGGCTGGGTTCTCTAGAGAAGCAAAACTAGTAAAGCATATAAATATATATACAGAGAGAGATTTATATCAAGGAAATGGCTTACATGGTTGTAGAGGCTGGAACGTCCCAAGTCAGACCGTGGATCAGTATAGAGGCTTCTCCTGATTCACATAGCCACAGGGGCTGGTGAACCCAGGATTGGCAGGTCAGAGAGCAGTGCTCTTGCTCACAGACTGCAAAGATTGATGAATCCCAAGGTTGTCAGGTAAGCTGCTAGCTCAAGTCCCAAGAACTGTTAGATGAACTGGAGCCAGCTGCAGGATCGAGCACAAGCAAAAAGCCCCCAAGCCTTGCCAGAATGTCCGCTTATATTTGATGCAGGCCACATGCCTAAGGAAGCTCCTTTTCAACTGATTGGCTGCTCAGAGCAAATCCCATCATGGGGTGGTCACATATCACATCTCAACAGGGAAGTGATCACAACATTATATGACTGCCAAAACACTTGAGAATCATGGCCCAGCCAAGTTGGCACAGAATCGTAACCATCATAGCTATACTCCAAAAGAAATGCTTGACTTTTCTAATACATACAAACAGAAATCTGGGGAATGTGTGTGGGAACGGCTATTAAGGGTGTGGGATAATGGTAAGGAACGTAAAGTTGGATCAGTCTGAGTTTGATATGGGCCCACTAAGCACAGATTTTTCATTCAGTGTTTTAGCTTGAGAGATTAGGAAAGGATCTAATAGTTTATTTGATTGTTTCACTGGAGCATGGGTTATTCGGTGGCCTACACTAAAGCTGAAGTACCAGACCAGCCTTGGTATACTACAGAAGAAGTTATCCAAAGGCTTAGGGAACTTGCCCTTTTAGAGTGGGTTTATCAGGTTAGACCCACAGACTCAACTATGGAGTACCTAGAGGACATGCTTTTTACCACAAATTTGTGAAGAGAGCCCCAGCATCCTTCAAGACTGCTGTGATTGCTGCTTTATATAAGGCTGATTTGACACCGGGAACTGCCCTAACTGAATTAAGTAAGACACCTACCTACAATGGGGCTGATTGGACCCCATGGTGGTAGGGGCCAAGTTGCAGCACTCAATCCACAAAGACAGGGTGAGCACGGTAACTATAATGGACAGTGGATTCAAAAGCTGTAATCAGAAAAGTCTGACTCATATGGACTTACGGCAATGGCTGCTTAGTTGTGGTGTCTCTAGGAGTGAAATGGATGGGAAATCTGCTAAATATTTACTTGACTTGTACAAGCAGAAGAATTCTATGTCAACTGAACAGCAGTCTAACTTGAATTGCCAGAATAGAGAGTCACAGCCCTTAGCCAATTCCCAGACTTGATCCAGGTTACAGGCCCACAACCCCATAAACAAGGGGGAGGCCAGGACCTCAGTATACTGCCAAAAATTTATACTGTTAATCTTTCTCCCAGCCTTCCTCAAAGATATCTACAGCCTTTTATGAGAGTGGCAGTTCACTGGGGAAAAGGAAATAATCAGACTTTTGGGGGATTACTGGATACTGGCTCTCAAATGACACTAATTCTAGGAAACCCAAAACATCACGGTGGCCCACCAGTAAGGGGCGGGGGCATATAGAGGTCAAGTTATTAATGAAGTCTTAGTTCAGGTTTATCTCACAGTGAGTCTGGTGGTTCCCGAACCCATCCTGCAGTGATTTCCCCAGTTCCAGAGTGTATGATTGGAATACATACACTCAGCATGTGGCGCTTTTCAGAGATCCTTACGTTGGATCCCTGAAAAGTGGAGTAAGGGCTATTATGGTACAAAAAGTCAAGTGGGAGCCATTAAAACTGCCCCTACCTAGGAAAATAGAAAACCAGAAGCAATATCGCACTCCTGGAGAGACTGCAGAGATTACTGCTACCATCAAAGACTTGAAGGATGCAGGGGTGGTGATTCCCACCACATCCCCATTGGACTCACTTATTTGGCCTATGCAAAAAAAGGTGGATATTACAGAATGACAGTGGATTATTGTGAATTTAACCGGGTGGTGACTCCAATTGCAGCTGAGGTTCCAGACGTGGTTTCACCGCTTGAGCAAATTAATACATCTCCTGGTACCTGGTATGCAGCTATTGTTCTGGCCAATGCCTTTTTCTCAATTCCGGTTTCAAAGGAACACCAGAAGCAATTTGCCTTCAGCTAGCAAGGCCAGCAAAACACCTTCACTGTTCTACTCACTGTCCCACTCTAGGGGTATATCAACTCTCCAGCCTTATGTCATAATTTAATCCATAGGGACCTTGATCACCTTTCCTTTCCATAAGATATGCTGATCATTACACTCACGACATTATGCTGTTTGGACCAGTAAGGAAGAAGTGACAATGACTCTGGACTTACTGGTAAAGCATTTGTGTGCTAAAAACCAAACCAAACCCACTGCCATCGAGTCGATTCTGACTCATAGCGACCCGATGGCAATGGGTCATTGTCACTTCTTCTACTATGCCCTGTGATTAAGGCCAATGGAAAACTATAGCAACCCAATTCTTACATGACTACCAATGCTGACACTCTTCATGAATGAAGGTCTGTGTCACCCCACCAGGAAAAGAACCATGATCAGCTGAAGTGCTTGCATAGGGCAAAGGGAATACAGAATGGGTGGTGGAAGAAGGTAGTTCTAAATGCCAATTATGACCATACGACTAGTTGCAAAACAGAGGGCTTTAATTGTTGAGTATTCCTTCCTTGTATGTGTGCATCAAATATTTTTGTTTTCTTCATTTATAAAATATAAGATGTAAATGGGGCTTCTGCATTTTCAGATGTATGCATGTTAATTGTATCATGTTAGGCACAAGTTTGACTTTGTGATTGTCTTTATTTAGAGATTGTGTATGGTTTAAGGAGATGTGTACAGGTGCCAGGTAGACAAGGGATGGACTGTGATGGGTCAGGTTGTGTGTCAACTTGGCTGGGCAGTGATTCTCAGTGGTATGACAGTTATGTAATGATGTAGTTGTTCCCCATTTTGTGATATAATGTAATCACCTCCATGATTTGATCTGATGTGATCAGCCAATCAGTTGTAAAGGGAATTTCCTCAGGGTTGTGGTCTACATCCAATATACATGGACATGCTGACAAAGCAGCCTGGCTTTTGCTCACTCTGGATCCTGCGTCTGGCTCGTCACCATCTATCTCCAGCCTGTGATATTGCCTCCCAATCTTGGGATTCGTCAGCCCCTGCAGTTATGTGAGTCAGGAGAAGCCTCCAGCCTAATGCCTGACCCATGAACTTGGGGCTAGCCAGCCTCTACATTGGCATAAGCCATTTCCTTTAGATAAATCTCTCTCTCTCAATATATATATCGTTGTTGTTAGGTGTCGTCGAGTCAGATCCGACTTATAATGACCTTATGTATAACAGAAAAGTGTATTGCTGTGGTGCTGGAAGCTATGCCACCAGTATTCAGATACCAGCCAGGGTCACCCATGGTGGACAGGTTTCAGCTAAGCTTCCAGACTAAGACAGAGTAGGAAGAAGGACCCAGCAGTCTACTTCTGAAAAGAATTAGGCAGTGAAAACCTTATGAATAGCAGCGGAACATTGTCTGATATAGTGCCTGAAGATGAGCTCCTCAAGTTGGAAGGCACTCAAAATACAATTGAAGGAGAGCTGTCTCCTCAAAGGAGAGTCGACCTTAATGATGTGGATGGAGCCAAGCTTTCGGGACCTTCATTTGCTGATGTGGCACGACTGAAATGAGAAGAAACAGCTGCAAATATATATATATTCCATATGTGTATATGGAAACCCCAGTGGCATAGTGGCTAAGAGCTACTGCTGCTAACTAAAATGTACGCAGTTCGAATTCACCAGGCGGTTGGTTAAACCTGTTGCTGTTGAGTTGATTCTGACTCATAGCGACCCTATATGACAGGGTAGAACTGCCCCATAGGGTTTCCAAGGAGTGCCTGGTGGATTTGAATGGCTGACCTTTTGGTTAGCAGCAGTAGCTCTTAATCACTATGCCGCCAGGGTTTGCATATATACATACATATATATATTCTTCACTGGTTTTGCTCTCTAGGGAACCCAGCCGAAGACAGGCAAACTGAAGAAAGAAAAGAGCATGGGTATATTCCCAGAGAAACCTAAAACTAAATTTTTGGGGGGTTTCCCAATCTTTATCCTTTATATTAACAGTGTGGTTAAAATATTATTTAACAAGAAGTAAGTTATTTATTTCTCTTTTTATATTAGCAGCATTGTCTAACATTAAGAAAATAACAGGAACAAACTAACATCTGTCATCAGTCAAAGGCTGTTCTTATAGTTCTGGGAGCAGAATGACAATGTTATTGTTATTTCCTTATTTTGTTCCAGCCACTGAAGTTAGTACTTTACATGTATTATTTTATTTAATCCTCTCTATAACCCTTTTGAGGTAGGTTAAATCAATACAATCTTTTGGTTTACAAGTGAAGAAAACTTGACTAAATCATCTTAAGCAAAAAGTGAACATATTGGCTCATATAACTTACAAGTCTAATGGTAGGCTTGGCCTGACTTTTGGCCGGATTTATTGCAAGACCTGGTTTCTTGCTCAACCCATTTTCTCTCTGTTGACTCCATTCCCAGATTACTTCTTTCCATATGATGCAAAAATTTTGGTTTGCCCATCATACATCCTTTCAGGCTTAAGGCCGGTGGAAAAATAACATCTGTCACTGGAATCTCAACAAAAGCCCCATCTTGTCACACTAACTGAGATGGAATGCTATGCCTCCCCCTTAACCAATCCCTTCAGCCTTAGAAGTGCTAGATTCTGATTGGCCAGATGATACATACTACTTTGTAGCCAGAGGTGAAATTAGCTCCACTATAACTTTTTACAACCAGATGAAGAAACAATAAGGGAATAAGTGACAAGAACCCTAAATTCAAATGGGGAGCAGTCACCAGAGTAAGATGAACATCATTGTCTGACATTAAGAAAAAAACAGGAGCAAACTAGCATCCCTCATCAGTCAAAGAATTGACTTAGAGTTATGGAAGCAGAAGATGTGCTAGATGTCCAAAAAACTAGATTACAGAAGTACTATTAAATCTCTACTTTACTTACGAAGTAAAAACCAAACCAAACCAACCCAGTTGCTGTCGAGTCAACTCTAGCTCAAAAAAAACCCAAACCTATTGCTATCGAGTTGATTCCAGTCCATAACAACTCTATAGGACAGAGTAAAACTGTACCATATGGTTTCCAAGGCTGTAATCTTTACAGAAGATTTCTCCCATGGAGGAGCCGGTGGGTTTGAACCACCAATCTTTCAGTTAGCAGTTGAGCACTTAACCACTGGGCCACCAGAGTTCGTGCTTATGAAGAAACTAAGACTTAGATAAATTAAACAATTTGCCTAAATTTGCCTCAAGCCACAGAGCAAGTAAGGGCTGGTCCAGGATTTGGTCACAAATTGATCTCACTTCAAACTAGATAACAAGTGTTTTTCAAACCTGGCTTTGCTTCAGAATCACCAGTGAAACTTTTTTCAGATACAGATGGCTGATTGCTACCTCTAGTGATTAAGTCAGTTCTGTAATGGGTCCCATTCTTTTTTGCATTTAAATTATGAAACATTTAGAAAGTACAGCAATTACCATAATATACCCTCCTCCCAGATTTGACAGTTGAAATTTTGCCACATTTAGTTCAAATTTTTAAAATTGAAATTCTCATTGAGATAATTATAGATTCACATGCAGTTGTTAGAAATAATACAGAGAGCCCTTGTACACTTTGCCCAGTCTTCCTCAATGGGGACATTTTGCAAAACTATAGTGTAATACCACAACCATAATACTTACATTGATAAATATCTACTGACCTTATTTAGATTTCCCCAGTTTTACTTGTACTCATTTGTGTCTATGTTAAGGTGTATACAATTTTATCACCCATGTACCTTCCTGTATCCGCTACTACAGTCAAGATAATGAACAGTTCCAATACCAGAAGGATTCCTTGTGTTGGTCTTTTATAACCATACTCATGTCCCTCCTATCCCTACTTTAGATTTTCTTAAGAAATAAAATGTTATGAACACAGCTAAAGCTTCTACTCCTAAACTATTCCTCTATATCCCTTTCTAGAAGTAATCAATATCCTGAATCTGGTGCGCACCCTTCCCTTGCATACTTTTTACTTTTACTGAATATGTGTGCTTCCGTTAACAATATACTATACTTTTTTCTGAGTTTTTAAAATTTACATAAATGGAAACACTTTCCACAAAAATTTTGCAAACCTGATTTTTTGTTCAACAGTATTTCTTCAGTTTATCTATACTAGTTTCACATAGCTCTTTTTCATCCATTTTAACTGGATAACTCTACCATATATATCCGTCCTACAATCGCTAGACATTTTGGTTATATGAACAATGCCAAAATGAATATTACTGTACATGTCTCCCTGTGAAGTGTTCCCTAGAGTTATCTTTGTGAAATTGCTGGGTTTTTTTGTTTGTTTGTTTTTTAGGGTATATTTAGCCTTGCTAGATATTGGTAAATTGCTTTCCAAAGTGATTGTGCCAATTTATTCTCCCACCACTGGTATAAGAATCTCGATTTTGCCACTTTCTAGCCAACACGGTATGTGTCAGATCTGCTATTTTTTCCCTTCAGTCTGATGGGTATGAAATAGTATTTATTATTTTAATTGCTGTTTTTTTTTTTTTTTTGTATGAGGTAGAGCATTATGTGGTATATTTTCTAGAACATGTGTATTGATTCTGGTGGGCAGTCCCAGGACTGGGGATTCTACCCTGTACTCCCTTTCTAGTTTAAGAAAGAAAGAAAGAACAGATGAAAACAAAAGAACAAAGGGAAGAATAAAAGACAGAGAAGTATGCTGTCTCTCACAGTAAATGCTATATTATTGTCCTAAAAGCTGCATTTAGTGCTGTATTTAGCACTGTCCCAACTGGTAAACTCTAAGAGCTGGTATACCTGATATTCTCTAATGTAAGTCTTCAATCTCCTGACTTGGCACACATGTTAAAGTTCAATGCGATAGGCAGGCTAAACTGGGTTTAAATAAGGTTGCAACTTACCATTCCTGTTTATCTTTTTTTTCCTTTAAAAAAGAAAATAACTTCACTGTCTTTAACATAAACACTAAGAATTTCTAAGTTACTCCCCTTATCTTTTTAGTTATTAGAAAGGTGGGTGACGGAAATAGTAAAATGGAAACTACTCACGACAATATAAATTAACTTCTATTCAACCAAAGTTTCAACCACATGGCCACCTTTATTCCCTTAACAAAAATATGGACTACAACATTTACTATGTTTAAAAATGTTTATAAGTATAAAATAATGTTTTAACATACCAGAGTCCAGGAAGATCGATAATTAAAGGCTGACTTGAGGAGGGAATTTTTAGGTGCATTTAAAAGGCAATGAAAGCTATGAATTGACTTAGAGGAGGAACAATTTCTAGGCAGAGAAAATATTGCATGATATTTTGTAGAATTAGGAAGTATATGTGGGATTACAAACAAACTTCTTTGACTAGAGCAACAGGTCTGCTTAGAGGAGTAGATTATTCAACCAATGTCTGGAGTGTGCCAGGCACAACGCTAAGCCTGGGAACACAGTTGTGAACAAAATACATAATCACTCCTTCTACAAAGCTTGCAATCTAGCAAAACAAAAACAAGCCAGTAAAATACCTCAAGTGATTATAAATTATGATTTTTCTAGGAAGTAAATCAATAGTGGTTAGTCAGAAAACATACCTCTGAGGAGATAACATTTAAACTGAGACTTAAGCAAAGGGCCATTCTCAGAAAAAGCACAGCACATACAAAGGCCCTGAGATGGGAATGAGTTTGGTGTGTTCTAGGAACTGACAGAAGCCAATAAGGAAGGAGCATAGCGGACATGGGAGAGAGTAGCATGAACTGAAGTTGGAAAGATAGAAGAGATCACGCACATCTTATAAGCCAATGAAAGGAATCTGGGATTTAACAGAAGTGTGCTGGGAAAGCACTCTAAGGTTTTCAGCAAGGGAGTCCTGTATGTTTTCAAAAGATCAAAAGACTGCTGTGACTATTTTATGGTAAATGGATTTGAAGGGAGATATTGAAGTGGGGAAACTATCGCCATGGTTTAGTGAAAAATGAGGGCAGCTTGGGCAACGATAGTTTCAATGGAGATGGAGGGAAGTGGATGTATTCCAGGTGTGTTTTTTTTTTTTTGACCTGGAACCAATGTTACTTGCTGATGGATGAAAGGGAGCAAGAGGGAATGGGAGGAGGGTGAAATTGGAGAAGTCAAGGATGACTCTCAAGTTCCTGATTTTATAACTTTTAGAACAGATTCACTTAGAATATTTAACAAGAAACAATCTTGTGAAATAAAAGGGTGAAAGTTGACTGAAGGCCTTGAAATCCGGAAAGAAGGATGAGAATTAGATGAAAGGAATAATGTATGTGGAAGCATTGAGAGAAGTAAAAGTGTCATGCAAATGTCAGCCTTTGCTCCATCACAGTTGTTATTAGTGTGTAATACACAGTAACAAACCAAACCCATCGCTGTGGAGTCAATTCCGACTCATAGCAACCCTATAGGACAGAGTAGAACTGCCCCATAAAGTTTCCGTGGAGTGGCTAGTAGATTCAAACTGTTTACCTTTTGGTTAGCAGCTGAGCTCTTAACCAATGTGCCACCAATACACCAATACGCAATACTACCTATTGCCGTCAAGTCAACTATGACTCATAGTGACCCTGTAGGACAGAGTAGAACTGCCCCGTAGAATTTCCAAGGAGCGCCTGGTGGATTCAAACTGCCAGTCTTTTGATTAGCAGCCGTAGCACTTAACCACTACACCACCAGGGTTTCTGTAATAGACAATAGGAAAAGTAAAAGTGTCATGTGAATATCGTTGTTGTTGACCTCATCATTTGTTGTTGGTTGCTATTAATATAGGATACAGCATACACAGTAGAGATCTACTACAGTTTTGAGTGGGGGAGTGAGTGTGAAAATGGCACAAGAGGGAAATGGATGTAGAGTCATAGAGGATTGCTAGGAGCAAGAAAGTACAGATGGAGCCTGGGAGACCAGCCAGGAATTGATTGCAAGAATTGAGTGTGAGTTGAGAAGTACCTGATGTCCCTAGGAAAACAAAGAAACTGGAGACATTTCAGTAACACACACACACACACACACACACACACACACATATATATATACATTAATTAGCTAGAGGCCAGAGGAAAAATATGACCAAACCATCTGCTATTTTCTAAATAGGCAGCAATCCTATCTAAAGTATTTTTCTTTTGAAAACCTTCTTGGGTCAGGACCCATGCTTACCTTAGCATGATGCTTTGTACATAAACATAATAAATGTTTGTAGATTAGATATGTAATCTATCATATTTTACCTTTTTTTAAGGCATTAGCTGGTATAATGGAATATCTCTGGACCAGGAACTGGAAGCTCTGGCTCTTACCACTGAAGAACTGTATGGCTTTGGGCAAGTCATTGAACTTAGCACTGTCCAACAGAATGTCCTGTGATGATGGGGAATGTTCTATGTCTGCCCTGTCTAAATGGTAGCTTCTAGCCACGTGTGTGACCAGTATGACTGATGAATTGAATTTTTTATGGCTAGTGGCAGCCATATTGGGCAGTGTAGCTTAACCTCTCAAGTTCTTCTGTAAAATCAGGAAGTTGTGCTAGGATTGTTTCTTTCTCCATTCTCCCTGTAAATTCTTGAGCTAGACCCTCTCTAACTGAGGTAAACTGAGTATGTCCCTTGCAATATGAAAAACCCTAAAAAGTGTATTTTCTAGTCATTTTTACCCAATCAATACCTTATTTAGAATGAAAGACTTTGTCTCTTCACATTTTCAATCTGACTTCTCAAAGATCAACCCACCTTTGTCCTTCATGTTTAACATTAAAAAAAAAAAAACCAAACCCATTGCGGTGGAGTCGATTCCGACTCATAAACCTAAACCAATACTATTGGTGACCAGAAGTAAGTAAAACTCTATTATTTAAATGGCAGGGTTCCTACACCCTCCTATCCTTCTACTGGCACATACTTGTCAATAACCTTTTTGAAATGTCTGAAATTAAACATTTTATTTCTTTTTTTTGTTGTTGTTGTTTAATGTGTTTTAGATGAAGGTTTACGGAGCAAATTAGTTTCTCCTTAAACAATACATATATTGTTTTGTTACGTTGGTTGCCAACCCTGTGACACGTCAACACTCTCCCTTCTAGACCTTGGGTTCCCCATTTCCATTCATCAGGATTTCCTATCCCTTCCTGTCTTCTCGTCCTTGCCCCTGGGCTGGTGTGCCCCTTTAATCTCATATATACGGTTGATCTACTTGTATTATTGTTTGTCTGATGGGCCAGTCTAATCTTTGGCTGAAATATAATGCTCAGAATAAGCATTATATTTCTGATGGGGAGTTTCAGCCCTGGAATCAGAAATGTAGGTTCAAATTCAGCTCTGCCACTTGCCAGCAGTGGAACTTTGGGCAAGTTATTCAATGTGTCTGTGCCTCAGTTTCCTCATGTATAAAATGAGAGTATTTTTAAAGAGTTGTTTTGAGTTTTAAATGAGATAATCCATTTAAAGCACTTAGCACAGTGTCTGGTGCTCCATAAATGTTTGTTTCCATCAAAAACATTTGAAAATTCTGGCAAATTCATTAGCATGTAGTAAAAGTCATAAAGTCTTGGAGGTATATGATAAAGAAATAGCTGGAAAGTCTTCTGTGAAGACTGAATTTTCAAAAATCAGAATCAAGGCAGCAAATTCATTGTTTGAGATTCAAACCCACTTCTACTTTTGGGCTCTGGGGTCTCTCCTTATCTCTTTCCTTCTCCTTTTATACATTTAGTAAGTGCCTACTATTTGCTAAACATTGCTGGCATGGGGATATAGATATGGGAGACACTGTTGTAGAAGCCCTCAGAGTGGTATTGGGGGCATAGACACATAAATCAACAATTAAAATAAACTGTGGTAAGTGCCATGATGGAAGCAATGGTCAGATTCTGTGAGAGCCCAGAGGAGAAACCCCTGAGTTACTACGGGGTGGGGACCAATAAGAAGGGCAGAGTCAAGGAGGGCTTCCTGTAAGAGGCAACACATGAGTTAAGTCTTAAAGGTGGAATATCTAGGGGAACCAGATGAAAAGGCGGGAAAAGAGTTCCAGGTGGCAGGAATAATATCTGCAGAAGCAAAAGAGCAGGAAAGGAAACAGCTTATTCAAGGAACAATGGTTTAGTGTCCCTGGAAAACAGAAGACAGGTGAATGGCAAGAGATGGCTGGGGAGAAAAGCAAAGACAAGAATGGTTAATGGTCTTATATGCCATATAAAGGGGTTTGAGTTTGTCCTGAATGATACCACACCATGATCAGACTTGCATGTTGGAAAGAACATTCTGACATCAAAATAGAAGTCTGATGGAGCCAGATAAAGCTAAAGCAGTAGTATGATTTTGGAAGATCTGCAAGAAATGATGGGAAGTAGAAGTGGAAATGGGCATGGAGTTTGACAGCTGACTTTCCAGAGAGCTGAAAGAAAAAGACTTGCACAAATTAATAACTGGTTGGATATAAGTGATGGTGACAGGGAGGTGACTAAGACACCCAGCTTTTTGGCTTGAACAAGTGGGTGGATCATGATGTCATTAACTAAGATAGTGAATCAGAAGTAGGATGTGGCTTGGGAGGGTATTTGTGTGGTTCAGGATGGAGTAAGGTGGGGTAAAAAGTTAAGCTGTAGATGAGCTGAAGGGTAAATGAACAAAAGGTGAGGAAGTGAAGAACAAGCATGTAGACTTCTCTTTTGAAAAAATGTACTTGTGAAGGGAAAGGCTCATGAGAATGTATACATGTATTGGGAGTCGGGGAGGGGGTTCAAGTGGGAAGACTTTTAGGGCCTTTGTGTGTGACGGCCTTCATCTTTCTGAGTGTTGGAGGTTATGTCATTTTCTGAAGGGTAAGGGAATGATGAATAAACATGATGAGGAGAGTGAAGTTCTAGAATAGCCATATGATACCAGTAAAAAGAGGCTGACTGGAGTCCCCCAGAAACATGGTTAGAGACTATAAATGTGGAGGGACACCAATCCACTAGGCTGTCAGATTCCCTCCAGTGGCCCCCAGGAACCTGGGTGTCAGCCAGGCTTCTCAGAGGCCAGAGAGAGGTGGCCATGTTTTCTTTTTCAAACTCCCACTATACTGAAGCATGCTGGAAAGCCAAGAGAGGGTTACAAAACCAGGGTGTATTTCAAATGTTTACACTGAACAAATCAATACTTTTACCACACAATAATTATAATGTGGTACAATTGTGCTATTTACCAGGTAATTACAGAATTTACTTAAAATGTTAATTCATTGTGTCATTTGGTAATACAGTTCCACAAAGAATGTCTTCTTGTAGTCATGTAGGTGGTATACTTTACAATGGTAGTATAACCTCACTTGGACGAAATGTCAAAAGCTTTGATTAAAGATTTTAATTAATGTGAGGCTCAGGCCTCATATGCCTTAAGTGTTGGAGTGGAAAAGACAGATGACTGGATCAATCTAGATTAATGGACCCAGTTCATTGAAATTCAATAGGGAACTGAGGGCAAAGATGATAATTGTGAGAAGCTGAAGCAATGATTATGATTTGTAAACTGAATTCGGAAGGAAGGGAAAACAGGAGCAAGTGATAGATTGGTAGAAAAGAAGAGGTCAATAATAAATGAAGTGTGAGAACCAAACAGCTATTGTAAGAGAATGGTATAACACAGTTTGGTTTCACCAGTATTTCTGGATGATAACAGGGTATAGACATTGGGAGTAGGTGGTTGGGTGGCTAAAGCGGAGTGGAGATGAGGGTCCATTGTAGTGGAGAAATCAAATTGTTGCAAAACTAATGCTTTGAGAGAGTGATCTACCTGAACAATGAAAATGATCCAGGATAATGGTGGGTCTTTGTATAAAGAAGGTGACTCCCCATTTCAAGATGCCTTAAACTGATAATTGTTCCAATAGGGGGGTGGGGATGGAAAAGGACAAAGGATTGAATACATGTTATTTTTATCCATTTCTAACCTGTGATTGAGATTTTATAGATAAAAAAAAAGGAATAGTAAATTCCCTTGGTAGATTATACAGAGGCACTTTGCAGAACCTAAAAATCACTCCAAACAACCTTCCAATCCACTTATCAAAGTAATTTTGTTCTGTCTAATGGTAGGTAAAACAATATTGAACAAAGCAACCTCTGCTGTACCCTGAGCCCTTTAATTATAGTGTTCATAGTAATAACTGCTCTAGTTAAGGGACAGCTTCCACTACAATCCCAAATTTTCTATCACTTTGGCTCTTTGGAAGTTTTCAGTATAATGCATAGTTTCTATCCAAAGGCTTTGTTTGTGTGGATTGATTTTTGGATGTGAGACAAAGGGATTGCCAACAAGGTCCCTGAGGCTCTAGAAAGGGGAGCTGTTGCAAAGGGGAGGCCATGTCGCTACCTATGGCATAATGTGGGAACAATGATAGCTGACATACAGAACTCACCACATGCCAAACACTGGGGCTGAATACTTTATATCCATTAACTCATTTAATACTTCAACAACCTAAAGTGGAGTGGAGATGAGGGTCCATTGTAGTTGAGAGGTCAAATAGATGCAAAACTAGTGTTTTGAGAGAGTCATCTATATGGGCAATGAAAATGATGCAAGATAATGGTGAGTCTTTTTAAATGTGAGACCATTTTAAAGATGAGGGCGTAAGTAACTTGTCCAATGCCTCACAGCTAGAAAATGGTGGAACTGGGACAACTGAAATCTCTGTAACTCCAGAACCTACAAGTTTGTAGTTAAATGCACTTGAAGTTTAACATTTTCGGGGGGCGAGATTGGAGAAGTAAACCCAAGATGGGATGGTGGGCATCATTTAATCTGATTCCATTCTTCAGAGGAAGTAGTCAGAGCGGGGGTTAGAATCTTGAGTGTCTGATGCCACAGCCCCTGGCCCTGCCATACACCAAGCGAGAGATCCCTATTCAAAATTCCCATGGGCAAGTCCTGGCTGGAGGGAGAGATTTTTTTTTTTGCAAAGGGGCCCTTTTCTTGGTTAATCCAATTTACATTTTTTTTTCACTAGCATTGTTTACAAAATCATTGAAACAAGAAGCCAGATTTCTTTAGAATGGGCTAGTGGTTTAAGGAGCCCTGGTGGCGCAGCGGTTAAAGCACTCGGCTCCTAACCAAAAGATCCAAACCCACCAGCCGCTCCCGCGGGGCGAACGATGTGGCTCTTTCCATCAAGATTACAACCTTGGAATCCCTATGGGGCAGTTCTGCTCCGTGCTATAGCGTCACTGAGTGGAAATCGACTCCATGGCAGTGAGTAAAAAAATCAAGCCAAAGGCGTTGGTAGCGACCTTATAGGACAGAGTAGAACTGCCCCATAGGGTTTCCAAGGAGCAGCTGACGAAATGGACCTGCCAGCCTTTTTGGTTAGCACCAGAGCTGCGCAGTGGCGGGTAGTGGTTTAAAATCTGAGCAATGTTGCACAACTCTGTGAATTTACTAAAAAGCATTGTATTGCTTAAATGGATGAATTGTGTATGTGTCAGACATACAATTGCATATATCTCAAAACTTTTTAAAAAAATCATAATGATATTTTGAATTAAAAAACAAATTTTGATTGCATTTGAGTGATTTCAAGTGGACTCCAAGCATACGTGACACGGCTATATCTAGGATCAGGTGCCTGGAATGATTTCCTCGCCCATTCATTTCTTACTCATGCAACATTCACGGAGTCCACGGTTGTGTCAGGCACGGGGATAACAATGGGATAGGTTCACAGCTCCTCTAGGATGAAAGGCAGGTACACTGAAAATTGTTTGTAACCGAAAGTAAACACTGATTTTTCACGTAGAGGTTTCCAGTGGGTATGTTGCAAGTCTGAATGCCACAAAAGTTGATGTTTTCACTTAAAAAAAAAAAAAAAACTTATGCACCTTAATTCACTGGAAAGAGGTAATTTTTTTTTTTTGAAGTTACACTGAGTCACAGAACTAGCCACAAATTATCTAGATGCTGTGATCATTTATCCTTTTTTTGCATGCAAAGAGGTGAGTGAAAAACTACAAAATCCAGTTAGTGTTAAACAGACATTTGTTAAGATCGGTGCCTGTTACTGGTACCTATTCTAACTCCAACCTATTTTTGCGCCTTTAACCCCGTATTGACACTACTGCTGGTTTAAGTCGAGCTAACGCGGGGAGGGTTTAAGTGGAGTTTCACCCTCTCCAGGCTTCTTTCGGCCTTAGCCATTTCGCATCTCCTGGCGAGCTGGACCGAGCCTTTTTCCGAGGATTGGCGGGGAGGGACCGGGCGGGGCGGAAGAACTTCCTGCGGCCAAGGGCGGCCGCGTTCTCTCCACAGACGAGAGCTCAGACCCAGGTTGGACCCAACGTTTCCCATCCGCCCGGCCGTCAGTCCTCGCGGCGCGGAGGTCCAGGCACCCCCTCAGCCTCTGCCCTTGAAGCACAGGCGAAGGACTGGGTTGAGGGCGAGTTGGTCACGTGCGGCTGGGAGAGGCATTGGAAGCTGGGAGTTTGCAGGAATGTAGTAACTTGCAGGGAAAAGTTTCCCTCGGCGGCCGGCCGCGGATTCGGTGCGGGCGGGCGCGCAGAGGAAGGAAGAGCTGGGAGGAGGCGGAGCCGGCGAGCGGCTCGGGCGGGCAGTTCTCTCAACTTCAGTTTTGGCGTCTGAGGCGAGTTTCTGTCTCAGTCGGGCACAGCCGCTGCCGGGGAAAAGAAAGGGAGGAAGGAAGGAACAAGAAAAGGAAATAAAAGAGAAAGGGGGAGGGGAAAGGCGACTAGTTGTCCGGCTTCAGTCAAGGGAGTTGAAGGGGAAAAAAGTTCTCAGGCGCCGCAGGTCCGGGTCTCTCTCAGCCCCTCCCGAGGCGCAGCCGCCAGACCAGTGGAGCCCGGGCGCAGGGCGGGGGCGGAGGCGCCGGGGCGGGGGATGCGGGGCCGCGGCGCAGCCCCTCGGCCCTAAGAGCGAGGAGCGCGCCGCTCCCGACGCCCAGCGCCGCCCGGCCCGCCGCCCTCGCCGCTTCTCTAGTCTCGGCCCGTCGAGCCGGGCCGCCCGGGCGGAGCCCTCGCCCGCCTGGTCAGGGGGTGCGCGTCGGGAGAGGCAGAAGCCATGGATGCCGGGCAGCAGCCGCCGCCTCAGCCTGCCCCCCAGGGCCAAGGGCAGACGCCCGCGCAGCCCCCCCAGGGGCAGGACCCGCCGTCCGGGCCCGGGCAGCCGGCGCCCCGGGGATCCCAGGCGGCGCCGCAGGCCCCCCCCGCCGGGCACCAGATCGTGCACGTCCGGGGGGACTCGGAGACCGACCTGGAGGCGCTCTTCAACGCCGTCATGAACCCCAAGACGGCCAACGTGCCCCCGACCGTGCCCATGAGGCTCCGGAAGCTGCCGGACTCCTTCTTTAAGCCGCCGGAGCCCAAATCCCACAACCGACAGGTAACCTACCCCCTTCCCCGTCGGGCGGGCCCCAGGTCGGGGTGGGGATTCCGGGAACCCTGGCGAGGGGTAGGGCTATCCCGGTGAGTTGGAGGAACTGGAGGCCCCCGCTCGGCCGCGGTTTTCGGCTCCCCACTCTTCCTGGAGTCCGGGGCCGAGATTTGTTTTTCTCTTTGGAGTTTCTGCGGTTGCAGCCCCAGGGGGTGCGCTCTGCCCTTCTTCCTTTCTTTCTTTCTTCCCGGGGTTCCCAGGAGGTTGGCGGGAGTGAAGGGGGAGGTGGGGAGGAAGGAAGGGGGTGGGGAGAGCCCGCCCGGGCCGCGGTGGGCTTGCACAATGCGCGCGCCTCCGCGCGCTCCGCACCTTCGCTCCAGCCGCGGCCCGGGGAGGGGGAGGGGGGCCTCTGGCATCCGAGTGGGTGAGTTGCCAGCGGCGGCCGAGTTTGTGAAGTTGAGCCCTGGGCCCCTTTTCCTTCGGGGCCTCTCGGTCCTCTTCAGTCTCCTGGGGAGTCAAATAATTGTTCTCTTGTTTTCCAGTGTTGATTAGGGGGTGGGGGTGGAACTAGTGCTGTTCGTTTTCTTGCTCTTTCTCCCCCTCCCCCGACCGAAAGCATTTATTTTCCTCGCTGCCCCGGCCCATTCGGAATACAGGATCCGGGCTTCCCCTGCCCAGACTTTCCTGGAAGTTGTTTATGGAGCTCGTTCTTTCACTCCTGCACTTCCCTTGCGCTTGGAACTCAGGCAGGCTCACTCTTATCAAACTCGGTAGATTCATGTGTTGGTTTCCCAATTGTAGGCTATTATTTACAGTCTGCTGAAATGCTTTTAAATTAGCCACATCTGCACGTTGCGCAGGACCTGAGTTGAGCTTTACAGTACCGAGGTTTTAACACACAGCCTTTGATAATACCCTGCAGGTTGACTCATAGGCCGAGTCCTGCCTGGTTCAACTCTGATTAAAAGTTAATGTTTGGGAAGCGATGACTAATTCTAGGATCGCCATTGCTTTTTAATTCTTATTGAGGATATGAACATGGCTGCTTTTCCACAAACACAACGTTCGACTGTTTTGTCAACTTGTTTTAATATTGAAGTGGAACTATTTATTAGGAAAGTTTTTACATTCCAGTAGGTCCCGGTAGGTGTATATATATATATATATATTTTTTTTTACTGAAGGCTTTTGTAGGTGTCCCCCCCCCCCCTTTTTTTTTTGAAGAAGTTGCTATGGCTAAACTTCAGCATAGGAACTTTGGCCAAAAGCTAATTGGTTTTCCAAATACTGCATCGTACTTCGTCCACTCGGGCTGTAACTTGAGTGGAAAGAAGAGGTTTCCCCCCCCACCACCCACTCCCATTCCTCCTCATATTTGCAGGCCTGTAGTATATTCTTGTGGGCAAACCGAAGGAATTTTGGAACTCAGAAAAGCTCATTTTATCTACTGTCAAAAACCCGGGTTAAGGACGTGATAGAAAAAAAGTTTAGCTGCTTGCCTAAACAATTTGTAAGAGGTAGACTTAGGTATGCTTTTTTCTTTAACCCTGCAGGTGAGCTTCTGGGCTCGTTATGGATAAAGTGTGTAGGTATGCACCCTACAGAGTACACAACTACGGTGCTATTTACTTACTATAAGTATAATGCACACAGGAGATTGAATTCCCCATTTTGTGGCATCTATAAACCAAAAAGAATTGCAACTGAAAAGTGAACTTATTCTTCTAATAAGTAATTACACAAGAATTTATATCCAGCAGTTGGTGGGCAGTCTCCCTTCCTTGCCCATATGAATGTAGGAAATTCTAACCTTCTGATAATCAAACTCTAATTCTAATCAATGGATTAAAAAAAAAAACACTATATTTTGAATAGTATGAATTTGTGTTGTAAATACTACTGTTCATAAACTGTTAGATGTGAATTCTTAGGTTTATATCATATAACCAAACCAAACCCACTGCTGTGGAGTTAATTCTGACTCATAGCGAACCTGTAGAGGAGAACTGCCCCATAGGGTTTCCAAGGCTGTAATCCATCAAGATTAATCCACAAAGACTACAGCCTTGAAAACCCTGTGGGGCAGTTCTCCGTCCTATAGGGTTGATATGAGTCAGAATTGACTTGATGGCAGTGGGTTCGGTTTGGGTATATGATATAAACCTAAAAATTTACATTCAAGAGTTTATGAAAAATAGTATTTACAACACAAATTCATACTGTTCAAAATTGAGTATAATTTTTTTTTAACCCATTGGTTAGGGTTTTATCAAAAAGTTAGAATTTTCTGTTTTCATATGGGCAAGAACGGGAGACTGTCCTATCCACAAACTGCTGGATATAAATTCTTGTGTAGTTACTTACTAGAAGAATAAGTACACTTTCCAGTTGTAATTCTTTTTGGTTTATGTGGAGTTGAAGACCTGGTGGCACAGTAGTGAAGACCTGGGCTGCTATAACCAAAAGCTTGGCAGTTGGAATCTATTAGTCACTCCTTGGAAACCTTATGGGGGCGGTTCTACTCTATCCTGTAGGGTCCCTATGAGTTGGAATTGACTCACTGGCAATGGGTTTGGTTTTTTGCTTTGGCTAATCTTTTTTCTGGGTTTAATCTTTATGGAAGGGGAGACTACCACACCTTTCTCCTGCAGGGCAGGCTGGTAGGTTCGAACCACTGACCTTTTGGTTCACAGCTGAGCACTTAACCACTGCACCACCAAACCAAAAAACCAACCCAAACCCTTTGCTGTCAAGTCGATTCCGACTCATAGTGACTGTATAGGATGGAGTAGAATTGCCCCATAGCGTTTCCAAGGAGAGGCTGGTGGATTCGAACTGCTGATTTTTTGGTTAGCAGCCAAATGCTTAACCATTGTGATACCAGGGCTCCTCCTGTACCACCAGGGCTCCGTTATATCATTTATTACCCCCATTTTTTCATCCTGGAAACAAAAACTGTTTTACAGATGAGGAAACTGAGGCTTACAGAGATTAAGATGTTTGTTCGGTGTGTAATACTAGCCAACAAGTTAAAGGAGCTTAGACTGGACCCAGATCTTTAGGGTCTGAGTGGAGAATTTTTTTTTTTTTCCTGTTACACAGTTGTAAATATATAAGGGTTTGAGTTTTACATTAGTAATCGAACTGTTAATGTTTTTATCATCTAGGTACAAATATATTGTTGGTTTTTCATTTCATCCATTGAAATGGCTTTACTTAAGAACTTTTGGATGGTTCTGAATATTCTGCGTTCATTAGAAGTTGTATAACTTGTGATGATTGGTTGACAACATCTGTCCATTAAAAAAACCAAACCAAACCCATTGCTATTGCGTCGATTATGTCTCATAGCGACCCTGTAGTACAGAGTAGAAACTGCCCCATAGAGTTTCCATGGAGCGCCTGGTGGAGTTGAACTGCTGACCTTTTGGCTAGCACCTGTAGCACTTAACCACTATGCCACCAAGGTTTCCAACATTTGTCCATAGTGAGGGGAAAAAAATGACAAACATCATGTGTTTAGACCTTGGCCTGGAAAAAAAAATTAATTAAAGCTCAGTTTAGGAGAAAAAAAAAAAAAGAGACATAGTCATTATACTTCTTGGGTTATGTTTATACCTGGGACATTTTAGAACTCGTGAAAGCCCCCAAACTGCCTTGACCTTTTAGAAATTATGTAAAATTCAGTATTTATTAGGCATGTTTCATTCATTCTTTACTACCAAAAACCAAACCCGTTGCCATCAAGTTGATTCCTACTCACAGAAACTCTAAAGGACAGAGCAGAACTGCCCCGATAGGGTTTCCAGGGAGCACTTACTGGATTCGAACTGCTGACCTTTTGGTTAGGAGCCGTAGCTCTTAACCACCATGCCACTAGAGTTTGCATTCTTTACCAGTTACCTTTAAAAGATGTAGACGTGTGCCTAATGGGTAAAAAAACAAATCACTTAGGTGGACTGTTTATTAAAATTACAACTGTTTGTGAAAATATATATTAGAACAAAATCACATAAACCATTTAAAAGTATGCATTTGCCAAACTGTTTTCCTCAGGGTCAAGTATTAAATGCTGAATTTTGCCTTTGGTTCTTAGATACTGGGTTGCAATGAAATTCTATCTAGAAAGTTTAAAAAGAACTCTCTTTTAAAAATTCTGTTTTTTTAATTTTCATTTTAATATTCCTGATAGGTCAGTACTGATGCAGGAACTGCAGGGGCCCTGGCTCCACAGCACGTTCGAGCGCATTCCTCTCCAGCTTCCCTGCAGCTGGGAGCAGTTTCTCCTGGGGCCCTGAGCCCCACTGGAGTAGTCTCTGGCCCAGCAGCTACACCTACTGCTCAACATCTTCGACAGTCTTCTTTTGAAATACCTGATGATGTACCTCTGCCAGCAGGCTGGGAAATGGCGAAAACGTCTTCTGGTCAGAGATACTTCTTAAAGTAAGTGAAAATAATGGTAGGGGATATAGTTATCTAAGAAAAATAGGTTTTAGAAAACACAGTAAGTTGTGTAAAGATATAAAATGTCATTTGTTTTGTATTTTACTTAATGTTTAAGTCAAGCTCAGTTGTGTATTCCATATATATTTTTTTTATAGTACTTTAGATGAAGGTTTATTGCAAATTAGTTTCTCATTAAACAATACACATATCGTTTTGAGAAAAAAAATTTTTTTTTTGAGAAATATATTTTTTTCATGTACTTTGGTATGACCTAAATGCCTTCTTTAGCTTTAGTAATATTTTGAAGTTTTGATTGATCCTTGGTTGAGAGCATTTTTACTATCTTTTCTTTTGGGGTAGTTTGACTATTTTGAGTTTGTGCCAAATTTATTTAATTAGCCTAGCAGAAAACTGAGTTCAAGAATATGATGAAATCTTTCAAATTGTGGGAATTACAGAACTGACATAGTCTTATGAAATATGTAGGACACTAGCAGTGTCTTTTTAAATAAACGTTCTATCAGTAGAGAAGAATTAACAGAAATATAGAAGTCTAATGCTGCAGTATTTTAAATTATAAAATGACAAGTACTTTAGCTGCAGTTAGATATGATTTATCAGTTTTTTTTTAATTAACAGTCTTTGTTCTTCAGAGCAGTTTTACAGAAAAATTGAGCAGAAAGAACAGAATGCTTTCCAGAGCTTGTTTTTTTTTTTTTCCTCAAAATATGAAGAGAAATACGATAGTTTAGTATACAATCACTCGGACACGCACTTCTTTCAAGCCAGCAGGTCTTCAAAACGCAATCTAACTCTTCTCTGGGAAAACAAAAACAAAGCCATTGGATTCTTTTTTTTTTATCAGCCCTTTTGTCTTCAACAAAATGGCAAAATTGTACTAAAACTGAAAAGATCTAAATAGAATTTTGTCCCTTCTAATTTTGAAGTTATAGATACCAGAAACCAAACCCATTGCCATCGAGTCGATTCCAACTGTTAGCGACCCTATAGGACGGAGTAGAACTGCCTTATAGGGTTTCCAGGGAGCAGCCGGTAGATTCGAACTGCTGACCTTTTGGTTAGCAGCCTGAGCTCTTAAACACTGCACCACCAGGGCTACAAAATTACAGATAAGATCTTAATATTTTCTTCTGGTTTGTTTGGATCAAGTGTATGCAAAATGTTGTTTAAAACCAATTATTATGGACTGAAATCCAATCCAATCCAAGTTTTGATTGAGATCTGTTCTGACAGTCTGTTCCTCAGGCGGGAAGAAAGATGCGGACAGTTTGCTTCTGTAAAGGTTACAGCCTTGGAAGCCACGTAGGGTTGCTGTGAGTCGGAATCGACCCTATGGCAATGGGTATTCGTTCCTCAGGCAAATGGAGCATTTATATATTAGATCAGCTAATGCAATTAATGATGTTTTTCAGGGTGGGTTGTTACTTTGCAAGATACACAGTTTCGTGGCAGGTTTATTTAGGTGAAGAACAAGGGGAAAAGTTTGATTTTTAAAAAGTTTCTGCAGTTCTTTCCCCACTTCCCTGCAACTTTTTAAAAATTCTTTTGAAATTCATTTTCTGCTGTCCCGGTATCCATTTCAAAGGGTCAGGTTTCAACCAGAACAATAAAGGGCCTGAGACTGGAAAGTACACACAAGTCTGGCAAACTCATCTGCATGAGCAAGATCGTTTGTTCTCAAGCAGACATCCAAAGTAAATGATTGAAAGAGCTGCTAGCTGTGAGGGATGTGTCTTGAAGGGGAAAGGAGTGGAAACAAACCAGGTTGTTAGGAAGAAAAAGAAAGGCTGTACTTTTTTGAACCTCTCCCTGCTGGGTCACATGCTGACCTGGGGAGATTTTTAAACAGCTTAATAGCCTGTTTGCCTTCTGTTTTCTTTGGTTGATGGTGTGGCTAAAAGTATAAGCTTGAAGAACAATATTTATGTTCTTTTTAGCCTCTTGTGTCTTGTAGTAATTGCTTATGGGTGACATCTCTCTGCTTTTCATTACTTTGAATGAGTGAACTTTTTGTTTTGAGCTGAAGTAAATATACTACACATTTATTTTCTAAAAATGTCCGATACTACTACTTTTGAGAACAAATGTTTCTCTTAAAGATATTAATGTAGATGAATTAAAGAGAAAAGTGTACACACACACCCCACATCATACCACACATCTTTAGGGGGCTTGTAGAGAAGGTAAATTAGGGCAAAATGATATGAAAATTAGGCCATGTGAGGAATGGTTATAGGAATGGAGAAAAGTTCATCTGGAAAAGAAAAAACTGGGACAAGGAGAGAGAAGACATAACTGTTGTCTCAAAATTTTTGAGAGACTCGCATGTGGAAGTAAAATTAGGCATATTATATGATAGGAAACATGACGATTTTGGGCTCCATGTAAGAATTTCCTCGTGTGAAACTTTTCAAAATAGGAGTTTCCATTCAGTAAAAGCAGGGAAAACGTGGATTACTTGCTACCTGTCAGGGATTGTATAAAAAACCCAAACCAAACCCATTGCCATGCATCGATTCCAACTCATAATGACCCCATAGGACAGAGTAGAACTTGCACCATAGGATTTCTGGAAGAACACCACCACATCTTTTCTCCCACAGAGCAGCTGGTGGGTTCGAACTCCTGATCTTTTGGTTAGCAGCCGAGCACTTAACCACTGTACCACCAAGTCTTCTTAGGGATTGTATGTTGTTGCTGTTAGGTGCTGGCAAGTCAGTTCTGACTCATAATGACCCTTTGTGCAACAGAACGAAACACTGCCCGGTTCTGCGCCATCCTTACAGTTGTTGTTATACTTGAGCCCATTGTTGCAGCTGCTGTGTCAATCCATCTCGGTGAGGGTCTTCCTCTTTTTCACTGACGTTCTACGTTACCAAGGGATTGTATAGAGGGTCCTTAAACACTGGATGTGAAGGATCAGTGCTGTGGGCCTATAAAATTTTATATTCTAATAAAAAGTATCTGCCTTACGATCACTGTGCAGTTTGGAGAAAAGTAGTGAAAAAAGATTAGTTTACCTTCTCCAATCGTCAGCTATTTCCACGATGTTGGAAACTGGTGGCGTAGTGGTTTAAGTACTACGGCTGCTAACCAAAGGGTTGGCAGTTCAAATCCGCCACGTGCTCCTTGGAAACTCTATGGGGCAGTTCTACTCTGCCCTATAGGGTCGCTATGAGTCGGAATCGACTCGACGTCAATGGGCTTGGTTTTGGGGCTGTAATTCTTAAACATTTATTAGGGCTGAATAAGTTGTCACAAACAACACACTTCTGTGTATTGTACAAATGTGTTCCATCGAGTTGATTTCCAACTCATGGTGACCCCAAGTGACAGTAGAACTGCCCCATAGGGTTTTTTTTTTTTTTAAACTGCCAAGGAAAATCTTTATTGAACTTTAGATGAAGGTTTACAGAACAAACTAGTTTCTCATCAGACAGTACACACATTGTTACATGACATTGGTTAACAACCCCACGACATGTCAACCCTGGGTTCTCTATTACCAGCTGTCCTGTTCTCTCCTACCCTCCAGTCCCTGCCCCATGGATGGTATGCCCCTTTAGTCTTGTTTTGTTCCATGGGACTGTTCAATCTTTGGCTGAAGGGTGAGCCTTAGGAGTGGCCTCATTACTGAGCCGAAAGGTTGTCAGGGGGCCACATTCTCAGGGTTTCTCCAGGCTCTGTCAGGCCAGCAAGCCTGGTCTTTCTTTTTGAGTTAGAATTTTGGTCTACATTTTTCTCCAGCTCTTTCTGGGACACTCTATTGTGATCCGTGTCAGAGCAGTCGGTGGTAGCCAGGCACTGTCTAGTTGTACTGGATTCAGACTGGTGGAGGCCATGGTGCCCCATAGGGTTTACTTGGCTGAAATCTTCATGGAAGCAGATCACCAGGTCTTCATCCTGTAGATCAGCTCGGTGGCTTCAAACTGCCAGACTTTGGTTAGCAGCCGAGTGCTTAACCATTGTGCTACCAGGGCATCCTTAAGTGAAGATAATACTTGTCCTGACTGTGAATCTAAGATGATAAACTAAGATTTTGGAGTCAAGTTACTATTATCAAAGATAATTTTTATCATAGTTTTGATGTTTTAAAGTCAGATTATCTTTGAAATCAATACTGATAAATTTTTCTCTTCTGTCTAAAGATGACTGTTGTTGCCCACCAAATGTAGAAAGGTTTATGGTAACTGTAAACTTCATACTCATTTCATCAGTGAAAAATTAACTTAAACTACGTACATCTTGATAGGTACGTGTTGGAACTAACTTTTAAGTGACAAAATATGTAATTCATTGAAATTTTTACCTGGCATGAAGAAATCTGACCATAAATGGTCCAAGCATGCGAGATGATGTAATTTGATTGAACACTTAGAAATGTTGACTTTGGAAACAACTAATTGTTGCCTTGTGACCATAGATGAAGGAGATTTTAAAGTCATGTGGCCCATTCTCTAGTTTCAAGACAACATAATTATCAGAGGATTGTAAGCAGGTGATCATTGGTATTTTTAAATCCCCCTCTAGTTCGGTGGAGGAGCCCGGGTGGCACAACAGTTAAGCGCTCAGCTGCCAACCAAAGGTTGGCAGTTCTAACCCAGCTGCTCTGCAGAAGAAAAGACTGTGATCTGCTTCTGTAAAGATTACAGCCTAGAAAACTCTATGGGGCAGTTCTGTTTTGTCACATGGGGCCCATATGAGTATGACTGTGAAGAATGTAAAAAAGGCTTAGTCTGTATACTACGTATAATATTCTACTGAATTTACTTTTTGAAACTAATGTCTTCAAGATAGTACACTGAGGTTTATTTAAAAAGAATTCATTATCTTTACTACTCTGAGAATTCCTGCTTTCTTCAGCTGTCTTATACTTTTCCTACAGGAAATAGTTCTTCAAGTAGTTGGTCAACAACTTCCTATTTCTTTATAAGCTGCTGAATAACTTCCTGAATTAGTCTTCTGTAATATCTGTGGTTAAAAGAAGTATTTTTACTTTTCAGATTTGTTTTATTAAATCTGATGCTTTGTAACTATTACTGTGTACAAAGAACTTCTATATATGGTACCAGGTAGGACCTTCTATCTGATTTTAAAAATCTAAGGATTCGAAAACCGTCATAGATTTGGATCATTTTAGTAATGTGCTGCTAATTTTAAGAGTTTTATTTCATTTCAGTTCTTTCTCATTTTCCTAATGGCCTACTAGCCATAGTGGTTTTTGGCTTTGTTTTGTTCTGTTTATTTATTTTTTGGTCCTCGCAAAGTCACGGCTTCTTGTGGTTGTGATTTGATAAAAAGTTATTATCTTGGTCCACAGTTTAAAAAAAAGACTTTTTTCCCCAGAGATTTTCGATTTTCTACAGCATTCCCAACATTAAATGAATTTGCCTTTTAGTTGTAGCTAATTTCTGTAACTAAATTATTTTTCTGCTACCTGGTGTATTTCAGAAATGAATGTTTCACTGTTCTAATTAAAGCTACCTCAGAAATGTATCAATTAAAGGAGCTGAATTAAACTGTTTCTTGTTATAATTTGATTTTATGCTTCCCCTTTTAAAAACTTGTCTAGTAGAAGACTGAACACATGCAGTGTATATCGTTAACGTAATAAAAAGTAGACGTTTCAAAAAGGAACAATTTCATAAAGAATAAGGCTATTCTGTTTTTTTGGCTTCTTACTATATCAAGTATAATCCAAATAATTTATATTTAAAAATGAAAAGCTTGTAATTTTGCCATTAAATGTTGATTAAGCTGCAAAAGCCAGTTCAAATTGCAGTCACAGGAGTATTTCCATATCTGAGGGGAGGGCCAGTCTCTGCCTGTTTGTCTTGCTATTGAGGCTGAGTGGAGAGAGAGATGAAAGTATGCCCTCAGCTCTCTGAAAAAGTGCATACTTCTGCTCAGTGGGTGGGCATCCCTGGGAAGAATGGCCCACAGTGCCACAATGATTTCAGGCAGAGAAACTCTGGAGGGACTCCTGAACACAGTAGCAGAAGGAAAACAGTCGGAAGGTAGTAGATGTGACAGATTAGTAAATAGAACATGGAGATTAATTTATCCACTGGGAAAAATAATATTTTTAGTGTGAACTAAGCAAGATATTTAATTAGGAAACTAGATGTTTAAGTGCAGCAAGATGGTAGGTTAATTTTCCTTTTAAAAAAACAAACATTAAAAGGATTACCGCTCCCGAAAGCCTTGTGTTAACCATTTAAAAAAAAAAAAGTAGCATTTGTATAGTTGATGCTTATCAGTCTTTATTAATAACGTAGATAAATGTATTTATAGTTGGAAAAATAATTAAATTAGCATCCTACAATAGTATTGCTTTCATGATTCTGAGTTGCCCTTTACCTTAAGGCCCTTGGAAGAGGTAAACTCTAAACCTAACCTTTGAGTTGTCACAGTGTATACTGAAGTTTAGGCTTAGTACAATCAAAATGAAGTCATTTTAAAAATCAGTTGTTAAGATTTAAGACTATTCAAACTCAATTTGCTATCTTCTGTACTAGCGTAATTTAGCCATTAATTATGTCTTGAAAGTTTAATAATAGTTGAGTACCATTGTATAAAGGGAGGTCTTAAAGAGCAGTGTGGTTCTATAACTGTGGTTACTAAGTGATGCAGCTCTTAGAAAAAAAGGGCTTCTGATTCTAGGATTAATCAGAATTTCAGGCCATGAAGGAGACGTTGCTGTTTTTATGAAGAAGAATTGCTTCATGGCTTTGCTCACTCAAGTACTGTAGCACCAAGGTTCCTGGGAACAAATACTGCCACTAGGGCTTGACCTCTTCTAAAAGCAAACAAAGACGTTTGGTATAAATCACTGTAGTCCTCCCCCACCCCTTTCTGTCTTTTTTTCCCTTAATATTCTAGGCAAGGAAAAGTAGTCAGTACTTTAATCCTCATTTGGCTCTTAGCATGAGAAGCATCGCAGTCTTTAACACATCGAGTGGCAAACCAAGCCATATCTGCTCTGAATAATGTTGCGTATTAGAGCAAATGGAAGCGTCTAATACAATAATGAGTTTTCTTCAGATATTTTCAGTGCTTTATTTGTGGTTAGTGCTGTTAATTTATATGTCTTCAGTTGAATGTGCGTTTTCTGTATCTTGACAGGGTAGTGTTAGTCATTACACTATCACATTCTTCAGCTGGGTGTTAATTTGGGGATAGAAGAGGGAATTTTTTGTGAAAAGTTCCTTTTTTCCGCTTCTTGCTTACTTAAAGGTAGAAGTATTTTGGTTTTGTTTTAATAAGTTCATTTTTTGACTAATAAGTATCTTCAGAAAGCAGTGCTGTGTAACTTGCATGAAAACGTACTACAGGCTATTTGATTGGGGGATTGAAGACAGCTTTCTTCAGAATGCTGTTATGTACTTTGACAAAATTGAATTTGGACCAGAAGGTTGTTTGAAATTCAGCTTCTCACCCTAAAGTGACTATAATTTTGAGCAGGCATTTGGGAAAGAAGTAAACTGTATCATCCGGGGGGTAGGGTAAGATGTGGATTTTTTTTTTTTCCCCTGTAAGATGTGAATGTGGGTTCTTTTGTTGATATTTATAAAACTGCTCCCTCACATCTCTTCCCATATATCCAGTTTTCATATATTTATTTTAATAAAGTATATGTTTTTTACTGTAAAGTAAGACATATTTATCAAAGGATTGGAAAATTCAGAAAGGAAAAAGTAGGGGAGCAAGCATCCATATTCTGCCAATTAAGAGGGGGTTGAAGATACTCTTTTTCATAGACTCATGTGTAAACACGTTTTGGAATTTAATTTTTAGGGAGTAACATCATATGTAGGAGCCTAGGTGGTACAAAGTGATTGGCGATCAGTTGCTAACCTAAAGATGGGCGGTTTGAACTCATCCAGCATCTCTCCCGAAGAAAGCCTGGGGAATTGCTTCCATAAAGAATACAGCCAAGAAAAAAAACCCTTGTGAAACAGTTTTACCCTGCAACATATAGGGTCACCATGCGTGAGTCGGACCAATTTGAGGGCAGATAACAAGAACAATAATGTATATGCTTGGAATTAGAAAATTACTTAGTATACTATAAGGTTTATAAAGAAGAAAAGCAGTCCTTTGAGTCACTTTTCTTTATTCTTGGCTTGCATTCTCCAGAGGCACAAACACTTGTAACTTCTTTTAGATGTTTCTTTTTACCTTGGTACTTTAAAAAATATTCCATATTTATAAAATATGCTATATGGATATTTCTTGAATTTTCTGCATCTTCCAAATCCTTTCCTTAACCCTCCCAGTATACATACGTGTGTGTGTGTGTGTGTGTGTGTACATGATATATATTTTTTTGGCTAAACATTACTTTATGTCTACACAGTTAATCACTGTCCAGGGTTTGCTTATAGCTAAGCCATATAATGTACAATGATTTTTCTGAAAAAATTTTATGTTTTCCTGGAATTGTTAATTGCCTTATTTTTTCATTTGTGTTTCTGTTGCTTTTTTTTTTTTTTTTTTTTTTTTGCCCCTTTTTTACCTTCCTCTGAGTCCTTTGTGTTCTTCCTCTGGGCTGGACTGGTTGCCCTTTCGACATGCTTCTCAGTTGTCAGACTAGGACTCCCCTTTCACACTTATTCTGGAAAGTCACGACATCACTATTCTTGGTTGGATACCCTGTTTACAGTTTTTTGATTTGCTAACTTTTTTTTTAGAGTTTGCTCATCCTCCAGGAATTTGCTGAGAAAAAGTGTACATGGTAGGTAACTGTGTGGAGATCTTTCATTTCTGATGTTTATCTTTTAACATTTTGATGGGTACTTCGGTAGTAGAATTCAAGGTTATGTTATTTTCCCTTGGAATTCTTTTTTTTATTGTTGTACTTTAGGTGAAAGTTCACAGAGCAAATTAAATTAGTCTCGTTAAACAATACACATATTGTTTTGTGACATTGGTGGCAACGCCTCAACTTACCAGCATTCTCCCCTTCTCAACCTCGGGTTCCCCATTTCCATTCGTCCAGCTTCTCTGTCCCTTCCTGCCTTCTTGTCCTTGCCGCTGGGCTGGTGTGCCCATTTAGTCTTGTATACCTGATTGAACTACATGTGTTATTGTTTGTTTTATACGCCTGTCTAATCTTTGGCTGAAGGGTGAGCCTCACATGTGACTTCAGTAGTGAGTTAAAAGGGTGTCCGGGGGGCCATACTCTTGGGGTTTCTTCAGTCTCTGTCAGACCAGTAAGCCTGGTCTTTTTTTTTTTTTTTTTGTGAGTTAGAATTTTGTTCTACATTTTTCTCTCACTCTATCCAGGACCCTCTATTGTGATCCCTGTCAGAGCAGTCAGTGATGGTAGCTGGGCACCATCTAGTTGTGCTGAACTCAATCTGATAGAGGCTGTGGTGATTGCAGTCCATTATTCCTTTGGACTAATCTTTGCCTTGTGTCTTTGGTTTTCTTTGTCTTGGAATTCTGAAGGCAGCGCTCCATCTTATTCTAGCTTCCAGTTTTCTCATTGAGCAGTTAAACCCAATCCACTTCCCTTTGGAATTTTAGTCTGAAATTTCGTAGTATACCTTGGTATGGGTCTTTTTTAATCCGTTGTGATGAACGCAGCATCTGGAAACTTAAGTCTTGAAATGGCATCTCTTAAAATTTTGCAGTGTAGTAACCCTAACTGTCCTTTAGTCCTGGGAAAGATTTCTTGTATTAATTCCTAGATAATTTCTTCCAGCCTATTTTACCTGTTCTTTTTTTTTTCCTGGAACTCCCCTTTGTCAGAATAACTCAAATGTTCTTATCTCCCTCTTCCCCCATTTTCTTTCACTTAGCTTTTTGTTACACGTTTTGGGAGATCCCTTCAACTTTGTTTAATTTTTCTGTTGATGTTCTTTCCAGAAAGCAATTTATCATTCTTAATTTCCAGCGGCTTTTCCTGAGCTCATTATTCCTTTATTATTTTTAATAATGTGTTCTTACTTCATGGATATAGAAGTATACTATCTCTCCGAAGATATTATTGTGTGTGTGTCTTTTTGATTTTCTTCTCCTTCATTGTCTAAAGTGGGCTTACTAAAGAGTAATGCAACAGGGACCAGGCCATAAAGTAGGGGCCCCCAAATATCAGTATCTTATTTTCTCATACAGTGTTAAGACTGATCCCCCAATGCTCTAGGACTGAACAGAGCTGGGCTTCATCCTTGCTCTTGACTGTGCCAGGTGTCTGAATCCAGAACCTCAGTGGGTCCGTTTCTGTGGAACAGAAATTTCCAGTCTCCTGTTATGGGGCAGGGAGGGGTGTGTAATAAGTCCTTAAAAAGTTATATGTAAGCTGAATTTTTGTGAATCCAATTTATAATTATGAGGTTGATGATATAAAGTTGCCAGTTTCCTAGTTCTAAAACAGTGAATGTTGGCAATTTCCTATGATTTAACTTAAATATTACAAGATTTTTAAAAACATAAACAGGTATTTTACTTTTTTATACCAGCAACACAAATAGATATTAAAAATTGATAATAGCATTTAAAAAAATCAGGTATGTAGAAATAAAGCTAATAAAATGTGTGCAGAAAAATATTAGTCCAATTAAAGAAGGCTTTTTTTTTTTTTTTTAGTAAATGGAGAGTAGGCCATTCTCTTCAAGGGCTGGACAATTCAGCATTGTAAAGATGTAAAATTGGCGTATAGATTCAGTGCAATGCCAGGCAAAACCCCAGCAGATTTTTTATTGTTGTTCACGAGATCATATTTAAATGAATCCTTCAATGAATGCTTTTACTTAGCAAATAATTAATTCAATTATATTGTGAAATTTGTACCTTTTAGTGTCAGTTTTGTTTACGTTTTCATGTACTGCATTTTCTTAAAGTGGGAACTTTGACACCAAAAGTGTTGGCATTGGGCAGTATATTTTTTTCAGAGGGTTTGGATTCTGAAGAAGTGAAGGGACGGCAAGAGTAGAAATTAATTACTCTTCTTAACATGATAGTGGAGATACTCTCAATCTGTATGTATATACACAGCTTTGAAAAACAGGGTTTTAAAGTAATCAGCCTTCTGGAATTAGTATGTAGTTGGTTCCTCCCTCCTTCCCTCCCTCCCTCCCTGTCTTCCTTCCTGCTTCCCTTCCTGGTTTTCATCAATACAGAGGGTGGTAGGATAAAATATTTATGCATATCTAAATTGATTAAAAAATTATTAGCAAACTTACATGGACCTAATCCCCTGAGAGATATATTACCTGAGTTTTAGCTCAGTTTAAGTTGTAACTTTCCCTGGCCAAGTGCTCTTTTACTAGGTGGTTCTCAAAAGTAGCCTGTACTTAGTCTTCAATACATATTATTCTGTGACATCAATAGATGGTGTAGAATAATATATATGGGAGAGTATTTTTTACATACACATTATCCTGTGGAGATACAGGCATTTTTAGAGGCTTAGTTCGAATTTCATGAGGGCTGGATTTAGGTTAAAATAGATTCACCCACAGTTGTTCACTGAGATGTGTTAGGACCCTTTGTTGTTGTTAATCTCAAATTGAATGGCTCCAGGTCTACTTTTTCAACAGTCTCTGCCTTGATTAGGTAGAAAACAGTCATGTGGAATTCTTCTGTGAAAAAAGAAGCAAACCTTTTAAAAACCACATAAAATATTAAGTGATCAATGCAAAACCAGACCAGAGTCACCAGAGAAAAAAGTTAAGCGATACAAAAACTAAACAAAAAACTCCTGGGTTGTAAAACGTATTAAATGTTGAATAGCATGGGGAACAGTGGAACAGAATCAGTACATCGTAGTTAAATATGTTGAGTAAGGAAGTATGTTAAAATAGACAAGTGCTGAGGTTAGAAATAAGCTAAATAAAGGGGAGATTTTTGAGACCCTGCCTCGAACAAATCCTTACCAGTGATAGTGTCACTAGTAGAATTTACCAAGCTCTCTTGAATAACTTTTTTTTTCAGGTTTAAAAACTAGGGAAGGTTGGCCAAAATACAGATGTTTCTGTTTTCCTCTACACATGTTCAGACTGATACAGGTTATGTTTCTGAAATCGCGTTGTTTGGATGGACTCCAGATGATGTAATAGGATCACTTTAACTCCTCCCAGCTGGAGGATGTGCAGCCTTTTCTGTGAGGACTGGTACAGATCTCTTCTCACGTGTGAGAAAATAATGGCTTTCTTGACAGTGATATACACCCACAGCTCACTTGTCGACATGCTTGTGAAAATTAGCATTAAGTGAAAATAGAAGTTTTTTTTTTCTGTTTTCAGACCATCCATTTGATTTTTTTAATTTAGAAAATATCATAGAAATAATAACAGTTAAGATTTACTGATGTGTTCATCACTGTGACAAGTCCAGTTATGGATTATTTCTCTGCAGAGAAGGAGGCTTGGAGGAGACAAAGCTGGATAAAGCTGGGCTGGAGGGCCCACAGCCTAACCACTTCACCTTCCTCCTGTGCTGGGTCAAAGCTTCCCTCTTGGAGCTGCCTCCAGGGCTCCTCTCCCACCCCTGCAAGCCCTGCATTCAGGATCCCGGAGACTCTTCTGCCCTTTGGGCCTGGCCAGTCACCAAGGCTTGGGGCTACCTGCAGTGGCTCAGGGAGCCTGGACTTGGCACCCCGTCTAGGTGGAGGCTTGGGGCAAAGGCTTCAGGCCCAGTTTGGCTCACTTTAGAATGTCATTAAACTCCCATTCTTCCAAACATTCTCTCTGATTTCTCTTTCTTTCCTCCCTTCCCACCCCACAGCAGTTTTGAGCTGCAGGGCCTCAGGCCTCATAGGAGTTGGGAACCCAGAACAGGTACCCTCTGGCTTGGTGCCTCCACCCAGAGGCTCTGGCCATGCAGCAGTCCTGCCCTACAGGCAGGAGAGAGCGGAGCAGAGGGGAGGGCACAGGGGCAGCTTAGCCCAGCTTCCCAGCTTTCCGGAGGCCCCAGAGACCCTCCTTGAGGGAGGGGACACTGCAGCCAACCAGTGAGGAGTTGTTAGGTGCTGTCAAGTCGGCTCAGATTCATAGCAATTCCATGTACAACGGAACAAAAGTGAGGAGTAGGTGTATAAAATTAATACCATTTTCTTCTATATTTTAGGACAAGGCAGGCCCTTTGTGTACTTTTAGAAAGTTTGTTCTTCAGTCAGTGCCTATCATACTACAGATGAGAATTTGCACAGCTTATCACTAGGTTGTGACGGGGTGATTTTTCTCAAAAAAAGGACCCACTTGGGTTCTGGATTTGTGTCAGGTTGCTTGTTTTGATGTAATTATAGTTTCTTTCTCCCTGCCATTCATTCTGTTGTTTTATATATGCTTAGTGGTCTCTTGATTTCATAAACACCTATGTAGTGGTTTTATGTAGCAGACATAGTTTTAAGGATTTCCTGGATCCCACTCTGTGGAGATGGGACAAAATTAGTATGTCAGTTTTGGTAGACTGACTGGGTCTCAAGACCTCGTTGTAAGTCATCTTGTTTGCCTTTTATTGCTAACTGTCATACAGAAAAGCTAACCGTAAACTCAGTAAAAACAGATTTTGTTCTTTGTTCACAATTATGTATCTAGCTCTTGACTTACTTATTGACATGATGTTCAGTAGACTCCTCATTTATTTCAGAGCCATTGATTATTAATCACCCTGATGTATGCCTGTAGTCCCTACATAATTATTATTGCCCCCTTGCACTCTCAAGATATTCCAGTTTGGATGATAAGTTACGTATGTTCATTCTGTGCTAAAAAGCATACTGGGTGTTTGCTTTGTGTATTCTAAAGTTAATTTTATAAGTTTGAGATTATTCTTAAACTTAAGTAACTGCAACTATTTATTTTAAAAAAATGCTACTTGCTTTCTGGATACAAAATAACAATAGTTTTAATTAAGAATGTTATGTTTGTACCCTGGACAGTGAATATTTGACTGCTTTAGAATTAAATAATGAAGAAATAAAATTCTGTCCTAAAATGTTTAAAACTAGGACCATACGTTATATGAGCATTCTCAAATATAATTGTATCACACGTGTTAAAAAGGTTTGTTTAGATGTTAAAGCCTATTTCAGATTTTTTTTTTTTTGCTACTCTTGTGACAGTATACTCGTCAGAAAGTAGTAGTTAAGTGGATTGTTTTCATTTCATTTTCTGGTATTTTAAAAATTTAGTTTAATGTTCATGTGTTTATAAAGTAAATTTATTTATTAGAGTTACGTGAAGTGAATATAAACCCATTTCATGTGTTCATTATTTCTGTTTTAGCTAGAAATTATCACTGCATAAATTGAATTAGTAAAATACGGTGTAAGAAGTTATGATTCTGTACTTTTTAAAGTTGCATAGGAAAGCTGCGGATGACCAAAGCTCTGCTTTTAGTGAGTTAAAGAACTTTTTGATGCAAGCTTTAGAATTTGTTTTAGAAAATCAGAATCAAATAGTTTTAGCCCATTTTACGTTGCCAAAACCAAATAAATATTTAAGTGTGTATTTATTATTCAACATTATTCAAATAAATTTTTAAAAAAATCTTTCTTCGTGTCACCATTAAAAGTTACTGTGGGAACAAAATTGTGTCTTTAAAACCCATCCAGATTTTAATTTTATTAGTCAAATTTTTGTGGAACACAGAGCCATCAGATTTTTTTCCCCTAAACTCAGAATTTAATAGGGTTTTTGAAGGACGTTAAGATTTTCAGGAATGCTAGTGATGAAGAAATGAACCTAGTTGATAACCTGTTAGGCTGTTAAGATTTCAACTGTATTGCTTTATAGTAAGTCATATGGCAGTAATTCACTGTTTTTTAATGGGAGAGTTTTGCATTACATGTTTTGAATCTCAGTTAGGTAGTATTTTCAGAGGTCTCTCATTTTCTTTGGCATTAACTTGTTAGGAAAACCCTCTTACTTTCTCAGTTAAGGTGTCAGAACAGTGCCTTATTTTGCCATATTGGTATGTTGCTACTCCGATTACGTGAACAGCATGTATGTCATGTGCAGATGTATGATGCAGCAGTTCAGTTTTTTCCATCTCCAGATTACTTTTTCCATATTATTTACAGGTATGTGCTTTGTCCTTATTTGCTGTGGATGTAATCTGTATGCCCCTTCTCATTTTTGTCCATGAAAAATTTGAAACGTTCATGCAGAAGAATGTACTCAAAAAAAAATTCTTTTTATTGTTGTAAAATTATATGTAACACCAAACCAAACCTGTTACCGTCAAGTCGATTCCAACTCATAGTGACCCTAAAGGTCAGAGTAGAACTGCTCCATAGGGTTTCCAAGGAGCAGCTGGTGGATTCAAACTGCTGATCTTTTGGTTAGCAGCTGAGCTTGTAACCATTGCGCCACCAGGGCTCCTCAACATTTACCAATTCATCAAAAACATACTCAGTTTTTAAAGAGTAATTATGAAGCAAATAACCCACGTAGCTGCTATCCAGGTTAGTAAAGAAATGTTGCTAGTCCGTTAGGAACCTTCCATCTGCCTCACCGAACACATTCTTTTCCCTCCATCAAGAAGTAACCACTGTCCTGACTTTTTGGCTTTTCTGTTTTTCCACCTATGTGTGTATCACTTCCAGTTACCTGTTGTTGTTAGGTGCCATCTCATGGTAACCCTAGATGACAGAGTAGAATTGCCCCATAGGTTTCCTGGGCTGTAATCTTTATAGAAGCAGATCGCTAGGTCTTTTCTCCCGCAGAGCAGCTGGTGGATTCAAACCGCTGACATTTTGGTTAGCAGTCTAGCGCTTAACCGTTGTGCGTGCCTCCAGGGCTCCTTAGTTACCTTGATATTAGTGCTTAACAAAGTATCCCAAAATTAAGTGGCTTAAAACAACAAATTTATTATATCTTACAAATTTGTGAGTCAAGAATTCAGTCAAGGCACACCTGGGTCTTTTCCTCATAGCATTGATGGAGGTCACTCCATGCCATTCAGCTGGCAGATGGGTCTGTCTACATTAGGAGCTAAGCACAGATTCACTCACAGGTCTGGCACCTTGATATGGATGGCTGGAGGGCTGGGCTTAGCTGGGACTATCCACCACCTGGGAATAGCTACCAGAGTGCTTATACATGGCCTTCCCAGCATTGTGGTCTCTGAGCAGTGGGATTTCTTAAATGGTGGCTGAGGATTCCCAGAGAGGATACTAAGAGGCTTGGGCAGAAAGCTCCAAGCTTCTTAGGGCCTTACCTTGGACATCCAATCCCATTGGTCAGGCAGGTCACTAAGACTAGTACAGATTCAAGGGGAAGGATATATACTCCATTTCTTAATGTGAGAAGTAGCAAGGATTTAGTAGTCATTTTTAATCTACCACAATCCTTAAATTTTAGTTTAGTTTTCCCCATTTTTAATTTTATATAGGTGAAGTAATACTGCACTTATTTTTGTGATTTCCTTCTTTTGATTGACACTGTAAGACTTGTGTTAGTGTAGTATTCATATTCATTGCTGTATAGTTCAGTTATTTTCATAGCTGTATGACTCCATTGTATGAGTAAACCACAGGTTATCCATTCTATTGTTGAGGAACACTTAGATTGTTATAGTTTTAGCCTATTATGAAAGAGATTTCAATTAACATTTTTGTACATGTCTTCTATGTAAAGGTTTCTCTGTATGCATGTGCAAGAGTTTTTCTAGAATATATACTAAGAGTGGAATTGCAGACCACAGAGTATGTGCTTCTTCAACTTTACTTAACAATTCCAGTGTTTGGTATCTTTGTGTCTTCTGTGCTTTTACTGCATTGTGGTTTTAACTTACATTGCTTGGATTACCTCCCCCACTACCCTTTTCTTAATTAGTGCTCTTTGTGCTATGTTTACTAATCCTTCCAGAGGACATGGAGTTAGTTTTCTGTTTTAGTCTTTAAAAAGTTTCATTACGTTGTTGTTAGGTGCCCTTGAGTTGTTTTTGACTCATAGTGACCCCATGTGACAGAGTAGAGCTGCCCCATAGGCTTTTCTTGGCTGTAATCTTTATGGAAGCAGATTGCCAGGTCTTTCTCTTATGGAGCCACTGGGTGGGTTCGAACTATCAACCTTTAGGTTAGCAGTCCAGCGCTTAACTGTATGTGCTACCAGAAACCAAAAAACCAAACCTGATGCTGTCGAGTCGCTTTTGACTCATAGTGACCCTGTAGGACAGGATAGAACTGCCCCATAGGGTTTCCTGTAGTCTTTATGGAAGCAGACTGACACATCTTTTTGCCATGGAGTGACTGGTGGGTTCGAACTGCTGACCTTTTGGTTAGCAGCCAGGCACTTAACCACAGCGCCACCAGGGCTTCTTAAAAAAATTTCATGTATATGTCTTTAGTTGTCTTGGAATTGCTTTCTGTGAATGATATGAGGTGGGGGGAATTTCTTAAACATCCAGTTTTCCTAGCACCATTTACTGAAAAGTCCACCACTTTCCTCACCAATTTGTAATTCCAGTTCTATCATATCACATGTGCATAATACAGTTGATTCTTGTTATTAGGGTAGTTATGTTCTGTAAAGTCCGTGAACACTGAATTAGCCAGTATTGTCTGTAGGGGGGAAACCCTGGTGGCATAGTGGTTAAGTGCTATGGCTGCTAACCAAGAGGTCAGCAGTTCAAATCTGCCAGGTGCTCCTTGGAAACTCTATGAGGCAGTTCTACTCTGTCCTGTAGGGTCACTCTGAGTCGGAATCAATTCGACGGCACTGGGTTTTATTTGGTTTTGGGGTCTGTGGGGGATATACTGAGTTAGGTTCCTCTGAGCCTCTAGACAAAACACGTTTGCCAGCTTATCGTATAACTTTGTTTTATACATGTTTCTGTTTAGAGTCACTTTATTTAATATATATTTCTTACCAATAGTTATATGCAGTGTTTATAACAAAACACTAGCTGAGAAGGGTTTAACATTTTCCTGATGCTGGTTAACGTGCCCATAAATTTATTTGGCTTTCAGCTTCACCAACAGTGCTTTTTTTTTTGGTAGTTCCTGGGTGGGAGCAAACAGTTAACGTGTTAAGACTGCTAACCAAAAGGTTAGTGGTTCGAGTTCACCCAGAATCACCTGGTAAGAAAGGCCTGCCAGTGTGCTTCTGAAAAATCAGTGATTAAAAACCCTGTGGAGCACATGGGGCTGCCATGAGTCAGAATTGATGTGACAGCAGCTTGTACCGCTCTGCTCTTTTTCATTGGCCATCATCTCGTAAATCCACAAATTCAGCCACTTTTCCATAGCTTCATCATGCACCCTGGGTTTTACTTTCCAAAGCAGCTGCATGTACAGATTGGTGAATTTCTTTTTCCTTTTTTTAGATCGTACCGTATTGTTGATTAATTAATATTGAACTCACAGCCAACAGCATTATAACTCATGCCTGAACCAAGCTTACACCTAACACACATTTTTCATCACAGTTCTTGTGCTTCGAAACACTAGACAGCACTTCAGCATTTTGCTGGGGGGCCACCTTAAACAGCAAAAAGCCAAAAAATGTGAAAAATATGGCACTAGATAAACAACGAAAAGGACATTTGTTTATAAAAGCTGAAACAAGAAGGCTGAGCGTTGCCTTGCGTGACCTCAGCTGGGAGTGTGCACATCATGGTGGCTCAAATTTTTTGCTGCTCTGTGCATCTCTGGGAATGACTACAGATATGTTGTGAGTATGGATTTTGGGGTTTATGGATAAATTTTAGTGGATGGACAAATTCACAAATAGGGAATCAGTAAATAAGCCGTATAGGCATAGGTCTGTTTCTCTATTCTATTTGGTCTTTTCCTATCCCTGTGCCAGTACCACTGCTGTAATTACTATAGCATTAGAACATGTCTTGATAGTAGAGAGAGTCCTTTTATCTTGTCCTGTCTTGACTATTCTTTGTCCATTGTACTTCAGATAAATCCTAAGAATCTGTCAAATTCCACAAAAGAGCCTTTTGAAATTTTGAGAGTACAGTGAATCTATAGAAACATTGGGGAAGAACTGACATCTTTATACTATTGAGCCTTCCAGTCTGTGAGGATGGCATAAACACCCTCTCCTTCCTTTTTACCCTTAAAGTAGAAGAGGTGGTATGTGGTGTTGTGGAAAGAGCTTGGGTTTTGGAACTAATCAGACCTGGATTGGAAACTCAGTTCTGCTGCTGTTGTCTCGGTGATCTTGGGCAAATAACTTCTCTAAGCCTCAGTTTTCTTGTATATAAAATTATAAGTAATAGTATCTACTAAGCAGAGTTATTAAGAGAATTAATATTACACTATTCACTACAGCTCTCTCCATAAAGTTTATAGAATAACCATTTTTAGACTGGGTGTGCACATAATGTTATTTTAATATCATTTTTTGGTAGTAAAGTTAAAATTATTCAGCAAATTCATAAAAATAATGTATATGGATAAAATCTAGGGGATAGGTATATGAGTGTTCACTATAAAATTCTTTTAATCTTACTGTAAGAAATTTTTATAATTGTGAGAAAAAAAGTATATTTGTAAAAACATACTATTTAAAAGAATTTACCCCTTTTCCCTCTCCCCCTAATATGAAGTGACAATAAAGACAAGTTAAAATTGACTTTTTAGGTTAAGTATTTCATGGAGTTATTAGCACACCTGTGTTCTTGTGGGTTAATTTAGTTCTAAATTTTTTCAGGTTATTACACTCACTGAGCTTCTTTACAGCTCTTCATATAACATATAAAAAACAAACAAACCTGTTGCTGCTGAGTTGATTCCAACTCATAGCGACCCTATAGGACAGAGTAGAACTGCTGCATTGGGTTTCCAAGGAGCGTCTAGTGGATCTGAACTGCCAACCTTTTGGTTAGCATCCATAGCTCTTATCCACTGTGCCACCAGGATTTCAGTATAACGTATAGGATCTTCTAAAAGTGTTAACACAGCTCATAATTGACTGCTGAATTTTGGAGACGTAGAAGGGTTAAATCAAATCCTTTCCTTGATTTTGTTGTATGTGGCCAAGTCAGTTGTGACTCATGGTGACCCTATATGACAGAGTAGAACCTGCCCCATGGGGTTTCCTAGACTGTAACCTTTATAGGAGCAGATTGCCAAGTCTTTTCTCCTGCAGAGTAGCTGGTGGGTTCATACCACCTTTCCATTCAGATAGCAGCCAAGTGCTTAATCATTGTGCCCCTAGGGTTCCTTTGATATATTATGTATTGCTGCATTAACTGACTACTCAAAAATTTAATGGCTTAAAACAACAGTGATTCTGCCATTTGGGTTGGGCTCAGCTGAGCAGTTCTTCTGTTGGTCTTGCGTGACGCCACTCCTGCAGCTACAGTCATCTGGAAGATGGGTTGAGACTGGAGGGTCTGAGATGGCCTCACTCAGATGTTTAGGCCTTGGTACTGGCTGTTGGCTAAACTGCTCTTTGCACATGTGTGTTCTTATCACTCAGCAGTCTGGCTAGCCCAGGCTTCCTTATGTGGTAGGAGGAGTGTTCCAAAAAGATAAAGGTAGAATCTGCAAGGCCTACTGAGGCCATTGTACAATGTCACCTCTGCCACATTCTGTTGGTTGAAGCAAAGTCAGCCCGCATTCAAGGGACTAGGAAGTAGACTCTACCTCTTGATGGGAAGAACTGCAAAAGGTTGTGGTCGTGTTTTTCAAACTACCACACTGGAAAGTTTTGTCTGATGATGTTCAAGATAGATGAAATATCATCTGGGTCTTTAAAAAGTCATAGTAGGTAAAAGAAAGGTCTCCTACAAGGGAAAATCAATAAGAATAAGTTCAGACTACTCAGCAGAAACCATGCAGGCAAGAAGGCAATGGGATGGCATATACGGAGCACTGAAGGAGAAAAACTGCTAGCCAAGGATCATATATCCAGCAAAACTCTCTCTGAAATATGAAGGTGAAATTAAGATATTTACAGATAAACACAAGCTTAGAGAATTTGCAAAAACCAAACCAAAGCTACAAGAAATACTAAAGGAAATTGTTTGGACAGAAAACCAATAATATCAGATACCAGCACAACACAGGGTCACAGAACAGAACATCCTGATATTAACTCAAATAGGAAAATCACAAAAACAAATTAAGATTAATTAAAAAAAAAAAATGCTCAAAACAGGGAATCATTGAAGTCAATATGTAGAAGATCACAATAATCAAAAAGAGGGACTAAATACAGGTGGCATAGAACTGCCATATGGAGAGGGATACAAGGTGATATAGGACAATACAAGTTAGGTTTTTACTTAGAAAAACAGGGGTAAATATTAAGGTAACCACAAAGAGGTATAACAACTCCATAACTCAAAATAAAAGCCAAGAAAAACGTAACGACTCAGCAAACATAAAGTCAAATACTGTGAAAATGAGGAACACACAATTTACAAAGAAAAACGTCTCAGCACAAAAAAATAAGTGGAAAAATGAAATTGTCAACAACACACATAAAAAGGCATCAAAATGACAACACTACACACACAAAAAAAAGAACAACACATACTTATCTATAATTACGCTGAATGTAAATGGACTAAATGCACCAATAAAGAGACAGAGAGTCTCAGACTGGATAAAGAAACACGATCTGTCTATATGCTGCCTACAAGAGACACACCTTAGACTTAGAGACACAAACTAAAACTCAAAAGATGGAAAAAAATATATCAAGCAAACAATAAGCAAAAAAGAGCAGGAGTAGCAATATTAATTTCTGACAAAATAGACTTTAAACTTAAATCCACCACAAAGGATAAAGAAGGACACTACATAATGATAAAAGGGACAATTGACCAGGAAGATATAACCATATTAAATATTTATGTATCCAGTGACAGGGCTGCAAGATACATAAATCAAATTTTAACAGAACTGAAAAGTGAGATAGACACCTCCACAATTATAGTAGGAGACTTCAACATACCGCTTTCGGAGAAGGACAGGACATCCAATAAGAAGCTCAATAGAGACACGGAAGACCTGATTACAACAATCAACCAATTTGGCCTCATTGACTTATACAGAACTCTCCACCCAACTGCTGCAAAGTATACTTTTTTCTCTAGCGCATATGGAACATTCTCTAGAACAGACCACATATTAGGTCATAAAACAAACCTTTGCAGAATCCAAAACATCGAAATATTACAAAGCATCTTCTCAGGCCACAAGGCCATAAAAGTGGAAATCAATAACAGAAAAATTAGGGAAAAGGAATCAAATACTTGGAAACTGAACAATACCCTACCGAAAAAAAGACTGGGTTATAGAAGACATTAAGGAGGGAATAAGGAAATTCATAGAGTGCAACGAGAATGAAAACACTTCTATCAAAACCTCTGGGATACAGCAAAAGCAGTGCTCAGAGGCCAATTTATATCGATAAATGCACACATACAAAAAGAAGAAAGAGCCAAAATCAGAGAACTGTCCCTACAACTTGAACAAATAGAAAGTGAGCAACAAAAGAATCCATCAGGCACCAGAAGAAAACAAATAATAAAAATTAGAGCTGAACTAAATGAATTAGAGAACAGAAAAACAATTGAAAGAATTAACAAAGCCAAAAGCTGGTTCTTTGAAAAAATTAACAAAATTGATAAACCATTGGCCAGACTGACTAAAGAAATACAGGAAAGGAAACAAATAACCCGAATAAGAAACGAGATGGGCCACATCACAACAGACCCAACTGAAATTAAAAGAATCATATCAGGTTATTATGAAAAATTGTACTCTAAAAAATTTGCAAACCTAGAAGAAATGGATGAATTTCTGGAAAAACACTACCTACCTAAACTAACACAATCAGAAGTAGAACAACTGAATAGACCCATAACAACAACAACAAAAAAGTCATGGTAGAACATAATGTCATTAGAAAACAGTTCATACTCTTAAGTAAAATCTTTTTTTAACGTGAATAATGAAATATAAATTGATAGGTGTTTTCTCTTGAAATAACAACAAATTAAACAAGTTATTTTCAAACCATTCAGTAGATTAGACAGGATATGAGCTTTGTGGCCACAATTCAGCGTTTATGTTCAAGACCATGAATTTTAATGGAGACCTGATTGTAATTATCCTCTAAAGTTTGACGCTGGTGTTTTACAGAAAACTCAAATTATTTATATTTAGCTTAATTTAGTTGTGAACTCAAAGTACATGAAAAACTATAGCAGAAATAGAACCTGGATTTCTTGATACCCACCTGTGTCTCATTTAATTACTTTGCTGATTTCCCAATTAAGTTGAGAAAAAATGTTTTGTTGTTGCTAATGGATTAGACTTTGATATTAATTTGCTCTTCATTGAATTTTTGGGTTAATTTACAGACTAGGAAAATTTATCTGAATTATCAAGTTATGTATGTGTATTTATGCTTAAGTAGAAGTTAAAAACTTTTTTTTTTTTTAGAAGTAAAGCAGTGCAGGAGGTAAGTACTTAAGAGTAACTTTAAAATGCTTGTTCTGGCTTCCCAAAAGTGTTTGCTGTGACCACAACCACACCCATCCAGGTTTCCAGGTGGTTATGAATGAATACTCAAGGAGCACTGCTTCATGGGGAGGTAATGGAGACCTCCTTAACGCATTGAATATGAAAACTAAGTATATTTCTTTTTTCCAAAGGCCTATTAAAAACAAGTTTTTCCTCCCCATGAAATTGAGTGATTATAAAAACTGATTTAATCTATTGTAAATTTTTGTTACCTAAAAGCTGAATTTAAACAGTGAATCAGATTTCCGTATTGTGATTCATACTCCCAGAATGAGTAACATGATTAACAGAATATCCCTAGTTGTTCCCTTGACTTAAAAAAAAAAAAAAAAAGATTCATGGTAACTCCTCCATTTTTGGTAGTGGAGTTGTATTGGGTCTGTGAAGAGGCTTTACAAGAAAAAAAGAGCAGCTATTTATGGAGCGTTTCCTCAGGCCTGCAATTTGAAGCCATTACAGCAAAGTTGCTGAGCAAGTCAGTGATTGCATGCCAGCAGTCACCGAGGCCCCCACCCTGCAGCCGGCATCCACTAAGAGCTCAGGACCATTGCTGTGCAGTTTGCCCTGTTAAATTTTCGTCAGTTGCTTATTTTTTAAAAGACAGGGGATGGGGGGTCGGGGTTCAAGGGTTCTAAACCCCTATTGTTAACAGCTAGATTATTAATCAGTTAAAGAATATAGGCTAGTTTTTGGACTGTAAAGAATGATCATACAAGTAAAAGATTCCCCTTCCCCTACTCCCTTGTAGTTAAGATCAGGTTATCTTATCAAATGCAGAACTTGTCCAGCAATTTTGCTGAAACTCACAGAACAAATGCTCGGAGTTGTCTGTGAAAGAAATTCCAACTTAATGTATACATCCTTTAAATCTTGAGTCTGTGGGAGAGTTCGATTCTCAAATTGTAGGTAACTTTTTTGACTACCTAGAAAAAACATTAATTTCTCTGTAGGGTGTGTGTGTGTGTGTTTAAAATAGTGATGGAAGATAAAAGTCTCTTTTGCGCTTTTTGTCAACAAGGGATAAAAATTGGCTTATCTGAATTTGATTGGAAAATTATATTTGATTAGATACCAGCACAGCACGTGAAATTTAAATCTGCTCAGGATGAAATTAGTAGCTTTATCTCAAACAAGACATTTCTATCCTGTGAAATAATTTGCAACCTTTCCACTATTACTTTGTGTCAGACTTTTAAAAAAATATAGTACCTTTTTTATATTATAGTCTGATATCTTCAGTAATTTAGGTGTTGTTCCGTGCCATTCTCTGCCCTGTAAAAATCTGTATCTTTTATTGTTCTTGATTCAATTTTGGGAACATTTTAAATACTATTAGAAATGGGTTTTTAGTAATACCTATAACTTTAATTTCAAGAAAGCATCAGCTGATAAAATCAGGGATTATGCTATAAAAATTGAAATCTGTTTTTAATTCAAATTTTTAAAGTATTGACATTGGATTAGCTATAACAATCTAGGATATTTTAAATGATTTTCTATTACATAGGCATTGTGTACAAGAGAAAATTAGAATATCTCTACAAAAAACCACCACCACACATGCGTGCAAAAACAGCTTGTGATAATAGTCAACAGTGTAGACTAAAAACAAATAGTATCATTATAAGATGTGCCTCAGATTACTAGGCCTTTTAGAAATGGCACCCTGAGTCCTGAATAATCCTGTTGAATTTCACAGTCAAATTGGGAAAAATAGTGAGTTTCTTAACTGTGGCAGTTATAATTGAGAGAAATTTCCTAGCTCCATGTTTGAAATTGATATTTAGGACATTCTTATCACTTTTCTATTAGCTAAATGTTGACTTTTGGAATTGCCATTTGGATGTCCTGCTTTACCCCCATGCTCTTTTCTAGGAACTACATCAATGAAATAACTAATTTCTTCAAGATTCATCTCAGGAGTTAATTCTTCTAGGGAGCAGTCCCACATTTTTCCTATCCCCAGGTCTACCTCAGAGTGCCCTCTTTTGACCTCCTATGAACCATGTATACATTTTCTCTAAGAGACTTGTTGATACTGTATCCCCCATGCCCAGCATGTAGTAAATGCGCAACAAAAATGTTGAGAACTGCTTTTAAATGTTTTTCTCTGTCATTTCAGAAGACTATTACTTTCATTTTTTTTTGGTTCCTTCAGAAAGCTTCAGTTCAGCACTGTTCATAGCTATGGAACCAAAGTCCCTGTCAGTAGTTGGGAGGCAAGATGGGTAACACAGACATGGTGTGAGAAAGTATGTAGTTGACTGCTAAACAGCCCTAAGTAGTGTACCATAGGAACCCAGACAAAGAAAAGATGTGTTGGAATTGTTGAGGAAGGTTTTATGGAAAAGCTTGGTCTTTGATTGTATTTGAAAGATGGAAAGCATTATATAGAATAGGATTTTATTTTATTTAGGATCCTTTGGCTGACTTTGCTTGTGAATGGTTTTGTAACTTGACAACATGTGATTTTAGTAATTCCGCATCTGCAAAAATTTTTTCCACTTTATTATTTGGATTTCAGCTGTCTGATTGTCGTCACCCCCCCCCCCCCCCCGCCGCCACTAAATTACAAGGCACTTTGGTTCACCATTATATCTGAAGCACTTAGCACAGTGTCTGGCATGTGTTATTGTTAGGTGCCGTCAAGTTAGTTCTGACCCATAGTGACCTATATGCAGTAGAATGACATGCTGTCTGGTCCTGCGTTTGAGCCCATTGTTGCAGCCACTGTGGCAGTCCATCTCATTGAGGGCCTTCCCCTTTTTCACTGACCACCTTATATTACCAAGCACGGTGTCCTCCAGTATCTGGTCCCTCCCGATAGCATGTTCAAAGTACGCGAGACGAAGCCTTGTCATCCTTGCTTCTGAGGAGCATTCTGACCGTACATCTTCTCAGATTTCTGTTCATTCATCTGGCAGTCCATGGTATTTGTAATATTTTTCACCAACATCATAATTCAAATTCATCAATTTTTTTCCTGTCTGTCTTATCCATTTTCCAGCTTTCACATACATGTGAAAATGCTGTCACTTGGGTCAGGTGCACCTTAGTTCTCAAAGTGACATCTTTGCTTTTTAACACTTAGAGAGGTCTTTTGCAGCAGATTTGTCCAAGATTTGTCCAATATGTCATTTGATTTCTTGACTGCTGATTCCACGGGCATTGCTTATGGATCCAAGTAAAATGAAATCCTTGACGACTTCAGCGTTTCCTCCATTTATCATGATGTTGCGAGGATTTTTGTTTTCTTTATGTTGAGGTGTTATCTATACTGAATGCTGTAGTCTCTGGTCTTCATCAGTAAGTGCTTCAAGCCCTCTTCGCTTTCAGCAAGCAAAGTTGTGTCATCTGCATATCGCTGGTTGTTAATGAGTCTTCCACCAATCCTGATGCCGAATTCTTCATGTAGCACAGTTTCTCTGATTATTTGCTCAGCATACAGATTAAGTACAGTGAAAGAATGCAGCCCTGACACACACCTTTTCTGATTTTAAACCTCGCAGCATCCCCTCGTTCTGTTCAAACGACTGCTTCTTGGTCTATGTACATCTTCCTCAGGAGCACAATTAAGTGTTCTGCAATTCCCATTCTTTGCAGTGTTTTTCATAATTTGTTTTGATCCACACAGTTGAATGCCTTTGAATAAAACACAGGTGCACATCTTTCTGGTATTCTCTGCTTTCAGGCATGATGCATATGTCATCTGCAATGGTGTCTTTCGTTCCACATCCTCTTCTGAATCTAGCTTGACTTTCTGGCAGTTGGCTGTGGATAAGCTGCTGCAACTGTTTCTTGAATTATCTTCAGGATTTTACTCAATGATATTGGTATATAATATATCAATATATGATATCAATATATATCTGGCATATAATAGATTGCATAATAATATGATTGTGATTTACTGACTTAATTCTGGGAGCTTTGGTTTCCTCATCTGTAAAATTAGTGGATTGGAATGTATGAGTTCTAAGAACTTTTCCACTGCTAAAATGCTGTGAAAAGCAATGAAAATTTTTCTGTGAATTCCCAGGTCTACATATAAATATGTAATGAAGTATTTTCTGATGCGATAATGTTCTGTTTACAACATTATTGTACTTACATTACTTTTTCATTTAGAGTAACAACTTATGGGAACCTATAGGGCAGAATAGAACTGTCCCATAGGGTTTCCAGAAGCAAACTGTCACATCTTTTTTCCACTGAGTGGCTGGTGGGTTCGAACTGCCAACCTTCCAGTTAGCAGCCTAGTGTTTAACCACGGTACCACCAGAGATCCTTAAGAATAAAGTATACTGAGTTTAATATAGAAATAGTAACGTTAAGGAAAGAACTTACTAATATTGGCAGTGAGGGGATTTTTTGGAGTAGGGATTTTTCTTCTTGTAACTTAAGTAGATAAAAAGGAAGGTATGAAAGAAAGGTTTCTGATATTGTGGAGGAAAATCAAAGTAGAACTTCTAACAGTAACAATTTTATGATTTAGGTAGAAATTAAATGGAATTATAGGACTGACCTTTCTAGATGCAGAATCAATGCTTAGTTTTGGAGTGTAGTTTTGAAATGAATGTGAACTGATTTTAAGAAATATTCTCTTTGAGAAAATAATATCACTAATTGTCTATTAAACCATAAAAAATATTTGAAAATAAAAAGAAATTGGAGATTTCGCCTTCCAGCTGTTTCTCATTTATGCATCCCCTCCTCATTTATCGACATGGTTAGGTTCCAAAAACCAGGTGGTTATATGAAATCAGCATTGCACAAAAATGGAAGATGGCCACATCAGATCACAGAATCGAGGGTGACTGCATTATTACATAACTGCCAAATTACGTCATTATATAACAGCCACATTACATCATTACATAACTGCCAAGCCACTGAGAATCATGACCCAGCCAATTCGACGCACAACCTTAACCATCACAGCCAATGTTACTTCTCACCTCATACCCCAGCGTTTGTTACTGTCAGATGTATGTCATTAATGTGCTAAATAGATAGTAGATTTTTTGCTATTGTCATAAATGTGAAATGTTGAATAACAAGACAGCCAATAAGTGAAGAGATGGTGTACCTCCTTTAGCACAAAAACTGAGAGCCAGCATCCCTGAGAGCCAGTAAAGGGCTGCACAGCCTTCTGAGAGAAGAGCTGTTCGTTGTGGTCAGAGCGACGGTATAGTGGCCCCAAACACTTTCCAGGTCTTTGGGAATCTGTTCCTTATAGTCAGTTATAATTTTTGATTACTTAGATTTTCATAGTGATGGTCAAATACAAGTAAAAAAATTTTTTTAAACTTTGTAGGCAGTAATGCAAATTTCTGATAATTGTTGCTGTGTTCATTCAAGTGTATGGAAAATTGTCAGTATTTTGTGAGTTAGGGTAGAGATTTATACTTAGAGTTAATTTCAAAGAAAAACATGATTCATGAGAATGTATTTTCAGACTCCTTTAACAATGGATACTAAAGAAATTTCCTTTGAGCATGTAAATTTTGTTTTGCATTTGATACTATAAAATGAGAGCAATCATCTTTTGAAAACTTGCTCTATGTATGCTAGTCTCTTCCCATGGTTTATCTCATTTAATCCTCCCCATTGTCTATTAAAATACCCAGTGCCATAGAGTCGATTCCAGCTCATAGAACTGCCCCAGAGAGTTTCCAAGAAGCGCCTGGCGGATTGGAACTGCAACCCTTTGGTTAGCAGGCGTAGCACTTAACCCACTACGCCACCAGCGTTTCCCCCATTGTCTGTAGGTGTAGGTGTTATGATACCAATTTTTAAAATTGGGAATCTACCTCAGTGAAGTGAAGTAACTTACGCGGGCTCACCCATCCAGCTCTGTGCTGGTCCAAAGCACAAGCTACTTCTGTTAATCTAGGGCTCACCTTTTACAACCATTAAAGTTTTTTGCCTTTTTTATTTTTCTTTCTACAACAAGCTTTTTGGGTAGATAGAGTTAAATCTAGACTGTATTTTCCATAACGTCTCATTTAGTATTGCATACTCATTTAATGATTAGTAAATACTTGCTGAATTAAACTGGGTGCTTTAATTTCATTACAGTGTTCCTTATAAGTAGTAGTACCAGTAAGGATGAATTAATTACTGGTTCGAAAGCTCTCCCAGGTGATTCTGATGTATGCGTCCACTTAGTAAATAGTTGTTGAATGAACTGAAGAGATTTTTCAGAGTTAACCTAACTTACATACTTTTTCATAGTTAAACACATAACATCAAACTCAAACTGTTAGATGGGTGGATCCCCATTTACAGATGTGGAAACATTTATAAAAGTGAAGTTTAGCTAGCACTTTTCCAAACTCCCAACTGCTGCTGATTTAAGTTCCCTTTATTTTAAACATATTTGTAGTAATATATGTGAGAGTACTAAAGGCCATATACGTAGATGTTGTCTTTTATTTCTTAGCTTTGTTTATTGCTAAGAGCAGGTTACCTGGTATTGGCATTAAGGGAAAAGAGGTTACTTAGAACTGGAGTTCTTTATCTGAAAACCCATAGTTTAGTTGGACAAATTACATGTTAGTGCTTACACATTGGGTTAGAATTTGATAAGATTTCATTTAGGCTGGTGTTGCTTTGCTTCGTATGTTTAGTGTGAAAACAGTAGCAAGTTCAAATTGATAATCATTTACTCTATCTGTAATGGAACTGTCCTGGTTGGAATTTCCCACTTCTGGGAATGAATGATAAACAATAGGAATGACTCATTTCATAGTACCTGATTAAGGTAAAGTGGCCTTCATCGTAAAGACGTGTAAAGAAGGCTAAGCATATGTGGGGGCTGACAGGTATGTGGTAGAGGTCATTCCTGCTTTGGTTTCCAGTGTGAGAAGAGACAGGATGACCTCCTGGGTACTTTCTGGCTCCAGACTGTGATCAAGAATCCATAACTAAAGCTCACTGACCACTAGAAGTAATGATACCAGGCAAGCCCATTTTCAATGAAAAATGAAAATTTTGGGCATTATAGAAAATAATTATTTATACTGCCCCCCCCCACAGACAGCCTAGCAATCTTTTCCAAACACACACAGAATTAGTTTAAATTATCTAGTTCTTGTCATGATATGAGGACCAAATTGTTTCCATGAGAATAAAATATTCAGTCTTACAATTTTAAGCCAGTAGGGAAAAAAATAATTCTGTTTGAGGAAATTTACCTTAGGACTTTAGGATCCCTGGTATTCTTTAAACAGCACCTGTTGTTTGAATATTAAATGTGGCTTATTGATTTTACTAGGAAGCCTATTTTTAAAATACAGAATAAGCTTCTGCTTTCAGGAATTCAACCTGGTATTTCAGATGAGAGCTCATGTATTGCAACATTATTTATCTATTTTTGTAAAGGGCTGTTAATCACTTGGTGCCACTCTGTCTGAGTTGTGTGCGTGTGGATTGTCTACATGAAATCACTTGGTACGGCTTCTTGTTTCTGTAAAAATTTTTCCTATATTTTTAGCCCACCACCTAGTACAAAGTTAAAATCTTTTGAGATCAGAAGTTTACTTTTAATAAAATCTTTGTTAACAGATGTTGCCTTACCATTTTTGGGACAAGACTAAGTGTTTAAAAGCATGTGCCAATGTAGTTATAAAATATACTTCGTTTATCCTATCCCTCCCCCAAATATATACATATATATGCATGTGTGTACATGTATGTGTATTAATTTCACTATCTCCAAGCATGCAGTCTTCTGTGGCACTTAACTTCCACAATACATTATGTGAAATGGGACTTTATGTGGTTTGGACGTTGTGCAGATGTCATTATATACTTAGCAGAGCTGCATCCTGTTCTCCAGTTGGGATTTCTGAACTCTGTTATAACCTTACGGGACCCACAGACATGTATTTGCACTGGTAAGGAAAACCTGAGTACCTTGCAAATATTGCAGGACTCAGGAACTTTAAGAAAAGAAGGGCGGGGGGGGAAGGTGGACACTGTGGTTGGGGTGAGAAAGATGGGAAATTGGATTGACAAGTTTAAGTCCATCACTTGCTCCTCTTTTACCATTTGGCACACAGCCCACTTCCTTCCCTGCTCCCTCCTCCCCCACCCCATTTCCTTTTCAGTGGGAACTCGGATCTCTGTTCAGTTTGACTTGTAAGGATTTGAGTGAAACATCTCAGCAGACATCTTAAAAAACCCAGAGGTTTGGGCAGGCAGGAGCCCAGGTCATGTTAAAATTACAGGAAGCACCCCGCACGTTCCCCGGCTGCTGCACGGGATTCATTTTTACTTGTTTTTCAGCATCCTCTGGTGCAAATACTTCAAACTGCTGGGTCACACCAAGAATTTAAACTAATTACTTTATTCTGTAGATCTAAACAGAACAGAAAAAAATCCTTTCTGGGCACAAAATCCATGGTTGCATTTCTGATTAACCAAATGTCTGTTACCAATAAAAAAAAACATAACATTTAAAAAATTGAAACATGGATGTATATGCCGTTGGACGTTGCCTGAATGGACATTACCTGCTTGTGTTTGTACTCCATTTATTTACATATTCTTATATTTCTAGATTTGACGTTTTACTGAATAATTGTTTTTTGATGGCTCCGTCATTTAATGCCTCTTGGCTTATTCTTCAGACGTGTTAATAATGGTTGTAAACTGGAGTTCCTGTGTGAAATGTGAGATTGTGACCTCTTGATCTAGAGGCCAGCAGTGTTGCCAACTGAACCAAACACTGCCATTTCCTAAGAATAGAAGTGATCTGTGTGATGATTGGAGTTCAGTGCTCATGGGGTTCTCCAATAGCTGGTCAGAATCAGGGATATACTTGTTGGTTTTTGTATGTGTTTCGAGTGGACAGTATTTCTTCGTAGGGAGGAGGAGAAGAAGAGGTAAAATGTGAATAATTTCTTCAAAGAGTTTGGGAGGGAATTCTAGCATGTCAGAATTACCACAGATAGGTAAGACCTGCCTCTGCTTTCCCTCATAGAAGTTGGCATCAAATGTGGTAAGACATTTTTTATATTAAATATAACCAACTTGAAAAGAAACATGTAATAAATATACCATATAATTGTCTTATCCTCTGGAAACATTAGCCCTCTAAACCATAAATATTGAACTGAGGAAAAATTGAAGGTAAAGAAAGGAAACATGAAGAAATAGTTTCATCAGTGAGGCATGAAATATTTATCAAATGTGGACTGTATTGTTTAGCCTATTAGCTTGAAGTGTTGAGAATCAAAAGGCATTAAGTCTTACAGATTTTCACTTGGTAGACAAGATTAATAAAACTTTATAAATTCAGGCTTCTTCTTGTTTTCAGATCCAAGCTACCTATGTATCTCTGTCTATAGCTAGCTAGCTGTCCACATGTATTTGTTACTTTTCATACTCCTTTATTCACTCTTTGTTCTTTGAACTTTCCAAAACTTGAAGTTTTAAGTGCCTGAATATTTTGGAATATTTAAACACACAAGTGGTTTTAAAGCCGTAGTCTGCCAGAGAGAATAGAAGCCTTCTAACCTAACCCAAGAAGCTGAACTATATGAAGAAGACTGCAGATTAGGATTGGAGACCCATTAATAGCCTGCAGTATGCAGATGATAACAACCTTGCTTGCTGAAAGTGAAGAGAACTTGGAACACTTACTGATGAAGATCAAAGTTACACCTCAACATAAAGAAAACAAAAATCCTCACAACTGGGCCAGTAAGCAGCATCATGATAAATGGAGAAAAGTTTGAAGCTGTGAAGGATTTCATTTAACTTGGATCCCATCGTCAATGCCCATGGAAGCAGTAGTCAAGAAATCAAATGATGCATTCCATTGGGCAAATGTGCTGCAAAAGACCTCTTTAAAGTGTTGAAAAGCAAAGTTGTCACTTTGAGGACTAATGTGTGCCTTTCCCAGGCCATGGTATTTTCATTCACCTCCTATGTATGTGAAAGCTGGACAGTGAATCAGGAAGATGGAAGAAGAATTGAAGCCTTTGAATTACAGTGTTGGCAAAGAATATTGAATATACTCTGGACTGCTAGGAGAACAAACAAATCTGTCTTGGAAGATGTACAGATAGAATGTTCCTTAGAAGTAGGATGTCGAGTCTTTGTTTCAGGTACTTTGAACACGTTACCAGGAGGGACCAGTCCCTGGAAAAGGACTTCATGGTTGGTAGAGGATCAGCAAAAAAGAAGACCCTGAATAAGATGGATTGACACAGTGGCTGGATCACTGGGCTCAAACATAGCAACAATTGTGAGGATGGCGCAGGACCAGGCAGTATTTTGTTCTGTTGCACATAGGGTCCCTGTGAGTTGGAAGCGACTGGACAGCACCTACCCCATGTGGTTAAGATGGGTCACTTAATCAAAAATCACTTAGGTCAAGTTAAGTCAGTTATGTCAAGGAGTTAGTAAAGTTAGGTAAGTCACATGTATTAGATAAATAATGTACTTGCCCTTGCCCAAGTCAGTAGAACCACTCACCTGGCTCTGGGTCACATTTCTAGCCTCATCTCTACCTACTTCTTCTCAAGCTGTGCCCCACACCATGCACCACCAGTCAGTTGCACTGAAGAGGTCTTGCATGTTCATACATTTGGAACTTTGCATGACATAGTCCCACTACTTGCCTTGAGAAGGTCTCCCCATCTCCCTCCCCCTCATTTTTATTTTACCATTTAATTCCAGCTCCAGCTTAGATGTGGTCACAGATTTTTCTGTAGCTTCTGTTGACAATATTTGAACCCCCTACCCTATCTCAACCTTTGAGAATTAACTGTTCACTCATTTTTATTCTTATGGCATTCTTTCAGTTCTAATATATACATTTTTTATATTTTAACCTCTGAAATTAGGATAATTCTTACAATGCATGAGATCTTATATTTGATGGAATAAGATCTCTTTGTTCCCGTATATATCACACAGAATTGAGACTCTGTGAGTGTCCCCCACTGGAACTTTTATACACCTTGTTGGGACTGTGTCTCTGATTCCTCTTCTACTACAATTTGTGTTTATGCTTCAGTGTTGAATTGAAATACATCATTTAACTTTTACTGTTTTCAGGTAAGTTTCAAGGGCATTATTTGTTTTGAAATATATTAATAGTAACAATAATGGCTAGCATTTATTGAGTGCTTACTATGTGCCGGGTACTAGTTTAGGTACTCCATATGGAGTAATTTTTACAACAACCCTATTATTTCCATTTTATTGATAGGAAACTAAGGCCTAGTTCAACCATCATCCTATAGCCAGAATTTCAGTTCTGGCAGCCTGGCTCCAAAGTCTATGCTCTTAACCACTATTCTATACTGAAATATATTTGAGTATGTACTTAGTCACTATGTTATGTGCATTATTTGAATTTTTAATTTAATCCTCATCAAACCCCCATGAGGATTTTTAATGTAATATAGATGTAAATTCTAGTCCCTGTTTTGATACTAACCGAAAAAATAAAATAAAAACAAACTCGTTGCCATTGAGTTGATTCCGACTCATAGGACAGAGTAGAACTGCTGCCCCATAGGGTTTCCAGGGAGCGGTTGATGGATTTGAACTGCCAGCCTTTCTCTTAGCAGCCGAACTCTTAACCACTGCGCCACCAGGGCCCCCCATTCTGACACTGTGAAGGTATGAACAAGACAAAGTGAGTTCCTACCACTAAGGAGTGTACATGCTAGAGCATGAGGGTTGATGAAGTGATCTTTCTAGGTCCCTTTTACCTTTTGAAATTTTTTAATTCAATTGGTGAAGTAAATCCAGACCCCAGAGAAAATGAACTAACTTTGAGTACTTAAGATAATCATCCCCACTTCATGTGACAAGAAAACCGAAGTTCAAAGAGATTGAGTAACTCGACCAACATGAACAAGACGCGCAGGCGGGGTTCAGTTTTAGTATTGTTGTCTTTGCCTCCAGTGGTGGCTTCTAAACAAGAAGATTACTCTGTAGCGCGATTTTATTTTATTTTTTTAGCGTTTTTAGGAAGTCGTGTTTTCCTATCATCCTTTTATTCCATCAATGAATTATCCTGAAACTCAATCAGTAGCTATCTTTTACTTTATTATGTAACATCATTGTACGCAACAACTGTAGTTACGAAGAATTTCATATTCATGTATTTTAATATGTTATATTTGATATTAGACACATCATTTCTCTGCCTGCTGTACTATGGACATTTAAAATGAATATTAAAAAAGGAAATAGACCTTTTATTTCATGAAAAAGAAGGAAAATGTTTACTCTTTATGTTTTAGAAAATTATTTGATCATATTGTGTAATTTTAGTGAAGTCAAGCTGTATAGAAAAAGTTCTAAAAGCATCCTTAGGAATTTTCTTAGTCTGTATTAGCTTTAACTGTGACTCTGTCCTTGGTTATTTAGAATAATTAACACATTGTAAGGAGCTCCGGTGGTTCAATGGTTAAGTACTTGGCTGCTAATTGAAAGGCCAGCTGTTTGAATCCACCACTGGCTCTGTGGGAGAAGAGACCAGGTGATTTGCTCTGGTAAAGGTTACAGCCTAGGAAACCCTATAAGGACAGTTCTACTCTGTTACATGGGATCGCTGTGAGCCGGAATCGCTATGAGCCCGACCACAACAGTCTGTATAAGGAGCCCTGGTGGTGCAGTGACTAAGCACTGAGCGGCTAACTGAAAGGCTGGCAATTCGATTCCACCCAGTGTCGCTGCGGGTGAAAGCCCTGGTGATCTGCTTGCGTAAAGATGACAGCCCAAAACCCTGTGGGGCGACTCTTTTCTGCCACATGGGGTTGCTGGAAGTGGGAATTGACGGCGCCCTGTTACCACCACCACAGTCTGTATTGGAAGCTTAAGAAATTTGGAAGTTTTCAGTCTGATTAAATTCTAGCCCATTTCATAGTGTGTGAAAATGACAGCGCAGGTTTACACTTGGGAAACTTTGGTGCTTCTTAGTTGACCTGTAAAAGAGATTGCCCCTTTGATCTCCAAGCTACATGTAGACATCTGACTTGTGGGTAAATATCTGGTTTTAAGGCATTCTCAGAGCCTGAGAAGACCATTGGATTGAAAGCTGGAATAAATGTACATTTACGACAGTTTTTCTGCAAAAGGAGAGTAGGCTTAGATTCAATTTATCTGTCTGAAAATGTTTATAATAGGTAACAACTGAAAAAACAAGACCTAAGACCTACATGGTTTAACAGCGGTTTATTTAGTTCAGTAAATACTGTGTGCTTACCATATGCCACACACTGAAGGTTTCTGGATAACATTAATGTGGCTTGTTCATGATCCCATAAGAGTTAATAGGGGGCATTGTTGGTTCATTGGTAGAATTCTTGTCTTCCATGCAGGAGATCCTAGTTCAATTCCTGGTCATGTGCAGCCACCACCCATCTCTCAGGAGAGGCTTGTATGTTTCTATGATGCTGAACAAGTTTCAGCAGAACTTTCAGATTTAGATGAACTAGGAAGAAAGGCCCAGCAATGTTATTCTGAAAATCAGCCGTTGAAAACTCTATGGATCACAGTGGTCTGATCCGCAGTCAACCATGGAGATGGAGCAGAACCAGGCAGTGTAACTGTTGTGCATACAGTCACCATGAATCGGAGGCCAACTTGATGACAGCTAACAACGACAACAGCAACAGAAGTTAATGATACTTAACATTTTCGGAGTAGCCACACAGCACAAGAAGCACTATGAAGTATTCATTTGATGTGCCCTTAAAATACTTTCTTATTCTCTGGACAACACACCAGTGTCTGAAAAGTCTTTACTCATCTTCTGTCAGTTCCTGGTCACTTTGCCAATCTACTTTTAAAAAAACAAATATAAATTAGTATTTTTTTATTGTACAAGCAGTAGTAAAGGTTTAAGTAGGGGGAGACTCGGAAAATACAGAAAGGCAAAAAGAAAAATAAATTACCTGTGCCCCTAGCACCCAGTGTTAACGTTTTAGCTACGTATTTTCAGACCATTTGTGCTGTAATTTTTGGGTATTGCCAAACAGCTCTCTAGTTCAGTTATAACTGTTTATTTTCTCCTTAGTAGCATTGGATAGCGCCTGTTAGAATATGCTCAGTTTTACAGTTTTTTTGGTATTTGGATAGATTGTCTTTTACCTCTTTATGTGTTGCTATATAGTTTTTACGTAACTGCATTTTTGAAAAAATAATTTACTGTGCTTTAAGTGAAAGTTTACAAATCAAGTCAGTCTCTCACACAAAAACCCGTATACACCTTGCTACACACTCCCAATTACTCTCCCCCTGAGACAGCCTGCTCTCTCCCTCCACTCTCTCTTTTCGTGTCCTTTTCACCAGCTTCTAACCCCCTCCACCCTCTCATCTCCCCTCCAGGTAGGAGATGCCAACATAGTCTCAAGTGTCCACCTGATCCAAGAAGCTCACCCCTCACCAGCATCCCTCTCCAACCCGTTGCCCAGTCCAATCCCTGTCTGAAGAGTTGGCTTTGGGAATGGTTCCTGTCCTGGGCCAACAGAAGGTCTGGGGGCCGTGACCACCAGGGTCCTTCCAGTCTCAGACCATTAAGTCTGGTCTTAGAAGAATTTGGGGTCTGCATCCCACTGCTCTCCTGCTCCCTCAGGGGTTCTCTGTTGTGTTCCCTGTCAGGGCAGTTGTAGCTGGGCACCATTTAGTTCTTCTGGTCTCAGGGTGATGTAGTCACTGGTTCATGTGGCCCTTTCTGTCTCTTGGGCTCGTAATCACCTTGTGTCCTTGGTGTTCTTCATTCTTTGATCCAGGTGGGTTCAGACCAATTGATGCATCTTAGATGGCTGCTTGCTAGCGTTTAAGACCCCAGACACCACTCTTCAAAGTGGGTGCAGAGTGTTTTGTTAATAGATTTTATTATGCCAGTTGACTTAGATGTCCCCTGAAACCATGGTCACCAGACCCTTGCCCCTGCTACGCTGGCCTTCGAAGCATTCAGTTTATTCAGGGAACTCCTTTGCTTTTGGTTTAGTCCAGTTGTGCTGACCTCTCCTGTATTGTGTGCTGTCTTTCCCTTCACCTAAAGTAGTTCTTATCTACTATATAATCAGTGAGTACCCCTTTCCCTCCCTCCCTCCCTCCCTCCCCCCTCCCATAACCACAAAAGAATGTTTTCTTCTCAGTTTAAACTATTAAGTTCTTATAATAGTGGTCTTATACAATATTTGTCCTTTTGCAACTGACTCATTTCACTCAGCATAATGCCTTCTAGGTTCCTCCATGTTATGAAATGTTTCACAGATTCCTCACTGTTCTTTATCGATGCGTAGTATTCCATTGTGTGAATATACCATAATTTATTTATCCATTCATCCGTTGATGGGCACCTTGGTTGCTTCCATGTTTTTGCTATTGTAAACACTGCTGCAGTAAACATGGGTGTGCATATATCTGTTCGTGTAAAGGTTCTTATTTCCCTAGGATATGTTCCAAGGAGTGGGATTGCTGGATCCTATGGTAGTTCTATTTCTAGCTTTTCAAGGAAGCGCCAAATCAATTTCCAAAGTGGTTGTACCATTTGACATTCCCACCAGCAGTGTGTAAGTGTTCCAATCTCTCCACAGCCTCTCCAGCATTTATTGTGTGTTTTGGATTAATGCCAGCCTTGTTGGAGTGAGATGAAATCTCATTGTAGTTTTGATCTGCATTTCTCTAATGGCTAATGATCGTGAACATTTCCTCATATATCTGTTAGCTACCTGAATGTCTTTTTTAGTGAAGTGTCTATTCATATCTTTTGCCCATTTTTTAATTGGGTTATTTGTCTTTTTGCAGTATCATGTAGATTTTAGAGATCAGGTGCTGATCAGAAATGTCATAGCTAAAAACTTTATCCCAGTCTGTAGGTAATCTTTTTACTCTTTTGGTGAAGTCTTTGGATGAGCATAGGTGTTTGATTTTTAGGAGCTCCCAGTTATCTAGTTTTTCTTCTACGTTCTTTATAATGTTTTCTATACTGTTTATGCTATGTATTAGGATTCCTAACATTGTCCCTATTTTTTCTTCCATGACCTTTATCGTTTTAGATTTTATATTTAGGTCTTTGATCCATTTTGAGTTAGTTTTTGTGCATGGAGTGAGGTACGGGTCTTGTTTCATTTTTTTGCAGATGGATACCCAGTTTGCCAGCACCATTTGTTAAAAAGACTGTCTTTTCCCCTTGTAACTGTTTTGGGGCCTTTGTCAAATATCAGCTGCTCATATGTCGATGGATTTATGTCTGGATTCTCAGTTCTCTTCCATTGGTCCATGTGTCTGTTGTTAAACCAGTACCAGGCTGTTTTGACTACTGTGGCAGACTCCTGCTCTTTTTTGATTGTTGTTTGCTTGATATATTTTTTTTCCATCCTTTGAGTTTTAGTTTGTTTGTGTCTCTAAGTCTAAGGTATGTCTCTTGTAGGCAGCATATAGACAGATCTTGTTTTTTAATCCATTCGGCTATTCTCTGTCTCTTTATTGGTGCATTTAGTCCATTTACATTCAGGGTAATTATGGATAGGTATAAATTTAGTGCTATCATTTTGATGTCTTTTTTGTGTGTTGACAGCTTCTTTTTCCCACTTGATTTTATGTGCTGAGTAGATTTTCTTTGTGTATTGTCGTTTCCTCATATTTGTTGTTGTTGATTTTGTTTCTGCTGAGTCTGTATTTTTCCCTTGTATTTTATTTTGTTGAGTAGAATAGTTTGTCTTCTTTGTGGTTACCTTATTATTTACCCCTATTTTTCTAAATTTATAACTAACTTTTATTTCTTTGTCTCGCCGTATCTTCCTCTCCATATGGAAGGTGTACAATTACATTTCTTAGTCCCTCTTTATTATTTTAATGTTGTCATCTTTTATATAATAACATCACTGTTAGCCTGTGTTGGGCTTTTTTTTTTTTTTTCCCCTGTCTGGGTTGACTTCTGGTTGCTCTGCCCAGTGTTCTAGTCTTGGGTCGATACCTGATACTGATTTTCTAATCAAAGAACTCCCTTTAGTATTTCTCCTATTTCAGGAGAATAGGCCTTTGTTGGCAAACTCCAACCATTTCACTGCACCGCTGAAATGGTTGGAGTTTGTCAACAAGGGCCTATTCTCCTGAAATAGGCCCACACAGGTCCATGCAGAAGGGAAAGGTGCTCAAGGCCCATGGACAGTTTATGCCTGGACAGGAGCTGCTTCTGTCCTGACCTACCCCAGTTAATGGAGCTAGCAAATGATCTTTTCCCCCCAGTTGCAAATTTTTTCTTTCCCCAAAGCTGGGAGGACAGTTCCAGGTGCTCACCAGGGTCTATCTCAGGCCCAGGGATTCAGCCACTGCAGCTGGCTGGGGGCAGGGGGAGGTAAAATATATGTAAGTACTTAGCTATTGCTGAGAGCACCCTTCTGCTCAGGTTCTGGAGGTGTGAGTGGGCTGTGTGGCTGACTGCTTCTCCCTGAGGAAACTGTGGCTGAACGCTAGGACCAGCCCACCGCCGCTGCTGCCGCCACCGCTGCTGCTCCCGCCACCGCTGCTGCTCCAGGAAGGGTGCCTGAGGGCTCCCCACAATTCAGGTCCGGCAACTCCTCTCCACTTCTGAATGGTCTCTTCCTTCCCCTGCCCCTCAGTTCGTTGTCTAAGCTTGCCTTTGATGCTCAGGGCTCCCAGCTTGTCACAAATACACTCATTTCACTTGTTTTTTCCGGTCTTTGTTGTAAAGAGGGCTCGACAGAAGTGTCTGTCTATTCCACCATCTTGGCTCTGCCCTATTTAACTACATTTTGAAGTACGATTTCCTTTAGGTTTTTAAAGTGCCCACTCTGGCACAACCCCGTAGTGGAGCATATGGAGGAAAACTTGAGGTTGTTCCTATAAAACAATTAAAAGTATATTAATGCTATACAGCCTGAGCACATTCAGGCAGAATTGTTACCAGCCAATGAAATCAATCTGCAGCATCCTGGAGGAGCTATGTTTTGGAGCCAGAGGAGAGAAGAGGCATGGTTTGGACAGGAGAATGGAATAGGATGAGTATGACCTGTGTGCTGGATAACAGATTGACGGCCTTTCTTCAAGAAAGATAAGAAAGTGGCGAGATATGGGGATCAGATTGAGTGTTAAGCCAGGGGATGGATGAAATGGAAGGCCAGATGTATTGTTGTAAAGGAGAGACCAGTTATAAGTTGTGTTTGAGGGAAGCTGACATGGCAGTTTGTGTGGAAAGTGGCTTATGAGGCAGAGTCAAGTTTAAGTCTTTTAAGGTATATGTGAGAGGACTGTCCAAACTAGTTATTGATGAGTTTGTTGCTGTTACTGTTGTTAACTGCTGTTGAGTCAGCCCTTGATGCATGGCAACCCCGTGCACATTGGGATCAGACTGTTGTGATCCATAGGGTTTTCACTGACTGATTTTTCAGAATTAGATCACCAGGCCTTTCTTCCTAGTCTTTCTTAGACTAGCAACTCTACCTTGTTCACCATCATAGTAACACTCAAACCTCCACAGATTGATGGGTGGTAGATACTTTCGAGGTGTGGTGGTTGGGAATCAAACCCGGGTCTTCTGCATGGAATGGGAGAGTTCTACCACTGAACCAACACTACCCTACTTTACTGAGTATACCGGAAAACCAAACTCATTGCCATTGAGTCCATTGCAACTCTTAGCAACTCTATAGGACAGAGTAGAACTGCCTCATAGGATTTCCAAGGAGCAGCTGGTGGATTCGAACTGCCAACCTTTTGGTTAGCAGCTGAGCTCTTAACCACTATGCAACCAGGGCTCTTTGCTGAGTATAGGAAGTTAAAAAAAAAAAAAAAGTATGTAAATGACTTAATATTACTTTCATGGTCTTGGAAAAGTGGGAAGAATTTGGGAAAGGAAAGATGAGTACCTTAGTTTGCAGTTAAATAATAACTTTATTTCTCTCCCAGCCCTTGATCTGTTCAGACTTTGGAGTCTGTCCAGTAACTGGGTCTCTCTTATTCTGTACCCAACAGCATCCAGCATATGATGACTCTGCCCATTTTTGCATAAATGAAAAAATATAGATACTGGGGGATGTATTTCAACATCAAGACAGTACCGTGGAGGGACATGAAGCTATCATTGCACGTAACTTCCCATGGTTAAAGAAACAGGAAGAGAGAACATTTAGATAAGGTTGCAGAAATGAAGTGGAAGACAGCCATGGGACTAGCTTAAGCTGAGGGTTGTATCTTAGGCTGGGTTTTCTAGAGAAGCGAAACCAGTGAAGCATACATATATATAGTGTGTGTGTATATATATACGTATATATGAAGAGAGAGATTTATATCAAGGAAATGGCTGACACAGTTGTAGAGGCTGGAGAGTCTGAAGTCCGTGGGTCAGGCATCAGGCCGGAGGATTCTAACTCACATAGCTGCAGGGGCTGATAAATCCAAGATTGGCAGGTCAGATGGCAGGCTGCTGGCTCATGGGCTGCTCAGGCTGATGAATCCAAGATCAGCAGGTAAGATGGCAGGCTGCTGGCTCAAGTCCCAAGAACTGGAGGTCAGATGACAATGAGCCAAATGCAGGATCCAGAGCAGAGCAAGTGCCATTGAGCTTTCCCAGAATGTCCATATATATTGGATGCAGACCACACCCCCAAGGAAACACCCTTTCAAATGATTGGCTGCTCATAGCAGATCTCATCATGGAGGTGATTACATCATCATATAACTGCCAAACTATGTATCATAACTGCAAACCACTGAGAATTACGGCCCAGCCAAGTTGACACACAACCTTAACCATCACAAGGGGCCAGAGAGAGTCCTTGAATCCCTCCATGTAGTTAGATAGTCAGGAGGAGACCACACTCTAGATTTCTTTACATTTCAGTTTTTAATTCCGTTAGTGTTTTACCTTGTATAATTTGGTTATTTGCTAAGAAAGATTGTAAGCAGTGTGATTGTCCACTTCCACAGCAACTAGAAGTGTCATTTTAGTGTCCTTTGTCTTATATCAGCCAAATAAGAAGTTTCAGGTTGTTTTGATCTTTGGCCAAATGAAATATTACCAGTCAGTATGTTGGGAACTTTTAAAATGATAGCTTAATGCTCAGTTAAAAGTTTCTGAGTGGCGCAAACAGTTACGCACTCTACTACTAGCCGAAAGATTGATGGTTCAATCCCACCCGGGGGTACCTCAGAAGATGGGCCTGGTGATCTGCTTCTGAAAGGTCGCAACCTTGAAAACCGTATGGAGCAGTTCTCTGCATACATGGGGTTGCCATGAGTCAGAATGGACTAAATGGCAACGAGCAAAAGCGGCACTCAGTGATAAAAGATTTAATGACAGATAGCTTTAGTTATCAAATTGAGCCTAATTTGTATTCTGCATTTGGTTATGTAATAGTTTCACCCAAACCTTTTTTTCCCCTTTTCATGGCATCCTCAAAAATAGGTGTTCTATCTTGTACTATTTATACTCTAGCTTTACATCCATAAGGTTAAAACATAATGTGTAATGAGAGTTTTGGAAATAGTGACAGTGGTTGCAAAAAAATGATATGTATACTGGCTTAATTTATGTTTTAATCCTTAAAACATTTTTATTTCACAAATAAGATTGAGGATGTTAACTTTAAATGATGAAAAATTCTTTTATGCAAATTTTGTCTACATTATGAAAATACATACATCCAAACAGTATTGCCTTTAGGTGAGGTGAAATTTTATTTTCTTTATCTTGATGTAATCATTAAACTTTTTTTTTTTTTTTTTCAGTTTACATAGTCTTTATGTTACTTTTAATGGCTTAAGAGTTCCATTTAGGAGATGTTGATTTTGCTATGGGGGAGAGGTGTCATAGAACAGTGTACCCAAAATATTCTACTTTGACTTGTACCCGGATTTGCTGTTTGCCGATTCAGTTAAAATTATGGGCCTTAGGGTAATGAAATGAGCCTGAAGCCTTTACATAAAGAGTGTGTCCTGTCTTGATTACATAATACAGTGATCTGTCTGCCATTCTAGTTTTGTGGATAGAACTCTTTGTTTATAGCTCTGGTTCAGAGCATTGAGAATTTCTACTGCCTTTCTTGTTTGCCAGACTTGTTAGCAGCTGCCAAAGCCCAAATCTGCTATTGTTAGTAAATGGATTTATGAAGTCTACACAAACTGCAGAGAGATCTTGATTTTTGTTTAATCTTTTCCATACGTAATTAGCTGCAAAGGGGCTCATGAACTTCCTGAGTTCAAGCTCGTTGCAGTTCTTGGAAGACACGATTGAAAATGTGGTTCAGTAGCAAGTTTGGAAGAATTTTCACCAGATCTTAGGCTATGAAGGAAAAAGAAACAACAAATACTGTAAAAATTCTTTGCCATCTTAAAGATAACAATTATAGTGAAAAGTTTAAACCCTTATTATTTTGTTCTAAGTGATATGTAAGGAGCTTAGAACCTAGAAAAGATAGTTCAGGAAGTATTCTTAAGTGTTAAACATCTGTTACGGATTGAGTTGTGTCCCCCAAAACTGTATGTCAACTTGGTTAGGCCATGTGTGGTTGTCCTCCATTTTGTGATTTTCCTATGTGTTGTAAATCATAATCTCTGCCTGTGGTTAAAAGGATTGGGGGGGATGTAAAGCTTGGGTTACCTCCCTGAGCCAGTGTAAAGGGAGTTTCCCTCCGGTGTAGCCTGCACCACCTTTTATCTCTCAAGAGATGAAGGGGAAGCAAGCCGAGGGTTGGGGACCTCATACTAGCAAGAAAGCACCGGGAGCAGAGTGCATCCTTTGGACCTGAGGTTCCTGCATTGAGATGCTCTCAGACCAAGGGAAGACTGATGCATCACAGGGACCTTCTTTCAGAGCCGATGGAGAGAGAGAGCCTTCCTCTGGCGCCAGCGCCCTGAATTCGGACTTCTAGCCTACTGGACTGTGAGAGAATAAATTTCTCTTCATTAAAGCCATCCACTTGTGGTGTTTCTGTTATAGCAATACTAGATGACTAAGACAACATCTAAATAAGCGTGTTGTCATATACTAGCAGCACTTTTCTGTACTTTGTATTAAGGCCTGCTAGGTTATGCTGGATAACAAACAATCCCCAAAGCTCAGTAGCTAAAGAATTTATTTCTCATTATAAAATATTTTTTTATGGATCTGGCAGTTTTCCAAGGCTCTTTCTTCCCTTTTTAGTAACAATCAAGCAAACAGGCTATATCTCTCTTGTGACTTTGCCGTTTTAACATGTAGCCTTCAGCAGCATCACACAAGCCGAAGATAAACATAAGAATTCACACTTACTCTTCTATGCAAGGAGTCCTGGTGGTACAGTGGTTAAGAGCTCAGGCTGCTAACCAAAAGGTTGGCAGCTCAAATCCACCAGTCACTCCTTGGAAACCCTGTGGAGCAGTTTTACTCTGTGCTGTAGGGTCACTATGAGTTGGAATTGACTCGACACTTACAGATCTGGCTTTTGGGTTTTCTCCTTCTGTGCATTGATTTGAAAATGAAACATATAATTTCTCGTAGCCCATTGGGAAGGACTAGTCGCTAGATTCCTCCTAACTGTGAGGGGTATAAGAAATGGTGGGAAAACTTTGGTGAACAGTAAATGTTTCTGCCACATAGAGATAGTGGGGACTTACGTATTTGGAATGAAAATAAAGTACTGCAGGTTCTTTGAAATTTTTATATTAAGTATTAAGCTCATTAGTGTTACCTGTTTTTTCCTGTTATAAAGGAAATTGAACCATAACTGTACTTGCTAACAGGTGGTCTGTGCATGCCCTTCAGGTGAGTATGGACTATATATGTATAGAGAGAAACATGTATGTGACTATTAGCGTAATATTTGTTTAAGTGATGAAATTTTAATATAACATGTTTGTTAAAAATAGCTTAGTTCAAACAACATTGGACATTATAATGGACTCTCTTAGGAGCTAGAGGTACAAAGATGACTGCAATATGACCTTTATTTTTGAGACTAGAGCAGTAGTTCTCAGCCAAGGGTGGTTTTGCTTTTCATCCCCCAGGGATATTTAACAATGCCTGGAGACATTTTTGGTTGCCAGAATCATGTTAAATTCTTTTCAGCCAAAGGGGTTTAATTGAAATCTATTTAGGGGTCTCATTTAATAGGTACAAGAGGAGTTTCCCTTTCTTCCTGGAATGCCTTTCTAGCCTCTCCAACTAAGCTAATTTTATAGATTCTTCAACACTTAGGTCAGGGGTTATCTCCTTTATATGCCCTTCTTTGTACCCCCAAGTTGGGTTAAGAACCTTTCCAGAAATATGCTCTGTCTCCCTCTTTTTTTTTTTTTATGGTAAGTCTGTAGTTAAAACATTGGCCATTTCAACAGTCTTTACACGTATAGTTCGGTGATACTAAATATGTTCATTATGCTATTCATCCATCAGCATTTCCAGATTTTTCTATCACTCTTAACAGGAACTCGATGTTCTGTCATTTTTAATTTAAATTTTATCTTTGTGGATCTTCCACACTAGAACATAAGCTCCTCTGGGGTAAGACTGTTTATTATTTGTTTTTATGTCAGAAGTGCTTGGCACTTAGTATATGTTTAGCCAGTGTTTTAATTGAGCTCTAGCTAGATAATATTGTTTGACTTAGAATTTGGAGATTTCGTGTTATTGGAGAGGCTTGGGTGTGTGGAGAGAAAAGCTGGTCGACAGCAGACTTCCATTCTTGTCATCCACAAGCAGTGTGTCACATCCCCATTTAACTCAAGGCCAGAGAACCTTATTGAAAACTTGTGTGTTGAAGAGTTCTCCATGTAGCTGCCAGATAATTTCCCCCATGATAAAAGACGGGAGATTAGAAACAGTAGTGAATACCAAGCCTTGGGGTTCCAAGTGAAGAAGTCCACTTCACTTATCTCTAAAGGAACTTTTGGGGTATACTTTTCTTTGATGACCTGAATAAATGAAGTGTTACCATATTCAGCCTGGTTCACATACAGTCTTCAGTAAGCATCTCTCATCTGGCTAATGGAAGAGCTGCAAGATGCTGATAAAATGTCTTTGCTGTTTTGAGTTGTTTTTCAGCCTCTGAGTCATTGATATCAAAGCAATTATAGATGCTGTTTCTACCAGTGACCTTGATGTTAGCAGTTGTTGGGACAGGTAGGCAACACCCATTCAGCTTTCTACTCTGGTCTCTGTAGATGAGGCTCTTTGAATTAAGAGGTCATTCTGGGTGTTGCTTAAGGAAAACCATGTTACTCTGTGAGTCAGAAGATCTGTGTTCTAGTCCCATCACAAGCACTTAGTTAAATGACTCTGTCCATTTCCTCATCTATAAAGTGAAACAGTTGGCTGGGTGTTTTCCGAGGTTCCTCATAGTTCTAGCATTGGGCTATTTGTATTGACTTAATCACATTAATGATTCGGAAGATTCTGGCTTGGCTTGAAGAATAATTGAGTAATCTGAATGTATTTTAGGGTCTCCTTCAATTAGTACAAATAAATTGTGCTATTTTGGAGTGATTAAAAGGAAACTTTAAAAGCCCGTCTTAGAAATGTAATGCTTATCTGTTTTCTTCCTGATTAATGATTGGAGTTTCCATTCTCTGCATTGACATAGTGTTCAAGAAAGGAAAGTAAATTTTTTACTCACGAAAGTTTATAATATAGTTGGCAAGATAAACTATACTAAACAATTGAATCGTAGACTATGACTGCCTCAAAACTGTGAAACATTTTCTATTAATCTTTGATTTACTTGCACCTAATACATGCTTAAAAAAAAAAAAAATTTTTCTTTTTTTTAATACATGCTTAATGTAATTTAATGTCTAAATGATGGAATAAGTAACACTATAACTACTGTAACAATTTTGGAAAAGATCATTAAAGACTGAAGTGATTTTTGAGACAGATCAGACCAAAAGATGTTATTGAAAGAGTGAAAAGATTTGGGATTTTTATGCTTCTTCTCTGTGTTGGTGGTTTTCTCATGGTGTTTTACATGGTTTTGGAGGTTTCTTGAACTAGCTTTTTTCTTTCACCACCCTTCCTCACCTTCCCCAGCCACAGAAGCTATCATATGTTGCTTATTCAGACGTCTTTAATGATAGAAGAGCAAGTCAGTTTTACCTTTGTCATTTTCCTAATCTGTAATATAAATATACTAGGTTAAATCTGAAACCTTGAGGAACCCTTTTAACAAATGTTGGGTCTTTTACCTAATGCCACTTGGCCGATCACATAAAAACCTTCTTGACACAGATTTGTTTTCATTTTACATGTCTGAAATTATTCATATGATAGAAATCAGCATTTGGCCTAATACTGTAAAAACTATCAAATCCTTAGATATATTTGCTGCCTTAAAATTTGTTGTGGTGATATAGTGTGCTTTTTAAAACAATGCCTCACACTTTCATAGAGTGGCATCTACAAGAAGATTCCATTAATGTCATCTTCTGTTCCTTAAAACATTTATGAATGTGTATTGTTTACGGAGAGTCCTGAGCCTCACTGAGCTTATAGTCTAGTGAGGGCTGAACAGCATGAATGCATTAACCCTCTGATCAGTAGCTCTGTAAGGAAATGTCCATGAAAACACAGAAAGGGCCACATAAACCAGAGACTACATCAGCCTGAGACCAGAAGAACTAGATGGTGCCCGGCTATAACCGATGACTGCCCTGACAGGGAACACAACAGAGAACCCCTGAGGGAGCAGGAGAGCAGTGGGATGCAGACCTCAGATTCTCATAAAAAGACCAGACTTAATGGTCTGACTGAGACTAGAAGGACCCTGGAGGTCGTGGTATCCAGACCGTCTGTTGCCCCAGGACAGGAACCATTCCCAAAGCCAACTCTTCAGACAGGGATTGGACTGGACAGTGGGTTGGAGAGGGATGCTGGTGAGGAGTGAGCTTCTTGGATCAGGTAGACACTTGAGACGATGTTGGCATCCCCTGCCTGGAGGGGAGATGAGAGGGTAGAGGGGGTTAGAAGCTGGCAAAAGGGACACAAAAAGAGAGAGTAGAGGGAGGGAGCGAGCCGTCTCATCAGGGGGAAGCAGTTGGGAGTATGTAGCAAGGTGTATTTAAGTTTTTGTGTGAGAGACTGACTTGATGTGTAAACTTTCACTTAAAGCACAATAAAAATTAAAAAAAAAAAAAAACACAGAAAGGAGCAGTTTATTGTGTTAAGGATTGAGTGTAGATGGGGAGAACTCAGGGAGGCCTTCCTAAGAGTGGACACTTGAGCTGGCCTCAAAGGCTTTTGACCAGGAGAGGAATGGGGAAGGAAAAGGAGTTGAAGGCAGAGGCAAAATGTGAGCAAAGGCATGGAGACAAAGGCAGAGAGCGATTGATTACTGGACTTAGCTTTAGGTGTGAAGTGATACTCATATTTTGAGAACTTTTGAGTCTTCCTTTCCATTTGTGATTTTAATCATATCACCTGGACTTAATTTTTATAGCCTGAGGCATTTCAGTTAGACCTAGTCTGTTCCATCCCTTAAGCCATTTTAATAGTTTGTCTAGCAGACCCATTATGTCAATCTTGAGCAATAACGACCATAGATATAAGTGATTTATATAGGCAAATGGTATTGCCCATTCCACTGTTTTACCACTGTTTCTCCTTACCCATCCCCTGGAGTTGTAGTGTACAAATTATTTTATGAAAACTCTTGTATAGAAGGTGGTTTTTTTTTTTAAAGATACAAAGAATCTTCCTTTCATAATTCTTAGATGTTTTGACTTTCTCACCTTAAAATCCAGTGGTATTTCCTGACACAATATTAATAATTGGTTATTTTCTGCCTACACCAAACCAAACCATAAAATAACCAAATCCATTGCATAAGTAGTTTTAACAAAATTGAGTTCTGTAGGTAACCTCGTTAATTTCCTGCTTCAGGACTCTTTTTCAGTTGCCAATTTTTTTAGTTATCGAAAGAATTTAAAGAGAATTGCAGTGAAGCTTACATTCGTGCCACTCAGTTATAGTTCTTCAAACTAGTAAATAGCCTTTTTACTAATTTTTTGTATTCCTAGAGCTTAGATTTGTTCTTAGTGAGCTGGTGGGTGTTTGGATCTTAATTCAAGGCTAAATGAGTGTCCTCTCCATTCACAGGAACTCTCTACAACAAAACAAAAAAAAACTGAAGTACTAGAAACTCGTGAAAACCATTTGGCAGTGATTATGTAAAACTGAGGATCCAACCTGCCAGCCCGATTCTCGTAGATTGAGGCAGTCCCTAAAAGATCATGTTACTTAGTGTTTACAGTATAACTTTTTTTTTTTTTTAATAATAATTTATTGAGTTTCTGGTGAAAGTTTACACAGCAAGTTAGGCTCCCATTTGATAATGTCTGCACAAATCGTTCAGTGGCATTAGTTACATTTATCTCAACTTGTCAACATTCTCTTTGTGTTCTGTTTGTCCCATTTCTAGTTTCCTGCCCCCCATCTTCTCATCTTTGCTCCTGAGTAATTGTTGACCTTTTGTTCTCATATCGATGGTTTTTAAGTTGGACACCAATCTTAGGGATAATATCCTTTATTTTGTGTGCCATTCTATTCCACTAAAAGGTGGCCTCAGGTGAAAGGCTGGTTTTAGTTTCAGAGAGTGTCTCAGGGCAATAGTCTCAGGGCATCCTCTGTTCGGTACCATTCCCCACACCAAGTATTTATTTTTTATTGTACTTTTGAGTGAAAGTTTACAAATAAGTCAGTCTCTCACACAATTACTTATACACCTTGCTGTATAACCCTACCTGCTCTCCCCCTGATGTGATAGCACACTCCTCCTCCCCACCCTGTTTTCCCCGAGTCCATTCAGCCCCTCCTGTCCCCCTCAGCCTTCTCATCTTGCCTCCAGACAGGAGCTGCCAACATGGTCTCATGTGTCTGCCTGAGCCAAGAAGCTCACCCCTCACCAGTATTATTTTATGTCTTACAGTCCAGTCCAATCCCCATCTGAAGAGTTGGGTTCGGGAATGGTTCCAGTCTTGGGCTAACAGAGGGTCCAGGGGCCATGACCTCTGGGGTCCCTCCAGTCTCAGTCAGACCATTAAGTCTGGTCTTTTTACGAGAATTTGAGATCTGCATCCCACTGTTCTCCTGCTCCATCAGGGATTCTCTGTTGTGTTCCCTGTCAGGGCAGTCATTGGTTGTAGCCTGGTACCATCTAGTTTTTCTGGTCTCAGGTTGATGGAGTCTCTGGTTTATGTGGTCCTTTTTGTCTCTTGCACTCATATTTACCTTGTGTCTTTGGTGTTCTTCATTCTCCTTTGCTCTAGGTGGGTTGAGACCAATTGATGCATCTTAGATGGCCGCTTGCTAGTATTTAAGACCCCAGACGCCACTCACCAAAGTGGGATGCGAAACGTTTTGATACATTTTATGCCAATTGGCCTAGATGTCCCCTGATACAATATAACCTTTTAATTTATATCTTCTTAATGGCTGTAACTGTGATTATTTGTAACATTTTTTACAAATCTAAAATAAAAATCTCCCCAAGAAGGTATTAAATAATTTCATAGTACAACTGAGTTTCATAGCCACTTAACTTGAAAGGTTCAAAGAAGAAAGCCAGATTTTCACAGGATCATGTTTGCATTGCAATCTACAAAAAACAATTAAATCCCAGTTTTTAGCCTGAACAGATCTGAAGCTGGAAAACTAGGAATGTACAAAGTGATTTTTCTCTTCCTTCTAATGAACATGTGAAGCCCAGAGGAGACAGAAGGGAGACATTTAATCTATATTTATAATGCAGTGTTGATAGACTCTCCATTGATAGTCTTGAGTAAGCTAATTCTACCTAATAAACCAAGTCTAGTTTGGATGAGTGTCTAACATTCGTTTTCTTAAATAATAATAATAAATTAGCAGCATGACCATACAAGGAGAACTCAGCGGATGGAAGAATAGTGGGTGACTACTTGGCCGCAGATGAAAGAATTCTACACCCCTTCTGCTGCATACAGAGGCCTGACATTAGTGTCTGTATGAATCTTACATGAAAAATTTATTCATTTATTATTAATAATTAGCAGTAACCTTAATTTAGCTAAGTGTCTCATTACTTTAAGTGAATTTTTTCCAAGAGTTGCCATCAGATTTATTAATTTATTTATTTAAAAAATGGTCATAGGGATAAAATACTTGGTTTTAGCAGAGTGACTATCCTACAGTAGGCGTTCATTCAGTAAGTGAGGTTTTATTCTCATTTAGTTAGGCCTCTTATATCAAAACTGCTGAAGCTGAGGTCCAGAGAAGTCAGATGACCTGAGGTTGATCTTAACTCTCAAGTTAGGAAGTCTAGTGCCTTTCCACCAGTGTCCTGCTCCCTCTTCTCATTGTGGAACCCTGGAGGCATTACCAACATTTTGAAGTTATCCAAATAACATCTAAAAAAGTGGCATCTAACTGTTAAACAATGAAACATTAAAATAAAATAGATTTTATGTACCATTTAATTAAATGCAATTAAGACCAAGACTCTGTGCTTTTTATTTATTTGTGTAGAAACCATCTCTCATTGCTTGACATGCATTACGATTGTATCCATCCGTTGTGAAAATGTGAAGTAGAATATGTAAAAGATAACTGTTTCAGGTTTGGAGGTCCCCTTCCTAAGTTCACAGTTTTTAAGATGAGTATTTTTAAATAATCGAAGGCAGCCTATAGTGTCATCAAACTGTTGTTGAAGGTAAGTGATAAAGAGAAAATACGTAAGATTTTCTCACCATTCGTAGTATTTTCGTCAGAATAGTTGGGGGGAGGGGATTGAGAATTGTTTATGTAAAAAGTTCCAACCATTTTTTTTCCCTTAGTAGTATGGATTTTCTTGGCTGTCTTCCTGGTAATTTACCAAATGTTTCCTAGGTTGTTAGACTCCTATATTAATATTTTAGGGTTACTGAAGCCCTGTTGGACTGATGGTTGAAAACTTCGTATAGTCATCGCCATAAATACGTGATGAATATGGCTCCTGGTTTGTAACTAAATGTGATTTCCTCACAGTAGACATGTGAACCCATAGACTGAACAAATAGATCCTTATTTGGAAGGTCCTGGGGGCTGATGCGGAGCCCTGGTGGTGCAGTGGTTAAGAGCCACGGCTGCTAACCAAAAGGTAAGCAGTTTGAGTCCACCAGCTATTACTTGGAAACCCTATGGGGCAATTCCACTCTGTCCTATAGGGTCGCTGTGAGTCGGAATCAGCTCAACAGTGATGGGTTTTGGGGGACTGATGTGGCGACAGAAAGCTGATTATGATTTGGTGTGACTGCCTGAACTTGTCTCCCTTCCCGGTCCTTTATCGAGGGCCTCAGGCTTTAAGTCATATTATTGTAAATGAGGTCAGAGTTGGTACTCGACACGTTTTGTTTCCTTATCTTCACAGTTGATTTTCTTTTTTCCACTCCCAGATTGACAATGACAAAATAAAAGGCTAATATACTGAGGTCTTTAAACATGTATAAGAAAGTTCATTTCTTTCTGGCATCTGACATTTAGTAGTTCCATTTAAAATGGTATTTGTTCAGGAATCAGTTTAAGCAAAACATTGGAACACAAGAAAATCAACAGTCATCTTTTGAAGAGGTTGGATTGCTCATTTGTGTAAATAAGTGCCTTATTATTGTACGGATTCCAGATTATGAAAGAATATGTTAAATTGGTTGATCAATACTTTCCCATTTTATTGCACTTAAAAACCACTTGGGAACTAGTAAGCGCCCAGGTAATTCTGATGCAAGTGTTTTGAGGACCACATTTTGAAAAATATTTATACTAGACTTTGTGTGACTTAAAATTTCTCAGAGCTGTTTCTTTCTTGTCTTTTTTTTTTTTAGGGAGGGTTCATATTTCTGCCATTGATCTTTTTTTCTTTTATTTTTTTTGAATTAAAACTCACCCCTTGCAGCTGAGTCGATTCTGTCTGACCCTGTAGGACAGAGTAGAACTGCCTCAAAGGGTTTCTAAGGAGCACTTGGTGGATTCAAACTGCCAACTTTTGGTTAACAGTTGAGCTCTTAACCAGGCTACTTTTAAATTAAAGTAACCCTTATATGAGGAGATAGGTAAACTGTGTGACTGGGAATCAAGAAACTTGAATTCTGGTTTTTGTTCTACTAATACAACTATGATCTCAATTCACGCTCTTAAAAAACTAAAGAAAAACAATTACGGGATCTGTCATTTTCTGTATCATGAAATAAGGACAAATAAATACATTTCTAAACTTTTGAGGAAAAAGGTTCTTACCCATTATGGAGTTATGGAAAGGAAATCACTGTTATTCATTACTTACTATGTGTCATATACTACATGTTAATCGTTCCATTTAGGATTTAGGTCACAGCGTTAATTGGATGGTTAAAGAATAACCCAAAACCTAAAAGCCATGTGGGATTGAGATTGAGAGAACTGTGCTGGTTTCAGAAAGCCTCCACCTGAACTTTAGCACTATTCTCATGGCACTCTTCTCATGACTGTTCTACCACCTCACCCCTTCCTTAAGGAACAGTCATCTCCAAGAGGAGCAGTATTTAAGCATGTCAGCCTTAAAATGGCAACATGGTTAACTTGTGTTGAAATTGATTTCACACTTGTGAGCAAATTTTAATTTTATTCAACCTAATTTTTTTTTTTTTTTAAAGCAATAGGGTTAGATTACAGTGTGGTATACAGTTTGTATAGTCAGTTTTCACATGTTTCTGCCACAGTTGTTCATAATTTTAACTCATTTTTAACTACCTTTAGTGATAGCTCAGGAATTTAAATTTCAATTTTAGGCTTTGATTTCTGATAAAAGAAAAACTATCTTATATAAAGGCAAAGCGAATAAATCTTCTCATCCTTATCACGGAATTATAGTATATGCATATCTCAGTTTTTGAGGGATCTAAATATAGTCCATGGTAGAAGTATACAAATATAAAAAGTATATGGTTTTGGCTTAGGAACTGTAGCTCATAGAAAGATTAGATTGAACAATGTAGCATTGTTCCTAGGGTCTATTAAGCCTGTAGGTTTAGTTAGCTTGGGAGCTGCCTCTAGCATGTGACTCTATAAATAACACTTACACAACAAACATGGGCTTGATAAGTGAGGAATAAATCTGGGCGGACTGCCCACTCTTCTAAATTTTAGAGCCAGTCCTGCTATCTTAGTATTTTGAGGGCCTGACAGCAATAACAAATTTAAAATTAAAACATTTTCATACCCATTTTGCATTATTCCATTTCCCAGTTTCATCTTAATTCTTGTTTCCTAAAAGTCAGCTTTTCTTAATAAAAATAGTTCTTTAGTTTGGTTATTTGGCTTCTCACTACTAGATACTTAGGTTTTGTGGTCTTGCATGTATTCAAGTATAAATTTTCTCTCTTTCTGCAGGGGCAGTGGGGGTTTGGTTGTCTAGATGTGTCTGGCATAAAAGCGGAGCACAGTTCTATCATTTCATCTTAACTCTATTGGGAAAAAAAAAATAGGAATTTCAAGCAGTTCCCCTAATGTAGCTCATTTACAAGCCCAGACAGCAGAGGTGAGTTCACGAAGGTACATTTTATCAGTGTCTGGGCAGATCACTCTTTTTTTTGTGTGTGTGTGCTTTAAGTGAGAGTTCGTAATTCGGATCAGTCTCTCATACAAAAACTTATACACACATTGTTATACTACCCTAGTTGCTCTCCCTACATTGTGACAGCATACAACTTACCCTATATTTCCTGTGTCCATTCAGCCTGTTCCTGTCCCCCTCTGCCTTCTCATCTCACCTTCAGACAGGAGTTGCCCACGTAGTCTCATGTGTTTACTTGAGCTAAGAAGCGCACACTCCTCACCAGTATCATTTTATGTCTTATAGTCCAGTCTAATCTTTGTCTAAGAGTTGGCTCCGGGAATGGTTTTAGTTTTGGGCTAACAGAGAGTCTGGGGGTGGTGACCTCTGGGATCCCTCCAGTCTCAGTCAGACCATTAAGTCTGATCTTTTTACTGGAATTTGAGGTCTGCATCCCGCTTTTCTAGTGTACCATCAGGGATTCTCTGTTATGTTCCCCATCAGGGCAGTCATTGGTGGTATCTGGGCACCATGTAGTTCTTCTGGTCTCAGGCTGATGGAGTCTCTGTTTATGTGACCCTTTCTTTTCTTGGTGAGCAGGGCATTCTTGCCAAAGGTTTTATTTCTTCGTGTTTGTGTTTCCTTGACATCTGCATTAAAAAAATTTTTTTTTCTGTTCATTAAGTTATAGATTATATTGTTAAATTCTTAGACCTACTTTGAGTAAACAGCTAATTTGTGCCATTTAAGTCACAGAATCTTGGCAGAGTTGTCAAGGACCGGTTTGATAAGTAGCTGTATGTAAGTACAAACTACTTCAGACTGCACTGCCAAGATTTTGTGAAAAGTAGAAGGTTTTATAGGTTTTTTACTTTAGAAGGAAAACATTTTCTAAAAGTAGATTATGAAAAAGGAATAAAACATACATACAATATGATTGTTGTTGTAGTTAGGTGCCATGGAGTTGGTTCCAACTCATACCCACCCTATGTACAACAGAAACACTGCCTGGTCCTGTGCCACCCTCACAATCATTAGACTTAAGTTTATAACAACAGGGTTAGGCTTAAGTTTATAACAACTTTTACTGATACTAGCTCTAGATTTTTAACGGAGGAATTGCAGGGTTTTACAAGTTGACAACTAGATTTTTGAGACTTTTGGCAGGCTGTGACCTTTCAGAAGCTGATCGCCAGGCCTGTCTTCTGAGGTGTCTTTTGGTCAGTTCAAACCACCAACATTTAGGCCAGTAGTCGAGTACTTAACCATATGCATCACCAAGGACTCCTTTAATTTAATTACGTAATTAAAAAAAATCAGCATTATGTCATAATATAATATAGAGGAGAAATACAGTAATTTATAATAAAATAATACATATATTAACATATAAATGCTTAGGGATGACTATTAGAAGCCACAGTAGTGAAGTGCCTGGATCTATTTGTATAATCACTGTGAAGGTGACAGTTTTGAATAAAGGCCAAAAAGGGTGTATTAAATTGGTAACTAAAAATTTAAGTACTGCTTAAACTTGGATGTGCATTCAGATCACTGGTGGATCTGGTTAAACCACAGATACTTAATCGGTAGATTGGACTGCAGCCTGAGGCTCTGCGTTTCTAACAAGCCCCAGGGTGTTATCGGTGGTGCTGACCCGATTACCAAAGCAGGAGTATAAGCGAATCGTTACCCATTCCTTGACGTTTCTAAACTCTGTCAATATCAGGATCATGTTAATCACAAGAAGTGTTTTACTAAATTATATTAGCTTACTTCTCTAATACTTTTCGTTAAGAGCATAAAATTGGTCCTAAACTTTGAGGGTAGATAAAAATCATAAATGTTTTTGTATCACCATAAAACCCATTTTCCTTTATGTTGCTTAAGTAAGGGTTACATATCCAGTATTTGATACCGGAGGAGTCTTGGTGGTACAGTGATTAAGCACTTGGTCTCTAACTGAAAGGTTGATGGTGTGAACCCACCAGCCACTGCTCAGGAGAAATATGTGGCAGTCTGCTTTCTTAAAAAGATTACAGCCTTGGCAACCCTATGGGGCAGTTCTGCTCTGTTCTACAGGGTCATTATGAGTTGGAATAAATACTTTCTTGACTTGGCTCATGCACCATGAAGTTTTTCCTCTTTTAAATATTGGCCTAGCATAGGAAGGAAGTAAGGACATACGCTTGAGGGCCTTTTGTGTACCAAGAGCTGTAGTCCTAATTTTTTTTTTTTAATGTTACTGAATTTAATCCTCACAACCCTGGGAAGTAAGTAAATAAGATTACTCCCATTTCACTAAAGACAGAACTGATTAATAAAATGACCTGCCACCATGACCCAGCTTGTCGTTGGCAGAACTTGAATGTCTGCCTGACTTCTCTTACTGTTCTCCAGAGGAGGCTTTTAAGAGGAGCGTCTATAGATTTGGGTCTTTAAAAGGTTAAGTAGAAATTAGGTGTTTTGTGGGCCAGTTGGAAAAAGAGATTACCTTAGGAAGAACAGTGGCCTCAAGAAATTTAGTAGCTGCTTCAAAAAAATCAAAGATTTATATTGTTTGTATAGCTGAGAACACTATTTCATAATGTTTTTTTTTTTTTTTTTAAGTAACCTAGATTGTCTGTGCCATGTCTTTATGCCCCACTTCCGAAATGGCTTCACTACTCTTATACCCATAATTTCTTTACATGCTATTGTAACTATATATGTTGCAGGAAACAATAGGGAAACTCTCTGTGGTGGACTCGTAGAGATGGTTTAACAGAATTCTTTGAAACCAACATTTTTATGGGGAATTGAGTACTATAATCTAACAAGAAGACAACGCCTAGACAGGGAAACAGCTGCAGGTTATGATGTTATAGTCTTAGTGATCCATGTTTGTAAAGTGCAAAGCAAAGTAGGAGGGACTAAAACCAGCATAACTTCTTAAAGCCGTCAACTGCCAATTTAAAAAAGTAAAAATAATAAACATAACAGCGCCATAACCAATATATCTCTTTACCAGTGTCATCAATTACCAGTCATTAATGTTCTGTAACAGTTGTGCCTTTTGTGTGGTAAAGATGCTTTCTGTTCTGATGGCAGAGCTCGTTGGCTAGTTCTGGATTAGTACTATTAGTTAATGAATTAAAAAGAGAAAGAGTTTAAACGTATTCTGATTCCCTTTTCTCATTACCTTGCTCATAAAAATTCTCTTTGCTAGAGTGGCAAATGGTCATTTTAGAAAATTCTTTTCTGCTTGGAGACCAATAAAATAAAGTGAAAAGGGCACTGAGCTAGAAGCTAAAAGTGACTGTACCACTTACTAGAGTGTTGCTGAGGACCAGTTACTCTTTCTGAAACTCTGTGCCCTTATCTATTGAGAGAAGATTGTCTTGAAAAGTGAATGAGAACCATTGTGATAGGTTTCCCTCCACAGGTAGGGACATCTTGACTGTGCTCAAGCTCTGCTTCTCACCATTCCAACACCAGATTCTCTAATCTTTTTATTGTCTGCTGCCATTGGCCTCTTAGAAGAGCCACATCATCTTGAAAGCAGTTAACAGAAGTTGGCAACTTTCCCTTGTATAGTAAAATTCCAGGGTTTCAGTCAGGAGGCAGCACATGTATCTAATATGTGGGAACTTGTCTGTAGGACCTTTCTTCTGTCATTGGTCCCATCTAAAAGCCCTGAGAACTTTCTTCCCATCCAGAAGCCATTGGAACCTCTCATCTACCATATTCCCTTTGCATGGGGAGATTAAGTCGTTCCAGCACCATTTATTGAAGAGACTGTTCTTTCTCATTGAATGGACTTAGCACCCTTGTTGAAAATCATTTGTCCATAGATGTATGGGTTTATTTCGGGACTCTCAGTTGTATTCCACTGGTCTGTATGTTTGTCATTATGCCAGTACCAGACTGTTTTGATTACTGCAGCTTTATAGTAGCTTGAGGTAAGGATGGCAAGACTTCATCTCACGTACTTTAGACACTTTATCAGGAGAAATCGGTTCCTGGAGAAGGACATCATGCCTGGTAAAATAGAGAGTGAGCAAAAAAAGAAGACCCTCAACAAGGTGGACTGACACGGTAGCTGCAGCAGTGGATTTAGACATAGCAACGATTGTGAAGATGGTGCAGGACTGGGCAGTGTTTCTTTCCATTGTAATAGGCTCGCTATGAGTTGGAACCAACTCTTGGCACCTAACAACAGTAGTAATTTGAAATTGGGAAGTGTAAGTCCTTCTACTTTCTTTTGCTTTTTCAAGATTGCTTTGGCTATTCAGGGCCCCTTGCAATTTCATATAAATTTTTTTTTCTAATTTTCTTTTGTATGAGGTGACAGTTTACAGTGCAAATTAATTTTTCATTCAAAAATGTATACACAAGTTGTTTTGTGACATTAATTGAAATTCCCACATTGTCAGCACTCTCCCCTTTTCCCTTTATGCTCTGGGTTCCCTGTGTCCATTGGTTCAGTTTTCCTGTCCAGTCCTGCCTTCTCGTCTTGGTTTTTGGGCAGGTTTTAACCATTTGGTCTCATATACTTGATTGAACTAAGAAGCATGTTCCTGACATGTGTTATTTTTTGTTTTGTGTGCCTGTCCTAATCTTCGTTTGAAAGGTAGACTTTGGAAGTGGCTTCAGTTCTGAGCTAGCAGAGTGTCCGGGGGCCATAGTTTTGGGGGGTTCCACAGTGTCATATAAATTAGAGGATTAGCTTTTCCATTTCTGCAGAAAAGACTATTGGAATTTGTGGGGTGTTTTTTATAAAGCCTTTTTTTCTCCTGACTCTGTAACAAACCCAAGCAGTTAATAACATGTCATCATTCTCCCTGCAGAGCACTGTCCTTGGGAGGATGAGATCTTTGAGTCTCTCTACTGTAGCTTCAGGTCACATTTAGTGTTCTTAGGGTTTTTTCCTGTAATTAGTAGATGTGAAAATAATATCGTTATTCTTTAAAAGGTCAGGACCCCTGCGTATTCAAGGCCCAGGTTTGAGTTTAACGAGACTTATATCTCATAGGAGGATATTAAGCTCTTATAAGTATTTCTATCCACTCTTGTCTTGTGATGCTGGTGGCACAGTGGTTAAGAGCTATGACTGCTAGCCAAAAAAGATAGGTAGTTCGAATCCACCAGCTACTCCTTGGAAACCCTATGGGGCAGTTCTGCTCTGTCTTATAGGATCACCATGAGTTGGAATCACCTGGATAGAAATTTTTTTTTCTTTATTGTCTTAACTTGTGGAATTATGCAAAGTCTGTTTCCTGATGGTTCACTTCAGAATTTCAGCCCCTTAATTTTGGTTCTGTATGCATTTTGGTAAGTCATCTAATATGCCAGGCCAAATTCTGCAGTGTGAAGTGAAAAGACAAAAACCAACAGGGAGAGGCGGCTGTGTATACACAGGAGAGACTGCTATTGGACAGAGACCTTGGTCAAAGTGCAGCTGCATATGTCTCCTCATATGGTCCTTAGATCTAAATTTTGACAACGTCTCTTGTTTCCCAGCCTTAGTTGCTCTAGTGTGAGATCACAGGATTTATCTTGGTTGTAAGGTCAATCACCCTTTCTTTTCGAAAATAATAACAGAATATGTATATGTGTTGAAGGAGCTGTAGAATTTCATGCTTTTTATTTTCTTATAGTAAGTTCAGAAGCTGTACTATTCTTAGGAACAAGGTAAACTAGTTCTTTTAATTATTTTCTATGTTACATATAATGACACTTTTTAGAATTGATGTATCTTGTATGATAAAAATTTTTTTGCAACCTTTTTTCAGATTAGTTTTTATCTGAACACTTGGTTTCCTACGTTCTTGGGTAACACACTGTTTATCATTCATTTCAGCATATTATTGATTGAGCCGTGTTATGTACCAGGAAACCCTGGTGGCATAGTGGTTAAGAGACACAGCTGCTAACCAAAAGGCTGGCAGTTCGAATCCACCAAGCACTCCTTGGAAACCCTATGGGGCAGTTCTGCTCTGTCCTGTGGGGACGCTATGAGTTGGAATTTGACTTCACAGCAAAGGGTTTGGTTTTGGTGGTTTGCATTATGCACTAGGCACTGTCCCAGGTGCATTTCCTTCAAGAAGCTTATAATTCTAGTAGGAGTAGAAACTGAATCGTCAGAACTTTAATTCACATTAAGCCTTCTCACGTGCTTATTTATACTACTCCTTCGTGTTTTTGTAATATCACATATTCAATGTATATAACAAATTACATGTTGAGTATTGCCCTTTTCATTTACATGTCCAGTATAAAAATTGGTTTCAGAATTCTTGGATACAAGGTGTTGTCCTGTCCACTAGTGTGAAGCCTTGGACAAGTCCCTCAGTTCTATTTGCACAGTGGGGTACTAATACTGCTAGCCTTGTCAGTCCTCTTATGGTTAGTCCTTTTGTGATGAGAGAGTAAGAAGCCCATCACAGAGGCACTTGCTTAACTTTGCTTCTACCTCATCCTTTATTATTTCTTGTTAAATTTAATTAAAGTAATGTCTGCGTCTTGTCTCTTCCCATCCACTGAAGAATGACTGTACCCTATCAAGCATCCCTTCGTATGTCTTCAACCCCTGCCTCCTTAAAGAAGTGTAGGTCCTTTTTAAGTAGGTGGAACGGTAGATGAAGTAACATCTTACAGCTTAAATAGGGCTTTAAACCAGTTTACTGAAGTTCAACAGCTTTTTCAGGAGGAAAAATTTAGCATTTGTACATGTAAGTAACATTTCAGCAAAATGATCTTTTGAGAGAAGTATAAATTCTCTACATTATAATCAAAACCCTAATGTAATTATATAGGAAAGAACACTTAATAAATTTACAGATTGACTCTGCTATTTGGGACAATTCAAGTGGTTGTCATTTTCAGTCATCAGAATGACATCAGACGGGGTGTCATTTCCTTTCCATTTACATAGCTCTTCCTAAACCTTCTGGTAGAGCCCTATCTAATCGAATTGTGACAGTAGCCTCAAGAGCTAAAGATTATAAATGAGTTAATATGATTTTTTTGATGATTTAGTTTTCAGAGGACCTCAGCTGGTAGATATTAAGAAAACTTTCAGCAGTCAGATCCAAAACATGTTTCTAGTATACTTTTCTCTTCTCCTCCCCTTAGGGATTTTAAGAAAGTCCCTGAGACAAGGAATAGGCAGTGGCACACATCTGTACTGACATTTAAGAGTCAGTAATTAATGAATCACCCATCACTTCCTTTCTCAGTTTCTTAACATTGTAACAGATCATGAGACACGTGTTCCTAGATTTTGGCCTTTGTGTAGCTTTTTAAGCTTCCTTTGATGATTGTGACTTTGTTAATAGGTACATGAGTATTGCCTAATATCCGTAAGCATAAGAAGCACTATATATGTAGAGAACGTTTTATGGTTTTATTTGTTTAATGACTCATGTGCAGGATTGAAAAGGAGGAGGAATAAGCCCTTGCTGGGCCTGATAAAGACTTAATCTTTTGAAATAAGGTGTTCAAACAGAAAGACTTGAATAAGGTTCTGGCTATATTGTGTAGACCTAAGCAAATGTTAGTGGTACTGCTGAAAAGCGGATATATCTGGTAGGGAAAAAAAAAAGAAATGCTCTTAAGTTAGCACTTGAGAATAAAAAATTACGTACTCCACTAAATAAATGGACAGTTTGTTTCTCTTAGCATTTATCTATTAACCCCACTGATGGTGAGTAGATTCCGACTCATAGCGACCCTGTAGGACAGGGCAGGACTGCCCCCATAGGGTTTCCGGGGTTGTAATCTTTACTGAAGCAGACTACCACATCTTTCTCCCACAGAGCATCTGGTGGGTTCAAACCACTGACTTTTTGGTTAGCAGCCGAGTACTTAACCATTGTAACACCAGGGCTTCTTTTTAATTGGTCTGTAATAGCTTTGAATGGACAGGTACAGCACGTTACTCATTCTTAGGTATTCCTGTGTACATTTTTATGCTATTTTTATCCCCTTCCTACTTGTCTAAGAGCTAAAAGGACTCTCCTCTCATCTCCAATAGATAGATCCATCCTAGCCAGTCTGTGATTCTTTCTTACTGTGTTATTGATAAGATTATTGATGAGATAGCATTCTGGTTCCATTTAAGGAGAGTTAATGACAGGGTATCATTTCCTTACCATTCACATGGCTATTTATCATGGGGTGATTCAAGAAGAGGGAACTCAGATTAGAAATTTAAGTTTTTAATTCTATTTTGGCTTTGGATTATGTATTATGTATTATAATAAGACTTTCCCATGTTTTTGTGTTTTACCTCAAAATGGTTTTAGGCCTAAAATTATACATTAATTGGCATTCTTATCGCTAAAAAGAAATGAAAAAAACAGTTGCCGTCAAATCGATTTCAACTCATGGTGACCCCCATATGTGTCAGAATAGAACTGTGCTCCATTGGGTTTTCACTGGGTGGTTTTTTGGAAGTAGGTTGTCAGGCCTTTCTCCCAGGGCGCTTCTAGGTGTACCTGAACTGTCAACTTTTCCACACTTAACAGACTCCTTTCATATTTCTAGGAGAAGAAAATTAGATGACTCTCTTGTTAATCTTGGGGTTTAGTCATGTGACTATTGTTTTAGACGATTAATTTAAACACTACTTTTTATCTTTGAATTAGAAGTTGGTAATAATAAAGTGGAGGAAAGATGTGGCAGTCTGGTTAGCCTTGGAAATCCTGTGGGGCAGTTTTACTCTGTCCTGTAGTGTCGCTACGAGTTGGAGTCTTCTAGACGACACACAGTAACAACAATAATTTAAAATACCCATTTAGGAGCCCTGGGTTCAGTTCCTAGCTAATGTATTTCATGCTGTTACTTGTCAGTGGAGGCTTGAGTGTTGCTATGTTGCTGAGCAGATTTTAGCAGAGCTTCCAGACTAAGGTGGGCTAGGAAGAAAGGCTTGGCACTTTACCTTCGGAACCAGCCATAGATCACAGTGGTCTGATTATGGGAATGACACAGGACTGGGCAGCATTTCATTCCATTGTGCATGTGGTCACCGTGAGTCAGGGCAAGTCGATGGCAGCTAACAACAACAATAATTATCTTCTAGGTGAAAGTGATTTCCCTCCATTTAAAATTCCAGGCATAGCTTTTCAAATCTCAAAATCATGAGATCTAAAGGGTAAAGACTGAGTAATTTAAATATGAAAAACATGTTTGATACCGTGGAAGGATGTGAGCAGTGAGATGAAGTGACTGTATGTTTCTACAAAACTCATTCAGAACCTTTTGCCCATTAATCCGTGTCTACCCTATTTCGATAAGGGGTTATCATTGTTATCTAATGCAGTGGTTTTTTTTTTCCCTTTGGTTGTCTCAGTCACATCGATCAGACGACAACATGGCAGGATCCCAGGAAGGCCATGCTCTCTCAGATGAACGTTACCGCCCCCACCAGTCCACCAGTGCAGCAGAATATGATAAACTCGGCCTCAGGTGAGTGAGACACTATAATTAGAGCACACAGAGTAATGCTTATGCATTTTTTTCCCATTATTTTCCATGGAAAATAGTAATTATACTTTTAAGGAAATTAGAGCATGGGTGATGTTTATTTTTTATCCAGTTTCATATGGGAGACATATTTTATGTCAGAGTAACATGTACTGTATGTCAACCTTGTATAGGTGTTACTACATAAAGGGGCCAGTAACTGCAAGTTAACGGTTTTTGATGTTTCAGTTCCGAAGTGAGTATATCAAATTCCTAGTTTGGTTAATTTTGACATGTGTGTGTTTTCTTCTGCTTTCTTGTGTCTGAGGCCTTAGAGTTGAAGTTTCCCTCTTCTTTTTGGGGTTCAAATAGAAAGCAAAGCTATGATGTTCTTACTCCACTTTCTGAAGCAGAAATTCACTCTACCCTAGAAGGCAAAGAGTCTTTCTTACCCCCAGGTCTAGCATGTGATCTCTCTGCCTGTTCCACAGAAGATAAACCTGAGTGTAATATTTTCCCCTGCCTGTTATTTGGTAATCTATTTAAAACCTGTAGTTTTCTTCATTTGCGAAATGGGGAGTGTGGGATGGGAGTAACAGTGCCCCTTAGGATAGAGAGGAAAATATTCAAGGAAATTAATATGAGTAAAGCTTTATTACAGAGGTACTAATTAAAAGTTTAGCCCATTCTCCTTTCCTAGTTAGTTCCATATCATATAACCTCTTTCTCCCTTGCTCATTGGGCCCAGGACCATAGCCAGCGTATTATATACGTTTGTGCATATTAGGAAAAGGCACCCCTTGCTCTGGCAAGATGGAACCCCATGCTAAGTATCAGGGACTAAGAGTTTGGGCTGGATTTTTTACCTCTCTGCTGCCCCCTTTCCTCATCTCTGCTGCCATTCACCTTGGTTTGGGGCACAGATGGCAACAAGACTAAGTGGCAGTCTTAATGGCCTTGATGGCTTCCTCCTTTACAGCCCATCCATCTTCCTTATCCGGCAAATGGATCAGCATAATATTTATTGCTGCACTGTAGATTTTCTTAAACAGCAGCAGCTAGGAAAGGGGCTAGTGAGGGTTGGGGGAGTGATACAATTAGTTGACAGGAGGGCTGCTTTGACTAGGAGAGCTCACAGATTTTGAAATGTCCTTCTGCTCTGAAGATGATTCCAGCGTGATCAAATGTTTCTGCCATTCCATAACTGTCTGCTCTTGCCTTGGGCAGGTTGAACACTTGAATACTAAAGAGTTAAGAGTTAAAAATGAAGCAAGGCAAGATTCATGATTGAGCTTTTCTGGTCATAAACTTTATATAAATTCTTAAAGAAAAAAATTCCTTAAATCTTCCATTTTAGCTTATTATAATGTGAATATTCTCAGAATCTGTAGTCTCATATAAGTGACAATTTAATTCTTAAAGAATTTAAAGGAAGAAAATAAGGCATGTGTTTATTGACTAGTATTTTTACTTGGTAACTGTTTTTCTTAATTACCAAGTTGCCAAATAAAAGTTGTGAAAACCGTCTTGTATTTATAGTCCAAAGCAAATGATTGACATTATTCATTTTGTTGTCCTCCATCTACAAGTGTACCTAAGAAATTAGTAACACATAACTCATTAATTTAAATCTTATTTTGGGAAGTTAGGCATTTTGTGTCTAACAAGGTTGATTGTTGTGGTTCTTTTTTAAATATTGCTTTATTACTAAATTTTATGATAAAATGGTCTAAGGATATGGAAGTTTTGGGGCTCAAATTTATGTTTAAAATAAAGTTTATGTACCGAATTTATTTTGATGGGTTTAAAAAACAATTGTGTATGTTTTATTTCAGCTATATATTTTGTGAAATATGAAATGTGTTTTATATACTGCATATGATTCAGTTGGCATACTTACTTGGAGCAGTATTTAGTAATGGCCTGGCAGTCACAGTTTCAGTGGAATGGCAAGACGTACAACTGTGACAAGTTAGGAGTGAGAGGAAGGAAAGTATGAAGCGGGGCCAGGGGTAGAGAGTGGAAAAGAGCTTGAAATAGAAAAAGCAGCCTCTAAAGAGATTTGCACATATTCAAATGGTGTTAGAAGGTATTAAATTATAATAATTAATAAATGTCCTATTACATGCCAGGCAACTTGGCTAAGGTCATTTTGTGGTACTATCTCATTAAACCATACAGGAGAAAAGTTGAATAACTGGCCCCAAATTACACAGCTCTTAAGTGATAGAAGCCAGGATTCAACTTGGGTAATGCTATTCCAGAGCCGATACTCTTATTAAATCTGTGTGTGAACCTGGGATAGGATAAGTGACAAAGTAAAGTCTCAGAGAAAGTAGAAAAGAATAAAAACACACTGCCCTCAAGTCGATTTTGTCTCATAGCGATCCTGTAGGACAGAGTAGAACTGCCCTGTAAGGTTTCTATGGTTGCATATCTTTACAAAAGCACGTTGCCACATATTTCTCTTGCGGAATGGCTCGTGGGTTCGAACTGCCAACCTTTTGGTTAGCAGTGGGGGACTTATCCACTGCACTGGAGGCGCTATTTAAAAATACAACAATGGATATTCTGGAGAACTGCCTATACTGAAGGTTGTGGGTATGCAGATGACGTTTACTTAAGGGTGATTTGTTTCTAATAAAACACACACTGTACCTTGAAGAGGAGAGAATCTGTAAAGAGAGGTCATAACCTTTAAAGAAGATGGTTAGACAGGTAAGGTAAAGCCAAAAAGCTTTTTTCTCCTTTTTTTTAAAATTGTATTTTAGATGAAGGTTTACAGAACAAACTAGTTTCTCATTAAACAATTAGTACACATACTGTTTTATGACATTGGTTTACAACCCCACGACATGTCAACACTCTTCCCTTCTTGACGTTGGGTTCCCTATTACCAGCTTTCCTGTCCCCTCCTGCCTTCCAGTCCTTGCCCCGGGCTGGTGTTTCTCTTTAGTCTCGTTTTTGTGTTATGGGCCTGTGTAATCTTTGGCTGAAGGGTAACCCTCAGAAGTGACTTGTTACTGAGCTAAAAGGGTGTCTGAGGGCCATGCTCTCGGGGTTTCTTCAGTCTCTGTCAGGCCAGTAGGTCTGGTCTTTTTTTGTGAGTTAGAATTTTGTGCTGTATGTTCCTCCAGCTCTGTCTGGGACCCTCTATTGTGATCCCTGTCAGAGCAGTCAGTGGGGGTAGCCAGGCACCATCTAGTTGTACCGGACTCAGTCTGGTGGAGGCCGTGGTAGTTGTGGATTATGTCTTTAGTTTTCTTCATTCTCCTTTGCTCCCGAAGGGGTGAGGCCAGCAGAGTATCTTAGATGGACACAAAAGGCTTTTTTTAAAAAAACCAAAACTGTGTCCTAAAAAAGAAAAGGAGTCACCACAAGTTTCAAAATGAGAGGAAGATGTTAAATGTACGTAAAATTTTTGAGCATGGGACAAATGTAAGTCTGGATTATTGTGAATGTGGTCACAGAAACAAATGGAGGCCTGACTGTCACATCAGTGCTGAGACTACTGATAACTTCTGCCTCTTTTTACTCTGAATTACATGCATTCACTTGTTGCCTTTTGTGTCTTCAATTTCAGTGGATGTTTAAGAATAAATAGAGGATTTCTACATGCTTTGGAATGAATGTCATGGGGACGGTAATCTTGATAGACCTCATGTCATTCACAAAATTATAGCTGTAAGGTCACATTAATAAGGTTTCAACCTAGGGGCTTCTCTTTGTCCACCTGGAAAGCAGTCATGGTGCTTGGCGGCTCTACACTGTTGAGTGAGGTAGCAACACGTTTTCTGAAATAGCTTGAAAATAAGTGAAAATGATCTTACTTTGACTCAGTCAAGAATTGTACAGAATTTGGAAGTGGCTTTATTTCCTTGAGAAAAGCAGCAGAAGTGATACTCTTCTGCGCTTGGAAAATGATCTTTAAAGGTGTTGTTGGAGCCTAGAGACAGTGAGCAAAGAACTTTGAGGGTATTTACTGTAACTAGCAGCATGTGGTTTCCAGGTAGCAGGGTGTCTACAGAAAATGTACACCCTGAGAAGGGAATGCATTCTGAATCTGCTCATCTGAAGCGTTCAGGTACAAGAGAGTGACTGCTACACTGCTCTTTGAAAACCACTTTACTGTGTAAAGCTAAATGCAACTTGATTTACATTTTTATCATTAATCATTTTAATAAGAACTTTCTAGTTTTGTCTTTTAAAAAAAAAAAAAAAAAGAAATCTGTTCATTTAAACATTTGATTCCAGCTTTGTGCTCTCCTCTGATTCTTGTTTCTAATCAAACCTCTGTATTTAAAATATTATCATTTTCTATAGACTCCCCAAACCTGTTCTCTGCATAATCTTTAATTGGCTGGGCTGAATGATCCTCTAAGGTTCTTTGCAATTTTGTGATTTGTATGAAATCCTATTTCTTTTGTTCAGTCTAATTTAGTTTAGCAAAAAAGATCAAAGAATCTAATTTTGTTTTTATAAGTCCCTTGTAAAAATATGGGGTTGAAATGATGGATTTCATTACTAGAGACCTGTGGTTTGTAATTGGCCAAATTTTTAAATATATACAGTAGAGAAATCACCCAAACCAAAGATGGGCCTTGGAAGGGATTCCAGAGGCAAGAGTTACTACATCCTGTGAAGAAAATTCATGTGTATTCTTGAATTGTATCATTGAATTGTCAAGGAAATGACAGTGAACTTGGCGAAAGGAATTTGAAAGGTGAGAAAAACAAAATAAAATAAATTAATTAAAAGAAGTTTGAATAATTTAATAAGATAATGGTTCTATTTTATATTTTAAAACCTATTAAAAATTACTTGAGGTGATTACCCTTTAAAAGCTATATTAAATGTATTATAGTACATTAATTTACTAGCCTTTTAGATGCATAATGGAGATCTGTATAGTTCTTTTACGTATTGAGAATTAGATGAACATTAGTCGTTTTTGTGTGTTAGACATTATAAAATAAGGACTTGTGGGAGAGGAGTGATTTTTCTCCTTTAGTGGACTCTATTTGTGTAATATAATTTTTTTTTTTTGGTAATTGCTTGTTAAGACTGACCTAAAGATTTCTGAATCTTAAAGCAACAATAAAGTGGAAAAAAGCATACCCTGTGATGGCCCAGAAATAGCTGGACACCAAAGGGCTAGTAACTACTTGGTGTTATTGTTAGCTGCTGTCGAGTTGACCCTAACTCATGGTGACCCCATGTGTGTCAGTAGAACTGTGCTCCACAGGTTTTTGTTTTGTTTTTAATAATATTTTATTGTGTTTTCAGTGAGAGTTTACACAGCATATTAAGTTCTCATTTAACAGTATCTACACAAATTTTTTTTTTTTTTTACACAAATTACTCAGTGATGTTATTTTTGTTGTTGTTGAGTATACAACGAAAACATAGACGAGTTCAAGATTCTACATGGATAAGTCAGTAATTTCCATAGGGTTTTCAGTGGCTGAGTTTTAGAAGTAGATCATCGGTCTTTTCTCCCTAGTCCATCTTAGCCTGGAAGCTCCGCTGAAACTTGTTCAGCATGACAGCAACACATGAGCCTCCCCTGGCTGTGCGCGAGGTGTGTTGGCTGGGAATTGAACCTGGGTCTTCCACATGAAGGCGAGAATTCTACCACTGAACCACGAGTGTCCTGGTTAACTGTTTAGGACCATTAAAAATCATAAGCTTTTATTTTAAGTTAGCAAAATCAGTTAACCCATCCATTTGCCTTTTTTTGTACCTTTGATAACAATCCAAAGCCAAAATGTCTTCCAACAGGTATGTTTTAAGGGATTCACTATTTTTATGTTTTAAAGTGAGAAGCACATTGGCATTTACTTGACTAATGCCCTAATCTAACGTGCAGCACGTTCAGGTTTCCCTTTTGTGAAAAATTCCTGGGAAATACCTCAAGATGGGTGGAGAAAGTACCCTCTTGACGGAGAAAGGTGATGCATGTTAGAGGAATGTGTAAGCATTGGAGTGGGGAAAAATGTTCAGAACCAAGTAAGGTGAGTAGTTATAGAGCCATCTTAATGTTTACCTGCGGCATTACTGCTGCTTTATGTAACCTGTTCCTGAGCGCAAAAGACCAAGTGGGGAAGAGCAGTTGTTGCCAAGAAAAATGACAGGTAGAGCATGGGAATAGATGTGAAATTTAACAGTGATAGCTAAAACACAGATATGCCTTTTTTAACTTAAAAGTACAGAGAGAGAATAGATATAAAGATGAATAAGAAATTGCTGGGCTGGCAATAGGTTTTAGGAGTTTGTAATTCCTATTTCACGTGCTGTAGTTCATGAACTTTGAAGTTCTACTTTTCACCTTTGCAGCTAAGTGAGAAACCATTAAGAATAGGGTTTAAGATCAAGGGCTCTTAAAGTCAGGTCATCCTGGGTTTGAATCCCAGCTCTGCCACTTACTGGCTCCGAGGTCTTGGACAAGTTAGCTATCCGTGCCTCAGTTTCTTCACTTGGAAAATGGGGATAACAATAACACCGAACTCATGGGGTAGTATGAGGATTAAATGACACAGTCTGTATCATGTGATTGGTACGCAGTTATCAACTCTTAATAATATGCAGTGCTTGGTATAGTATCTTGCATTGATAAAACATAAATTATTTGATCTGATATCTTAAAATTTAATCCATTTACTATAACTGGTAGCCACTGTTATTTCATTTAAAATGATTTTTAAAATGTGTTACCACACTGTGTTTGCAACTGTTTATTTCTACAGGCTTTCTATCCTCAAATATGGGTCACTGGCTCTTATCCAAGTTGTGAGTTATCTTCTGGCTTTTAGATCCACATAAAGATTCCCTATTTGGTATAAATGATAGAGTGTTAAATATAAATACATTTTTCTTCTTTTACATAAGTGAAAATTTTCCTATTCCTCTGAAAGTTTTTTTTTTAGATGGAAGTTACTTTTTAATTTGAAGTCATAATATGTGGAACAAGGCTACATTAAAGAGAATCAAACAGAACTAAAACAAAGCCCAGTGTCGAAACAATGAAGAGATAGACAATGCATTTTATTAGTTACTCAAGCTCCTATCCCAGATACATTTTTTTAAACCAAAATTGCTGCCCCTTTTTTTCCCATCTGAAAGTTTGGGTAAATTAGGAAGAGGTGGCCACAGGAAAAGAGAGAATAGGAAAAGCAAAAGCATAATGATCCAGAATCAATATAACCAGTTATTAAGAAGCTCAGTTTGTTTTATATAGTTTGTGTCTTATTTTATTTTGATGATTAAGTTCCAGAAAAATGATTGTTAATATGGAAACAACCTCCATTTTTCTTACTTAAAAATAAAGATCAGTCCCTTTTTTGACCATTAGTTTGATTTTAATAAAAGATGTAAATAGCATATGGGGAATATGAAGGTGTAAAAATGTTTCTTTGTGAAATAGGCAGTGATTTCAACAATAAAGTTGAGTCGAGTTGCAAATGATAACTAGCTTGCGGCCTGCTTTAGTATGAGTTCTTCTAGTGTTTTTATTAAACACATTGATGTTCCACGCATAGCACTCTTTTCATCTTGGTGGATTCTTGACTTCACTACATGGTGAATCAGGCAACCCATTCTAGGGCAGGGTTGTTGTTTAGTTATCACTGAGTCAATTTCAACTCGTGGCGACCCCATGTGTGCAGAGTAGAACTGCTCCATAGGGTTTTCAAGGCTGTGACTTCTTGAAAGCAGATTGTCGGGCCTGTCTTTCACGGTGCCACTGGGTGGATTAGAACCACCAACCTTTGAGCTGCTAGCTGAGCACTTAACCACTTGCACCACACAGGGAGTGTTAAAGGCCCTTATTTTACTCTGATGGTTAGGGTCTTTTACTCTCTCTCCACTGGGGATCTCTCTTGATGTTAACTGATTCCAGTCATACTTTTTGACTTAAAAAATATTTTAACTCAATACCTGGGCAATGCAGAATCATTTGGCAACCACAACAATGGATATTGGCTGATAAATGGCCATTCCTTATGCAGTGAGTCCACCCAGCTGCATTTCTGAGATAAACCCCCAGTGTAAGACCCCTCAAACATATCAGCAAAGACTTAAAACTAAGTAAATCTGCGATTGGGGTGTGTGCTTATATGTTACTTTATATACTAGCATGTATGATATATAACACTTTTAAAGTATAAATTTCTTCATTTTTTTATTGAATAAACCCAAAATAATCACGTTGAGAAGTGAGTATATAGAGTTAGTTTGTTTTCAGTAACTTCAAATCAGTGTTTTTTTATGGTATTATATTTCTTTTTTAAAATTGTTTCATTTGAGAGTCATGATATTCAAAGTAATGATTCACATCTCACATGTGTTTGGATGTTTATCTCCGTGATTATTTCACATAAATTACTTCTTTCCTATCCTCCTTGCTTTATTTTAGAGGTTATCTTCTAAAGCGGGGAGAAATATGTAGAAATTTAAGACTATTGAGTTCTCTTCACCTGTTCTTAGAGCATAAATAATAATTTTTTTTTAATCTATTAGAAGAAGTCATTGAATTATTTGGAAAAGTAAAGTTCATTTGAATTCTAAAAGTTACTAGGATTTTAATGTAAATACCAAATCGAACCTAATAAAATAGAAGAAAAGCATACTTATTTCCACTGTTTTTACCAGTAGACTAATTTATTTAGAAGAGTAAGATGTCGTTAAAGAATATAAGGGGAAAAATTTAGGTGCATTAGTATCATTGTCAACAGCTCGCTTAGTAAAATGAGTTATTATTAGATAGTTGTGCTTAAATATAGAAATGTCTTGTGTTAAACATTTCTCCAGTGATTATTTGTAGATTTTTGGGAACTCTACTCAGCTGTGGAGTCAAAAGAATGAGAGAGATTAAATTATTTGCATTTAAAAACCAAATCAAATATGTGTTTTATTTCTTCTTTTGGTAAGTGTTGGAATATTATTTTCTTTCTCACTGATTTCTAAATCCTTCTGGTTACTCTATTGCTACAATAATTTTATGACTCATAGGAGGAATATTTGTGTGAAAGATGAAGATGCTCATTCTTTGGAACTGGTATCCGTAGACTACCATATATAGACAGCATGAGTGAAACAGAATGCTGTAACAATAGAGTTTTCCAAAATAATATTTTCTTTTGATGTTAATAGGGTAAACAAACAAACAAAAAAAACCATTGCCAAGTCAGTTCTGACTCGTGGTGACCAGGAGGTAGTAAAACTTGCTTTAGGTTAAAATTTTATTAAAGGGGGAGATTAATTTATTTGAACAATCTGCAGTGTAAATGCACTATCTTTTTTTTTTTTGCCCCCAGTGAAACTTTTCAGAAAGCTAATCTTTTATAAATAAACTTACGAAAACTCTAAGCTTTCATCAAGTGGAAATCTAAAAGACTCAAGTTGTACTTAAGAAAGTCTAAGTTGCATATTAGAAAGTTTTCTGAGTTTATGCTTAGCCTTTTCTCCTAGGAAGTTCATTTAGCTGTAACATGACAAGCAGGAAAATGATTTTTTAACCTTATCTCATATTTACCTTGAGACGATTGTACTAAATCATTCATTCAACAACTATCAAATGACCTGTCTTGTACCGGCACTGTGATGGCCACTGGGATTACAGAGTCAAGTTAAGACAAACTTTTTCCATGTAAACACGGTAAATGTTATGAGACAGGTACGTACTGAGGGCTGAGGAAGTGAAGACAAACAAACGTGAATCTGCAAAGGGGTGAGGGCAGGGAAGACTTCTTTAAGAAGGTAAAAGTTCATTAATTCCCTCAGTAGGTATTGAGTACTTACTATGTACCGGGCACTCAAGTGAATTCCGACTCAGAGTGACCCTATAGGACAGAGTAGAACTACCCCCATAGGATTTCCAAGGAGAGGCTGGTGGATTTGAACAGCAAGCCTTTTGGTTAACAGCCAAGCTCTTAACCACTGTGCCACCTGGGTTCTTTCTAGATGGTAAGAATATAAAATGCGAACAAATATACAATGTATGAGATAGTTTTAAATGCAAAGAAAGATGGGAGAGTCAGAGGGTCATTGTCTGAGGATGGGGGGAGATTGTATTTTAGACAGCTTCTCCAGTGCAGGCCTCTGTGATAGATGCTTTTTGAACAGAGATCTGAATGAAGTGTGAGTGAAAGTCATATGACTATCTGAGGAGAAAGGGAAGAATGTTCTGTGTGTAACAGACAGCCAATTCAAAGACTCAGAGCCATGTTTGAGGAGTGGTAAGGAGGCCATTGCAACAGAAACAGAGTCAGTGATAGGAACCATGAAAACCATATTATATGGGGCCTTGTAGGTTTTGAACAGAGTGACATGATCTGACTGAGTTTTTTTAAAGGTCACTCTAGCTGCTGTGTGGGAATGGGTAGAAAGTAGGGAGACTAGTTAGGGAGCAGTTGGTAATAACCCAGGGAAGAGAATGGGCTTGGATGGTGGAGGTAGAAGTGGTGAGTGGTTGGATTCAGGATCTGGGTTTTAATGGATGAGCAGGAGTTATGCTGGTTGAAGAAAAATAAGTTAAATATATTCTTAGAACAAAATGGTAGTTTAACTATTCCAGGAAAGGGAAGGGCACTGACTTTTTTTTAAAGCATCTTCTACAATCACATCTAAGATTTGAACCCAGGTGTGTTTGAATCCGAATCCTTTGCAGTTTTCTCTAAACTATGCTTGCTGTTTGTCTAGAGTGTGAGGCTAAAATAATATTTAATTTCATTTATAATGTATTGGAGATGATTTACTGTTTCTCAGTTCATCTGATAAATGGTGCTTTTGCTGTACTGGTAAATTTGTGTAAATGGTAGTTTAATAAAAATATGTAATAAAACAAGTGAGCCTTATTAGTCTCCTATATCCTAGAGCAGTGCTTCTCATATCGTAATGTATGATGGAATCTCTTGGGGATTTGTTAGAATGCAGATTCTGATTCAGTAGGTGTGGAATGGAGTCTGAGATTTTGCATTGCTAACAAGTTTCCAGGTGATGCCAGTACCGCATAGGTAGAAGATGTTAGGATGGTTTAAAATTAAAACCAGAGAAATATTATTAGAGATGAACTTTGCTCAGGAGTATTTCTGTTTCGGAGCCCTGGTGACATAGCGGTTTAAGCGTTCGACTGTTAACCAAAAGGTCAGCAGTTCGAATCCACCAGCTGCTCCTTGGAAACCCTATTGGGCAGTTTTACTCTGTCCTATAGGATCCTTGTGAGTCAGAATCGACTCGATGGCGACAATGGGTTTTTATTCCTATTTTAGGATGGAATAAAATCTTTACTAGGTGCCTAATATATATGAATGACTTCATTGCATATGAGATCTCATTCCATACAACAATCCTGCAACATAAATGTTATGTACTCTTTTTTAATCTACAGTTTATAAAAGCACAAATTAAGGGTCTGAGATATTGTGACTTTACCAAGATAAGTAATTAATCACTTCAGCTCAAGAAACTGTGGTTGTGTTTATGGCAGTGTTAAGCCCTGGGATTACAAGACAAAATTAAAGTTTCCTACTTCCAAGAGTTTAGAGCTTGCTGAGGAGAGAGGCATATGATTAGGGTATAGTGGACCATCTATTTTAAAGGGGTTTTGTGCACAGTGGTTGAGGCACAGTATGTTAGTGAGTGAAATGCAGGTAAGTAGCAGTACCAGGATTCCAACATGAGCCTTCCGATGTGTGGTCCCGGGTTTTGTCTAATCCACCACTGCGGGTTGGAGTCTAGAAGGGGTTGGGCTGGTCAGCATGTTCTTGTAGTTTGGCAGAAGAATCTTCCAGCTGCCTGTAAGACATGGGAGAGTACCAAAACTGAAGAGAAAAAAAAGAAATGGATTGGCCACCATTCTTACACTTGGTTGCCTGAAGCAGATTTTCATCAATATACTTAAAATCATTTTTAGTTTCTAGGCCCATCCACAAAAAAAAGATGCAGTCTGAGCTCATGATTCAGAGCTGCGTGCTTCAGGTCAGTTTTCACCCTGCGAATGAAACTCTTACTCTGAAAGTCAGTAGAGAAATCTTTTTTAAAAACCAAAATTTTACTTCCATAATTGCATTTGTACACACTTGGCCCATGTTTGGCTTATTGAAGCCACAAAAATAGTGACAATAACATTTAAAAGTTCCCCAAATTTGTACATAACCGTGTTTTCCATTGTGCCTACCTAAAAATTTTAGTAGTACAGGGAGAGCTTTCATTTGAGATTGTTTAGGCTTACGGAATCAAGCATATGAATTTAAGATGTCTATGTTGATGGAAAACTTTCTTCTTTGAAAACAAAACTGCAGAAGAATCAAAGATGAATATATTTTAGTTCACGTATATTTTGAAAATCAAAATTTCAAATGTGCAGACCAAAGTATCACAAACTAGCTTGGTGGTAGTTTCTAATAAATGTTGCCATCTTTGTCCTGAGCAACTTTGGAAAGTTCAGCATACCCACTGATTAAAAAAATGAACTCTTTTTCTGTATTTCCATTAATACTATGGCCTATAATTAAACTCAAGTGTAAAAGAGTGAATACAAGACACTATGCAATAAGTACCCTAAAATTCAAAAACAAGTAAAATTTAAACTTATAGGTGGAGAAGATTCTTCTAAGTGGGATAGAAGTGAGAAAAGCTTCACAAGGATATAGCGTGAGAACAGAGTAGAATTTCAGTGGGTAAAAATGATGGGGGCAGGGAGGAGACAGGTTGAGGGGTGGATGTATTAGGGATGTATGTGGAGGTGGAAAGTGCATGACACTGCTAGGTACTGGAAAGACGGGAGTGAACCAGCCATGCAGCTGGACTAACATTGACTGAGTAATTACTAAAGTTGATAGAGTCATCTCACCAAAGAGAAAGCACCTGATGCAGTAGGACAGGATACACAGGCAAGGCCTTCATGAGGAAGTAGCATTCAAATAAGGTAGGAATGATTAGGAGTTAGCTAAGCAAAGATGGTAGGGAGATGAGTTCCTGTAGGGAGCACTGCACGTGTGAAGGTTCTGGTGAAGGACTGATAGAAGACTGAGGAGGAGGGGTATGAAATGATCTCAGAGGAATAGGTCGAGCCTAGAATGCTGGTTGCTCTCAGGACCTGTAAAGTGCTATGTAACACTTGACTGTAGAGGACACTGAATAACTCACTAAAGATTTGAAAGTTTTTCTGGTGGGCCTCAGGGAGCCATTGAAAGCCCTGAGTCAGAGACCTGCTTCCCAAAGGAAGTAAGGCAAGATGTTTTTTTGTCTGGAAATGTCCTAATTTCTCCATCATATTTGAGAGATAGTTTTGCTGGATATGTAATTCTTGGCTGGCAGTTTTTTTTCCTTCCAGGTTTTATATATGTCCTCTCATAGCCTTCTTGCCTGCATGGTTTCTGCTGAATAGTCTGAGCTTAGTCTTATTGACTGGCCTTTATAGGTGGCTTTTTGTTTATCCCTAGCCACTTTTAAAATTCCCTTTTTATCTTTGGTTTTGGCAAGTTTAATTATAATATGTCTTGGTGACTTTCTTTTGGGACCTACCATGTATGGAATTCGATGAGCATCTTGGATAGATATCTTCTCATCTTTCACAGTATCGGGAAGCTTTCTGCCAACAAATCTTCAACAATTCTCTCTGTATTATCTGTTATCCACTCCCCCCCCCCCCTTCAAGTTCTGGTACTCCAGTCACTTGTAGGTCAGTCCTCTTGATAGAGTCCCACATAATTCTTAGGGTTTCTTCATTTTTTTTTTTAATTATTTTATCTGATTTTTCCTCAAATTGTGTTGGTGTCAAGTGCTTTATCCTCAGTCTTATTAGTTCTGACTTCCATTGCCTCAGTTCTGCTCCTGTGACTTCCTATTGAGTTGTCTGTTTCTGAAATTTTATTGTTAATCTTCTGGATTTCTGTTTGCTGTTGCTCTGTGGATTCTTGCAGCCTGTTAAATTTGTCATTATGCTCTTCCCTAATCTGCTTAAGTTCCTCTTTTGCTTTGTCTGTGTGCCCCTTGGCTTGTTCTGCGTTTTGCCTGATGTCTTTGCTGATGTCTTGAAGAGTTCTGTATATTAATCTTTTGTATTCTACCTCCAGGAATTCTAGGAAATGCTCTTCTTCTGGAAGACTTCTTGATTCTTTCTTTGGGGAGCCTGCTGAAACCATCATGGTCTGCCTCTATGTGATTTGATCTTGACTGTTGTCTCTGAGCCATCAATAAGTTATTGTATTTATTTATTTTATGTTTGCTTACTGTGTCCTAGTTTCTTGTTTTGATATGCCCAAACAGGCCGCTTGTGTAAGCTCGTTTGATTATTGGTGCCTTTGAAGCTCTAATGTCCTGTCACCAGGTGGTTAGGGCTGTTGCTAGGTATGTGAGCTCAGGAGTCCGTTTACTTTTCTTGTATGGATTCAGCTCAGGTGTCCAGGTAGTTGATCACCAAGTGTGTGGTGCAGGCTCTCACCTACAGTCCTAAATGGGCAGAGGTGCTTGGTGTAGGTACAGGAGTAGAGTCCCACATAATTCTTAGGGTTTCTTCATTTTTTAAAAATTATTTTATCTGCTGAGCAAGGCAGGGGGATGACACTCGTCCCTGACACTTGCCCCGGAGTGTCTGTGAGGAAAGTGTGTCCCTGCTCCCTAGAGCACTTAAGTGGGCGGGTTTTGCAGCCAGTCTGTGGGCACCCAATGCTGTTGGCTGTAAGGACTGAGAGGCACCACTTACTCTTGGACCCGTGTCGTGAGTGGCTAGGTGGCGTGGGTGGAGCCACCAGTCCTCAGGCCCGTGATGTGGGTAGGTGAGGACCCTGCTTAATAGCCAGAGAGGTGTGATATGTCACAAACCTACTTCTCCACTGTATAGCTGATACAGTTGAGGTTAGACTTTAGGTATATAACATGTTGTACTGTGCTGTTGAAATGGTCCTACACAGGTCTGTGCAGGAGTGAGAGGCATTCAGAGTCTGTGGACCCCTTACCTGTACCTAGGCAAAGGAGCTGTTCCTGCCATGAGTTTCTGGTTTAGGGGAGCCGATAGATTATTTTCTTCCTATTTGTTAATTTGTTGCCTCTCCACGGCTGGGAGAATGGCTCAGGGCACATGACAGGTCCTATTTCCAGTGCAGGGTTGGAAGGGGGCAGGTAAATGGGGGAAAGGTTTTTCCCAAAGGGGTGTTTTTTGATCCGTGTGGTAGATTATACGCATGTACTTACCTTTTGCTTGTTGAGCGTTGCTTTTCACTGATTCTGGAGGAGGGAGTAGACTCTCTGCAGCTTGGTCTCTCCCGATGTGGAAAACAGGTCCCAAACACCACTGCTTGCCTCACCACGCTCGTGCCAGCATGTTTCGCCCACGGGGTGCTGGTTCCTGCCGGGTCAGGTCTCGCAACTCCTCTCTTGTTTCTGACCCATCAGTCCCTTCATCTGCCGCTCAGTCCAATTCCTAAACTTTGCCTTTGATATTCAGGGGTCCTAGACTGTCAAATATAATTGATTCACTTGTTTTCTCAGGACTTCGTTGTAAGAGGAACCACAGGAAACATCTGAGTACTCTGCCATCTTGGCCCCACCTCGCAAGATGTTCTTTTGGTACATACGAAGTTTAATATTAGAGTTGGTTAAGACCAATTTGGAGGCTGTTGCTGAAATTTAGCAATGGAAAACTGAAAATCTACATTAAAATTTCATTTGAAGGGTAAAGGTAAATGATGTTTCAAGGTAAAAACTGCCCAAAATCTGGGTATATAGCTTGTGAAGTGTCAGTGTCTACTTGGTGAAGAAGAGAGACTGGCGTTGACTGCCAGAGAAGCATTAAAGATTTGTGAGTCATCTATGTGAATATGACTAAAACCATAGGATTTCATTAAAGTTCTAGGAAAAGAAAACTAAAGAAACAAAACCCTTTGATTGCTCTTTGTCATATTTGTGTTGTAGTGCTGAAGAGCATGAGTGTGCAGAGTGGACTACCTGGGTTTGAGTTCTAGCTCTGCCACTTACTGGCTTGGCCTTATAAGTGATCTTGGGCAAGCTGAGTAACTTTTCTGCGCCTTAACTTCCTCATCTGTAAAGTCAAGATAATACCGTGAAACCTGTTAGAGTTGGAACTTGACAAGACTGCCTTGTTTTTCCAGGTCTCGCAAATTTTCCACCTTTGACAGGGTGTAGTTTTTCCACTTTTTCTATTGCTTGTTTTAGTGGAAAATATTTGAGTTTTCCTTCTTTGACAGGTTTCTGCCTTAGTACAAGTTCTGGCTTTTGCAGGTTTTACTGTAATGATACCTACATCATTAGATTATTAAATGAATTAGTATTTGCAAAATAGTATGTTGCACAAAGAACAATCTGTGATTCATCAAACATATACAAGAGACCAGAATTTGAAAACTGAAATTGGTCAGGATTTCAGAATTAAATTCCTTTTTAAAAGGTCATTGAAGATACCTTTTCAGCTGCTCCTCTTAACTTTCTAAGTAAACTACTTCGTGACAGTCTTGTACTTTGAACCACTCAACAGGGCGTGTTCTGTAAACTTCCAGTGTCCTGGTTGACTTCTTTATTCTTGACTGTCAAGCAGGTGAGAGGGAGAAGTTGATTAACTTTTGTGGCATAGTTAATCGAGACTTTCTTGTTTGATTAAACATTGCAAATAGTTTTAGTTAGTCACTACTAATGCAAGAGAGTCCTTAGGCAAGAGCAGGAAATTGATGATGAGTCACTTTCATTATTATAACATGGAATATTTTATTTGTTTTTAAAATACTACAGGAAGTTACTATATGCTATAGTAGATAAGTTACCAATCAACCACTAGTAGTAAATCCTACATAAAAATTTATTTTCTCTAAGATAAATAATTCTAATTTATGACTTGTTTCATTATAGCCTATCACTTGCTCTTTTGCTATCCTAATTAAAATTTCTTGCCCTGCCTATATCTCATTGAAATGCTGACCACTTTCTTTCTACCTTCCTGATACAAGGCATGTTTTTATTTTCTCTTCTTCCCCCAAAAAACTTTGGTCAGGCTTAATAGCTCAGCCTTGAAAAACTTCCACATCTTTTCTATATCTGAGACTAGCTTTAAAGAATGTAAAAGTGAATCAGGATGAAAATGTTTCTTGCCCATTCTGACTTATCTAGAGATTGTTCATGAGTTTAGGGAATCACTATTACTCTTCAGAAAGCTTTAAACAACTGGTTTAAATGCTAAATACTGAAAGGTTTTCTGGTAGCGTCTTGACCATAAAAAAGCAAAGTGAAATCTTATTCTTTGCTTATTCTGCCCCATCCACACTGGCCTCCTCACTTCTCCCCTCTCTGGAATCAGTACTTGCCCCAGATTGCCCATGACATGCTTGAGCTCTCATTGTGTTCAGGCCTCAGCTTAGAGATCACCTCGTCGATGCGGCCCTTCTTGGTCCTCATTACTGATAGACCATTTCCCATCTTTCTTTCTGCATTCATGCTGCATTACTTTTTTTTTTTCCATTATACTTACTGTTAGCCAGCATTTTATACATGTTTGCTTTTCTGAGTGGAACATAAGCTTCAAGACAAGAATTTTGTTTTTTGCTATACTCCAAGGCTTGGACGTAGTAGGAGCTCAGTAAATGCTTGTTGAATAAAAGAATTTGCTCTATCCTGTGCCTTCAAATATTTAATTAATCAAAATTAGTTTCACTTGTACCAAATAATGGAGACATTGAACTTACATGGAAAGAATGAAGCAAAAATAAGGGATTTTAATTGAATTTTATTTTGATTACATTCTTTTTAGCCAACAGTTATTCATATCCCTTGTGAGTAGTAGATACTACACTGGACAACAGGATAGAAATATGCGTAATATACAATCCTTGTGTTCAGAAATTTTACAGTTTAGCTAGGAAGAAAACATGTAACCAAATAATACTGTGTGATGAGTACTATGATATGAAGAAAATACTCTGCCAGCACAGAGGAAGGCCTCTTCATTTCCACTGAGAATGTGAAATGTTCTCAACCAAAAATGGTTTGAAGTTAAGTTGCCAGTAATATTCCCATGGCTCACATCTGGTCATTGGAGGATACATATGAAATGAAGTTTGGTCTACCCCTCCATAAAAATTACTTGTGTCATTCAAGTTAAAAAAAAAAATACTACCGTTCTCGTGACTGCTTTACCCTGACACATATGAGCCCAGCATTTGCCCCATCTTACTCTACCATGGGCTGTGTACCATCCTCAAACACATAGGGCTTGATAGATTAATCTCCAAAGTGCTCATGGTACCTAGCAGTGAATAGATATAGTTGTGTATAAGTTGGATAGATTCATAAGCAGTTCTGTACCAGCTTCAGAATTCTGAGTGGTTGAGATCACTGGTTCTCAAAGTGTGTGCCTTGGACCAGCATGTTCTCAGCATCTTCTGGGAAATTTCAGGCCTTACCTCTGACCTAAGGTATCAGAAACTCTGGGGATGGGGCTCAGCAGTGTGTGTTTTAACAAGCCCTCCCGGTGAATCTAATGCATGCTAAAGTTTGAAAGTACTGTTTTAGATCATTTAAGATCTTCTTATATAAATAATGTAATGCCACTTAGATTTATTTTGTTTTATATACTACATATTGAAGAAGTTGTACTGTTCATGGCACACTTAAATTAGAATATGAATTGAACTCAAAGGCATTTTAAATTTATTTTGATCTATCTGGGCTTGTCTTTTCTTTGTATATATTCATGCCTAAATTTCCCGTATTTAGAGATTTGTTTGTGATTATTTACACTACACAAAAATGGTGTTGGTGAAAAGTTTCCTGGATTTAGTTTTTGAAGTCTTCCATCTTTAGTGAAATTCTCTGTCTTTTTAAAAATTAATTCTTAATGATTAAAAGCCACTATTCCACTTTGATAATCTTATAGAAACATCTGCATGAGTTTTGGGGGATGTATGTATATTTTAACTCATAGAGTATGTTGATTCTCAAAATATCTTTGGGTTAAAATAAAAGCAGAAGCTGTGAAGTCAGACTTCCTGGGTTCAAACCCTGGCTGGAAGCTTACTGTCTGCCTTGGGCAAACTGTCTGCTAAACCTCTCTGAACGTAACGTCATTGTCCTCATCTGTGTAATAGAGATAGGAACAATACCCACTGTGTGGATTTGAATGTGATGGTATCATCAGTGTGTGATAGCAGTGATACAGCTAGTAGTAGTTAGAGGTACGGCTTCTGCCACTGCTTTAGGGGATATGTGTTGCACAATTATAACAGCAAAAAAAATTAGAAGCAACTCTAATATGCAACATTGGGGAAGAGAATAAATGAGTTCTAGTGTATCAGCACAGTAAGGTTCATGCAGCCATTAAAAAGAATAAGGTAGACTTAGGTATTGTGTCAGGAAAAGATAGCCATAATATAGTAAGTGAGTAAAGCATGTATGATACAGGTAGAGCATGACCCCACTCAGTGGGTATGCATGTGTACCAAATGTACATGGAAAAATATCCAGAAGCAAGTCACAAAAGCAGATTGTTCTTTTTTTTTTCTCCTGGGGAGTGGGTTACAATAAGCTTTTGCTTTTATTTTTTAGTATTTCTATAATTTTTAAAGTTTTTTTATTTAAATGAGCTGTAAAAATTTATAACACAAAGCTTAAGAGGCAATAGGCAATAGATTAATAACATCACTAGTATATTCTGTTTATAAGCCTGTTATCTGAAAATAGTATAGAAACTAATTTTTGACTAATATTATAGAAAGTTCAAAGTATTAACTAAAAGGTGGGAAATTCATTCACTGATTAAATATTTTTTGAGCAACTACTCAGGTACTAGCCTACAACTTGGTTATTGCCCTTATAAGGAAAAGAGACATGTAAACAAGTGGTTACAGTTCTATTAAATGTTACTTCAAATAGGAGAAGAAACTAATAATTCTTTCTGATGTAATCAGGGCAGGCTGAAATGAAGAGGTGACGTCTGGTGTGTTGCAGGATGAGTAGGAGTTTATAAGGGAGAAAAGGATGTCTATGATAATGGGAACAGCACATAAAGGAGAGGGCATGATTTTCTGAAAAGCTAGTATGAGGTTGTCTTGGACTGCCGATACAGAAAGAAAGAACTTGTTCCATTTTCGCATAGGAAGCATACTCAGTCTTTGGTGTTGGATATGGGAGATGAAAGCAAAGAATTGTAGCAGTGACGCGCAATGGCGTAGGAGTCAGGCCGCCTGGGTTTGAGTATTATATGTGACACTAGCTTTGTGACCTTGTACCGCACTTAACCATTCTGTGCCTCAGTTTCTTCATTAGAATGGAGGTAGTACTACTGCCTGTGGGTGTAAGGATAAAATGAGTTAATGTATATAATATACTTAGGACAGCGATTGACACATAGTAAGCACTCAGTGTACTCAGACTTCCCAATTTATACTTGCCTTTCCTGACTCCTGGTAGGGATGGGAAGGAAAAGAGGGGAGGAGACAAGGGGTTGAGGAGCAAATAAGCTTGAATTTGGTAATTTATTCTAGGCCTCTCTTTTCATTGCTATTACCTCCCAAAAGCAATTGTCTTGCTTCCCTAACTTAATAAAGATAGAAAAATCTTCCTTAGACTTACTATATTCTTTAGTCTTACCTCCCAGTTGTTTCCTTACCCTGCAGCTTTGAAATGATAACCTTGTCCTTTCTTCCTGAGAAATTTGCCATGCAACAGCTCTAGCTCCCACTTCTCCTTTTCAAGGCTCTGACGAATTTAAACTTCTAACCACCATCCCCACCTGTTGGCGATTTCTGGGCTGCTTAAAAATAAGCTTTTTTGGACTGTAGGTTTTTCTATTCTAGTTTTCTTGGTGTGAGCCAGTCACATAAATAAATAAAATAAATGGAACTTGGCAGGCTTAGTTAACTTGTGCATTGTATTAAATAGAATGTTTATGACTCTTTGGATGGCCTGAAAACACACGCATATATATATATAAATATATATTCCTTAGTAAAGAGCCTTGGAGTCCCTAGGAAACTACCATCACTGTACCGATTGGATTGGGAGTAGTCCTTGAGCCACAACACCCCCCATGCCTTGTATTAACAATAATGATAATTATTTAGGTCATGACGTCCAAAAAACTTTTTTTTTCCATGTTTGTCTTTGGGGATATTTGTTTTGGTACTTGATGGTTTCTTTTTGGTGGAGAAGAATCGGGCATATAGGTTTACCTTTCTTCTCTAAACACGTGCTTAAATCTGTTTTAATAAATTGTTTTATGTCAAGATGTCTTTTCTTTTTAAATTAGTACCCCTCCCATTTTTTTAGCTGCACCAAATAAAAACCAACCGTGATTTTTTTTCTGTATTATAGGTCCTCTTCCTGATGGATGGGAACAAGCCATGACTCAGGATGGAGAAATTTACTATATAAACCATAAGAACAAGACCACCTCTTGGCTAGACCCAAGGCTTGACCCTCGTTTTGGTAAAGGTTCATCTCAAAACCTTTTTAGATATTTTTGATTACTTTTTTTTTTTTTTTTGATATGTGTATTGGGAAGGTACATTTAAATAAAATTACATTGCTTTTGTAATATTAAAAATGATTAACCACCCAACATTTCCCAGTACTATTTTTACACTTCTCACTTTAAACTTGAGAAATTCAGGTCTAAATCAGCATTTTTATTCTGGGCTCTTTGGGGTGGGGGTGGGAGAATGTTATGGTGGCTAACTAACCAGAATCACTGCTCCTTTTACATTTTTGGAGACATAGTGGTCTTGCTTAAAATGATCTTTCTAACTGCAATAATAATCAGGCCGTCATGCTACATCTAAAACCTGGAATACCGGCTTTTGTCAGTGACCTGGTGTCTGCTTATGCTTAACATCTGAGAGTGGTGAATACCGTCCTATGCCTGAGTATTTTAGTGTTTCCCAGCCTACGGGGGAGAAAAAGATCCATCACTGTAGAGATGGTCCAATGAAAGCATTGTTTCTTCTCTTCTCTTCTGTTTTTTTTTTTTTTTTTTTTAGTATAGATCCTTTGCTGTTTTTCATTTAGGAAACAAAAAGCAAGCCATATTCCTCTCCAGATCACAACTCCTCCCAAATGAGTACATTTTGATAAGCTTATATAAGCTCTTCAGTGCCTTTTATTCATGTTTTTTCACTGTTTTTAGTTTCTTTTAGTTGGGTTTCTGAGGTATTTTTCCAATGCCATGGAAAAATGAACCTAAAAAGGAGCAGATCATTGTGGTTTTGAAGCTTTCGTCTTGGACTGGAGGCAGCTAAATGAAAACAGTGTGCAGATCACTGAGTAGGTCAGACCGAGGGGACGCGGAACCTTTGAAGCTTTACAGGGGTTGACCTAACAACAACTGTGGGGCCCTTACGGGAAAGAGGAATTAACTCTGTGAATGCCATCAAAACACAACCCTGGAGGGAAAAAGAAAAACTCTGCCCACAGCTAGTTGGATAAAATAACTTCCCTGTCAGGAACATTATGAACAATTCTCTTATGTCTTTATGTATACCTTAAAAAAAAAAAAAAACAAACTAGTTCTTGGCTTTGCCCCAAACTGACTGGTCAGCTTTATGGACTGATTGAGCCCCCTATTCAAGTAAAGTCAAAGGTGGGGTCATGGCAGAGACCGTCATTTTGACAGATATCCGGTTTGGCTTAAATACTAGCCTTTTGAGCTTCAGACCCATTTGAGTGTTGAAAAGTTATGTGGCATGTTAATAATTTGCAACTTCAGATTCTATTTAATACTTGAATAAGGCCTGTGGTTGAAACTGGAAACCAAGTAAGGTAGATAATTTAATAAATACTGGCATTTGTGGGGACTAGAAAGATCACAGCCATGTTTTCTTAAAATCATCTTTAATGAAATGAATTCAACTTGTCCAGTTTTTGGAAATTTAAATAAATGGCGCTGTGGTTTTTTTTTCAAGGCAAGATCATGAAAGATGATGATTAACTCTTAGCTCATTGCAGAGATCGGGAACTAGAACATAGCTTTTTTTTTTTTAATTAAGTATTTTCATTTAGAACAATGAAATAATACAACTTTCTGTGAGCTTAAGTAGACCCATTGATTACACAGATTGGGCTTTTGTTTTAAGGGGGAAATACCAAAAAAAAAAAAAAAACCTTAACTCTAACACATAATGTACACACAAGCATACAATTAGATATGCCAAAAAAAGTTCTATAAAGTTCTTTTTACTGCCTTTAGTTTCCCTTTTTGGGCCCGCTGTGTATGTATATTCCAGACAGGCTTGACGACATGCCAGAGCTTTTTATTCTGTGGCTCGACTTTTAATCTGTTCCAGACCTTTTCAGTCAGAGAGCTCAAGTGTAACTGAAGGGGGCAGAAAAGAAAAAAAGTGTGGGTTTCTCTGATCTAGAGTGACAGCAAATAGAGACAAGCTGTTAGCTGCTGAATTTGAAGGGGTTTTCCTTGAAATCTGCAGTTCTGTATAGTGGATTACACTTTATCTCTACCAAAGAAATATAAACTCTCCCCTTCTTTCTGCCCTTTTGAGCCATGGAAACATAAACAAATGGTAGGTTGTTGCTTTCATGGTTATAGAGTTTGCTTTTCTGTATTTCCTAAACCTATATTAAAGTATCAAACAGGCCTGTGTGTTTTGGTATTTTAAAATGGAAGATTCACTCTGTATAAGCTTTATTTTATTGCTCACTTCCTAACATCAACCCCTTTTATGTTTTTTATTCTTTATCAGGTACTTTTGTGTATTCAAAGAATCAGTACTTCACATCCTTCATGAGGTTAATAAATTATCCATATAATTTTAGTAAATTGAATAGTGATTTGTTGTGGATTGATTCTTGTTTATCTGATTTTTTTTTCTTTAACATTTAAAAATTATATATCTTTTACATTTATATTGTCTTAGAGAATTTACTAGTAATTTGTAACAAATCGTGAAAATATATCTAATTGCAGTAAGTATTTACTGATATTTCTTGAGCTTTGAAAAATGGAGGGTTTAAAAGAAAAAAGGAATTATATTAGAAATGTATTTACCCTGTATTAAAGAAAATAGTTCCTTGCGTATTACGCAGGCCATTAAATTATTTCATATAAACACATAAGAAATCCTTTTTTTTTTCCGCCTGGAGATTTTGTACTGGTAAACACGAAGAGTCTCAAGTTTAAACATTTCCTTGTACATTATAGAATTACTGTTTTATGTGATATAGTCATATAAATATTTTCCAGTAAAGGCCCTAATGAAAACACAGTAAAACCATAATTCCTGTTCTTCACAATGAAAGAATAAAGACCAACTAAATACCTAAGAAAATCTGCCCTGTGAAGACCAAACACTGAGTCAATGAACTGGTCTTTTATGTAATGTTATTGTCCCTATTATTTATATAAAAGGATGTATTAAATAGTGTTAGCAGTCTTTTCTTTTAGAAATAAGTGCTGATGGCATGACTGGTATAAAAAATATATTTGGTTTAAACAAAAATATTGAAGCCAGAGATTTAAGGGGAATATATGTCTTTTAAGTCTTAAAGGAAGTAATGAAAAATCTAATGTGGCAAAACAACATTCTGTAATTCCTGACTACTCTTCTGTGCATGGAAATGTCACAGGCTGTCAAAATGCAGGTATTGATTTTAGTTCTCTGTTTCAAAGTTTCTCAAAACTTGTGTATATAATTTTTTTATAAATAAAATTTTTAAAATAAGTAAAATATACGTATATATATATTTTCTTAAAATAAGACCCCAAAGCCAAGATTTTTCTTCTTAAAAGTTCTCATCCTTACCAAAGTCAAATATCTTACATTAATAATTTAAAAAATTTAAATGTTGAGGCATTCATCATTCATTAGCCTTGTTCCTTTAAGACCCAGTATTTCTGATGCCTGTTACATTTTTCTTTTGATAAAAACACTTACTGACTAAATACCTAAAAATCTCTCCTATTCAGGATAAGGGAAAACATTAAATACTGTGGAAATTAAACCTGTAATTCCATTATTAGAATCTTAGGTAGGAAGAATGTTAACATTTAATCATATGCATTTTATTGAAGTAAATTTCTTGATTTCCATGCATTAAAAACAAGGTCTTTTTTTTTTCCCTTCCTCTCTCATAACTCTTCCCTGGTGATCTTCAACTGTCAGAGGTATTTGGTTGTAGACTATATTAGTAGCCACTTAGGATATCAACAAATAGATGTTGTTTCAGTGTTCTTTAGGTAAGAAAAGCTATTTAAAAAAAAAAAAAAAAACCCACTACCATCGAGTCGATTCCGACTCATAGCGACCCTATAGGACAAGAGTAGAACTGCCCGTAGAGTTTCCAAGGAGCGCCTGGCAGATTCGAACTGGTGACCTTTTGGTTAACAGCTGTAGCACTTAACCACTACGCCACCAGGGTTTCCAATTGCGAATTGAAAGTCAGTAACAGATAAACCTCACAAAATTTAGCCTTGAGAAGGGCATTTCTCAATTGGAGGAATACTAGTATTTTGGACACCACAAGACATTTGTACCAGGATGAGGTGGGGAATACTGCGTCAAATCCGAGTCCCTCTGAGACTTAGGGACCTTGTGACCTTTCCAAGGTTATATACTGAAGTAAAAGACTGGAATCTGAACTTGGTCTTTTGGCACCTAGAATTTATAAGAAATTTAGGTTACATGCAGTTAATCTTTCTGAAACACACCTAATACACCGATAGTGATACGTGGAAATCTCAGAGTGAGGAAGAAGGCAGTGGTTAATCCATTTATATCCTATTCTGTGACTCATCTTGAGGAAATTGACCAAAGGTAATGAGTTTCCAATTACAGAAGAGACCTTTAAGACCTCAGATTAGAACAAACTTTGAAGCCAGACCTCACCTCTGTCATATACTTGAGAGACAATCTTCTGACCTCAGCTTTGACCTTCTCTGTCTGGGAGTTTATCACATTGTAAGGCAGGACATTCTGATGAAGGAAAGTTCTAATGACCAGAAAGACTGTCCCTTTTTAGCCCGGAAATTTACTTCCCTTCACATTTGGGAATAATCCTAAAATCCCAGAAGTGTTCTTTTCTAACTATGGCTTCTCCAGTTTTTCATGTTTTCTTGGTTCTCTGTCAGCACACATCCCTCTTCTGGATGCCTTTCATTTTATTGGTGCCTCTTTAAATATGATAAATATTTAAATATGATACTCAGTGTGGCGTTTTGTATGTGCTTTATCGAGTGGAAAAAATAGCATTGCTCTGACTTGGCATATAGAGCACTCCAAAAATCCTAGTTTCTCTTGTTAGTGGATTACCTCTACGTCCTTATACTCACCTGATACTCCATGCACACTAGATAGCTGCTGTTCCAACTTCCTCACTGTTTGTTATGCTGTCCTCTTTACTTGTAACATCCTCCACATTTTTCTTTTGTTGACTCTTTCAGTCCTCTTCTCAGGTGTACTTTTTATGAATTGTTCATCCATTTTCTCCAAATCAGGTATCACCTTTTTTCACTTTTATTATACTTAGTTTATGACACTTTGTTTATTTTTCCCTGTATTATGATAGATTTGATGAACTTTTCTTTGAAGTTCCTTGAGTGCATGCATTGTCTACTATATATTTTTTTTACAAATAACTCCCCATGTAAATGACACACCCACAGAGATAACATGGGCACCATGAGCGCACTTAGGAAAATATTGCAAGGGGTTGCGGGGTTGGAAAAAAAAGTAACACACCTGCATTATTTGCATAAAAATACAGTTCATGGTATTTTTCAAATTTACAGTAAAGGGTAACAGTCTCTTTTCCACATGATAGTAGAATTTAGTAATTTACTGATTTCAAATGAATTGTGATGTAATAAAAGAATGGCTTAATTGGGAATCAAGATCAGAGTTCTCTGATAGCAGCAATGTAACCAGCTGGTCCAGAAAGATGCCTAACCTACCTTGATTTACTTTAACTAATCTGTAAAATGTGAATGGATTAGTCTGAATGCCCTAAGAGTATTTCCAGTCCTTAATTAATTTAATACAAATATGCTAGATTATGAATTCTTAGTGACTACTATGGACCCTGGCTTAACTATTCCAAGGTTTCTTCTCAGTAGCTTTACTGATTTGAGTGCATGGAGGTTTTGGAGATACTTTTGAACTATTTTTTCTACTATTTAAGTTTAGCTTTTCGTCCTCTGGCCACAGCTGGGAATTACTTTTGAAGAGGAGACAGAAATCTTTCAACCTTTAATCTGAAGATAAGCCTTATCACATGGTGAAGTGTGTCCAGGCAAACAAACCTGACGGGGGATGGGAAGTGCAGGGTTGAATAGTAAAGCTTTGTCCACACTCTCAAACTCTTGAAAGTATATAGGGGTTTAAACAGCTTTAGTGCCTTAAAGGAAACTCTAGTGCCTTAAAGCTGTTGCATTTTTTGGTAAGCTTTGTTTCTAAAGTTTAGAACTCCTATGAAGTTGCCATGATAGAAAGCTGATTTGGTGTATATTTCTAGGCTGTTTGTTACAGGTTTTTGTTTTTACTTACAAAGACAATCATTTGCTGAAATGAAGAAATATTTTAATGCATAAGATTGTAGAGTAAATCTCAAAATTGGTTCAGTACTTGAGCTTAGCAGTTTTGTTTTTAAAATTTATATTACATTCAGTAGGATTGTACCAGAACAGTTTATAAGATCACAGCAATCTTTCCACTGCTCACCTTTTACTCACCAAAGGTGAGTAGGTCTGTGTTAAATTAATATGTTAATTCCTACTTGAGGCATGGTTCAAATAATAAATTATATAATGAAGAAATAGTCTTGACTTTGTTTACATAATAATGAGTTATTCATGCAGAATTTTTTGAAACCTTAGCTTAAGATCACCAGTCATTGAATGATAATTTAAATTAATGCTTACTTGTGTTATTAAAGCCCCTAACATCAAGCACAAATAAACCTGATCAGTTTTTAAAAGAAAACTGTTTCAAGTTATATTTGTGTTAACTCTGCACTAACAGCAACTATTTTGTAATATGTACTGGGGAACAGAGCTATTTGGTGTTGCTACTTTTTTTTTTAATAATAACTTTATTGTGCTTTTGGTGAAGGTTTACACAGTAGCTTAGTTTCCCATTTGACAGTTTCTATGCAAATGTTACTTTCTACCAACGTTACTTTCTTTACAATGTGTGAGCATAGTCCTTCCGTCCTGGTTGTTCCATTCCATTAATTAGTCTCCCTGTCCCCTTATAGTCTCATCTTTGTTTTAAAGTAATCGTTGATAATTTGATCTCATATACGTGATTTTTTAAAGGAGCACAGTACTTATGGGTGATATTCATTATTTGTGAGTGGTGTTGCTTACCTTTTGTGCCAACCCAGAATTGGAGATGAAAGAACTAGAAAAAGAGATTACAGAATTCCCAAGGGAAAAATCAGATTTCTGTTGAAGTAAATTAAGAGTGATTCATAAGGAGAGTGGTTCATGTTTTTTGCTTTGTTTTATACTCATTCTGCCTCCATGGTTGCTGGGGTTGTTTCAACTGGAGATTCTCTTGTGTGTTACTAGCAACATCCTATTAGAGTTAAAACCTATTTCAGTATTTATTTGTTCAACAATGATTGTGTGCCTATTATGTGCCAGGCGTTGTGGTAGCCACTGGGGTGGGGCGTGGCAAGCTACTAAACAAGTAAATAAATCATCACAAAATGTGTAAAGTACCATGAAGGATAAAAACAAGGTGCTATGAAAGGGAGTAACAGGTGGAAGGGGAGACCTATCTGAGCCTGGGTGGCTAGGGAGGGCTTTTCTGCAGCAGGACATTGAAGGATGCAGGGAAGCCATTCAGGCTCTAGAGTATATGAAAGGACCAATTTATGTGGTTATCAGTAAAAGCTAAGGTATGTATCACTTCTAAATTGTAAATTCCACGGTGAACGAGCTTTAATAATAATAAATTATATGAAATTAGAAATAAAGCTATTATTAATGAGATCTGTTTATTCATTAATCTATGGTGGCAGGTATATTTTAAAATATAATTTGCCTTCTCTTTAGAGCAATTGTCTTATTATCTGTACTTTCTTTCCAAACCAGATGTTTAAACTTTTATTTTCCTGGTAGAGGTAAAAACACGTTTGTACTCTGGGTACAGAGAGAGCTGAAAGCTAGTTAGAACACTTTCTCCCTTCTCATTCTTACCTCATTTAGTTTGTCCTGCCCCAAACTGCTTAATGAGGTGATAAGGAGAAAATGTTCTGTTGGATTTTTTTTGTAAAGCTCCATCTACAGTTGTATTGTTTGAAAAATGTTGTTGTTATTAGGTGCCATCAACACATAGTGACCCCATGTACAGAATGAAACACTTGCCCGGTCACAATCGTTGCTATGTTTTGAGCCTGTTTTTGCAGCCGCTATGTCAATCCATTTTCTCGAGGGCCTTCTCCTTTTTTGCTGACCTTCTGATTTACTAAACATGGTGTTCTTCTCCAGGGACTAAAGGTCCCTCCTAATAACATGTCCAAAGTAAACAAGACAAAATAAGTCTCACTGTCTTCGCTTCTAAGGAGCATTCTGGCTGTACTTCTTCCAAGAGAGATGTGTTCGTTCTTCCATATTCAGCATTGTTCAGCAGCTCCATAATTCAAAGGCATCAATTCTTTGGTCTTCCTTACTCATTATCCAGCTTTCGCATGCATATGAGACTATTGAAAATACCATGGCTTGGGTCAGGCACACCTTGGTCCTCAAAGTGACATCTTTGATTTTTAACACTTTAAAGAGATCTTTTGTAGCACATTTGCCCAATGCAATACATTGTACACTGATTTCTTCACTGCTGCTTCCATGGGCGTTGATTGTGGATCCAAATAAAATCAAATCCTTGGCTACTTCAGTCTTTTCTCCATTTATCATGATGCTGTTTATTGGTCTAGTTGTGAGGAGTTTTGTTTTCTTAACGTTGATGTGTAATCCATACTGAAGGCTGTGGTCTTTGATCTTCATCAGTAAGTGCTTCAAGTCTTCACTTTCAGCCAAGCAAGGCTGTGTCAGTGGGAAAGGGACAATGAGGAGTGACTGCTAACGTGTATGAGCTTTCTTTTTGGGGCAGTGGAAATGTTCTGAAGGTAGAGAGTAGTGATGATTGCACAGTTCTATAAATATACATAGAAAAATAAAAATACACATATGTATTTGTACGTATATACTATAAATGTACTACTACTGAACTGTACACGTTGAAAGGGTGAATTTTGCGGTATGTGAATTATCTCAATAAAGCTGCATTTTTAAAAAATGTCATTTAGGTTCAAAGCTTAGTTAAGTATTGGGAAACATCTTTTGCATATAGTTAATAAAGAGACATATTCAGCCATTAGGCTGGAATCCTGACCTTTTGCTCCTTCTATAAAAGACAGAGATTTTGGGTGTGAATTGAGTGGTAATTTTCACTGAAAAACTCTCATTTGTATTTAGGTGTATGAATTATATGCCAGTTAGTAAGTTAGCAACTTTTCGTGGATTAAGCCCCCCAGGTTATACGCTTGGTTAAGCACTTGGCTGCTAACCAAAAGGTTGGGGGTTGGAACCCACCCAGCAGCTCCTTAGAAGGAAGACCTGGAGATCTGCTTCCATGAGATCACAGCCCAGAAAACCCTGTGGGGCAGTTCTCCTCTGTCACATGGCGTCGCTGTGAGTCAGAATCAACTCAGTGGCACCTGACAACAGTAGTGGGTTATGTAGTAAGTGCTTAGCAGAGCTAGCAGTGAAGTGTGTGTGTGTGTGTGTGTTATTTTACCGTTTGTAAGATTCGTAGATGGCCTATTAGCCTATGTTTTTAGAAAAACATTCATTTCATTTAACAAGTTTACTATTGTATAATCTTGATCAGTAGGCATGAAGGACACCTAAAATTTGTGTCTAAATGTTACATAAACAAATTAAGATCATAGCCATACTAATAGATAAACGTGCAATGTCTGAGACTTAAACTGTCAAAGGAAAGTGATTCTTGTGTGAGATTTTATGTAAGTTAATGTTTAAAAAGTTCAAAAATTTGTTCCTGATTTTAAATTTACACCTAATAAGGTTACTAGAATTGAATTTTTTATTATTCCAAAATTTGTGGTTTAATACCACATCTGTAATATTTTATAATATTCTAAGGTTTCAAGGTTACAAATTATGTAAGTGTAAAAGTTATCCAGGGTTTGAAAATGCAGAGATTTAGAATGAAACTTAGGAAGGGATCCATGGTAAAGACTCCCTTTCTTTTTTCCTTCGAGAAGGTAGTCTAGTTTTTCGGCAATTGCTGAGTAGGTGGTTTGCTGTCAGGACTGATTGGTTAAATAAAAGTTGAAACAGTTACTGCTTTATAGTCCAAGCAGCACAGTCTCTTGAGTTTTAAAATATAGCACATTATAATTTACCTTTTAGAAATTTTATTAAAACTGGAAATATTGGAATTTCAGTGGTTGATTATGGAGGGAAGAAGTTGGTAGTGCTGTTCTTTTCTCCTCTAGCTGCCCTGCCCCCCTTCCACCGGGAGACAAAGCCTGTTTTGTTTCTTGCCCGCTTGTGAGGTCTGCTACACCCCACGTTGGTACACTGCTCTGGGCTTTGTATGCTTAAGACACTCAAAAGGTAAAGAAAAGGATGCTTCTAGAGACAGAAAATCGCAGCTTCAGTACAGGGTTGTTTGAATTGGTCATTTAAGGAAGCTTTTTATATGGAAACCTTGTGGCACTGCTTGCATCCAGAGGTAACAGCATTTAGGTAAACACAACTAAATGCTCGGCATTATTATCCAGAAGGACTTATTTCTGTTGAATATTTTGTGCATGTTTCTGTTTTCTGTAATTCTGGGGACTGGTTTTTCCACTATCCTTTGGTATCCTATTTTTCCCTTCCTGTGGTTTTAAATATTCAGATAAGCATAGGTTTGAAAAAGATCTTACCAACCAATTCATAAGTCTTCTGTATGTGAAGACTCGGGTCTGAGCCTTATACCATGATAGGAAGTTTGCTATTTGTGTTTAGCCCCTTGCATTGTGGCAGTTTAAATAATTGGGAGATTTTCTTTTCAGTATTGAGCTGAAGTCGTTCCAGTCCTGATTTCCGCCATTTGCTCAGGAGTTTTACAGAATACATCTAGCTCCTCCTTTAAATGACGGATCTTTGGCTATCTGAAGCAGCTGTGCTATAATCCCGAAACACTCTCCAGTTTAAAAAACCTGTTGCTGTCAAGTCGATTCCGACTCATAGTGACCCTATAGGACAGAGTACAACTGCCCCATAGGGTTTCCAAGGAGTTTCTGGTAAATTCGAACAGCTAACCTTTGGTTAGCAGCTGTAGCACTTAACCACTATGCCACCAGGGTTTCCCCTCCAGTTTAAATGGCCCTAAAATCATTTCCCATGTGACATAGTTTATACTAGTCATTATCCTTATAGTTCGTTTTTTTTTTTTAATTTGAACTTAAATTTGCTAGAATCTCTCCTGAATGTGTCTTGTTCTGCTGGGTATGAAATGCATTAGAGACTATATGTCTTCATCTGGAAACTGTTCATCATTTAATTCAACTTGTTAGTTGGCAGTAACACTCACATGATACCTTCTTCAAATTACCTCTGTGTTGTATTTGCCAATTTTTAAGCATACCCAAATTCAATACATTAGTTCAGAGAAACGTATTTCTCCCTATTTCACCTATGAATTTAAAACTATTTCAAACTAAATAGTTGGGTATCCAATTAAAAACTCTTCTGCTACCTTGGACTTTGTATTAGTTAATGAGAACAAAAATTCTTCCTTGAGGTATATACAGTACTTTCAAGTTTAGAATTAATCAGGATCTCAACCTTTTTTTTTTTTTCTGGGACCCTGGTGGTACAGTGGTTAAGAGCTCGTCTGCTAACTAAAAGGTTGTCAGTTTGAATCTACCAGCTGCTCCTTGAAAACCCTATGGGGCTGTTCTACTCTGTCCTGTAGGATTGCTATGAGTCAGAATCTACTCGACAGCACTGGGTTTGGTTTGGGTTTCTTCCAACTTTGTTTATTTTAGACCGTTTGCTTTGCCCCAAATATGGGAGTAGAGTGTGATAATTAGACCAGTGAATTGAAACGAGGTAAAGGTAATGACTATTATTTCTGTTTTAAACTTTACCATAAAAAATTATTTGAGAAATATGTATTACATGTCTGGTACTTGTTTGGGAGATTTTCGCAAAGAAATAATAAGACCTGCTTTGAAGAATTTATTTTTTTGTTGGAGAATTTTTTTTTTTTTTTAAGTGAAAGAAGCACCAACTGAGGGGTATGTATGAGACACCTACAGTACCAAGGGTATAGTCAGCATGTGACCTGCAGTACCAAGGGTATAGTCAGCATGTGACCTGCAGTACCAAGGGTGTAGTCAGCATGTGACCTGCAGTACCAAGGGTATAGTCAGCAATGTGACCTGTAGTACCAAGGGTGTAGTCAGTATGTGACCTGCAGTACCAAGGGTACAGTCAGCATGTGACCTGCAGTACCAAGAGTATAGTCAGCATGTGACCTGCAGTACCAAGGGTGCAGTCAGCATGTGACCTGCAGTACCAAGGGTATAGTCAGCATGTGACCTGCAGTACCAAGGGTGTAGTCAGTATGTGACCTGCAGTACCAAGGGTATAGTCAGCAATGTGACCTGTAGTACCAAGGGTGTAGTCAGTATGTGACCTGCAGTACCAAGGGTACAGTCAGCATGTGACCTGCAGTACCAAGAGTATAGTCAGCATGTGACCTGCAGTACCAAGGGTGCAGTCAGCATGTGACCTGCAGTACCAAGGGTGTAGTCAGTATGTGACCTGCAGTACCAAGGGTACAGTCAGCATGTGACCTGCAGTACCAAGGGTGTAGTCAGCATGTGACCTGTAGTACCAAGGGTGTAGTCAGTATGTGACCTGCAGTACCAAGGGTATAGTCAGCATGTGACCTGCAGTACCAAGGGTGTAGTCAGTATGTGACCTGCAGTGCCAAGGGTGCAGTCAGTATGTGACCTGCAGTACCAAGGGTACAGTCAGCATGTGACCTGCAGTACCAAGGGTGTAGTCAGCATGTGACCTGCAGTACCAAGGGTGTAGTCAGTATGTGACCTGCAGTGCCAAGGGTGCAGTCAGTATGTGACCTGCAGTACCAAGGGTGTAGTCAGTATGTGACCTGCAGTACCAAGGGTATAGTCAGCATGTGACCTGCAGTACCAAGAGTATAGTCAGCATGTGACCTGCAGTACCAAGGGTATAGTCAATATGTGACCTGCAGTACCAAGGGTATAGTCAGCAATGTGACCTGTAGTACCAAGGGTGTAGTCAGTATGTGACCTGCAGTACCAAGGGTATAGTCAGCATGTGACCTGCAGTACCAAGGGTATAGTCAGCATGTGACCTGCAGTACCAAGGGTGCAGTCAGCATGTGACCTACAGTACCATGGGTACAGTCAATATGTGACCTGCAATACCAAGAGTACAGTCAGCATGTGACCTGCAGTACCAAGGGTATAGTCAATATGTGACCTGCAGTACCAAGGGTATAGTCAGCATGTGACCTGTAGTACCAAGGGTGTAGTCAGTATGTGACCTGCAGTACCAAGAGTATACTCAGTATGTGACCTGCAGTACCAAGGGTGTAGTCAATATGTCACCTGCAGTACCAAGGGTGTAGTCAGTATGTGACCTGCAGTACCAAGGGTGTAGTCAGTATGTGACCTGCAGTACCAAGGGTGTATTCAATATGTGACCTGCAGTACCAAGGGTATAGTCAATATGTGACCTGCAGTACCAAGGGTATAGTCAATATGTGACCTGCAGTACCAAGGATATAGTCAATATGTGACCTGATTTGGTATGAACTAAACAAAGCAGCCTTGAAGAACTTGCATGATTCTGATGAAAAGAAGGTGAACTAAAAAGAAGTATTTTTTAGCCTGAGAGGATACTACCAAAGACAGTGTAGAAATGACCGTAACATACATAGAGGACTGGACCAAAAAAAGCCCATTGTTGGATGGAGCACACTGAGAAATGGGAAATAAGTATAAGGCGGTAGCCAGTACTGGTAAGAGCTGTGTAAAATTAGAGTCCTAGCCTCTCTGCTTACTAGCCGGGTGAACCTTGGGGAAGTCATTTAACTTGTCTTTAAAAGGGGGTTAATAGAACCTGCCTGAAGTTTCTTGTGAGAGTTAAATCAGTTATTGTACGTACTTTCAACAGGCTGGTATGTGGTAAGTACTTGATAAACTAGCTGTTGTTATTTTGATTAGGTAAAGTGAAGCAGATTTTGGAGTACAGTCAGTTCAGCTATAATATTTGATTTTGTGTCCTGAAAAGCCCCTGCCAAAATGACACAAGTAAAAACCACAGGACTTAATGGGAAGATGGAATTAGGGGCACAACACTCAAAATGTCGTCGGTTAAAAAAGTTAGTAAACTGGTAAATATATCAGTCACATTGGAACATTCTCATTTTCAAACGAGGGTTATATAGCAGAACTGGTTGTTTTTTATTGAGCAGAGTGAAGAATTTGAACCAGGAGGCAGTGGGGGGTAGTGTAAATAAAAACGGAGTGAGTGCCAACAGGTATTCAAGAGACAGCACTGGGTTTTGGGGACCAGTAGTGCAGAATCCACTGGGAAGGGGAGGAGCTTTGCATTCTCAGGCCCACTACATCCCACTGCCTCTTCTACAGGATTGTCACATTTTGTCTTTATTATAGTCAGCAATGGCTGTTGTCATTAGTGATTGCTACATGTAGTGTCTGGTAATTCTGGGAAACTGATAGAAAGCAGAGGATATTTACCTCTTTATTTTCATATGTTTCTGTTGCCCAATTTGTTTAACAGTGTGTAGCTCTAGAATGTGTTTTGAGACCAATCACGTTTTATAATTTCAGCACTCCTCCACTTATTAACATACCTCTACTTACTAATGGGCTATTTTCTAGCTGGTTTGTAATTTTTTGTTGTTAATTTTAATTGCTTGGAACTGGAAATATTTTTTCCCCAATAGTTGTTTGCTGCAGGGCTCAGTGTATGAGATACTCACTGTATATGTGGTGGGTTCTCATTTCAGGCAGTCAATTCATATTTAACTCATGCCAGTGACCCTGACGTAACACAATGTATAAGAGGTGTCTGTGGGGAAATATGTTAACGTGTTCACGTGTTCTACTGATTCTAAGAGCATGTCAGGAATATGTTTTACAAAAGAGGTGGATCCTCTTTGAGCAGTCTCTCCTCAGTCTCTACCACCTGTCTTTTTCCATTTAGATCATTTAGAAAAGATAGATGTGCATATCTTTGTGCATCATAGGAATACTTGGAAACGGTGAGTGGCTTGGTAAAAAGGGAGGAAGGAGAGTTTTTGTGTGTGTTTAATGCACTCGGCTGCTAACCAAAAGGCTGGAGGTTTGAGTCCACCCAGAGGGGCTCAGAAGAAAGGCCTAGCAGCCTACTTCTAAAAAATCAGCCATTGAAAACCCTGTGGACCACAGTTCTACTCTGATGCATATGGGGTCTCCATGAATCAGAGTTGACTCGACAGCAGCTGGTATGGAGGAGAGGGGAGACGTGGTAATCCAAGTCAGGGTGATTATCTTTAGGGGTGGTTGGGGAAGAAAGGGCCATGTCATGCTTGTCATCTTATATTCTAGACTGAAATTAGGGAATTGCATTTTAGGTTTTAGTATGAAAAGTGGGTCTCTGTAACATGGAAAAAGCTAAAACTGGAGCAAAAGGAGAACTTCAGTGCTTGTCTCCCACCCATGAGTATTATATATGGACATTTAAGGGTGAGGTCAATCAGGTGAATGAAGACCAGAGAAGAGCTTCTTGATTTGGAAACCTGCCAAAATCCTTCAGGTTTAGAAAGAGCTAACCTGGAGAAGGGAGTGGCCTAATGTTCATGAAACACATACTGTTGCCACGGTAGGTGCTTTACATGTATTAATGCCCACAGTGAGTCCAAGAGGGAGATGTTAGCATCACAAGTATAGTTGAGGAAACTGAGGATTAGATGAATTACCAAATTGATGTGCCCAGTTCAAATCCAGTCTTGTCTTACCCTTAAAGGGCATGCTTTTTATATCATACCATGGTGCCTAACAATGATGCATCTGATAATGTTGGTAATATAATAAACAGACACAAGTAGTTTTATTATGTGAGCTTGTTGGTGCCTGGCAAATCTTAGCCTCTTAATAACTGTTGGCTTTTTTCCTCTACAGAATTCTAAATGATAAACCGTAACGATGAAAGTTCAAGCCATTCTTTGTAAAGACATTACATAAATAATATTCTGGCTTTTTATCCATATAGGAGGTTAATGTGACTTTTGAATAAGATTGGGCAGTGAGTTACATTTTGACATCCTTTCTCTGGTCTGCCAGACAAAATAATTAAAACAAGATAACCAAAAAGACATGACTAGGATTGTATATTTAAAAAATATCTCTGTAGTCAGAAAATAAAACCACACTCAGCAGTGAGCAGAAGCAACGCTAGGGGCCTGCCAGGTTTAGGAGTGGCTCAGCGCGTTAGCTTTAAAAAATATATATGGCTTACCCTACCAGCTATAGGGAAACCCTGGTGGTGTAGTGGTTAAGTGGTACGGCTGCTAACCAAGAGGTCAGCAGTTCAAATCTGCCAGGCGCTCCTTGGAAGCTCTGTCGGGCAGTTCTCTGTCCCGTAGGGTCGCCATGAGTCGAAGTGACTCGACAGCAGTGGGTTTGGTTTGGTTTTGGTACCAGCTATAAAGGCTGTAATTAAAACTGTGGTACTAGTATAAGAGTATCTCTATTAATGAACAAAATAGAAAATCTAAAAATAAAATAGTATGGAAGTTTAGTCAATGATGAAGATAGTTAGGGAAAAGAAACTTCTACATAAGTGGTATTGTATATAATGAATAGTTAGTCGTAAGGAACAGGATGAAATTATATCCATTCATGCCATAACCAAAAAAAAAAAATGCATGCCATATACCAGGATAAATGCCAAAGGGATCAGATTGAAATGAGAAAAACTTCCGTCTGCTTGCCGAGATCACTGCAGTCCACGGGTTGATGAGCATTGAATCAGTGACAGAATTCCACTGGTGTCAGAATCCTGTCTGTTTCTAACCATGGTGCATTATAGGTTCAAGAGCAACAAAAATACATGTAGACTTCTTGGGCTTACATTGGAGGCACAATGGTGGTGAAGAAGACAAATCTTGGCTATCCAGATGCTTGTAGACTTTGATTTGATTTTCTTGGGCAGGCACCAGTTCATTTTAATACAGTTGTTTTATTAGAGGGGTGTGTGTGTATATACATATATATGGCTAATTACTTTGATGGGTTTTACTGCTCACAATGCTTTGACTCATTTGCTATTTGGGAGTGTGCTTTTAATTAAATTTATATCTTTTTTTTTTTTTTGTAATGAGTAACGTATATATCGTTCAGAATTCAAAAGTTACAAAAAAGTCTTGTAACAGTTCATCAGTTGCCCAGTTTTCCAGCCAAGAGCCAGTCAATGTCAGTTGCTTCTTGGATATCCTTCAGTTCATATTTTCTGCATATGTAATATTTATATCCATTTGTATACACTTCCTGTTCTGCACTTTGCCTTTTTTTTCTCCCCACTTAATATGTCTTAAAGGTTGTTCCATTTCATTGCATATTAGAGCTACCTCTCTATTTTTTTTTGCTCTTAAGACTGCTTAGCATCCTGTATGGTAACAACAGTAATAATAATTCAATGTAGCCATTGTACTACTGATGGATTTTTAAGTTGTTTTCAGTCTTTTACTACAAACAAAGCTGCACTGAATATCCCTCATTGCTTTTGAGTAACTAAATCATCCTGTTATCTTTATTAACTAGTTTTTTAGTACAGATCTCTTGTTTAATTTCAGCCATCAACCAGAGAATCAGTCAGAGTGCTCCAGTGAAGCAGCCTCCTCCCCTGGCTCCCCAGAGCCCACAGGGTGGAGTCATGGGTGGCAGCAACTCCAACCAGCAGCAGCAGATGAGACTGCAGCAACTACAGATGGAGAAAGAGAGACTGCGACTGAAGCAGCAAGAACTGCTTCGGCAGGTGAGGCCACAGGTTAGAAACCAGCCTTCCACTTTTTGGGGTTTGTTTTCCTACATAAAATTGGGCATATTTCATCTTAGCATTTAGTACTTACTGAGGAATGTTGTCTCTCAAAAACTGGAGCGACACAGAAACGTTCTGTCCAGCTCTGCCCTTGCCTTAGTTTCTTGCCTTTATTACCTGGGATGTAACTTGTAGACCTGTATCAAAAAGAGATGTTTTAGCCGTGACCATTACAGTTGAACAGAAATCGAAGGAAGTAAGGATGCTTTTTCAAAAGTACATGGAATTGTAGATAGCATATTTCTGAGGATTCCTCTAAAGGATATCCCTTGGGGGAAAACATCTTTTACTTTAAATTAATTATTCATGTGGGGGATACACTGATACGACATATCTCAAATATATCTAATATCCTTCAGTATTGATGCTTTATTTAACACATAATACAAATTATTATTCCAAGTTTAAAAGATCCCAGAGTACCTTAAAATTACCTGCTTCTGGATATTTTTTCATGTTGGGTAGGGTAGAAACTAGCAGTAGAGAGCTTGAGGCCCTTTATGACCATTTGCATCAGTTTTCTTTCAGAAAGTGTTGTTGGTCTTTATGCTGTACAAGAACAGGTAACCCCTCATCTCAAAGTCATATTTTAGTTTTTCTTGTTTCAGAGTGGTAAAGTGTAAGTTCAGCTATTGGGGATGTGATCTGAAGCAGTATATTTTTTAAATTTTTATGTAAAAATTTTCTGAGTAGATAATAAAGATGAAGTACAATATTCAAAGTTTATAAAAGGTGAAAATAAAATCTCCTTTTCCTGTTTCCCTGGCCCTCTTCCCTGGATGTCAACAGCTATTAATTGCTTCTTATATTTTTTTCCAAAGATAGTCTGTACCAATTTGAAAACAAAATACGTGTATATGTGCTATTTTTCCTCCTAAATGGTAGCATACTAAGTGTAGACATTAAAAAGCCCTTATAGTCCATAGTCTACGTGTCTGTTAACCAGGATGTGAGCATTTAAACAAGGTGGCTTTTTTTTTTAAATAGGATCATATTTTAAAGGGGTCACTTGAATGTCAGTGGAAAGCATGAACTTGATACCATCTTTGACCTCTAATTTGGGATTTGAGGAACAGGTACCTGAGGAATTAAACTAAACCAGGAAGTCCCAGACAGACTCATCCCTAAACTGTTTATGCTGTCAGTAGTGCGTCAGTGTAATTCTAGTGTGGTTGGCACCAAATGTGAGCCCTGGCAAGAGTAAGCGATTTTGTGCCAACATATGCTGTCAGGAAGTGGTCTTAGAAGAAGTGTTTCTTCATCTGCCCTTAAGGAGGCAGAGGGAGAAAGCATGTTAACAGTTCACTGTACCTCTAACTGACTTTCTAACAAATTACAATAAAGGAAAGGTATTTTTTACTTAAGTAAGACTCTGTTGTTAGAACAAGGTAGCACCATTAAGAATAAAATTACATAGCTATTAGAAGAAATAAAACAATTTCAGAGTGTGTTTACCTAGTGTGTTTTCATTTTCTTGTTACTGTCTACTAGATGTTTTAAGTAAACACAGGTCATAATTTCGCATATGAATGAAGGCTTTCAAAATCAAGAAACTTGAATAAGGGGAAAAAAAGGTTCTTTACTTGCTAATGTCAAAGTCTTGCTGTTTTGAAGGTTATTTTTGAAGTCTAGAAGTGAGCCATTCGTCATTTTGTTGTATGCCATAGATCAGCCTGGTTTTTTTGGTGGGCAAAAAGCTGCTGTTGTAAGCTCTTCCTTGCAAAGAATTCTTATTCTCACTTTTACTCTGGGTGATGGGTCCTGGACAGAATAGCTTCACTTCCTTTAAAGGTAACTTCTTTGTTTCTTCTTTACTACCTACTGTGTTGTCTTTTTCCTGTGTTGAAGTGAAAGATCTGCTCTATTCTTATACTAATAGTCTATTTTTTTAGGATTTAGTTTTGTCTTTTAGCAATCAATATAAATTCAGGATATTTTAAGTCTTTTGGCCTCCTGTGAGCTTCCTCCGTTGACAATTTCTCTCATCACTGAAACATCAAATGTATTTTTCATGCTTCATCTAATACTCAGAAGCAAAGAACCTACCTGACCAGTATCGAATTGTATTTTAGTCCTGACACCTGAAGTCTTGCTGTCCTATCCTCAATGCTGTTAAAACTTCTGAGGTTTCAGTTTTGTTATGTGGTGACTCCATTGGCTCCTGTCTTCCTCAGTCTGCTTCTTGGGCTAGCTTGGGAATTCTGTGCTATGGCAATATGACTGGATGCAATTTGTACGTCAGCCTGCACAGCCAAACCGTGTGGCGTAAAGTAATTTTTATCCATCTTATTTTTACTCTTAGGCAATGCGGAATATCAATCCCAGCACAGCAAATTCTCCAAAATGTCAGGTAGGCTCTTATCTGATGTTCTAGTGTTAAAAAAAAAAAAAAAGATACTAAATTAGGAAAGAGAGAAAACTTATGCTCTGGGTACCCGTCCTCATTGAAGATTAACCCAGAGTATAAGTTTGAGCCATCTTTCTACCAAGATACTTCAGTTAAAATTGCTGCTCTCACAAAGTCTATACTGTCTGTTCCCCTCGCTCCCAAGAGCATCTATAACATACATTTTGATTCAGTGAAGGTCTTTTTTATTCCACATTTGAAATGTGTTATGTTTCATTTGTACATCTTATCAGCCTCGAGGTGTGCCTAATTTTTATTTGTGTAGTTCAAAATAGTATTTTTAATGATTTATAGGAATTAATAATTTTAGTAATAACAAAGGTAGCACAGACTATTGGGGAGGCTGATTTAGGAAATCTTATTAAGAGCCATAGTAATCCTAGGAGGACAGGAAAAAATTCTCTAGTGGACATTTGAAAGGGAAAATACCAAAAGAGAGAAGAACCTGCCTGGAGAGTGTTTCAGGTTTCTTTGTTTGCTTCTATCAACATTTTCTCCCAGTGAACCCCCAGGGAACACTGGTTATGAAGGCATCATATTTAGATGGAAAGTTGTGGCCATTTTTCTTTCTAACACGAACACTTATGTGACTGGTGGGAAGAACCTCATTCTTGGAGCCAAAGAGTTGCTGTGTTTAGGGCCCACAAGATTTAATGGAATTAGGAGCTAGAGGATCATTGCACTTCTTGGGTGTGCAGAAGGGACCGTGAGACACCTTGCATTCTATATAGCTCTCTCTGCACTAGGCTAAATAAGTGCATTGTGTTAGAACCCATTGTGTAGAAGTGGAGCTGGCAGAATTCCACTCATTTTGGATCTGTTAACTAGTCTGTTGGAGCACTGTGCTGATAAAGCCAGATACAGTCTTTATAGGGACCAGTTAACATTGTGAGAGGAAAAGCTCTATTCTTCTTTACCTATCTCATAATAGCCTCCATTTAATAAAAAGATCAAGGAAGGAAATAACTATAACAAGTCCTCATCACTAAAGCAGAGCGCAAACACTCTCATGATTAGGGGTATTCATATCACATTTGTGAAGAGCAACATGGGATTGGATCTTTATAAAGCAGGGGTACTTTTTTTTTTTTTTTTTGCTTTTTCTCTGAAGTGTTTCTGAAAGAAGGCTTTTATTCACAAATGAAATGGAAACTAAAATAGCATAAATTAACTCAAATGAGATTCGAGTTCAAGTAAAAAGTCCTCTGTGCTAACTCTAGGTCTGTTTGCCTCTGTGAACTACCTCCTTTGCCATGAGACCATAAGAAATGGATGGTGACCAAGTACCGTTACTGAATGATTTGATCAAGGACCAAACAGATGTATCCTGATCAAAAGGAGAAAATTGTTCAATAGAACTTAAAATACTTATGGAAACCAGACTTACTGGATCTGTTGAGACTGGAGGAACCCCTGAATCTATTCCTGGAAATGGTTATTAAACCTTGAACTGAAACTATCCCATGAAGTCATCTTTAAACAACAGTTTAGCTCAATAATGTTTTCCATAAACGTTATGCTCTTTTAAAGAATTATCTGTATGATACCAAAATTGACAACAGTAACTCTAAAAGCACCGTTGAAAACTTTAAGGAACAGAGTATAAGTTAGTGGTGGTAAAATAATACGCGTAGACATAGTATGACTGGTGACACAATGTGCAGTATGTAACCATTGTCATTGACCTGTACATGTAAAGGTCCTCCATGCCAAAAGTGAATGTTGGAATGATTTTTTTTTCCTACCCAGATCTTGAATTTAATAGGTAAGTGAAATGCTTCTAGATCTTTATCTCACACTCGAGTAACGTGTAGATAGATGTTATTAAAATTGTCAAGATTTCTTAGAAATTATTTTTAAATAATAAAGTTTCAGAAAAGGTGAGGCTTTTAATTCTAAGGTATTAAAATTACAAGGTTGGTTTCTTAGATTTACCTAGGCCAGAGCAAGAAACCTAAGATAGCTTTTGTTTTTTAGATCTACTTTCCATATGCTGGAAATTAAAATATTGATTTACTGTGTAAGTTTTAACTGTCAGTGTATTTTCCTGGTACATTTGTGAAAATGTCAATAAGCGTATGACATTCCAGTGTAAGACTAAATGTGGAGTAACTCAGAGACATGGAATCTTGTGGTGTTTGTATCAAGCCAGCATCTGTATGTGTTTTCCTCGTTGTAGATATTTTCTGGATGACCCTGAGGTAGATGTCAGGAAAGATTTCACAAAAAGGGTCATATATCAGGTGAAAAAAAAAAAATTTTTTTTTTTTTTGAAGATGGCTTTAAATAGGGTTTACCAGGATAGTCAAGATTGTGCCAGAAAGAGCTTTCCGGTCTCAAACAACAGAATGTATAATGGAGAAAAAAGATGAATTCATTCAATTATTATTCAGTGCCAGGTACTACTGTTCAAAATTTTTTTTGTGGTGTGTTTTATTTTTCAACTTTTCTGATAGAAATTAGTGCAGCTGAGTTAACAAGCAACATTAAATCAGTGTCATTATTTTATAAATTATACACCTCATATGCTGTGATATGTGGTAAGGTACTGAACTTCAAAGTGTTTATGAATTATTTCCAAAGTTGTCTTAGTACTTCCAACTAAGATTAACTAAATGTGTCTATATTGTAGGATTCTTTTTTTAATTTTATTGTAGGATTCTATGGTTATGTAACCTAATGTTGCTGTGATGAGGTTAATTGAAAATCCTAAGAGATATGACTCCAGTGATATTAAGATGTAAAATTCTGAAAAATTGAGGCAGTTTTAAAGGCACTCATATATCTTCTTCATTAAATATGGAATTATCACCTTAATTTGTTAGTGGAACTTTGGAAAAATTTGTCCTCATAGAGCTTAAAATTTTTGTTTTACATTTCAATTATTCACTATTTTTACGCTTCAGAATTTTCTATTTTTGGAAAAAGAAACTTTTGAAACTGGAAAAAAATCATCTTTGCTGTGTGAGATTATTGAGCATTTAATGCCCAATTTTCTAGTCCTATCTCTTATGTTTCAGTGCTCCTTTGTAAATTGGAGAGACCTTTTGAGAGAGTGGGTTAGAAATGCATTCCAGCTTGTTTCAAGGTCTTTTGAGGAAAGATAGTCTCCCCTGAGTGTGAATGTTTTTGTCTGTTCTTATGCTTAAAAATGTGGTTCTTAATACCTGTGAGGTCAAGTGTAAACTTTGCAGCCTGGCCCATGGTCTGTGGTCAGGAGCCGTCTCTTTTCGTTGATGCTAGTTAAGCCAGTCACCCTTCCATCACTTGAATGCACTCTCTGTCTTGTTGCTGTGATTCTGTTCACAAGCCTTTCCCCATAGTAAGAGCCTTGCTTTTTCCCCCTTCCTTCCTACTAATTAAGCTTCTCCATTTCCTTTATTAGACTTAGCTTAAAACTCATCCCCAAGTAACCTAATTAAAAAAAAAAAAAAGCCTAATTAGAATTCTCAAAATTGTCCAGAAAATAGAAACAAGATAGCTATATGTAGATGTTTTAATTCAGCTTCCAATGTAATTCATTTAAAGTTGGGAGGCCAGAGGAATGATATGGGATTATTTAATTTTACTGCTGAGCAAATAATTGCTTTATTGTTCGTAGAAATTACAACTCTGAATATTTTGCAACTGATGAATATTGTATGGTTGACATTATGGGTATTGATAAATATACATCAAAGTCAGTCACTGGTTTCATGGGTGATAAAACCTACAGTGTTAATGTTACTTAGCTATTGCACTACACCATTAGCCTCAGTGGTGAAAAGGTTGGTTCGGATGTCCATAGTTTAGTCACATAAAGCAAAATAATACCACTGTTCAGCTATGGGAAAGCATTTACAGTAACTGCCAACAACCTTTTTTTTTTCCCGCTGAACTTAGAAATAGCAAAAAGCTTGGGTTTGTTGGTCTGTTTGTCCAAACTGTCTTTCATGTTATCAGACAGTAGAAAAGCTGTTCAAGATTCCTACTGAACACATGTTCCAAGATTCTTTCTCTTTGCAGTCCTAATATTGACTAAGTCATACATTTATTTGGGTTTTTCAATGCACCTATTATATTTTCTTTTTAATCGATATGTGGAGAACTTCGTAGAAAAAGGGGGACACTTAGCCTTGTACCCTGCATGCTTTAATAGTTTATCTCATTTGTTGTATAAATTAAAATCACCTCTTCCTTATTTGAATGATGATTTATTTCTTCAATTCCAAAGATTTGAAAAAGAGTGTTGTATTTCAGGGTTGAGCTGGGAACACCAAATAGCAACTCTGTTTTGGATGGCACTTTCAGAGTTTAGGATTATTATATAGCTACCGTAATTATCCCTAAACCCGCACATATACACTTTTCCTACTCAAAAGCTGGTCTGAAGTTGAAGACACTTTGGTAAACGGCATAAACATTCAAAAAAAAAAAGTATTCTACGCATTGGCTGAATGTTTTTGTGACTTTATAGCAAAACCAGATAATGTGTGACTGATTAAGACTGTTCCAGGGATATGGAGTGTGGTGAGGCCTGTCTTGAACAATTAAAAGAAATGGCTTTTTTTTTTCTATTTTTAGAATTGTCAACATAAACTGCAATCATTAAGACAAACTATAAGATGTATATTTTTAGAGTTATCCTCCATTTTTTAAATTTGGGTTTTCAGTTCACTAAACTAGCTTTCCTTAAACAAGTAGATTATTTTAAAAAGTACCTTCAGTGAGTATGTTGACACATTGTGAAGAATGAAACCAGTGTCACTGAACAATTTATATTAAAAAAAAAAAACATTTTTTTTTTTATATAGAAGTTGTTAAATGGGAACCTAATTTGCTGTGTAAACCTTCACTGAAACACTATAAAATATTGTTTAAAAAAAAGTACTTGTGTGCCATGTATGATCCAAAAATGGATACACACTTATATAACTCAGTTTTGCTAAAGACAAAATGCCTTTAAGAAGTTTTTTTTTTTTTAAGTAATTAAATTTCACTTGGTAGGGTCATCCATAAGTCATCTTTTTTTTTTTTTTATTGTGCTTTAATTTTTTTAAGTGAATGTTTACAAATCAAGTCAGTCTCTCACACAAAAACTTATAGATACCTTGATAAATACTCCCAGTTGTTCTCCCCCTAGTGAGACAGCCCGCTCCCTCCCTCCATTCTCTTTTGTCCATTTCGCCAGCTTCCAACCCCCTCTACCCTCTCATCTCCGCTCCAGACAGGAGATGCCAACATAGTCTCGTGTCCACCTGGTCCAAGAAGCTCATTCCTCACTGGCATCTCTCTCCATCCCATTGTCCAGTCCAATCCCTGTCTGAAGAGTTGGCTTTGGGAATGGTTCCTGTCCTGGGCCAACAGAAGATCTGGGGGCCATGACCACCGGGGTCTTTCTAGTCTCAGTCAGACCATTAAGTCTAAGTCATTAATTCTTACGTTAATATTTTCAACTACTGTGAACATAATTTGTTTCACCAGGTTCAGCAAGAAAGAGGAAAAAAATTGTTGATATTTTGGAGAAATTGGCATAAATGGAGGGAGAGAAGTTTGTTTTATGTGTTTACATAGGAAAAGAGGCCAACCTTTTTTTTTTTTTTTAGTATTCTTAACCAACAATTTTGGAGTTCAGTGGAGTCTAAAAGCAGCAATCTCTACTTCCCACATAAATATACACACACACACGTAATTTTAAGAAGGCAGATCTTATAAGTGAAATGGAAATTTGGGGATGTACCCTACTCCATGTTTTACCCAGTCTGACATTGAAGACGAGTGAACATGTAGTCAGAGCTGATTGAAAAAGGGTTCTTCCCATAAGCTGTCCTGCTTCCAGGGAGGAACAATTAAATCTTGGGTTTCTATTTTGAGTGAGTTTGTAATTCTTTATATTCTTAGCCAAGGATTGTAAATGTGAAACAGTGACCGTACTACATGAAAGTAGAGCTTTTCAAAATAAAATATTGAAGACGTGTTCAGAGCTGTATAGATTTTTTTTCTAGAGACCTTGGGGGAAAAAAACAACTATTTTAATATGGGAAAGTATGAAATGCAGTTACTTAATCTGAATTAATCAAAAAATGTACTCCATATGAACTCTTTCTCCATTACACTGCATTTAAAACTAAGCCTGTGTATCTGTATACGCCTATTCCATTGAAATAATTTTATCAAAACAAATTTTGGATGAAAAGGAACATATTTTGCAATTGGGTAAATTTGGCACAGCTGTTTTGAAAATAAGGCTTGGGACATAACTGGATTGTCTACAAAAACTGATTTCAGTTGTAACATCTCATGTGGAAAGTTATGTCTATCTCTAAGGAGTTTTTGGATTATTTTATCCTGAACACAATATCTAAAATTAGAATGCTGAGCTAAAAATACAAGTGTTTTAACTTCTCTTTTCCCAAAGGTAGTTAAAATAAATAGTTTGACAGACTTTCAAAAATGGAAAGTAAGCAAGTTATAAGAAATTCAGCCAAAACTTAATCATGCTTCTGTTTTGTATTTCAAAGGTTAAATAGTTCTTTTAGAGTATTTGAGTTTTTCTAAATGAAATGAGTATTTTTAGCTCATTTTCTTCTGTAATAATACAAAAATGTGGTGGCTTTTCCCATTGAGCTTATAAATCTTAGCTAATCTGGGACATATTTGGAGTCAGAGCTATCTGCACTCTGAATAAAACTGATGATCCCAGCTTGTTCTGGAGGGAACTTTCCAGGGTGGTTCGTAAAGGAAAACATGAGTTTGCCTACTTTCGGTTGAAGATTTTTATGGACTCGTGAGCTAGTGGGCTCAATAGGCCATTGGCTCTTTTTATATTTCTCTCTCTCATTTAAATAGCAATATCATTTCCTGTTAAAAAAAAAATTTTTTTTTTTTTTTTTAATAGCAATATCATTTCCTATAGGATAAGAAAAATAGGATAACATGTATTTGGTACTTAAACTATTTACCCCTATATAAAATCAGTGCATTGGTGCACATAGAAAAATAAGGAGTAAGACAGTGAAAGTAGTTAGTTGTCAGGAAACATTTAGAACATTTCTCAGTTTTAAAGTTCTTAGTTCATCCAAGAGAAAGGAAAGCATATGTCTACACAAAGCCAAAATTTGGAAACAACTCAAATATCTATCAAAAGGTGAATGGATAAATATAGTATATCCCTAAATGGAATGCTAGTCAGCAATAAAAAGGAATGAACTATTGATACAACATCAATGAATCTCAAAATAACCAGGCTAATTGAAAAAGAATACATACTGTATGATTCCATTTACATAAAATTTTAGAAAATGCAAATTAATCTATAGTAACAGAAAGCAGATCTTTAATTTCCTGGGGGCAGGAAAAAACTTACGGATGATTATCTTGGTTTCATGGATGTATACCTATGCCAAACTCATCAAATGGTACACTTTAAATAGGTGTAATTTATTGAACATCAGTTATACCTCAAGCTGTTAAAAAATGTCTTAGGGTATCTATTCAACCCTGTTCTGTTTGCTGTAGCTAGAAGTTTCAAAACTGACTAAGTATTTATACCTGAATAAAGCAGCATTTTATTCCTTGGATCCTTACAAGTTTGATATAGGTGAATCCTTAGGTTAATTACTTTTAGGCATGGCTCAAATATCAGCTTAATAATAATGTGTTTCCATAGCCTTTTGGGGTGTTGGATATCTCCTTAGGCATCCTGGAGTGATTTATGTTCTTTATTCACCTCTCTAAATTACATTTCTTTGTAAATCTGATAGGATTGCAGTGTGTACAGACACTAGAAATTCAGTCACTAAAGGAAGCAAAATGTAAAAATTTGGAAGCTTTGAACGAGCAAAGTGGTAAAATTAAAAGTAGCAAAAGCAAAGAGCCTGCACATGACTATTAGCTTTAATCTCATAAAACGATCTTGGAAAGGTAGGAACTTTATCAAAAAGGCTAAAATAAAAAGTTAGGAAAATGATAGCCTATTTACTCAGTAAAGTTTATTGCTAAATATATTCTCATGTTTTAAGAGCAATATAGATTCTTCAGAGTATTTGAAGTTATTGTTTTAAGCTCCAGAACAGTCCATTCATTCATTCATTCACTCTGCCCGCAAGGAACACAGAGGAAGTAAATAATTATAATGTGATAAGTGCTATGCTTTTATTACATATTCTCAGAGTGTTAAAGACATGACATCTATCTAATACAATCTTAGGCGGAGATAGGATTTTCATGGAAAATTACCTAACGAGTGGGTCAGCCAAAGCCAGAGACTGTTAATTTGTAATGATAACAGTCTGGATAATTGTACGATTTTGCTTTAGCATTTCTCAGCAATTTCAATATAGAAATTAAGTGAGTACATTTTAGTATTGATGCCAGGCTGGTGTTTACTGGATTGAGATAAAATTATGTGTGCATCAGGAATCTGAAAGGTGCTCGTGTTGTATTTCAGATGATCAGCCATGAGTTCAAGCTGGTAGGGAAGAAAAAAGCCAGGAAGGAGCTGTAGTTTGGAAGAGTAAGAAGGGAGAAGGGTCTAGAATCTACAAGGTTAGAAGACTGGTAGTGTGGAAGTAAGCTCATGCAGGAACTGCGTGGAAGGAAAAATGTGGTCAGAAAGTGGGATAAACGTGTGTAAGACTTCTGGGGGAGAAATTTCTAAAACAGCTAGGTCCAGGTTATGACCTAGGTAGTTAGTGATTGAAGTACAATGATGAAGTGATCAGTATCATTGCAATTTAAAGGATGGAATTTCAAGAATAGGGCGTTGGCATGGGTTTTGTGCATGGTTATTGAGAGCTCCAGGCTGATGAATGAATGCGGTTGGGTTCAGCTGAGACATCGTCATCCATGTCCCAAACATGACTTAAGATTTTAGAGGTAGTTTGGTTTCAAATAACAAGGTCTTTGTGGTGATGAGAGTGATTAAAGTAGGTGGAAATGAAGATCATTGGAATGCAGAAAGTCAAGAAGCTTTCATATTGAATGAGTCACCCACCCTAATAGTGAAACATGGAGAATACTTTGAATGGCAAGAGACTCTGAGTGAGGTTTTAAAATTCTTCCATATGTATGGCGGAGTAGCTAAGAAATCAGAAAATTGAGTACAAGGAACAGTTAACTCCCATGGCAATCTGCTGAGCCCATGGATCACTTTTCAAAATATTGTTTTTTGTTTTTCTTTAATGTATAGGATTGTAAGGAAAAGGAATTTTATTGAAATACAGTTATTAAAATACTAAATAAAAATTTGTGATACTAACATGGCTTAATAATAATGTAAGTAGGATCTAGTAGTCTGTCTTGATCTCGTGTGCCATCGAGTCGATTTTGACTCTTAAAGACCCTATAGGACAGAGCAGAACTTCCCCCACAGGGTTTCTTAGGCTGTAATATTTACAGGACCAAATCTCCAGGTTTTTTTCTCCCATGGATCCACTGGGTGTATTTGAACTACCAACCTTTTGGTTAGCACCCAGGCGCTTAACCTTGCTCCACCAGGGTTCTTTAACAGTGTGTCTTATAACTACTATAATACTGAAATGAACATAAATAATATTTCAAGATATTTGCAACAACTACAGTGTAATATGAAAATGTCTGTATTGATGAAAAGTCAAAGGTACAGTGAATACTTCTGTTTTTGTGGCCTAAATTCATACTTGAGGAAAATGCTAATTTCAGTTAGAGGTTAGTGAAAATTAAAGGTGTGATTTTTTTTCTCCCCGTCCAAGTTCAGAGACCTCTGAATTCTGTCATGATTCTCTAGGTAAGAAACCAAGGTTTAAAGGATGATATAAGAAGAAGAAGGCATAAATATAAATAAAAAGAAGTGCATGAGAGTGAAATGGCAGTACAGAGCCACCGCCTCTGGACCCAGTGGTATTAGCGGTGGTGGGAGTGAAGAGGGCATGGTGGGAGTGTGGCTCAATGAGCAGCCTTGGCTCAGGAAGGCTTCAGGAGTCTCAGTTACCTTCATGATGAAAAGCCATGTTTCAAGCCACACGAAAAAAATAGAGGGAGAGGAGGCTGATGCTCTAGTAGAGATAACTCTACTAGAGAACTAAAGAGCCACAGTGGAAATTGGTGGGAGGGAAGAAACACTGAAAGGAAGAGAAAGGACAGGGGTGAACTGGCCTGGTGGATGTCCTAGGCATATAGGCAGAGGCCTGGGAGTTTAGAAGCCCATTGAGGCAAGCCATCAGGAACCGTCAGGGTGGTGGTTGTAGCCTTTGCTCGGGTTTCAAGGTAGAATCCTGATAAGAAATTTTTTAGTGCCCCTCAAAGTTAACATTTTATACTATTTTTAAATGTTAAGTTATGGTGGAGAGAGATTTTGGGCTTGTGTTTTCACTTCTAATGTCTTTTTTTTTTTAGCCCTTTCTCCCTGCTAGAGGGTAGAGCATATTCTATCTGGCTCAAGATAGAAAAATATGAAGTCAAAGTGAGATATTTGTAAAACAGTACTCTGGGAGGGAAGAGTGGTGTCTTGTAAATCAGCAAATGTCTTTCTTCCTACTTCTTTGCTTTTATTGCTGGTGCCGAACACACAAAACCATCTGAGGGTTGGTGAGTAAAAATATGCTCGAAGAAGAATTCCTGTTAAAGGCCAGATACCATTCTACCACAAAGGGGGATTTGGGAGTGTCTGCTAGAGTAAGGAAAATAACAAAAATTACGTTTTTAAGTTAACGTAACTAGATAAACTTTCAATTTAAGTAACTTAATTTTTAATAACATGAAAGTTAGAATAGAAGAACTTTTTTTCTGACTGGGAAATGTTTTAACTTTAAAATAGATGTTAATACTTGAAGTTTATATGTACACAGTTACCTTAATGTACATTTTATTTCTATAAACTTGACTATACATTTGTTAATTGGTACACTGATTCTGTTCGTTCATGTTTGTTTTTTTTAGGAATTAGCTCTCCGTAGCCAGTTACCAACATTGGAACAGGATGGTGGAACTCAAAATCCAGTATCTTCTCCGGGAATATCTCAGGAACTGAGAACAATGACAACCAATAGCTCAGATCCCTTTCTTAACAGGTTGGTGAGAGTTGCTACTGGCCAGTATCTGCAAAAGATCACAGCTTTTAAGATCATTTTGCTGAGTATTTGTCATAGGCTTTTTTGAACATCTGTGTGGGCCAAAAACCATAGCTGTAAATGAATCTCTCCTTAAATGGCAACTACAATAAAAGTTGAGGATTAAAAGCCATCTCCTGTGAGAGGAAGTGAGCTGTTCAGACTTGCAGAGGGGATATTTATTCAAAGTCAAAACGTGTTTGCTTCTGCCTATACTGTTGACTAACAGTTATTTAAAATTACAGAATCATGAAGGAACATGTGAATGCCTTTCTGTGAAAGCAAATGAACTGCATCCAAGACCTCCTTAGGACTACATTGTAAAGATCACTGGAAGGAATTTTCCACATAGGTGTTTGGTCTGAGAGGTTTTGCTACAGCCACGTTGTAAGGCCTTGTATTCTTAAGGGCTATAGTTCAAGGAGATAAAATGTAAGGTTGTGCTTCTTTCAAGAAATGCATTAAGATTAATGATAATATTTGAAAATAGCATAGCTTAAGGTTGCTTTTGAATGAGTTACCACAAATCTTGGGTTTTAGGCAGATTGCAAAAATGTTACTGTATGTAGTGCTATGTTGAAAACTGCACGAGCTGAAACAGGTCATATTCCTTGCCTAAAGACCATTTAAAATTAAGATTTGACTAAATCTGTTTCATTCTTTAAGACCGTAAAAGATATTTCTGTTTTAAAAAATATGAAAAAGTACTTTCTGGTTTTTGTGCTTTTTATTTTATTTTTTTTAACCAATTTTAAACACACTTCAAAAAATATTTCCAGGTATTTTGACTTAGGAAAGTTATTATACTACTATTTCAGTTCTCACCAGTTGAATTGAAAGCTTTACAGTTCTGAGAAAAAAACAAAATATCTTATCCTGCTAAAAATACTTGGTATAATAGAATTTCGCATCATTTGCCCAGCCTTAAGATTGGTTCTGGTGGTCTAGTTGGGAGATTTGACTTTGAGGGCTTTCCTAAATGAATTTAAGTTTGTATTTACTCTTCTGACACACATACACTTTAAAGCTCTGCCAGAAATTGGGTGGATTTTTACAAGATTATAGTTTCAAAATTAAACTAAGGCTTAATAGGAAAGGTCATAGCACAGAACGTCTTTTTTCACAAGGAGAATTCTAGATCAGTGGAATTCCAGCACCCATCTTAATTGACGGTATGTATTGATGCAGGGATAAAAGTAAACTATTTAGAAAAATGGATAGATGGCATATTCTTCCACCAATAGTTTGTGAAGATTCTTCCTTAACATTTAAGAGGACAACTGGGCTGCACTCTGAGCTTCTGTTTTCTGGTAGGATCACAGAGCAGCAGATAACCAGTGTGCTTCTACTGTTGTTCACCTCTGTATTCCCAGAGGTCGTTCAGTGTCTGTCATGTAGTCGCACATACTCTGTGAATGTTTACCAAGTGATGGGGGCTGCGGGAGGTGGGGTTCTACAGGGAGCAGTTCCGGGTCAGAAAAGTGGACCTGTCAACTCTGTCCTCAGGAATGCCCATGTGCTTCCCTGTGCTTGGAATGAACTCTGCACAACTCTGTAAATTCATCCATTCTGTGTGTCTGACATGTGCCCCATGCTTAGCAGTGGGAATAAAGTGATGACTAGGACCAGGCCTTGGCCCAGATCAGGGCCGGCAAAATAAAAACAAACCACATCCTGAGGACTTCTCAGACATGGCTTCATTGTTTACAAATGGTCTCAGAGGCAGGTTTGTGTTTTCTTGGATCTGTGTGAGGCTTTTGAATCTTAGCAAAATCTGGCAGAAGCATTAGAGCAAACCAGTGATTGCAACAGAAGGCGTGAGGGGGAGAGGGGAGACGAGGCAAATGCACTGAGAAACTTAGGGAAGAAATTTTGGGCACGGAGCACTTAAACTTGAGCAATTGTTAAAGCTTGTCTTTACTTTTTTTTTTTTTTTAACTTTTGTATAAGTTGAACAGCTGCTTAAATGTCCAATTTGGGGAAAGTTACAGAGACCATTAACAGTAACAATTGCCTTGTTTCAAACTTCTTTCCATAAGATGTTCTGAACTTAGTAGAATACAAGAATTTTGCAGTCAAAGCCAGCTGATGTCTACGTGCTTCTGGCTCAGGAAAGTGTTCTATTTATGAAAGCAATATTCTGATGATGTTTTTTATCAGACCTGTGTGAAAATCTGGGAAACTTTTCATTTAGCCTAAAGTAAAAATCTTCTTGGCTCATGTTTTCCTGTTTTACTCAAGGGGTGTGCCTCATAGTTTTGTTTTGTTATGTTTTTTAATCTTTCCTTCAATTTAAGCTATATGGTGTTTATCTTACGATGAGCCGTTTGGGTCCACCACCCCTCTACCACCACCACCCCAAATAAAAGCAGGGGTTTTTATCTTATCGTCAGTGACTCATCTGTTTTGGCCCAGTCCAAAAGGAATCCTGGTTCTTTATTTTGGGTTGATTTTTTTTCCTTAGCTTACGCTCTCTGCACCAGAGCTGGGAATTTACACAAGTCTAGTACAGGCCTGTCTCAGCGCCCACCTGGAGCTTGTGTTTTTACCTCTGTGCCTATGCTGTACCACCTGGGGAATTGAAATCTTGAAACAAGTGAGCGGATCCCACCAGATTCAAATGGTATTACAGAGAGACTACCTATGTAGTTAATTTTCCGTCAGCTGGGAAAACTAGGTGTACCAATGTGACATTTATCTTTTTTTCCTCTACTGCCACGAAGCCCAGAAGCTAAGGAGAGATCTTGGCCCCTTAAAGCTGCCAACTTCAGTTAGGATTAACTTGTCTACTTCACTTCATAGCACATGGGCTGTGTCTGGACCCTGAAGGAGGGTGCTTGTTTTGGACGTTGCAGGGCAAGAATTTTTTCTAATCTTCTAATCATGTTGGTGTTTATTTTTGCCTTCAATCAATTTTTTAAATTTTTGCATCAGTCTTTAACTCTTGTTCTTTGCAGTGGCACCTATCACTCTCGAGATGAGAGTACAGACAGTGGACTGAGCATGAGCAGCTACAGTGTGCCCCGGACTCCGGATGACTTCCTGAACAGTGTTGATGAAATGGATACAGGTTGGTGTTCTTTATTCCTGTCAGTAAGTAACCTGACCTTCTGTCAGAAATAGTCATGTAATCACCGGGTCTCTTAAGCCATTGTTAACAGAGGTGATTGAGAAGAACACCCTACAGCTCTAGTTCAGATTGAACCCGTGTTGTTTCTATAAGGTGATTTATAATTTAAGTCTCTCCTCAGTTTTTAATTGTCATAAATATATTAGCTCTATTTGAAAATAAAACTGATGACATAACTTATTTTAGCATGTCCAGTTGGGTTAGGTGACTAAGTAATTGGGGACCCTATTCTTCGTTTTGGAGGAAGACTTCTGTATGTGATTCACTGCCTGTCTCCCTTTTCTCTGAGGGCTTTTAGTCCAGCTAAGGTTTTATGGGGCTCAGAAGTCAGGTGGGAGAGGCTAGGTGGTGGGGCTTACCTACTTTATTGTTCTCTTGGAGGAGCTAAGAAATAACCTGCCTCATAGATGTAATTAAGGAACCATTTCCCCTGTGGCTTACCTGGTGACCCTGGCTTTACAGCTCTGTCAGAGTGCATGAATTGCCTGGAAAATGAAGCCATTCTCTATCTAGCTAGTTTTTTAGCAACTAGCTAGCTAGCTAGTTCTTTAGCTGTCAGCCTGTCTTCTGAAAGTGCTTGGCAAGTCTTTTGTGTCTGAGCTCTTTTAGTTCATGGCTTTGATGCTTCTCTGCTTATCTAAATCTTAATCGCCCTTAGGAGCCGCCTCAAATCCATCTCTTTCACAGAACCTTTCCTTACTTCCTTATTTTTCTCTTCTCCAAACCCCTACAGCACTTAGTGGCTTATGTTATTTTTTCTGAAAGTATTCTCTGTTGAAGTTCTGTAGAATGTTAATGTTGTCATGTGCAAAAAAGCGTCTGTGGCCAGGTAAGTTTGGGAAACCTGGAAGCATATTCAAGAATTTCTGGGAGACTTGTTTTGTTATTATAAATGTGAATCTCCAAGAGTGGAAAAGAGTATTTTATTTTAATGTTTCCCAAAAGAGTACTTAACGGGACAGACTGGTCTGTATCCTTTATTTTTACATTTAATCTTATTATGACGGTACAGTTCTGCTACTGTGTAGTGTACTGGCTCTTTCTCCCCTTGCTGCATAACTTTCAAAGGATTTTTTTTTTTCATGATCCTCTTCGGTGCTCAGCACGTAATAATAAGCAGTCAAGGTATTGATTGAATATCTGAACGAATGCAAGTAAATTTGGGATTGTCTTTTTTTTTTTTTTTAATCTCTGGGTTGTTTGGCTTAAAATAAACCCTGGGTTTGAATTCAGCAGGTCAGTCAGGAGTGTTTTTCTTTGTGCATTTCTCTATGCTGATGTGATACAGCTCTGAGTTAGCCTTTCAAAAAGAACTTCGTTATCTCTCCTCCAACTAGGTGATACTATCAACCAAAGCACCCTACCCTCACAGCAGAACCGTTTCCCAGACTACCTTGAAGGCATTCCTGGGACAAATGTGGACCTTGGAACACTGGAAGGAGATGGAATGAACATAGAAGGGGAGGAGTTGATGCCAAGTCTGCAGGAAGCTTTGAGTTCTGACATCCTTAATGACATGGAATCTGTTTTGGCTGCCACCAAGCTAGATAAAGAAAGCTTTCTTACATGGTTATAGAGCCCTCAGGTAGACTGAATTCTAAATCTGTGAAGGATCTAAGGAGATAAGACGTACATACCTGAAATTTCCCAAATAAGGCAGTCGCAATCTTCTGGCTCATACAGAAAAAGATGAACAAACGTCCAGCAAGATTCTTTCATCCACTATTTTGCTCTTCTTGTCCATTGCTGCTGTTAATATATTGCTGACCTCTTTCACAGTTGGCTCTAAAGAATCAAAAAAAACTTTGTTTCTTTTGCTATTATAACTACTGTTCGTTTTGGGGGCTGGGGAAAGTGAGCCTGTTTGGATGATGGATACCATTCCTTTTGCCCAGTTAGATGTTCAACAATCATTTTAACTAAATACTCAGACTTGGAAGTCAAATGCTTCATGTCACAGCATTTAGTTTGTTCAAACAATTGTTTCTTCAGCTGCCTTTGGCCAGTGGAAAAACATGACTTACTGGTCTGACAAGCCAAATATGTTGTATGTGATATTAAGTACTTAATGCTGATTTGAAAAGATAGCTGAAACCAAGGCTGAAGACTGTTTTACTTTCAGTGTTTTGTTTTGTTTTTTTTTTCCTCCTAGTGCTATCTTTAGTCACGTAGTGACCTTGATTTTATTTTAGGAGCTTATAAGGCATGAGACATTTTCCATAGAAATATATTAATTATTGCCACATACGCTAGTATAGGTCTTGTGTTTTTTTTGTTTTTTTTTGTTTTTTTTGCGGGGGGGTTGGTTGGTTTTGTCGGAACCTAGGCAAATTACTTTATTAGTGAATCTGTTTATAATGGTAGTGTGGTAAGGTTATTAGAATTCTTTTGGTGAAATCTACATTTTCTCATTTTTTACCATCTTATTTAAATCTTGATTATCTGCTCTCTATATACACATACACACTTATAATGTTTATGATAGTGTGATAGCAGAGTATATCTTTTTTTGTTTAGGTTTTCCTGCTTTTCCGTTTATTTTAAAATGGTAGCTTTGAATGTATGCATTTAGAATACATGGCTAGTAGTATCTATTTTACTGATAATTGAAATCTGGTCGGAGCAGTCTGCAGGTGTTTGAGGTAGTTCAGTGTTCTACAAAAGGGTACTGTTATGGATAGTGCCTTGAGAAGTACCACATACCCTCTGGGCATACAGTAAATATTATCTGATGAATTTGAAAGCAGCAAACAAAAAATGGCTTTATTTTCCCTTTGGTTACTCCCTTAGGCTAATTTTATCTTGATGGGAAATCACTGAGTAGGTTCATAATGTGCATGACGGAAGTAAGCTCCATATAGTAGATTACCCTCCTTTAGCTTTGGAAGTTTACCTTCACTTAGCTTTGGAAGTGAAGTCTAGTGCTTTAGTTCTCATTTGTAATGAACACATTAAAGACTAGATTGAAAAATTGCCTACAAGATTGGTCTTTCTTGCAAGACTTGCTTCTACTTCTATATGCTGAAAATTGACCCTGGACAGTGTGTAGAACGCTGGAAGGTCATGAATTAGTGGTAAAGTGATCAGATTAATAAATGTATATTGGTAGTTGAATTTAGCAAAGAAATAGAGATAATCTTGATTTTACCTTTATTTTTACAGGAAGAGATATAACTAGAGTATGTGTCTACAGGAGTAATAATGGTTTCCAAAGAGTATTTTTAAAGGAACAAAATGAGCATGAATCAACTCTTCAGTATAAGCTAAAAGTAATAGTTGGTTGTGAATTATAGTGGCACCAGCTAACACCTCTATGATTAAGGGTCTTTTCATTGTTTCTAGGATAAGCCCTTATTTTCAAGGGTTTATAACACACATAAAATCTCTCCTGGCCAAAGCTGCTATGAAAAGCCTCTGCTTGGGAAGATACATTTTTTTCTACTTAAAAAAAATCTAAGTATTTTGGCCCTTTGATTTAGAGGAGTGCAAAAGTTGAGATTAAGGCGTTTTATATTAAATACTTTGAGTGCTCAAGAAGTGCAGTCACTGTGTATATAATGATTTATAGGTTGACGTTCATAATGACTCTAAGGCTTTTATTAAGAAAACATCAGAGATTAAATTTTGAATTAAGTTTGGAGGGTAAAATGGCCATTGCAGAAGCATTGATTTTTAGAGCAATAAGAAATTATACTTAGAATGCATAATTGAGTATGTAGATGGTGCAGCATGTTGTTGTTTTCATGTGCAGAAGATCAAAGCTACTTGGAAGGAGTGCCTACAATTTGCTACTAAGCCACAGATTAAGGTTGCATTTTGTATATCAGCAGAGTAGCTTTAGATTTGGGGGAGGGTGGGAAGGTAGAGGGGTTGTGAAGACTTAGTGGGACCTTGATAGAGTATAAGCTTCTTTCTCTTCAATAAAGATTTGTCTTGCGTCTCGCTGTCATTAAAGGCAGTTGTTCCTAAAATTTCAGTCACTTAAGTACACCCACAAAACAAGAATATGCAGCTCTTTATTTCCCCCCAACTTTGATTTCCCCAGTTATACCTCAATGTTGTAGCAGCACTGTGGTACCTGACAGAGCTTTGATCTTATCATACGACCTGAAGGAGACCCAGGAGTCCTTTCCTCTTTTTGAGTTTGAATCACCGCCTTGATGTGGTCTTGCTTATTTTATGTCCTTGTTTCTAATGTAAAAGTGTTTAACTGGTTGTATTGGGTAGCATTGGGATAAGACTTTAACTGGGTATTCTTGAATTGCTTTTACAATAAACCAATTTTATAATCTTTAAATTTATCAGCTTTTTATATTTGTGTTCTTTTCAGTAAGGGTTTCTTAGATTTACTTACGGCTGATGGAGCACATTGACTGGGAGTTTCAGAACTTTCAAAGCACTATTTGTTGTAATAACTTTTTCTAAATATAGTGCTTTTTTTAAAAAAGAAAAAATAAGGAAGTGATTTCTTCTTTTTACAAAAAACCTTGCTGTTTTAAGTATTCATATTAAGTAGATGCATTCTATATGGAACCATGGCAGAGAGACTGAAAAATATCAGTAATTATGTAATTCAGAATTCATACCAATCAGTGTTGGAACTCAAGCAGTGCAAAATGAGAGACAGCTTCCAGTGATTAACAATTTTGTAGCTTTTGCACATCTGACAAGTGAGTGCTCAGATGAATTTTGTCTTGGCAAGCATGTTTTTATATGAATTGTGGGTGTGCCTGTCTTAACAATTATTTTCTGTATCTTAAAAAAGTATTCTCCACGTTTTAAATGTTTTATATTAGAGAATTCTTTAATGCACACTTGTCAAATATATATATATCGTACCAATGTTACCTTTTTATTTTTTGTTTTAGATGTAAGAGCATGCTCGTATGTTAGGTACTTACATAAATTGTTACGTTAATTTTTCTTATGTAATACGTTTTTGTTTATATGGTTCAAATATATTCTTTAAACTCTTCTTTGTTGTTTTTAACAATTGGTAATATATAAGACTTTTTTTTGGCTTCTTAATGGTCTTCCAGTAGAATAAGTACTACTAATAGAAGAAATTAAAAAGTGATTTCGGTAGTAACTGGTAGATAGGTTAAATTAAAGGTTAGTTTTGCTTCTTATAGTTGAGCATGACATTTGGGACTTTTGAAGTACAGATAGATAAAATTCAAAGAATTTTATCTGTCTGTACTCTATAGTTAGCCCATCCCCATCAGTCATAGTATGTGAGCGGAATTGTGCCTCTATTATCCTGAAATGACCTTAGAGCATATAACAGCACAGAGGAAACTGAGGAGTGACACTCACTGCCTTCCCAAAGAGCCTTTGGTTTTACTTCTCCAAAATACACTCTCATGGTCTCTAAAATATAACATGGATATTAGTGATAATTATCACTTACAGTTTTTACATATAAAAATATTGACATATTTAAGTGGTAGGTCCTGAACTTTGAGTAAGAAGTAGATTTGTCTTTGAAGATGATTTATTTTTGTGTGTTTATAATAGAAGCCCTCGTGGTGCAGTGGTTAAAATGCTTAGCTGCTAACTGAAAGGTTGCCAGTTCAAACCTACCAGCCACTTCATGGGAGAAAGATGTGGCAGCCTGCTTCCATAAAGATTTAAACAGCCTTGGAAGCCCTATGAGGCTATCCTACTCTATCCTTATAGGATCGCTGTGAGTTGGAATCGACTAGAAGGCAGTAGGTTTGGTTTGGTTTTGGTGTGTTTATAAAATCTTCATTTATTGACTTCAGTTTTCGTTGAGGCAAATCTGGAAACTTCATATTTTGCTATGTATAATTTTAAAACATTGTAAATATATGTAAGGAAACATTTGGCATTTCAACAATCTTCCCATGTATAGTTTAGTGACATTGTGTTTATCATGTGGTTCAACCATCACCCTTATCCATTCCTAAATTATGCAATGTATAATTTCTCACATTAGTAGACCACTAATTTTGTGTAGCTTGAAGTTGATCATTTCCATTATTTAGTGCACAATATAGTGGTCATATGCCTTAATTCAAAACCATGTACTCTGTCTATAGATACAGGAGTTGTCGTAAGGAGTGTTACACTTAATGGTTGGAAGTTCAGCAGTGTGAGTCCAGGAGCCCTGGTGGCCCAAAGGTTAAGCACTCAGCTGCTAAACTAAAGGTTGGTAGTTCAAACCCAACCAGCAGTTCTGTAGGAGAAAGACCTGGTGATCTGCTTCCATAAACATTACAGCCAAGAAAATCCTATGGGACAGTTCTTCTCTATCACATGGGGTCTCTCTCTCTGAGTCAGAATCAACTTGATGGCACCCAGTAACAACAACAATGTAAATCCACCTTCATTTTGAATTCTGTGAACCAGAATTGTACAACCTTTAGTTAACTCCATAGTCTGATTACTTAGAAGAACCTACAAATTTGGATTATGGAAGAATAGCCTCTAGAAAGAACAGGGCAGACAGTTCTAAATATTTAAGAAGTGTAGTAGTCATGGGGTTGCCATGAGTTGGGTCAACTCGGCAACAACATAATAGTCTTACTTGGAACATGATATTCATTTACATAATATTTTTTCTTAGAAAGACCCAAATTAATTCAGTAAATGAATTGCCTGGCTGGAATAAACAGGAAAGTGTGTCTTCCAAAGAGAAAGAACAATAACTAGTAATAAGAAGAAACCAAGATGGTTACTAAGGAACGATGAATAGACCAGTGGGTTGTGGATTTCCGTCTTGTCAACTGAGGTTGCAAAAGAACACCAACCCCAAAGACCTCATCCCATTTTCTTACCTTCTAAAATGGCAGCCAAACCCTCCCTGATCCTTGGTAACCTTCAATTACACTGAATACCTGGATTTATTGAGTAATTTCTCTGTCATCAGGTAAATACACATGCTCTCCTTTGAGCTCCCGGGTTCATACACAGTAGTACCATTGGAATAGAGTGTCTGGCCCAGTGTCTGCTCTGTTGTCCCTATTCCCCTTTGAACTACTGGTATTTTGTCACTTTAGTCATTTGATCCAACAGCCTTTCAATTAAAAATTCACTGAACTAGAAATCAGATGAGAATTACGTGACATCTAGTACTACAGTCTTTGAAAATCACACATGAAATTTTTTTGCCATATTATCTGGATACAAAAAACTCCTATATAAGTAAAATTGATAATTTCCTAACTATAAACATAGCTTTAACACTGGCAGACTTGTTACTACCACAAATGAAAACAGTTACAGAATCAAACTAACAAAACAAAATGATATTGAAAAGATATTCTGAATTTTAAAATCAGGTGTATTTTAGCAGAAAACAAAACTCCCAAACTAAGATACTTCCAAGCTGCCGTGATCCTGTTACAAGTTAATTAGGCACTGATGTCTGTGTGCTATTCAAAGCTGTATTTAAAGAACTCCGAGCCAAGATTCTATTTGCAAAATGTCTGAACAGCTACTGTAGTACCTAACAGAAGAAAAGTGAAACTAAGAATTACAATACTGAAACTTCTTGCAATTGATAACTAGTTTGTACTGGAATGAATATGGCTTGTTTCTTAATAAAAGGAATTTCTCTAAGGAATAAAAAAAGAAAGAAAATAGGATCTAAACTAGTAGGATACCTTTAGTTAGCATGACATTTTGAAAATCTTAATGTTTTCATGTTTTATTTAAAAACTTGTATTTAAAATAGTCTATGAATTAAACATCCTCGTTTGGTTGTAATTTTCGTCCTGGAGATTATTAGAAGCCATATCATAGCTCCTTTTAAGGAATTGATTCAGTTACAAATCAGGCTCCTGAGTTATAGTAGATTTTCACAGGATTAAAATGGTTCTACATCTAGCCAATGTAAAGAAAAATGGATGTTCTCAACCTGTGGCTTAAGTGACAGAATTTGAGAATAAAGCATTGCTCCATTTTAGTACTATCTCCATGAGCTGCTGAAGCCAGCGACTCAAAGCCAGAGAGTGAGTGATGGATTGGGAAACTTGGCTGAAGGTCAGACCTCTTCCTCAGGTGAGCCTTGTAGCAACTTGTATGTAAGCACCTCTCCTTTCTACTAACCAAGAGGTAAGCATATTTGCATCCAGGGTTCGGAGGTAACTTACTGGCAGTAGAGCTGCAGGGTCTGAATGATGGTCAGATTATCACAAATGTATAAAGCCCCGATCTCTGGTCACCATGAATCAAGACCTTGGGTTTTATGAGAGAGGATCATGTTCAGGAGCAGCTAGGCCACTGGGCAGCTTGAAATCACACTGCAAAAACACTATTTATGTGCAGTATCCTAAGAGGGCCATTTGCTGTGGTGTTTTCTCTCTACGCACCAGTAGGTCTCTTGAGCCCTGTAAAATAATCTCAGTGAGACTGGCCAGGGAATTTGAGATTTAGGTTTTCTCTTATAATCGAAATCATTAGTAACGTGTAGCTCCTGTATATTCTAGGCCAAAGGAACGTCTATAGAAATTTCTACAGAAATTCTATTATCTGCCTTGGGATTTGCAAACCAGCATGAGCCCATGTACTGTTCAGTCTAAAAACTACTGATGCTGCACAGGGGAATGCGTATGTGAACCAGCTCAAAGTTTCCCTTTGAGGGATTTTAGAGTGCAAAGGCCCAACCAAGTTTGGAGTATTGTTTAGGAAATTAAACCCTGGTTTGAGCTAAAAACGAACTACACCTACCCCTCGTTTATTGACTCTCGTTATCTGACATTTCACATTTGCGACAATAGTAAAAATCTGACTATTTTGTGCATTAACGACATACGTCTGGCAGAAATGAACGCCAAGGTGCGAGGTGAGCATAATGCTGGCTGTGATGGTTATGTGCCAATTTGGCTGGGCCATAATTCTCTGTGGTTTGGTAGTTACATAATGCTGTTATTTGGCAGTTATGTAATGATGTAGTCATCCTCCATTTTGTGATCTGTTGTGAGCATCCTTCATTTTCGCATGGCAGATTTTTGCGTGAGGCAGATTTTTGCATAATGACCTGGTCTTTGGAACCTAGGTGTGTTGATAAGTGAGGAGTGGGTGTATTGACCAAGTCCCTATCTGTCTTCCAAAGTCACAAAGCAGAATTCTCAAGGCCTGAACACTTTTTTCCCATAGTTTTTATTCTATCCTGCTGAATATGGCAAAATTGAAAAGCAAAGTATTCCAATCATATTGATGTCCTGTTGCTGTCACTTTCTGTAGAACTTGGAGGCTCTACGACTTGTTTCTATCCTGGGATAAGTAAAAATATTATAATTTATACCATCAATCTGAGAGACTGGTTGGTTACAAGGGTCAAAGTAAATGTTATAAGAGCAACTGGTAAACTGTTGAGATTCTTTAAAAGCAATATTGCTTTTTAATATGACTGTAATCTTTCTAGTGTCACCTTGTTTATTACTGAATAATTCAAATGAGTCCTTCAAATTTGAGTAGATCTACTCAGGTATTTCCATAGTTACATGCGGCTCTGCCTTGATCTGTCATTAGTATCCATACTAAAAAACCTATTCCTCCCCACTTTTAAATATGTGAATACTATTTTAATATTTTATAATTACCAAAATATATTACCTGTTCCACGTACTACCCTATCAGGCCACACCAAATCCTGTAAAATGTAGATATGATTATTATGGTTACCAACTATGTGTCTCAAATCTAGGTCCAGATCCCATATTTGTGGTTGAGAGGTGACCAGTGGAAGTTGAGAGTAGTCCATAACTGGGAATCATTTTCTCTGTGAAGCTAACCCTATTTGTTGGCTCTCAAAGTTGTCTTCTTTATTTCTTGTTCCTGACTTCCCTGCCCCTGGCCCCACTACAGAGGGCAGGCGAAGCTGTGTTTTCCACATAGGAAAGCCTAGGAAGACGGCCACAACAATAGTGCCCTCCTGGATTAGCAAGTCATTCTTCCATTTTTCAATATTTATGCACTTGTGCCACAAACTCAGATAGTATTCTAGTACTGAGTAATAAATGGTATGGTAATTTTCTCCAGGAGCTGACAAATTAGTGAAGAAGTTAAAACTGTGTGTTAAGTTCTGAAGAGTAGTTCATACAATGTACCATGGGAGAATAGAGGGGAGATTACTTTCTCCTGGGATGATCAGGAAGGGACTCCTGCCAGAAGTGTATAAACTAGGCATTGAGTGGTGAGTGCTAACCAACAGAAATGGTGTTACAAGCGTGAGGCAGGAAAACTAAGCATATTTAGGGAACGGGAGCATTTCAGTCTGGGCTATAAACGTGTAACGGATGTCCCGTTCTAAGCCCTGGGAGTACAATAATGAACAAAACAAAAATCCCTGCCCTCATGAAGTTTACATTCTAGACAGACCAGGGCCAGATGATAATATGTATGTGGAGTGCTCACCTTGTGTTAGGCACTTTTCCAAGCACTTTCCGTGTATTGATTCATTTAATCCTCACAACGCGCCTATGAGGTAGGCACTACTCAGTTTTGCAGATCAGAAAACTGTCACACAGATCACACGTCTCTGAGTTGTGGATCCAGACAGCCCAGCTCCAGAATCTGACTTATTGTCACTACCATCTGCTGCCTATGACTTGAATTCCAGAGTAAGAAATTTGAATATTAAATTAGCAATGGAGGCCTTCGAAGTTCCTTTGAACAAGGGGATAGTATTATGAAAAATTATTTACCATACAGGCTATTGCCTAAAATTCTAAGAAATTATTATTGAAGTTATCCCAAAGGGTAACAAAAGGGCTAAGCACACAAGTGTGGACTGGAGAAGATACCGTAGTTATCTGCATACACATTTCCAGATATTAACAGGGAACTCTGGTACCCCTGATTTGTTCCCATAATATTATGGATCATTTTTTCCCAACTTTTCTGGCAAAGGGAAGACAGGAGCAGGTGATGATTTCAAAGGAAAAGTTGAATTGGTTTCCCCAATACTATACTCAGACTTGTCTGCCCAGGCAGTGGGTACAGCAGAATAGAAGTAATTGTGTGCCATTTATCATACAGAGACAAAAATTAGGAAAAATGGTGTCTGAGCAGATTCCTGACTTGTGAAATTTACCTCAGGCAAAGAAAAACTGGGAAATTTAAATTCATGAGGCCACTAAGGGCAGCTACTGTTTAGGGGGCATTGGAGAGGAATGGACCAAATAAAAAGCCTGAAGAAAACTGAAATCATAGACTGATGAAATCCTTTGCCCAACATAGATTTTCTGTTTAGTCATACATGTGTTTGCCAGGCACTTTTCAATTTCAATAAATAGTATTTGAGCACCTGTCACATGCCAGGTTCTGGGCTAGACCAGGAGATATAGCATAATCCCCACACTCAAGGAATTTAAAGTCTAATGGGAAAACAGACCTTAAATAAGTATGACAAGCATTGGGTAGTGTGCATTTATCAATGAACAGAAAATAGAAGCATGAATTACATGCTCTGGGTGGCAATGTCAGAGCAAGAACAAGGAGTAATTCCATATGTACTAATTCAAAACTTTGGTCTGAACGCTTTGGCACTGCCCATGCAGATGGTAGAGATGGGTGACTGAAGGAAGTGTTTTTGCACCTGAGTGCGGACATGACAGGTGATGTGCAGCAATCACAAGACAGCGTGAGAAGAAACAGCATGTCGGAAGTATCTTCAAGTACTACTTCAGTTTAAAGCTGGCTCACTAGAGAACCAGTGGCAGCAGAAAGACCAGGCAGGCTCACCAGTAGCACTATGCCACCCGAGATGGGTGCTATAATGTTAAAACACGTTGTTCCCCAAGATCTGAAAGATGGCATGTTGGGGAAGTGAGGAGGCCCAGTGGGAACAGGAACCCAGTAGTATAGAGTGTTGACTTGTTGCTAATACCCTTCACTCCGGAGAGGAATCAGCCCTAAAGAAATTGGCTCAAGTCCCCCAGTTCAGAAGACTAAATCATGTCAGGAAGAAAATAAATGAGTTCGTACAGGGAGAGTAAAACAAATACCTGTGGTCTTCACAGAGTCCCTGGATGGTGCAAATGGCTAATGTGTTCGGCTGCTAACCAAGAGGCTGGAGGTCGGAGTCCATCCAGAAGTGCCTTGAAAGAAAGGCCTGGCCATCTACTTCGAAAACATCAGCCATCAAAAACCCTATGGACCTGAAAGATATTGAATTGGAAAATGTTGTGTTACATGTATTTTTACAAAAAATAAAAATTAAAATATATAATTTATTAATAAATAATAAAACCCTATGGAGCACAGCTCTACTCTGAAACAATGGGTTTGTCATGAGTCAGAGTCAACTCAATGGCAACTGTTTTTACAGAGTAAGCAGACTCGTTTAGGAAAATACTGATTTATTCCATCGATAGGTCTTGAGCTCCTACTAGGAATAAGGCGTTTTGCTGGGAGTAGAGTTAGGGCAGTGAACAAAACAGAACCCCCCTGCCTTCATTGAGCTTACTCTCCAGGGAGAGGCAGACTTGAAATGTTTCACGGACAAGTATCTGACTATAACTGTTATCATTGTTACCAATAAAGAGTTTGGGGCCGTGAAAGCACGTGAAGATCTGGGGAATAAAGAGAGGCTTCTCTGTGGAGGGCCATTGCAGCCAAGACCTGGAGGATTAGGGAAAGATCACCAGTTAGGGGCCAGAGCAGGGGGCTTGTCATGCCAGGGAAATGTAACAACATGTTCCTACGGCTTTGAGATGAAAAAGAGTGTCTATCAGCCCTGAAAAAAAAAAAAAAAAGGCTGTGTGGCTAGAGCACAGTGAGAGAAGCAGTGAGGTAGACAGGGCTGTCTCCAGCAATGCCTTGCAGCCATGCTGAGGTTTTGGAATTCAATCCTCAGAGCAGCGGAAAGCCACTGAAGAGTTTTAAGTAGGGGATGACGTGGATTTAAAAGATTGCACTACTGCCAGCCTGCTGGGCTAGAGTTAGCTGGCATCTGGATGTCCCGGGACGTCTCCTCAGCCTAGTGGGACTCCTGGGCCAGGTTGGGGTAGAACTGGAGCTGCAAGCAGAATTTCCTCCAGACCTCACTGTGCATCCAGACCCCAGGAAACACCCACAAACTTCCTGGTGGGCCAGACCCCTGGGTCAGGGACCCACTGCCGAGGACTTGGGAAATGTGGGAGGGTGTCAGTGGGGCCTCTTGACTTTGGAGATCCTCTGACCCATGTCTTCTAGCCCCCCTTAGTGTCCATAGCTTCATAAGTGAGAGGCAAATACGTGAAAGTGGAAAAGCATTGTAAACTATAGGGTACTGAGCACGTGTGTGAATGCCTCCTTCCACGTCCTGGGGCCTGTCCCCTCTGTCTTAGTTATCTAGTGCTGCTGTAACAGAAACTCTGCAAATGGATGGCTTTAACAAACAAATTTATTCTCTCATGGTCTAGTAAACAAGAAGTCCAAATTCAGGGTGCCAGCTCCAGGGGGAGGCTCTATGTGTCGATTCTGGGGGAAGGTCATTGTCATCAATCTTCCCCTGCTCCAGGAGCTTCTCAGTACAGGGACCCCAAGTCCAAAGAACTTGCTCTGCTCCTGGCTCTTCTTGCTTGGTGGTAATGAGGTCCCACTCCTCTCTCCTGGACGCTTTCTTTTATATCCCAAAAGAGATTGACTCAGAATACCATTCCTGTAGATTGAGCCCTGCCTCAGTGTAACTGCCTCTAACCCTGCCTCATTAATATCCTAGAGGGTAGGATTTATAGCACATAGGATAATTACATCAGATGACAAAATGGTAGACAACCACACAAGACTGGGAATCATGGCTAGCCAAGTTGACACACACATTTTTGGGGGATGCAATTCAATCCATAACACCCTCCGAGATTCCAAATTTGGGGCCAGGGTGGAGGGGAATTGATTGCAAAAAATCAGGAGACAATCAGTGTCACTGAATTATACATGTAGAAATTGTTGCAATGGTGTATCTTTTTGCTGTGCGTATTTTCACTCAAAAATGAATAGATCAAATTAAAAAAAAAAAAAAGATTAGCTGCTGTGTGACAGTGAATTAGAGGGGTTGGGTGAGCATGGTGCAGAGGACCAGTTAGGAAACCACAATAGTAGTCCAGGGGAGAGGTGGTGGTGGCTGGCAATAAGGTTATGGTACAGGAGGTAGAGAGAAACTGTGCAATGAGTGCTTGGGGGATAAAAGCAACCAGCAGGATAATGGACTGGATGTGGTAGAGAAGGAAAAGGAAATCACAGAGGTAGTTCCCTCAGTATGAGCAGCTGGGTAAAGGGAGCTGCCATATTAAGGTACGAAACAGTACACGGTGAAATATCCCAAACAAAGAAATGTGTTGGCTAAGGCAGATCAAAAATTAAAGTTACTGCCTTGTTTAAAAAGGGCTTGCTGCTCTGTCAATCCCATATCAGCTTGCACCTGTGTTGGTACCAAAGACAACTGACTTAAATGGTGAACTTAGTGGGCAACTCTTGGGTTGTGTTTGATCTCATTAAACTCTACCATGGAGAACCAAGAAATTCCACAAATAACTAGACCAGTCCTCCTGGGAAAACTCCTTTAAAAGCCAGAGCAAAACCAAAACAAGCAAACGAACAGTCCCAAATGAACAACACAAATTTAAAAGACAGATAATTGCCACTTAACTATTTTTAAATGCAGAACGTATCTGCGGATGGTTAAAATAAAAACCTGAAAGACTCTCTCATTTAAAATAATATAACGAGAATGTGGGCAATTCTGTTATTTCATCCCTAGCAGGAATTGACTCCACTTTTCCATTGGGCTTTGTATACAGGCAGCCCCCAGGTTAAAAACATCCTACTTAGGAACAACTCATACTTGTCCTTTAATGTTATGTAAATTTACCCTCACTTTGAAATGATCGAACCAACCTCTACTTGCAACAAATTCTTCATCACAATGACCTTCACTTGCTGCACGTGCTTTTAAATCATTGAAAAGGCTTTGAGCCTTTTCTTGGCACTAAAGTAAGGCTAAATAAGAACCATATGCACCTGTTCTAACTTACCAACTTAAAGACACAGAAATAGATCGCATTCGTAAACCGGGAACTACCTGTGTTTTAAAGTTGGCCAGAATGCCATGTGTGGTTGATCAGCACTTCACACCTTGTTTACAATGGCCTGGAGGAACTATGTTATTGGCATCTGTCCAGCTGTTCTGGCTGAGTTGCCAGGCTGAGAAACCTTCTTTGATTGGGATAATTGGGGCAAAGGCCAGGCTGAGTGAGTGAAAAGTCAGATGATCCAGTTGGGTTTTTTTTTTTTTTAAGAAGAAATGCCCCAAACCTGAAGCTGGACTCTTAGACCCCCTCTCTTTATTCCCCCAAACAAGCATCCAGGAAAGAAGAGACTTGTTGAAGGTGCTACCCAGTTCTTCCCTGGCCACAGCACCCCGTCCCCCCTCTTTGTGCTAAGGTGTAAATGGCACCTGGATTCCAAGAGCACTTATTCAGCGCACATGGTTGCTGAATGAATCAGAATTGATACTGAGAATCTCCCCTGCACCATCCCAGGCATGGTGAGGGCTACCAGGGCTTCGTGAGACATTGGTGGGCAAGAGCCTGGACACCCAGCCCAGGGCAGCTTGTGAGGCACACAAAGTCATGGCTTGGAAGCCTGATCCATCAGAGTCAGAAGCAGACAAGATGTGAGATAGGGTTCATCCAGGTTTCAAAATCAGAGAATTGAAGAACTCTCCAGAGAAAATGGAGGCCCAGCATGTTAAGTGACTTGCTTAAAAACATACAGTAAATAAGTGGTAGAGACAGGAACAGAACCTTAGACTTTTGACTCCAGATGAATTTCTCTACGCTGATGTCACTTTTACATCAGTGCATAAGGTGAAAATCACAGAGAGTCAACACTGTTCTGAATAAAACCCTGAAATTGCCTCTAGACAGTGCAGCAAGGTGCTCACGCTTTGGAAGGCACGTTGGATTGAGACTGAATGAAGGAATAGCAGATGCAGCTCGCCCGTTTCATGTCTACTCTGGAGCCTGTGGCTTTTGAGTGGAAGGGCCAGTGAAATCACCAAGGCAACTATGATTTCTCTCTCTCGCTCTTCTTTCTCTTCAGCATGTGTGATTTAATTTGTGTAAGTTAAATGGGTGGTGAAGTGCCTACTATATGTCAGTAACTGTACCGGACAAGGGAGAGAGAATGATAGCAGCTAAACTGCTGTTGCCGTGGGAAGTTGATTTTTGGCTCATACGACCCCATGTGACAGAGTAGAACTGCCCCATACTGTTGCCTAGGCTGTAATCTTCAGGGGAGCAGATGGCCAGGTCTTTCTCCCACAGAACCCCTGGGTGGATTTGAACTGCCAACCTTCCAGTTAGCAGCCAAGCACTCAACCATTGTGCTTCCAGGGCACCTTTGCTAAGTTGTTAACGCCAAAAAATCAAACTCAGAGCCGTCGAGTTGATTCCGATTCATAGCAACCCTATAGGACAGAGTAGAAGTGCCCCATAGAGTTTCCAAAGAATGCCTGGTGGATTTTAACTGCTGAGCTTTTGGTTAGCAGCCATAGCTCTTAACCACTACACCACCAGGGTTTCCTGCTAAGTTATTAAGGGAGCTAAATGTGTGCCAGGCACTAGTCTAAGAGCTTTATTAACTCATTTAGTGACAATAATGAACAAGCTTGCCCCTCACTTTCAAAGAGCTCATTGTCTATGGAAGTGGCTCTACATCCCGGCTGAATATTTGAATCCCTTGGGGAGCTTTTAAAAAACCCTGATGTGTGGGTTCATCCACCCCAATCCTCTAGGGATTTTGCTTTAATTGGTCTGGGGTAAAGCCTGGGCTTGAGGGTTCTTTTAGAAGCTCTTCAGATGACTTTGATATACAGCCAGGAACAAGTGGTCCAGGGTCGAGGAGAGAGAGATGTTAAGTGGCAATAAGAGCTGAGTGTGCCACAATCTGGGTCATCTCTTTGTACTAAGGGGGCCCACAGGTGGGACACCTAACCCAGAAATTGAGGGTCAGGAAGAGATTCCCAGAGGAGATGAAATGTAATTATTCAAGTGAGAGAGGGGGTCGCTTTAGGCCTGGTTCTGGGCAAAGCATGTTCTAGGTATTTCCATCATGTCTTCTGGACTCAGTTACATAACTGGCCCTGTTCCAGCTGGAATCTTTTAGCTTTAAAGAGCCTGAGCAAGTTAAGGAAACCCTGGTGGTGTAGTGGTTAAGAGCTACTACTGCTACCCAAAAGGTCGGCAGTCCAAATCCACCAGGCGCTCCTTGGAAACCCTATGGTGCAGTTCTACCCTCTCCTTTAGCGTCACTATGAGTTGGGATCAACTCAAAGGCAATAGGTTTTGTTTTGGTTTGAGGAGGTCAAAGCCAGTCTGGCACTCCTGAAGGCATGGGGTCTCCCGCACCAAGCCTGGCATTGTTTCCACACCCAACAAGGGGCACCTGTTCTCTGACTGGGCCTGCAGTTCAGCAAAGGAGACTTATCTCTAAGAGGGACTGACCAGAGCTGGGCACCAGGGAGAAGGGACCTGCCTTCTTTGAAGTTCTCCTCCCTTTCTTAGCATAACTTTCTATAATCCAGCATAATCCTTAGGGGGAGGGTTCTTACCATGAACTCCTAATTAATATTGCAGCTACACTATAGATTATTTGGAATAAATTTTATGTGCAAATTTAGGGTTTGAGAACTATTCATAACATTACTTTTTATGGGTAAATTAATTGTGGTTAGAAACAACCAACTGGCAATGGATTTGGACAGCATAATCCAGCTATCCATATTGAATCTGTATAGTACACATTTTAATCCAAGGTATCAATCAGAGCTGTTAAAGAAAGTTCATATAAAATATAAAACTTCCATAATGGGGCCTAGTTACATCAATTTGTCATATACAAAATTGTTTAGTACTGGCAAAAAATGGGAGAAGAGTGTGATAGATTCAAAACTGAAAAAAATCTGCAAGTTAACTAAAACTTTAAACTTCTCATCAATTGTTTTTATTGATACGTTTAGAAAATTTAAGAGGAAAACTACACATGAGCGGTGACAAGGTATCTTAGTTATCTAGTGTAACTATAACAGAAATACCACAAGTGGATGGCTTTAACAAAGAGAAATTTATTCTCTCACAGTCTAGGAAGCTAGAAGTGCAAATTCAGGGTGCCAGTTCAAGGGGAAGACTTTCTCCCTCTGTCGGCTCTGGGGGAAGGTCCTTGTCTCTTCAGCTTCTGTTTCCTGGTTCCATGGAGATCTCCATGTGGCTTGGCATATATCTTTCCCTTCCTCGGTTTGCTTAATCTGTTCCTTTTATATTTTGTAAGAGATTGACTCAAAATACACCCTACATTAGTTCTGCCTCAGTACCATAATGAAGCCAACCCGTTCTCACACGGGATTATAAACACAAGCATAAAGGTTAGGATTTACAATGCACATTTTGGGGGGACACAATTCAATCCATAGCACAAGGGATGGAACAACCTGGCCGTTTGCTGAGTAAGTCCTGGAGACAGAGGATCTGCAGACCTTCTCTGAGGCAGGCGTCAGAGTGTGGTAGGATCTTTAGCTGCAGTGATGCGGGGGACTCAGTAAACAGGCAGAAAAGCAATGGAATACCCAAGTGGGAGTCATCTAACAAGATGGCCGGTGGGTTCCCCTTCTAGGACCTTATCCTGTGGAAATAGAGGATGTTATAAAATTTAGCAAAATAAAAGTAAACATCTGGGAATACACAGATTCCAAAAAACAGGTTGGTTTAATTCATTACATCCATAAAATATTATGTAACTATCAAGAACAATGTTGATTAATGTGGAAGAATGTTTGTAATATTGTATATTCTTTGATGAAAAAGCAGATTTAAAAATTCTGCTCTCAGAAACTAATGTCATGTCTAGTACAAAGCAACCATTCAATAAATATTAGTTGATTGAGTAGCAAAACAGTAACTATGTGTGTGTATTTCCATTCTGTTGAAAAAATATGTGAGTACGTTTTTTAAAAGAAAATTATATACACCAAATAGTGGTTATCTGTGAGTGGCAAGATTATATGTGATTTTTCTTTTTTTTTTTTTAATTTGGTTATTTTTCTACAATGGGCATATGTTGTTGTTGCTGATAGGTACCGTCAAGTCTATTCCGACTTATAGCGACCCTATGTACAACAGAACAAAACACTGCTCAGTCCTTCGCCAGCCTCACAATTGTTGCTATGCTTGAGCCCATTCTTGCAGCCACTGTGTCACTCCACCTTGTTGAGGGTCTTCCTCATTCTTCCTGACCCTCTACTTTACCAAGCATGAAGCCCTTCTCCAGGGACTGACCCCTCCTGATAACATGTCCAAAGTATGTGAGACGTAGTCTCACTGTCCTTGCTTCTGAGAAACATTCTGGTTGTACTTCCTCCAAAAACAGATTTGTTCATTCTTTTGGCAGCCCATGGTATATTCAATATTCTTCACCAACACCACAATTCAAAGGTGTCAAGTCTTCGGTCTTCCTTATTCATCGTCCAGCATATATTACTTCTGCTAAATTCCAGAAAACAAAATTAAAAAGCCTCAAACTTGTGACTTATAAATCTCTACAATCTGAACATCTTCAGGTAGATATTATTCCTTTAAGGAATTTATATTTCTGAAGGCCTGTGGACTGAAGCATCTCTAGTCTGAAACTTTATTCATCACTCACTTTAAATAAGTGCAGTTTATTGTATGTGAATTATACTTCATTTAAAGCTGTTTCTACCTCAAAATTTTTTAGGGCCATGAAGTTATTCTACAGGATAGTATAATGGTAAATACATGACATTATGCATTTTTTAAAAGCCTATAGAACTTTACAGCACAGGAAGTGAAACTTAATGCATGTAAAATTTTTTTAATCATTTAGGAGGCTGGGGGAGCCCAGAATGAAATGTAGACTGTGACAAAATAATCTAACTGTATTACAAATGTATGAAACAACAAACTGAAGTGGATGGGAGGAGAAGTTGCTGACCTAAGTATCTTTAGAAATGAGTGGCGGATATAAGATTAAAAGTGAAAGGACATATACATAAACACTGTACTATAGTTAATAAAATTGATTCCCCCCATGGTATAAGTTAACAATTCTCATACTGCTATATACATACACAGGAACTGAACAATTAACTAAGTGGATGATGGAAGGTTTCTTACTGTTGGAATGAGAGGTTATAGATAAGCAAAGGGAAGAGGCTAGAATGATTCATATGGTAATAGATTAGAGTCAGAGATGTCATTATGAACTAATGTTTATCTTAATATAGATATAATTTATGACATGTAGAAATGTATATTGTTGTTAGGTGCCGTGGAGTTGGTTCAGACTTACAGCGACCCCTAAGTACAATGGAACGAAACACTGCCTGGTCCTGTGCCATCCTCACAATCATTGCTATGTTGAAGCCCATTGTTGTAGCCACTGTGTCAGTCCATCTCCTTGAGGCTTTTCCTCTTTTTTTGCTGACCCTCTACCAAGCATGATATCTTTCTCCAGGGACTGGTCCCTCCTGATAACATTTTCAAAGTACCTGACACAAAGCCTTGCCATCCTTGCTTACAAGGAGCATTCTGGCTGTACTTCTTCCAAAACAGATGTATTTGTTCTTCTGGCAGTAGATGGTATATTCGATATTCTTTGCCAACATCATAATTCAAAGGCATCGATTCTTCTTTGTTCTTCCTTATTCCTTGTCCAGCTTTCACATGCATATGAAGCAATTGAAAATACCATGGCTTGGGTCAGGCACACCTTAGTCCACAAAGTGACATCTAAAGAGGTCTTTTGCGGCAGTTTTGCCCAATGCAATATGTCATTTAATTTCTTGACTGCTGCTTCCATGGGTGTCGATTGTAGATCCAAGTAAAATGAAATCCTTGATAACTTCAATCTTTCTCCATTTATCATGATGTTACTTATTGATCCAGTTGTGAGGATTTTTGTTTTCTTTATGTTGAGGTGTAATCCATAGTGAAGACTGTAGTCTTTGATCTTCATCAGTAAGTGCTTCAAATCCTCTTCACTTTCAGCAAGCAAGGTTGTGTCATTTGCATATCACAGGTTGTTAATGAGTCTTCCACCAATTCTAATGCTGCGTTCTTCTTCATACAGTCTAGTTTCTCAGATTATTTGCTCAGCATACAGATTGAATAAATATAGTGAACGAACACAACCCTGATGCACACCTTTCCTGACTTTAAACCACACAGTATCACCTCATTCTGTTCAAACAACTGCCTCTTCGTCTGTGTACAGGTTCCTCGTGTGAGCACAATTAAGTGTTCTGGAATTCCCATTCTTCCCACTGTTATCCATAACTTGTTATGATCCACACAGTCAAATGCCTTTGCAGAGCCAATAAAACACAGGTAAACATCTTTCTGGTATTCTCTGCTTTCAGCCAAGATCCATCTGACATTGCCAATGGTATCCTTCATTCCATGCCCTCTTCTGAATCCAGCTTGAATTTCTGGCAGTTCCCTGTTGATGTACTGCTTTTAAATGATCTTCAGCAAAATTTTACTTGTGTGATATTAATGACATCATTCAATAATTTTTGCATTCAGTTGGATCACCCCTCTTTGGAATTGGCACGAATATGGATCTCTTCCAGTTTTTGACCATGTAGCTGTCTTCCAATTTTCTTGGCAAAGACTGCATCCGTTTATTGAAACATCTCAATTGGTATTCTTTCAATTCCTGGAGCCTTGTTTTTCACTAATGCCTTCAGAGCAGCTCAGACTTCTTCCTTCAGTACCACCAGTTCTTGATTATATGCTATCTCCTGAAATGGTTGAATGTCAACCAATTCTTTTTGGTACAGTGACTCAGTGTATCCCTTCTATCTTGTTTTGATGCTTCCTGTGTCATTCAAAATTTTGCCTGTAGAATCCTTGCAACTAAAGGCTTGAATTTTTTTATTCAGTTCTTTCAGCTTGAGAAATGGTGAGTATATTCTTCCCTTTTGGTTTTCTATCTCCAGGTCTTTGCACATTTCACTATAGTGCTATCCATAAGTATACCTACAAGGAAGACCAGTTAATATGACTATTATTCAAATTTAAGCACCAACCACTAATGCCAAAGGTTAAGAAATTAAAGATTTTTACCAACTTCTGCAGTCTGAAATTGATTAAACATGAAATCAAGATGCATTGATAATTACTGGTGAGTGGGATGTGAAAGCTGGAAACAAAGAAGAAGGATGAGTAATTGGAAAACATGGGCTTGGTGATAGAAAAGACGCTGGAGATGACATGATAGAATTTCGCAAGACCAATGACTTATTCACTGCAAATACCTTTATTCAACAACATAAATGGCAACCATATGTGTGGACCTCACTGGATGGAATACACAGCATCAAATCAACTACATCTGTATAAAGAGACAATGGAGAAGCTCCATATCATCAGTCAGAACAAGGCCAGGGGTCAACTGCAAAACAGACCGTGAATTGCTCACATGCAAGCTGAAGCTGAGAAAATTAAAACTAGTCCACGAGAGCCAAAGTATGACTTTGAGGATATCCCACCCGAATTTACAGATCATCTCAAGAATAGATTTGACGTATTGAATACTAATGACCAAAGACCAGATGAGTTATGGAATGACATCAAGGACGTTGCACATGAAGAAAGCAAAGGGTCATGAAAAAGACAGAAAGAAATGACCAAAATGGATGTCAGAAGAGGCTCTGGAACTTGTTCTTGAACATAGAGTAGCTAAAGCAAATTGAAGAAATGATGAAGTAAAAGAGCTGAACAGAAGATTTCAAAGGGCAGCTCGAGAAGACAAAGTAAGGTGTTATAATGAAATGTGCAAAGAAATGTATATAGATATGTGTATATACCCAGGTTAGTACACACACATATATTTCATTACCTTCTCAGTTAAAGAGGCCTAAAAGCAATGACACCCCAGTAGCAACAAACACACCTTGTACCCAGAACTTGGCACTAATACCATTCTCCAATAAAAGGAATCAAGGTTCCTTGGAGAAATGACTGATTCTAGGACTGAGGCAGGGAATATACAAGATGAGCCTGGAGCATCTCATGGTGCCAGAAAGCAAGGAACTACTCAAAAACACCAGTGTTGGAAGTAATGCCAAAGGGACACCGGAGCCAACTGAGAGAGTTCTTGATGGCCAAAGTTGGGAAAATTTGAGCAAGAAAATAAAGTAGTGTTGGATTTTAACCCAAGGTATAAAAATGATAGAAATAAATGAATGAATAAGTAATAAATAAATGTAAATAGAGGAGAATAAATAAATCTCCCATGCAGAAGAATTACAAATAATTTATGTAGATACTTTGCCATCAAGGAGGTGAGGAATAACTCCCCATTCCTTAAGCACGGGCTGCACATAGTGACTTCCTCCCAAAGAGTACAGTATGGACAGCAGGAACGGAGGGCAGTTTAGAGTGAAGAAACCTAACAACAACTGCCCTCGCTAGATAATCAAGGTTAACATCAACAGGAAAAAGTCATGTTGATAGTATGTATCCCTGATATGATGATGAAAATAGTACTTAACCTCTTCCTCTCAAAAACACATAACCCCTTGTCTAATCATGAGAAAAGCATCAAATTCTAATTGAAGGACATTCTACAAAATACCTGACCAGTATTCCTCAAACTGTCAGGGTTCTCAAAAACAAGGAAAGTCTGAGAAACTGTCACAGTCAAGAGAAGCTTAAGGAGACATGATGACTGAAAGTCACATGGTATCCTGTAAAGTCCTGTAGGGACTTTAGTTAATAATTGTCTTAGTCATCTAGTGCTGCTATAACAGAAACACCCCAAGTGGATGCCTTTAACACAGAGAAATTTATTCTCTCACAGTCTAGTAGCTAAAAGTCCAAATTCAAGGCGTCAGCTCCAGGGGAAGGTTCTCTCTCTGTCGGCTCTGGAGGAAGGTCTTCAATCTTCCCATGGTCCAGAAGCTTCTCAGGTGCAGGGACCCTGGGTCCAAAGGTTGTGCTCTGCTCCTGGTGCTGCTTTCTTGGTGGTATGAGGTCCCCAACTCTCTGCTTGCTTCCCTTTCCTCTTGAGGGGTAAAAGGTGGTGCCGGCCACACCCCAGGGAAACCCCCTTTACATTGGATCAGGAATGTGACCTGGGTAAGGGTGGTGTTAGAATCCCACCCTAATCCTTTTAACATAAAATTACACTCACAAAATGGAGGACAACCACACAATGCTGGAAATCATGCTCTAGCCAAATTAATACACACATTTTTGGGGGGACATAATTCAATCCATGACAATAATATGAATGTTGGTTCATTTTTTTGGTGACAAATGTGCCATACAAATGTAAGATGTCAACAGTAGGGGAAATTGGGTTTGGGGTATTTGGAAATTCTCAGTTCTATCTTCATACTTTTTCTGTAAATCTAGAACTGTTCTAAAATTAAAAGTTTATTTTTTTTAAGTGTTATCTCTGGGTAGAGATTTTTACTTTACTTGTTGTGTCTCCCGCTTTTACGACCCAAGAACATGTACTGATACTTTTCAAATGTCTTTCTTTTGCTTTATTTATTCACTTTGCTAAAATATTTTTCTGAAAGTTTAAAACGTTTCAAGTGCTTTATTTTGTAAAACTAAATTATGATGTTTCTTTAATTTTTTCCTCATGATGACCAAAAAAAAAAGGTGTGTGTGTGTGTGTTTGAACTATAAGCTTTCTTTAACTGAACATAATTGACATTTTAATGAAACACCCAACGGGTTAGCCCAACCTTTTAAAGAATCGACTTTTGAGCACTATTTGTATCCAACATTTACAATCTTAAACAACATTAAATCACTGGTATTATTTTGTTGAAATAATAAATTTCCTTCTGTTCCCAAAAGAAAAAATATTTGTTTTATCTCACTCTGGTTTCTGCACAGGACCAAAAGACCTCCTGGCTGTTCTGATTTTGCACAGTATCGGAAGATACTCCAAGCTGTGGTTCATTTTAGTATCATTTCTTTTTTTGTTCTCCCATAGATTAAGAAAATTTGTGTGTATGATATTGAAAAGAAACATTAAGAAATATATCCAAATTTTGTCATTTCTCCATTCTGTTTGTTTTTAGCATTTTCCTAAAAATCCTCATTCCTAATTATCTGTATATTTATCACTTACACTAGAATCACAATTCCTTAACAATAAAACCAAAATATCAAGAATATTCAGAAGCAGCAATGCCTATGTAGTTTGAAGACAGTTGTAAACTAGTGAGTCCACTAGAACCCAAAGAGCTTTGTAGAGGATGTACAGCGCAGAGTGCCTGCCTTGACACAGGGTGAACTAAAAGATAAGATGTTCAGGTTTGTCAAATGTCGCCGGGACAGGAAACTCACTTACCATTTGTCATTGCTGCATTCTAAGTAATTAGCTTCCGCTGATGGGTTTACCATTGAATTTGCATTATTATTTGTTTTACTACCCTACCCTCTGAAGTTATACTATTTACCAATTGATACGGTATTATGTCAATATTTAATATTTAATCAATCATTCTCCTGGCATGTTGTATAAGCTAAATATTAGCCTAGTATGTAAGTGTCCAGCACCAAATATTTTCAGCCCTCTGCCTTTCACCACGTGGTCGGGGTGACTTGTCTACCTTTTTGGAAGTTGGATGTGGCCATATGACTTTGCTTTCAGCAGAAACAATGTGTATCACTTAAAGGCAGAAGCTGTGAGAACAAGTGCACGAGTGAAAACTATAGCAGACACTGTTAGTGTATTGCCTATATTCCTTGGTCTACTCAGACATCACCTATAGACAGTTCCAATGCCTACCAACTGCTTCCAGAGGCCTCTTGGCCTAAGGATATTCTCTGGCCTCAGATACATGATAGATCTGTGTTTGGGGCATATCAGTACATCTGTGGTAGTAAAAAAGAGTAGATATGGTTTTAAGAGCTTGGATATCTACAAAGAGCTAGTAGGTAAAATCTACATCACTTGAATTGGAAGTGAAAGGTAATGGAGATGAAGGTGTCTAGGATGATCCAGATTGCTAATGGATGGTGGTACCACGTAGGGGAAATAGGAGAAGCAGATTTGGGGGCATGGTAAGTTCACATTTGGACATGGAGAGATCTTTTTAGAACGCACATCTGATCATGTCCTTTTCCTGCTTAAAACACTTCAATGACTTCTCATTACTTTAAGATTCAGTCCAAAATCCCACATGGCTATCAGGCCTTTTAAAGTCTTGTCCTTCTCAATATCTCTCCTTCACTCCTCCTGTCATGCTGGCCTCTCTGTTCTTGGGACATGGAAACTCTTTTCTAGCTCAGGGCCTTTCCTCATTCTATTTCCTCTGCCTGGAAGAAAGGTGTGCCAATTCTTCACCTGGTTGCACCTACATGTCCTTCAGGTCTTAGCTTAAATATCACTTCTCCCAGGAAGCCTATGATCCCCCAGTGTAAACTGTTGTCGTTCGATGACATCAAGTTGATTTTGATTCATAGCAATCTTATGTGACAGAGTAGAACAGCCCCACACGGTTTTCTTGGCTGTAATCTTTATGGGACCAGGTCGCCATGTCTTCCTTCAGCAGAGCGGCTGGTTGGGTTCAAACCGCCAACCTTTTGATGAGCAACTGAGTGCTTAACTATTTGTGCCATCAGGGCTCCTCAGTGTAAACTAGACCCCGGGTGTATATTCTTACAGCCCCTCACAGCCTTTGTCATACCTTTCAGAGCGGTGCTAAAATCATTGATTGGGTAATTATTTGTTTAGTGTTTGTCCTTTCCCCTCGTGGGAAGATGGTGTGTCTATTGAGTTTATCTGCCATCCCTAGCACCTAGCACAGGGCCTTACACAAATCAAGTAGATGAAGAAGGAACAGTCAGAAGGTAGAAAATGAACCAGTGGGAAGTGAAGTCAAAGATGTTGAGAGTTTCAAGGAGGAAGGTTAATTAACGGTTTTAATAAGACAAAGAGGTCAAAAGACTAAAAAACTGTCCTTTGGAGTTTGTGTAAAGAAGTCGCTAAAAGCTTCGTCAAATGCAGTTCCAGCATGAGCAGGAGCCAGACTACAGTGGGTTGACTAGTGAGTGGAAAGGGAGAAATCTGAGGAAGGAAAATCCACCACTGTCTCTGGTTCTGTCAGTAGGAGGGAGAGGACAGCGATTCTCACTTTTTATCCCTGACTCAGTTGTTGTCCACCTCTCCCCCATCCAATCCTCTTATTTCTGACTCACAGCCACCATCCAGAGTTGGCTGTGGAGTGGAAGTTGCCCTGGGAGGTTGTTAAAGGCTCCAGCTAAGACGTGAAATGAGCCTTCCCTAATCTCTAAAAAAATATATATAAATACCATTTTTATTCATTGATGCAATAACTATGATTGCCTGGAAACACTGATGGCGCAGTGATTAAGAGCTATGGCTGCTAACCAAAAGGTCGGCAGTTCAAATCCACTAGGCGCTCCTTGAAAACCCTATGGGGCAGTTCTACGCTGTCCTATACGGTCGCTATGAGTCAGAATCGACTGGTTGGCAATGGGTTTGGTTTTTGGTTTATGCTTGACCCCTCCTTCTTGGAGGAAGAGTAACCGATGTTATGCAGCCTCAATCTGCCTGGTACCCAGCCAGTGCAGGAAAGAGAAAAAAAATATTGTTCTGGGGTGTTCAAGGAGGCCCAATAAAAAGCACCTGTTAGGACAGCCCTGCTCCCACCTGCACAGGGCTGTGCACCCAAAACAACTGCTCCGTATTCGGCTATCTCGTGAAAAGTTGCTCCAAGCCATTCGCTGTTGAGTCAGGGGCGGCCCCGTGTGTGTCAGGGTAGAACTGTGCTCCACAGGGTTTTCAGGGACTGATTTTTTGGAAGTAGGTCACCAGACTTTTCTTCCAAGGTGCCTCTGGGTGGATTTGAGCCTCCAACCTTTAGGTTAGCGGCCCAGTGCTTTACCCATGTGTGCCACCCAGGGACTCCTAATGTTGCCCGAGAAGGCACTCAAAAGGGTCTAAATGATCCAATTCATTCAGTCCCCAAGGCTAACATTCACATTCTATTCCAAAGTATACTCGGTTACGTCGTCAAACAGTGTATTAGAAGTTCCACCATGACATTAAATTTTCAAATTAAAGTCCTCTAATAGTATGGACTTTAATTTGAAAATTTAATGTCTTGGTGGAACTTCTAATATGCTATGTTTGATAACATAATAGTATGGGGGAGCCCTGGTGGCGTAGTGGTTAAGTGCTATGGCTGCTAACCAAAACGTGAGCAATTCAAATCCACCAGTAGGGCAGCCCCACTCTGTCATATAGGGTCGCTGAGAGTCACAATTGACTCAACGGGAATGGGCTTGGACTATACGTGAACATTCTACTAATAAAAGGCCAAATATATAAAAATGTCCCAAATCTGAATATAAACCCATTCCCAATATGAAAATCCCTATTCAAAAAATTTAAGTCCAGTGATGCTAAAATCCAAAAAAATTAGAAGCCTAAAACAAATTGTTGTTTAAAGGCCCAGTTGCTCATTCCGCTCAACTCCAGTTGTTTCTCAGTTCTGGGCAGAGCTGAGGTTTCTCCTACAGCCAAAGCCTGTGCCATCTTTACGGAAAGTGCATCATTCCTTCGTGACCTCAGAAGCTGCAGTAGTTCAATGCCAAGTCTTTCACGAACCTTCCTTTTTAAAGAGTCCAAGAATACACAAAAGTAATCACAGCACTGGCCCTGAACCCACCAAATTTAGGAACCAAACTATCCCCAGCCTCTAGTTAGCTACCACTGACAAAATTACATTCCTAGAACCCAGAACTCACTCTTTTGCCCAGATATCTGTTCTTCTAACAAATTCATCTAGGTCTGTCTTACGAAGTATCCTATAGGGACAGATATAGAAACAGTTATTTCCTGGTCTGCCAGAAACAGACATTGTTCAAACACATCTCGTCCAACTTTAGTTCTCTCACCTAGATAATCCAAACCAAACCCTTTGCTGCTGAGTCGATTCCAACTCATAGTGACCCTATAGGACTGAGTAGAACTGTCCCATAGGGTTTCCTAGGAGCGTGTGATGGATTTGAACTGCCGACCTTTTGGTTAGCAGCCAGGCTCTTAACCTGTATGCCACCGGGGCTCGGAAGGGCTCGGAAACTCTATGGGGCAGTTCTACTCTGTCCTGTAAGGTTGCTACGAGTTGGAATGGATTTGATGGCAATGGTAATTTTATTCACCACATCGTGCAACCATCACCACTATCTAGTTCCTAAAGTTTTTCATCACTACAAACAGAAACTCATTACCCCTTAAGCAGTAATTCTTCTTTCCCACTCCCCCACCCCCCAGCCCTGGTAACGACTAATAAACATTTGTCTCTATGAATTTGCCTGTTCTAGATATTTCATATAAGGGGGATCATACAATATTTGTCCTTTTGTGTCTGGCTTATTCCACGTAACATAATGTTTTCAAAGTTCATCCATGTCATAGCATGGATCAGAACTTCATTTCTCTTTATAGCTGAATAATATGTCATAATTTCATTATTTGTATATATATATATATATATACACCACATTTTTGTTTATCCATTCATCTGTTAATAGATAATTGGTCTGCTTCTACCTTTTGACTGTTGTGAATAATACTGCAGTGAACATAGGTGTACAAGTATCAGCTTGCTTTCGTTTTGAATTCTGTGAGGTATATATCTAGGAATACTATTGTTGGGTGATATAGTAATTCTATGTCCAACTTTTTGAGGAACCACTGAACTGGTTTTCACAGTGGTTGCACCATTTTACAATCCCACTAGCAATGCACAAGGGTCCCAATTTCCGTATATCCTCACCAACACTTGTTATTTTTCCTTTTTCTGCTCTTTGTGTTTTCACTTAATATATCCTACATATTTTCCATATCATTACATAAAGTCCACATTATTATTATTTTTTTTTTTACAGCTGCACAGTTGTGTGGATGTGCCATAGGTTAACAGTTCCCTATTGGTGAGCATGTATTATTCCCAATTTTTTGCCATTTCAAACAATGCTCCAATAATCGTTTCTTTGCATCACTTTGTGCAGGTGCAGAGGTGCAAATATTACTACAGGGATAGATTTGTAATTTGGTGGATACAGACAAATTTGAGAGCAGAGCTTGTTCCATTTTGTACTCCTCTCAATACTTTATGAGAGTGCCAGTTTCCCCAAAACTTACCAACAAAGTGTGATGTCTTACTTTTGGAATACTGTCAATTTGATTGGTAAAAAATGGTATCTCAATAGTTTTAATTTGCATGTAATTTATAAGTCAAGATAAGCATCTTTTTATATATTTCAGGCCAGTTTGTATTTCTTTTTTCTCTGAATTATCTACTCAGGTCATTTACCCATTTTTCTACTGAGTTGCTGGATTTTTTTTCTCGTGAATAGAAAGGAACTCTTTGTGAGAAATTAGCCCTCTTGACATAAGTTGCAAAAACTTTTTCCAGTTTGTCACCAGTCTTTTGACTTTTATTATGATGTTATGTTGACAGGTGAATTTTTTTATATATATAGTTGTATTTATCAATCATTTTGAATGTACCCAACCCATTGCCATTGGGTCAATTCTGATTCATGGCGACCCTATAAGACAGAGTAGAACTGCCCCATTAAATTTCCAAGGTTGTAAAATTTTATGGAAGCCGACTGTCACATCTTTCTCCCAGAGTGGCTAGTGGGTTCAAACTGCCAACCTTTTAGCTAGCAGCCAAACACTTTAACCACTGCACCATGAAGGCTGCTATTTTTAACCTACGTGGGGGAAAATATCTCAACCTGCTCCAGACCTTGAGATCCTTAGAAATATCATGTGGTGGCTGGCCCCCGTGCCTTGTGGGATTAATCTTCTCTCTTTGGCATGGAAGTGAGTGTCTTTCTAAGGCATCTTGGTCATCTGCTACTTCCTGCTACCTATGCCCTAACAGTTGTGAATCTGTAAATCTCCATCAGAGTAATGAAGTCAGGTCTCTGTCCACCAGACTTAGGGATTTTTTGTTTGTTTTGTTTTTAATCATTATATAGATCAGGTAGAATCCGGATGGGCTGCCTGTAATTTGGCTCTAGGAAACCCATAATCCAACAGCCGCTGCCTAAGTCTCCTGACAGCCAGAATATTCTGAGAGTCACCCTGACCCTGCTGCCTACATCTGTAACCACACCTACCATGCACCTGGCACTTAAGAGCTTTTACCTATTCTTTGAAGACAGTGGTAGTTCAATGGTAGAATTCTTGCCTTCCATGTAGGAAACACAGGTTCAATTCCCAGCCAGAGCACCTCATGCACAGCTACCACCCGTCTGTCGGTCGAGACTTGTGTATCGCTATGATGCTGAACAGGTTTCAGTGAAGCTCCAAGGCTAAGACAGAGTAGGAGAAAAGGCCTGGGGATCTACTTCCAAAAATCAGCCAGTGAAAAACCCTGTGGATCACAACATTTTGTTCTGTTGTGCATGGCAACAGCAGCCGACAACAATGTCTCCGCCATCCCTGGGTCAGTTTTTCTCTTCCATAGAAGTCAGGTGCTCACTTCAGTTGGGGCATTTCCTGACAGCCAGTACAGCAATATTCAGAGATGCTCTCTTCTCCAGCGTTTCTCAAGGTTGCTTCTCAGAAGTGAATGAAGCATCTTCTAGCCCTTCAAAAGACATAGTTAGGAGATGGATCAAACAGTTGGCCCATCAAAAATCCACTCCAACATTCCTATCTCCCGAAGACTTTGAATTATTTATTTTACATTATACCAAGGAATTTCTGGTATTTCAACTTCAATTAGCATGGGTAAGCTAAGGTATTGACTCACAAAAGCTGGTCCATGTTTCTGCACCAGTGAGAGTGACAATTCAGACTTGGCTAAGGTCTTGGTTTTACAGCTGCTTCAAAATACATACAGCTGATACATGTTGGTGTGAGTAAACAAACACCTCGGGGTGTTCACTTGTGTTCATTTGTCTCAACAGACCTCACAGAAGGATGAATTTAATTAATCAGGCCAATGGAGTCTAGAAACATGGGCTTGCCGTCTTTCATATCACTTTAAGCTGAAAGAAGGGAAAGCCTGTGTCATCATTCAAGTCAACTCTATTTTCATAAAAAGAATTTCTTACTACACTGTAGTTATATAATCTGGCTCCTGTTACATTTTATGTTTCTGCATCATCAGGCTTACTTCAGGCTTTGTTGTAGCAAGTCTGGGCAATAGTTTGCCACAGTGGGTCACAGTGGGCCAGCTCTAAATATAAAAATGGAGCACACAATTAGAATCCTCTCTGCCCCAGCTGTTTGATCTAGCCCAGTGATTTCAGAATCTTTGGGAATTGCACCCACATTGATAATTTCTCAATTTTAAAACCTAAAGCTTTAATCTTTCCTACTTGATCTAGCACCATCAGAATATCATTTAGGTATTCTACTTTTTTTTTTCTTCCTAATATGAATTGGAAACCCTGGTGGCATAGTGGTTAAGAGCTATAGCTGCTAACCAAAAGGTCAGCAGTCTGAATCCATCAGGTGCTCCTTGGAAACTCTATGGAGCAGTTCTACTCTGTCCTATAGGGTCGCTATGAGTCGGAATCAACTTGACGGCAACAGGTTCAATATCAGTTAGCAAAACAGCCTTTCCTCTCCTTGGGCTTTATGATTGGCCACTCAGGGCATACTGGGCTCTGATTCCAGTTATGATCTGGGAAACAATGGTGGGGAGGACAAGTAGAGAACTGGCTTTCCCTTGTAAGCAAAGCTGTTAACCAGGTTTTCAAGTAAGGGAAATGCATTCATAAGACAGAGAAAGCAGGACTGCTTCTTCTAGCAAGGAAAGCTCAGAATATTTTGGCATTTCCAGGTATGAGCCCATTTGAAGGCTGTGGGTGTGATTCTTTCCCAGATTGGGCTCTAACTTTTACTTTTTACGGCTAGTTAAATTATGAACTCAACTAATATTATAATTTGACAATCAATAAGATTCAACTTTAACTTTGCCTTTGGCTAGTTCAGCCCAGAAGCTGTAAGAGATAAATTTTCCTTCTAGCACCATCATAAAACCAAACTGAACCCGTTGCCCTGAAGTCAGCTTTGACTCATGGCAACCTCACATGCTACAGACCAGAACTATTCAGTAGGGTTTTTTTATCTTTACAGATCCCCAGGCCTTTCTTTCACAGTGCAGCTGGGTGGGTGCAAACTGCCTACCTTTATGGTAGAGGTCAAGCACTTAACTGTTTGCATCATCTTAGCACCACCATAGGAAGTCTGTTTTTTTAGCTGATCCTTAGCCAACCGTTTAGGACTCTGAGCTGGTCATTTTCTTTAAGCTATCTACTAGCAACCACCTACTCCTCCTATAGTTGTTCAATTCCTCGTGGAGTTTTACTGTTCTATGTCAGTGTCTTAGTTATCTAGTGTTGCTATAAGAGAAATACCATAAGTGGATGGCTTTAACAAAGTGAAATTTATTCTCTCACAGTCTAGGAGGCTAGAAGTCCAAATTCAGGGTGCCAGCTCCACGGAAAGGCTTTCTCTCTCTGTCAGCTCTGGGGGAAGGTCCTTCTCATCAATCTCACCCTGGTCCAGGAGCTTCTCAGCACAGGGCTTAAGACACGACCTAATCTTGTAGAATGAGTCTCATCAACGTAACTGCCGATAATCCCGTCTCCTTAACACCATAGAGATAGGAAAAATCACATCAGACGACAAATGGTGGATGATCACACAATACTGGGGATCACGGCCTAGCCGAGTTGACAGGTATTTTGGAGGGACATAATTCAACCCATGACAGTCAGTTACCACTTGTTTCCCCAAAAGTCTTGCCTTTAATGAGCACATCAGATGATTTTAGATTGAGAGTTTTGCCACTGTGTGGCATGGGCTTCCAGATTTCCCTCCGTAATGCTAGATGGATTTATGTTGAGGTCACAACAAAGAGCCCAAATAACGAATCTCAGGTTCTGATTTTTTCCTGAGAGGCTGTTACTGCAGGTAGTTGCTGCTGTCATTGATTTCTATATGAATCAAAGTTCTTGTTACAAGCAACAGAAATAAACTCAAGCTATTTTAAACAAAAAACAGATATATTATTATTTTTTAATTTTATTGAGTGTATGAGCTACTCAGGAGGCCAGAGAATCAGAGGCCGTGGATGAGTCAGGAACCATGCCCAAACTCATACCACAGAGGGCGCTGCTGGGTAGGGTACACCCAGCCATTGGATCACTAACATCAATCTTGGACAAGGACAAAAGATCTCCTTCTCTGCTGCATCTGGAAATGGTTGTAGGAGTTACCAATGTGGCTACCTGTGCCACAAGAGAGTCAGTATGGGTTCTTTTTCATATCACTGGCTTCCAATCCAAAGTCCTGGAGAAGTGCATCTAGTAAGGGGAAACAGGTTCACATGCCTCCACCTGAGATGCAAGATAGACTGGGAAAGCAAATATCTGGAATTTTCAGCTTCTGTAGTGGAGGTGGGTGTTTCGCCAAATATAGGAAGGGGTGTTTGGATGTTGTTGTTGTTAGGGGCCATTGTGTTCAATATCAACTCATGGTGACCTTATGTACAACAGAACTGAACACTGCCCAGTCCTCCATCATCCTCACATTCGCCAGCATGTCTGAGTCCATTGTTGCAGCTACTGTGCCAATCTATCTCACCTCGCTGGCCCTGTGCTTCGCCAAACATTGATCCTGCCTGGTGATTCACCCAAAGCAAGAGAGTTGGACAGTGTTCGATTGTGATCCATAAGGTTTTCATTGGCTAATTTTTAGAACTAGATAGACAGGCCTTTCTTCCTGGTCTGTCTTAGTCTGAAAAAAAAAAAGCTCCACGGAAATCTGTCCACCATGGGTGACCCTGCTAATATTGAAAATACCGGTGGCATAGCTTCCAGCATTATAGCATCACTCATCCCACCACAGTAGGAGAGATGGGTAGTAGGTTTGGATGTTAGGAAGCCAAAAAAGCAAATGGCCACTTCAGGTCATAAGGTCGACTGAAATTCACAAAATGAAAAAATTTCTCTCACAAATCCTCAACATTAAAAAAAAGTATTCAAGGTCTCCATTTTATTTGCTGTCCTGGGCAGGGCTTTGAACCGGTTCATTCTGGTTTGACCTCCTGCTGGGAATTTGCAGTTCCACCCAGAATCTACTGTTTTAACAAGATTCTTATTTATGAATAAGAATCACCAGGGGATCTTGTTAAAACATAGACTCTGATTCAGTATATCTGGGATGGAAATGCAAATTCTCAGCAGGGAGTCTAACTGGAATAAACCAGTTGGAAGCCCTGGGCCTAAAGTGTATTTTTACTCCTCCTTCCTTAACTTACTTGGATCAAGTAGAGGATAAGGAGCCGCGGTGCTGAAGTGGTTAAGCCCTCAGGTGGTCATGGATAGGTCAGCAGTTGGAACCCACCAGCCGCTCCATGAGAGAGTCTGTAAAGATTTACAGCCTTGGAAACCCTCTCAGGGCAGTTCTACTCTGTCCTACAGGGTCGCTATGAGTCAGAATCAACTTGAGGACAGTGAGTTTAGTTTGGCTTGGAGGGAATAGGATTTTTTAAAATCAAATTATTATATTTTGCTTTATACTTTACTAAGCGAACGTATTCAATTATTAAATTTTATACAAGCTAATTCCAAAAGTGTTTTATTTCTTACATGTTGAAATGTTTGAAAATTAGCAAAGTCATAAAATAAATAATAGAAACAGCCTCTTTAAAGAAAGTTTTGTGTTGATATTTGTTGGTACGATATCCTAAGCAGTTCCTAGGTTCGTTTTGTTCTGTTGTAGGTAGAACCGCTGATGGTCCCGACTCTAAGTAGGAAACGGGCTCAGTGAGTGGCAACCCCAGCCACACAGCGAGTCCTTACATGACAGTCCATTTCTAACAGTGACCTCTAAACATCACACTAATCCTGGCAATATGTGAGAGAGCGCCAGATCAAAGTCCATTTGGAGGAAGAAAATAATTCCTAACTGCTGCTTTGATGTCACATTGGGCCCTTAATATACATCACATCTGTTTAATTTAAAACTTCGGCTCAGTGCTGGTAGGAGTTAATTGCACAGCTCTCATGACCTGGCATTAAGTTACAGTGAACTTGTACGGGAAATGTGATTTGTGCTGTAGTTAATGATGGGTTTAGAGTCAAGTCCGTCATCATGGGCTCTCTGTCCTATCCACCAGCCTGGCTGCATATTCCTTATAAATAGCATCTTCAGTGGATAAGGTGACATAAATCTGTCCCAAGATGGGTCTCTGCGCCCTCTTCTGCTCTCTTTCTGGACACTGCCTTTTGATTCCCTAGAGCATAATGAGAAGTCTGTGTCTGTTTTGACTCTCTCAGTGGGCTAGTCCTTTCCTTCCTGCTTTATTCTATCTCTTGTGAGGAAGAAGGGAGGCAGGGAGGGATGTTGGGTTTTTAACAGCACCTTAAAAATACATCTGTTATTCAGAATATCATCTCTATTCATATTCAAGCATTTTTTAGAGCATGATCTTTTTTTTAAAATACAGAATGTTTTCTTTCAGAGATTTTATCAAGCTTTGTGCAAAAATTACAGGAGTTGAAATAATTGAAAAAAATATCAAAGAAGGCACAAAGCTTAATTATGTAAAATGACATCATCAACTATGCTTACCTCTAGCCAGCCTGGGAAATGAAGCAATGGCACGTCAGATTCTAGCGGAAAAGAACCCGTCTTTTATCTCCTGTCTCTACAGTAAACCAGGAGAAGCGGATGAGCATTCATAGAAAAAAGCCGGAAGGAGTTACCACAGGTATTACACAGGAAGTAGCGATATGAACAGATCTGACTCAGGCGTATGGATGCAGAATGGCAGAAACTGGTGTAGATGTGGAATAATTGGTGTTCTCAGGAAACCAAACGAAAACCTGCTGCCATCGAATCGATTCTGACTCATGGCAACCCTATAGGACAGAGTAGAACTGCTCCATAGGGTTTCCAAGGAGTGCCTGGTGGATTTGAACTGCTGACCTTTTGGTTAGCAGCCATAGCTCTTAACCACTATGCAACCAGGGTTTACTCTCAGGAAAAGGACACCCAATATGAGATAACTAGCATGGTCTAAGGAGCCTTGGGGGTACAGTGGTTAAGCACTAAGTTGCTAATCTAAAGGTTGGCAGTTCAAACACACCAGCTACTATGTGGGAGAAAGATGTGGCTGTCTGTTTTCTGTACAGATTTACAGCCTTGGAAATCTATGAGGTTGCTATGAGTCAGAATCAACTCAATGCAATAGCAATGGGTTTGAGATTTTTTTTTTTGGTTTATACATATATTTATGGAGCCCTGGTGGCACAGTGGTTAAGAGCTGCAGATGCTAACTAAAATATATATATATATGTACACACATATATATACACACCAAATCAAACCTGTTGCTATTGTGTCGATTCTGACTCATAACGACCCTGTAGTACTGAGAAGAACTGCCCCATAGGGTTTCCAAGGAGTGCCTGGTGGATGTGAACTGCCAACCTTTTGGTTAGCAGCCGAGCTCTTAACCAGTGCACTACCGGGGCTCTCTCCCTCTCTCTATATAAAATTACCATAAAATTAAAAAAAAAAAAAGCATCCTGCAAATAGTTAGGTATTTATAGACAATTAGAGAGAGAGAGAGAGGAAGATCACAACTGCTTGGCACTCTTGCAGTCCTCATGTGCAGACTGAGATGGCGGTAACCCTTAAAAGGCAGTATAAATTTTAGTTGAGCTCCTATTGGTCTTGCATATGGGGGGGCGGTTGGTGGGCGAGGAAGGGGAGGGGAGCAGAGGGAGCTAGAATGATAAAGACAAAAACACAGCTGAAGTCAAGGTTACCTAGCTTTCTTCAAGGTCATTTAGTGAGCCCGACTAAGGTCAACGTAGTAGAGCATTTCACACTTCTCCAAATAATCTCATGGAAAAGGAAAGTGGGCACATATTCTCAGGGGGTTGGAGAGATGATGTTAGCACTGCAAACAAACAAAAATTTCATTAAGGTTTCCTGTTTCATCTTTAAAATGTATACAAATGTTGCATTATATTCACATTTTTTTTAATATAAAATATTTTAGGCTAATTACCATTCAGCAAAATTGATGCTCTAAAAAACTGTGTTCCATTTATTCTATGATCTTGCCAAGTCCATAGCCTGTGGCCACGGAACTCTGAGGGACTGTACTACCCATTTGAGAAGCAGACGAACAGCAATAGCTCATTTCCAAACGTTGCATCTGAAAATATTAATGGTTTTTAAATTAGATGTATTCAGTCATGTAGCCAAATATTTTAATAACCTGTAGAAACTCAGGGAATATACTTTCAAACTTTGGCCTGCCTTTTCTCCACTGGGCAAACTGAGCTTCGCACTACTTCTTTTCTGAGGAGATGCTGACTTCAGTGAGAGGCATTGCTCATTCTAAAAATTTGATCCAAATCTGGAGTTAGTTGTAAGTGACACCATGTGTTTCCTCTGGTTAAGTAAGGTCAATAAATCATGTTCCTTTCTGCTTCAGAAAACTGAGATATTTTATCCACTTGAGTTAAAAGAACTCACCCCCCCTCCCCCCCACCCAAAAGTTGCCTTCAAGTGGATTCCAACCCATAGCGACCCTACAGGACAGAGTAGAACCGCTCCATAGGGTCTCCAAGGCTGTAATCTTTACGGAAGTAGACTGTCACATCTTTCTCCCGCAGAGTGGCTGGTGGGTTCAAGCTGCCAACCTTTGGTTTCACAGCTGAGTGCTTTAACCACTGAGTCACCAGGGCTCCTGGAAAGAATACTAATAGTGAATTTCAGAAACTCAGAGAGGCGATGGGGACCCTGAGGCTGCATTTTGTATGCCTACTCATCTTACCTTCAGAATTCTGAGGTATTTAAAGTGTTACTATAAACAAGTCTGCTTTTCCTACAGTCTAAAATATGTCAAAAATATTTTAATAAATGACAGAGTATCACTGAATAATCATATAACCTCCTAAGAAAAAGCAACACTTATTTTGAATATTTAATTTTTTTTTTTAATCTGTAACTGAATGAATGTCAGAGATGAAGTTAAGTATGAATTCCTTCCTTTGAAAAATGCAAATCATGCTTAGGCCTCTTTGACCATTAAAACTACCCTCAAATTCCCATAAAAAATTCCCATACTACTCAAGAAAATATCTGAAGGAGGAGGAGTTTGGTAAAGATAAAAACCACTCATTGAATATAAATCAACAGTTCCAGAATTCCCAAAGTAAATTCCACCTACATGTGTGTGGATTAGAAGTGGGGGGAAGGAATGGTGGATTTAAACTGCAGTTATTCCTCAAAATCTACCAGAAGGAATAGTGCCAAAGTATAAAAGATCAAATTAAGGGAGTATCGCCTGGCTGTTTTCCAATGCCTCAGACTTTGTCTGGGCTAATCTTTCCTTCTGACCCATTCTCCACATTCTCATGGGCCAAGGAGACCATTTACATTCTTGGGAAGCTTCCCTTTACAACTGGTAAAGGAAGTTATTCATTCTGCAACTATGCTTCTACGCGTCAGGGACTGTGCTGACACAGGGACAAGAAAATATCAGATCTAAGGATCCTAGCAGGAGAGACAGGTAAGTAAATCCACCAACAGCTGCGGTAGAGTTGATTCTGACTCATGGCGTTTCCACGAGCAGAGTTTTCACAAGTAGATTGCCAGGTGCCTTAGTTACCTAGTGCTGCTAGAACAGAAATACCACAAGTGGATGGCCTTAACAAAGACAAATCTATTCTTTCACAGTCTAGTAGGCCACAAGTCCAAATCCGGGGCATCAGCCCCAGGGGAGGCCTTCTCTCTCTGTCGGCTCTGGAGGAATGTCCTTGTCACCAGGCCTTTCTTTTGAAGCACCTTGGGTGGACTCAACTAGCCAAACTTTCAGTTAGCAGCCAAGTGCATTAATTGTTTACACCACCCAGGGACTCTAGAGGAGTAAATAAAACCAAAAAACAAATACATTGACATCAAGTCCATTGTAACTCATGGTAACCCCATGGGTTTCAGAATTAGAAACTGCTCCACAGGGTGTTCTTGGGAGTCCCTGGGTGGCACAAAGGTTAAGCATTTGACTACTAGCCACAAGTTGGTGGTTCAAACTCACCCAGAGATGCCTCGAAATATAGGCCTGGTGATCTGCTTCCGAAAGGTGACAGCTTGAAAACTCTACGGAGCAGTTCTATTCTGCACACACGGGGTCACCCTGAGTCTGAACTGATTCTAAGGCAACTAACAATCTTTAAGGAAGCATATCACTAGGCTTTTTCTCTGCAGCACTGCTGGGTGGATTCAAACTGCCGATCTTTAAGGTTAGTAGTCGAGAGCAAACAATTTTCACCACCCAGTGGCCTAGATAAGTAAATAAATTAAGAAACCAAACTCATTGCCGTCAAGTCGATTTCGACTCATGTTGAACTTGTGTTACACAGTAGAACCGCTCCAGAGTTTTCTCAGCTTAATCTTTTTTCTTTTTAATTGTGGTGAAAATATACACAACCAAACATGAAACAATTCAACATCTACATGTACGATTCTGTAACACTGATTATATTCTTCAAGTTGTGCAACCAATCTTGCTATTTTTTTTCCAAATTATCCCACCACGATTAGCGTACATCAATGTACTCTTAGCAAAAACTCCCTGTGTTCCCCTCCTTCCTACCCCTTGTAGCTTAATAGTTTTTGGTTTCTAGATATTTGCTGAGGAACCCTGGTGGCACAGTGGTTAAGCACTCAGTTGCAAACTCAAGGCTTGGCAGTTCAAACCGATTAACTGCTCTGCAGGAGAAAGATGTGACGGTCAGCTTCCGTAAAGATTTACAGCCTTGGAAACCCAATGGGGGCAGTTCCACTCTGTACCGTAGGGTGGCTATAAATGGGAATCAACTTGACAATAATGGGTTTGGTAATGGCTGATAAGTTTGGGCATCTTTTTATGTGCGTGTTGACCATTTGAATATCCACTTTGGTGAAATGCTAATCAAGTCCTTTGCACAATTTATGATTGTTTATCTTTTTGTGGTTAAGTTGTGGAAGTATTTTATATCTTTTGGGTATTACACCCTTATTGGTATATGGTTCTCTCCATTTTTCTGCCAATCTGTAGGCTGGCTGTCTTTTTGCTTTTTTTGATAAAGTCCTTTATACTTTGCTGTAATCTTAAAGGAAGCAAATCACCAGGCCTTTCTTCCAAGGTACCTCTGAGTGAGTTCGAACCACCAACCTTTAAGTTAGTGTTGTTGTTAGTTGCTGGGAAGCTGATTCCAACTTCTGGTGACCAAGTATGTGCAGAACAGAACTACTCCGTAAGATTTTCAATGGCTGTGACCTCTCAGAAGCAATCACCAGGCTTGGTGCCTCTGGGTGGGTTTAGAACCACCAACCTCTTAGTAATCCAGTGCTCAACTGTTTATGCCACCAGGGGACTCCTAAAAGGAATCCTTTTAGGTTAGTAGGCAAGAGCCTATGTTTGAGCCACATAAGTTTAAAGAGTACGAGTCCTGGGGGGGGCAGGCGGGTGTGCACAGGAGCACAGAGAAGGACATCAAACCCAACAGTAGGGTGTCCGAGAAGGCAAATGCAGTGCAGCTACTCTACCAAGGTCTTGGATTCCAAAATGCCCACGATGTACATGCCCGGGTGGGAGAGCGTGTAGCTTTGGTGTCTGTATCACTGTGGGTTTTCTGAAAGAGCAAGTGCCCTTGTTCCACAGAGGAACAAGGGTCAGTTTCAACGGATGGGGACAAGCAAAGAGGGGTAGAGCACAGACAGAAGCCTCCAGTTCACTGTGAGGAAAACATGCCCCAAGGAAGCACCAGATTCCTGAACCGTGTCCAGCCCTTGTGGAAAAGATGTAGTTCGGGATGCAATTCAAGTAAACTTCTAAGGAGCTTCAAAAGCTCAGACTTGGCAATTCAACTCAAAAGGCTTTTCCAAGCTCTTCCTATTTAACGGCAACTTTTAAGGCAAAGTCATTGTTTACAGTCTGGCGGAGTTAGAATATTCTAGAGAAAACCTACTTGTTGTGGCTGTTGGGGTTGATCACCACCCTGGGGTGTAAGCGACAGGCGACTTTGAGACGCTTCCAGCCCGCGGCCTGCCTGATTTCTGCAGGCTGTGAACGTCTGTGTGTGGGGATGAGGGGAAACGGTGGGTCCCGGATGTGTGGGAGACTCCTTGGCGGTGAACACCTCTCCCACATTCTCAATTGCCACTCCCCAGCCCACGTGGAACTGAAGTCTCGCTGTTTCGCCGAGCCCTGTGAGTCCCGCGCGCCCGCAGCCACCCTGCACCCTCCACGGGGACAAGGGGCGGGGCGGGCAGGGCAGGCCGGCGGGGACAGCCGGACAGGTGTGGGCGAGGCATCCGGGAGGTGGGCGGTCGGCGCTGGACTGTGGGCGGGGGCGGCTGCGGTGGGTGGGGCCTGAGTGCTAACACCTGTGCGCACCTGGGACCAAGGCTTGGCTCGCTGCCTGGCGGGCTTGGGCCGGGCTCAGGCAGCCCTGCAGTCAGGGGGCAGCGCCACTCCGCGACAGAAGAAGGCATTACACCGGCCTGACGAGGATTCTCCACGTCTACCCCATGGGTAAGGAGGATCCCTGGTGCCGCAGTGGTTAGGTGCGTGGCTGCTAACAGAAAGGTCACCCTTGGATGCAGGAGAAAGATGTGGTAGCCTGCATCCGTCAATATTTATTGCCTTGGAAACCCTATGAGGGCAGTTCTGCTCTGTCCTGTAGGGTTGCTATGAGTTGGAATCAACTCCACGGCAACGGGTTTTTGGTTACCCCCTGGGTGACCTTGCTCAAGTTAACTGAACTCTCAGGACTTGATTTCCTCATCCACAAAATAGAGTTAATGATTCTTGCATTTTAGAGCTGTTTGAGAATGAAAAGAATTGTGTGTGTAAATTGGAGCCCTGGTGGTGCAGTGGTTAAGAGCTTGGCTGCTAACCAATGGGTCAGCAGTTCAAATCCACCAGCTGCTTCTTGAAAACCCTAGGGGGCAGTTTTATTCTGTCCTATGAGTCGGAATCAACTCAACGATGGAAACGGCTTTGGTTTTTCGGCTTGGTTAGAAAAGGATAGGAGTCCCTGTGTGGTGCAAACACTCAACTGCTAACCAGAGGGTTGGAAATTTGAGTCTACCCATAGGCACCTCGGAAGAAAATTCTGACAATCTACTGCCAAAAAAATCAGGCACTGAAAGCCCTATGGAGCACAGTTCTACTCTGACACACATGGGGTCACCATGAGTCCTAGTCAACTGGAAGGCAACTGCTTTTTTATTTTGTTTTTAGTAAAAAGACATCATGTTTGGTAAAGTAGAGGGTCAGTGAAAATGAAGGAGACCCTCAATGAGATGAAGTGACACCACAGACTCACACATACCAACAATCATAAAGATGGCAACCTGTCATTCTGTTATATGTAAGTTGCCATGGGTTGGAACATACTTGACGGCAAATAACAACAACCAGGAGCACCATAGAGAGGCCCTTAAACCAGTTCCAAATGTCAGGGGAGCCTTCCTGAAGGGAAGAAAAAATCCAAAGGAGATGGCCAGGCAGAGGGCTGTGGAGGGAGAGGACATTGCAGTCAGAGAGATCAGAGGTGAGATGAGAGCAAGGGCCAGAGGGGAAGCTGGAAGTAGTTCAGTCTGGCTGGATGGTGAAGCTGGAGGGGAAGATTGGGGCCAGATTATGAAAGATCTCCCGAATTATAAATTTTTAGTGGCTATAGATTTTTATCTTGAAGCAAGGGGGTATCATTGAAGTATCTTAAGAAACTGACATGATCAAATTCCTTGGGTACAGACTGCATAGATGCTAGGCACAATTTAGCTTCTAAGTTCCTCAACAGAAGCAGCTTCATTTGAGGGTCAAATGAAGAATTCTTCTACCATCTATAAAACCCACACACACACAAAAAAAAAAACCCACTGCCATCGAGTTGATTCCGACTCATAGCAACCCGATAGGACACAGTAGAACTGCCCCGTAGAGTTTCCCAGAGCGCCTGGTGAATTCAAACTGCTGAACTTTTTGGTTAACAGCTGTAGCACTTAACCACTACACTATCAGAGTCTATAAAAGCTATCTGGAATTTTTCAGGTCAGGCCATGTGGTTCTGAATTCTGAGAAATGCCTAGGAGGATTTGTTAGTTCTTTGTCTTTAGCAGGAATTGAGCTGGGTTTTAATATTCACTCTATGAGCCAGGCTTGGATCCAAAGCAAATTTTATTACTCAATTGGAAAAAAAAACTTTTCTACCTACATTACTCAACTGCCTCTTTGGAAACTTGCTTTCTCACTCACCTCCACGTGCCTTGCTGCTGGGATCAAGAAGCCAGGAGGCAATGAAAAGTGTTATCAGACTTGTATAAAGGCAGCCCCTCCCTAAAGATGTTCTGGAGACAAAGCCAAATAAGGTGGAGTTGGGCAGGGTTGAGGCTTCAGGCTCAGGCTTGCAGGCTGGCTCGAGGGAATGGAAGACCTGAACAAGTTAGTGGGGTTGTTCCTCTTCCTTTGTTTCCTGTTAGGTGATAAGCGAGTTGGTTATGTTTTTATTTCAGTGATCTGCCTTGTGCATTGCTTTTGAAACAGCAGTTTGCAGGATTAGCTAATAACCATGCTGTCATTCCTGTTTTGAGTCAGTGAACAGTGATTTCATTTCAGATATGCTCAGTGCAGACTTCAGATTCTCTGCTCCTAGCTCTAGCCATGCATGGGGAGGATGTTGTTATTAAGTTGTTGGTGACATCGAGTCAGTTTCGACTCATTGCAACCTTATGCACAAAAGAATGAAACGATGCCTGGTCCTGCGCAATCCTCACAATTGTTGTTTGTGTTTGAGCCTGTTGTTGCAGCCACTGTGTCAGTCCGTCTCCTTGAGGGTCTTCCTCTTTTTCAATGACCCTCTACTTTACTAAGCATGATGTCTTTCTCCAGGAACTGATCCCTCCTGACAATGTGACCAAAGTATGTGAAACATAGTCTCGCCATCCTTGCTTCTAAGAAGCATTCTGGTCGTACTTCTTTCAAGACAGATATGTTCGTTCTTTTGGCAGTCCATGGTATATTTAATATTCTTCGCCAACACCATAATTCAAAGTCATCAACTCTTCTTTGGTCTTCCTTATTCATTGTCCAGCTTTCACATGCATATGAGGCAATTGAAAATATCATGGCTTGGGTCAGGCACACCTAAGTCCTCAAAGTGACATCACTGCTTTTGAAAACTTTAATAAGGTCTTTTGCAGCAGATTTGCCCAATGCTGCTGCTTCCATGGCCGTTGATTGTGGATCCAAGTAAAATGAAATCCTTGACAATGTCAATCTTCACTTATCATGATGCTGCTTATTGGTCCAGTTGTGAGGATTTTTGTCTTCTTTATATTGAGGTGTAATCCATACTGAAGGTTGTAGTCTTTGATCTTTATCAGTAAGTGCTTCAAGTCCTCTTTTGCTTTCAGCAAGCAAAGTTGTGTCATCTGCATGTCACAGGTTGCTAATGAGTCTTCCACTAATCCCGATGCCACATTCTTCTTCATATAGTCCAGCTTCTTGTATTATTTGCTCAGTCAGAATACAGATTGAATAAGCAGGATGTAAGGCAGTTGCTCTTTTCAAGCAACTGCCTCTTGGTCTATATACAGTTTCTGCATGAGCACAACTAAGTATTCTGGAATTCCCATTCTTTGAAATGTTATCCATAATTTGTTATGATCCACGCAGGCTGATGCCTTTGCATAGTCAGTAAAACACAAGTAGACATCTTTTTGGTATTCTCTGCTTTTAGCCAAGATCCATTGGACACAGCAATGATATCCCTCATTCCATGTCCTCTTCTGAATCCAGCTTGAATTTCTGGCAGTTGCCTGTCCATGTACTGCTGCAACCGCTTTTGAATGATCTTCAGCAAAATTTTACTTGTGTGTGATATTAATGACATTGTTCGGTAATTTCTGCATTCTGTTGGATTACCTTTCTTTGGAATTGGGGCGAGTATGAATCTCTTCCAGTCAGTTGGCCAGGTAGATGTCTTCCAAATTTCTTGGCATAGATGAGTGAGCATCTCCAGCTCTGCATCCGTTTGTTGAAATATCTCAAATATCATTCCGTCAATTCCTGTTTTTCACCAATGCCTTCGGTGCAGCTTGGACTTCTTCCTTCAATAAAGCTGGTCTAGGAGTGAGCTAATTAGCTCCTTCTGCTTGCAGTTCCTAGAGGTGGAGAAGATCTAAGAGAGTGAGGCTTGTCAGTACCAACTGTATTCAGCAATTGTATACTGCAGAACGCAGCAGTGGCGCCACTAGGGGAGTGTGGGGGGTACAGACTGCACCGAGTGACACTGTCAGAGGAGGTGTTACCAAAATGACCATTGACACGATTTTTGTATTTTCCAAACCCTTTGGTACTAAAGGAATCTATTTTCTAATACCTCTCCCATGGTCCTACTTTTAAAATATATTTTGTTTACTAATTGGCATTTTTTAATATATGCCACGTATACAAAAAAAAAAAATTTTTTTTTTTTTTTATACCTATGGAAACCCTGGTGGCGTAGTGGTTACTTGCTGTGGCTGCTAACCAAAAGGTTGGCAGTTCGAATCCACCAGGCACTCCTTGGAAGCTCTATGAGGCAGTTCTACTCTGTCCTGTAAGGTTGCTACGAGTCGGAATTGACTCAGCGGCAATGGGTTTTATGGGTTACATATACCTATAGCTTTTCCATATTAAATATTCTTATATTAAAAATATATAGTATATAGACTATTTCATTCTAAAAATCTTTTATAATTTTAAATTACATATAAAATGATATACCTTATATTTTAACATATATTACTATTAATGATAGATACATGGTGATTTTATATATATATGGTAATTCTAGATTATCACCTTTGATTAGTGCCAAAGTTAGTGGTTATAATCATAGCTGAAAGTCAAAATGTCCCTCTTACATAATTCTAGTCATCTTCAGTGTTAGATATCATACGGTTGGGGCGGAGGGGTGAGGACTTCCAGGAAAATGGGCAAGCAGGGCTTGGCCAGGACATACATGGAATCCAAGCTGTGGAGGAGGGTAAGACAAGAAACTCAGAAGATGATGGGGGCTGGGGAGGTGTAGCTGGCCCACCAAGAAATTAAAAAAAAAAAAAACAGTTGCCTAGTTGATTCCGGCTAATCTTTCCAAGTCTGGGAAGGAGAAGGGAGTGGAGGAAGCTCTTAATTTATGCCCAGCCTACATCAGCACTGGCTGGGAAACCAGAACAGGTCTGAGCATGCGTGAAGAAGACAGGGAGGATGAGGAGGTGGAAAAAAAATATCAGATTTCAGTAGGTGAGGACTAACAATAAATTCTTATTTTTTGCCTTAGAATGTTCAGGGGAAGCTGAATTTATGAATTCATGCCAGCCAAATGTGTGTTACTTCTTTTGTCTTCCTTTTCTGTCTAGATATGTTTTTTTTCCCCCTGTGTTAGTTAATCCGGAAAATACCTCACATGGTAGTGATGAAACTAGCTTGGTTAGTAGAATTAAATGATGCGTAAGCTCTTTTCCAATTCTACTGTTTTCAAGCACCACAGGGAAGGAGTGTGGCTTTAAAATGTTTTAAAGTAATTATAATTAGTAATATTGTCACATTTAAGAACACTTAGATAAAATTAAAAAAAGACACCTAATAACCCCACCTCCCTAAAACACAATCAATGTTATCATTTTGCGTATACTTTCTTAGTTTTTTATTTGCATGCGTTTCGCTTTATTGTAGTTTTTTTGTATTATGTTGTGATGGTTAAGATTGTGTGTCAACTTGGCTGGGCCATGATTTTCAGTGGTTTGGCAGTCATATGATATTTTGATCACTTCCATGTTGAGATTTTATATAATGTGATTATTATATAAAATGATGAGATGAGATCTGCTGTGAGTAGCCAGTCGGTTGAAAGGGATTTTCCTTGGGTGTGTGGCCTGCATTGAATATAAGTGGACATTCTGGCAAGGCTCGGAGGCTTTAGCTCCTCTGTATCCTGCAGCTGGCTTCTGTTCATCTGACCTCTGGTTCTCGGGACTTGAGCGAGCAGCTTACCTGCGGTCTTGCCTGCCAATCTTGGTATTCTTGATCTTCACAGCCTGTGAGCAACAGCCCTGCTGTCTGACCTGCCACTCTTGGGTTCACCAGCCCCTGCAACTATGTGAATCAGGAGAAGAAGCCTCTATCCTGACCCATGGAATTGGGACATTCTGATCACTACAACCGTGTGAGCCATTTCCTTCGTGTAAATTTCTTTCTCGCTCTATTTATACGCTTTACTGGTTTTGCTTCTCTAGAGAATATTACATCAAAAACATGTTTCATTTCATGTATGGTTTTGATAACCATACTTTTCAGAGGGTACACAATGTTCTAGTAACTGAATCAGTTTGCTCTATTATTGGACATTCAGGTGACTTTGAATTGATCGCATATGTCTTGTTAAAAAGAGCTTGTTTATATAGACTAAGCATATTGTTTTTTATGGATTTAAGAAGAGTGAGAGAAAAAAATAATTTTATTAATTCACTCACTCAACAAATGCTAACTGAGTAAGCTCTGTGCCAGGCATTGAGAATAAAAAGTTCCTGAAAAAGGACCAACTGTTCTTTGGTCTTAGCACAAGTAACCCCCCAGAATCAATTTCAAACTTGTACTAGCTGATCAGTGATAGTGTCAGTAACCATGTTTCTGAAAACAGGCAGTTGGTGACAGCTTCACACTTCTGAAAGCCAGCCAATCAGCTACAGTTTAATGCATAAAGAAAGTAAAAACTCTCACAACTGGGCCAACAAGCAACATCAAGATAAAAGGAGAAAAGATTGAAATTGTCAAGGATTTCATCTTACTTGGTTCCATAGTCAACGCCCATAGAAGCATCAGTCAAGAAATCAAATTATGTATTGCATTGGGCAAATCTGTTGCTGCAAAAAAAAAAAAAGCCCATTGCTGTAGAGTCAATTCCAACTCATAGCGACTCTATAGGACAGAATAGAACTGCCCCATAGGTTTTACAAGGAGCAGCTGGTAGATTCAAACTGCCAATCTTTTGGTTAGCAGCTAAGCTCAAGCAAAGATGTCACTTTGAGGACTGAGGTGCGCCTGACCCAAGCCATGATATTTTCAATTGCCTCATATGCATGTGAAAGCTGGACAATGAAGGAAGACTGAAGAATTGATTCTTTTGAATTACGGTGTTGGCAAAGAATATTGACTATACCGTGGACTGCCAAAAGAATGAGTGAATCTGCCTTGGAAGAAGTACAGCCAGGATGCTCTTTAGAAGCAAGGATGAAAAGACTTCATCTCACATACTTCAGAAATGTTATCAGGAAGGACCAATCAATCCCTGGAGAAGGACATCATGCTTGGTAAGGTAGAGGGTCAGCGAAAAAGAGGAAGACCCTCAGTGAGATGGATTGACACAGTGGCTGCAACAATGGGCCCAAACATAATGATTATGACGATGGCATAGGACTGGGCAGTTTTGTTCTGTTGTACATAGGGTCACTATGAGTAGGAACCTACTCAACAGCACCTAACAACAATAAAAACACAACTAAAGGTTTGGGGATTCAAGATTTTGGGGGACAGATGACCTCCATCCCATATGAGGATTCTATCCTTTCCCAACCAAATCCCTGGTCTTGGTATAACAAACCTACCTGGCATAGCAGACCTGCCATTTTTGGAGCTCATTTCTCCTCATGATTAAGTTCTGAATGTGGTCCTTGGCTTTCTCTGCTTCCCCTCTGCAAGAGATTAGAACCTCCTCATGTTCTACCAAGGAGGCCCTCTGGTTTTCACACTAAACTTTTAATTGCCAATTTATTTTCTTTTTCCTTTTGTGAGTAGTGCCCAACAAGTGTAAGGAACTCCTAGGTGGTGCAAACGGTTAAGCACTCAACTACTAGCCCAAAGGTTGGTGGTTTGTTGGTGGTTTGAACCCACCCAAGAGGTGCTTTGGAAGACAGGCCTGGCGATCTGCTTCTAAAAGGTCACAAGCTTGAAAATCCTGCAGAGCAGTTCTACTCTGCGCACATGGGGTCCCCGTGAGTAAGAACTGACTAGAGGGCAACTAACAATAACCACACTCAACAAGTATACTACTTAATCTATACAACCAAAATGTGTAGAATCTATATAATCAGCCAAAATCAAGGATAGATAAACAGGAGGCTGAGGACAGTCACCTCAATAAAAAGTCACAATCTTTTGACAACTTCTGGACCTGAGCCTTTTGTTTTCTTTTTCCAAAACATCATTCCTCCTTAGAAAGAAAAAAAAAAAAAAAAAAGAGCCACCCAATTCTACTGCCACAAGTTTATTAAAGCCACCAAAAACAAACAAACAAACAAACCATTGCCGTTGAGTCCATTCTGACTCATAGTGACCCTATAGGACAGAGTAGAACTGCTCCATAGGGTTTCCAAGGAGCGGTTGGTGGATTTGAATTGCCGACCTTTTGGTTAGCAGCTGTAGCTCTTAACCACTGTACCACCGGGGCTCCATAAATTACTAGTACCCTCATATTTCTTAAACATCTGATATATCACATCAGCTAGTGCATATTCTTCTACAAAGATACCCTTCCATTTCACTACTAGTGCCCGTTTTACCAGTTGCGCTCTACCACGTGCCAGGGGCTCTCTCTGCTCCACTGACCTATAACGAGAAGGTCTTCATTTCCAAGTGGATGGTAGGTGATTGGTCTCCAAAATCCATCCTAGGTTTGTTGGTATTTTTGGTACCAAATATTGTGGGTTGAGCTCTGCAAGATGGAGACCAACATTCAGTAAGTTGATTGGTGAGTGGTCTTGGGATCAATACCTGTGAAAGCAAAGGAAAGTGAAAAAAAAAAAAAAGGAAGAAGATTTGGGCAGAGGGAAAAGCTGAGCAGCAATTCAGTTTCGATGGAAGCCTCAGCCAAACCTATAAGGAGCCCTGAAGTAGGGACCTACAGCGCCTAACCTCTGTGTTACCAGGGCTCCTTGGAATACAACACCAAAAATAAAATTGGTGCCATAGAGTTGATTCTGACTCATAGCGACCCTATAGGACAGAGCAGATTGACTCATAAGAGTTTCCAAGGAGCGGCTGGTGGATTTGAACCACTGACCTCAAAAATTATATTTTAGGTTCACAAAATGTGCCCTGTGAATTGAGTTCTGCAGTTCTGTGTTTGCCTTTCTTTAGGCATACCCGTTGCCATCGAGTCGATTCTGACTCATAGCGGCCCTGTAGGACAGAGTGCAATTACCCCATAGGTTCCCAAGGAGTAGCTGGTGGATTAGAACTGCTGACCTTTTGGTTAGCAGCCTGTCTCTTAACCACTGCATCACCAGAGCTCCATCTTTAGGTATGGTTTCTCTGAATTAAAGCCCAAAGATTCTGAAGACCAAAGACTACCAATTCCGTCTCTTTGGGGGTAAGGAAGCTTCACTCCAGCAGTTAGTTATAAGCTGTAAACTGCTGTCTCCCCCAGCTGCCATCATGTGACAACTTCTCCCTCCTGGGCTTTGCTCATTTGCCGCTTCCTCCAGAGCTTGGGCTACGGTGGGGCTCCCGTGGCATTAATATGTGAACTCGCTTGATGCCCTTATTGACAGCCCAGTAAGAATGGATTTGTTTGACTTCAGTGTTCCAGGATCTGCTTCTGTTACTTGTGCTCAGCTTTCTCTCCAGGTCCTGATTTTCACCTTTTGGTTGAAACTTCATTTGGACTTCTTAGTTCTCAACTTCAGCAGTCTAACCTTCTGTGGCTCTCAGCTTTGCAGCTCCTGAGCAAAACCATCCCCTCCACATCCAGGCTGGCCTCTGCTTGCGTAAAAGACAAGCTTTGATAGCAAAGGGCTCAAAGCTTCAAGAGAAGCTCTGGATTCTAGAAATCACCTCTGGCAAGCCAAACATCCAGAGCACATGCTCATTTCCAACGTACCTGGAGGGTGTGTAAATGTACTGGAACCTGTTCCTTTTGCAATCAGTAAAAACCCCTGAGTACAAAATTACCATGTGATTAATCCAAGATCTGTCTTCCAGAGAACACTGAGCGTTTTAACTATATAGAGTGTATATGATTATAGTTCCGTCTCGTGAGACAGTTTCGTGCAGTGATGACAAATTTTTTTTTAACCTTAAGGCAATGGAAGGCATTTTCTTCAAGTTGTCACTCCTGCTTTTACCTGTTTGTAGCCGATTTTCGTTTTCCATATCATCATCCATTTGTTTTCACAATATGAATGCTGTGATTTCCTATCATCATATACTCTTATTAATTACTGGAAATGGATAGCTTCTGGACTTATTGGCAGTTGAAGAAAGCAGTGTGAAAATTGATCTGGGTTTCTCCTAACTAGCAAATTGGTAGAAATCACTTAATAGGAGTGGAAAAGTACAACTTTTATTTGATGCAGCAAAGTTGTAATTTTTCAGATACACAACATTGCTTGATTGTCCTTCTAAGTTAACTAAGGCTGGCACTCGAGTTGCTTCAAACCCTGGCTCCCTGTACCCCGTCTCTCAGCACAGCCAGTCAGTCCCAGACTACACGTGGGCTGGGTTCCAAACACGTATTTGAAAATCAGTTCAAGGCTCAGATCATTTTCCCATGAAAATAATGTAATAAGTGAAAGCTGAGTCAAGAGGGCTGGACCCCCAAAGTCTATTTAACCCACAATGCAGCTGAAACTGAACTGGCCGTGGCACAATTGTAAATGGCCTCCTTCCTCTGCCTTCAACCCTAATCCCATCTGCTCTTCACACACCAGTGTCCTGTGGTCTTTCTAAAAAAAGAAGCATACATTTAATCACAGGATTCAATGCTTAAAAAATTCTACTCCGAGTCCAGAACCTCACATCAAATCAAGTCTCTGTTCTTTTTTCTAATATCTCCCTAATCCTAATGTTTCTCTCCACCCCCATTTCTATGATCTTAATGACCCATTCTTACCTAGACTACCAGAAGAGTGTCCTAACAGTTCTCCTGCCTCTAGGGACATCACCTTCCAGTGTGTCCACCGTACTGCCGCCAAACTCTGGAACCTGCCATATGGGACCTTTCGGTCTTGTTAACCACAATCAAACAACCTTGTTGCCATCAAGTCAATTTATAGGACAGAGTACAACTGCTCCGTGGGGTTTACAAGGAGCAGCTGGTCGATTGGAACTGCCGATCTTTGGGTTAGCAACTGGGTTCTTAACCACTGCGCCACCAGGACTCCACTTTTAAAGCCTCGTCTCCTTCACAGCTCTTCATAGTTACATGCCTCTGCACATGGTGTTTCCTTTGTTCGAAATTTCCTGAGAATTTGCTGATCAAAGTCAAGTGTCAAGTCATCTGGAAGCCTTCCCACAATAACCCAGAAAGAGGAAGTCACTCACTTCTCAGTGCTGCCATAGTACTTTTCTATAACATTTATTTATTGCCTACCATGCATTAGAGGCCCCTGGGTGGGGTCAAACTTTTGCATTTGACTACTAATGGTTAAGCGCTCAGCTGTTAACCAAAGGTTGGTGGTTGGAACCCCACTCAGCGGCTTTGTGGGAGAAAGACCTGGTGATCTGGTTCTGTAAAGATTACAGCCAAGAAAACCTTATAGGGCAGTTCTGCTCTGTCACATGGGTCACTATGAGCTGAAATCAACTTAACAGTGCCTAAGAGCCACAACAATTAACCTAAAGGTTGGTAGTTCGATCCCACCCAGCAGGCAGCATGGAAGAAAGGCCTGGCAATCTGCTTCCATAAAGATCACAGCTAACAAAATCCTAAGAAGCAGTTCTACTGTGTAAGGCATGGGGTCACCACGAGTTAGAATCGACTCGACCTCAATATTTTTTTTTTTTCCACTGTGTACTAGGCCTGCTGCATAGTCCATGGGAACACAAAATGACTCTCAAGGAGCTCACCTTAGAAACATCAATAAATGAGTATAATACATTGGTGGAAACACCTTATATAAAGTTTTTCTAAGGTGCTGCGGAGCCCTGGTGGCACAGTGGTTAAGAGCTCGGCTGCTAACCAAAAAGTTGGCGTTCAAATCCACCAGCAGCTCCTTGGAAACCCTATGGGGCAGCTCTACTCTGTTCTGTGTAACCTCTATGAGTTGGAATCGACTCCATGGCATTGGGTTTGGGAGAAGTGAGTGAGGTGATACTTGAGTTGACTAATGAATAATGACTAAAACTTCATGAAGTGCCCCGAGGGGGAAAACCTCATTGCCATTGAGTTGATTATAACTCATAGTGACCCTATAGGACAGAGTAGGACTACCCCACAGGGTTTCCAAGGAGCGGCTAGTGGATCTGAACTGCTGGCCTTTTGGTTAGCAGCCTGAGGTCTTAACCACTGTGCCACCAGTGTTTCTCAAGGAGAAAAGGTCTTACAAGTAGAGAGAGCATTTGTAGGCACATACAAGCCTGGGAAGGGTTGGCTGTTTGAAAATTGCAAACAATTTCCCTTGGCCTCAGGGTAAGGTGTGTATGAAAGAGCAGTGAAAACTAGGCAAAGTCAGATCACGAAAAGCCTTAGCGGCCAAGGTAGAAAGTTTTCATTTTATTCTATAAATATCTATTATAGAGTCACGGATCCTGAGTTATTCATCTTCATATCAGCTCTGGCATCTAGCACCATGCCTGGCACATCGTAGGCCCTCTGTTTATGTTTATTCAGTGATTTTCAAACTAGTTTTTAAAAAATAATGTTTTATTGTGTTTTGGGGGAAGTTTACACGGCAAATTAAGTTTCCATTTAAATTGTTTTACTGTACATATTGTTCACTGACTTAAGTGTTATCTTTTTACACACGTTTACATATTTTTTACATAATTGTTAACTTTAAGTGATACAATCTGGGAAAATATAGGTAAAACTAAAAGTTAAATTTAATAAAATTCACAAACTTTTTATTTCCATACATTTGCTTTCATTATTTTAATACCAAAACAACAAGAAAATAGGCTTTTACTTTGTCCTTTTAATTTTATATACTCTGCACAGTTTAAAGGCACCTAGGTGGTGCTGTGGTTAAGCGCTTGGCTACGAACTAAAAGTTCAGCAGTTCGAACCCATCACCTGCTCCCCGGGAGAGAAAGATGTGGTAGTCTGCTTCCGTAAAGATTAGATCAAAACCAAACCCAGTGCTGTCGAGTGGATTCCGACTCATAGTGACCCTGTAGGACAGAGTAGAACTGCCCCATAGAGTTCCCAAGGAGTGCCTGATGGATTCAAACTGCCGACCCTTTGTTAGCCGTAGCACTTAACCACTGTGCCACCAGGCTTTCCCTGTAAAGATTACAACCTTGGAAATCCTATGCGGCAATTCTGCTCCGTCCTATAGGGTCATTTTGAGTCAGAATCAACTCGAGAACAACGGGTTTGGTGCAGCTTAAACTTGAAAAAATCAGGTTCATTTACTTTGTTGTTGTTGTTGTTTTATACTATTTTGTTGTGTTTTTGGTGAAAGTTTACACAGGAAATTAGGCTCCCATTCAAGAATTTCGACATGTGTTTCTCAGTGATCCTGGTTACATTCCTCACAATGCGTCAGCATTCTCATTATTTCCATTCTACTTGTTCTGTTTCCATTAAGTTCATTTACTTTTGTAAATTTAAAAAAAAGAGTTTACGTTTTACTAATTAACAAAAGCAAATACTGGCCTAAATATTTGAGGTTGCAAATGTTTCCTTCATTGACTTATAGCCCCTCCAAAATTTATGGCACAGTAAGTTATTTAATTGCAAAACTTCCATCAATGTTTTACTTCATTACAGATTACTTTAGAAAAATAAATTTGAGTTTTCCTTCTTGAACAATGAGTGGTTTATTTTCAAGTAGGTGAAAGGTAATGTGAAGGAGAAAAAGCCCAGCTTCACAGATGTATAGTTTAAAGCTTGCCAAGTACTTAGTGAAGGGTTACGCTAACTTCAAAAAGTTGGAAAGTATAATGTAATGTGAGAACACGAAGGTCTTATTTCTCTTTCAGCTTTTTGCTCTCACTCAGTCCCCTGCAAACCGTCAACGTAAAGAGCCAAGGGTTTCAGAGATCACATCCCCTGGTGGAGAGCAAATGAACAAAAGGAGACAGAGAAAAATGCAGTGAAATGCGTTTGCTCCATCGTACTTGCAATCAGGTTGCATGGTTTGCCCTTGGATGAGAATCTTATATTCCTGGGTAAGTCTGAGGGTCTGTCTGTGCTCCAAATTACTATGTGGCTCAATTCAAGCAATACTCCAAAGCCAATGGCAGTGTACAGAGCTACCATTTCTTGGTAGGATGAATACGTGTATATACTATGTTGCTTTATAAAAGTAAGGCAATACAATATTAGGGATGTAAAAGTTGATATTTCTCATGAATTGTCAGTTGCTAGCCAGGCACCTCAAGCCTTTCCCTTGGTATAATGTGACCTAAAATCTCAGCAGACAGAGTTCCTTGGGTTTGAAGTATCTCCTCAAAGCATCTCAGTAAGACTCTGTTCTTTCTAAAGCAGATCTCTGTGTTGGTGATTCCAAGGTGTTGGCAATCACTGTCCTTACTTTGTGATCCTTCTTGGAGAATGCTATTCTCCCTAATCTGTCCCAGGTCCAGAGCAGAAGGCCAGCCTTGACTGGAGCCTCTGGTTGGGACCGTGCATGATTTCATCACCGACAAGCTGTGACTATTCCGCCTGGTGACAGTGAAGTTGTCTTTCCTCTTGGGAGAAGTAGATGACTTCCTATGGGATGTGGTCTCAGGAGAAAGGTTTCCGTGATGCTCCTGGAAGAAATGCTTTTCCCACCTGCTAGCTTCCTAAAGGAGGAGCCCTGGTGGTGCAATGGTTAAGTGCTAGGCTGCTAACTGGAACGTTGGTGGTTCTCGCCTACCCAGTGTCTCCATGGGAGCAAAGTCCTGATGATCTGCTCCTGTGAAGCTTAAACCTGAAAAACCAAACCCTTTGCCATTGAATTGACTCCGACTCATAGCGACCCTATAGGACAGAGTAGAACTGCCCCATAGAGTTTCCAAGAAGCACCTGGTGGATGCAAACTCCGGGCCTTTTTTGGTTAGCAACTGTAGCTCTTAACCACTATACCACTAGCCTAGAAAACCCTATTGGGTCACAATGAGTCAAAAATTGACTCTAGGCACCTAATCACAACCTAACAACAGCAACAGATCTCTGAAGGTTGAAGTGACAGATACTCTTCAGATGAAGAGTTAAAACCTGTTAAAATGGACCCAACAGAGAGGGAGAACTGTTGTTGTAAGTCATTTACATCATAGTGAAAGTGAGGCACTTAGTTATGAAGCATCGGTTTCAATAAAAAGTTGAAGATAAGGCGCCATGAGGATATTTAAGATCTTGGCAAGGAAAAGGGAAAACGGTGGTTTAAAAACAATAGTAATAAGAAGTAGACATACTATGTGGAGAGGCAGGCTGAAGATGCTCAACGTATCCTTCAGTACAATTTTGCCTAGAATGAAGCTGAGAGCCCGTGTTTCAGTTTTAACAGAGGGGATAAGGGATTCATTTAATAAGCACTTCCCGAGTGCTTTCTAGGTATAGAATGATAATTAATTTTTTTTAATTATACAGAGGAAAATAAAAACCAATACTTAAGAGATGTAGGACAATTTTTCCCAATGCTTCTGTTATGGAAGTAGGATTGGAAGACAAGTGAAGTGTTCAACTCGATTTTCCATTGAGAAGATAGTGTAAAGGAGCAATGTTTAAAAATATTTCTTTTCAGAGTGGTTTTTCTCCTGAACAATGTTCTGCCTCAAATACATTTGGGAAATATGACACGCAGCCACTTTTTTTGTTTTGTCTTGCTAGGACACGAACGCTGTGACTTTAAGCAGTGCATCATTAGTATGCATTTTAAATAAATGTACCAGTTAAAAAAAAATAGTATTAATGTATATCTGTCTATAGCAGGGGTGGCAAACCAAGGACTGTAGGTCAAATGTGGCCTCCCTGCTGCCTGTTTTTGTATAAGAATAGTTTAGAATAGTTTTACATTTTTAAATGGTTAAAAAAAATCATAAGAAGAATAGCATTTCATGACACATAAAAATTATATTAACTTGAAATTTCAGTGTTCATAAACAAAGTTTTATTTGAACATAGCCACACCCATCTGTTTATGTCTATGGGTGCTTTCATGCTCAAATGGTGGAGTTGAGTAGTTGTGACAAATGATTTGGCCCACACAGCCTAAAATAGTTACCATCTGGTCCTTTACAGAAAAGTTTGCCGACCCCTGGTGTAGAGTATTATTTCTGTGGAATCGTCTCTCTAGATGCTTTGCATAAAAAAGGCTTCCATGTTAAAATAACTTGGCAGGTTCGGCATGCCATGACTCACGTTTGGCTAATCACTGTGTACGTTAGATAATAATGGACCTGAAAAGCCCTGCATTAAATGTTGTTGTTAACTGCTGTTGAGTCAGCCCCTGACTCATGGGGACACAGTGTACAACAGAATGAAATGCGGCCTGGTCCCACACCATTCCCATGATCTTTTGCAGATCAGACTATTGTGATCCATAGGGTTTTCGTTGGCTGATTTTTGGAAGTCGATCGCCAGGCCTTTTTTTCTAGGCTGTCTTAGTCTGGAAGCTTCATTGAAACCTGTTCATCAACATAGAAACACACAAGCCTCCACAGACAAATGGATGGTGGTTGTATATTAGGTACATTGGCCTGGAACCTAATCCAGGTCTCCTGCGTGGAAGACAAGAATTCTACCACTGAACCACCAGGGTCCTCCTGCGTTAAATACATTCTATCTACCTTTTTAGACAGTTTCCAAAGCTTATTTGACCTCAGAACAATCTCTCTCCACTCCCTTCTCTTTTATGAATGCATATAAACATGGAACTTGGAGATAATTTAGTGTAGGAGATTCGGGTAAGTTCTTCCTTACAGGTGGAGATATTTTAAAGCAAAATTCCTGCCAGTCTTCTGATTTAATATGCTCCCACAGTGCTAAAAGGGAAGAACACACTCAGCATTTCTCAGGGTGAAAGAACTAAAGAAAAAATTCAAGCCTTGAGTTGCAATACTGAAGAATTCTATGGGAAAAATAAACGACGCAGGAAGCATCAAAAGAAGATGGAAGGAATACACAGAGTCACTATACCAAAAAGAATTGGTTGACATTCAGCCATTTCAGGAAGTAGCATATGATCAGGAACCAATGGTGCTGAAGGAAGAAGTCCAAGCTGCACTGAAGGCATTGGCGAAAAACAAGGCTTCAGGAGTTGATGGAGTATCAACTGAGATGTTTCAACAAAAGGATGCAATGCTGGAAGAGCTCACTGATCTATGCCAAGGAATTTGGAAGCCAGCTACCTGGCCAACTGACTGGAAGAGATCCATATTTATGTCTATTTCCAAGAAAGGTGATCCAACTGATTGTGGAAATTATAGAACAATATCATTAATATCACATGCAAGTAAAATTTTGCTGAAGATCATTCAAAAGAGGCTGCAGCAGTATATCAACAGAGAACTGCCAGAAATTCAAGCTGGATTCAGAGGAGATCATGGAACCAGGACATCATTGTTGACGTCGGATGGATCCTGGCTGAAAGCAGAGAATACCAGAATGATGTTTACCTGTGTTTTACTGACTATGCAAAGGCACTCGACTGTGTGGATCGTAACAAATTATGGATAAGGTTGCCAACAATGCGAATTCCAGGACACTTAATTGTGCTCATGAGGAACTTGTACACAGATGAAAAGGCAGTCGTTCAAACAGAACAAGGGACGCTGCGTGGTTTAAAGTGAGGAAAGGTGTGTGTCAGGGTTGTATCCTTTCACCATACCTATTCAATCTGTATGCTGAGCAAATAATCTGAGAAGCTGGACTATATGAAGAAGAAAGGAGCATCAAGATTGGAGGAAGACTCACTAACAACCTGTGTTATGCAGATGACACACCTTTCTTGCTGTAAGTGAAGAGGACTTGAAGCATTTACTGATGAAGATCAAAGACCACAGCCTTCAGTATGGATTACACCTCAACATAAAGAAAACAGATCCTCACAACTGGACCAATGAGCAACATCATGATAAACAGAGAAAAGGTTGAAATTGTCAAGGATTTCATATTACTTAGATCCACAATCAACACCCATGGAAGCAGCAGTCAAGAAATCCAGAGATTTATTGCTTTGGGCAAATCTGCAAAAGGCCTCTTTGAAGTGTTGAAAAGCAAAGATGTCACCTTGAAGACTAAGGTGCACCTAACCCAAGCCATGGTGTCTTCAACTGCCTCATATGCATGTGAAAGCTGGACAGTGAATAAGGAAGACCGAAGAATTAATGCCTTCAAATTGTGGTGTTGGTGAAGAATATTGAATATACCATGGACTGCCAAAAGAATGAACGAATCTGTCTTGGAAGAAGTACAACCAGAATGCTCCTTGGAAGCAAAGATGGTGAGACTATGTCTCACGTACTTTGAACATATTGTCAGGAGGGATCAATCCCTGGAGAAGGACACAGAGCTTGGTAAAGTAGAGGGCCAACGAAAGAGGAAAACCCTTAATGAGATCGATTGACACAGTGGCTGCAACAGTGAGCTCAAGCATAACAACAATTTTGAGGATGGCGCAGGACTTGGGCAGTGTTTTGTTCTGTTGTACATAGAGTCACTATGAGTCAGAACTAACTTGACAGCACATAACAACACCACCACCCCACCAATTTCTAAGGAATCTTAAAAATCATTTTGTCCAACCCTTTCCTTTTTATAGCTTCAACCCATTGCCGTTGAGTCGATTCCGACTCATAGAGACCCTATAGGACAGGTTAGAATTGCCCCATAGGGTTTCTAAGGAGTAGCTGGTGGATTCAAACTTTTTGGTTAGCATCTGGGCTCTTAACCACTGTGCCACCAGGGCTCCATTTTATAGCTTAGGAGATGGAGGTTAATAATGGTTACATAGCTTGCTGTTTCCTCCCTGGTCATCCATATGCCTTTTTTTTCTTTTCTGTATGATATATATACACACACACATATACATTGCCATTTTAACCATTTTTAGATGTACAATTCAGTGACCTTAATTACATTCACTATGTTTTACTATCATCACCACTGTCTATGTCCAAAAGTTTTCATCACCCCAAGCAGAAACGCAGTACCACTTCTGCAATAACTCCCCACTCCTCCCTCACCCCAAGACTCTGGTGACTACTAATAAACTTTTAAAAATATATATATTTGATTATATTTTTGGTGAAAGTATACACAGGAAAATGGGTTCCCATCCAATAATTTCTGCACATAATGTTCAGTGACATTGGTTACATTCTTCAGTTGGTGTCAACATTCTCATTATTTCTGTTCTAGTTGTTCCACTCCCATTAATTTAGTCTCACTGCCCCCTAAGCTTCTCCCCCTTCCCTCTCCCTGCCACAGTAACCTCCAGTGAACAATGGTCTCCATATATACCTATTGTTGTCATTCCATAAAAGTGAAATCCTGAAATATTTGTCCTTTTGTGATTGACTTATTTCACTCAGCATAATGTCCTCCACGTTCATCCGTGTTGCAAGATGAGTTGAGAACTCATTTTTTCTTTATGACTGCATAGTATTCCATCGTGTGTATGTCCTACATTTTGTTTATCCATTCATCTGTTGATGGGGCCACTGATAAACTTTTGTCTCTATGCATTTGCCCATTCTAATTATTTCATTTGTCCTAATTTTTTAATCTCTTACCTCCTTTAGGTATTTGCTCAAACGTCAACTTCTCAATGAGGGCTTCTGTGAGTGCCCTAAAGAAAACTGAAACCCTTCTTCGTGACACTCCCTGTCCACCTTTACTGCTTTATTTTTTTCTTCATAGTACTTATTGGCACTATCTAACATTCTGTCCCTGGGTGCTGCAAATGGTCAACGTTCTTGGCTGTTCACCGAAAGGTTGGAGGCTCCTTGGAAAAAAGGCCTGGTGATCTACTTCTGAAAAATCAGCCATTGAAAACCCTATGGAGCACAGGTCTATGAGACACACAAAGGGTCACCATGAGTCAGAACCAACTCCTTGGCAACTGATTTTTTGGTTAATATACTCTACATTGACTTAATATTATCTTTTTAATTATATGTTGTACCTAATAAGAATGTAAGCCCCAGGGACTTTTGTCTGTTTTGTTCACTGTTGTATACCAGGGCCTGACTCTCAGAGGTCTTGACATACAGGTAGTCCCCGATTTATGATGGGGCTCCGTCTGACAACTCTGTTGTAAGTTGGTTCTGACATAAGTCGAATGCTTCATTTTCTATTAGTTTTCAATATTATCAGTATCTTCAAAAATCATAACATTGAACATCTATGAGTGAACATCTGAGAATGATAATATCAGTAAATTATGTACTGCAACATTGTATATAGTACGTATTACTAACAATAAGAGGTACAAAACAAACAGTCCTAAGTGTGGGTTGTCATAGCTCAAATACCTTGAAGTCGGGGACTACCTGTGTATATGTATTAGTGTCAGAAAAAGGGCTTGTTCCCAGACCTCCCTCATCCCCAGTCAGGAAAGCATGTGAGGCAATATAAGAAACATGAGATTTTAGCATCAAATATGTTTGGATTCAAATCCTGATTTGGCATTTAGTAGCTGTTGCAATTTGGACTAAGTTTCACTAAGTTTATACCAGTGATATAAACAAGACACTGGTTTATTTTTATCTCATGGTAGAGAAGTCTGGGGATGAGATGGCAACTCTACAGTCATCAGGGACCTGACCTCTTTCCGTCTATTTATCAGCCATCCTTCGAGCTGATTTCCACTCTCAAGTTTTCCAGGCTGCAGGAGTTCTAGTCATGACATCTGTGTTCTTATCGGAAGGAAAAACTCAGTTTTCTCTAAAAAGTCTTCCCCATGACTTCTGCTTCAGTCTCACTGACCACCCCCGGGCTGGGACGTGTAGTAGAGTGAACCCTGTGAGAGCTAGAACTTGACAGGATTGCTGTGTTTTTTCGGGTCTCGCAGGTTTTCCGCCTCTGACAGGGCTCAGTCTTACCACTTTTCTATTGCTCTTTGTTAGTAGAAAAAAAATTTGCATTTTCCGTCTTTGACAGGTTTCTGCCTTATACAGGATCCGGCTTTTGCAGGTTTTACTGTGTTTAGGTTGAGCATATTGCCGACCCAAATAAAACTTTCCTCTGTTGGTAAGGAAAACAGATATTGAGTAGGTAGTAGTAGTGGTAGCTGTGTAACTTTGGAAAAATTACTTAACGGTACCTACCTTGTAGAGAGGTCATGATAATTAAACATTATGGATAAAAAGTGCTGACATGGTCTATCATAACAGGAAAATAGATATTTTTACTATGAAGTGAGTATGAAACTGCATTAAAAAAAAAACCCAACAAACAGCAGTTGTCGCGTCGACCGTGACTCATGGCGACCCCACGTGTGTCAGAGTAGAACTGTACTCCAGACTAGGTGGACGCAAACCTCTAACCTTTCAGCACGTTGCACCACCCAGGGACTCTTGAAACTACATACAAATCATAAAACTCTTTTTGGACTACTTCGCCTACCTTTTTGAGATTTGTTTATATGCCATTTCATGCAATTATCACAGGCCTTTAGGTCTATTTACTGAGTTAAACCTGATGATTCAACTTGAGGGTAATTAGCTGTTGGACTTGAGACACGTCATTCATCTTTACTGTGTAAAGGAATTTTACAAAATTTGTGCAAGTGCATGTAGCAGGTGCCTCTTGGATTAGACGTCCTGCTCAAAACCACTCTTCCCCTTCTAGGAACTGCCAGCACCTGGGCGAGTTCTATGTGACTTTGCCCAACACCATAGCTGATGACCCAAGGATGAACCCTGATCCTGGCCATTCAGATCCTTTTTTTTTTTTTTTTTTAAATTGAGCTTTAAGTGAACGTTTACAAATCAAGTCAGTCTGTCACATATAAGCTTATATACACCTTACTCCATACTCCCACTTACTCTCCCCCTAATGAGTCAGCCCTTCCAGTCTCTCCTTTCGTGACAATTTTGCCAGTTTCTAACCCTCTCTACCCTCCCATCTCCCCTCCAGACAGGAGATGCCAACACAGTCTCAAGTGTCCACCTGATACACGTACCTCACTCTTCATCAGCATCTCTCTCCAAGCCATTGTCCAATCCCTTCCATGTCTGATGAGTTGTCTTCGGGAATGGTTCCTGTCCTGTGCCAACAGAAGGTTTGGGGACCATGACCGCTGGGATTCCTCTAGTCTCAGTCAGACCATTAAGTCTGGTCTTTTTATGAGAATTTGGGGTCTGCATCCCACTGATCTCCTGCTCCCTCAGGGGTTCTCTGTTGTGATCCCTGTCAGGGCAGTCATCAGTTGTGGCCGGGCACCGTCTAGTTCTTCTGGTCTCAGGATGATGTAAGTCTCTGGTTCATGTGGCCCTTTCTGTCTCTTGGGCTCTTAGTTGTCATGTGACCTTGGTGTTCTTCATTCTCCTTTGATCCAGGTGGGTTGAGACCAATTGATGCATCTTAGATGGCCGCTTGTTAGCATTTAAGACCCCAGACACCACATTTCAAAGTGGGATGCAGAATGTTTTCATAATAGTATTATTTTGCCAATTGACTTAGAAGTCTCCTTAAGCCATAGGCCCCAAACCCCCGCCCTTGCTCCGCTGACCTTTGAAGCATTCAGTTTATCCTGGAAACTTCTTTGCTTTTGGTCCAGTCCAGTTGAGCTGAGCTTCCGTGTATTGAGTATTGTCCTTCCCTTCACCTAAAGTAGTTCTTATCTACTAACTAATCAGTAAATAACCCTCTCCCACCCTTCCTCCGTCCCCTCATAACCACAAAAGTATGTGTTCTTCTCAGTTTATACTATTTCTCAAGATCAGATCCTATTTTTAAAGAATGTGAAATTTGAGCTACAGATGCTGTCATAGATTGGATTTTATCCCCCCAAAAATGTGTATATCAATTTGGCTGGGCTATGATTCCCAGTATTGTGTAGTCATCTTCAATTTTGTGACTGTAATTTTATACTAAAGACAATTAGGGTGGGATCATAACACCCTTACTAAGGTCACAGCTCTCATCCAGTGTAAAGGGAGCTTCCCTGGAGTGTGGCCTGCACCATATTTTATCTTACAAGAGATAACACCAAAGGGAAGCAAGCAGAGAGTGGGGACCTCATATCACCAAGAAAGCAGCAATGGGAGTGGAGCACGTCCTTTGGACGTGGGGTCCCTGCGCCTGAGAAGCTCCTCGACCAGGGGAAGACTGATGACAAGGAATCTTCCTCCAAAGCTGACGGAGAGAGAAAGCCTTCCCCTGGAGGTGACACCCTGATTGTGGACTTGTAACCTACTGGACTGTGAGAGGAATAAATTTCTCCTTGTTAAAGCCATCCACTTGTGGTATTTTTGTTATAGCAGCACTAGATGACTAGGACAGATGCAGAGAAAGAATCACCGGAGCTCAGCTTTGTTGATGCACCTTTTGGTCCTGCTTCGTGCCCGTTCCAAGGCCAACAAGTATCCTTCCAATTCATTTGTATTTGAAGTTTATTGAAGCTAGTGCAGGTCATTTTCTGCCACTAAAAGAACAAATTACAAATTATATGTTTTCTGTTAAATAAGCCTATCTAATTTTCATGATCCTGAAATCATTGATTAAAAACACAATCCTGATTTTAAAGCAATCTTCATTAGCCTACTCAAACGTGCTAGAGGGACCAAGCCTTCCTGAGAGTGTTAGTGGGCTTTCCAGAATCAAACCTTCAGTTGTGTGAGGCAACTCTGGGAAGGCGGAGATACAAGAGCCACGGAAGCGCCACTTAAGCTGGTGCAGATGCTGGGATTCCTGCTCAGATCTCTTCCTTTTCCTGTCTGTTATGTGGCTTGAAAACCTGCAGCCCCAATTATAAGGAAGACAAGAGAGAATGGAAGCTAAACTGACCAATTTTTGTCTTAAAAATCTATACCCAAGTGACAGTTTGACATTTCTCTATTTGGAAACAAGAAATTGCAGAAGAGCAACACAAGGTATTTTCTTTCTTTACATAAAAAAAAAAAAAACCAGTGCCCTCGAATAGGCATTTACAAATATTTGTCACTGCATTTTGACTTACTCAAATACTTTAACATAATGATATTTGTTGGTAGCATTTTTAATAATAGGGCTGAAGATCATTTTTGCTTTGGTAATGTGTTTCCTTCTGGTATCTCTGAGTGTGGGGGGAGGGGAAGATGTAAAGGGTATGAAAAACTTCTGGTATGGGAAGTCAGGAAGGGGAGTTCCTTTTAGCCTACTAGTCCCAAGACTGCATTTACAGAAATGAACATTTCTGATTTACAAGTGACCGTCAGGGCTATCTGATCTATATAACAGTATTTCTTTTCAGGTCATCATTTATATTTTTAAAATGTTCTTTAGATACTGAGGATAAAGGCGCAAGTCCCTCTGCCAAAGGCTTCCTCCAGCCTTTTAAAACTTTGTCCCTTGCTACTTGGCCTTTTAATGAATGCTTTGGTATAGATTATGAGAGAAATGTTCAGATTGGTATTTAATTATAATCATGTGTAATATGCATGTATAACAGATGTGTGCTTGTTTCTAAAAATAGAATTGTTGGGGTCACTCCACAGAGGCAGGATGGACCCTCCTCACCAAATTTGGCTCAGATGTGGAGGTGGATACTGCCTCACACAAAAGCCTAGGAAAAGGTTTATTACTCCCATAATGAGGCTTTCTGGGAAGAACAGGGAAGCTCCCAAGCAGGTCCAAGGATGGCTTGAGAGAGCAAGGAAAGGAAGCTGACTTGGTTTTTATTGCGATCAGCAGGCGAGAGTTCCTTCTGGCCAGGGGTTTGTGTGGTCTAAATGTCCGGCAGCGCCAGAGAAGGGAGCCTCAGGAATTCTTACCAGCTTTCCCAGATGTGGGGAGGAAGGGGAAGAAGGACGTGGTGGGACTTGAAAACCGTCAGCAGTCGAACTTCTAAAATGGAGTCAGACCCTTTATTACAAAAATAAAAGACATTTTAATCTCATGTTTACTAACAATGAAATGTTTACTTTGTGGTTTATTATATTTTTCCATGATGTTCAACAGCATCAAAATATTTAATGACATTATAAGAAAATCAGTTATGGCCTTATAAATTTAAATAATTGAAGAAAAGAAAAATACTCCAAGCGATATATAGTGTTTAAAAATACTGTAAAAATGAACTTTTCAGCTGGCTTGTTTCAGAAACTGCTTAATCCAACATGTAACGTGTCCATCTCCTCTTCATTAACATATAAATTTTCACTTTTTTTTTTTTTTAATAAACAAGCAGTTCAGTTTATTATCTTTGTTTTTGGCCTCCAAGTTTGGGAGATCTGAACAAAATCAAATGCTGAGGCCTAGACTACCACCGTGGGGCTTCTGGCTCCTGTTTTCTTTTTAGAATGCAAGTTCCACTAGGTCTCCGACCTCTGGGTCTCTTTTATCCACTATTTACGGTTATATAGTATAGGCACGGAGACCCTGGGGGCGTAGTGGTTAAGTGCTAAGGCTGCTAACCAAAGGGTAGGCAGTTCAAATCCACCAGGCGCTCCTTGGAAACTCTCTGGGGGCAGTTCTACTCTATCCTATCGGGTCGGTATGAGTCGGAATCGACTCGATGGCACGGGGTTTGGTTTTTTGGTTTGGAGTATAGGCACATGGTAACCGAAAAACCAATCCCCCCAATCCCGACTCAAAACAAAGATCAAAACAAAACTAAGCCTGTTGCTGTCGAGTTGACTCCTACTCAGAGTGGCCCTATAGGACAGAGTAGAACCACCCCAGAGGGTTTCCAAGGCTCTAATCTTTACGAAAACTGACTGCCACTTCTTTCTCCGGTGGAGCGGCTGGTGAGTTGGAACTGCCGACTTTTCGGTTAGGAGCTGAGCGCTTAACTACTGCGCCACCAGGGCTCCTTGTGGCACATAGTAGACACTATATATAGTGGGTGGATGGATGGATGGATGGATGGACGGACGGACGGACGGACGGACGGATGGGTGGGTGAATTCCAGAGAGTTGCCACTAGGTGGCGATGTTTACTTGTATCTGTGCCCCAGATCTTCCAGCGCCTGAACAGAACAGCCGGGTGGAGGTGGTGGTTCCGTCTCGGGATCCCACATGCCTACCAAACCACGCATGCCTGACCTCCCTGATCAGCCCTCTAATGGCTCCTGCATTAACAACCTTCTGACGTGCTTGAGGACTGGGAATCACCGTATTTTCTCTTTGAAAATAACCTTAGATATCATCTGTTCTATTCCAACTGCCAACTTTCAAGCCAATGAAATTGAGATCCATGGGGTTTAGGTGAACAAAGGTCACCGTAATAAAATTCAGATCTCCTGACTCCTAAATCCTTCCAATTTCACTGGGGAACTGAGAATCCCACAATAAAGCTTAGTAGGAAAATGTTGCTATTTTTTATGAACAAAGTAAAAATGAATAATAATCTACTTGGTAAAATACATGCATGTGTTACCTATCATATATAAATAAATTTCAAATATTTATATAAAAGTTATATAAAACAAAATAAGAAATTCAAGGACATGATTTCCACAAATCAGCAATGACGCTCTAGGCAAGGAGTCTACAAACTTTTTCTAGAAAGTGCTAGACAGTAATATTTTATGTCTTGCAGGCCACACGATTTAAAAAAAAATATTGCGTTTTTGGTGAACGTTTTTGCACAGGAAACTAGTTCTCTTTTAACAGTTTCTGTACCTATTGTTCAGTGACATTGGTTACATTCTTCACAATGTATCAGTATTCTCGTTACTTCCACTTTAGTTGTTCTGTTTACATTAGTCTAGCTTCTCTGTCTCCTCGTAGCCTTCTCATCTTTGGTCTAGGGTAAATGTTAACCATCTGGTTTCATCTAGACAATTATTTTGGGGAGCACAGTACTCACAGAGGATATTATTTATGGGCCAATCTGTCATTTGGCAGAAAGGTGACCTCTAGGAATGGTTTGAGTTCCAAGTTTAAAGAATGTCTCAGAGTGATAGTCTTAGGGGTTCACCTAGTCCCTACTGGTACAGTAATTCTAGGCCATATGATTTCCATTGCAACTCCTCAACTCTGCCACTGTGGCATGAAAGTAGCCCTGGAAAATACATAGACAGACAAGCATGGCTGTATTTCAATAAAACTTTATTTATGGACACTTAAATTTGAGTTTCATGTAATTTTCACATGTTGCAAGATATTCATTTTTTTTTTAATTTTTCTCTCAACCATTTAAAAAAGTAAAAACCATTCTTAGCCACTGGACTGTATAAAACAAGGTTGTGGGCTAGATTTGGCCCATGGGCCTTAGTGTGCTGACTCTTGCCCTAGACACGACATCAGGGTAGGAGCACAGTGATTTCCTGTCGCTCTAACATCCTGTGTTTCTAAGTCCCGGTGACATTAGATTCTGGTTCAGTTTGCACTTACTCTAAAAATCTATGTACCTTCATTAAATTATGGCTTGGCTAATCTTGCCCTTTCTTATCTTCCCATGTAAAGCTTTCAATTTTTTATTCCTGGTTATAATTTTTTATTCCTTCCCATAGCCTAGAGACTGCAGGTTTTGGCAGTTTACAAATTAGTATTGCACAGACTGAACTCAGTCCAAAGAATTTTTTTTTTTTTTAAATCTATCTGGGGTTTTAAATTCTCATTTTCTCTTATTCAATATTTGAAAACCAGAAGCTTTCTCATGAAAATTTGGGTTTTTAGCTTATCTTCAAAACCTGAAAGGCCAGGCAACACCGGATGCACACCCTCACCTGGTAACAATAGCAGCAGCCTTTAACCATCTAAAGGCATGCCCGCCCCACCTGACCCTGGTCCCCACTATGTCCTATTGGCTTCCTACACTGTGGATACAAAAAATACATAAATAAAATGCAACCATGTTGGAATAAAAGACCCTTACAGCCAGACCACTTTGCCTTTTCATGGCATCTACCTGATCTCTGTAGGCATTTGTGTTTTTCACCTTTGATTTATAACTTTGGTATGTCGGTGTCTTCTACTATAGCTCTGTGTTAAAATTTATCCCTTCATCCAAACCTGTAAGCTTGCTAGAACTCAGCCTCAGAGCTCTAGCTGGGAAATAACTCCGCTCTATCATGGTTATGCTGTGAAGGTGGAGGGACACCACTTTCCCTTGGTCCTTATCTATGTCACCTCCTAGGCACAAAGCTTCTTAGTCTATTTCTGTTTTCCCCCATGAATTTTCCTGCAGCAGAGACCTCCACCCACTCATGAGCTCCAGCTACTGCAGTTACCTCATTCCCCAGTCTGCTCTAGCTGACCCAGAAATCCCTTCCCTACTCTCACGTTTACCTCTTACCCTGGAGAAGCTATGACACTCCTTGGCTTTCTGCAAATCAATTAGTTCTGCCACACTGATTCTTAAGCCTGATCTCTTTCTCCATTTGGCTTCAGGCCCAACTGACCTGGCTTTTTTTTTTCTCCTTGTAAGTGACAGAACTTTTTCCATCTGAAGGATCACTCAGGCTCCTAGCTGCAAATCCTATTATTGCTCCATGGAACCAAGTGGTTTCCATTTTATCTAATCCTAGCACTTAACAGTACCAGAGTGGCTCTGCCGCATGTGGCCCTGGGTTACTTATAGTCCCATGCATTTTGATAATTAGTCAAAGTGTACCCTTTCGGATAGAAGTGGAGTAACTCCAATCTAGCAGCTATCATTCATTCATTCAATAAGTGTTTACATGTGTACATTACATAGAGCCAGGCTCTATATTTGTCTATAAAGACAAATAAGGCATGGTTTCCTCTCTTAAAAACTAGACATACACACAGATAAGATACAACAAAATATATTAAATGTATAGTTGTATAGTGAAAATAAGGAACCCTGGTGGCACAAAACTTGACTGCTAACTGAAAGGTTGGTGGTTTGAACCCACCCAGTGACTCTGAGGGAGAAAGGCCTGGTGATCTATTTTCATAAAGATAACAGCCAAGAAGACATTATGAGGCAGTTCTATTCTGTCACATGGGGTCGCTGTGTGCCGGAATCTACTCAGCACCTAACAGCAACAACATAGTGAAAATAAATAGCAGGGTCTTTTGTGAGAGAGAAATGAAAAATAATTCTGGAATACAGATTGCTGTAGCACTGAGCTTTTATCTGCAAAATAGGAAAGCTAATCCCTCCCTTCCAGGCTAGTGTGAAATTTCAGAGTGAATATACAGAGATTACTTATACAGTACCCAGCCCATAGTAGGTGCTCAATAAATATTAGTTCCCTTTCCCTTTCCTGTGGAGCCCCTGGGTGGTGCAAACAGTTAATGCGCTCAGCTGTTAACCCAAAAGTTGGAGGTTCAAGTCTACCCAGACGCACCTCAGAAGAAAGGTCTGGTTATCTGCTTCTGAGAAATCAGCCATTGAAAACCGTATGGAGCAGAGTTCTGCTGTGACACACGTGGGGTCACTATGAGTTGGACTCAGCTCGATGGCAACAGTTTTTTTTTTTCCCTTCCTTGTAAGAGTTTCCTGAAAATTCTGCCAAGAAAATGACATTGGACTTGGATCTGGTAGGATGACAGAAATTTGGACGGCACAGAAGGGAAGCATTCTGGGCAGAGGGCAAAGCAGATGGATAGAGAGGTGTGTCAGTTGGGTCTTCTTGGAAGAGGACATTAATGTGGCACTAGGATGACAAGAGATTTATTGGGAAGTAATGCTGACGAAGGAAACCCCGGTGGCGCAGTGGTTTAAGAGCGATAGCTGCTAACCAAAAGGTTGGCAGTTCGAATCCACCAGGTGCCCTTTGGAAACTCTATGGGGCAGTTCTACTCTATCCTATAGGGTCTCTATGAGACAGAATCAACTCGACTGCAGTGGCCAGTCCCTGTGAAAAGTAAAAGGGACTGGGGAGGCAGCACTGAGTAAGGGGAGCCACAAACCACATTGTAGATCTGGCAAAGTCTCTGCCAACCCAACAGGGAGCTCTGGAGCGAGATCGCCTGCTAGAGGAGTCCCGCATTTGGCAGGAATGGCCAGGCCCTCACATCCACTCCCTGTTCAGTCGATGCCCAGAAAGAGCATGACTTTGGCTACAATATGCTAGCCTGAAGGCAGTAACAGCTGGAGGCTGTCAGCTAACTGCATACTTCACAGCTGAACCACAAGTTTTTTCTTGAAGGGAGATCTGAGCAGCATACCTCTGTGTCTACCACAAGAGGTATCTTGTTCTACATCCTTCCAAGATTCACACAGTGATGGTGTGCTCAGACCCTGTGCCAGGCATGTTACAGGCCTTATTTAATTTCATCTCACAACAGCCCTGTGCTATTGCCACGGTGTAGATGAGCAAAGTGTGTTTCAGTCCATGTTCTGCCCAAGTTTTCTTGCTTAAATCTATGTTATTGGTGGCTGTTGTCTGATCCTGCAGAAGTTATCCCAGAGGACAGACTCAAGAGGAGATTTAGATGGAGAGAAGCACAGGCTGAGGATAAACAGGAACTGGCAGATTCTAGTCAAAATGGTACATAACCCTGATATCAAAGCCAGGTAAAGACACCACTAAAAAAGAAAATTACAGACCAATATCACTTATGAACACAGATACAGAAGTTCACAACAAAATCCTAGCCAACAGAATTCAACGACATATCAACAAATTAAAAAACAACATATCAAAAAATAGGAAATCCTGGTGACATAGTGGTTAAGTGCTACAGCTGCTAACCAAAGGGTCAGCAGTTTGAATCCTCCAGGCGCTCCTTGGAAACTCTATGGGGCAGTTCTTCTCTCTCCTATAGGGTCACTATGAGTCAGATTTGACTCGACGGCACTGGCTTTAAAAAAAAATTAATTCATTATGACCAAGTGGAATTCATATCAGGTATACAAGGATGGTTCAACATTAGAGAAACAATCAATGTAATCTATCACATAAATAAAACAAAAGAACCACGTGATCCTATCAATTGATGCAGAAAAGGCATTTGACAAAGTCCAACACCCATTCATGATAAAAATAGGAACAGAAAAATAGGAAAATAGGAACAGAAGGGACATTCCTCAACATAATAAATAGCATTTATACAAAACCAATGGCCAACATCATCCTAAATGGAGAGAGTCTGAAAGCATTCCCCTTGAGAATGGGAACCAGACAAGGATGCCCTTTATCATAACTCTCTTATTCAACATTGTACTGTAGGTCCTAGCCAGAACAATAAGGCAAAGGAAAAATAAATAAATAAATGGCATTCAAATTGGTAAGGAAGAAGTAAAAGTATCCCTATTCATAGATAATATGATCTTATACACAGAAAACCCCTAAGAATTCACAAGAAAATTACTGGAGCTAATAGAAGATTTCAGCAAAGAATCAGGATACGAGATAAACATACAAAAATCAGTTGAATTCCCTTACACCAACAAAGAGAACGTCAGAAGAGGAAATCACCAAATCAATACCATTGACAATAGACCCCGAGAAGATAAAAATACTTAGGAATAAACCTAACCAGAGGCGTAAAAGACCTGTACAGAGAAAACTACAAGACACTACTGCGAGGAAAAAAAAAAGGGACCTACAAAAGTGGAAAAACATACCATGCTCATGAATAGGAAGACTCAACATTGTGAAAATGTCAATTCTACCCAAAGCAATCTACAGATACAATGCAATCCAGATCCAAATTCCAACAACATTTTTTAATGAGATGGAGAAACAAATCACCAACATCATCTGGAAAGAGAAGAGGCCCCGGGTAAGTAAAGCATTACTGAGGAAGAACAACAAAGTGAGAGGTCTCACACTACCTGATTTTAGAGCCTATTATACCGCCATGGTGGTTAAAACAGCCTGGTACTGGTACAACAACAGATACATAGACTGATGGAACAGAATTGAGAATCCCGACATAAATTCTTCCACTTATAAGCATTAAAAAAGACAGTCTCTTTAACAAATGGTGCTGGTGTAACAGGATATCCATCTGCAAAAAACTGAAAGAAGTCCCATACCTCACACCATGTGCAAAAACTGAGAATGGATCAAAGACCTAAATAAAAATCTAAAATGATAAAGACCATGCAAGAAAAAATAGGGACAACACTAGGAGTCCTAATATATGGCATAAACAGAATACAAACCATAACTAACAATGCACAAACACCAGAAGAGAAACTAGATAAATGGGAGCTTCTAAAAACCAAACACTTATGCTCATCCAAAAACTTCACCAAAACAGTAAAAAGGGAAACTACGGACTGGGAAGAAATTTTTGGCTATGACAAATCCAGTCAGCGTCTAATCTCTAAAATCTACAAGATACTGCAAAACCTCAACAACAAAAAGACAACCCAGTTAAAAAATTAGCAAAGGATATGAACAGACACTTCACCAAAGAAGACATTCAGGTGGCTAACAGGTTTTTTGGTTTTTTTTTTAACAGATACATGAGGAAATGCTCGCGATCATTAGCCATTAGGGAAATGCAAATCAAAGCTACAATGAGATACAATCGCACCCCAGTGAGGTTGGCACTAATCCAAAAAACACAAAATAATAAATGTTGGAGAGGTTGTAGAGAGACTCGTGGGAATGTAAAATGGTACAACCACTTTGGAAATAGATTTGGCACTTCCTTAAAAATCTAGAAATAGAAGTACCATATGATCCAGCAATCTCACTCCTTGGAATATATCCTAGAGAAATAAGAGTCGTCACACAAATAGATATATGCATACCCATGTTCACTGCAACACTGTTCCCAGTAGCAAAAAGATAGAAGCAACCTAGGTGCTCATCAACAGATTAATGAATGAACAAATTATGGTATATACACACAATGGAATATTATGCAACAATAAAGAACAATGATGAATCTAAGACGTGGAGCAAAGGCCCTGAGATCAGAGGGTGCTTGTTTGGGAAATAGAGAAGAGACTGCTGTGGTTAGAGGAGAAGCAAGTAAAAGAGAAATAGGCTATACTAGCAGGGAGATAAGAGGGGGTTGAGCGTGGAACCTAGAGACTTAGTAAGACAGAGAACAGAGGGGCCCCCAAATCTGCAAACAAAGTAACAAGAAATGGGCCCGGGCACAGAAACAAAGCCATTCCCCAGAACAATGGGGCAGGATATCTAAAAATAGCCCACAAGCTCCTTTAAAGTTGCCTTTCAGAGGCAGTTGGAGAAAACCATCCACCTGTGACCGCTGTGTGACCTCCCACCAGGGGCATTGAGGGGCTACAGCCCCAGCCGGGGAATGGAACCCGGGGAGCGAGAGACTGCGCAGGTGTGACACCCCATAATAGGTCCTGCTACGAACCCCAGAGGCCTCCGGGACAGGAGCCATCTTGGAAAGCTGCTGCACGCTCACCTTAGTTAACATATCCCCACCTGTGTCTATGAATAAACATGAATGTTTTCCCGCCCAAGAACTTTTAAAAACTCGGGCCCTCTTTTGTTCTGTGAGGTGAGGATATGCGTTGCTCTAGGCCCTCCTCATCTCCACTTGCAACCGTCTTCAATAAAGCTTTGCTCGTGTGGAAAACTACGTGCCTTACCTGCTCATTCTTGACTAGTGAGAGGCAAGAACCTTATTCTGGTAACAAATCCACGAAATATGTTATAACATGAATGTATCTGGAGGGCATTATGCTGAGTGAAATTAGTCAGTCGCAAAAGGACAAATATTATATGAGACCACACATATAAGAACTCAAGAAAAGGTTGACACACAGAAGAAAACATTCTTTGATGGTTATGAGGGTGGGGAGGGAGAGAGAGGGGAATTCACTAACTAGACAGTAGACAATCATCTTAGAAAAAAAAATGAATTTTTTTTTTTTTGAGGGGAAATACAACACACAATACAGGGGAAGTCAGCACAACTCGACTAAACCAAAAGCTAAGAAGTTTCCTGAATACAACCAAACACTTTGAGGGAGGACATTGAAGCTGGGGCTGGGGCCTGGGGATCATGGTTTCAGGGGACATCTAGGTCAACTGACATAACAAAGAAAATGTTCTGCATCCCACTTGGTAAGTGGTATCTGGGATTTTAAAAGCTTGCGAGCAGCTAAGATGCATCAATTGGTCCTGACCCACTCGGAGAAAAGGAGAATGAAGAACACCAAAGACACAAGGAAAATATTAGCCCGAGACAAAAGGGCCACATAAACCAGAGACTCCATCAGCCTGAGACCAGAAGAACTAGGTGATGCCTGACTACCACCAATGACTGCCCTGACAGGAAACACAACAGAGAGTCCCTGACAGAGCAGCAGAAAATGTGGAGCAGAACTCAAATTCACATAAAAAAACCAGACTTAATGGTCTGACTGAGATTGGAAGAACCTCTGAAGCCATGGCCTCCAGACACTGTTAACCCAGAACTAGAAACATTCCTGAAGCCCACTCTTCAGACAAAGATTAGACTGGACAATAAAACATAAAATAATACACATGAAAATTGTGCTTCTTAGTTCAAGCAGATACATGAGACCAAATGGCCCGCTCCTGTCCGGAGGCAGGATGAGAAGGTAGGAAGGGACAGGAGCTGGTTGAATGGATACAAGAAACCCAAGATGGAAAGTGGAAGTGTGCTGTCAAATTATAGGGATTGCAACTAATGTTATATAACAATGTGCATATAAATATTTGTATGAGAAATGAACTTGAGCTGTAAATTTTCACCTAAAGCTCAATTGAAAAAAAAAAGGTAGTGACCACAATTGTTCAAAAATTTTGCAAGGACACATTCAACAACAATGTACAATGTTATTTGGGTCATGCAATTTTCCTGTTTGGAATTTCCCATGGAAATTGCCCTCAAAACAATGTCCAGGCACCTTACCATGGTCTCCAAAGCCTGACTTGTCCTAGCCCCACCCGCGCCTCTAGCCCAGTGCTTTTCAATCAGGGCAACATTGCCCCTCCCCCCCACCCCTGGGGACATTTAACAATGTCTAGAGACATTTATTCAGTTGTCACTGCCAAGGGACATGGGGATTGATGGCCCTAGCATCTAGTGAGTGAAAGCCAGGGGTGCTACTAAACAGTCTTCTATGCAGAGAACAGCCTCCTGCCTCCCAAAATGTCAACAGTGCCAAGCTTGAGAAACCTTGTTCTACTATGGCTCTCCCCCTCATCCTCTACACTCCAACCCCACTTCCTCAGATATGCCAAGGTTTTTCACATCCTGGTGCCTCCCACCAGACTCAAATCTTAGTTCTTCCACTCAGCTATTTGCCACTACCTCAGAGAGGAGAGAGACAACTGGTCTAAGGTATTCCCCTCCCAATCTCTGCTTTTATTTTCTCTCACATCACCCTGTTATCTTTCCTCGTATCTGAATGCGTATTTTTTACTGTCTTTCTTTCTCACTATCCTGTGAACATTATATACTATATACCCAGCAACTAGCAAAAGTGCTTAGCATTTGGTATGTGCTCAAAAAATACTTGTTGACACTGCTGGAAGAGATTAAAGAAGACTTAAATAAATGGAAAGATTTTTCATGTTTATGGATTGGAAAACTTAATATACCTTTTCCTTACAACTACCTCATTATCTGACATTTTGCACTGACAACAATGGTGAAAAAACTACTGACTATCTGTGCATTAATGATGTATGTCTGGCAGTAATGAATGCCAAGGTGCGAGGCAAGAGTAACGCTGGCTGTGATGGTTAAGGTTATGTGTCAGCTTGACTGGGCCATGATACTCAGTGGTTTGGCAGTTATGTAATGATGTGATTTGACAGTTATATAATGATATAGTCATCCTCCCTTTTGTGATCCAATGTGGTCATCCTCTGTTTTCATGTAAGGCTGATTTCACGTAACTGGTCTTTGGAACCTAACCATGTCGATAAGTGAGGAGACGGTGTATTGCTAAGATGTCAATACTACCCAAAGTGATCTATGGATTTAATGCAATCCTGTTCAAAATTCCAACAGCCTTCTTTACAGAAATGGGAAAACCTATCCTCAACTTTATATGGAATGGCAAGAGGCCCTGAATAAGTAAAGCAATGTTGAAAAAGAACAAAGTAGGAGGACTCATGCTTCCTGATTTTAAAACATATCATACAGCTACATTAATCAAAACAGCCTGGAACTTGTCTAACAATAGACACATAGACCAATGGAATAGAATTGAACCTCAGAAATAATTCCACACATCTATGGTCAACTGATTTTTGACAAGGGTGCTAAAAGTTGATTTGATGGGGAAAGAAGAGTTTGTTCAATAAATGGTCTTGGGAAAATTGGATTTCAACATGCAGAAAAGTGAAATAGGATCCATGCCTCCCGGCATACACAAAAACAAATTCAAAATGGATTAAGGACCTAAATATGCAAACTAAACCCATAAAATTCTTAGAAGAAAAAGCAGGGGACATGCTGTCAGGCCTAGCTTTTAACAATGAATTATCTAATATAATAACAAAAACACAAATAGTAAAAACAAATGTTACCTCATAAAAATTAAAAACTTTTGTTCATCAGAAAACTTTTCCAAAAAAGTGAAAAGACAAGCTACAGGCTGGGAGAATATCTTCAGAAACCATATATCCAATAAGAATCTAATAGACAAAATATATATAAAACTTCAACAACTTAACAATGAAAAGATAAACAACCCAATCATAAACAGACAAATGACTTGAATAAATAGACATTTCACCAAAGAGGACATTCGAGTGGCCACCAAACACATGAAAAGATATTCGACGTTACTAGCCATTGCCGTCAAGTTTATTCCGACTCATAGCAACCCTACAGCACAGAGTAGAACTGTCCCACAAGATTTCTAAGGAACGCCTGGTGAATTCAAACTGCCAGCATTTGGTTAGTCACTGTAGCTTTTAAACAGTACGCCACCAGGGTTTCCTATTAGCCGTAAGAGGGATGCAAATCAAAACCACAATAAGATACCATTTCACTCACTAGGATGGCTGGAATTAAAAAAGAGAAGAAGAAAAGAAAGGAAAATAACAATGTTGGTGAGGATGTGGTGAAATTAGAACCCTTGTCTATTGCTGGTGGGAATGCAAAATGGTACAACCACTGTGGAACATAGTGTGGCAGTTCCTCAAAAAAACTAAAACTAGAACTACCATTGTTGTTAGGTGCCTGTAAAAACAGCATGGGGGCAGCATCTGAACTCCTCTAACTTCACAAAGGGGAGGGAGAATAAAGATTAACAGCCCAAAGCCGATTCCTGTGAGGTGGAGGTCAGATGTGCCTTCTCCCTCCTCCATCTTTACCAACTCTGACACCAACTGTCCCTCCCAGAGCACTCTCTAAAGGGTTCAGTAATTCATTGCAAGGGCTGCACAAAACTCAGAGACCATACTCACGATTATGGGCTTTATTAGGGAAGTAACAGGTTACGATTCAGGCTCAGGAACACTCAAGGATACAGTTCTTCCATCAGGACAGCCTCTTCCCAGCCATGCTTGCAGGCACACCTCTCCCTGGCACTAGGTCTCTGCCCGAAGGCACTCAGCATTCTTTCTCTGTGGGCCAGGAAGCCCACCACACTGTCTCCTGCTGCCAGCTCTCTGCTGCCACGTCTCATCCACTACCGCTTCTTAGCATCTTCAGAATTACAGTTCGCTCTCTGTCTCCTGGGTCCAGGAGCTTTTCAGCACAGGGATCCAGGGTCCAAAGGATGTGCTGGGCCCTGGCTATTCTTCCTTGGTGGTGGTGGGAACTTCTCTCTCCCACCTCTGGAGTGGTTCATTTCAAACCCAATAGGATGGCAAAACTAATTCCTTTGGTGGGCCACAATTACCCTGTCACACAGCCCCACCCAATCACTTGGGTGGGAGTTACAAGACCATGGCTAGAAAGGCCACACAAAAATTATCACTCTATTGCGGAACCATCGAGTCAGTTCCTACTCACAGTGACCCTATGTACAACAGAATGAAACACTGCTTGGTCCTGCCCCATCCTCATAATCATTGCCATTTTTGAGCCTGTTGTTGCAGACATTGTGTCAATCCATCTCATTGAGGGCCTACCTCTTATTCACTGACCATTTACTTTACCAACCATGATGTCCTTCCCCAGGGTCTGATCCCTCCTGATAACATGTCCAAAGTATATGAGACGAAATCTCTCCATCTCACTTCCAAGGAGCACCCTGGCTGCACTTCTTCCAAGATAGACTTGTTTGTTCTTCTGGTAGTCCGTGGCATATTCGATATTCTTCACAAACAGCATAATTCAAAGGCATCAATTCTTTTTCGGAGGACTACCATATGACCCAGCAATTCCACTCCTAGGTATATATCTGAAAGACTTGAAAGCAGAGACTCAAAAAGAGACTTGTACACCGATGTTCACTGCAGCACTGTTGACAACAGCCAAAAGGTGGAAACAATCTAAATGCCCATCAACAGATGAATAGATAACAAAATGTGGCATATACATACAACGGAATACTACTCAGCCAGCAGGAGAAATGAAGTCTTGATACATGCTACAATATGAATGGAGTTGAAGATATTATGCTGAGTGAAATAAATGAATCACAAAAGGACCAATATAGTATGACCTCAATTATATAAAAAGACAGGAAAAGGCAAATGTGTAGAGACCAAAGTTTATTAGTAGTTTCCAGGAGTGGGAGGGAGGGGGAAAGAAGGGTGTTGTTGTTTATGGAGTACTCTTTATTGGTTTACAGTGGTGGAAAAACCCAGGGCTTCAAATTGGTTTGAAACGGTTCAGTCGGGGCCCACGGAAACAAAGCAGGGTTTAAAACCGGTTTAAAGTGGTTCAGTCCTGGCCACAGGAAATAAGGGCAGCATAGGTGTTGCATAGCAACTAAATCTCTAGCAGCATCAGATTTTGACCCCAGTAGGAAACAGGCAGCAGCTGATAAAAATCTTCTATTTCTTCATCTTTGGCCCTAGTGGTTGGTGCATAAATTTGAATAATAGTCATATTAACTGGTCTTCCTTGTAGGCATATGGATATTAGTCCTATCACTGACAGCGCTGTACTTCAGGATAGATCTTGAAAAGTTCTTTTTGACGATGAATGCAACACCATTCCTCTTCAAGTTGTCATTCCCAGCATAGTAGATTATATGATCGTCCGATTCAAAATGGCCAATACCAATCCATTTCAGCTCACTAATGCCTAGGATATGGATGTTTATGCACTCCATTTCATTTTTGATGATTTCCAATTTTCCTAAATTCATACTTCGTACATTCCAGGTTCCAATTATTAATGGATGTTTGCAGCTGTTTCTTCTCATTTTGAGTCGTGCCACACCAGCAAATGAAGGTCCCGAAAACTTTACTCCATCCATGTCATTAAGGTCAACTCTACTTTGAGGAGGCAGCTCTTCCCCAGTCATCTTTTGAGTGCCTCCCAACCTGGGGGGCTCGTCTTCCAGCACCATATCAGACAATGTTCCGGTGCTATTCATAAGGTTTTCACTGGCTAATGCTTTTCAGAAGTAGACTGCTGGGTCCTTCGGCTGCATTCTGAAATTGATTGAACATGCAATCAAGATGCATTGATAATTACTGGCAATTGGAATGCAAAAGTTGGAAACAAAGAAGAAAGATCAGCAGTTGGAAAATATGGCCTTGGTGATAGAAACAATGACGGAGATCGAATGATAGAATTTTGCAAGACCAACGACTTCTTCATTGCAAATACCTTCTTTCACCAACATAAACGGCGACTATACACTTGGACCTCCCCAGAGGAACTCACAGAAATCAAATTGACTACATCTTTGGAAGGAGATGATGAAAAAGCTCGATATCATCAGTCAGAACAAGGCCAGGGGCTGACTGTGGAACAGACCATCAATTGCTCATATGCAAGTTCAAGCTGAAACTGAAGAAAATCAGAGCAAGTCCACAAGAGCCAAAATATGACCTTGAGTACATCCCACCTGAATTTAGAGACCATCTCAAGAACAGATTTGACGCATTGAACACTAGTGACTGAAGACCAGACGAGTTGTGGAATGGCATCAAGGACATCATCCATGAAGAAAGCAAGAGGTCACTAAAAAGACAGGAAAGAAAGAAAAGACCAAGGTCGATGTCAGAGGAGACTCTGAAACTTGCTCTTGAGTGCCGAGCAGCTAAAGCAAAAGGAAGAATCGATGAAGTAAAAGAACTGAACAGAAGATTTCAAAGGGCCTCTCGAGAAGACAAAGTAAAGTATTATAATGACATGTGCAAAGAGCTGGAGCTGGAAAACCAAAAGGCAAGAACGCCCTCGGCATGTCTCAAGCTGAAAGAACTGAAGAAAAAGTTCAAGCCTCGAGTTGCAATAGTGAAGGATTCCATGGGGAAAACATTAAATGATGCAGGAAGCATCAAAAGAAGATGGAAGGAATACACAGAGTCATTATACCAAAAAGAATTAGTCGATATTCAACCATTTCAAGAGGTGGCATATGATCAGCCACCAATGGTGCTGAAGGAAGAAGTCCAAGCTGCTCTGAAGGCATTGGTGAAAAACAAGGCTCCAGGAATTGATGGAATATCAATTGAGATGTTTCAACAAACAGATGCAGTGCTGGAGGTACTCACTTGTCTATGCCAAGAAATATGGAAGACAGCTTCCTGGCCAACTGGCTGGAAGAGATCCATATTTATGTCAATTCCCAAGAAAGGTGATCCAACCGAATGTGGAAATTATAGAACAATATTGGTAATATCACACGCAAGCAAAATTTTGCTGAAGATCTTTCAAAAAAGGCTGCAGTGGTATATTGACAGGAACTGCCAGAAATTCAGGCTGGTTTCAGAAGAGGACGTGGAACCGGGGATATCGCTGCTGATGTCAGATGGATCCTGGCTGAAAGCAGAGAATACCAGAAGGATGTTTACCTGTGTTTTATTGACTATGCAAAGGCATTCGACTGTGTGGATCATAACAAACTATGGAAAACGCTGCAAAGAATGGGAATTCCAGAACACTTAATTGTGCTCATGAGGAACATTTACATAGATCAAGAGGCAGTTGTTTGAACAGAACAAGGGGATACTGATTGGTTTAAAGTCAGGAAAGGTGTGCGTCAGGGTTGTGTTCTTTTACCATACCTATTTAATCTGTATGCTGAACAAATAATACGAGAAGCTGGACTATATGAAGAAGAACGGGGCATCAGGATTGGAGGAAGACTCATTAACAACGTGCGTTATGCAGATGACACAACCTTGCTTGCTGAAAGTGACGAGGATTTGAAGCACTTACTAATGAAAATCAAAGGCCACAGCCTTCAGTATGGATTACACCTCAACATAAAGAAAACACAAATCCTCACAACTGGACCAATGAGCAACATCATGATAAACGGAGAAAAGATTGAAGTTGTCAAGGATTTCATTTTACTTGGATCCACAATCAACAGCCATGGAAGCAGCAGTCAAGAAATCAAAGATGCATTGCATTGGGCAAATCTGCTGCAAAGGACCTCTTCAAAGTGTTGAAGAGCAAAGATGTCACCTGGAAGACTAAGGTGAACCTGACCCAAGCCATGATATTTTCAATCACATCATATGCATGTGAAAGCTGGACAATGAATAAGGAAGACCGAAGAAGAGTTGATGACTTTGAATTGTGGTGTTGGTGAAGAACATTGAATATACCATGGACTGCCAAAAGAATGAACAAATCTGTCTTTGACGAAGTGCGGCCAGAATGCTCTTTAGAGGCAAGGATGGCGAGACTGGGTCTTACATTGGACAGGTTGTCAGGAGGGATCAGTCCTAGAGAAGGACATCATGCTTGGCAGAGTACAGGGTCAGCGGAAAAGAGGAAGACCCTCAACGAGGTGGATTGACACAGTGACTGCAACAATGACCTCAAGCATAACAATGATTGTAAAGTTGGTGCAGGACCGGGCAGTGTTTCGTTCTGTTGTGCATAGGGTTGCTATAAGTTGGAACCGATTCCACGGCGCCTAACAACAACAACAACAGGAAACAGGCAGCGGTGCTTTCCCTGCTCAAAGATGGGGGTCGACTGCACTGCTTTGAATGTGTTACTATCCACAGTCTGGCCAATAATCCAGTCTCCCGCATCAGGAACTTACGCTATGCAACTCATACACTGCCTTTGTTTCCATCGGCCATGACTGAACCACTTCAAACCGGTTCTAGCCCTGCCTTGTCTCTGTAGGCCATGACTGAACATTTTCAAACTAGTTCAAAGCCCTGGTTCAAACTCACCAGCAGCTCCTTGGGAAAAATGACCTGGCGTTCTACTCCTGTAATGATTTCAGCCTAGGAAACCCAATGGGGCAGTTCTGCTCTGTCCTATAGTGTCACTGTGAGTTGGAATTGACTCAGTGGCACACAACAAGCTCCTAAGGGGAGAAAAGCCTGGTGATCTACTTTTGAAATTAAGTCTGTGAAAACCCTATGCATCACAACGGTCCAATCTGCCACCAGGGATGATTGGGGACCTTGTGGCATTTTGTTCTGTTGTGCCTGAGCTCACAAGGGCAGCTAACAACAACAACAATAATAAGCTCCTTAGAAAAACTTTCTCTGCAAAGGAAATGTCAAATTAATTATCTCCATAGTTCTGAACCATGTCAAACAGAAAATCTTCATAATGTATTTTAAACTGTCTCACCACAATGCAAGAACAGAGACCTGCTGTACTATTCCAATGCAGGGAATTCTACAGGAAGAAAGAGAACAATAATTCTCAGTATTTTCCAGCCATAACCAGGGCAATATTTTCTTCCCTTTGTTACTAAATGTGAGATATTACAACTCCTTGTCAGCAGATGGTTGTGATTTAGCACAATACTATCCCATTAGCATTTCTGTTCCAACACAAGTCAATATAATGCTGAGCTGGAGGCTATATACAAAATAATCACAAAGATAATTACAGTGCGAAGAGGTGTTTAAAAACTGAGACATTGTGAAAAGTTAACATTTAAAAATGTTTGCATTTCCAAAAAAAAAAAACCACCTCAAATTCCCTGAAATACCTTGCCCTTTTGTAACTAAACTACATCACGTCACGCTCCTGATGAAATCATGCTCTGAATTGACTTCAGAATATTTTAGTTTCTTTTTTGGAGTTTCATAGTGTTTGTGGCTATGTTAATAAAAGGAAAGAAAAGTAAAAATTCCATGAAGCTCTAAATGATGTTTGTGGTTTTTGTTTTTACTTAAAAAAAAAAAAAAAATCCGATCACTGACAATTTTTGCTTTCCTACCACTAGAGGGTGCTAACAACACCACTAACCAGAAGTTCGCTGTCTACAAATGTGACAATCCACGCAAAGTCCTGTGAGCTTTTGTGTTTATTTTTGCAAAGTCAACTGATACCATTTTATTTGGGAAACAACTAATCATAAATTTTGTTATTGATTTTCAATCTAGGAAATAACACAAAGAAACGCAATACATACCAAAAATAAAATAAAATGATCAAATAGGAGAAACCCTCTTTAGTCTCTCAAATGTATTAAAATGACCTAATATATACTCGTAGGCTTAGTGACAATGCCTTTTGAAATCTGTACCCAGGAAAAGTATCAGACAAGTGAAAAAAAAATAATAGATAAGATGTTCATCTTAACATTGTTCAAAATAATAAAGCACTGGAAATAATCTAAATGTTTGACAAAAGGGTATTGGGTATGTTATGTTTCCTCCATATAATCACTGTTGAGTCGATTCTGACTCATAGGGACCCTATAGGACAGAGTAGAACTGCCCCAAAGAGTTTCCAAGGATAGCCTGGTGGATTTGAACTGCCAACTTTTGATTAGCAGCTGCAGCTCTTAACCACGACACCACCAGGGTTTCCTCCTCTCTATAGTGAACTATTAAAAATGATGATGCAGTTCTGTACTTGTTGATGTGGAAAGCTATCCATGCAATATGATTAAGCTAGAAATCCATGCAATATGATTAACACCCATTGCCCCTGAGTCGATTCCGACTCATAGCAACCCTATAGGACAGAGTAGAACTGCCCCGTAGGGCTTCCAAGGAGCAACTGGTAGACTTGAATGGCTGATCTTTTGGCTAGCAGCTGTATGCTTAACCACTGTGCCATCAGGGCTCTGCAATATGACTATAGGTTACAAAATAGTGATTTAACATAATCCTAGCTGAGAAATTAGTGATAGGAAAAAGCCTGGAAAAAATATTCACTGAAATAATAACTGTCTCTGGTGATGTAATTATTTGTTATCTTAATTTTTTTGGTGTGTGACCTAGAGAAAAAACAAAGTCTCTGTACTTCTCAGTTTCATCAGCAATGAAATGAAGGCAATGATACTTCCTAGCTCACGGGTCATGTGAGGACTCAACATATAAATATAAGTAAAGGACCTAATAAGCTGTGATCATCATTTTCATTGTCTGTATTTTCTGATTTTTGTAAGCATGTGTGTTAATGTTATAATCAGACAAGACAGTAAAACTATTTAAAAAGTAGTTCACTTGGGGGAGGAGGGGATTGGGGTTATTCCCATCTGTAAGAAAATGAGCCACTTAATTCCTACTTACCTAGAAAATAAAAAGATCAGATCTTTGTTCGTGTCTGAAAGTCTAACTATTCTAAATAAGAACACACAACTATATAATGACTAATTCTAGCATTAGGTTCCTTAGTGTCAATTCAGGCTAAAGGGTAACCCTGGAAACCCTTGTAGTGTAGTGTTTAAGAGCTGTGACTGCTAACCAAAAGGTCGGTGGTTCAAATCCACCAGGCACATCTTGGAAACCCTATGGGGCAGTTCTACTCTGTCCTATAATAATCTTTGTTTGGAGTGAAGGTAGGTAGATTTTGGTGTAGATGGTAGATACCAAGTCCCTGTGTGTAGATTGGGTCAATGTTTTACAAAGGAAAGGAATTTGGTATTCTTCAGTGTGAAGGGAGAGATGAGGAAAAGGGGTTCAAGGGAGGAGAGGAGAGGAGACAGGAGGAACAGAGGGAGGGACGGAGGGGAGAGGAAGGGAGGGTGGTAGAGGAAAAGAAGCTGGATGGAGACCTGGAGGAAGGGAATCTGTAGAGTGCTTTGTAGAAATGTCTAAGTCATCATGTGCAGTAGGTGTTGTGATTGACCCTAGCAATTCTGTAACATTTATGTACTTTGACTGGTGGTAAAAAAAATGAAGAGGCTGAATTTCATACCTAGATTGATGCTTGTTGGACAGACATAGCATATGTAGACGCAGGATTCTTGAGGCATGGGGGATATGACCACATAAGGTTCCAGAAAGTCCTACATACTTTGGACATCTCTGGGCCTTAAATTGGAGTTCAAGGTAATCTAGATCTCAGGAGAAAGGGGGGCTCCAGGTTATATAATTATGTCTGTGTGTGTGTGTGTGTGAGAGAGAGAGAGAGAGAGTGAGAGAAATATAACACATATGGGAAAAGAAAGAACTAGAAGATGTTGAGAGAGATCAGTTATACTTATGACAAATTCAAATACGTTTGTATCTTTAATCCTATAATAGTCACAATTCATGCAAATATAGAATCTCTTCTGACTCCTTCCCTGCTTCTGGTTTGTAGCTGAATGTATTACCCAATATTCCTGACAAGTAGATATGTTCAGTCATAGGAACCCTAATGCTTCTTGGGGAAGTCCTTCCCATGTTGAACACTTTATGTGGTTAAGAAGCTCTACATATTGAACTAAAATTTTCATTCATTCATTCATTCATTCATCTAACAAATATTTATAAGTGTTTACTATGTTTCAGGTGCTGTTCTATGTACTGAGGATACAAAATTCTTGCTCTCATGGGACTTACCATCTAGTAGGGCAAAGATTAAACAAAAGATAGATACTATGTCAGGTGGTGATAAGTCATAAGAAGAAAAATAAACAAACCTGAGGGTGGAGTATGGACTAGAGATATAAATTTGTGAGCTGTCGGTTTATAGATGTTGTTAGATGGTGAGTGTAAATAGTGATGAGAAGAGCCCCGATAACTCCAGTATTAGCAGTTGGAGCAATGCAGAGAGACTGGCAAAGCAGATATGAAAGTACAGATAGATTCCCGCAGCTTCCATTTCTGCCCTCTGGGCAGGAAACTTTCTCTTCCTCAGCAAGAAGAGTGTTGTTATATCTGGAGATCACTGCTCTGCATGGCACAGTGGAAGTGAGCACTTACTAACTGGTGCGAGCAGATGCCTTCCCACAACTTGAGTGAGTAAGGTAGCAGTGGGACAGAGAAGCTGCGGGGACTGTGCCAAGGTAGGAGTGGCATCACCAACCACAACCATCACCCGCCAGCAGGTGCAGGGGCCACAAGGCAGTAACGCCAGACCGGTGGTGGAATCAGCCTGGGAATCGTCCAGGGGGAAGGGATTTGCAGGTGTCTAGAGTTCTGGTTATTTTATTGAGTCGCAATCGACTCAGCAGCACTGGGTTTTTTGGGTTAGAGTTCTGGTAGTGCAATGAATGCTAATCAATGCTAATTGAAAGGTTGGGGGTTTGAATCCACCCATCAGTTCTGTGAGAAAAAGACCTGTCTGTCCGCTCCTGTAAAGATTACAGCCTAGAAAACCCTGTGGGGCATTCTGCTCTGTCATGTGGGATCACTATGAGTCTAAGTAGACTCAGTGGCACCTAACAGCAACAACAGAATTCCAGTAAGTATAGTAGTTGGATACTTCTCTTATCTTGATCTGTTTTCCTGTGACTATACCAATGTCCCACACCTTACACACCCAACCCCAACCTGGTATGGCCAGGTAAACACAGGTTACACTACAAAGTCATATGTCTGTAATCCTTTTCTCTGACTATTTTATGCCTTGGTGAGATCTCACCTGTTGAGATCTTGAATTCTAATACTGTTATCTAACTTGCTGGTTATCAATTCCAGGTTTCTGCCATCTTTAAAAATGATAAGCAGAGGTAGGGACAAGATGGTGGAGTAGTCAGACACTTCCTGTGGTCCCCCTTACAACAAAGACCCTGTCTTAGTCATCTAGTGCTGCTTTAAGAGAAATACCACAAGTGGATGGCTTTAACAAAAATTTATTCTCTCACAGTCTAGTAGGTTACAAGTCCAAATTCAGGGTGTCAGCTCCAGGGGAAGGATTTCTCTCTCTGTTGGCTCTGGAGGAAGGTCCTTGTCATCAGTCTTACCCTGGTTGAGGGGCTTCTCAGGCACAGGGACCCTGGGTCCAAAGGATGCACTCTGCTTCTGGTGCTGCTTACTTGGTGGTATGAGGTCCACAACACTCTGCTTGCTTTCCTTTCCTTTTATCTCTTGAGAGATAAAAGGTGGTGCAGGCCACACCCCAGGGAAACTCCCTTTACCTTGGCTCAGGGAGGTGACCTGAGTAAGTGTGGTGTTACAACCCCACCCTAATCCTCTCAACATAAAATTACAATCACAAGATGGAGGACAACCACACAATACTGGGAATCATGGCGTAACCAAGTTGATACACATATTTTGGGGGGGACATAATTCAATCCATGATAGGCCTGAAAAAACAAGTGAATAGATTATATACCACAATCTAGGAGCCCTGAACATCAAAGGCAAAGTTGAGGAAACGGACTGAGTGGCAGGTGGAGGGAGAGATGGTTCAGAAGCAGCGAGGAGTTGGCAGACCTGACTCTGCGGGAACTAGCACCGCGTAGGCCAGGATAGGCGAGTGCCAGTGGTGAGGCAAGCAGTGGTGTTTGGGATGCATTTTCCATACTGGGAGAGAGCAAGCAGCAAAGAGTATACTTGCACCTCCAGAATCAGTGAAAAGCGCTGCTCAATTTGCAAAAGATAAATATATGTGTCTAACCTACCACATGGATCAAAAAACACCCCTTTGGGAAAAAACTCTTTCCCATTTACCTGACCCCTCCCTGCTCTGTACTGGATCCTGAGCCAGCTTCACTGATAGCCACATTCCCTCTGCTGGAAGTAAGATCTGTTGCACTCTCTGAGCCATTCTCCTGGCCTTAGAGAGTGAACATATTAACAAACAGGGAAAATATAATCTGCTGGCTCCTGTACGCTGGGAACTCAGGGCAGAAACAGTTCCTTTGCCTAGGCACAGGCATAAGGGGTCCATGGACTTTGAATGCCTTTCACCCTGCATGGACCTGTGTGGGCTCATTTCAACAGCATACGCCCTCCTTAGCACAGCACTGTGGGGTATATACCTGAAGTCTAACTGCAACTGTTTCAGCTACATGGTGGAGAGGCAGGTTCGTGACATCTGACACCATTCTGCCTATTAAGCAGGGTTCTCACCTACCCTCATCAGGGGCCTGAGGACTGGTGGCTCCAGCCATGCCACCTAGCCAGCCATGATAGGCGTCCAAGGATAAGCAGTGCTTTCCAGTCCTCACAGCCAACAGCATTGGATGCCCATAGTCCAGGTGCAAAAATCACCCACCTACGTGCTGTAGGGAACAGGGACATACTTTCCTCACAGAAACTCAGAGGCGGTCGTCAGCCCCCTGCCTTGGTCAGTGCATGACCCCCTAGTGCAGCCAGATACCTGTGCCTATACCAACTGTGCCTTTTTGTCTAAGGCTGTAAGTGAGAGCCTGCACCACACGCTTGGTGACTGACTACCTGGACACCTGAGTTGAATCCATTCAAGAAAAGTAAAGGGGCTCCTGAGATCACCTACCTAGTAACAGCTCTAACAACCTGGGCACAGGATGTTAGAGCTTCAAAGGTGCCAATAATCAAACTAGCTCACCTGAGCAGCCTATTTGGGCATATCAGACCAAAACAAAACATGAAGCTAGGACACAGTAAGCAAACATAAAATAAATAAATATAATAAATTATTAATTGCTCAGAGACAACAGTCAATATCAAATCACATAAAGAAGCAGACCATGATGGCTTCAGCAAGCTCCCAAAAAAAGAATCAAGAAATCTTCCAGATGAAGATAACTTCCTAGAATTACTGGAGGGAGAATACAAAAGATTAATGTACAAAACTCTTCAAGAGATCAGGAAGGAGATCAGGCAAAATGCAGAACAAGCCAAGGAGCACACAGACAAAGAAACAGAGGAACTTAAGAAGATTAAAGAGCATAATGAAAAATTTGATAGGCTGCAATGATCCATGGAGAGACAGCAAATAGAAATCCAGAAGATTAACTATAAAATTTCAGAATTAGACAACTCAATATAAAGTCATAGGAGCAGAATTGAGGCAGTAGAAGTCAGAATTAGTTAGCTTGAAGATGAAGCACTTGACACCAACATATTTGAGGAAAAATCAGATAAAAGAATTAAAAAAAAATGAAGAAACCCTAAGAATTATGTGGGACTCTATTAAGAGGAAACCCTGGTAGTGTAGTGTTTAAGTGCTATGGCTGCTAACCAACAGGTTGGCAGTTCAAATCCACCAGATGCTCCTTGGAAACTCTATGGGGCAGTTCTACTCTGTCCTGTAGGGTTGCTATGAGTCAGAATTGACTAGATGGCAGTGGGTTTGGTTTGGTTGGTTTATTGAGAGGAATAACCTATGAGTGATTTGGAGTACCAGAAAGGGGGCGGGGGGGAGGAATAACAGAAAGTACATACAGAATTGTTGAAGATATACTGGCAGAAAACTTCCTTGATATTGTGAAAGATGAGGAGATGTCTATCCAAGATGCTCATCAAACCCCACACGAGGTAGGTCCCAAAAGAAAGTCACCAAGACATATAATAATCAAACTTGCCAAAACTAAACATAAAGAGAGAATTTTAGGAGCAGCTAGGGATAAACAAAAAGTCACCTACAAAGGAGAGTCAATAAGACTAAGCTTGGACTACTCAGCAGAAACCATTCAGGCAAGAAGGCAATGGGATGACATAATAAGGCCTTGAAGAAAAAAAATTGCCAGCCAAGAATTATATATGCAGCAAAACTGTCTCTCAAATATGATGGTGAAATTAGGACATTTCCAGATAAACAGAAGTTTAGGGAATTTGCAAAAACCAAACCAAAATTACAAGAAATACTAAAGGGAGTTAGCTGCAAAATCAATAATATCAGGTAAAAACCCAAGACTAGAACACAGGACAGAGCAACCAGCTATCAACCCAGATAGGAAAATCACAAAAATAAATCAAAACAGGGAAACAGAGACGTTGTTATGTAAAAGATGACAACATTAAAACAAAAAAGAGGAACTAAAAAATGTAGTCATAGATCTTTCATATGGAGAGGAAGTTAAGGCTGTATAAAGAAACAGAAGATTGGTTTAAACTTAGAAAAATAAGGGTAAATATTAAAGTAACCACAAAGGAAACTAACAATCCTACACACTGGAATAAAAAAACAAGAGAAACATAAAGACTCAAAACACAAAATCAATAACAATGAAAAAGAGGAAAAGAAAATACATAAAGAAAAACGACTCAGCACAGAAAATTACGTGGAGGAAAGAAACTGTCAAAAGCAACAAAAAAAAAGACATCAAAATGACAGCACTAAACTCATACCTATCAATAATTATGCTGTATGTAAATTGACTAAATACACCAATGAAGAGACAGAGAGTGGCAGAATGGATTAAAAAAAACACATGATCAGTCTATATGCTGCCTACAAGAGACACACTTTAGACTTGAAAACACAAACAAACTAAAACTCAAAGGATGGAAAAAAATATATTAAGCAAACAACAATAAAAAAGAGCAGGAGTGGCAATATTAATCTCTGACAAAATGGACTTTAAAGTAAAAATCCACCGTAAAGAATAAGGAAGGACACTATATAATGATTAAAGGGTCAGTACACCAGGAGGATATAGCCATAATAAATATTTAAAAACCCAATGACAGGGCTCCCAAATACATAAAACGAATTCTAACAGCATTGAAAAGAGAGATAGACAGCTCCACAATAATAGTAGGAGACTTGAACACACCCCTTGCAGTGAAGGACAGAACATCCAGAAAGAAGCTCAATACATTCACAGAAGATCTAAATTCCACAATCAACCAACTTGACCTCATAGACATATACAGAACATTCCACCCAACAGCAGCCAGCTATACTTACTTTTCCAACCAACATGAAACATTCTCCAGAATAGACCACATATTAGGCCATAAAGCAAGCCTTAACAGAATCCAAAATATCACAAAGCATCTTCTCTGACCATAAAGCTATAAAAATAGAAATCAATAACAGAAAATCAAGGAAAAAAAAAATCAAACACGTGGATACTGAAAAACACCTTGCTCAAAAACTACTGGATTATAGAAGAAATTAAGGACAGAATAAAGAAATTCACAGAATCAAATCTGAATGAAAACACATCCTACCAGAACCAGTGCTCAGAGGTCAATTTATAGCAATAAATGCACACATCCAAAAAGAAGAAAGGGCCAGAAACAAAGAATTATCCCTACAACTCAAACAAATAGAAAGAGAGCAGCAGAAGAAGCCCTCAGGCACAGGAAGAAAGCAAATAATAAAAATTAGAGCAGAATTAAATGAAATAGAGAATAGAAAAACAATTGAAAGAATGAACAAGACGAAAAGCTGGTTCTTTGAAAAGATCAACAAAATTGAAACATCATTGGCCAAACTGACAAAAACATACAGGAGAGGAAGCAAATCACCCAAATAAAAAATGAGATGGGTGATATCACAACAGACCCAACTGAAATTAAAAGAATTGTAACAGAATACTGTGAAAAATTGTACTCTAACATATTTGAAAACCTAAAGGAAATGGACAGATTTCTAGAAACACACTACCCTACCTAAACTAACACAAATAGAGGTAGAACAACTAAATAAACCTATAAGAAGATACTGGAAAGGTAATTTAAAAACTCCCAATAAAGAAAAAGCCCTGGCCCTGACAGCTTCACTGGAGAACTCTACCAAACTTTCAGAGAAGAGTTAACACCACTACTACTAAAGGTGTTTCAGAGCATAGAAAAGATGGAATACCCCCAAACTCATTCTATGAAGCCAGCATAACACTGATACCAAAACCAGGTAAAGACACTACAAAAAAAGAAAACTACAGACCTATATCCTTCATGAACTTAGATGCAAAAATCCTCAACAAAATTCTAGCCAATAGAATTCAACAACATATCAAAAAAAAAAAAGCTTCACCATGACCAAGTGGGATTCATACCAGGCATGCAGGGATGGTTTAACATTAGAAAAACAATCAATGTAATTTATCACATAAATAAAACAAAAGACAAGAACCACATGATCTTATCAATTGATGCAGAAAAGGCAGTCGACAAAGTCCAACACCCATGCATCATAAAAACTCTCAGCAAAACAGGAATAGAGGGAAAACTCAACATAATAAAGGGCATTTATACAAAGCCAATTGCCAACGTCATCCTAAATGGAGAGAGTCTGAAAGCGTTCTTCTTGAGAACAGGAACCAGACAAGGTTGCCCTTTATCACCACTCTTATTCAGCATTGTGCTTGAGGTCCTAGCCAGAGCAATTAGGCTAGAAAAGAAATAAAGGGCATCCAAACTGGTAAGGAAGAAGTAAAAGTATCCCTATTCACAGATGATATGGTATGATACACAGAAAACCCCAAGGAATCCACAAGAAAACTACTGGAGCTAATACATGAGTTCAACAGAGTATCAGAATACAAGATAAACGTACAAAAATCGGTTGGATTCCTCTACACCAACAAACAGAATGTTGAAGAGGAAATCACCAAATCAAGACCATTTATTATAGCCCCCAAGAAGAGAAAATAACTTAGGAATAAACCTAACCAGGGGCATAAAAGACCAGTACAAAGAAAACTACAGGACACTACTGTAAGAAACCAAAGAGATCTACATAAGTAGAAAAACATGCCATGCTCGTGAATAGGAAGACTCAATATTGTGAAAATGTCAATTCTACCTAAAGCAATCTACAGATAAAATACATCCTGATCCAAATTCCAACAACATTTTTTAATGAGATGGAGAAACAAATCACCAACTTCATAAGAAAAGGGAAGAGGCCCCAGATAAGTAAAGCATTACTGAAGAAGAGAAACAAAATGGGAGGCCTCACACTACCTGATTTTAGAACCTATTATGCCTCCATGGTAGTCAAAACAGCCTGGTAGTTGTACAACAACAGATACATAGACCAATGGAAAAGAATTGAGAATCTAGACATAAATTCTTCCACCTATAAGCAGCTGATATTTGACAAAGGCCCAAAGTCCATTAAAAAAGACAGTCTCTTTAACAAATGGTGCTGGCATAACTGAATATTCATTTGTAAAAAAAAATGAAACAAGACCGACACCTCACACTATGCACAAAAATGAACTAGAAATGGATGAAAGACCTAAATATAAAATCTAAAATGGTAAAGATTATGGAAGAAAATATAAGGAGAATGCTAGGAGCCTTAATATATGGCAAAAACAGTATAGAAAACATTACTAACAATGCACAAACACCAGAAGAGAAACTAGATACCTGTGAGCTCCTAAAAATCAAACACTTATGCTCACCCAAAGACTTCATCAAAAAAGTAAAAAGACAACCTACAGACTGGGAAAAAAATTTTGGCTGTGACAAATCTGATCTGCTTCTAGTCTCCAAAATCTACAAGATACTGCAAAACCTCAACAACAAAAAGACAACTCAATTAAAAAATGGGCAAAGGATATGAACAGACACTTCACCAAAGAAGACATTTCAGTCGGCTAACAGATACATGAGGAGATGCTCACGATCAGCCATTAGAGAAATGCAAATCAAAACTACAATGAGATGCCATCTCAGTCCAACAAGGATGGCATTAACCCAAGAAACACAAACTAATAAATGTTGGAGAAGTTGTGGAGAGATTGGAACACTTATACACTGCTGGTGGGAATGTAAAACGGTACAATCACTTTGGAAATCAATTTGGTGTTTCCTTAAAAAGCTAGAAATAGAAGTACCTACGATAGAGCAATCCCACTCCTTGGAATATATCCTAGAGATATAAGAGCCATCACATGAATAGATATATGCATACCCGTGTTCATTGTTGCACTGTTCACAATAGCAAAAAGATGGAAACAACCTAGGTGCCCATCAACGGATGAATGGATAAAGAAATTATGGTATATTCACACAATGGAATTCTACACAATGTTAAAGAACAACAATGAATCCGTGAAACATCTCATAACATGGATGAATCTGGAAGGCATTATACTGAGTGAAATTAGTCACAAAAGGATAAATGTTGCATGAGACCACTATTATAAGAACTCAAGAAAAGAAGAAAACATTCTTTCATGGTTACAAGGGTAGAGAGGGAGAGAGAGAGGTATTCCCTATCTAGATAGTAAGCAAGGATTATTTTAGGTGGAGGAAGGACAACACACAATACGATGGAAGTCAGCACAACTGGACTAAACCAAAAGCTAAGAAGTTTCCTGAATACAACCAAACACTTTGAGGGACACAGTAATAGGGGCGAGGGTCTGGGGACCATGGTTTCAGGGGATCTAGGTCAATTGGAATAACAAAGATTTTTAAGAAAACGTTCTGCATCCCATTTTGGTGAGTGGCATCTGGGATCTTAAAAGCTAGCAAGCAGCCATCTGAGATATATCGATGGGTTCCAACCCACCTAGAGCAAAGGAGAATGCAGTACACCAAAGACACAAGGTAATTACGAGTCCATGAGACAGAAAGGGCCATATAAACCAGAGACTCCATCAGCCTGAGACAGGAAGAACTAGATGGCGTCGAGCTACCACCACTGACTGCCCTGACAGGGAACACAACAGAGAGTCCCTGATGGAGCAGAAGAAAAGTGGGGTGAAGAGCTCAAACTCACAGAAAAAGACCAGACTTAATGGTCTGACTGAGACTGGAGGAACCTCTGAATCCATGGCCCCCAGACACTCTGTTAACCCAGAACTAAAACCATTCCCGAAGCCCACTCTTCAGACGAAGATTGGGCTGGACTATAAAACATAAATGATACTGGTGAGGAGTGTGCTTCCTAGCCCAAGTAGACACATCAGAATAAGTGGGCAGCTCTTATCTGGAGTCACGATAGAAAGGCAGAGTGGGATAGGAGCTGGTTGAAGGGACATGGGAAATACAGGGTGGAGAGGAGTGTGCTGTCACAGTATAGGGAGAGCAACTAGGGCCACATAGCAATTTCTGTGTAAGTTTTTTATGAGAAACTGACCTGAATTGTAAACTTTCGGTTAAAGCACAATAAAAAAAGAAAGTAATAATGAGCAGTGTTTTAGCTAATCCCTGCTTAATTAGTTTTTTTTTTTTTTAACCCATATCTAGCTGGATTGAATATTCAGATACAAATTAATGCTACATGTACCATCACCCAACCTGTTTCTGTCAACATTGCCACAAAGATACAGTGAGAGGTTTTGTGAAATGCTTTGATGAAATTCAGACATTGGTGGCATTACCACCTGTCTCATGAGCTTATGAAAACAGGAAGTGGGGTAAGGCACAGATTGTTCCTTATGATTGCAAAATTTCTCATGGTATTTTTTTTTTTTTTTTTTAATCATCGGTTCATTTTTTAAAAGCTCTTTCATACCAGAATCTTGCTTAAGATGGCTATTGAACTTATTTAATCTGAACCGTCTGCAAAATCTATCTTCCTTCCCTTTTTGAAAATATAATTTTGGCTCATTTCCAGTTCCTCCACTATTTTATGTGATTTTCAAAAATAATTGAAGCCATTGCTTAAGTAATATTCTGCTAGTTTGTGGATTTCTTTTTTTTTTTTTGGAAAGTCATTTTTCTGACACAAAAAAACAACCATCATTCAGAGTGGCTTTTTTTTTTTAGGGATTTATGTCGTTTCTTTTTTGTTGTTTTTGTTCTTTATAGATTTCATTTTCCTCTTGTTCATTTTTTCATTCAATTTAACTTTTTGGTGAAAATACACATAGCAAAAGGTACATTATTTCAGCAATTTCTACATGTAAAATTCAATGACATCGATTACATTCTTCAAGTTCTGCAACCATTCTCACTATAAAACCCATTGCCGTTGAGTTGATTCTGACTCATAGCAACCCTATAGGACAGAGTAGAGCTGCCCCACAGGGTTTTCAAAGAGCAGCTGGTGGCTTTGAACTGTCGACCTTTTGGTTACTAGCCAAGTTTTCAACTACTGCACCATCAGCGATCCCATTCTCACTATAGTTTTCCAAATTATTCTTCCACTGTTAACATAAACTCATGCCCCTTAAACTTGTCATCTAACCTTTCAAGTTGCTGTTGTAAATTTGATCGCACATAGATAATTCTTTGAAAGAGCACAATGCTCAAGGCAGACATACTTTGTAATTAAGTTAAACTGTTATTGTTTGGTTCAAATAAGATTTCAGGGGATAGTTTTAGTTTGAGGTTTAAAGATTATCTCAGGATAATACATATATATATATATACACATATATATTTTAATTCTGCTTTTAGGTGGAAATTTACAGAGCAAATTAGTTTCTCATTAAACAATGAATACACACATTGTTTTGTGACATTGGTTGCCAACCCTGCGATGTGTCAATACTCTTCTCCGCTTGGGTTCCCCATTTCCATTCATCCAGACTTCCTGTCCGTTCCTGCCTTCTAGTCCTTGCCCCTGTTGTGGTGTGCCCACTTAGTCTCATATACATGGTTGAGCTATGTGTATTATTGTTTGTTTTATGGGCCTGTCTAATCTTTGGCTGAAGGGCGAATCTCAGGAGTGACTTCAGTACTAAGTTAAAAGGGTGTCTGAGGGCTATACTCTCGGGGTTTCTCCAGTCTCTGTCAGACCAGTAAGTCTGGTCTTCTTTTGTTAGTTACAATTTTGTTCTACATTTTTCTCCAGCTCTGTCCAGGACCTTCTGTTGTGATCTTTGTCAGAGTAGTTGGTGGTGGTAGCCAGGCACCATCTAGTTGTGCTAGACTCAGTCCTATGGACTAATCTTTCCCTTGTGTCTTTGGTTTTCTTCTTTCTCCTTCGCTCCAGAGGGGGTTGGAACCAGTGGAGTATCTTAGATGGCCACTCACAAGCTTTTAAGACCCCAGACTGCTACTCACCAAAGTAGGATTTAGAATATTTTCCTTATAAACTGTGTCATGCCAGTAGAGCTAGATGTCCCCTGAAATTGTGGTCCCCACAGCCCTCAGCGCAATAATTTAGCCCCTAAGGGAGTTTGGATGTATTTATGAAGCTTCCAGGATCTTGCCTTGATCAAGTTGTGCTGACTACCTCAGAATTGTGTACTATATTGCCCGTCACCAAAGTTTCCACCTATCTATTGCCTAGTTAGTGGTTTTCTCTCCCCACCCCTCCTCTCCCTCATAACCATCAAAGATTGTTTCTTTCTGTGCGTAAACCTTTTCGTGAGTTTTTATGATAGCGGTCTCATACAGTACTTGTCCTTTTGTGATTGACTTATTTCACTCAGCATAACGCCCTCCAGACTCAGTCATGTCGTGAGGTGTTTTGAAGATTCATCATTGTTCTTTATTGTAGCATAGTATTCCATTGTGTGTAAGGACAATAGATTTGGGGATTTATCTAATCTCAATGGCTCGAGAAAGCCTGGATTCTAGTGACACTTTAAAATTCTATTCCACATTTTCCCCAGTTTTGATCAGGATTCTTCTGTAGAATATTTGATCAAAACTTTCTGTAACAGTAGCTGGGGACCATCCAGTCAATCTGGTTTCATGGCATAGGGGAGAATTGTTCATGGAGGTAACCATTTCCTCCTCTGATCCCTGACTCTCCTTCTTCCTCTGCTACTCCAGGTGAATAGAGTCCAATTGTTGCAGCTTGGATGGAAGCTTACAAGCTTTTAAGAGCCTAGACAGTACACAATAAACTAGAAGTAGAACAGAGCATTGAAAAACAATGTTAAGGGTGTGGCTATTTGCTTTTTTATATAGTCTCCTCATTTATCTTGGTCTCAATTTCCTTCTTAATGCCTGCCCCATGCTATCTCTTCCAGGGAAGTCAGGGTGGTCTGGGAGAAGCACTAACCAAGCACCTGATGTCAAAGGATGGGACCAAAAAGCTATAACTAGAGCGTGATAGCCTGACTAGTTGAGACGAGGGAGGGACAACAGGATGAATCTGAGCTAATGTCCATTAGGAAGGAAAAAGAGTCCAAGCATTGCAAGCAATTAGAAAATTAAAAGCTGGAATACAAAAACAAGCCAGGACCAAGCAAGTATAGTCTAAAGCTATTGTATCATATATGGCAGCACAAGTAATCTGAGCTACTGGGCGCTTGAAATGTGACTAGCACCAGCGAAGAACCGAATTTTTTATTTCAGTTCAATTTTAATTTCATTTGTATTTAGATGCAAAGACTGAGGCAATGTGAAATGTTTCTTCATTAATTACAACTTCATTGTTATGGTAGGACTACATTTCACTTGGTTCAGTGGTAGAATTGTCTCCTTCCATGTGGGAGTCCTGGGTTTGATTCCTGGCTAACAAATCTCCTGCACACCTACCACCCATCTGTCAGTGGAGGTTTGAGTGTTGCTATGATGCTAAACAGGTTTCAGTGGAGTTTACAGATTAAGACAGACTAGGAAGAAAAGCCTGGCAATCTACTTCCAAAAAACCAGCCAATGAACAGTGGTCTGATCCAGTTGTACATTGGCTCCTCATAAGTCAAGGGCCAACTTGATGGCAGCTAACAGCAACAAACATTTCACTTAACTGTTATATCACCTAAGATATTATTGTGATATTGTATTGTGTCTGCCAGGCATAAGTGTCCGTTTCCAGTGTTACATATAAACATCATAAACGTATCTCTAGCCTAGTTAGTGTCAACGAAATGATTTGAATAATTTTTACATATTGATATAACATTGTAACGTGTGTATTTGAATATTTTATGTGGTCACACAAATTAGTGATACTTATATAAGTGGTAATTAATTTTAAATATTTAATATTTTAATTACAGCATAAGATTATTGTAATTTAAAAATTATGTCTGGACAAAATCCTAAATTTGAAACTAAGGCGTAGTAGTAATGTAGAATCAAATGGAGACGCAGAAGCCAGTACTACCTGCCAGAAAAGTAAGGAAAAATGAGTCTGAAAAAAGTGTATCTCAGATTTCACAAGGAGCGGCAACTGAAATTTGCTGTGGCAAAGCAAAATGAAAAAGCTCTGTGCTATGTTAAAAAAAAATTAAATAACGAAGTAAACAATACTAGAGACAATTCCAGAAAATGCGTGGTGAATGTGATGTTACCTCTCAACAGTCGAAAAGGAATCAATGGGAATAGATAAGATTAGTCTCCTGAAATCGGAATTAAATGCCCAACCGAATTTTTAAAAATTATTTTTTAACAGGATCCAAGTTTGTAACTTTACCTGTACCCGTTGCCATCGAGTTGATTCTGACTCACAGTTTCCCTACACGTCAGAGTAGAATGGCCCCATAGGGTTTCCAAGGCTGCAATCTTTGTGGAATCAGGCTGCCACATCTTTGTCCCTCAGAGTGTTGGTGGGTTCAAACCACTGACCTTTCAGTTGGCAGCTGAGTGCTTAACCATGTGCAACCAGGGCTCCTTCTTGTAACTTGAACTGTTGCTGTGGAGTAGGTTCTGACTCACAGTAGCCTACAAGATGGAGTAAAACTGCCCTATAGGGTTTCCAAGGCTGGAAATCTTTGCAAAAGCAGACTGTCACATGGGTTTGAACCTATGGCCTTTCGGTTAGCAGCGGAGTGCTTAACCATTGTGCCACCAGGTCTCTTGTACTTTTAACCAGCTATGAAATTGTTTGGATTCTAGCACACAAAAAAGAAATGCATTTTTAAATGGAGACATAGTAAAAGAAATTGTTTCAGTTACAGAAATCATGTCAGAAAATTATTAGGAAAAGAGTAAAAATGATATTTTACAAAAATTAAAATGTCTTCAATTAAGCCACCAAACATTTGCCTGTAAAATACAAGCCCTTTCTAAGAATAGTAAAGATCAATTGATTCAACATTTGAAAAATTGTGATCACTTTTCTTTAGTTTTAGGTAAGTCATGCTCAATTAATATTTTGAATCTGTTTTGGCTCAAAGGACTTCTAAATTTATGAAGAAAAGTCAAACTCATGGCAAAGATATATTTGAGTCTTTTACATCTATCAAAAAAGAATTTCAACTAGATATGGAAAAATTAGTTTCTGTCACAATGGAGGTGATAGAGACGCTTCAGTTGTTAGGTCAAAAATCTGGATTTATTGAAATTTTAAAACAAGAGGCTGATGTTTCCCTTATTGCTTTGTTCCACCGTGGGGTACGTATTGAAAATATTTTTGCTAAGTTTTCTGACACAGACTCAATGGAAAGTGTCATGGGTACAGTAGTTGAAATTGTTCAGTATATCCTTGCAAATGCTATGAATTAGCGCTAGTTTGCTGAACTGTTGGAAGAAGTAAATGACTGAATTTAATGAACTTGTGTTCTTTGCCAATGCTCATTGGTTTAGTTGTAAAAGAGTTTTCCAAAGATTTACCCTATTGTTAATTTCGATTCAAGATTTCTTTGAAAGGAAAGAATGTTTGCCAAATTTTTAATAAAGGCGAAAGGTGGCAGCCTGATTTATGTTTTCTCGCTGATACCACACTGAATATGAACTAGCATAACTTAGAGCTCCAAGGAAAAGAAAAGCTTTTTTGTGACCTAACTCTATAGATACAAGAATTAATGTTAAAAGCTGAAATTTTTTATAACATAAATCAGTAATAATGATTTTATACATGTTTCTAACATGAAATGAATATGCAAAAGATTTAAATTATAATTAACAGTGTTACATGACTTGGCTGCAAAAACTACAAAAAAATTTGAGAAACACTTTGTTGTTGATAATAAATGTAGAGTTCCTTTTCAATTTATACAATACCTATCCCTTTGAATTTGAAGTTAATACTGAATTGACACAAGAGTTAATGAATTTGCTAAACTTTGACAGACACGATTTTGAAATTGATATGCTTTTGCTTCAAAGCCAAATCAATGTTAAAAAAAGATTAACATGCTTTGTCAATGTGTATGGCAATATTAAAAGAAAATTACCTTTTCATACTCAATTTAGTTATTGAAAAACTTTAAAAAAATACTATTGTGTTTTTGGTGAAATTTACACAGTAAATTAGACTTCTATTTGACAATTTCTATGCAAATTGTTCAGTGACATTGGTTACATTTTTCACAACATGTCAACGTTCTCTTTAATTGTGTTCTGCTTGTTCTGTTTCCAATACTCTAGTTTCCCTGACCCCTTATCTTCTAACTTTTGCTTGAGAGTAGTTGTTGACCTTTTAGTCTCAGTTAGATGGTTTTCTTAATGGAACATCATATTCATGGATAATGTTCTTTATTTTGTATACCAAATCCGTTACTGCACTAAAAGTTGACCTCAAGTGATAGTTTCAGATTCAGGTTTAAAGAGCGTCTCAGGATGATAGTCTTAGGGAGTCATCTAGTCTCAACTGATCCAGTAAGTCTGGACTTTTTTAAGAATTTGAGTTCTGTTCCACGTTTTCCTGCTGTTCTATGAGGGCCCATCTGTTGTGGCCCTGATCAGATCGATCTGTAGTGGTAGCTGGGCACCATCTAGTTCTTCTGGTCTCAGGGTAGATGAGGCCACGGCTTATGTAGGCTATTAACCCTGTAGACTAATCTCTTCTCTGAGACTTTGGTTTCCTTCTTTCTCTTTTGCTCCTAACGAGTAGAGACCAATAGCTGTATCTTAGAAGACTGTTTGCATGCTTTTAAGACCCTAGACACTACTGAACTCGCTGTAATGCAGGACATGAACTTTGTGATGTCAGTTGACTGAGTTGTCCCATGAGACTAAGGTCCTAAGCCTTCAAACCCAGAAAACCATTCTCACAGGGTGGGTATGTCTGAGAAGTATCTGTAACTGTGTCCTCTATAAATATATATGCATGCACACACGTATCTATATGTACCCATATATTAGATACTTCTATATGTGCACATATATGTACTCACCTGTACCTACTTGTATACATACATGCCTTTACACCTCCATATGTGACCATACATTTGCTTTTTGGTTATTGTTGATGTTGTCACCAGATTATATATGTCATATTCTTAAGCACAAACATCTTTTCTTTTGTGCAGTTCTTAGTGGCATCGTTTACTTTGGGTAAACTTTTAAGTATGTGTGGAACTTGGGTATGTGAATCTGCCTTTTTCAGCTATGAATTTTATGAAGATCAAGTAATTTTTATATAAATTTAATGTATGAATTGAGATGGACTGTCTGTGTAAAGTACACACGTTTAGAAAATGTAGTATAAATATGCAAAATATTTATATTGATTACATGTTGATATGATAATATTTTGGATATACTGAACTAAATAAAATGTATTATTATGACAGTCAATTTCTTTTTTTTTTTTTACTTTGTTTTATATGGCTACTGAAAAATGTAAAATTACATACATGGCTCACATGATATTTCCATTGGAAAGCACTAGTCTAAGGTTCTTGGCAAGAAGAGCCTTGAATTTTCTAAAACTCACCTTTGTTTTTTGTAGCACATGGTTATGTGCAGCTACCTCAGAAGGCCAGAGGCAAAGTGGACAATTTTAAACTTTTCCAGTTCTACTGGATTATCAACTCAGGAGTGGGAGGCAATATTGTGCTGGTAAATGTTTAACGACCAGATCTCTGGGGGGCAAAAAGCCCTGTTTTGTAGCACTATCCAGTTTCTGTGATGTAAATACTCCCATCGTGGTCCATTACAAGCTACCAATGTTACAGCATTGAACAACAGTTGGGAAGAAATACTGCTAATTGGCTCTTGTTAGCTGGTAATAACCAGCTTCAATATGTGACTAGTCAGGACTATTTGTTGCTCTTCATTGTTTCTGCAGGTTCTTGTACAATGCCCAACAATGAGTAATTGCATTTTAAATATCTGTTGAATGAGTCGATGAATGACTTTCTGCTGGCTCAAAATTTCCTGTTGTTTCCATTTTTTCTAATCCTTGCTCTAACCTTTCTGAAATGTACACTCCTAAAGTTTACAGTAGATGTATGACCACAATGAGCATTCTCTTCCTTGGCCACTGTAATGGATGCTGTGTTACCCTGTCCAGATTTTACACATATATATGGAGGAGCTCTGGTGGTGCAGTGGTTAAAGCATTCAGTTGATAGTTCAAGCCCACCAGACGCTCCTCGGGAGAAAGATGTGGCAGCCTGCTTCCTTAAAGATTACAGCTTTGAAAACCCTATGGGGCAGTTCTACTCCAGTCTATAGGGTCACTAAGAGAATCAACTTGATGGTAATGGGATATGTATATATATATATATATATATATATATATATATATATATATATATATATATATATGATTTCACAGTATAACAGCTGTAGAGCTAACATACTTTTAAGTTGGAATTGCATTATTAACATTTTCACCATCACTTTTTAAAGTGTTGATAATCAATAAATAAAACAATAAATCAAGCCTTAATTTGTAGCATTTGCTAATTTCCGTGGAGTAAGTACTCCCAGCATGGCCAGTTTCAACATGATGTCCCTAAACATAGAGTTGGGAAAAGATACTCGGTTAAAAAACCATACCAAACCCATTGCCATCAAGTAGACTCCGACTCATAACGACCCTATAGGACAGAATAGAACCGTCCTGTAGGGTTTCCAAGGAGCACCTGGTGGATTCAAACTGCTAATCTTTTGGTTAGCAGCTGTAGCTCTTAACCACTACACCACCAGGGTTTCCAGTTATTCAGTAGCACCCTATTATATAGTATTTCCACCACATGGATACAATGGACAAAAATAATTTCAACAGCACAGATAATAGTAAAATGTAGTAAAATAATTAGGTATTAATAAGTTTTAAGTGTTTGTTACCTTTACTTTCAAATTAATGTAATAAATCGTAAGTTCATATAATTTAATTTTTAATAATGGCAGTATTTAACAAGTAGCTCACAAAATTCCTAAAAATTAAATAATTGGCTCTCACAAGCCCATTATGAATGATGCTGTTTTAGTCATCCAGTGCTGCTATAACAGAAATACCACAAATGGATGGCTTTAACAAAGGGAAATTTATTCTCTCACAGTCTAGGTGGCTAGAGGTCTGAATTCAGGGTGCCAGCTCCAGGTAGAGGCTTTCTCTCTTGGCTCTGGTCAAGGAAGTTCTCAACACAGGGAACCCAGGTCCAAAGGATATGCTGTTCTCCTGGCTCTTGTTTCTTGGCGGTATAAGGTTCCCTTGTCTCTCTGCTCGCTTCTCTCTTTTATATCTGAAAAGAGATTGATTTAAGACACAACCTAATCTTGTAGATTGAGTCCTGCCTCATTATAACTGCCGCTAAAACCACCTCATTAGCATCATAGAGGCAGGATTTACAACACACAGGAAAATTATATCAGATGACAAAATGATGGGTAATCACACAATACTGAAAATCATGGACTAGCCAAGTTGACACACATTTTTGGGGGACACAATTCATGACAATTGGTGTTATGCTGGGAGTGTTGGCTGCTGTGACTCCCCGCTGAGTCTCTCCCAAGGAATTGTTCTTAGATGAAAGGAGCTACCTCGTACATGGTTATCTTGCTAGCATCTGTATCCAGTGACTGGTTGCTATGGGAGCACAAGGCCCATCCCTTCAGTTTGGGACATTTTTGAAGTGCCATTCCAGCTTCAGAGTTTCCTGTGGAACTTGCCAAAACCTCTGTTGAAACTGCATTATGGTTCAATTTGAAACTCTGCTCAGTCCTGCTTCCTTCCTCCCTGACGGGTCTTGTTTCTGAGAAACATAATCCCCATAACCCACCGGCACACAATCTCCATCCTGGGGCCTGCGTCCTAGAGAATGCAATCTCGAAGTCATAAAAGAAAATCTCGGACAACCTTGCTCCTTTCTCTCAGGGTTCCTGTTACTTTTTACTTCATCAACAAGTTCTTCTGTGTTGGTTACAGTGAGGGTCAGGTCTTACCACTTTGCCTTCTAAGAGTTATAATTTATCAATGAGGTAAGTCAAGAAGTTATCTTTGAGAATGTTCCTAATAGAATTATCATTGTGGATGCAGTTAGTAGAATGGTTTTGGAATCAGATTTCTGAACAGTTGCAACACCCATAACTAATATGCCTTAGCACTTTTGCTTTCCTTCTTGGAATGCTATAATTTTCATTATGAATCATTGTAGTAAATACGTATTTATTGGAATGACTAACCTCAGGGGCATTCAGAATTTTTTTTACACAACAGAACAACAGGAACATTTGTCCAAAGTTGAGCACTCCTAATCATATCAGTTGAGATATGATTATTTTCAAATTTTCCAATGGACAGAACCTGACACCTTGAGTATTTTCAGTTTCTGAGTCAATCTACTGTACTTTTAATTTGTAAAAACTAATGCTTTCTATTTTAGAAGAAAATGTTTCTCAATCTGTTCAATAAGCAAATTTATTTACTTTTCCCTTTCATAGTCATATTATTCCTGAATTCTCAAGTATAAAACCAGGATAACACAGTCAGGACTCCAGCATACACACGCGGTCACCATGAGGCAGAGCTGACTCAGCAGGCTTAACCTTACTGAGCTGTTTCTGTGTGTCAGGCGCTTTTCTAAGTACCTTACAAATATTAAAAAAAAAAAAAAATTTAACACTTTCTAGAGATTTGTACTACTATCCCAATTTTACAGCTGAGGTACACACTGGTGCGTGACGGGTAACCACCACTGGGTTTTTTTTTTTTTTTTAATTGTACTTTTGATGAAGGTTTACAGAGTAAATTAGACTCCTCATTAAACAATTAATACACATATTGTTTTGTGATGTTGGTTAACAACCCCATGACATGTCAATGCTTTCCTCCTCTCAACCTTGGGTTCCCCATTACCAGCTTTCTTGTCCCCTCCTGTCTTCTAGTCCCTGCCCCTGAGCTGGTGTACCCATTTAGTCTTGTTTTGTTTTATGGGCCTGTCTAATCTTTGGCTGAAGGGGGTGAACCTCAGGAGTGACTTCAGTACTGAGTTAAAAGGGTGTCCGGCAAAAGAAAGATTAAATTAGTTCAAAGAAGTAATGGACTACATCTACCATGGCCTCCACCAGACTGAGTCCAGTACAACTAGTTGGTGGCCAGCTACCACCACTGACTGCTCTGTCAGGGATCACAATAGAGGGGTCCCAGACAGAGCTGGCGAAAAATGTAGAACAAAATTCTAATTCAAAAAGAAAGACGAGACTTGCTGGCTTGACAGAGACTGAAGAAACCCTGAGAGTATGGCCCCCGGGCACCATTTTAGCTCAGTAATGAGGTCACTCCTGAGGTTTGCCCTTCAGCCAAAGATTGAACAGGCCTATGGAACAAAACAGGACTACAGGGGCACACCAGCCCTGGGGCAGAGGCTATAAGACAGAAGGGAACAAGAAAGTTGGTAACAGGGAACCCAGGGTTGAGAAGGGAGAGTGTTGACATGTCGTGGGATTGTTAACCAATGTCATAGAATAATGTGTGTACTAAATGCTTGATGAGAAACTAGTACAATTAAAAAAAAAAAAAAAAGGGGGTATCTTGGGACCACACTCAGGGTTTCTCTAGTCTTTGTCAAGGCACCACTGTTTTAGGTCCCTAGAAGCAGAAGCTAGGAGAGGGGGTTCCGAGCACATTACCCATTTTTTTTTCTTATTGTTCACAGCATTTAGTATTTAATTAAAAAGAAAGAAAGAGAAGCACGTGTTCAGTAGACAAGCTGGTGTTGTAGTTGGGGAGTGGAAGAAATAAACACATCTAAACATTGGCCCTGGTGGCACAGTGGTTAAGAGATCAGCTGCTAACCAAAAGGTTGACAGTTCAAATCCACCAGCTGCTCCTTAGAAACACTTGTGGGACAGTTCTACTTTGTCCTATAGGGTCACTATGAGTCAGAATCGTCTTGATGGCAATGGGCTTTTTTTTTAAACATTGGCTCAGTTCAGTGAATTCCTAAACCAACAGTAAATTACTTTGTTAAAAGTTTCCTTACAAGAAAATAAGCAAGAGATTCACATTGGACTGAAATACAATCCACAAGGACAAATGTGGCCTTAAAAAAATTTTTTTTATCGTGCTTTAGGTGAAAGTTTACAGCACAAATTAGTATGTCACTCAAAAATTTAAGTACGAATTGTTTTCTGACATTGGTTGTAGTCCCTGCAATGTGTCAGCAGTCTACCCCTTTCCACCCCCGGCTCCCCATGTCCAGTTTTCCTGTCCCATCTTGCCTTTGCGTCTTGCCTTTGGGCAAATGTCTGATTCCATATACTTGACTGAACTAACAAGCACATTCCTCATGTGTGTTACCATTTGTTTTATAAGCCTTTTTTACCTTTGGCTGAAAAGTGGGCTTCAGGAGTGGCGTCACTTCTGAGTCAGCAGGGTATCTGGGAGCCATAGTCTCAGGGGTTCCTTCAGTCTTTGTTAGACCAGTAAGTCTTGTCTTTTTTTGTGAATTTGAATTTTGTTCTACATTTTTCTCCTGCTCTTCCTGGAGCCCTCTACTGTGATCTCTGTCAGAGTAGAAGGTGGTGGTAGCTGGGCACCACCTAGTTCGTCTGGGCTCAAACTGGTAGAGGCTGTGGTTCATGTGATCCTTTAGTCCTTTGGGCTAATATTTTCCTTGTGTCTTTGGTTTTCACATGATCTATTGAGGAAGTGCTACTCTTCAGGAAAATCTATAGCAAAAGGTATACAGCAAGGTAGGGCAGGGGGAATGTACTGAGTAAGGAAAAGGTCTAGCCTTAGCCTGATCCACAGGGGAGGATTGCTGGCAGCAGTTGGTGGTGGTGGTCCCAGGCTCACATTGGCCAAGAGGAAGCCTCTGGAGTAGGTCACAGATGTCAGCTGTCAGTAGCTCTCATGTATCTGCTGCAGTCAGAGTGCTAGGAAGAGTCAGAGCTGGGATTCAAGGCCAAGATATCAGGCTCCAGAGTTTTACCACCACCACTACAGGGCCTGCTATAAGCTCTGCTACTGCTGCCCACAAACACCTCAAGCCTATCCACAAGGAAGCCCTGACCTGCCAACCCAAGAACAACCTCCAATTTACCACAGACATTAGAGCTTTTAGTTTGGAGAACATTTTATGCTTATTGAATTCAGAGGTCAAAACAACTCGAGTATACCAACAACTGAAGAATGCACAGGACTGGGCAACATTATGTTCTGTTGTACATGGGATGGCTGTGAGCTGGAGCCATCTGACTCCACGGAAATTAACAACCAGCCACCACAATGACATGACCAATTCAAAAGGAACGCTCTTGCCTTGACTGCCCCCAATTCAGAAAGGCCTGTTCAATGCACATGTTGTGCTTGTCCAGGACTGAAACTGGGGTGCAAAACTCTGATGATGTCTCCTCAAATTTCCCACCCTGGGTACCACTCTTGCATCACCCCAGTCCTGGCTTTGATCCTACCCTCTTTGTTCAGGTGGGTAGGATCAGATGAGAGTCGGCTTGGCCCTAAGAATCCTGGTATCACCCTTATGTTCCTCTTCCTATATCTTATTGGTGAGTAGAATGGTAGAATAAGGGATATAGGCATTTGGAATTGATCACTTAATCTTCTAAAGATTCTGGGTCTTATGTACATGCCTAAGAAATATTTTCTATAGAAAAACAGGCATGGGGTCAGCAACGGAAGGCTGGAAGGCTCTGAGAATGGGGAAAAAGTCAACCTTAGAGTTGACTCATATATGCAAACTGCTGTTTGGAGATCATCTCTCTCCTGCAACCTCTTTCAGGTCTTTTGCTCTAAATAAGCTCCCCCTGGTCTGAAAGTACCATTTCTAGCCAGCATGGGGAACAGTCAGTTCCAGCAGTTCTCACTTTCGGATAAATGATGTCTTCAGTTGATTTGGCTCCTATAAGAATTGGTCAAGTCCCAGCCTTTTCATTCAAAAAGTTATAAACTCTTTCATGAGATTGGTTGCATTGTGTCAGCACTCTCTTTCACTTTCCACATTGGGTTTCCCGGTTAGATTTGTCCAGTTTTCCTGTCCCTTCCCACCTTCTCATCTTTGTTTTTGGGCAGGCGTTGCCCATTCGATCTTGTATACTTGATTGATCTAAGAAGCATATTCCTCACATGTGTTATTTTTTGTTCTATTGTTGTTGTTATGTGCCATCGAGTCGATTCCGACTCATAGCGACCCTACGTACAACAGAACGAAACACTGCCCAGTCCTGCGCCGTCCTTAAAATCATTGTTATGCTTGAGCTCATTATTGCAGCCACTGTGTCAATCCACCTCGCTAAGGGTCTTCCTCTTTTCTACTGACCCTGTACTCTGCCAAGCATGATGTCCTTCTCCAGGGACTGATCCCTCCTGACAACATGTCCAAAGTATGTAAGGCGCAGTCTCGCCATCCTTGCCTCTAAGAAGCATTCTGGCTGCACTTCTACGAAGACGGATTTGTTCATTCTTTTGGCAGTCCATGTTATATTCAATGTTCTTCGCCAACACCACAATTCAAAGGCGTCAACTCTTCTTCGGTCTTCCTTATTCATTGTCCAGCTTTCACATGCATATGATGTGATTGAAAATATCATGGCTTGGGTCAGGTTCACCTTAGTCTTCAGGTGACATCTTTGCTCTTCAACACTTTGAAGAGGTCCTTTGCAGCAGATTTACCCAATGCAATGCGTCTTTTGATTTCTTGACTGCTGCTTCCGTGGCTGTTGATTGTGAATCCAAGTAAAATGGAATCCTTGAGAACTTCAATCGTTTCTCCGCTTATCATGATATTGCTTATTGGTCCAGTTGTGAAGATTTTTGTTTTCTTTATGTTGAGGTGTAATCCATACTGAAAGCTGTGGTCTTTGATCTTCATTAGTAAGTGCTTCAAGTCCTCTTCACTTTCAGCAACCAAGGTTGTGTCATCTGCATAGCGCACGTTGTTAATGAGTCTTCCTCCAATCCTGATGCCCCATTCTTCTTCATATAGTCCAGCTTCTCGTATTATTTGTTCAGCATACAGATTAAATAGGTATGGTGAAAGAATACAACCCTGATGCACACCTTTCCTGACTTTAAACCAATCAGTATACCCATTGCTCTGTCCGAACAACTGCCTCTTGATCCATGTAAAGGTTCCTCATGAGCACAGTTAAGTGTTCTAGAATTCCCATTCTTAGCAGTGTTATCCATAGTTTGTTATGATCCTCGCAGTTGAACGGCTTTGCATAGTCAATAAAACACAGGTAAACATCCTTCTGGTATTCTCTGCTTTCAGCCAGGATCCATCTGACATCAGCAATGATATCCCTGGTTCCACGTCCTCTTCTGAAACCAGCCTGAATTTCTGGCAGTTCCCTGTCGATATGCTGCTGCAGCCTTTTTTGAAAGATCTTCAGCAAAATTTTGCTTGCATGTGATATTGATGATATTGTTCTCTAATTTCCACATTCGGTTGGATCACCTTTCTTGGGAATAGGCATAAATATGGATCTCTTCCAGCCAGTTGGCCAGGAAGCTGTCTTCCATATTTCTTGGCATAGACGAGTGAGCACCTCCAGCACTGCACCTGTTTGTTGAAACATCTCAATTGATATTCCATCAATTCCTGGAGCCTTGTTTTTCACCAATGCCTTCAGAGCAACTTGGACTTCTTCCTTCAGCACCATCGGTGGCTGATCATATGCCACCTCTTGAAATGGTTGAATATCGACTAATTCTTTTTGGTATAATGACTCTGTGTATTCCTTCCATCTTCTTTTGATGCTTCCTGCATCATTTAATGTTTTCCCCATGGAATCCTTCACTATTGCAACTCGAGGCTTGAATTTTTTCTTCAGTTCTTTCAGCTTGAGAAACGCCGAGGGCATTTTTGCCTTTTGGTTTTCCAGCTCCAGCTCTTTGCACATGTCATTATAATACTTTGTCTTCTCGAGAGGCCCTTTGAAATCTTCTGTCCAGTTCTTTTACTTCATCAATTCTTCCTTTTGCTTTAGCTGCTCGGCACTCAAGAGCAAGTTTCAGAGTCTCCTCTGATCCACCTTGGTCTTTTCTTTCTTTCCTGTCTTTTTAGTGACCTCTTGCTTTCTTCATGGATGATGTCCTTGATTTCATTCCACAACTCGTCTGGTCTTCGGTCGCTAGTGTTCAATGCGTCAAATCTGTTCTTGAGATGGTCTCTAAATTCAGGTGGGATATACTCATGGTCATATTTTGGCTCTTGTGGACTTGCTCTGATTTTCTTCAGTTTCAGCTTGAACTTGCATATGAGCAATTGATGGTCTGATTTGCAGTCGGCCCCTGGCCTTGTTCTGACTGATGATATTGAGCTTTTCCATCATCTCTTTCCACAGATGTAGTCAATTTGATTTCTGTGTGTTCCATTTGGCGAGGTCCAAGTTTATAGTCGCCGCTTATGTTGGTGAAAGAAGGTATTTGCAATGAAGAAGTCGTTGGTCTTGCAAAATTCTATCATTCGATCTCCGGCATTCTTTCTATCACCAAGGCCATATTTTGCAACTACTGATCCTTCTTTTTTGTTTCCAACTTTCGCATTCCAATTGCCAGTAATTATCAATGCATCTCGATTGCATGTTGATCAATTTCAGACTGCAGCAGCTGATAAAAATCTTCTGTATCTTCATCTTTGGCCCTAGTGGTTGGTGCGTAAATTTGAATAATTAGTCGCATTAACTGGTCTTCCTTGTAGGCGTATGGATATTATCCTAACACTGATAGCGTTGTGCTTCAGGATAGATCTTGAAACATTCTTTTTGACGATGAATGCAACACCATTCCTCTTTGGGTTGTCATTCCCAGCATAGTAGATTATATGATTGTCCAATTCAGAATGGTCAATACCAGTCCATTTCAGCTCACTAATGCCTAGGATATCGATGTTTATACATTCCATTTCATTTTTGACAGTTTCCAATTTTCCTAGATTCATACTTCATACATTCCAGGTTCTGATTATTAATGGATGTTTGCAGCTGTTTCATTTTGAGTCGTGCCACATCAGCAAATGAAGATCTTGAAAGCTTGACTCCATCCATGTCATTAAGGTCGACTCTACTTTGAGGAGGCAGCTCTTCCCCAGTCATCTTTTGAGTGCCTTCCAGCCTGGGGGGCTCATCTTCCAGCACTATATCAGACAATGTTCTGCTGCTATTCATAAGGTTTTCACTGGCTAATGCTTTTCAGAAGTAGACTGCCAGGTCCTTCTTCCTAGTCAGTCTTAGTCTGGAAACTCAGCTGAAACCTGTCCTCCACGGGTGATGATATCTGATTACCTGTGGCATAGCTTCCAGCATCACAGCAACACACAAGCCCCCACAGTACGACAAACTGACAGACATGTGGGGGTTTTGTTTTATAGGCCTGTCTAATCTTTGGCTGAGAGGTGGACTTTGGGAGTGGCTTCAGTTCTGAGTTGGCAGGGTGTCCAGGGGCCATAGTCCTGAGGAATTCCTCCAGTCTCTGTCAGACCAGTAAGTCTGGTCTTTTTTTGTGAATTTGAATTTTATTCTACATTTTTCTCCCGCTCTGTCCAGGACCCTTTATTGTGATCTCTGTCAGAGTGGTAGGTGGTGTTAGCCAGGCATTATCTAGTTCTTCGGGTCTCGGGGTAGTGTAGGCTGTGGTTCATGTGCTCCATTAGGCTTCTGGAGATCGCTCTTGAGTCTTTATTTTTTTCACCCTCTTTTGCTCCTTTTTTTTTCGCTCCAGACTAAAAGAGACCAATAGCTGTATCTTAGATGGCTGCTAGCAAGCTTTCAAGAGCTGAGACGCTACTCACTAAAGTATAACGTAGAACATTTTCTTTAAGAACTATGTTGTGCCAATTGATGTAGATGTCCCCTGAATCTATGGTCCTTTGCATTCGAGTCTGGGAACTTCATCGCATGAGGTGTCTGTGGCACTTGTGTGCTCTATTGTCTTTATTAATATATGAGGAGCACCTATAGTCATGTATTTAGAAATTTTCACAACAGAACCTGTATCTGCCAGTGGGTGTGTTCTCTTGACCCCTCCCTCACCTCTTGGCATATCTATCTATCTGTGTATCCTTCTGTAGATTATTATTTGTTGATACTGTAGGAGGATTGTCTGCTATAGTAGTTGCCATAAAACTTGTTGCTATTCAGTCAATTTTGGCTCATAGCGACCCTATGGAACAAAGTAGAATGGATTTTCAAGGAGTAGCTGGTGAATTCGAACTCTTAACCTTTTGGTTAGCAGCTGAGGTCCTAACCATTGCCACCAGGGATCCAGTAGTTTATTCCTGCTTTCTTCTCAGTGTCCTCTCTTGCTTAGTCATGTTGTGCTGACTTTTCCCATATTGCGTATTGCCTTCCCCTTCACCAATATTAACACACGTCTAAACCCTGGTGGCGTAGCAGTTAAGTGCTACGCCTGCTAACCAAGAGGTTGGCAGTTTGAATCTACCAGGCGCTCCTTGGAAACTCTATGGGGCAGTTCTACTCTGTCCTATTCAGTCACTATTAGTCAGAATTGACTCGACGGCAGTGGATTTGGTTTGGTTTGGTGCCATCTCTTTGGTCATTTCCCCTCCCTCCCCCTCCCATCTCTGGTGACCGTACAGCTGTTTTTTTTTTTTTTTTTTTTTTTTTTTACTGTGTGTAAACTTTTTGTTGTTACTTTATAAAAGCGGTTTTATACAATATTTGTCTTTTTGCAATTGACTTGTCTCACTGAGCATAATGCCCTCCAGATTCATATGTTGTGAGATGTTTTGCAGATTCGTCATTATTCTTTATCATTGCGTAGTATTCTATCGTGTGTTTGCACCACAGTTTGTTAATCCAGTCATCTGTAGATGGGCACTTAGGTTGCTTCCACCTTTTTCTATTGTGAATAAGGGTGCAATGAACATGGACGTGCATATGTCTATTTGTGTCACAGCTCTTACTTCTTTGGGTATATACCTAAGAATGGGATTGCTGGATCATATAGTATTTCTATTTCTAGCTTTTTGAGAAAGCACCATACCATTTTCCATAGTGGCTGTAGCATTTTGCATTCCCACCAGCAGTGTAAATAGTTCGAATCTCCCCACATCCTTGCCAACATTTGTTATTTTCTGTTTTTTTGATTAGTGCCAGTAATGTTGGGGTGAGATGGTATCTCATTGTAGTTTTGATTTACATCTCTCTAATTGCTGATAATCGTGAGCATTTCTTCGTATGTTTGTTAGCAGCCAGAATGTCTTACTTGGTGAAGTGTCTGCTCATATCCTTTGCCCATTTTTAATTGGATTATTTTCCTTTTTTTCTTGAGGTTTTGAAGTTTTCTAGAAATATTAGAGATTAGACCCTTGTCAGATATTTCGTAGTCAAAATTTTTTTCCCACTCTGTAGGTTCTCTTTTTACTCTTTTGGAGAGGTCTTTTGTTGATCATAAGTGTTTAATTTTTAGAAGGTCCCATTTATCTAGTTCATCTTCTTTTGTGTGTGTATTTTTAGTTATATTTGGCATCCTATTTATGTCATATATTAGGGCCCCTAGCATTGTCCCTAATTTTTCCTCCATGATCTTTATAGTTTTAGGTTTTATATTTAGGTCTTTAATTCATTTTTAATTAGTTTTTGTGTATGGTGTGAAGTATGGATCCTGTTTCATTTTTCTACAGATATATATCCTATTTTACCAGCACCATTTGTTGAAGACACCATCTCTTCCCCATTCAATAAACTTTGGTCTTTTGTCAAAGATCAGCTCTCCATAGGTGGATTTATGTCTGGGTTCTCAGTTCCATTCCATTGGTCTACGTGTCTGTGGTTTTACCAGTATCAGGGCGTTTTGACAACTGTGGTTGTATAGTAGTTTCTGAGATCAGGTAGTATTAGGCCTCCTACTTTGTTCTTCTTTTTTAAGTATAGTTTTATTTACTTGGGGCCTTTGTCCCTTCCATATAAAGGTAGTGATTAGTTTTTCCATAATGCTGTTGGGATTTGGATTGGGATTGCATTATATCTATATACCTCTTTGGACAGTATTGACGTTTTCACAATGTTAAGTCTTCCTATCCAAGAGCATGGTATGTTTTTCCATTTGCGTATGTTTCTTGCAATAGTGTTTAGTAGTTTTCTTTGTATAAGTCTCTTACATCCCTGGTTAGATTTATTCCTAAGTATTTATCTTTTTGTGGGTAAATTATTATTTTTTTTGCTTCGATTTTTTTTAAATTGAACTTTAGATGAAGGTTTACAGAACAAACTAGTTTCTCATCAAACAGTTAGTATAAACATTGTTGTATGACATCGGTTAACAACTCCACGACATGTCAACATTCTCCCTTCTCAACCCTGGGTTCCTATTACCAGCTTTCTTGTCCCCTCCTACTTTTTAGTCCCTGACCCAGGGCTGGTGTGTCCCTTAATCTTGTCATGTTCCATGGGCCTGTTCAATCTTTGGCTGAAGGGTGAACCCCAGGACTGACCTCATTACTGAGCTGAAAGGGTGTCCAGGGCCATACTTGTGGGTAAATTATTGATCTTGAATTAGTTCTCTTTTCTACCAAATCTAAGTATTATATTCTATTGATGCTCAACGTTCTCTTGGTATCTCAGTTTTCCTACTGCTATCTCTTCCCTTATTGTCCCCTTCTCCACCCTCAACCAGTCTTATAATTATTTCTGTAATATTTCCTTACACTTTCTGTCTTACATGAATATTTCTAGAAAAATTGATATAATATTTCTATCATTACTCACTTTTGAAGACCTATTTTGATCATCCTCCCAAAATGCAATATTTAAATTTGACCTTTTAAAATCCCAGTGTGAGTGGCCTTTATAGCAGAAAATCTGTCATAAGAGAGATTTCGTGGACTACAGAATTCTGAGGAGATATTGGAGTTCTCACTCAGCCAGAGTCAGGGGTAAATACTTTGGGTACACAGTTGAGATTTTTCAAAATACACATGTTAGGAGTAAAGAACTATGCCTTAGAAACAGGGCAAAGTTTAAATATACCTGCCCCATTAAAGCCTAAAACTGAGCTTCAAACACATTAAGGTGATCTACTAGTAACTTGCCTGCTTGCCAGAATAAATAATCAATACTGTTTAGGGAGAAAAAACATAATCTGGAATTTCTACGTCATTCACAATGTCAAGCATATAAAAAATGATCTACCAAATGAGCAAAGAAGCAGGAAAATAGGACCTACAATAGTCCTCCCTCATCTGCAGGGCATACGTTCCAAGACCGCTGTGGATGCTTGAAACTGCAGATAGTACCAAACCCTATACATACTACGTTTTGTCCTGTATTTACGTATCTATGATAAAGTTTAATTTATAAATTATGTACAGTAAGAGATTAACAATAATAATAATAAAACAGAACAATTACAACAATATACTCCAACAAAAGTTATGTGAATGTGGTCCTCAGGCGGGATGGAGCAGGACGGAGTGAGATTTCAACATGCTACTCATTTAACATTTTCCCGCCGTGGTTGACCCCATGGGTGACTGAAACTTTGGAAAGTGAAACTGCATATGGGGGTGGGGGGGGCATACTGTATATGCAGAGAGAAAAACATCAATACAGCAGTCCCAGGATTACAAATGTCCGATTTATGTATAACCCATAGTTAGGAATCAACCCCTGTAAACCCTATTATATTAAAAATTCATGGTACCTGCAATGGTTCATGATAACAAACAGGTGCTACTTTGCAACAAGCATCTAAACATGATTATTATAATCGTATTATTATGTTAAAGATATTTTAGTGTATCTGGAAGTGTTTTTTTAATGTTTTTAATGCATAGAAAGGCACACTATATACTAGAACAAACATTTGACTAACGGATGTTACCTAATTGTTCCAACTTACATATAAATTCGAATTAAAGACAGATTTAGGAATGGAACTCGTTCATAATTTGGAGACTGCCTGTAATGCAGACATAAAAATGACTCAGATGTTGAAATTAGCAGATAAGAATTTTCAATATGTTAAAGGGTTTTTTTTTTTTTTTTTTAAAGGGTTTGGTGAAACATACAAGCTGGGGAATTTTGAAAAGATCCCCCATTTTACCAGGAAACTTTAAAAAATGGAAACTCGAGAACTGAAAAATAAACTTAAAATGAAAAATTCACGGAAGTGATTAACAATAGACTGGAAATAGCACAGTAAGGATCAGTTAACACAAAGGCGAGTCAATAGCAATTATCCAAGCTGAAACACAAAGCAAAAAAAAAAAATTTAACAGAGCAGCGAAATCTTATGGGCTAATAATCAAATGGTCTAACGTGTACTTGAAGTAAAAAAAAATAGTGAAGAAAAAGTGGGCAGAAGAAATATTGGACAAAATGAAATATATCAAGTTACAGATACAAGAATCTCAGTACAACCTAAGTAGAATAAATGCAAGAAGACCAATTTGCAGACATCATAGTCAACTGCTGAAAACCAAAGATAAAGAAGAAATATTAAAAAGCAGCCAAATGAAAGTGATAATAAGAATGATAGCCAAATGAAAGTGATAATAAGAATGATAGCTAAGCTTTCATTAGAAACAGTGGAAGCCAGAAAACAATGATAGAGCATATTTAAAGGTAAAAGACTATCAACACAGAATTCTGTATCTAGAGAAAAATTTTCCAAAAACATAAATGAAATAAACACATTTTTGGACAGAAAAAATGGAGAGAATTTGTCAATCGAAGATCCACACTACTAGAAATACTAAAGGAAGTACTCAGGCTAAGCAAAAATAATCCCAGACACATCACCAGGTCTGCAAGAAGGAATGGTATGATAGGCAACCTTGAAGATGGCCCCCAGTGATCCCCACTACCTGATTTTCATGCCCTTGTGTAACCGCCTCTCCCTGAGAGTTGAGATATCAGATGTGTCTTTTGCAGTATTTTTTGTTATTGTACTTTAGCTGAAAGTTTACAGCTCAAGTCAATCTCTCATACAAAAATTTATACACGAGGCGGAGCCAAGATGGCAGAATAGACAGATGCTTCAGGCGAGCCCTCTTTACAACAAAGACCAAAAAAAAACAAGTGAAATGAGTATATTTGTGACAAGCTGGGGGCCCTAAGCTTCAAGGGCAAGCTTAGAAAATGAACTGAGGGGCAGGGGAAGGAAGAGACCCTTCAGAAGTGGAGGAGTTACCACACCTGAATCACGGGGAGCCCTCAGGCACCATTCCCAGAGTGGTGGCTGTGGCGGCGGGCTGGTACTAGCATTGGGCCACAGTTTCCTCAGGGAGAAGCAGCCAGCCACACAGCTACTCACACCTCTCGAACCTGAGAAGAACAGTACTCTTGGCAAAAGCTAAGTGTTTGTGTATATTTTACCGCACCCCCCCCATCCCCGAGCCGGCTTCAGCAGCTGGATTCCCCGGGCCTGGGCACTGTTGAGCACCTAGAGTCATCCTCCTGGCCTTGGGGAAGGAAAAAATTTGCAACTGGGAGGAAAAGATAATTTGCTAGCTCCACTAACTGGGGGAGCTCAGGACAAAAGCAGCTCCTGTCCATGCATAAACCATCCGTGGACTCTGAACAACTTTCCCTTCTGCATGGACCTGTGTGGGCCTATTTCAGGACAATAGGCCCTTGTTGGCAGACTCCAGCCATTTCAGCTGCGCGGTGGAGAGGTGGGTGTTTGATGTTTGACATTGCTTTGCCTATTAAATAAGGTCCTCACCTACCCACATCAGGGACCTAAGGACTGGTAGCTCCACTTAGGTGACCCAGCCACCCGTGACAGGGGTCCAAAGATAACTGGTACCTCCCAGTCCTTACAACCAAAAACTTTGGGTGCCTATGGTCCCTCTGCAGAACCCACCCACCTGCATGCTCTAGGGAACAGGGACGTGCTTTCCTCAGACATACTTGGGGGTCAGTTCTCAGCCCCCTGCCTTGTTCAGAGTGTGACCTCCTGCTGCAATCAGATGCTGGTATATACACCAATCACCCCTGCCCCTCTAAGACTGTAGGACAAAGCCTGTACCACACACTTGTTGATCAGCTACCTGGAAACCTGAGCTGAATTCACACAAGAAAAGTGAATGGACTCCTAGACTGATATACCTGATAACAGCTCTAGCCATCTGGGGACAGGACGTCAGAGCTCCAAAGGTGAAAATAATCAAGCTAGCTCACTCAAGCAACCCATAGGGGTATACCAAAACAAAACAAAGCAAGACGCTATGACACAGTAAGCAAGCATGAACTAATGCAAAAATTTATAGATGGCTCAGAGACAACAGTCAATATCAAGTCACACAAAGAAACAGACCATGATCACCTCAACAGGCTCTCAAAACAAAGAATCCAAGGATCTTCTAGATGAAAGTGCATTCCTGGAATTACCAGAGGCAGAATACAAAAGTTTAATATACAGAACCCTTCAAGACATCAGGAAGGAAACGAGGCAATACCCAGAACAACCCAAGAAACACACAGATAAAGCAATTGAAGAAATTAGAAAGATTATTCAGGAACATAATGAAAAGTTTAATAAGCTGGAAAAATCCATAGACAGCAATCAGAAATTCAGAAGATTAACAATAAAATTACAGAAATAGACAACTCAATAGAAAGTCAGAGGAGCAGAATTGAGCAAGTAGAAGCCAGAATTTCTGAACTTGAAGATAAATCACTTAGCACTAATATATTTCAAAAAATATCAGATAAAAGAATTTTAAAAAATGAAGAAACCTTAAGAATCATGTGGGACTCTATCAAGAGGAATAGCCTACGAGTGATTGGAGTACCAGAACAGGGAGGGATTACAGAAAATACAGAGAGAATTGTTGAAGATTTGTTGGCAGAAAACTTCCCTGATATCGTGAAAGATGAGAAGATATCTATCCAAGATGCTCATCGAACTCCACATAAGGTAGATGTTAAAAGAAAGTTACCAAGACATATTATAATCAAACTTGCCAAAAGGAAAGATAAAGAGAGAATTATAAGAGCAGCAAGGGATAAACGAAAAGTCACCTGCAAAGGAGAGCCAATAAGAATAAGCTTGGACTACTCGGCAGAAACCATGCAGGCAAGAAGGCAATGGGATGACATATTTAAAAAATTGAAGGAAAAAAATTGCCTGCCAAGATTCCTATACCCATCAAAACTGTCTCTTAAATATGAAGGAGAAATTAAGACATTTCCAGATAAACAGAAGTTTAGGGATTTTGTAAAAACCAAACCAAAACTACAAGAAATACTAAAGGGAGCTGTTTGGTTAGAAAATCAATAATATCAGGTATCAACCCAAGACTAGAACACTGGGCAAAGCAACCAGAAGTCAACACAGACAGGGAAATCTGAATAAACAAAGCAAGATTATAAAAAAAAAAAAAAAAAAAAGCTCAAAACAGGGTAACAATGATGTTATTATATAAAAGAAGACAACATTAAAATAATAAAGAGGGACTAAGAAATGTAAGCATACACTTTCCATATGGAGAGGAAAATACGGCGATACAAACAAATAAAACCTAAGTTTAAATTTAGAAAAATAGGGGTAAATAATAAGGTAACCACAAAGGAGACAAACTATCCTACTCATCAAAATAAAATACAAGAAAAAAATAGAGACTCAGCAGAAAGGACAATATATAAAGATAATCTACTCAGCACATAAAATTAAGTGGGAAACAGAAACTGTCAACAACACACAAAAAAAGACATCAAAATGATAGCACTAAATTCATACCTATCCATAATTACCCTGAATGTAAAAGGACTGAATGCACCAATAAAGAGACAGAGAGTGGCAGAATGGATTAAAAAACTAGATCCGTCTATATGCTGCCTACAAGAGACACACCTTAGACTTAGAGACACAAGCAAACTAAAATTCAAAAGATGGAAAAAAATATATCAAGCAAACAAACAAAAAAGAGCAGGAGTGGCAATGTTAATTCCTGACAAAATAGACTTTAAAGTTAAATCCATCAAAAAGGATAAGGAAGAGAGAGATGCTGATGAAGAGTGAGCCAATTAAATTAGGTGGACACTGGAGAGTGTGTTGGCAACTCTTGACTGGAGGGGGGATGGGAAGATAGAGAGAGAGGGAAGATGGCAAAATTGGCACGAAACGAGAGACTGAAAGGGCTGACTCAATGGGGGAGAGCAAGTGGGAGAAGGGAGTATGACGTATGTAAACCTACATGTGACAGACTGATTGGAATGGTAAATGTTCACTTGAAGCTTAATAAAAATTAAAAAAAAAAAAAGGATAAGGAAGGACACTGTATAATGATTAAAGGGACAATACACCAAGAAGATATAACCATATTAAATATTTATACACCCAATGACAGGGCTGCCAGATACATAAAACAAGCTCTATCAGCACTGAAAATAAGAAAGACAGCTCCACAATAATAGTAGCAGACTTCAACACACCACTTTCGGTGAAGGACAGGATATCCAGAAAGAAGCTCAATAAAGACATGGAAGATCTGAATGCCACAATCAACCAACTTGACCTCATAGACATATACAGAACACTCCACCCAACAGCAACCAAGTATACTTTCTTTTCTAGTGCACATGGAACATTCTCTAGAATAGACCACATATTAGGTCATAAAGCAAGCCTTAGCAGAATCCAAAACATTGAAACACTACAAAGTATCTTCTCTGACCATAAGGCTGTAAAAATGGAAATCAATAACAGGAAAAGCAGAGAAAAGAAATCAAACACTTGGAAACTGAACAACACCCTGCTTAAAAAAGACTGGAGGGGCGGGGCCAAGATGGCAGACTAGGTAGACGCTACCTCGGATGCCTCTTGCAACAAAGACTCGGAAAAAAAGGGGAATTGATCACATACGTAACAACCTACGAACCCTGAACAACAAACACAGATTTAGAGGTGGAAAACGAACAAATACAGGGAAGCAGCGACTGTTTTCTGAGCCTGGAGCAAGCGTCCCAGTCAGGTAACCTTGGCGCCCGGTTTAGGTCAGGGCCCAGGGGAGCTGACGGCAAAACAAGGGGCGCAGCCCTACTCCCCTGAACTCACCCCGGGAGGGGGCCCAGCCAGTCCGTGCAGGTGGCGTGGCGACGCAGCCGGTGGGAGAACTCCCCGGGAGGCAGTGACTGGTCTTGGAGCTGGGAGAGCAGCGTTCCAGCTGGGGAATCTTGCTACCGGGCTTTTGACTGGGCGCTGTCACGGCGCAAGCACGGGGAGCAACTCCATTCCCCTGAACTAACCCCGGGAGGGGGCCCAGCCGGTCTGCAGAGGCGGCGTGGCGACGCGGCTGGTGGGACGAGAAGTCCCCGGGAGGCAGTGACTGATTTTGAAGTCGGGAGAGCACCGTCCCAGCAGGTGAACCTTGACCCTGGGCGTTGGACTGGCAGTGGAGGATCTGACCGCGGCTTCAGTGGGCCAGATCCCCGGGGGCAATCTCCACACAGCCAGCACACATAGGCGACACGCCCCTCGGGAATCTCAGATAAAATAGTCATTCCAAGCAAGACAAGCAACTCTGGCTATATTCCGAGGTACTACCCTCCTATCTCTCTGATCCCTCCCCCATCCTCCCCAGGCAGCTTCATTAACATTGGAATTTCCTGAGCCAGAGGGAGAACGGCTCCGGCTCTGCGGCGGCTTTGCTTCCCCCCCCTTTTTTTTTTTTTTTGGTCTTTTCCTAACCCACTCTTCCGGCCTGAGAGAAGGAACCACAAAAAACCCAGGGACCAAAAATCCATCCCTAATTGGACTAAAAACACAGAACCAGCTACAGCCAAGCATATATGATCCAAATCTCAGACTTTCATCCTTTCAGGGAACAAGGTGGTGGTTATAATCCAAAGGCAGTTCTGATAGGGATCTGACTGCATTTTTTTTAGTGGATTTTCTGGAAAAACTAGTTTCCCAGTGATGGCTCGGAGACAGCAGTCCATATCAAACCACATAAAGAAGCAGACCATGACAGCTTCTCCAACCCCCCAAACAAAAGAATCAAAATCTTTCCCAAATGAAGATACAATCCTGGAATTATCAGATACAGAATATAAAAAACTAATTTACAGAATGCTTCAAGACATCAGAAACGAAATAAGGCAAACTGCAGAAAAAGCCAAGGAACACACTGATAAAACAGTTGAAGAACTCAAAAAGATTATTCAAGAACATAGTGGAAAAATTAATAAGTTGCAAGAATCCATAGAGAGACAGCGTGTAGAAATCCAAAAGATTAACAATAAAATTACAGAATTAGACAACGCAACAGGAAGTCAGAGGAGCAGACTTGAGCAATTAGAATGCAGACTGGGGAATCTGGAGGACCCGGGAATTAACACCAACATAGCTGAAAAAAAATCAGATAAAAGAATTAAAAAAAATGAAGAAACCCTAAGAATCATGTGGGACTCTATCAAGAAGGATAACTTGCATGTGATTGGAGTCCTAGAACAGGGAGGGAGGACAGAAAACACAGAGAAAATAATTGAAGATCTCCTGACAGAAAACTTCCCTGACATCATGAAAGACGAAAGGATATCTATCCAAGATGCTCATCGAACCCCATTTAAGATTGATCCAAAAAGAAAAACACCAAGACATATTATCATCAAACTTGCCAAAACCAAAGATAAAGAGAAAATTTTAAAAGCAGCCAGGGAGAAAAAAAAGGTTTCCTTCAAGGGAGAATCAATAAGAATAAGTTCAAACTACTCAGCAAAACCATGCAGGCAAGAAGGGAATGGGATGACATATACAGAACACTGAAGGAGAAAAACTGCCAGCCAAGGATCATATATCCAGCAAAACTCTCTCTGAAATATGAAGGAGAAATTAAAATATTTACAGATAAACACAAGTTTAGAGAATTTGCAAAAACCAAACCCAAGCTACAAGAAATACTAAAGGATATTGTTTGGTCAGAAAACCAATAATATCAGATACCAGCACAACACAAGGTCACAAAACAGAACATCCTGATATCAACTCAAATAGGGAAATCACAAAAACAAATTAACATTATTTAAAAAAAAAATGCTCATAACAGGGAATCACAGAAGTCAATATGTAAAAGATCACAATAATCAAAAAGAGGGACTAAATACAGGTGGAATAGAACTGCCATATGGAGAGTAATACAAGGCAATATAGAACAATACAAGTTAGGTTTTTACTTAGAAAAATAGGGGTAAATAATAAGGTAACCACAAAGAGGTATAACAACTCCATAACTCAAGATAAAAGCCAAGAAAAACGTAACAACTCAACAAACATAAAGTCAAATGCTACGAAAATGAGGCTCTCACAATTTACTAAGAAAAACATCTCACCACAAAAAAGTATGTGGAAAAATGAAATTGTCAACAACACACATAAAAAGGCATCAAAATGACAACACTAAACACTCATTTATCTATAATTACGCTGAATGTAAATGGACTAAATGCACCAATAAAGAGACGGAGAGTCTCGGACTGGATAAAGAAACACGATCCGTCTATGTGCTGCCTACAAGAGACACACCTTAGACTTAGAGACACAAACAAACTAAAACTCAAAGGATGGAAAAAAATATATCAAGCAAACAATAAGCAAAAAAGAAGAGGAGTAGCAATATTAATTTCTGACAAAATAGACTTTAGACTTAAATCCACCACAAAGGATAAAGAAGGACACTACATAATGATAAAAGGGACAATTGATCAGGAAGACATAACCATATTAAATATTTATGCACCCAATGACAGGGCTGCAAGATACATAAATCAAATTTTAACAGAACTGAAAAGTGAGATAGACACCTCCACAATTATAGTAGGAGACTTCAACACACCACTTTTGGAGAAGGACAGGACATCCAGTAAGAAGCTCAATAGAGACACAGAAGACCTAATTACAACAATCAACCAACTTGACCTCATTGACTTATACAGAACTCTCCACCCAACTGCTGCAAAGTATACTTTTTCTTCTAGCGCACATGGAACATTCTCTAGAATAGGCCACATATTAGGTCATAAAACAAACCTTTGCAGAATCCAAAACATCGAAATATTACAAAGCATCTTCTCAGACCACAAGGCAATGAAACTAGAAATCAATAACAGAAAAACTAGGGAAAAGAAATCAAATACTTGGAAAATGAAAAATACCCTCCTGAGAAAAGACTGGGTTATAGAAGACATCAAGGAGGGAATAAGGAAATTCATAGAATGCAACGAGAATGAAAATACTTCCTATCAAAACCTCTGGGACACAGCAAAAGCAGTGCTCAGAGGCCAATTTATATCGATAAATGCACACATACAAAAAGAAGAAAGAGCCAAAATCAGAGAACTGTCTCTACAACGTGAACAAATAGAAAGTGAGCAACAAAAGAATCCATCAGGCACCAGAAGAAAACAAATAATAAAAATTAGAGCTGAACTAAATGAGTTAGAGAACAGAAAAACAATTGAAAGAATTTACAAAGCCAAAAGCTGGTTCTTTGAAAAAATTAACAAAATTGATAAACCATTGGCTAGACTGACTAAAGAAATACAGGAAAGGAAACAAATAACCCGAATAAGAAACGAGGAGGGCCACATCAGAACAGACCCAACTGAAATTAAAAGAATCATATCAGATTATTACGAAAAATTGTACTCTAACAAATTTGCAAACCTAGAAGAAATGGATGAATTTCTGGAAAAACACTACCTACCTAAACTAACACATTCAGAAGTAGAACAACTAAATAGACCCATAACAAAAAAAGAGATTGAAACGGTAATCAAAAAACTCCCAACAAAAAAAGCCCTGGCCCGGACGGCTTCACTGCAGAGTTCTGCCAAACTTTCAGAGAAGAGTTAACACCATTATTACTAAAGGTATTTCAAAGCATAGAAAATGATGGAATACTACCCAACTCATTCTATGAAGCCGCCATCTCCCTGATACCAAAAAAAGGTAAAGACATGACAAAAAAAGAAAATTACATGCCTATATCCCTCATGAACATAGATGCAAAAATCCTCAACAAAATTCTAGCCAATAGAATTCAACAACACATCAAAAAAATAATTCACCATGATCAAGTGGGATTTATACCAGGTATGCAAGGCTGGTTTAATATCAGAAAAACCATTAATGTAATCCATCACATAAATAAAACAAAAGACAAAAACCACATGATCTTATCAATTGATGCAGAAAAGGCATTTGACAAAGTCCAACACCCATTTATGATAAAAACTCTTACCAAAATAGGAGTTGAAGGAAAATTCCTCAACATAATGAAGAGCATCTATGCAAAGCCAACAGCCAATATCACTCTAAATGGAGAGAACCTGAAAGCATTTCCCTTGAGAACGGGAACCAGACAAGGATGCTCTTTATCACCACTCTTATTCAACATCGTGCTGGAAGTCCTAGCCAGGGCAATTAGGCTAGACAAAGAAATAAAAGGTATCCGGATTGGCAAGGAGGAAGTAAAGTTATCACTATTTGCAGATGACATGATCTTATACACAGAAAACCCTAAGGAATCCTCCAGAAAACTACTGAAACTAATAGAAGAGTTTGGCAGTCTCAGGTTATAAAATAAACAGACAAAAATCACTTGGATTCCTCTACATCAACAAAAAGAACACCGAAGAGGAAATAACCAAATCAATACCATTCACAGTAGTCCCCAAGAAGATAAAATACTTAGGAATAAATCTTACCAAGGATGTAAAAGACCTATACAAAGAAAACTACAAAGCTCTACTACAAGAAATTCAAAAGGACATACTTAAGTGGAAAAACATACCTTGCTCATGGATAGGAAGACTTAACATAGTAAAAATGTCTATTCTACCAAAAGCCATCTATATATACAATGCACTTCCGATCCAAATTCCAATGTCATTTTTTAAGGTGATAGAGAAACAAATCACCAATTTCATATGGAAGGGAAAGAAGCCTCGGATAAGTAAAGCATTACTGAAAAAGAAGAAGAAAGTGGGAGGCCTCACTCTACCTGATTTCAGAACCTATTATACAGCCACAGTAGTCAAAACAGCCTGGTACTGGTACAACAACAGGCACATAGACCAGTGGAACAGAATTGAGAACCCAGATATAAATCCATCCACGTATGAGCAGCTGATATTTGACTAAGGCCCAGTGTCAGTTAATTGGGGAAAAGATAGTCTTTTTAACAAATGGTGCTGGCACACCTGGATATCCATTTGCAAAAAAATGAAACAGGACCCATACCTCACACCATGCACAAAAACTAACTCCAAGTGGATCAAAGACCTAAACATAAAGACTAAAACGATAAAGATCATGGAAGAAAAAATAGGGACAACCCTAGGAGCCCTAATACAAGGCATAAACAGAATACAAAACATTACCAAAAATGATGAAGAGAAACCCGATAACTGGGAGCTCCTAAAAATCAAACACCTATGCTCATCTAAAGACTTCACCAAAAGAGTAAAAAGACCACCTACAGACTGGGAAAGAATTTTCAGTTATGAAATCTCCGACCAGCGCCTGATCTCTAAAATCTACATGATTCTGTCAGAACTCAACCACAAAAAGACAAACAACCCAATCAAGAAGTGGGCAAAGGATATGAACACACACTTCACTAAAGAAGATATTCAGGCAGCTAACGGATACATGAGAAAATGCTCTCGGTCATTAGCCATTAGAGAAATGCCGATTAAAACTACGATGAGATTCCATCTCACTCCAACAAGGCTGGCATTAATCCAAAAAACACAAAATAATAAATGTTGGAGAGACTGCAGAGAGATTGGAACTCTCATACACTGCTGGTGGGAATGTAAAATGGTACAAGCACTTTGGAAATCTATCTGGCGTTATCCTAAACAGTTAGAAATAGAACTACCATACAACCCAGAAATCCCACTCCTCGGAATATACCCTAGAGAAACGAGAGCCTTCACACAAACAGATATATGCACACCCATGTTTATTGCAGCTCTGTTTACAATAGCAAAAAGCTGGAAGCAACCAAGGTGTCCATCAACGAATGAATGGGTAAATAAATTGTGGTATATTCACACAATGGAATACTACGCATCGATAAAGAACAGTGACGAATCTGTCAAACATTTCATAACATGGAGGAACCTGGAAGGCATTATGCTGAGCGAAATCAGTCAGAGGCAAAAGGACAAATATTGTATAAGACCACTATTATAAGATCTTGAGAAATAGTATAAACTGAGAAGAACACATACTTTTGTGGTTACGAGGAGGGGGAGGGAGCGAGGGAGGGAGAGGGTTTTTTACTGATTAATTAGCAGATAAGAACTGCTTTAGGTGAAGGGAAGGACAACACTCAATACATGGAAGGTCAGCTCAACTGGACTGGACTGGACCAAAAGCAAAGAAGTTTCCAGGATAAACTGAATACTTCAAAGGTCAGCGGAGCAAGGGCGGGGGTTTGGGAACCATGGTTTAAGGGGACTTCTAAGTCAATTGGCAAAATAATTCTATTATGAAAACATTCTGCATCCCACTTTGAAATGTGGCGTCTGGGGTCTTAATTGCTAACAAGCGGCCATCTAAGATGCATCAATTGGTCTCAACCCACCTGGAGCAAAGGAGAATGAAGAACACCAAGGTCACACGACAACTAAGAGCCCAAGAGACAGAAAGGGCCACATGAACCAGAGACCTACATTATCCTGAGACCAGAAGAACTAGTTGGTGCCCGGCCACAATCGATGACTGCCCTGACAGGGAGCACAGCAGAGGACCCCTGAGGGAGCAGGAGATCAGTGGGATGCAGACCCCAAATTCTCATAAAAAGACCATACTTAATGGTCTGGCTGTGAGTAGAGGAATCCTGGCGGTCATGGTCCCCAGACCTTCTGTTGGCACAGGATGGGAACCATTCCCGAAGACAACTCATCAGACATGGAAGGGACTGGACAGTGGGTGGGAGAGAGATGCTGATGAAGAGTGAGCTAATTATATCAGGTGGACACTTGAGACTGTGTTGGCATCTCCTGTCTGGAGGGGGGATGGGAGGATAGAGAGAGTTGGAGACTGGCAAAGTTTTCACGAAAGGAGAGACTGGAAGGGCTGACTCATTAGGGGGAGAGCAAGTGGGAGTACGGAGAAAGATGTATATTAACTTATATGTGACAGACTGACTTGATTTGTAAACGTTCACTTGAAGCTCAATAAAAGTTAATAAAAAAAAAAAAGACTGGATTATAGAAGACATTAAGGATGGAATAAGGAAATTCATAGAATGCAATGAAAATGAAAACTTCCTATCAGAACCTTTGGGACACAGCAAAAGCAGTGCTCAGAGACCAATTTATATCAATAAATGCACATGTACAAAAAGAAGAAAGGGTCAAAATCAAAGAATTATCCCTACAACTTGAACAAATAGAAAGAGAGCAACAAAAGAAACCCACAGGCACCAGAAGAAAACAAATAATAAAAATGAGAGCTGAGCTAAATGAAATAGAAAACAGAAAAACAATTGAAAGAATTAACGAGACCAAAAACTGGCTTTTTGAAAAAATCAACAAAATTGATAAACCACTGGCCAACCTGACAAAAGAAAAACAGGAGAGGAAGCAAATAACCCGAATAAGAAATGAGATGGGTGATATTACAACAGACCCAACTGAAATTAAAAGAATCATATCAGATTACTATGAAAAATTGTACTCTAACAAATTTGAAAACCTAGAAGAAATGGATGAATTCCTAGAAACACACTACCTACCTAAACTGTCTATTCTACCAAAAGCGATCTATACATTTAATGCAATTCCGATCTAAATCCCAACAACATTCTTTAATGAAATGGAGAAACAAATCGCCAACTTCATATGGAAGGGAAAGAGGCCCAGGACAAATAAGGCATTACTGAAAAAGAAGAACAAAGTGGGAGACCTTACTTTACCTGATTTTAGAACCTATTATACCACCACAGTAGTCAAAACAGCCTGGTACTGGTGCAACAACAACAGATAGTATAGGCCAGTGGAACAGAACTGAGAATCCAGACATAAATCCATCCACATATGAACAGCTGATATTTGACAAAGGACCCAAAACAGTTAAATGGGGAACAGACAGTCTTTTTAACAAATGGTGCTGGCATAGCTGGATATCCATCTGCAAAAAAAAAATGAAACAAGGCCCATACCTCACTCCATGCAAAAAAAAAAAAAAAATGAGCTCAAAATGGATCAAAGACCTAAATATAAAATCTAAAACGATAAAGACCATGGAAGAAAAAATAGGGACAACGTTAGGAGCCCTAATACATGGCATAAACGGTATACAAAACATTATTAAGAATGCAGAAGAAAAACTAGATAACTGGGAGCTCCTAAAAATCAAACACTTATGCTTACCCAAAGCTTACTTTTTCATCAAAAGAGAAAAAAGATTACCTACAGACTGGGAAAAAGTTTTTAGCTATGACATTTCTGATCAGTGCCTGATCCCTACAATGTACGTGATACTGCAAAAACTCAACTACAAAAAGACAAATAACTCAATTAAAAAATGGGCAAAAGATATGAATAGACACTTCACTAAAAAAGACATTCAGGCAGGTAACAGATACGTGAGAAAATGTTCACGATCATTAGCCATTAGAGAAATGCAGATCAAAACTACTATGAGATTTCATCTCACTCCAACAAGGCTGGTGTTAATCCAAAAAACACAAAATAATAAATGTTGGAGATGCTGTGGAGAGATTGGAACACTTCTACACTGCTGGTGGGAATGTCAAACGGTGCAACCACTTTGGAAATTGATTTGGCGCTTCCTTAAAAAGCTAGAAATAGAACTACGGTACGATACAGCAATCCCACTCCTTGGAATATATCCTAGAGAAATAAGAGCCTTTACACCAACAGATATATGTACACCCACGTTTATTGCAGCACTGTTTACAACAGCAAAAACATGGAAGGAAGAAGGTGCCCATGAACGGATGAAAGGATAAATAAATTATGGTATATTCACACAACGGAATACTACCCATCGATGAAGAACGGTGAGGAATCTGTGAAACATTTCATAACATGGAGGAACCTAGAAAGCATTATGCTGAGTGAAATGTCAGATGCAAAAGGACAAATATTGTATAAGACCACCGTTATAAGAACTTGAGACATAGTTTAATCTGAGAAGAAAACATTCTTTTGTGGTTTCGAGAGGAGGGAGGGGGGAGAGGGGTATTCACTAATTAGATAGTAGTTAAGAGCTACTTTAGGTGAAGGGAAAGACAACGCACAATACAAGGGAGGTCGGCACAACTGGACTAAACCAAAAGCAAAGAAGTTTCCTGAATAAACTGAATGGTGTAGCAGGGGCAGGGGTTTGGGGACCACAGTTTCAGGGGACATCTAAGTCAATTGGCATGATAAAATCTATTAAGAAAACATTCTGCATCCCACTTTGAAGAGTGGCATCTGGGGTCTTAAACACTAGCAAGCAGCCATCTAAGATGCATTAATTGTTCTCAACCCACCTGGATCAAGGGAGAATGAAGAACACCAAGTACACAAGGTAATTACAAGCCCAAGAGACAAGGGGTTGCATGAACCAGAGACTACCTTATAGTGAGAGCAGAGAACTAGATGGTGTCCGGCTACAACCAATGACTTCCCGGATAGGGAATACAACAGAGAACCCCTGAGGGAGCAGGAGAACAGTGGGATGCAGACCCCAAATTCTCATAAAAAGATCAGACTGAATGGTCTGACTGAGACTAGAAGGACCCCGGTGGTCATGGCCCCCAGACCTTCTGTTGGCCCAGGACAGGAACCATTCCCAAAGCCAACTCTTCAGAAAGGGATTGGACTGGACAATGGGCTGGCGAGGGATGCTGGTGAGGAGTGAGCTTCTTGGATCAGGTGGACACTTGAGACTATGTTGGCATCCCCTGCCTGAAGGGGAGATGAGAGGGTAGAGGGGGTTAGAAGCTGGCGAAATGGACACGAAAAGAGAGAGTGGAGGGAGAGAGCAGACTGTCTCATTAGGGGGAGAGTAACTGGGAGTATGTAGCAAGGTGTATATAAGTTTTTGTGTGAGAGACTGACTTGATTTGTAAACTTTCACTTAGAGCACAATAAAAATTATAAAAAGAAAATCTTGAGGTTATAGAACTGAATATGAAAAAAAATTTATACACATTTTGTTTTGCAACACTAGTTGAAATCCTTAGAATGTGACGGCACACTCTCCCTTTCCACCCTGAGTTTCTTGTGTCCATCCAACCAGTTGCTGCCCCTTCCTGCCTTCTTATCCTGCCTGAGAGCAGGAACCACCCATTTGGTCTTGTGTATCTGATTGAACTAAGAAGCACACTCATCATGAGTATTATTTTTTGTTTTATAGTCCAGTCTAATCTTTCTCTGAAGAGTGAGCTTTGGGACTGTTGGAGTATTTTAATGACTATAATTAAAACGGATTGAATGAAGACATTGCTCCTTATTTTACAGGTGGCAGAAATCTGGGACTGACAGCTGGAAAGATAGGTAATAATCTTAGAATGCAAGAAGATTTCAACAGGTGAGATTTGTAGTCTAAATTTTTCTCAACAAAGCATAAATTAGACAAAGAAAGGAAGTACAGAGGTGTGACTTTGTAGTATAACCTGTGTTTACCTGGCCATACCAGGTTGGGGTGAGGTATGTGCAGTATGGGGTATGAGATAGTTACAGGTCCACAGACTGTCTCCAATTACTATACTTACTAGAACTCTAAAAACGCCAGTACCCAGTGCCGTCGAGACCCCTGCAAATCCCCTCCCCTCGACAATCCCCGGACTGGCTCCTCCACTGAACTGGCATTGCTTCCCTCTGGCCCCTGCTCCTGCTGGTGGGTGATGGTTGTGGCTGCTGATGACGCTCCTACCTTGGCACAGACCCCGTGGCTCCTCTGTCCCACTGCTACATTACCTCAGTCAAGTTGTGGGAAGACATCTGCTCACTTCCACTGTGCCATGCAGAACAGCGATCTTCAGATACAACAACATTCTTCTTGCTGAGGAAGAGACCGTTTCCAGCCCAGAAAACAGAAATGGAAGTTGCAGGAATCTATCTGTACTTTCACATCTGCTTTGCCATTCTCTCTGCATTGCCCCAACTGCTAATATTGGAGTTATGGGGCTCTTCTCATCACTATTTACACTCGCCATCTAACAACATCTATGTACAGCAACTAGAACTCTCACACATTGCTGATGGGAATGTGAAATGTACAAATGCTTTGTAAAACTTTGTTAGTTCCTAATAAAAATAAACATACACCTACCCAATGGCTCAGCGATTTCATGTCCAGGTATTTATCCAACAGACATGAATTCACATATCCACAAAAAGACTTGAGCTAAAATGTTCATAGCTCCGCTCTTCATAAAGGATCAAAGCAGGATACAGCCGAAATGTCTATCAGCAGGAGAATGGATAAACAAACTATGGTATATTCATAGAGCGGTATACTACTTGGCAATAAAAAGAATAAACTACTGATGCACGCTACAAGGTGGATGGAACTAAAAGTTGAGTGAATGGAGCCAGATACAAAATAGTACACATCATGTGATTCCATTTATATGAAGTTTAAGAAGAGATGAACAGGTAAACCAAATCTATGTTGATAGACATCACAACAGTGGTTGGAGTGAGGAGAGGGTGGAAGGCAGGTTGGTACTGACTTGAAAAGTTCATGACGGAAATTTCTGGGATAATGGAAAATGTTCTTGATTTTTATCTGGTTGATGGTTACATGATTATGTACATTTGTCAAAACTCATGGAGCTGTACACTTAAGATTTTTGCACTTTAGACTACATAAATTATATCTCAGTGAAGCACTGTCAGGATAAAAAATGAAAAGTTAGCCACAGTTTATAAGGAACAAATGTCATCACATTGAGAACATGTCCACATTAAAGGATGTTGTTATTGTCAGGTGCCGTCCAGTAGGTTCCGACTCATAATGACCCTATATACAACATAACGAAACACTGCCCAGTCCTGCGCCATCCTCGCAATCATTATGCTTGAGCCCATGGTTGCAGCCACTGTGTCAATCCATCTCCTTGAGGGTCTTCCTCTTTTTTGCTGACCCTCTACTTTACCGAGCATGATGTCCTTCTCCAGGACTGATAACATGTCCAAAGTATGTGAGATGTAGTCTCGCCATCTGTGCTTCTAAGCAGCGTTCTGGTCGTACTTCTTCCAAGACAGATTTGTTCATTCTTTCAGCAGTCCATGGTATATCCAATATTCTTCACCAGCACCACAATTCAAAGGCATCAATTCTTCTTTGGGCTTCCTTATTTACCATCCAGCTTTCACATGCATATGAGGCGACTGAAAACACGATGGCTTGGGCCAGGCGCACGTTAGTATTCAAGGTGACATCTTTGCTGTTGCCCACTTTAAAGAGGTCTTTTGCAGCAGATTTGCCCAATGCAACGCGTCTTTTGATTTCTTGACTGCTGCTTCCGTGGGTGTTGATTGTGGATCCAAGAAAAATGAAATCCTTGACAACTTCACTCTTTTCTCCATTTATCATGACTTTGCTTATTGGTCCAGTTGTGAGGATTTTTGTTTTCTTTATGTTGAAGTGTAATCCATACTGAAGGCTATGGTCTTTGATTTTCATTAGCAAGTGCTTCAAGTCCTCTTCACTTTCAGCAAGCAAGGTTGTGTCATCTGCATAACGCAGGTGGTTAATGGGTCTTCCTCCAATTTTGATGCCCTGTTCTTCTTCATAGAGTCCAGCGTCTCAGATTATTTGCTCAGTATATAGATTAAGTATGGTGAAAGGATACAACCCTGACACACACCTTTCCTGACTTTAAACCATGCAATATCCCCCTGTTCTGTTCTAACGACTGCTTCTTGATCTATGTACAGATTCTCTCAAGAGCACAATTAAGTGTTCTGGAATTCCCATTCTTTGCAATGTTATCCATAATTTGCTATGATAGGCACAGTCGAATGCCTTTGCATAGTCAATAAAACACAGGTAAACATCTTTCTGGCATTCTCTGCTTTCAGCCAGGATCCATCTAACACATTAAAGGACAGTTCTTTGTAAATTTACTCATTTGCACTTGTTCAAGGCTGGTCTAGTTGTATTTTTTTTATTTTGTTGTTGTTGAGAATATACACAGCAAAACTTATACCAATTCAACAGTTTCTACATGTACAATTCAGTGGTATTGCTTACATTCTTTGAGTTGTGCAGCCATTCTCACCCTCCTTTTCTGAGTTGTTTCTCCTGTTAACATAAACTCACTGCTCCCTAAGTTTCCTATCTAATATTATGAGTTGCTGTTGTCAGTTTTATCCTATATAGGTAGATCTTGAAAGAGCACAATGCTCGAAGCAGACATTCTTTACTAGTTAAGCTAAACTACCGATTGGTTTTAAGAAGGCCTTCAGGGAATATTTTTGGTTCAAGGTTTAAAATTATCTCAGGAACATAGTTTCAGGAGTTCACCCAGCCTTCATGGCTCCATAAAGTCTGGAGTCCATGAGAATCTGGAATTCTGTTCTGCATTTTCCTGTTTTGATCAGGTTTTTTGTATAGGATCTCTGATCGAAATGTTCAATAATTGTAGGAGGCCACCATTCAGTTCTTCTGGTCTCATGGTAAAGGAGGCAGTTGTTCATGGGAGCATTTAGCAACACATTCCATATCCTCCACCTATTCCTGACTCTCCTTCTTCCTCTGTTGCTCCAGGTGAATAGAGACCAAGTGTTGTGCCTTGGATGGTGTGGTGCAATGGATTGCTTTTAATGGCTTTTCTAGCCATGGTCTTGTAACTCCTACCAAAAGATTGGGTGGGGCTATGCAAATAAGGTGCTTGTGCCCTACCAACAGGATTGGACAGCTGGCTAATTATACAAATAAGATGCATGACACCCTTCTGTGGGCCCATGCAAATAAGGTATATGGAACCCTAATGAGGGGATTGGCCAGTTCTGCCATCCTGCTAGGCTTAAAATGAACCATAGCAGAGGTGGGAATGGGGGACCTCACCATCACCAAGAAAGAAGAGCTAGGAATGGAGTTCAAACCTTGGACCCGGAATCCCTGTGCTGAGGACCTCCCAGACCCAGGAAAGAGAGAGAGAGAGCTGTAACACCAGAGATGGTGAGCAGAGAAACAGCGGCCACAGAGGTAGTAGAACCAGGAGACAGTGCCGTGGGCTTCCCAGCCCATGGAGTGAGAAAGCTGAGTGTCTTTGGGCAGGAGTCTTGCTGGAAGTGCACACTGCATCGGCACTTGGTGAAGGTAGACTTGCTGACTCATGGAGTGAGAGAGCTGAGCACCTTTGGGCTGAGGCATACTGGTGGAATGAGTTATCTCTGGGCATTTATCAGAGAGTTAAAGAGTTTGTAACACTTGCAGGGCTGAGACCAGTGCAAATGGCCAAGCGGCCAAGACAGGCTGAGGGCTAGAGAGAGGCCTGTCTGCAGGCACGGCTGAGAAGAGGCTGTTCTGATAGAAGAACTGTATCTTGAATTGTAACCTGTTACTGCCCTAATAAACTTTGTAACTCTGAGTATGGTCTGTGAGTTCTGTGTGGCTATTTCTACAAATTCTCAAACCCATCAAAGAAGTAGAGAACGCTGTGAGAGGGCGGCTGGTGTTAGAGCATGAAAAAATGTTGGAGAGAGTAGTTAGGCCTGAGCTCTACCTCACAGGAATCAGCCTTGGGCTGTTGATCTTGATTGTCCTTTCCACTTGTGAAATTAGAGGAGGTCAGGGGCCCCTGCCGCACCATTTTTTAAAGATGGCCAAAAACCCAATTCCGACTCATAGGTTTTAAGAACCCAGGCACTATGCAACAATAAACTAGGAGGTAGAACAGAGGCACTAACATGTTATTAGGCCAGTTAACTGGGATGTCCCATGAAACCATGACCCTGAACCTCCAAACCAAGGAACCAGGTCCCATGAGGTGTTCGGTTGTACGTAAGCAGCTTCGGTCTAATTGTATTTTATCTGCAAGATATCATGAAGTTGTCAACAGACCAGGAAATTCCCAGCACCTTCAATGACTTTGATATTTGCTTTGGAGTCAGAACAGCATGTTCCTTCTGTTAGATTTCACTTTCACTTTCTGCTTGAGATTCCTGGGTAGGATCTGTACATATTTCTATAATTAAAAGGTAAAAACTTACAGTGAAATAGCATTAAGCTGCAACTGAAATTGTTACAGCATTATTATTATGTGAAATTTCCTCCAGAAAAAAAAGAATTTTTTTTAAATCATAATTACTCTCAAAGGAAAAATACTTTTGATTATTTATATAATAGATTATTGAGAACACACTACTGTTAGGAGTTATCAAAATTCCAAGCTAGAAATAGGGTGAAAAACTGTCACACACATATCTCATACCTTGCTCACACTTCAACAGTAGAAGAAAACTGGCAACCTAAAGTTAGTAGTGGCCATACGTGTCTACCTTGTCACTTTCCTCAAACTTTCCCTTCCTTATTTCTTTTTTTTTTTAATTGTACTTTAGATGAAGGTTTACAGACCTAGCTTCTCATTAAACAGTTAGTATATATATATATTGTTTTATGACATTAACAACCCCACGACACCTCAATACTCTCCCTTCTTGAACTTGGGTTCCCTATTACCAGCTTTCCTGTCCTCTCCTGCCTTCTAGTCCTTGCCCCTGGGCTGGTGTGCTCCTTTAGTCTTGCTTTGTTTTATGGGCCTGTCTAATCTTTGGCTGAAGGGTGAGCCTCAGGAGTGACTTCATTACTGAGCTATAAGAGTGTCCGTGGGCCATACTCTCAGGGTGTGAGTTATAATTTTGTTCTACATTTTTCTCCAGCTCTGTCTGGGACCCTCCATTGTAATTCCTGTCAGAGCAGTCCATGGTGGTAACCAAGCACCATCTAGTTGAACTGGACTCGGGCTGGTAGAGGCTGTGGTAGTTGCAATCCATTAGTCCTTTGGACTAATCTTTCCCTCGTGTCTTTAGTTTTCTTCATCCTCCCTTGCTCCTGGAGGGGTGAGACCAGTGGAGCATCTTGGATGGCCACTCACAGGCTTTTAAGATCCCAGACACTACTCACCAAAGTAGGATGTAGAACATTTTCTTTATAAACTATGTTATGTCAATTGAGCTAGATGTTCCCTGAGACCATGGACCCACAGCCTTCAGCCCAGTAATTTGATCCCTCAGGGAGTTTGGATGTGTCTATGGGGCTTCCATGACCTTGCCTTGTCCAAGTTGTGCTGGCTTCCCTAGTATCGTGTACTGTTTTACCGCCCTCCAAATTCCTTGCTTATTTCTATCTATAAAACGGTATTGGAAGAGAAAATATATTTAGGTAAGTTAAATGCTAGAAGGAAAAGGAATTTTTATATGAAATATTTGGTTTATACAAAGGAATCGAGGGAAAATGTACAGTATGTTACACTATTAAAAATTTGGATGCAGGTTTAGAATAGGGAGGGCCCAAGAGGAAAGACTGGCTCCATTGAGTACCCTATAGACAGGCACCCTACTAGCACTAGACTAATGTGGTAAACAAAATATACACAGTCCATGTCCAGACAGTACTCAGAATTTATCCAAGAAAACAATTATTTAAAATCAGTAATCACAGTTGTGCAAAATGTTGCAAAGAACACATGTTGATCTGTTCCACTCCCAACAGATCTGATCCCAGCTATCATTAACAGTTTGAAGAATTTGGGAATCCTAGTCAGTTTATCAGGGAGCCCTTATGGCGTAATGGTTAAAGAGCTCAGCTGCTAAACGAAAGGTTGGCAGTTTGAATCCACCAAACGGTAGGAGAAAAGACCTGTCATTCAGCTTCCGTAAAGATTACAGTCTACAAAACCTTATGGGGTGGTTCTACTCTTGGTCGCTATGTGTCAGAATCGACTCGTCAGCACACAACAGTCAGTTTGGGGATTGCTTAGGCTGTGGTCTTTAAATCAGGTTGACTGTATCCTTGGGCACTTACAAAGATTTTCCAGTGCATAAGTGGGAGCTCAGATAGTTTTAAGGGAATTGACAGACTGATCCTCAATTTCCACATGTAGTTTTTACTAAAAGCGACTTTTCTGGAAACAAGAACTGTCCAGGTTGCCAAGCTTGTTCTCTCTTCTCACCTCTCCTTTCACAGTGGAGCTTCTTTCTTTTTACAAAAGACAGGTTTACCTGTCACCCATTCTGAGTCTTAAAATGGTATTTTGCCTCTGGGTGTAAAAACCTCTTGGACTACTGGAAATACTGGTGTTGGTACTGAGAAAATGAATGACTCTAATATCTGGGTATACGGTTGCCAGATACACAGTACACCAGTTAAATTTTAATTTCAGATAATCAATGAAAAATCTCTAGTGTAACTACATTGCAATTATTGCATGAAACACACATATTAAAATGTTGTTGTTTATCTCAAATTTAACTGGGTGTTCTGTATTTAAATTTGCTAAATCCGACAACCTTGTCTAGCTAACAAACGTTCAATGGTTTCCAAGTCACCAATTTCAACAAAACTGAGTTGTCCATTGATAACTAACTATAATTTTTGACAAAAGATCACTAAGTGATTTTTGGAAGATAAAACAGATGTTCAAAGAATTGTGTAAAAATGCTATAACATTTCTTCCAGGCCTACCTACTTATTTATGTGAAAAAGGTTTTCAGCAATTATAATCTGTAGAAATGTAAAAAGAACAGAATCTAGGCTGGATTCTGTCATATTCTAGCAATAGGTAATATTCATCAATACACACTTGAACAAATTGCTTAAAATGTAAGCTGCAACCCACCCATTAAAATCGAATTTGTGATAAAGTTTTACTTATTTTTAACAATTACCAAATTTGTAATATATTTATATTGCTTTAAACAATTGTGTACTAAAAGTACTAAAAATATCAGTGATGATGCAAAATAAATTTTTTAAGTACTTATGATGAAAGGGAAGAATTAAACTTCAATTTATATAGATATTTGTTTCAGAGATAAGTGACAGTGTGATTATAAAAGATGCCCACCATAAACATATATTAAAATTCTGGGGGAAAAGTGAAATATTCAAAAAACTGTGATAAAAAAAATTTTTTGTGTGATAGAATATTTCTAATTTTTAAAGAAGAGCTGATTTATTACCTTTTAATGGATGACAGTTGGTGCCAAATGGTTGTGGTATTTAGAATCCATGAAATACATTTAAAGGAGTTCCTGAGTGGTGTAAACGGTTAACATGTTCAGCCACTAACTGACAGGTCAGCAGTTTGAGTCCACACAGAAGCACCTGGCGATCTACTTCCCAAAAATAAGCCATTGAAAACCCTATGGATTAGTGAAATAACAGATTGGCACACAAAATGAAGGATATTATCTGTGAGTATGGTGCTTCAATAAAAAAAAAAAAATCTATATAAAACCAGAAAGTCAACAATTACTCTAAAGCAAAGATGAGACAATAAGGGGGCAGGGAAACTAGAATATTGGTAACAGTACAACCAGACTGCAAGTAAAGAGGATGATGACACATTGTGAAAAATATAACTAATGTCACTGAACAACTTGTGTAGGAATTGTTAAATGGGAACCTAATTTGCTGTGTACACTTTCAGCAAAAACACCACAAAATATTATTTTAAAAAAGAAAGGAAAGAAAACCCTACGGAATACAGTTCTACTCTGACAAACATGAGGTGTCCCTGAGTCGGAATCTACTTCATGGCATCTGGTAGTTAAATACATTTAAAAAGGTGCTGTTTCAATTTTATTCTAAAATGTGTTTACATTTTGCAGATCCTTTGCAACTATGACAATATATTAAAAAAAAATTGGTGTTAAGTTAAAAATGTGTGAGGGAATATAGAGTTTTTAAAAATTCTTTTGCTGAGTATATGATTAAAAATGTGTGAAGACCACAAAATGTTTTAGATAATGTTAAGGGTGAATTGAAAATGCTTTAAAAAGTCTTGAACTACGTAGGCTCAAAAGTAGGTTGAAATTTCCACGATAGATAAACAGTCTTTCAGATATAATTCCAACTCGAACTCTAGCTGCTCTGAGCAGTTTCCTAACCCAGAAGGTACCTCAGTCCAGCTGGATTCTGTACTGAGCGGACTGTGAGCCCTTCTGATTTCCGAGGATGATGAAGTCCTGAATAATGTATGTGGGTTGTACCTTTGGCTCATAACTGTCTTTGGTCTACAGGGCCTATTGGATCTACAGACTCTCCCAGAAGCCAGAGAAACCAGACGAGCAATCCCTCTGTTCCCTGACATAGCTAAATATACTGCTTAGACAGGCGAAGTTGATGCAACGGTGGCAGTGCAGTTAGACTCCCAGACTTCTGGGTTTACACGAAAATGTCACTGAAATTAAGAGACTTCTTTTGTGAAACAAAAAGGCTAAAAGGAGGATTTCTGAAAAATAGCCAAGTCTGCCCTGGGACAGAACTTTCTGGGACAGAACAAAAGTAAAAATAATCATAAAGATTTCACAAAGTTTCAGTTTTCTTTTAAATACTGGAAAACCTAACGCTTTTTACATGTAAAGTGTTTGGGGCTTGAAGGGGTAGCGGTGAGGACTGACCTTTTCCAGTTAGGCTGACCAATGATCATCTCTACTCCGCTTATCAGGGTTTCCTCTGACCCAAGAGCAATGAAGCAAAGGTTTTTTCAGTAAATGCCACGCGGATGTGCCACTAGTTAAGAAACAGTGACGCTTTTAGGGCCATGGAAATCCCCGACCGGGTTTGCCAGGCTACTGATTAAGGGAACTATATGTGGTTATTACCGCCGGAGTTCCCCTAAGTCCTAAGAGGAAAGCACCAGTTTACATGCAAACCAGTGAGGAGGAGGGACAAAAGTCGGGGTATTTAAACGAGCGCAAGGCTCCAACCCGCGCGGAACCGCCCCGGCGGCAGGTGTCACCGAAGCAGACTAGCAACGTCGGTGCTGGAGCGCGTCGACCTCGGGAGAGCAGGTTGGTGGCGACGCGACCCGGGCGGCCGTGAGTGTGCGCGCGTCTGAGCACGCGTGCAGGCCCCACTCCCACCCGGCGCGGGTAGGACCCAGAGACCGAAGCCGCGGCGCCAGGGGAGGGCGGGTTGCGCGGCGCCCGGCCGGGCCTGCTGCTCCCCCGGGGGCTGCAGGCAGCTGCAGAGGGCCAAGGTCAGTGGGGTGGCATGCTCATCAAACACTGCCCAGGCCCGAGAGGCCGGCCCCAGATCAGCTCCCGAACCCAGAAGGGCTTTCAGATAACAGAGCTTTCAGAGCGGGTCCCCGCCAGCCCGGGAGCCTCTTCCTGGGCGTGCCCCGCGCGCTCTTCCGGCCGGCCCCATCCGCAGCCGCGGCGACTGTGCGCTTTCCGCCTCGGGGAGGCGCCCGGCTGCAGGGTCCCGGGGCCGGTGCGAGCTGGTCCCTGCGCTGCCCTAGCCGAATCGTACCCCCGATCCGCTTACCTCCCGGGAGCTCAGTGCCAGCTCTGCTTTTGGGGTGAGCCAGTGGAATGGTGAAGCTTTGGCATTTGGCTTAATTCGATTATCAAGAGGTATCACCGGGTCTTTGAGGTGACAAATAAGCTTCGGGACAGAGCCTCAAGCAGATCTTTGGCACAGGAAGGACTCAATAAAATATTCAATGAACAAATAGAGGAATGTTTCCCAAGTGGTCGCAGAAAGACCAGGGGGTTTTTTTTTGGCTGGTTTCCTGGTTATCAGCATGGAAACCCAGCAGCGCTCTTAGATCTGTTAAATTGCCGAAGGTATTTAACTGATGTTTTTTTAAGTAACTAACAATAACATTACCTTTGTTAGCTAAAATTTATTGCTAACGTTAAGTGTTGCTAACAGTACTATAGGAGCCCTGGTGGTGCAGTGGTTAAGAGCTCGGCTGCTAACCAAAAGGTGGGCAGTTGAAATCCACCAGCCTCTCCTTGGAAACCCTATGGGGGAGCTCTGCTCTGTCCTATAGGGTTGCTGTGAGTTGGAAGCGACTCCACGGTACCTAACAACGACAGTATTACGCGCTAGGGCAAGTTCCGGAAACTTTTATGAGTATTTTTTGCGTTTAGTTCGCACGGACTTAGGAGCAGGTACCACGGTTATCTCCAAGTGACAGTAAGGAAACAAGGCTTATATAGGTTTACCTGTTTAAAGCTCTACCCTTAGTAAGGGGGCACAGAATGGCATTGGAAACCCAAGATGTCTGACTCCAAAGCCTGATGTTAAACCAGACTCAACAAATTTTGTGGTCATTAATGTAACATTGAAGTCCTTAATACCCTGCAAATGAGGGTACTGTAGTCATACAGGGCTCAATCAAGTTTGCTTACATTCACTTCAACAAACAGTCTTTAATAGCTACATACATTATAGGCCAGGCCCTGTGGATGCTGGGGGCAGTAGAGATATAACATACTTCCTGCTCTGAAAGCTCTCACAGCCTAGGAGGAGGCAGAAAAAAAAGGCACAGTTACCCTCCAGTGTCAGAGATACAGATATTCTGTGAGAGCGATGGATATGCCGAGTGCCCACGAGGGTGAGGACGCCCAACAACCCACCACAAATATTAGAGTAAGAAGAGAAGAAGCTGGAGACCTGAGTCAATTTGAGGGAAAAAAAAAAAAATCTGTTGCAGTGGAGTCAATTTTGACTCATAGTGACTGTACTAGAAAGGAAAGAGGAATTCTAATAGTGGAAGAATTCAGAGAAGCCAAGGGAGGAGAGCATTTCAAAGAGGGTGTGAGTCCCAGTGTCAGATGCGAAAATTTCCATTGCTTTTGGCAGAGAAACGGTGGGAATCATTAGTACAGAGAGCAGTTTCAAGTGGTGCTGACTAAAGCCAGTTGTAGTGGTTTAAGGAGTAAATGGGAGGGGAAAAAGTGGAGATATTAACAATAATCAGTAGAAGTTTGCTTGGCTATGAAGGGAAGGTAAAAAAAAGAGTAGTGGCTAGAGTGTAAAGTGGGATTGAAAGAGGATTTTGTTAGTTTTCATTTTAAGCTGAGACAGACTTAAGCATGATTGTTATGTTGAAGGAAAAGATTCATGTTGAAGGAAAAGATTCATGTTGAAGGAAAAGATTCAGTAGATACATTAAAAAAATGAGGGGCGATAGGGTTAGGAGTAAGACTTCTGAGGCAGTGGGATAGGATGGAATCCCCAAAAGGGGCAAGTGCCTTTAACTGAGACAGCCAGTAGGTTGTGAGCAAGAAAGTCACAGATATGGGAACATGAGAGGATTACTGCGCAATGACGTCTATTTTCTGTGAGAAATAGGAGGCAAAAGCAATTGACTGAAAGTGAGATGGGGAGTAGTGGGAAGTTTGAGAAAGGTGTGGGAGGTTTAGAAGCGTTGCATAGAGCCACGGGCTAGGGAGCTGACGAGGGCTGAGAAGAACTGCTAAGGGGTCCTGAAGGGCCAGCCAAGGTGGAGTCTGAAGTGGCACTGGCTCCAATCTGCAGGGCCGAGGGTCTTCTCCGGCAGCATTCGGAAGCCTGCATGTTAGAAATGGTTAAGACAGAAGGTTGAATTGATCCAGGATTGGTATTTGGCATATTTTTATATAGTTATCATATATTTATTGCCTAACTTTCTATAAATATGTTTCATTTGCATGCCAAAGCTTCTTTAGGGTAACATCTGTGTAGGGGGTTTGCGAACTCAAATGCATTCAGAGGCCAGGCAGGTGATAAAAATAAGCAAACAAAAGCACACTTTGTTTATATTTTTAACCATTCTTCATTTCAACAAAGAAATGTGATTCTCATTTTTTTCCCCAAAACATCCTTCTCTTGGTCCTCTGTTCATTTTTACTACTCCTCCTAGACTTTTCATTTTCCTCTTAATTCTGCTTTAAGAAAAACAATAGTGCTAGCTCAGTGAGAAATGGCAACTAACAGTCAGTATCAGGGAGTCAAACTATGGAGAACACATGCCCTGCTCTCAGGATTTAGCCAATACTGACTCTAGCTTATTGTTGCCGTGCAGGAATATAGCCCCAGTGTTGTCTTTCCAGAGAAGTTTAAAATCTAGAATTTTATGGAAAATCTCTTATTTATTTTTTAATTGCTGGCAATGAATGAAAACATCCAAAACTATTGTGGTCCAAGAAAAAACCTATTTGGAAAATTGGTGAAATTCAAATAAGGAGTATAGATCAATGAACAGCATTGTATCAAAGTAAGCTAACTCATGTTTCTGGAATTGTACTTTGGTCCTGCAAGATGTTAACTCTGAGAAAGCTGGGTGCAGGGTATGTGGAACTCTGTATTATTGTTATATTATTATTTATTTTTTTAAGAACTCTGTATTATTTTGGTACATTTTCTCCACATATAAAATAATTTCAAAAAGTAAGTTAAAAAAAAATTAGTATAATACTATGGTCCATTTCTGTGCAAGCCAAACATAATACCTCTATAGGCTACCAGTTTGAAACCTCTGCTCTTTATTTGGGATTTCTCATTTTCTATGGCACAGTGGTTGGAGCCCTCGTGGCACAGTGGTTAAGCATTTGGTTGCTAACCAAAAGGTTGGCTGTTTGAATTCACCAGCCAGTCCTTAGAAACCCTATAAGGCAGCTCTGCTCTGTCCTATAGGGTCGCTATGAGTTGAAATCAACTTCAGGGCAATGGGACAGTGCTTAACATGGAATCCTGGTGGTACAGTGGTTAAGTGCTGTGCTGCTAACCAAAAGGTCAGTGGTTCGAACCCACCAGCTGCTCCACAGGAGAAAGATGTGGCAGTCTGCTCCCATAACATTACAGCCTTGGAAACCCTATGGGGCAGTTCTCCCCGTCCTATGTTGTCACTATGAATCAGAATCAACTTGACAGCAATGGGTTTGGTTTTTTTATTTTGGACAGTGCTTAACACAGTACCTTATAATCAGTAAATATGAGTGGCTCTATTTTTGGAGAAAAGGTAAAAAAAAAAATTGTGTTAAATCTACTAATTGACTTTTTAAACTGTCATTTTTTTTTAAACAGGTTTTATAAACGAAACAAACCGTTCTACTTCTACATTTTTTGTTTGTTTCTTCTATAAATCAAAACATCTCAAAATGGAGGCCTAAAACCCTTAGAAGGGACTTAGCCTATTCTCCGGGAGGTAGTTTTGTGCATGAATGAAAAAATTAAGTAGTTTCTGGAATTTTTGATATCCAAAGAATGTTAATTTAAAAAATATGATTTAATTGTGTGAGGTATAACTACAAAGTAATGAGTTTGATTTTGAATTTGATTTGTGGAAGTAAAGGAGAAGTGATTGTAGCTGGATCATATTGCTGAAATACTCTTCAAAATTGGCTGGGCATCCTTCCATTGGCTGCTCTGTAGAATAGGAAGAACCACCTGTGTTTGGTAAAAATTTAAAAATGAATGACAGTTATCTAGAACAAAGAATTAATATTCAACTCTCTGCTAAATTAGACAGATATGCAAATGAGACCTTTGACACGTTAAAAGACTTCTATGATGACAAAGAAATGTCAAGAATGAAACTTTTTGATAGGTACAACAGATTTCGGGGAAGTAGGAAAGAAACATGATGATTGGTGAAGAAACTATCCAGTGACTTCCAAGACTATTGATAATATTTTGAAAGTCTAAACTTAGCTTGGTCAAATGGTCTATTATCTCAGAGAATGATGAGAATGAGAATGATGACTGGGTGGTTCAATTTTAGTAAATAAACTTATTCAGAAAGAAAATGGACACAAAGTGATAAATACAATATTATTTAAAATAAATTGATTAATTTGCCAAGACCAAATGGTATCGCTATGACTAAGCAACTATGTTCCTAATTATCTATGAGGAAGTAATTATTATCTCATAAATCTTAAAGGCAGGTTTTAAGATGTGTCAGCCAACACTGTTACGACTTCATCTTTTTATTTGGAGGCAAATCTTAAATTGTTTTGTTTTCCGTATTAAAAAATGATTGTGGGAATAGAAATTATTTAATTTGAGAAAGATTTGGGATATACCATATTTCATTGAGTCTAAGATGTCATCAGTTGTAAGATACCTCATTATTTTATGTACCTCTAAGAAATAAAAATTGCTGCTAATTAAAATATAGTATGTCAGTAATTACAAGATGCCTCTCGCTAACAGGGATATTCAAACATGTGTCTTAGAAATGGTGAAATATGGTAATGTACTTTTTTCCTTCTTTGAGGTAGGTATGCTTTTTTTCTGGCTGCCGAATTTCGTAACTTACAAAAAGCAAAATAAACAATTAGAACATTTTTTGCTGTAGAACACTTAAGGAGCATAGCTTTCCACCATGAAAAGACGCTAGCTATGTGAGTCAGACATTTTATCTTCAGGCTGGTGGAATGCCACTGAAACATTCTAGTGGCCTAGAGAAGATGACCTCACTGTGGGGATGCCTGACACCAACTGGCATCCTGATGACCTAAAACACTCTACACTTCTACCAAGAGTTTTCATTTTCACCCTAAGTCACTATGTGGCGTCATGCTTAGATGCATTTGCGTATGCATAAAGATTACACAAAGGTGCAGTTGTGCCAGAAAAAGGATAACTGTCCTTAACTATCCCTTAGAGGTTTATCTGTAAAAGATATAGAATCTGACCATGCTGAAACCCTAAATTCATAAAAGGAAAAGAACGAAATTTCTTGTTCATCCTAGTACTGAAATAACAAAATCAAAAGCCGTGCACAAAACTACCTCCCCAGAGAAAGGCTAGTCCCTTTTCCTGCCCATCCATTTCACTATGAACACAGAAAATAGCATATTCTTATCAAATTTGATGAAAAGCACCAACATGTCTGAATTGAAATACGACTTTTCATGTGAACTGTACCGAATTTCTACGTATTCGACTTTCCCCCCTGGAGTTCCCATCTCAGAAAGGAGTCTTGCTCGGGCTGGTTTTTATTACACTGGTGTGAACGACAAGGTCAAATGCTTCTGTTGCGGTCTGATGCTGGATAACTGGAAACAAGGAGACAACGCTATTGAAAAGCATAAAAAGCTGTATCCCAGCTGCAGCTTCATTCAGAATCTAAGTTCATTTAGTGGTCTGGGAGCCACCTCTCAGCCTGTGTTTTCTTCTTCAGTGATAAACTCCACACATTCATTACTACCAAGTTTGGAAAACAGTGGCTACTTCAGCGGCTCTTATTCAAGCTTTTCGTCAAACCCTGTGAACTCCAGTGCAAATCAAGCCTTTTCTGCCTTGAGGACAAGCCCCTACAGTTGTGCAATGAATACTGAAAAAGCCAGGTTACTTACTTTCCAGATGTGGCCGTTGACCTTTCTATCACCAACAGATCTGGCAAAAGCAGGCTTTTACTATGTAGGACCTGGAGACAAAGTGGCTTGCTTTGCCTGTGGTGGAAAACTGAGCAATTGGGAACTGAAGGATGACGCTATGTCAGAACACTTGAGACATTTTCCCAACTGTCCGTTTTTAGAAAATCAGCTTCAAGAATCTTCAAGATACACTGTTTCTAATCTGAGCATGCAGACACAGGCAGCTCGCTTTAAAACATTCTGTAACTGGCCGGCTAGTGTTCCAGTTCATCCCGAGCAGCTTGCAAGTGCTGGCTTTTATTATATGGGTAAGAAACTTCATCTAAAAACAACAAAAAATATTCAATATACTTTACCTTGTGAATTTTTGTGGCAAGTTATATGTATTCATAAGTTTTGGTCTAAAATTAATTTTAGGTCATAGCGATGATGTCAAATGCTTTTGCTGTGATGGTGGACTGAGGTGTTGGGAATCTGGAGACGATCCATGGGTGGAACATGCTAAGTGGTTTCCAAGGTAATTGTTTGGAACTTCTCTTTGGAAATTTTTGTGATTATTGATAGCGAGCTGTACGTGTTTACCTTATAATCGGCTGTTACTTTACTCTGTCTTTGTTTCAGAAATACATTTGTGGGTAAGTTTTATGTGGGTTACTTAGAAAAAGAATGACTTAAAAGGTTTCGATGAAAATTTAAGAAATAGGTTTGGGATTTAAAAAAACATTTTTTTAAATAAATATATTTTTAAAAATAACATATGCTTTTTAATTATAAAAACATAATCACACATTGTAGAAAAGTACAGAGACAAAACATAAAGATGTCCAGAAATCCCAGCATCTGAGGATGACCACAGTTACCATTTTAGTGACCATCCCTCCAGATATCTCTCTATGTTGTTCTCGTTGAGTGTTGTTGAATCAATTCTGACTTATAGTGACCCTATAGAACAGAGTAGAACTGCCTCATGGAGTTTCCCAGGCTGTATGTACATATATAGACAAATGTATACAATTTTATATAAATGAGATAATATACATATTGTTTTCAAACTTCTTTCAGTCAACACTATGTCTTGGCCGTATTTCCATTCATTCGACATTCAACAGTATTAATAGAACACCTATTCCTAGGCACTGTTCTAGGTGCTTAAAAGATACCAGTTGAACAAAACAAGATCCCTGGTCTCATACACTCATAATTTTGTAGCAGGGGAGGACAGACAATTACTAAAAAAAAAAGAATATTCTGTAGCATAAAGCTAGTGTGATAGAAAAAGAGAGATGGGAGAGCAGGGTAAGAGGAATTGGGTGTGCCAGCAAGTTACACTATTAAATAGGGTGGGCAGCGTAAATATAGAATCACTTCATCTGTTCTGATCACTGTGTAGTATTTCATTGTTATGTCTTACACTTCAAATTATTTTACACTTATTTGCACTCTCCCTTTTCCATCTAATTTAGGTAGCCTACATATTTTTCATGGTCAAAACTTTGTATTATTGAATGTTAGCTTCTAAACTTGGTATTCTAACTTATTTTCATTATTTTTTTTCTCTATTTATTTTCCTACCAAACCATTTGAAAGTAAGTTACAGACATCATGACATTTCACCCCTGAGTACTTTGGCATGTATCTCCTGGGAATGCCATTACAACATTACCATATCGGGGTCATTACCTTTTGGCTTAAAAGCAAAACGAAGTAATATGTTTGTCTCTGCTTTAAGTAAGACACAGGAAAAATTCAGCTACACGTAATTTTCTAATTTAATAGTTACTGACAACATGGCACCAAGAATCTTCTAACTGTAGAACACATATTCATGTATTTTAGTAAGGAAAAAATTAAAACACCAAATGGTTCAAATTAAATTATGAAAGACCCATCTTGTTAATGCCTTTTTCAAAGGTTAACTATTGAACGGTATATGTTCTTTCTAAGTTGTTACCACTAGGGGACATATAAGATGGAAAATCTGGGAAAGAAGGAAGAGAAATATCAGTTTTAGATCACTTATTTATAGCCTTCCTCTTGTCTACATCAACTTGCTTTTGACTGCAAGTATCTCATACCACTTGTTAACTTCCCATATGGTCAACAAATAGCTGAGTAGTTACATGTACGCTTATGCTCACTTGAAATATTTAGCAGGCTACAAGTGATGAGTTAGCTCTGCACAAATGACCACAAACATTTAGGAATTTTCCAAAATTAGCTGAAGAATAATATATCTTGGTAAATATAATAAAATTAATTTTGTGAAACATTAAACTTTATGAAAATAAAGGAACTAGTAGTAAATTAAATTTATGTTAGCTGTAAGCAGCATCTTAAAAAGCAAACTTAAAAAACTCGTGAAAAAGCCTAAGAATCCTATTATACGATGCTTACCAGATAGTTTTGGGGAAAAAATTTTGAAAGAATAAGAAATGCAGTAGCATTACCTCACACTGGGCTAAGATTTATTTTTCTAATTTTGAAGTTTAGAATCAGGGATCCTAAATGGTTCTCTGATTTGGGGCAAATATCTAACCAGATTTGAAATGGGATAAATACCTAGAGAGGCAGAACAAGGTTATGAAAATTTTCATTCCATTATAAAATTACCCCCAACTTTATATTCTTTTTTACATTTTAGGTGCGAGTACTTGATACGAATTAAAGGACAAGAGTTCATAAGTCGAGTTCAAGCCAGTTACCCTCATCTGCTTGAACAGGTAGGAAGAATTTTTTTGTTGTTTTTAAATTACAGATTAGTAACAGATAAATTATTTTCTGACAATTAGAGTGGTATTTTAGTGAGAAAGCAAGCATTGCATTAAAAAGATACTTTGTTTTTTTTACAAAATCCAGCATGATCTCAGAAAATACTATCCTTTAGAGAAAAATAGATTCATAATCAGTAACTTCCTGAAAAATGATATATTTATTTCTCTAAGCATTTCTCCAATCAAGTTACAATAAATTTGAGGGAAAAAATGGCTGTGATTGTAACATTTAATAGTTTTACTATGTAAATTTTTCTTAAACAAATTTGAGAAAGAGAATTTTATTGCCATTTCTAATCTTTCTGGAAGAGCAACTAAGAACTTACGTAATAATTTGATGGTCAGCTACTTCCTAACTATTGTCAACAGAACTGACATAGGGTCCAACATCCCAAAGGATGACCCAGGGATGAAAGTCAAACAGTACTGTCTCATAGGTCACTGAAGAGGTGTAGCTCTTCCTGCCTTGATGAAAATAGATTTCACTTGCTAAACATACATACAAAGAAACTCTATTAGTTTATGTAAATGAAATACTACTTTGACTTTAAAAAATTTATTTTGCCAGTAAGCAAGTCAGTTTGCAATAAATTGAATAAAATAGGTCTGTTGACCATTTTTTATTGCAATGGGTAGGATAATGTTTATATTTTAATTTGTATGTGTATTTTTTCTGTAGCTGTTATCTACTTCAGACACTCCAGAAGATGAAAATGCAGAGTCACCAAGTATGTATAATAATTACTATATTTAAATAGAACCACTTGGTACTGTCAAGATTGAAAGTTTATAATGTACATTTGCATTATAATTGACAATTTACAATGCATTTTCGAATAGATTACATTGGTATTTCTCAAACCTCAGTACATATCAGAATTGCCTGGAGAACTTTCACAAAATATTATGGATTTCTAGTCTCTGCTTCTGACCTATTGAATTGAATCAGTATCTAAAAATAGTATTTGGGAATCTATAGTTTTAGCAAACTATGTATAGTTGGCCTAACCCCTCTTCTTGGACTAGTATTTGAGAGTAGATGCACTATGACAGATGGCTCACACATTCTTTCTATGAAACAGAGAGAGTAGAAAGTACTACTCCCCCTCTTCAGTAGGGAACTTGAGGCTCAGAGAGGTTAAGTGACTTGTTCATCATCTTAAACTTACAAGGTAACAGAACCAGTATTTGAACAGGCTCTTCCACTCTGTTATCTAGTGTCCAATTTGATTCAATAAGTATTTATTGTATATTTGCTGTTCTGAGGAAACAGTGGAGAGCAGGAGATATATAACTCTTACTCTCAGGAGCTAGTAGTCTAAGGGATACAGACCAATACACAGATCAAATAAGTGTTATGATAAGGAAAGTGATCTTGGACATTGTTTCCTTCTCCCATATATATATATGTTTCCAGTTATGCCAGATAATGCATATTTTGTATCTGAACACTATTTCATATTCTCACTTTAGTAAATAAATGTATATATCACTATTTTAAATTGAACAAATTTATATGAAATAGTGCTTACACACTTTCTGGATTTTGTGGTTTTTTTTTTTTTTAATATTGCAATAACTTTCAATTAAAAAATATATAGATTATCCTAATAGGTGTTCAATTCTTTGTTCCATATAGTTATTCACTTTGGACCTGGTGAAAACCATTCAGAAGATGCAGTCATGATGAATACACGTGTAGTTAAAGCTGCCCTGGAAATGGGCTTCAGCAGAAGGCTGGTAAAACAGACAGTTCAGAGTAAAATCCTCATGACTGGAGAAAATTATAAGACCATCAGTGATCTTGTATTAGATTTACTTAATGCAGAAGATGAACTGAGAGAAGAGGAGAAAGAAAGAGAAACCGAGGAAAAAGAATCAGGTACGTGTATTTATTTATACAGTCCGTATTTTCACAAGGATTTGGATATCACTGTGTGAAAGTTACTGAAAATATACTCCTAAGTAAATCCAGTCAGGTTTTTCTGATGCTTAGTATTTTGAATTTGAATCCTGAAAAATTTCTTCACCTTAAAATATAGTTGAATTGCTCAGTAAATAGAAAATACATGTGCTGAGTGAAAATATTTTTTTCCCCTAATTCATATTTTTGGAAACGCTGGTGGCGAAGTGGTTAAGTGGTGTGGCTGCTAACCAAAAAGTCCACAGAATCCGCCAGGCGCTCCTTGGAAGCTGTACGGGGCAGTTCTCTGCTGTCCTATAGGGTCGCTGTGAGTTGCGATCGACTTGACGGCAACCGGTTTTTTTTAATTCGTATTTTTACCCTGGGTAGTTGACCGTGTATGTAGTTATTCACGGCACAGTTTTGATCACAGGCCAGTTATTCATCCTCTTTGCTGTAAAACTGGGGCGTGATCAGGGGTGGTTAGTAATTTAACATTAGTATAACAGCATATCTCAGCCTGTGACTATAAACTAATGCACAGATTATGATTAAGGCCTCTACCTGCCCATGCAAGAACTTAGCTCCCTTCAGAGTGTCCATTATTTAGGAAAGTCCTAGGATCCTGTTTGACATGCCTTCAGGACAGATTACCCCAGGCCCTCACATGCTAACCTGTCTGCTATTCTCTTGCCCTTCACAGCAACTCTCTTCCTCTGGGCATGTCCATTCTTGTCTGGTGGCTCTCATTATGATCATCACTCATGCCTAGGACAAAGAGAAATGCTGATCTCTCTCTGCTACGCTCTTTCCCAAGCAAGGATCAGACCACTAAGTCCCTTCAACACAGCTGAAAACAGACTGTAACTTTTAATAAGCTTTTACAGAAGATTTAGGGATAACAGAAGGGAATTATATCACAGATGGCAGTTTACAACTGCAACTATATGTGATTTCTCTTGGTCCCCCTAAGCCTATCCTCCTGATTCACTCCACCTAGATTTTGCTTCATTTCTGTAGCTCTGGCCAGTTTACATGAATGTCTAAGAAGGCCCCAAGCATGTTTCCCCTTACCAAAGGTCAGGTCCCCAAAAATCTGTAAAACCCAAAAAGAGAAAAAAGTTTGCCCCTGCCTTTCTCCAAGGCCATCTGTGATCTATTTCTTCCTAGGATGATTGACAGGAGGTTACCCACTCCATTTGGGAACAAACTTACCATGAAGGTGGATCTGTTTTATGGCTCCACCCAGACAAACATATCAGACCATGGTAATCCAGCATCAGTATAATTACCAAAATGTGATTACTCAGTCCTGTGTACCACCAGTAGAGTCCCTGGTTGGTGTGAACAGTTAATGCACTTGGCTGCTAACTGAAAGGTTGGAGGTTTTAGTCTACCCGAACGCGCCTCAGAAGAAGGGCCTGGTGATCTACGTCTTAGAAATTAGCCATTTAAAACCCTATGGAGCACAGTTCTACTCTGACACACTTTGGGGTCAGTGTGAGTCAGAGTTGACTAGACACCAACTGGTTTTTATATATCATCAGTAGAATAGAAACATAGTCCAAGTTAGCCTTTGCCCAGTCTATAAGTTCTCTTTTTCACTGTGAAAGTGAAAAGCAGGCCAATGTGACCTCCCAAAAGGTAGTCTTCTCCGTGTGAGTCACTGGTCACCAGTCAACAATTATTCAAAAAAGAGAACACCCATCCCTACAATTGTTTACACACCTCATGAAATTTAAGGACACCCAGCTATAAAATATTTGTGTTTTTCAAAGAAAGCCAATGAAGTCTCCAGAGATGAGTCTAAATTAACAATATGCAATAATCTGTGTTGTCAGAAAGATCCCTTAGCTTATCAGCCTCACCATTTTACCTGTTTATCTGTTACCTAGCACAGTGCCTAAACATAGTCTGTGCCCAAGAAATATTTTTTGAATGAGTGAATGAAAAGACTTACCTTTAGGTAAATGTTTATAGTCTCACCAAGAACAGTGGTGCATAATGTGTTAAGAGGTGTGTAAGTGAAGAGGCAATGGAAGATATTTTTTTCTAGAATAAAAGGATAATCTGCTTCAAAGGTATATTCAAGTCATTTCTTATGAGCCAAAATATAGTCTATAACTTTCAAATAAGACTTGTTTTTTTCCCAGCTACTATCCAATTTTAGAATTCTTAAGAATTTCAAACAGAGAACTTACTACATTAGCTTTAGTAAAAATGTAACTAGAAAAAGTAAATCTTAGATTGAAGAAATGTATTTCAACACCAAGTATAAATTTTATTTTTACTTCCTGGTATATCACTACTTCTCTAGCAGATAATTTAACATATATTAAGTCCTAATTCTTTTACCCCTGTGGCTATTACTTATTTATTCCTGTCTTTAAATAACTGAGACTTGGTTATTCATTTGTTCGATAGATAGTCACAGAACATTGGTTTCTAGGCACTATTCTGGGTCGTACTCTTTCCTCATTTATTTTCAGAGCTTCAGTTATCTTTAAAGCCTTGACTTTTCAAATAAGCACCAGTTTTTTTTTTAACCCATCCACATCTTTTTTTTTTTTCTTTTAATTTACTGTGCTTTAAGTGAAAGTTTACAAATCAAGTCAGTCTCTCATACAAAAACTCATACACACCTTGCTAGGTACTCCTAGCTGCTTTCCCCTAATGAGACAGCACACTCCTCCTCTCCACCCTGTATTCCCTGTGACCATTCAACCAGCCTCTGTCCCCCTCTGCCTTCTTATCACACCTCCAGACAGGAGCTGCTAACTTAGTCTCATGTGTCTACTTGAGCCAAGAATCATTTACTGTGTTATAGTCCAGTCCAATCCCTGTCTGAAGAGTTGGCTTTAGGAATGGTTCTAGTCTTGGGCTAACAGAGGGTCCAGGGACCATGACCTCTGGGGTCTCTCTAGTCTCAGTCAGACCATTAAGAATTTGAGGTCTGTGTCCCACTGTTCTTCTGCTCCACTGGGGATTCTCTGTTGTGTTCCCTGTCAGGGGAGTCACCGGTGGTAGCCAGGTACCATCTAGCATTTCTAATCTCAGGCTGATGTAGTCTCTGGTTTATGTGGCCCTTTCTGTCTCTTGGGCTTGTAATTACCTTGTGTCCTTGGTGTTCTTCATTCTCCTTTGCTCCAGGTGGGTTGAGACCAGTTTATGCATCTTAGATGGCTGCTTGCTAGTGTTTAAGACCCCAGATGCCACTCACCAAAGTGGGATGCAGAACGTTTTCTTAATACATTTTGTTATGCCAATTGACCTAGGTGTCCCCAGAAACCGTGGTCCCTAGATCCCTGTCCCTGCTACTTGCTACTCTGGCCTTCAGAGTATTTGGTTGTATTCGGGAAGCTTCTTAGCTTTCGGTTTAGTCCAGTTTTAAGCACCAGTTTTTATTCTTTATTGAATAGCTCCAGTTGTGTGCCCTGTTACTTCAGACAGCCCAGTAGTTTCATGGTAAAACTATATCATAATTAACTAATAAACTTCGATTCATAAATGCGTAGTCATATCTCAAAGAGATAACATTATAGATTTTCAAAGCATAGAATTGTTTGCCAATTGCTATAAAACCTAGATCTTTCAGGAGAGTAAGGTGGCCCCTTTAGGATGAGAAGGTATTCTTTGACAAGTCGGGTTTATTTTCTAAAATGCTGTTAGTGCTTTCCCCCCTTTACTATAAAAATACTTAGTTAATGGAAATTGCACATCTAATTTGAGGAGATGATTAAAATTTCAACCTAAAATAGAATTGTAAAGAAATTTTAGGGAAGAATGGCAATTTAAGAAAAAAAAATTCTATCATTTTAATTTCTCTTAATTTGACCTTTCCTCAATTTGACTAGATTAAATTGGAATTTCAGTATTGTAACCTAAAGTTTATTTGACCAAGACCACAGGTCCTGATGTCAAACTGCCTCGGTTTGACTTTTGCTAGTTGCGTGTCCTTTGGCAAATTCCTTGCCTTGCTGTGCCTGTTTTCTCTTCTGTAAGATGAAGGCATTGTTAGGATGAGGTGAGCTGTTGTGAGGATGAAATGAGCTAATATGTGTGAAGTGCTTAATATTGTGCTCATTAAGTGTTAGTCCCTATTATCTGTAGTATTATTATTAGGCAAAGGGGGACTAGGTACCCCCCCAAAACGTAGCAGTCAACTTCAGTGCCTGACTGATGTAGGATTATGATTGGTTTTCATTCAGTTATATGTATAGGTATAGAAGGAATTTTGTGAGCAGAGTCTGAGCATGTTTGTGTTTGTGTCTTTCTTTCTTATAAAGATGATCTATCATTAATTCGGAAGAATAGAATGGCACTTTTTCAACATTTGACTTGTGTGCTTCCAATCCTGGATAGTCTAATGATTGCCAGAGTAATTAATGAACAAGAATATGATGTTATTAAACAGAAAACACAGACACCTCTACAAGCAAGAGAGCTGATTGATACTATTTTAGTAAAAGGAAATAGTGCAGCTGCCATATTCAGAAGCTCTCTACAAGAAAATGACCCCGTGTTATACAAGAATTTATTTGGTAAGTGCTGGAAAATTCTTTTTGGGAAATTTTTCGGTGAATTGAAAATATGTTATCATTAATAACTTGTGATGATTGAAAATCACTCAGTCCAATATATAAAATATTAATTTTATAGCCGTAGAAACCCTGGTTGCCTAGTGGTTAAGTGCTACGGCTGCTAACCAAAAGGTAGGCAGTTGGAATCCACTAAGTGCCCCTTGGAAACTCTATGGGGCAGTTCTACTCTGTACTATAGGGTCGGTGAGTCGGAATCAACTTGACAGCAACTGGTTTATACACTATAAAACTCTTAATTGCACAGAAAGGTTAAAGACCGTTGTTGCATCCTGAGAATTATTTATAGTATTTGGCCAGTCTAAACTTTTCACTTGAAAATATATATTTTGTGGCTAAATGTCAACCTTATTTGGTATGTTGTTGTTCGGTGCTGTTGAATCGGCCCCGACACAGAGCGACCCTGTGTACAACAGAATGAAACACTGTCCGGACCTGCGCCCTCCTCACAATCGTCATTATTTCACATATATGTTTGGTATGATAATGCTTTTTCTTTTTCTCCCTTAGTGCAACAGGACATAAAGTATATTCCCACAGAAGATGTTTCAGGTAAAACAATATTAATGCTCTAGACCAGTAGAAAACATTGTTTTTATTTTCTTGGCTTCTTATGGGAGAAAAAGCACATTGCCTTTCAATAAACATTCTTTTGTCTTCTTAGATCTACCAATGGAAGAACAATTGAGGAGATTACAGGAAGAAAGAACATGTAAAGTGTGTATGGACAAAGAAGTGTCCATAGTGTTTATTCCTTGTGGTCATCTAGTAGTATGCAAAGAATGTGCCCCGTCTCTAAGAAAATGTCCTATTTGTAGAGGCACAATCAAGGGTACAGTTCGTACGTTTCTTTCATGAAAAAGAGCCAAAACTTTGTCTAAACTTTTGGAATTAATGAACTGAAATGGATTGTAATTTTAATTTTTATACTCATTTGGTTTCTTTTAAAACTTCTATTTATTTACAACTCGGAAAAATGGTTTTTTTATAAATATTATATAAATATTAATATATAAATGTGTATCTAAAACACACACATGTTCTAGATACCAAGAGAATAATAGGCTTTTGTTCTTGTGAACAAAAAATAGAGCTACCACTACAAACACAGTACCAAATCCAAACATCAGCATTACTGAAATTGTAAATGAAATAAATTTAAGATTTTTGAGTTAACCTTACAGAATTTTAAATATTTTGGAATTGGATTAAGAGCCAGGAACACAGATTCTCTCTTTCAATCAGTGTCCTGTACATAGGTCTCAGTATTTGTTGAATGACTTTTCTGTGGCATGATGACTAAGGCTGTTTTTTGTAAAGAATTCTGTGAGGAGCAATTTAATAAAGTAAAAAAAAAAAAATTATTGCTGTTTTTAATATCTTTATTTCTGTGGTATCTGATAATTTAATCACTCCCAGGCTCCTTCCACACTTCCTTAAGACCTCTTGAGTATCAAACCACAGTTTAGATCCTTTCCTATAAAAAGCTACTGCATTTATACTTGCAGAGCACAGGGGTCAACCACACCTGGCTTTTTTTTTTTTTTTTTTAATTTTTATTGTGCTTTAAGTGAAAGTTTACAAATCAAGTCAGTCTCTCACACAAAAACTTACATACACCTTGCTACATACTCCCAATTGCTCTCCCCCTAATGAGACAGCCTGCTCCTTCCCTCCACTCTCTCTTTTCGTGTCCATTTCCCCAGCTTCTAACCCCCTCTACCCTCACATCTCCCCTCCAGGCAGGGGATGCCAACATAGTCTCAAGTGTCCACCTGATCCAAGAAGCTCACTCCTCACCAGCATCCCTCTCCAACCCACTGTCCAGTCCAATCCATGTCTGAAGAGTTGGCTTCGGGAATGGTTCCTGTCCTGGGCCAACAGAAGGTCTGGGGGCCATGACCACTGGAGTCTTTCTAGTCTCAGTCAGACCATTAGGTCTGGTCTTTTTACTAGAATTTGGGATCTGTACCCCATTGCCCTCCTGCTCCCTCAGGGGTTCTCTGTTGTGTTCCCTGTCAGGGCAGTCATCGGTTGTGGCCGGGTACCATCTAGTTCTTCTGGTCTCAGGATGATGTAGTCTCTGGTTTATGTGGCCCTTTTTGTCTCTTGGGCTCGTAATTACCTTGTGTCCTTGGTGTTCCTCATTCTCCTTTCATCCAGGTGGGTTGAGACCAGTTCAGGCATCTTAGATGGCTGCTTGCTAGCATTTAAGACCCCAGATGCCTCTCTCCAAAGAACCACACCTGGCTTTAATCTATAGGATTTTATGGAATGCCTGAGACAAAATTAAATAATCCCCTCAGTAAGTTTGGTAATTTGTCTGCCTGTGGATTCATTTAGGAAATCTCGTGCCAGGCCTACCCACTGAAAGAAGCCCCTAGTTTTATTCTCACCACTTTGGGTTTAATTCTGGGATATAGAAAGTAACACTGGTTAGCAGCCCTTGGGACCAACAGCTTGTTCTGGTAAATAAATCTATCCTGTACTGTCAGTGCAGCAGCATTTCCTCCTCTACATTTGGTGATGTTCTACACCATGTCAGTGATCGTTTGGGGTGTGCGACATGTAGTAACTCATTTGACTGCTCTTCCCCGCCCTGCCTTTCCAACCTGCTTTTTAGGCCCCGAATTGGGTATGTGATTTAAACCTCAACATACAATATATAACAGCAGTGTTATAATTCAGAACTTTGCAGGTGCTTAATTTCATACTTAAGCCATGTTCATTACAGCTTCCATCTACCCTTTTTATTCACTTCATTATATTACTTGATCTTGTGACACTTCCTATTAGCCATTAAAGTTTCTTCGTGGTGAGAGGCAATGTCCTTCAACCATCTGCACCTCCTTTTGGTGTCTGGCTCATAGACAACAGTGTGGATGTTTACTAAGTAAATTCCAAGCAAAACTATCGGATTTGATTTTTAAGGGGTTCCCTTTTTTAGAAGCAACACTAATAAGCTTGAAGCCAAGGCTATCAGTGGATCAGTATTCTTCAGCTTTTTTAAGACTATGGCCATCCTCGCCCCTCTAGTGAAGATTTAGACAAGGTCTAATTTCCAAAGTTTGTACTGTGCAGATAATAGTCTCCCCCCACCCTACCCCCCAACTGCACAAGATGGTAAACCTGTTCCTTACCAGGTTCTGACACGGCCTTACATAGTCTGGCCCTTGCCTACCTTTTTTAACTCTCCTGAATTTTCACTATATTCCAGCTACCTTGGCTTTCTTCAGTTTCTAAATGCACCTAAACTACCAAGCTCTGTTTTTACTTCAGGGTCTTTGAGTGGAATGCTCTTTCATTCCTCATTCCTTGGCAAATTTCTACTCAACTTTTAGGTCTCAGCCTAGATGTTACTTCCTAAAAGAGGCTTTCTCTGACTTCCCCATCTAGATTATATTCCCTTAAGAAGCTTTCTAATGGCCCCTTTGTTCTTTTTCTTCATAACACTTAACCACAATTTGTATTTATACATTGTTTAATGTCATATCCTATGGCCAAATGTTCCATGAGAACAAGAACCATGCGTTTTGTTCCCCATTATATGTCTAGCACTTTGCAGAGTCTGACAGAAAATGTCTTTATTGAATAAATGAATGATGAATGATTTCCTGTGAGTGGAGGTGGAATGTGAAAGATTTCTTCCTTCTTAATCACTAGAGTAGAAAAAGCAATAAGGCACAATCATTGATAAAGCAGATACTCATAGGCCAAAGCCTATACTCCTTTAGCTACCATAAGGAATCTTTAGATGGGAGAGATCAGCTCAGAAGAGGATTCATGTAGGAGGTGGGACTTGGAACTTTTTTTAATGATAGGGCATGCGAAGTATTTCAGGCTAGAAAAATGCAAAATGAAAAACATACAGAAATTAGAATCCTAAAAATAACAACAGTAATAAACCAACATTTATTGAACTTGCATATACTAGGTGTCTACACACATTATTTTATTTGAAACAAAAATTTTAAGAGGTAATACAAGGTAGCATAGTGCAGGGGCTAAAAAAAATGCAGATTTTGAGTTTAAATCACAACTGAGTAAACGAGCAAATTATGTAACATCTCTGGGCTTCAATTTTGCGTTTGTGGAATGAGGATAACACAGTAGCACTTCGGAAGGCTGTGGTGAGGAGTTTTAAAGAACTAATACCTCTAAGGTACTTAGAGGAGCCCTGGTGGTGAACTGGTTATGGTTGGCAGCTCAGGCTAACCATAAAGGTCGGCAGTTTGAATCCACCAGCTGCTCCTTGGAAACCCTATGAAGCAGCTCTAGTCTGTCCTATAGGGTCACTGTCAGTTGGAATTGACTCAACAGCAGGTAACAACAACAAGGTGCTTAGAATGCTCATCAAATATCACTGTTATAAAGTAGATACAGTTGTTCTCCTTTTTTTAAAGATAAAAAACAGGCTTAGGGACATTAAGTATATTGCCTAAGGCCTCATAGGTAGTAAGTGATAGAGTTGAGAGAACCTACTTTAACCAATACCATAAACTGAAAGACACCTTCGGAGTCCTTTATTTTAGCAATCACTCCTGCCCCCAGGAGGTTTAAACTCCCTCTGTAATATCCTGCTTCGGCTTGAGTATTACCAGAGAAAGAGAACACATTTTTTCTTCGAGTAACTTACTCCATTTGTGAACAATTCTGATTATCAAGATGTTCTTCTGAGCAAAAATCTACCTTCTGAATTTATTGTCAAATGCTCACATACTCTGTAAATTTTCTCTTTACTAGGCTCAACATGATATGATTTGTGACACAAAGAAAAGAAACGCCATGGCTTCTACTGACTAAACACTTCTGCAAATATATATAGGTTTTGGTAGACTTCTGTACAGCAAGTCATTGTTTCTTGGATAGTTACAAAACATCTCTAACATTCATGAGAGGAATAAGTGATCTAGAAAATATATAACAAGGATTGTTCATTCTGAATTCAAGTTTATTTTTCTTACAATTCTTGCCTGGCCAAGAAAGTAAGATTATGAAAATACTGCAGTGTAGGAGAAAATATGAGTACCAAAAAAAGCCAGAAGCCTTGCTTATTTTTCTTTTTATTAAACATTTACAACTGTTGGTGAGGATGTGGAGAAACTGGAGCCTTCATCCATTGCTGGTGGGAATGCAAAATGGTACTGCCACTGTGGAAAAGTCTGGTGGTTCCTCGAAAAGTTTAGCATAGCACTACCATACCCCATGCCGTTGAACTGATTCCGACTCATAGTGACCCTATAGGACAGAGTAGCACTGCCCTGTAGGGTTTCCAGGGAGCGGCTGGTAGATTCAAACTGCCGACCTTTTGGTTAGCACATGAGCTCTTAATCACCACACCACCAGGGCTCCATAAAAACCAAAAAACAAAACCATTGTCATCAGGTCGATTTCAACTCATATGACTCAGCAATTCCACTCTTAGGTATATACCCAAGAGACTCGAAAGCAGGGAATCAAACACACACGTACACCAATGTTCACTGCAGCATTGTTCAGAATTGCCAAAAGGTGGAAACAACCTAAATGTCCATCAACAAATGAATGGATGTTGTACAGTGGTTAAGTACTTGGCTGCTAACTGAAACGTCAGTGGTTTGAACACACCAGCTGCTCCAAGGGAGGAAGAAGTGGCAGTCGGCTTCCATAAAGATTTACAGCCTTGGAAAACCCATGGGGCAATTCTACTATGTCCTATAGGGTCACTACGAGTTGGAATTGACAACAACGAGTATGTACAGTCGTGTGCTTCATAACATCTGGCTGGGCAACATCTGACCTCATATACATCTGTGGTCCCATGAGGTTATAATGGAGTTCAGAAATCCCGATGGGAGAACAAGACGCAGCAAACGCTTCCTGGTGGCTATTTAGTCAGTACAGGTACCCCATATAGCTTTGCTAAGTACAGGCAGTCCCAGGTTATGAATATATCTGACTTACGTACAACCCGTAGTTATGAACCAACCCTGTAAAGCCTATTGTTCGTAACAACAAAAGGTTGATACTTGGCAACGTGCATCTAAATATTATCATTGTTACCGTATTATTATGCTAAAGATGGTTTAGTGTATCTGGAAGTGTTTCTTCAATGTTTTTTATGCATAGAAAAGTATGCTATATACTACATAATACGACAAACATTTGACTAGCTGATGTTAGATACGAACCTTACCTAATTGTTCCAACTTATGTACAAATTCTATTTAAAGCCAGATTTGGGGACAGAACTTGTCTGTAACCCAGGGACTGCCTGTATATAACACGGTGCTCGCACAACATCCAAACCACCTGATGTCCTTTTTCACAGAACATATTTCACAGATGCTAAGTGATGCATGACTATACTTACGGCGGAATATTACCCAGCCACAAAGAGAGGTGACGTCCTAACACGTGCTACAACGTGGGTGAATCTTGAAAATGTGCCGAGTGAAGTAAATCAATAACAAAAAGACAAATATTGTATGATCTCACTCATTTGAAATGTCTAGAATGGGCAAATGTATAAAGACCAAAATTTATTAGTGGCTACAAAAAAAAAAAAAATTTTTTTTTTTTACCAGGGGTGTGGAGGAGGAAGAATACAGGTTACTGTTTAGAAAGCATTGAGTTTCTGTTTATGGTTGTGGAAAATTTGGCAATGGGTATTGGTGTTGGTTGTACAACATGATTAATGTAATCAACGTCACTAAATCGTGTGATTGATCTCACTAAACTGTATACATGAAAAATGTTAAATTTGCAAATGCTGTGCTATATATACATTATAAACAATTTTAAAAAAGGGTAAATTTAACTTAAGTAGTACAAATAATATTTTATAACTTTAACAATGTTCAAACTTAGAGTCTAATGTTACATTTGTTTTCCCCATTCGTTCAGTTAATTGTTTTCATATTTCTAGTGTACAATTGCTGATGATTTAAAAAAGACTGTATATATCTGATGAGGAGTCCCTGGGTGGAACAAACGATTAAGTCCTTGACTAATAACAGAAGGATCGGTGGTTCAGACCCACCCAGAGGTGCCTCGGAAGAAAGATCTGGCAATTTGCTCCAACGCTTACGGAGTGCAGTCCTGCTCTGCAACACGCACGGTCGCCACTTGCTGGCACTTACTGGACACCACTGCTAACTGGTTACGTGTCCGATGAGGCTGTTATCCTGACCTTTGTCAGACAAGCATGATATGATAAAACCACAGTAATTAAGAAAAACCTGCTGCTGTCGAGTTGATTCTGGCTCGTAGTGACCCTGTAGGACAGAGGAGAACTGCCCCATGGGGTTTCCAAGGAGCAGCTGGTGGAGTCAAACTGCCGACCTTTCGGTTAGCAGCTGATCTCTTTACCACTTGGGCATATAGGGGTGGACAAATAGGCAGTGGAACAGGATAGAGAACCCAGGATGGACCCAAGCACATGTGGGACTCTGATACATGACAGTGGGAATTAGTGAGGAGAGGATTGACTAGTCAATAAGTAATAAACAACATATAATATTATGTGTAATAATAAATAAATAAAAATAGTGCTGTTTAATTGGTTATTCTAATAAAAAGTTCGATCATTACATTATTCCATAAACAAAATAAACTCCCAGTGAATAAAAGCCTTAAAAATGGACATTATACAAGACTATGTACGTGAATTTAAGGATTTCTTAAGCAAGATTCAAAAAGCACAAACTGCAAAGGAAAAGACTGATAAATATGAGACCATTAAAATAGATTAGTTTACTGAATGAAATATTAATAACATGAAAAGACAAGCCACAGACTTGGAGAAGTTGTACATATAATGCATATAACAAACAAATGATTCAAATACAGAATTTTTCTGAAGATTTTTCTATAAATCAGTGAGAAAAAGAAAATGAAATGAACAAAGGTGGTGAATAAACAATTCAGAATAAAAACCAAAGTGATCAATATATTTAAGAATGTTCACCTCCCTGGGCATAAGGAATATGCAAATCAAAATAAAATCACAAACATCAGATAGGCAAAAAATAAAGGTATAACACCAAATGCGGCAAAGGTGTAAAGCAGTGGAACTACCGGTAACCCAGTGCTGTAGGAATGTAAATTTTAAGATCACTTTGGAGAATAATTTGCCAATATCTAATACACTTGAAGTTGTTTTTTTTTTTAATACAGTTGAAGAGATGTACACTTTTAGACACGGCAATTCCTCTTTTAGGTATTCAGAGAAACTCTCAAGGAGACACAAAAATGATCCCTGCAGCATTTTTATGACAAAAGATGAGAAACAACCTGACTGTCAATCGGAGAGTGGATAAGTTGTGGTAGAGTTATAGAAAGGAATGCTCCAGCCATTTAAATGGTTATACAATTGCACATTTAACGAATAACTCCTTTTATTGGGATCAGCACAAAGCTGGTTCCTATGAGGTGGAGGTTAAAGATGTTCCTGATGTCCAACTTTTCCAAGCTGCTGTCCCACTCCATCGTCTCTAATATCAGCTGCTCCCTCTCCCCTCAGTACTCTCGCTCCCATCTTTGGGTTCCCTAACTGGCTGCAACGTCTCATACAACCCGCGAACCATAAAAAGGAAATGGCTCACGCAGTTGTGGAGGCTGGTAAGTCCCAAATTCGTAGGTCAGGTGTAGGCTTCTCCCGGGCCCTCGGTCTCTGCCCGAAGACGCTCCGCTTTCCACGGGCCAGGAAGGCCGCTGCACCATCTCCTGCGGGTCTCTCCTTGGTAGTGATGGCCTCTTTTCTTTTCTGTCTCTGGGGTGGCTCATTTCAAGCCCAGCAGGATGGCAAAACTGGTGGGTTACAATTACCCTGTTACACAGTCTAGCCCAGTCACCTGTGTGGGAGTTACAAGACCATGGCTAGAAAGGCCACACAAAAAGCAATCCATTACACCACACATATAAAATATTATCAAATGATATAAGTCAGAGCCCTGGTGGTGCGGTGGTTCAGAGCTATGGCTGCCAACCAAAAGAAAAGGTCAGCATTTCAAATCCACCAGCAGCTCCTTGGAAACCCTGTGACGCAGTTCTACTCTGTCTTATAGGGTCGCTATGAGTCGGAATCAACTGGACAGCAAACCAGTATATATGAATGTCTAAAACAAAAAAATAAACAAGTGTCGAACAAATTGGTCTCTTGGCCATTACTGCTGGATTTTTAGGCCTAGGTCTGCAGGTTAACACCTTTGGTCTGAGAAACAAGTTTTCCAGTTCATTAGATTTGTTTCATCCTTCAGTTTGAGTCAAAATTGCCCTCTCAATGGGTGGAAATTCTCCACTCCTCTTCTTGCGCATCTCCTTTGGCTTTTGGGAGGCTGCACTGTCCTAGCTCTCCCCTCTCCTCTTACCACACCTAACGCAACTTCCTCCAACTTCTATTCTTCAAATTTATCCACTTTACATTACGTAAGTTTTTTTTTTTTTTCTTTCTATATACTCTCTCGGAAACCCTGGTGGCCTAGTGGTTACGTGCTACAGCTGCCACCCAAAGGGTCGGCAGTTTGAATCCCCCAGGCACTCCTTGGAAACTCTATGGGGCAGTTCTACTCTGTCCTACAGGGTCACTATGAGTCGGAATCGGCTCGACGGCACTGGATTCCGGGTTTATATACTCTCTCAAGCACTCATCCATTCTCATAACTTAAATTACCACCTTTCGAGTGCGTATCTGTAATTCAAACTTTGCTTCTAAACCATAGACCAGGATTTCCAGTTGTTAACTAAACAATTTAATGCCCAGGTTTTATACATTTGTGACATATCGCATACATTCCAAGGATCAGATTGAGCTGTCGTTTTCAATATTTAACATAACCCAGTTTACCTCATGCCTGAGAACTCAACTTCTAAGTCACCTAGAGTTTTCTTTATTCGTATATTGATTGCAGCTTTCCAAGGCTTCAGCAATTCTACCACCGATCCAACTGCTCAGAACCTGCCGCCATGACCGCCTTCTGGAAACCACAGGAAAGACCTTCCCTACACCTGCATCGGCTTTTTATATCCTAAAATCCTCTTACCTTTTCCTCTTGATAGGAAATATATAGAAAGAACACAGTCAACTATGCCTTGTGTTTGCCAGCATGACTTCTCGTGACTATTTTTCCCTAATCATAAGGATTTTCCTTTATCATCCTAATTTTTAGCTCATTGATTTTTGAAACTAGAGATGGTAAGGTTTCACTTTACATTAAATGGTTAAAGTTCCTGAATTAAATTTTTAAATATTTCTGTGAATTAAAAAAAAAAAAAGAATCTGACTTTGGATAGAGACACCGCAGTTTTAAAGCTGTCATGTGTGTTCAGATTCTTCGCAATTTGTCTGTAAAAATCTTTTCTGCTGTTACTTTGGCCAAATCCTATTTAAAACAAACTGATCAAATCAAATGAGCTTTCAGATTCCTTCTAGTTTCAAAACCCTAATGAATAGGTTTCATGAAAAATAACCCCATGTCTTATCACAGAAATATTAACTGACTTTTAAAAAACAGGTAGAAAGGTAACGCTAGGGATGTTTGTAAGGAACCAAACGCTGGGGAGGGGAGCGGTGATGTGGCCAAATTTCCAGCCTCTGAATGTCCAGAGTTCCGTCTACTGAAATTTTTTTTTGATGTGAAATATTTCAAAAATTCAGGAAAGTATACATTTAATCTGTGTACATACCATGTATCAATCCTAATAATCTTCTATAATTGTTTAATTTTAAAAAACAAAATAAAACATTACATCTACACTTGATGCCTATGAAAAAATTTTCAATCTCATTCATAAGAGCACTGAAATTAAAACTACAATGAAATAGTATCTCTTATCCAACAGATTGGCAAAAATCCAAAAGTTCGACAACATACTCTACTGCTGAAGCTGTGCCAAACAGGCACTCACATATATTGCTGGTCAGATTGCAAAATGCTAACACTCCCACAAAGAGCTACTTGACCACATCCAGCAAAATTACACATGAATTTACAACTTAACCTAACAATCCAACTTCTGGAAATATATGCTAAAATAAGACACATGCCCATGACTGTTAACTGCAGCACTATTTGTAATAGCAAAAGACTGGAAACCACCCAGACATCCACCAATAAGGAAGTGGTTAACTCTGTTAGGCTGCATATCCACAGTGGAGTACTATGCAGAAATGAGGAACATCTCTATGTACTAGCACTGAGCGAGTTCCAGAATTTATTAAATGAACAAAGGTGGAGAAAAGTGGACATGGCATCTTATCTAAGGAAAATGGACCTATGAATAAATATATATAATTACAGTTTTAAAATGGAAAGATAAAACATAAAAAACGTTTCAATCATTATCTACGGGGACAGGAAGGGAAAAGAGAGGAGAACAAGGATTTTCAGTGTGAAGAGGAGATACAGATGTAAGATCAACACAGTAAAATAAACCTTGCAGTCCTGAATTTGCACTGGAAGTATCAGTATGAGTTCGTGGTATGTTTTATTAAAAACCAACGGAAAAAACATACTATCCAGTTCTGTCCCCAGAAAAGGAGTCCCTGGGTAGTTAACAAGTTAATGCCTGGCTAAGTGAAAAGCTGGTGGTTTCAATCTGCCCAGAGGCACCTTAGAGGAAAGGCCTGGTGATCTGCTTCTGAAAAATTAGCCATTGGAAACCCTATGGAGCCCAGTTCTGCTCTGACACACACATGGGATCTCCACGAGTTGGAATCGACTCGATGGCAAATGGATTGAATTGTGTCCCCCCAACACATGTGCCAACTTGGCTGGGCCATGATTCCTAGTATTATGTAATTGCCCATCATTTTGTCATCTGATATGATTTTCCTGTGGGTAGTAAATCCTACCTCTATTATGTTAAAAAGGCAGGATTAGAGGTAGTTATGTTAATAAGGCAGGACTCAATATACAAGATTAGGTTCTGTCTTGAGCCAATGTCTTGAGATATGAAAGAAGGAAGTGAGCAGAGAGACATGGGGACCTCATACCACCAAGAAAGTAGTGCCAGGGAAAGAGCATGTCCTTTGCACCAGGGGTCCCTGTGCTAAGAAGCATCTAGTTCAGGGGAAAATTGATGATAAGGACCTTCCTCCAGAGCCAACAGAGAGAGAATGTCTTCTCCTGGAGCTGACGCCCTGAATTTGGACTTCTAGCCTACTAGATTGTGAGAGAATACATTTCCCTTTGTTGTAGCCATGTACTCATGGTATTTCCGTTAACAGCAGCCATAGATAACTAAGACAGTTTGTTTAGTCCACAGAAAAACATTTAGAAACAATACAACATTCACAAACACTCAGATGATGGTCTTTAAATACCGTTTCTCACTAAAAGAACCAAGCCACCTTGGACAAATGGCTAATAATAGATAAAACCCCCAAAAACCAAACCCAGTACCTTCGAGCTGATTCTGACTCATGGTGATCCTATGGGACAGAGTAGAACTGCCCCGTACAGTTTCCAAAGAGCGCCTGGCAGATTCAAACTGCCGACCCTTTGGTTAGCAGCCGTAGCACTTAACCACTATGCCACTAATTACAGATATGGGGTAAGAAATGTTCAATATGAGCCTAAAAAGCAATCAAAGACTACTAAGGGCTGTGTCAAAAGGACTCAGGAACCAACCTGAATAAGCTCCCACCGGCCTGAGATAAAACAATCTGAGCATCAATAAGGATAATATCTGTGATGGATAACAACTCACCAAATATGTTTAAATCCCTGTATTTACTATAATAGCTGTTCGCTTTTGGGTTTCTATCCAGCAAACTTTTCTTAATAGTATAAGGTCATGATATGATTTTATTTGCAATTAGAATAACCATTAATTCAGCATTATGTAACTAGTTAACCCTTCTCTTAAAACCAAACCCACTGCCGTCAAGTCGATTCGGAGTCATAGCGACCCTATAGGACAGAGGAGAACTGCTCCATTTTTCTTACTACTATGTAATTCATATATCAAATTCCCATATATATACATATATTTTTTTTCTGGGCTCTCAATCTTGCTCCTTTGTCTATCTGTCCATCCTTGTGCTAATATGGAGCCCTGGTGGCACAGTGGTTAAGAGCTTAGGTATTAACCAAAAGGTTGGCAGTTTGAATCCACCAGCTGCTCCTTGGAAACCTTATGGGGCAGCTCTCCTCTGTCCTACAGGGTTGCTATGAGTTGGAATTGACTCGCGAAAGCAATGGGTTTTGTGCTAATGTCTGAATTACTACGGCTTTACTTTGTAACTCTTGGTATCTGGGAGCACAAATCCCTTGAATCTTATTTTTCTTCTTCAAAATTATCTTGGATTGTGTAAATATTTTAATTTTTCTACATAAATGTGAAATATGTTAAAATGGCAACCTCTTCAATATACAACTTATTTTTTTTTTCCAAATTGCCAGCAACTATAAACTGGAAATATGAAAAAAAATTAACTGAATAAATGGGTAAACACATGTAACACTAGACTACAAGCTATACAAGATTAGAAGTTATAAAGTACTATCTATTTTTTATTATACCTGAATGACATTTTATACTTATTTGGGGAAAAATATTTAAGGCATTTGAGTTTCTGAGATTCAAGTTTTCCAATACATTGAAGGATATCATCACGTTACTTTTTTGGTCAGGACAAGAACTGAAACAGAAATAAACTTGAATTCAGGATGAATAATTCTTGCTACATATACTTTCTAGATTACATATATTCCCACATGTATTAGGAATGTTTCTGTAATTGAGAAATAGAAATTTCAACTAAATACAAAATTAATACCAAAACGCATGTGTATTTTTGGAAGTTTTGAGTCATTGGGAGCAATGGCATTTTTCTCTGTATCACAAATTGTTAAGAATACTTTTTTTTACTATTAACATTGGAACAGAAGACCTCCTGTTCTGAGACTGACTGGCAGGCAGAAATGACATGGACAGGAAATGGGAAATGGTTCAGGGTCCTGGAATTCCCCTGGCTGCCTAAATCAAGTGGCTTGTTATTTGGAAGTTTTTGAAATATTTGCCCCCTGGAGTTCCCCTGAGAGAAGAAAGCATCTAATTTCATTGACAAAGAGTATCTTCAGAATACATAAAAATTGGTTTCGCTGCAATACAACAAACATTTACTTTGTGCCACTGTGTTTGAGGTACCACTAGAGAGGGGTGAGACAAAAGGTCCCTGCCTAGCAAAACCAAGAATTTTTTAGAAAAAAAAATTTTTTTTTTTTATGCTTTAGATGAAGGTTTACACAGCAAATTAGTTTCTCATTGAACAATTAATACACATATTGTTTTGTGATGTTGGTTGCCAACCCTGCGACGTGTCAACGCTCTCCCCTTCTCGACCTCGGGTTCCCCATTTCCATTCACCCAGCTTTCCTATCCCTTCCTGTCTTCTAGGCCTTGCACCTGGGCTAGTGTGTCCATTTAGTCTCAGGTACACGGCTGAGCTACCTGTATTGTTTTATGGGCCTGTCTAGTCTTTGACTGACGGATGAACCTCAGGAGTGACTTCAGTACTGAGTTAAAAGGGTGTCCGGGGGTCATACTCTTGGACTTTCTCCAGTCTTTGCCAGACCAGTAAGTCTGGTCTTTTTTTTTTCAAGTTAGAATTTTGTTCTACATTTTTCTCCAGCTTTGTCCAGGATTCCCTATTGTGATCCCTGTCAGAGCAGTTAGTGGTGGTAGCCGGGCACCATCTAGTTGTGTTAGATTCAGGCTGGTCGAAGCTGTGGTAGTTGTGATCCATTAGTCTTTTGGACTAATCTTTCCCTTATGTCTTTGATTTCTGTCATTCTCCCTTGCTCCAGACAGGGTGGGTCCTGTGGTGTGTCTTAGATGGCCACTCACAAGCTTTTAAGACCCTAGATGCTACTTGGTGAGGTCTTTTGATGAGTATAAATGTTAATTTTTAGAAGATCCCAGTTACCTAGCTTATCTTCTGGTATTTGTGAAAACCAAGATTTTTTAATTTACAATTTTATTTCTATCACTTAACTACTGAAATTTGGATAAATGGACTCCTCTGTGGTTCTCATAAGTATATATCATTTGTTAAATATATATATGTTGTTAGTTGCTGTTGAGATGACTGCAACTCATGACGATCCCATGTATGTAGAGTAGAACTGCTCTATATGGTTTTCATGGCTGTGACCTTTCAGAAGCAGATTGCCAGGCCTGTCTTCCAAGGCGACTCTGGGTATGTTCAAATCGCCAGCTTTTCAGCTAAGAGTTGAGTCCTTAACTGTTCACAACACCCAGGGACTCCCCTCATCCCCATATATATATTTATACAAACATATATATATACACATACAAATATACATATATAATATGTACATACAGACAGAAACACAGACAGACGTACCGTGGGTAGCACAAATTACTAACCAAAACTACCCCATTGTGGTAGAGTGGATTCTGACTCATAGCAACACTATAGGACAGAACAGAACTGCCCCATAGAGTTTCCAAAGCTGTAATCTTCACGGAAGCAGACGGCCCCATCTTTCTCCCACTGAGTGGGTTCAAACCGCTGACCTTTCTGTTAGCAGCCCAGCGCTTAACCTCTGTGGCGCCAGGGCTCCTTGAAAACCCTATGGAGTGCAGTTCTACTCTGCACACATGGGGTTGCCCTGAGTTGGAATGGCAACTGGTTTGGTTTTATATAAGATACAATACACATATCCTGTTGCAGAGTGGCATAGATTCCAACTCAGGGCAACTAGATGTGTTCCAGAGTAGAGCCGCTCCATATGGTTTTCTTGGCTGTAATCTTTATAGAAGCTGATCACCAGGCCTCTCTTCTGCTGCACTGCTGGGTGGGTTCCAGAAGCTAACCTTTATGTTAGTAATCAAGCGCAGTTTATGCCACCCAGGGACTAAACACACACACACACACACACACACACACACACACTCTATTTTATTTAAAATTCCAGAAACTATTGCAAGTGAAGACTGGCCTGAAATAACGGTTCACACTGCTCACAATGAGCCTCTGAAATAGGAACACTTTTTCGTTAGTCCATCTGTCTCCAGAACAAAAGAACCCAAAAGCTTAAAAACAGTCAAAATTTAAAAAGAAGATACACTGGCTGATTAATCACAATTAATCTTCTGATGCTGTACTACTTTCCAATACTTCAAAGTTTCACATTTTTTCAATTTAGGCGGCTAGCTGCTGACTGTTGTAACCCGTAAAGATCAGAGCGCCACGCAGTTTTACTCTGAAGAAAAGCGGTTACAAGTGTTTACTTAACAGAAGCAAAAATGCCACTGGATTGAGTCCATCCCCAAATGCCGTCATCTAGGCCGGCAGAAGGCGTCACACTAGTGGAATTTTGCCAGGGGCGGGATCAGAGCTCAGAGGTGACATGGGGGAAGAAGCGCAAAACCACTGACACAAGGGCGTTTCCGCAGGGTTTCCCAAGATTCAAACGCAACGGCTCTAGGTTTGCCACGTCCCGCTCAGTAAAATGTCAGAGACGAAAAGACGGCGAAGCGTTAAAAGAGCGCAAACGTCCAGATTAAAAAGCGAAACACCGAGCTGAAGTGGACGGTGCCGCCTCACCCGCGGGCTGACAGCGCAGCGCCAGGTGGGCGCCCACACCCGGCCTCCCCGCGTCCCTCCCGAACACACGTCCCGTCGTAGCGAACCCGCGCTCCTCCTCTCCGCCCTCGGGCGCCGGTTGACGCGGGCCCCCGGCCAAGCGCGCTGACGTCACCGTGCGTCGGCGTCAGCTCTGCTTCGGCAGGGTCTTCGGAACCAGGACCGGTACCCCACTCGGCTTCAGCCCCTGTCGCGGCGGCCGCTCGGCGGGCGTGAGGAGGCCGCTCGGAGCCGGTCTGCTGCCGCGCTACTTCCGTCTTTGCTGCGCCCGCACTGCGGTGAGTGCGGCTACTTCCCGGCCGGGGCCGCGCGAGAGCGCGCGAGGCGGGTTGGGGCGCTGGAGCTGCGGCGGCCCAGTTCCCGAACGCTGCGGTCGGACGAGGGAGGACAGCGGCTGGGGCCCCTCGACCGAGCGTCCAGGGCCGCAGCGAGCTCTCTGCTGCGCGCCCTCGCCGCGGCTTTCATTTAATTCGGAAACTCCGCTTTCAAGACTTGGAAGTCGAAAGTGATTTTTGAAAATTGGCTTGTTTTCATGCATACTCTAGCCGCCGCCCACTTTCCCGGCCTTTGGACTTTGCCCAAAATTTTTCCTCTTAAAGTTTTTGCAAGATTTTAAACTTGGCCCTCGATGTACCTTTAATTTGATATATTTGAAGGGAGGCGACCCTGTAGCGGCGAGATCTCATATTTCACGTAGTTCCAACGGCGCCCTGCCGCTCTCAGTGGCTTGTTGTGTATTGTGAAAATTAACTCCGGGAACTGAATGGGCAAATCTCATAGTTTCAACTTTTCCCTTCCAGTCCCTATCCCACCCTCCGCAACCGCCCACAGCTACGGTTTGCATAAAAAGAGCAAAATTAGCTTGTAGATAAAAATCTAGATATATGAGACCTCGTGTTGTTAAAGCATGCGTGCAAGCGGTCACGTTCCCAAGGCCTGTGTTTCTCAGGCCCTTGTTTTGTTTTGTTTTCGAGTTGCGTTGTGTGGTGGTTGCTTTGGAATTGTGAGGGAATTGTAGCGTTTAAGTTGAAGGGTTTATTGTATTATTACTAGGCACTTTGCCTAGTCCTGGAGCGGCTTGACGTTAAAAAAATAACGTTTGTGTCATAATTACCGCTGTACTGTTGCTCATGAGGAATAGTGAGGTCTTCTTTTCTTACCACTACCCCCTTTTGCCTCAAGCAAACTGCCAGATATTATCCTTAAACTATTAAAAGTTGTCACCAGAAGAGGTGAGGAGACCCAAAGACAAAATGTTTTCCTATATGGAAAGGTCCCTTGTACACTTTTGTAATGTGTAATTAATGTTAATGGGAGTATATTGCTTTTATTTCAATTAAGAGCTTTTGTAATCAGAAAGCTTTGGTGACATTGCTGGAAATAAGATGTATTGTGTAAAGTGTAAATCTTTTTTAGACTTTGTGGGATAAATGGAAGCATCTGTGATTCTCTTTGCCACAAAAATAAAATTTTCTAAAATTTTGTTTTTTCTTTTCAGATTTACAGCCTTGAAGAGTCTACTTTTTTTTTTTTTTCACCTGCAGTATTAAATCCCACCATGGAAACCCAGAAACTTTATAAAGGGATATAGTTTGAATTCTGTGGAGTTTAATTTTGTGTATGAATTATATATTTAAAATACCAACTGTTTACAGAAAGAAGGCTAGTAGGATTACTGATCCATTATGCATCAGCAGTAATTCTGTTGGTAATGTTAGGCATTTGTGGTAACACTAGAAAAGACAAACTGTATTTTTTGATGAATTACTTCATCATTAATTACAAAATGGATGCTATAATCATGTATGGCCCTTAAATGAATGCCAGGGTATTTAATTTTTAAATGCGATGTAAAATGTTTCTGCTGTGGAAATTTTCTGGCTAAGTAGTTAAGTCTATGGAAAAATACATTAGATTGATCAAGTGCACAAAGTGGTGTGCAAAGTTAGTAAGGAGGACAACACAGTAATGATGCTATTTGAAATGGAAACGTATAGAAAATATTTAACAAAGGTGGAAGAGTTAATAGTTTGTGACCTTTAAGCAAAATTTATTTCGTTTGAAATCATATACGCCCTAACAAGCTTAGGTTCAACACAGCTTGTGGATGTTGACTTCCCCAAAAGTTGTTATTGAAGCTAACAATCCGCTTAAGTTAATACTATGGTGAGAAGCTATATGAAATTAGTTTTTAGATAATGTGGCTATATGAAGACTTTAATTAGTTTACTAGACTAAAACAATTTTTTTTATGCCGTATTAAAGTGCTTATAGGAAAAGACGCCTGATGCATAGAATTTTGTAATTTGTCGTTTGTAATCAGAAGCAAATTAAGGGCATAATTTAAGTATTCTATTTTTTTTTTTTTTTTATGGTTACTTAGCTTACAATGTTTGGAATATAACCTATCTGAAAAATCAAGGTTTTTTTTAAACATACTTTCAGAAGTGTATCAACTTCTTTCAGACCGTTAGGTTAGTATTACACTAAATTATGAGCAAATAGCACCTGAGTGACCTAAAAGATTTAATATAGTCCCAAAGAGTACTAAGTGGTATCTTGGTAACCTAGGAGAAGTAGCCATCAGGTAACCTAGGCATGAAGTAGGATGCCTGAGTGTGTACCCAGGTGTAAATCCAGTAAAGAAGGCGTAGTGAATTCTAGATAGTTAGGAGGTTATCATTTGATTCCTTTTTGTGGTGAAAATATAATTTAGTATGAAGAGATGAGAAGTTTCATGTCAAAGCTTTTAGCCACCAGAAATTAAAATCACCTTCTCATGCACAAAACTACCTTCCAAAGACTTGTCCCAAGTTCCCCTCAACGAAAATATAAGAATATAATGGAAGATAGCAAGATCTTGTCAGATTGGACAAACAGCAACAAACAAAAAATGAAATACGACTTTTCATGTGAACTCTACAGAATGTCTACATATTCAACTTTCCCCACCGGTGTCCCCATTTCAGAAAGGAGTCTTGCTCGGGCTGGTTTTTATTACACTGGTGTGAATGACAAGGTCAAATGCTTCTGTTGCGGTCTGATGCTGGATAACTGGAAACAAGGAGACAATGCTATTGAAAAGCATAAACAGCTGTATCCTAGCTGTAGTTTTATTCAGAATCTGGCTTCAGTTACTAGTCTGGGATCAACCTCTAAGAATACTTCTCCAGTGAGAAACAGTTTTGCACATTCATTATCTCCCACTTTGGAACATAGTGGCTCATTTAGTGGTTCTTACTCCAATCTTTCACCAAACCCTGTTAATTCCAGAGCAGTGGAAAACATCTCCCCATTGAGGACTAACCCCTACAGTTATGCAATGAGTACTGAAGAAGCCAGATTTCTTACTTACCAGATGTGGCCATTAACCTTTTTGTCACCGTCAGATTTGGCAAGAGCTGGCTTTTATTACGTAGGACCTGGAGATAGGGTAGCCTGCTTTGCCTGTGGTGGGAAACTGAGTAACTGGGAACCAAAGGATGATGCTATGTCAGAACACCGGAGACATTTTCCCAACTGTCCGTTTTTGGAAAATTCTCCAGAAATGCTGAGGTTTAGCATTTCAAATCTGAGCATGCAAACACGTGCAGCTCGTCTGAGAACATTTATATATTGGCCGTCTAGTGTTCCAGTTCAGCCTGAGCAGCTTGCAAGTGCCGGTTTTTATTATGTGGGTAAGAAACTAATATGTAGCTATACATTTGTCTAGTTCATTTTGATCTACTAACTAGAATATATGTGTATTCGGTTTTGGTCTTTATTTTTTTTTTAGGTCGCAACGATGATGTCAAATGCTTTTGTTGTGACGGTGGCTTGAGGTGTTGGGAATCTGGAGATGATCCGTGGTTAGAACATGCCAAGTGGTTTCCAAGGTAATTGTTTTGCATAGTTCTGCCACACAAATTTGTGCTTAAAAGAAGTAGGCATACTCACATGATGGAAGTTTGCATTTAAATTATAACAAGGCCTCTTTTATACCATTAGAGAATTAGCCTTTTACAAGGCAGAATTTTAATTATTTTATTGAGAAGAGTTCGAAATTTTCTTTGGTAAACCATATACTCAGAATATAGTTTAACTTGTCCTTGGTGACTCATTTATCATTATGGCCATAAATTTCATTTACCTATTTCCCATCTTGATTTAAGGAGCCTGGGTGATGCAAGTGGTTTGTGATCTGCTGCTAACCTAAAGATTGGCACTTCAAACCCACCCAGTGGCTTCGTGGAAGAAAGGCCTGGCGAACTGCTTCTGTAAAAGATTATAGCCAAGAAAACCCTGTGGTGCAGTTCCACCCTGTAACGCCTGGGGTCTCCATAAATCAGCATCGACTTGATAACAGCGGGTTTTTTTTATTTTTTGTTTTTGGTCATCTTGCTTTAAAGAGAACTTAAGGATTACAGAGATAAAAAGGAAAACGAGAAGGGCTATAAAATCGACCTAGGAATGAAGCAAATACAAAAATGCATATAAAATCTGATAGCTAAGTTTGATTATAACTAAGTTATTTTGTATGTACAGTTTTATTTTTCATGATATGTCACTTATCACCTTTTATTAAAGCCACTCTGTCTCTGGCAGGGCCTCCTATTTTCTGCCATAACCAAGGAATAGTTTAAATATATTGATAGTAGAAATAAAATTAGGAATTTTATCTTTATTGGACAAGTCATATGAACCCCTTAGCCTCTTTCCTCATCTCTAAAATTAGGTGTTGGACTGCTTAGTGTTTTGAGCTGTGTCTTTGACACTGAGTTTTGAGAGTTCTTAATGTAAACACGAGTGGTTTATCGGATGTGCTGTGTAAGCTTTCTCCCAGTTTCTGGCTTTTTGTTTTCATTTTCTTAATAGTGCCTTTTGGAGAAAAGTTTTCAATTTTGATCATGTCAGTTTATCAATTTTATCTTTTATGAATTGTCTTTTTGGTGTCTTATCTAAGAAAAGTTTACCTAACCCAAGGACAAAATGATATCTCTCGTCTGTTTTCTTGTAGAAATTTTATGGTTTTAGGTTTTACGTTTAGGTGTATGATCTGTATTTAGATTATTTTGTAGGTAGTGTGGATGTAGGCTGAGGTTGGTTATTTTCACATATGGATATCTAGTCTTCTAGCACCGTTTGTTGAGAAGCAAAAGGGATGAAATGGGAACAGATGTTACGTGAACTCCCTGGAACACCTTTGAGAAGCCCTGGTAGTTTGCAAACAACTGTTGGGAACTGTCGCTTTATATATAGATGAAAACATTTGAGAGTAACACTGGAGAAAATTATCATATGGTGAAAGTTGGGACTACTGAGTTGCACTTTCTGAAACTATGTTAGGTTAAAAAAGTAAATTGTCTAGAACAGTGGTTTTCGTTTGTATGTGGCTCTTTTGTTGTTGTTGTGTTAATGGAATTGAATAGACAATATCAGAATACGTCTCATGTAGTGAGAATTTGTACTGTTTTATGGGAATTTTGTTCCTGTTAGGTATATATATACTGGGTTGTATAAAATGTATTTTTTTTTTATTGTGAAGTATAATAAAAGATGTTTCAAAACTACTTTTCTAGGGTGATCAGGCTATATTTTATATAAAGCAAAAAAATTTTTCCTCTTATGTTTTAGGTGTGAATTCTTGATACGCATGAAAGGGCGGGAGTTTGTTGATGAGATTCAAGCTCGGTATCCTCATCTTCTTGAACAGGTAAATAAATTATTATAATTGGCAACAGTGGATTCTCCTAAATCATAATTACAAAAGAAATGACAAGAAGTGATATTTATATCTGTCATCTTATTAAAGTACATACTTCATATTCACATGAATGGCATCTTTAATTTTTGTAACCAGCTTATTTGTTGGACTTTTTAAAAAATTGTTCTTTGCTTTTGGAAAGAAAAATTATTGAACCTACTATTTAACAAACTTGTGGTGGGGTTAGAGAAGGTTCTTTACTGTCTCTTTCACCTTTTTTAGGAAAAAAAATAACTTATTAGGAACGAGGGACCTTTTGGAGTAACCCAGTTGAAATCTGACTTTCTAAATTGAATAAGAAACTAATTTTTTCTACTTTCCTGAAACCACAGAAACTCTTGAGGTTTGGGAAAATCTGTGGGATGATTAGGGTAAAACAGCAATGTGAAGTTTGTAAATTGCCCAGTTTTCAAAAGAATATGTACATTTAATTAAGGTAAACTTACCTTAGTTTTACTCTTTTCAGGTTGTTTGAGATTTCTGATTTTACTTATTAACTTATCTCCTGTTTCATAGCTGTTGTCGACTTCAGACACTCCCGGAGATGAAAGTGCTGATCCACCCAGTATGTATGAAAGTATTTCAGATATCAAATAGGAATTTCTATAAGAATAAAAGTCTGTAAAGAAAGGGTTTCTGAGGCCATAGGAAAAAGTGTTTAGAAGTTAACACGATACGTATCCAGTGGGGAGCCCTCATGGTGCAGTGGTTAAGCACTTGGCTGCAAACTAAAAGGTTGGCAGTACGAACCCACCAGCTGCTCCGTGGGAGAAAGATGTGCCAGGCTGCTTCTGTAAAGATTTACAGCCTTGGAAACCCTATGGATAGTTCTATTCTGTCCTGTAGGGTTGCTGTGAGTTGGAATCTACTCAGTGGCATCCAACAACAACAACAAAATGTATCCAGTAAGAGTCATGGCATTTTAGAGGATCCTAAGAAGTGTAAGAGGAGCCCTGGTGGTGCAGTAGTTAAGAGCTTGTATGCTGAGAGGTTGGTGGTTTGAATCCACCAGCCTCTCCACAGGAGAAAGATGTGGCAGTCTGCTGTTGTAAAGATTATAGCCTTGGAAGCCCTAGGGGGCAGTTCTGCGCTGTCCTGATGGGTTGCTGTGAGCTGGAATTGACTTGATGGCAATGGGTTCGGTTAATGGAGGAAGTGTAATAGTCCTTGTTCTTAAAGTATGGGCATTTCAACTGGGAACATAAGACACACGCTAAAGAAAGACAACAACAAATAGTTGAAGCAGTGCCAAATGAGTGATGGGAATAATAAGCCCTCCAAAGAGGAAAAGGTTGCTCTGAGTTAGCATGATTCGGAAAAGGCACTACTTCACGTATGCTTTAAGAATTGGGCTGGATGTTAGGTATTTAAGTCAGATGTATAGTGTTCAGTGGAGTCTGGGTGACACAAGCAGTTTGTGATCAGCTGCTAACCTAAAGGCTGGCGGTTCAAACCCACTCAGCTGCTCTAGGGAAGAAAGGCCTGACAGACTGCTCCTGTAAAGATTATAGCCAAGAAAATCCTATGGAGCAGTTCTACTCTAACAACACATGGGGTTGCCATGAATCGGGGGCCAACTTGATGGCAGCTAATAATAACATACACTGTTTTAGTTCAAGAATAGGAAATAGTTTTCTCTTCTGGTTAGAACTTAATTTTAGTCACATCTGTCATAAGTTAATGTGTGTAATGTATGTGTATGATGGTGTCCAAAATAGTGAAGATAATAGTCCATTAATCACATCTAGAAAGGTGTGTTCTATTCTTGGCATACCATTTTAAGAGGGAGATTGGCAAATTTGTGGCAGAACCAGAAATGGGTGACCAGGGAGTATAAGATCCTAGAAACGATGGGTAGGAGGAGTGGTTGAAGGATTTGGTAGTAATTAACATGGAAAAGAAAAAAATTGCTTGGGTACATGATAACTGTCTCCTGTGAATAAAGCTGGAAAAGAAAGGCAACTGTGCCGATTGTTTTTACTTAGGATTTATAACCACAGTTCTCAGCGGGCACTTTATGCCTCTCTGCAATCCAAATGCAGCTCTCTAACAAAATCACTTCGCTAGTCATCAAAATGACTGTCTCACATTTCCTTTCTCGTTAAGCTTCTAACACTCATTCCTGCCTCACTCTAAGCTCGTAATCTTGCTTCACTGAGAAAATAGAGGCAATTAGAAGAGAGTTATTTCACCTTCCTACTAGCTGAACCATGAGCCTACATGATGTATCCCACATACTTTCCTTTCTGTTCTTTTAAACTGCCCTTGCCCCTATCTAAGGCCAGCCCTTCCATTTGTCCTCTGGGTCCCATCCTGTATTTCTACCTTAAGAGCTTTGCTTTGGCAATGATCTCCCTTTTCTTTCTTGCATCACTGATTTCTCTCTCTCCTGGATCATTCAACATACAAGCATAATGTAATATTGCTGATACTAAAAAAAAAAAAACCTTTTCTTGAACTTGTGTCACCATCTAGGTATTGTCCCATTTCTCTGCTTCTCTTTACAACAAAATGCTTAGAAAGATCTATCTGTATTCATTCTCCTTACCTCCTTACCTCCTTACTTTTCATTCTTTCTTTAGCTTGTTCTACAAAAAAAACTTGTTAGGGTCACCGGGAACCTTTTTATCTTAGCAGCTATACAGATCAGTTCCCTGTCTTCATCTTACTTGATCTGTTACCAGCATTTGATACAGTTGAATGCACTCTTCTTGAAACATCTTCTTTGCCTGGCTTTCTGGCACACGCAGATTTTCTCCTGTTTCCGTGGTCGATCCTGAGCAATCATATTTGCTGGCTGTTAACCATTTTCAAACCTCTACATGTAGTTCCAGGCTACTTAGCTATAATAGGCATCTCAGAGTTAACATGACCAAAGCAAAAATCTTCCCATTCTCAACTGTCAGATTTGTTCCTTCTCTGGGTTGCGCCACCTCAGTTAATGTTACCTATTTGCTGAGGTCAAAAAGTTGGCTGAAGTTAGACATCATCCCTGATTCCTCTCCTTTACTTTGTATGTCTAGTCTATTAGAAGTTCTTCCCCATCTACATCCCAAGCCTGACCACTTCTTAACCATCTCCACCACTATCCACCTAATCCAAACTACCATCATCTTCTGTCATAACCTCCCAACAGGTTTCCCTAATTCTATTTTACCTAGTTATAGTCCATCTTCACAGACCTTCCAGGGTCATCTTTTGAAAGCACAAGTCAGATTTTATCAGTTCTTGCCTAAAACCCTCCTAGTACTTAGAGTAAAATATAAATTTACAAGGTTCTACATGACCTAAGTGTTGCCTGCTTCTCTGGCCTACCGTCTTATTTCTGCATGCTCTGACCATCTAGCCTTTTTGTTTCTTGAACATGCCACTCTTTTTCCTTGATTTAAGACCATTAAGCTTGCTATTCTTTGCCTGGAAGACTTCTTTGAGATATTTCCGTGGATCACGCCTTATTGTTCGAGCTTTTGGTCTGGTGCCATTTCTTCAGAGATTCCACATATGGTTGAGCCAACCAAAACCAACCAAACTCACAGGGTTTCCAAGGTTATGGAAAGGTTCCATAAATCTTTATGGAAGCAGACTGGCACATCTTTTTCCCATGGAGCAGGTGATGGGTTTGAACCGCACAGTGCTTAACAACTGCGCCACCAAGGCTCGTTTTAGTAGTTGGGCAGGGGAACATAATACACATGTGGACTTTGTGTATTTATTTGTTTTCCAGTTAATGGCAGTAAAGCGTCTTGAACAATGTCGCCTTTTTGTAATTTTCACAAAAGTGCCATGTGGGTAGCATTGACCCTGTTATCAGAAAATGTTTCTCTTTGGTTGTCACCCTGTCTGAAATGGCTTCCTACCTTCCAGTTTCTTTTAATCACCTTAAACTGCATTATTTTCTTCAGAGCACCTGTCAGTATCTAAAATCATATTACTCTGTTTACTTCTTTAACCATATTTTTTATTACCTTTTTAGTCGTATTTTGTGTGAACTAGTCTTCCACTTTACTATGCTTCTTGTCTTTGTTCCTTTTATTCCCTCTGCCTCAATTATTATACATGTCTAGATCCTGTTCGTACAAGTCCAAACTCTCACGCTCCCTCTACTGTAAGTCTTTCTTGAGCTTTTTCCCCTGTTCATGGCTAGAGAAGATCATTTCTCATTTCTAAATTTGTATAGCTATCAGCTTCACAAAAGAACTGTACGGAGAATTATTTCGGGAGTTTTTAAAAGGTATAGATTCCTAAGCTCCCTGCTTAGAGAGTCTCTCACTAAGAAGGTTTAGAATACAGCCTGGGAAGTGGTATTTTTTTTAAAAAGTACAGCATATTGGTTATACTATCATCTGACTCTTACCAAGCTCAGACTTTTATTGGCGTTATAGGTAATTGGTGCATGTAGCTCACCTCCCTTCTAGAATATAAGCAGCACGAGAGTACAGATTGTGGCATAGTCATTTTTCCTCCAGGTTTCCTACTTTAATATTAGCACCTGTCTTTTTTTCAGTAGTGCATTTTGGACCTGGGGAAAGCTCTTCAGAAGATGCAGTCATGATGAACACACCTGTGGTTGAAGCAGCCTTGGAGATGGGCTTTAGTAGAAGGCTGGTGACGCAGACAGTTCAGAGTAAAATCCTCACCACTGGGGAGAATTACAAAACAGTGAACGATATTGTGTCAGCGCTTCTTAATGCCGAAGATGAAAAAAGAGAAGAGGAGAAGGAAAGACAAACTGAAGAACTGGCATCAGGTATTTGGGAATGTTAGTCACCTGCATTTTCTCTCCGTAGGGCTCATAGGAGTGTTCCGCGTGTCTCAGGACAGTTAGCAGCTCCCCAGGCATTTCTAAACTGTACCTCCTCTTCTCTCCACTGTAGGGTGGGGTGCGACCTCTAATTGTGAACCTTTGACTACAGGTTTTTTTCTCTGTTAGTTTTACACTAAGATTCCCTGTTGTATGCTAATGTGATCTTCTTGAGCGTTTAATTCCTTTGCATTTCTTCCTGATACGTGACACATTTAAATTGTTTTGAAAAAGCAAGATTCAAAGTTGGATATAGTTCTTATTTCTACCTTTTTTTTTAAAGTTCCTTTAAATAATATTTTTAATAATATGATATTTTACTCCATAATCCTTGGTAGGTGATCCTTACACAAAAAAATAGAACTGATGTTGAGAACCTCCTCCTGCACCCAAGGGTAATGGGGAACTGAGCTTGGTATTCACCTAGATGATGTTAAGTCTCAGCCTCCCCAGAACAAGTCTTCCATGTAATCATTTATTCCTTCAGCAAATAGTCACTGAACATGAGCACATATGCCAAATTCTGTGCAAATCACGATGTTTGCTCACGAGGAGTTTATAGAGTAGGTGTGGAGTCCAGTGTGCAAAAAACAGGGTGAATGAGCCAACAGAGAGATAAAGATTGCATATATAGCATAAATTGGGGTATTTGGGTTGGAAAAGGATACTTTTTTCTTTTTGGTAAGTAAAAATAGGAAGAGTTTAAGAGAAGCTTGATGAGTGGCTGTGTAGCACACTGTTCAAAAGTCTGATTTCTAGAATGAGACAGATTGTGTTTAAATCTTGGCTGTGTCAGTTACTAGTTTGGCAGTTTATTTAACGAGGTCTCAGTTTTCTCATCTGTAAAGTGGGGATAGTAATATTACCAATTACATAGGGTTGCTATAGGAATTAAATGAGATGTTGCAAGTAAAACATTTTAGAACAATGCCTAGCACATCCCCCAAAAAATGTTTTTCTATTAAGTAGATTGATTTTGGAAGTGGAAGGGGCCTGGGGAAAGAAAAGGCCTGAGAGAAGCAAAAATATATAAGAATTATTAAGCAGTAATGAAACATAGCTAAGGTTAAATGAAGCAATGGTAATAGATCTAGTCTCCTTAGTTTTGTGACTTTTTCCACTTTGTAGGGGGTCAGAGAATAGTCTTGAATTATGGATTTGATAAGGCTAATAGGAGAAGAGGCCAAATAAGGAATAGAGACGAAAAGTTTAGAGTACTAGTGAGACAGCATTGAAACAGCTGACTGATACCTAGACTAGATTGGGAGGTAATGAAAGCAAGGAGGAAGCTGCTGTGCTGGTATACTTGGGAATGATAATGGGGATTTTGAAAAAGGCAAAAAATAAATTGATTAGCAGTAAGGTGAATTATTCAGGTAGAAGGATAAGTTGTGATTAGAGAAGGGAATTTCATAGTTTTGACATGAATAGAGAAAGTCACTTTTAGAAAAATGTAAAAAGGCATGGAAGAAAATAATCTTTTTATAATTTAAACTTGTACGTTAGAGATGTATTTTTTTTTTTTCTTTGAGGTGCCCAAAACAGGCAATTATATATTATGGTGGTTGGGAAACTGAAAGAAGGGGAGCTGTATGAAAAATACCTCAGTAATTCATGCTCATATTTCATAAATGTAGGATATTAGGAATTTTATATGGTCTGCAAATGAAGGAAAAGACATTGATTTTTTTTTTAAAGGTTATGTTTGATTCATATGTAGTTAAAACAAATACAGATGTATGTACTTATTTAATAATAATGGTAGCTGTGTGCCAGATATTATGCTAAGTGCTTTGCATGTATTATCTCAATTCACCATCACAACTCTTTGAGGAAGGTGCTGTTATGATCTCTTACGGATGAGGAAACAGGCTTATGAGGGCTAGGGCATTTAGCTTGTAAGTGGCTAGGCCAGCATTAGAATGTAGGTCTGTCTCGACTCCACAATTCAGCTCTTGATCACCACGGCACTGCTTCTTAACTTTGGGGTGTTGAAAAGAACAGTGGTTTATGAAGAATGTAACCAGTGTCACTGATCATTATATCTAGAAACTTTGGAATGGGAGCGTGTTTTGCTGTGTATATTTTCACCAAAAATAAAATATTAAAAAAAAAAACAAAACACTGGTTTAGGAGACCTTGTTCTGAAACTTATTCTGTCTGTGATCTTGGGCAGATTAGTCATTCATGTCTCAGTCTTTTTCTCCATATCTGAAAGTGAGAGACAATCATACCTGCCTTGACAAAATTGTTGTATCGAATGAGATAATTTATATGAAGTGCTCGTAAAAGTAGTGATACAGTGCAAATAGGAGTCAATATTATTAATTCCATGGGGAAGACTACAGAGGTGAGAAATTTTTACTGTCTTTTAACATTCTCTGCCTGCTTTCAACAGAATAAAGGAAAAGCAGAGTTCTAAGAGTTCTAAATTTGTAGATGTTTTTAAATTATGAAAACAGAGAGACTGTATGTACTCTATAATACAGCTTAGCTAAATCTTCTGGAGGGTTTCTAATTGCCAGGCATTAAAGTACAAACAAATCATTTTGTTTTTCTTTTTGCAAGTATTTAAGGCTAAATTGTTTGTAGAATTGGTTGTTAGTGACTACATGTGTGTAACTGGAAAAGTTTAAAATCTAATGGATTTTTTTCTTATTTTTTTTTAATGAAGATGACTTGTCATTAATTCGGAAGAATAGAATGGCTCTCTTTCAACAGTTGACCTGTGTGCTTCCTATCCTGGATAATCTTTTAACAGCCAATATAATTAATCAACAGGAACATGATATTATCAAACAAAAAACACAGATACCTTTACAAGCAAGAGAATTGATTGATACCATTTTAGTTAAAGGAAATGCTGCAGCTAACATCTTCAAAAACTGTCTAAGAGAAATTGACTCTACATTATATAACAACTTATTTGGTGAGTTTGTTGGGAAAATTGTTTTAGAAATCCTTAGGGTTATGTTCACCTCAATCTTTGACAAACAAAATAAATCCAATCAGTAAAGTATAATCTTTACCTTGTTCTAAAAGAATGAAATCTTTTATTGCTTAAGAAGTATGGCTAAATGTAATAATTCCTGATAATATTCAGTCAGTACCTATGTTATTGAGTAGGTAGTAGTGAAAAAAAATAGTTGTTAGGTGAAGCAGTCTTGTATTCGGTAGGTTGATACTTTCTGTATGTTTTTCTTTTCCCAGTGGAAAAGAATATGAAGTATATTCCAACAGAAGATGTTTCAGGTAAAACAAAATTAACACTTAAAACCAGCATGAAATGTTAACCCTTGTTTTTTTGTTTTTTTAATGGGAGGTAAAGTAGAAACTGCATTTCACTAAAGTTGTTTTTTGTTACTAGGTCTGTCATTAGAAGAACAATTGAGGAGGTTGCAAGAAGAGAGAACTTGTAAAGTGTGTATGGACAAAGAAGTTTCAATTGTATTCATTCCTTGTGGTCATCTGGTAGTATGCCAGGAATGTGCCCCTTCTCTAAGAAAATGCCCTATTTGCAGGGGTATAATCAAGGGTACTGTTCGTACATTTCTTTCATAAAAGAAAATTAGCCTATATAGAAAAACCTTTAAAATATTGTGGGACGTTGGAAGCTATCTGAAGTAAAGAAAGGAACCCTGGTGGTGCAGTGGTTAACAGCGCTTGCTGCTAACCGAAAGATCAGTGATTCGACCTTACCAGCCCCCCTGAGGGAGAAAGATGTGGCAGTCTGCTTCCCTAAAGATTAAAAAAACCAAAAACCAAACCCAGTGCCGTCGAGTCGATTCCGACTCAGAGCGACCCTATAGGGCAGAGCAGAACTGTCCCGTAGAGTTTCTAAGGAGCACCTGGCGGATCTGAACTGGCGACCCTTGGGTTAGCAGGTGTAGCACTTAACCGCTACACCACCAGGGTTTCCCCCTAAAGATTACAGCCTTGGAAATCCTATGGGGCAGCTCTGCTCTGTCCTACAAGGTCCCTCTGAGTTGGGATCGACTCCACAGCAGCAGGTTTTGGTTTGGAAATAGAGAAGGAATGATTGGTTTTTTAGATTAGTAACATTTGTGTTCTGTTCTGCTTTGGTACAAGTAATCTTGTTTCCCCAAAAAAGGTATTCTGTATCACATTTAATCTTAATCTCTCCTCATTTGCAAGGGAAGATTTATGTTTGATGAATTACATTGGTGCATATTTTATATTTTTATTGTATCTGTGAAAAAAAAAGAACGTGGGAGTAATTAAAGGAGTAGACAGTGCTGTTACGTATCATTTCAGAAGTTACTGGATTTGGAATTCTTTCTGAAAGTTTTGAGTATGTCATAAGAGTACAGTGTAAAAGAACCGGAAACCAGGAACTCTGGAGCTTATCGCAGTTGTGGTGCCAAATTTTTGTTGGTGTTTTTCATTTGTGTTGTAAAGTACGGATTTCTTTTTCTTTACTGGTAAATAAGCTTTTCTCTAATTTGTGAGAAACATCTTAATAAAGTGCTTTAAAAAGACCACATTATCAAATTTTTTCCCCCTTAATTTAAAAGTAATTTTCATATATCTTCATAGGATTATAAAGATTAAATTAGATAATGTGTATAAACAGAATACATGTTACATTGGAAGCACTCAGATACTTGCCACTAAAAAATTAAATCTTCCAAGAAAATATAAAGAAGTGTTTTTAAAATAATAATGTGATTTATGAGATTCTTTTAAACAATAACAATCTAGTTGCTTTGTATATAATGGATATAGTGTAGAATAAAAAATTAATATCAAAAAACTCAATAAAATTAGGTAAATTTGTATTAGGATTTTCAAAAAATAATGCAGTATTATTTATTGGATGAGGAGGTGGAATACAGGCAATGGTAGTATCTCCTTTTTTGGGCCCAGTCTATTTGGTCTTTTCCAGTTCTTTTGGCTGTATGGCAGATTTGTGAGGCCAGGTCGATAAGGAGGCCTAGTATTAAAAACTTTCCATTTTTCTCCTCACTCCACAACTCCTTTGGATCCCTTTAAAGAATACACTGGGAGGGGTGAAAATTTCTCTACCCACCCCCCATCTCTTGCCATTGTTTCCATCCTGATAATGATGATAAATATAAGTTCAAATGCATACACCTAGATGCAAGACCTCATGTCAGTGAGAGTGAATCTTTCCCTATGGTTATTGGAGGAATGTAAAGAGGGGATTTTAAAATTTTTTTCAAAATTTGTTAGGTAGAAAACTTAAACTCTTCTCTGTCTTCCAGCCTGGAACTGTTATGATTCCTGAAGGGGTTAACTCCTTCAAGGAGTCAAATTAAGAAGTCCTTTAGTCAGAGCTAATGCTACGGCTGCTAACCAAGAGGTCGGCTGCTAACCAAGAGGTCAGCAGTTCAAATCCATGAGGCTCCCCTTGGAAACTCTATGGGGCAGTTCTACTCTGTCCTATAGGGTCGCTATGTGTTGGAATCGACTTGACAGCAACGGGTTAGTCAGAGCTACCCAAGTATGTCTAAATCTTAGAACTAAATCAGCTTTGTTATCATGGAATGCTATTAAATCTTTTTAAAAACTTTTTTCTTTTTTTAATAAGAACCAGTTGCCATTGAATTGATTCTGAGTAGAGTTGTGTCAGACTAAACTGTGCTCCATAGGGTTTTCAACAGCTGATTTTCTGGAAGTAGGATGTAAGGCCTTTCTTCCAGAGTGCCTCTGGGTGAACTCAAACCTCCAACCTTTTAGTTAGCAGCTGGCTGAGCTTTGCACCAGCCGGGGACTGCTTGCTTAATAATAGTTACTACATATTGAGGATCCGCTGTGTGCCAGATACTTTAAACATTTGAGGTGCTAGATGCTCTAAGCATATTAGCACTAATCCTTTCAACCCTTCGAGGTAAAATTTGAACAGGGGTCTACCTGCTTTCGTAGCCTATGCTTTCGGGCAAACTGTCCTATTAAGCTGTATTAATATTTTTTAAAATTGCATGGACTGCCATTTGAAAAGTTTATCACCTGATTTAGCAGCCCTGGAGCTTGGCTGTTAACCAAAAGGTTGGCAGTTTGAATCCACCAGCCACTCCTCGGGAACCATATGGGGCAGTTCCGCTCTGTCCTGTAGGGTTGCTATCAGTCAAAATCTACTTGACGGTAACAGGTTTGGTTTTGGTTTGGTGGCACAATGGTTAAGTGTGCAGCTGCTAACCGAAAGGTTGGCAGTTTGAGTCCAAGATCAGATCCTCAAGAGAAAAGACCTGGCAGTCTGCTCCAGTAAACATTACAACCTAGAAAACCCAATGGGGCAGTTCTATTCTGTCACATAGGATCACTGAGTCAGAATGAGCTTGACAGCAAACAACATCATCGTACTTGCTTTATTCAAGGTACAGGTAATCCCCATCTTACAATGGGGTTCCATTCTGACGACTCCATCGTAAGATGATTCTGACCTAAGTTGAATACCTTGTTTTTTTTCCGGTTTTCATTTTTATTGCCTTTTATTATCAGTATCTATAAATCATAATATTGAATGTCTGTGTGTGAATATCTGAGGATGGTATCAGCAGATTACGTGCTATACCACTGTATGTAGTACGTATTAACGATCAGATGTACACAAAAGATTAAAAAAAAAACAGATGGTCGTAAGTGCAGTTCATCGTAATTCAGATACTTTATATGTTGGATACCATCTGTAGTCTGTTTTAATAGTGTATAAGGACTTTGATTCTTCTCATATTGAGTAAAATATTGCATAAACTGTAAGTACATGGTAATGTAATTAATACTTTATCCACTTGCTAAATTCTTTAAGTGCCTAAGTCAGAGAGTAGGGTTTTAGACGTTTTCCTTATTGTTTCTGCCCTCCTAATGATAGTAATGATAATGCCATAACATGTGCCCATTATGTTGAACAAATGGATGAATTTTAGATGCTTTATTGGGTTTAATTATTGCCCAATTTAACCCTTAAAACCCTAAGAGATATCCTTTATAAACATGGAAACAGGCTCAGTGAAATGACAGATTGCTGAAGATAGTTAAGTGGTGTACCGTGACCTTTATATGGTCCAGGTGGGAGTGACTCCAGAACATTCTTCAGTTTTCTACTTTTATTTATGTATGGAAATAGTACTTATTTCTTCACCCTCTTGACCTAAATGGGAGAATTGTATGAGCTGTCATTTGTTAAGCCTCTTGTGTCTGTCTTGGTAGTTGCTCATGTTCTCTCTGAAGAGAGCACAGTTGCTGGAGCTGCATCGAGTTCTCTCTTCTGCTCTGCCCTCTAACAACCTAAGAGATCCTTTACTTGTTAGCTGCCATTTATTCCATAAATCAAAGGGCAGCTGGCTGTCAGCTTGGAAGACAGACCTAAATTTTCTCTGGAACTATGTAAAAAATAATTCTATAAGCATATAGTAGCAATTCTTAAACTTTCTGGCCTCAGAACCCCTAAAAATTGAGGACCCCAAAGAGCTTGTGCTTATATAGATTATATCTACTGATACTTACCATGTTACTGTTCTATTGTGTCAGTTTAGCACCTGCAGTCTGACATTTTCATTTGGGGCTTTTTCTGTTACGTTGATTGCTCTTGAGTTTAACGAAATGAAGTAAAACCATACTCTTGAAACTCTTAGATGGAGAACAAAATTTTATTCTAAAAATAGATCTCAGTAACAATGAAATACGAAAAGTTGGTCACTATAAGAAAAAAAAGTAACAGTTGTTTTTAACAGTAATTACAAAATTATTACCAATGTACTGCCAACTCTCATTTGTCTGTGTTTGAATGCATTTTATGGATTATCCAAGGAAATTTTAAAATCCTAGATTGGTTTCTGCCTAATATTTAGACATACATTTGGATTGCTTTTATTTTCAAGTAAACACATTCTTGAGAAATACAAATTAAAAAATTTAAGTAAACATAACCAGGAAGATAAATCTATACTTAAGAAATGTGTTCCAAAACGAAATCATTGTTTTGCGTCGTTTCCCTCTTTTTTGCAGAAAACAAAAAAAGGCATTGAAAATACTAGTATTTAAAATGAATAAATGCTAGTACTTCTGTACAGAGAAAAGACATAACTAAGTGATTTCAAACCAAAGCTGAGGAAACTTGCAAGGCAAACAATGACATCCAGTACTTAAAAAGTGGTCTCAACTCTTCAAAGTGCTAAAGAAGCAAATATTCAAGAAAAACTTCAGACCTGTCCACAAAGTTATGACTGACTTTGAAGTGCTGAAAAATCATGGATGCAGGAGATAAAACAAAGTTTTGTTTTGTTTTTAGTTAGAAAAAAGGTAGATTTAAAAGGCACCCATTACTATAAAATATATCTTACCTACATTTGCAGAGAAATGAAAGCAGTGACTGAATGACCAGTTTAGGGCCAAGTTAGTAACACGCAGCTCACCTAGGAGCCCACATCTCTTTTCAAACTAATCTAAACACACATTTCATAAAATTTCTTCCACACTGCATGTGTTACATAGATCTTATCCATGTTTTGGATAATATTTGTCATCCATATTCATTGCATCAATTGGCCATAATGCACAGCGAATAAAAATGATCCTTTTATGTCCAAATTCTTAATAATATGGCATTCTCTGCAGATTCAAGCTGATCACAAAAGTTATATTTTATCCCTATTAAATGCAAGTCTGTGTTCATCAGGACATCTTCGCTTATTCGTGGGCTATCAGGTATTCGTGCAATTTACTTTGGCCACCTAAGACAGGAGTCCTATCTTAGTATTTAGTGTAACTAAATACCTCTTTTGTCAGAACTTGACCCTGAGTTTTAAGTGCTGGGATATAAACTATGTAAAACTGAAAACACTCCAAACACATTGGCTAATGCTGGAACCCCTACAGTACTGTGCTTTTTCTCCTCCATTTCAGCAGAGGAAGAGTCGGGGGGGTGGCCAAATAGGGAAGTAGGAAATCATGACTTAAAAATTCCTCTTTTAAAACATCATAAGAATTTATTCCAAAATACATTTTTTGTTTTAGTATAAAAATGCCTTTTCCCCAAATCTTTAAGTAAAATTGGCACTGCGTGAAAGAGCTACCTTTTCATGCTGCAGCTTTTAGTAGCCTAGGGGGGACCCCATAATCCCCGACCTGATAAACACAGCATCATCTACAGCTGCAACTGTATGGAGTTAAATGTTGGTTTGGAAAACATGTAAGAGACTTTTTTTTTTTTAGTTAGTGGTGTTTATACTCCATTAGACTTTTCTAAATATTGAAAGCAGCTCTACAATCCCTTAAAAGTATTCACTAAATAAAAAATTAAGTGAATGTGAAATAAAAGCAATTTCCAGTGGCGACAACATTCTTAAAATAGCCAATATTCTACTTCTAGGAGTTCTTTTCTATAATGCAGGATTATTTAACACTAGCAGCTAAGTCTTTAAAACATCGTCATGTTAAACATTACAATTTATTGAAATTTTACAGCAAAAAAAGCCAAAGAGAAATTTATATCAACTACCATTAAAAGTTCAAAAGTTAATAAAAATAGTCTCTCCAACACTCCAGTGGACTTCTAACACAGATAAGCCAGGTGCTGTTTCTGGTTTAATTTGAAGATTTTTTTTTTTTTTTTTAAGATGTGTTACATTTCTAAACCAACTAGTATACTTTAAAACACACAAAAAAGATGCATTTTGAAGAGACACTTTAAACTAAAATTACGTTTAGGACCTGGTTTACTCAATTGTATAACTGCTGTTGTGTGGCATTAGTAACTAGGATATACCAGCACTGGAGTTCTTTGTGTGAGCAACAAAAACACCCAAAATCCTGAGTACTGTGACAAGCTCCTTATTTGTATGGCCAGATGGCATCCTGCCTTTAAGTGATGCTGTCTTCCAATTACTGACCCTAGGTGACCAATGCCACAAGAAAATGGGAGAGGACTTGCTTGTCTTTACTATGCTTATGCGAAAAGTAAATGTAATCATTGCATTAACTGTTTGCCAGCTCCAAATGTTCATTAGAAAAGCTCACCCCAAACTCCCTTTACTTTTAGTAATCAAGAGGATTCTTTACAGCTTTATATAATACATTGAACATTATATGCATGGCCTGTTTGTACAATTTCCAAGAAGAGAATATTTAAGCTAAAAATAAACCAAAATTAACTGATAGGGCTGCATCAGTCTTCTTTCCTTGGTCCTTGGGTTTCCTTAAATGATGGCATCATGTTCATCACTGTAATATAGCAAAAGTTATAATTAACTTTTTCTTATATTAGTATCAAAATTACTTATATGTTCATATTTGTAAGGGAAGTAACCTTAGAACAATTTCAAGCTTCAGAATCGAAATGAATTGTCATACTTGAGACTGTGTTGGCATCTCCTGCCTGGAAGGGAGATGAGAGGGTGGAGGGGGTTAGAAGCTGGTGAAATGGACACGAAAAGAGAGAGTGGAGGGAGGGAGCGGGCTGTCTCATTAGGGGGAGAGTAAAAAAAAAAAAGCAAGGCGTATATGGGTTTTTGTGTGAGAGACTGACTTTATTTGTAAACTTTCACTTAAAGCACAATAAAAATTATTTTAAAAAAAAATGAATTGTCATTTTCCTGCGTAAAGTTTCTTATGTGAAAATACCTGGTAGACTGTAGTGGTTAAGGACTCAAACATAGTTAAGGTTGTCAGACAACCTCTGCTCTGCCTCTTAGTGGCTGTGTGACTTTTCCCCAGTTATTATAACTCCTTTTAAAAAACAAAACAAACAAACCCACTACTGCTTCAGCATTTACTGTGCCAGGTGTTAACACTGAAGACTTTACAGCCATATCTCATGGAATCATCACAGTAGCCCTATGCAGAATACTGAGCTCTGGACACAAGAGTTCAAGTCCATCAGCTGCTCCTTGGAAACCCCATGGGGCAATTCTACTCTGTTCTGTAGGGTCACTATGAGTCGGCATTGACCCGATGGCAACGGGTTGATTATCCAGTAAGTGAAAACCAGCAATGTTCGTTATTCCCAGATATATAGAGGTCTCAGATCCTTCAATGGGACCAACATTAAGCCTATCCTTAGGCTATGCCTTTTTTTATGGCTTCAAAGGAACCTACTGACTTTAAAATGCACTACTTTTTTCTAATGTAGCACTAAGAAAAACAGTAGTTAAGGTTGTCAAACAGACAAATTTACCATTTGGGTTGTTTAACAGCCAATTAAACTATAATAATGCTTTCTCATCCCATTGATTGTACGTTATAATTTCAGAGATGTTAAAATGTGGAAAAAGACAAAAAGGTACATATAGGCTCGTTTAAATATGGTATTTTCATCATCCACTGACTCCTATATGAAAATAAGACTCCTATTAGAACCATTCTGCTTCTACCAGCAGAGTTCCCTTACTGTGGGGATTCTGGGCTCTGTCTTACTTCACTGTGCATGCATGCAGCTTATCTGGTCATGCACATGTAAGAAAAATTAGTCTACAAAAGCTAAAATTACATATTTTTTCGTTAAGGCAGGTTTAAAATGAAAACAGCACATTTTAATTGCTTCACTATTTAACAGCCTTAACCATATCAACAAATATTGACCTTATAAAAAATGGTATTTAATTTACTATAATCAAAATGTGTCTTCTGTTTAAGTAAAGTTTACCAAGAAAATAGATGATAAATACTTCTAGAAATATGTAGTGGTTTTAAAAAATATTTCAAATTTTAAGGTATTTCTAAGTTAACACTATGGGATCACAATTTCCTTTAAGTATTTTTGTTCTTTTGTGATTTGATCTAGAAAAGAAAAGAAAGAATGTTTCTGAATATGCCTTTAATCTGGCAAAATACCACCCTGATATTCTTTTAAAGTTAGTTTGGTACAGTGAATAAATGCAAGGTAACTTTTAAGAACGATATTTTAATCTTAAATTATCATTTTTGTTTAAATATTAGCAATATAACTTTGCCATGTCCTTTTTCATGGATCAAAAAAACCAAAACCAAACCCAGTGCCGCTGCGTCGATTCCGACTCATAGCGACCCCACAGAACAGAGTAGAACTGCCCCGTAGAGTTTCTAAGGAGCGCCTGGTGGATTCGAACTGCCGACCCTTAAATAGTCTAATATTTCTCAAATGTGTCTCACACAATACTACTACCAAGAGATGTACCCTGAAAAAAAAAAAATGAGGCAGGTGGGGGAGCTATTCTTTCAACAAAGACTTGAATAAAAAGTTTGAGCAAAGTTTTATAGTATATTCCTCTCCTGGAAATTTGTAAGGCACAGCAGCCTGGTAAAGGCTTAGAGAAGTCTAGTAGTGAAGTGTTTTGCTTTGCTCCATCCAGCATTTCCCAAATGGTTTTGATGTGGAAATTCTGTGTGTAGAACACCTATGACAACTGTTAACCCACAGAGCAAATTTTAGAAAATGGTTTTTTATCCTATGGTATTTATTTATGGAGAATATTTTAGATTAGCAAAAAACAAACCATGACCAATCAATACTTAGAACAATTTGTGTACAGTTCCTAAGACAGACATTAATAAGTTTTCTTAGTTCCCAAGGAGAATACCTAAAATGATCAAAAGAATGAATTGGCTCTGTATATACAAGGCTCAAAAGACAAAAAGGACTTTGTCATAGCAACAGAAGCTGGGAGGTGATACCTTCAAAATCCATCAATCTGACAGAGCTACATTTAGGGTGAATATGGTTGTTGATTGGGGCCTGCTGATAAAGCTCATCTGAAAAGGTAGTTTTATTACAGATAATATATTATTTATAATAGCAACTCATTTAATATAGTAAATTAACAGAGAAAGTGAGGCTATCTGAAGAATTTCAGTTTCTGAAGTCTTTATCATGGAAATCAAGACCATATTTTTACTGAGGAATCTATTTAGTGCTACCAGCAGCCACAGGACATCTACATCAACAACCTGATGAGACCTGAGTCGGTATTTCTTACAATTAGAGGTATAAGCAAATGAAGGGGTTAGATGAACTTGGGTCTCTGGAATAAAAGCATGACACTAGTAAAATACAAACACTTTTATAGGTACATACATTTTCATTTGCAAATAATTATAATCATAAGCTTGTACAAAAACTATTTACTGTGGGCTTAGAGAGGTAATGGGGATGTGACTCATAGATCTACAAATTACTTATCCCTGAGATGAACGCTGCCTTTGATATTCAGTCATGGTATTCAAATTAAAGAAATTTGAATTATCAACAACAAACATCTCAGCCAATCAAAACTTACATGGTTCTATACCGAATGCCCCTTCTGGAATAATATGTTTTGCATCCAATGTAAAGAATAGATAAAACTCCCAGTGTTAATACAATACCGCCAACGAAGCTGCCGATATCAAATTTTGATCCTCTGTTTTCTTTAAAATTAATAGTTGCTGTGATTAAAAAAAAAAAAATACAGAAGCTTTAGTTTTGTTTTTTAAAAACACTGTAATAAACTAAACTTCCTGAATTTTTGTACAGGAGCACTGAATTGGGGGTGAGAGGATATCCAGGTGTGGAAAGTTTTCTTCTAGCCTGCTTTGTGTCTAGTGATTGCCCAGTTCTGGTTTTCTCTGCTCTATCCATGTGTGTCCTTAACTGAAACCCCAAGATCTTAAGTTCATTTAAGTGTTTGATAGTGCTGGGCTTGGACAGGCTACTAAAACCCCAGAAGCAGCAAAATTTGGCGAATTTTTTTTCCCATAATCTAGAAAGAGTTGGTGCCTAAAGAAATGAGGTCTGGGTAACACATCTATAATCCTGACTAGATCCAATGTAAGTTAGTACTTCTAACTGAAATTTCTCCTTTTGGAATAAATTATTGGGAATTTTAACTACTTTGGTTTTATTGCTTCAAGAGACCCTGGCACAGCTGGGAAAGTTGATTTTAATACATAAGTTGTAGCAATAAAGAAAATTAACTATATAGAGTAGAAATATATAAAAACATATAAAGGAAATCATAAAGTCTGCTACTTGTCCTGATAAATATAATCACTAGCTTTTAAACAGAACTTCAACTTCGGGTAACTTCAAAGGGAATCTTCTTAAAAATGTTTTTGAATTCATGGTTTTACAGGAATTATATTTTAAACAAATTAAAGAAAGTGTTTTCTAATACTATGCCCTATATACTAATACAATTTACATGATTATATCTAATACCATTTTAAAATATATTTATGGCCCAAATGAGCTATAATCAAAGTTCACATGGAGCCCACCCAATTCCTTTCTAGAATGAGGTAGAAAGAGTTAAATGTATGACAAAATTTCACACTATGTAAAATAAAATTCCCTGTTAGAATATATTACTTATTCAAAGATGGGTCATTATTTTACAAATTTAGAAGCTCGTTTTCTTAAAGGGAGAAGAATACTAGGTCAACTGACTCTCTCTGATCTCCACATCTAATGTATTTTATAGAAAATCACCGTCTAAATCTGTATACTTATTTTTGCAGAAAGGAATGGCGAACTAAAGGTGGCGTTTAACAATTATTTTCAACAGAGGAAATATTGGTCAATTTCAATACATACTTGTTACTGATGAAGAAACAGATGTCGCCGAACTATTGAGGGTGGTGGTCATTGTGGATGTTGACATCTGAGACGTGCTTTGTGAAATACTTGTTGTGTTGCAGGTAGGCTTTACGAAGGTGGAAGTTCTATTTGCTGACGCCTTAGATGTTACTGTGGGTTTCAAGGTGCTTGAGACTGAGGAAACTGGAGTTGTTGATAGTTGCACAGAGCTGTTGGAAGATTCATTTTTGGGGCTGGAAAGCACCTGTGGGTTA